>NW_027526361.1:162505599-163758099 GCF_048455015.1 Haemaphysalis longicornis | reverse complement strand
GCTAACTCTGGTGAACGAAGCAGGGGCGTCGGCACTGTTGGTATTACGATCGGGTGAAAATCGTCGGGGAGCATCCTCAGGTCTCCGGGAAGTGTAGTACGAAGTACGGACAGCGTTATTATTATTATTATCATTATTATTATTATTATTAATATTATTATAATAGGTGATTTCAATGCTCACCACGCTGAATGGGAATAGGAGAGAGAGACCAAAAGAGGCCGTACCTTATGGGTGGACGCACAAAACCTCAGCCTCAGTATCCAAACTGACTCAAGTTTTCCGACAAGGACGGGCAAAAGCGTCAGCAAAAACACGACACCCGACCTAAGGTTCACCAAAAACTTGAGAGAGAAATTCGGCTGTGCTAACCTACACGAAAATCTCGGAAGCGACCACTACATAGTACAAAGTACATTGTAAACAGGGCCTCCTCAAAAGCGAAAAGGCAAAAAAATCCGCATAACGGAATGGGATAAGTTCAGAAAGATGAGATATGCAAGGTAAGAGGCAGAAGGAGAACACTGCGCTGAAATAAAGGATATTCATGAATGGGTCAAACAACTACAAGAGGACGCTAGGACAGCCACGAAAACAATACCACAAGAAGCCGACCTGCAGCAAGCAGGCTCCCTACTCTTACACATGTGGGAGGCAAAGAACAGCCTACACAAAAGATTGGCCTCCCAAAAACTCAACAGAGCCCTCAGAATAAAAATAGCAACGATAAACACGCAAATCGGTAGAACTTGCAAACAAACTGTCGAGACAAAACTGGCATGACATGTGCAACAGAATGGACTCGCAGATTAGCTGAACAAAAACGTAGAACATCTTCAGGCACCTAATTAATCCAGAAGGCAGCAAAACGGCGCAAGGAGAAAACCTAAAGAAGATAATTCACCTGTATGAAGGTTGTGGAGAGCCGAAGACGACGAAGGCAGGACTAGGGGCCGGGGAAGAAGAGAAGGTTGAGGAACAGAATAAAAGGATGGTTCCCAAGTGAACAGCCTCGGATCATTACATTGGCGCAGTCGACAGGATTCCAAAGACGGACACTATGTGGATTACTCTGCATGCCACGCGGAACTCACAAGGCAAGTTTTACTTCTCGTCATGCCAAGTCGACGACGAAGTGCCGTACGTCTTGCCCGAGTGCATCACAACACCACAACTGTGTGAGTGGGTGGCAAAGAAGTCCGGCCAGACACCCGAGGACCTGACTACCCAGTCTTCTCTCAAGCTCAGGGTGAAGCTGTCCGAGTTCCAGGAATACTTCATGGAGCCAACTATGAGGGCGTCAGGGAACACGAACACGACACCGAATTTTAACGTTACCACCATGGACCCAGGCCTTCTTCTGATTCTGCAAGAGCAACAACGGCAGGCAGAGAGGCAACAGCAGCTCATGGAGACCCTCATCGCTACGGTCCAAGCTCAACAAAGACAGCGCACAGAAATGGTGAAGCCGGATCGGTTTGACGGAGAGAATTCAAGTCCTGAGGATTGGATTCGTTCCTATGAATACGCATCCGAGAAGAACTCCTGGCACGAAGCTACCGACCGAGTGGAAAACATGCGGCGGTTTTTGACGGGACTTGCAAAAAGTGGTATGAGCTGCACATCTCCACACACGCGTCAGACAGCTGGGACAGCTGGAAGGCAAGCTTTGTTGCAGCGTTCAAGGGAAACCCCGTGGAAAGGTGGGACCGTGCAATTTTCTATAAATACCGATCGGGCAAACCCTTGGAGTATTTTTACGAGAAAAGGCGCCTACTAAAATGGCTGATTCTAATCTCCCGGAGTCTTCATCTGTGCCACTGATTATTCACGGGTTGCCTAAGGATCTTCAGAAGCAGGTGCCGCTTAAGTCCCCAAAAACAATCGAGGAACTTTTGGAGTGCTTTCAAGGCTTGTGCATAGATGCTCCTCCGAGAATGCAGGGTACGCGGCGTGTCAATTTCGAAACCGGGCAAGCGTCACAGAGGTGTGGAACTTCCGAAGTGTCATCGGGTACACAAAGAAATTCGTACCGAGGACATGGTGTCATTAACCTTGCATCCCCCTGCTGTGACAATATAACCTCGGATGAGTCCCGTCAAGTCGAAGAACATAGCGACGCTGAAGCAACCCAGAAAAAAAACTAATAAATGAGGGTGATGAGTCCCACCCGACGACAAAAATTGAGACTGTTTACTTCACCACTATAAATCTTCTTTTCATTACTTTGGGAGTTAACGGCACCGACGTCACAGCACTAGTTGATAGTGGCGCTTCCGTGTCCGTTACAAACAAGTCACTTGTGTCTGAAAAAGGTATTCTTAAAGGGAGACCAGTACAAATGCAGGGCTTTGACGGAATGAGACAACTTTACGAGGAGTGGATAAAAGCCAAGGTGACGTACCAAGGTCAAAGCGCAGAGGTCGACGCCTTAGTTGTTAATAGGAGCGAATACCAATTTCTACTCTAAAGACCTGATATGAAAAGACTTAAAATAAACCTATACTGGAATGATAATGTATGCGTTGACATGGAGGCCTGAGGTTCCCTGAGCACAACATACGGACTTGTTCGGTGTGAGGAGGACGTTCGCCTCAAGTTTCCAGAGCTCGTTTGCGTCGGTACTTACCCGCCAGCAACAACAAAATTCTCTGTTCCTTTCAAGCTTGCTGATGTAACACCCATTAGACGAAAGCCTTACAATATGTCCCGTGAAAGAAGACTTTGGCTAAAGAAATAACTTCAGCACATGCTGGAAGCTGAAATAATACGCCCGTCAGTCTCCAAATTTGCTTCCCCCATTACATTAGCGTTAAAATAAGATGGCTCATTGCGTTTTTGCACAGATTACAGGATTCTAAACAGGCAAGCTGACCTTTTCCCATTTCCATGCCACGAATAGACAACATCATTGAAGAGATGGGAGGCTACCGCGTCTTCTCTCGCATAGACTTGTGCAAGAGATTTTGGCAGATTCCTCTAGAGGAAGAGTACAAACAGTACACGGCTTTTGTCACACCCTTCGACGTGCAGGAATACAACCGACTACCTTTCGATTGGAAGAACAGCCCCGCCTGGTTTCAGAAGATGATGAATGGGGTGTTGAAACCATTTTTGGGCCTATTTTGCGATGTTTATGTTGATGACATTATAGTGTACTCCAAGAATGATAGCTCACATGCGGAACATTTGACCGCTGTCTTGACCGCCCTGAGTGCAGCCAAGCTGAAAGCCAATTTTAAGAAAAGTGAGTTCTTTAAGCCGAAAATCACATTTCTCGGGCGCGTGCTGGATGGCTTCACTAAAAGCACGAAAGAGGAGTCCGTTGAACGGGTACGAAATATGAAGCGACCTGAAAACATACACGCACTGCGAGTTTTTCTCGGTCTGGCAGGACACTTCCGGAGCTTTATTCCGGGTTTCGCTGCTCGTGCCAAGCCACTAACAAGCCTGCTTCAAAAGGGTACGGCTTTCCAGTGGACAGAAGAGTGCGAAAAAGCGTACCACGACTTAGTGTCAGCCATTTCATCTGACCCCGTGCTCACGCTGCCAGACTTCTCACTTCCTTTTGAGCTCACCACGGACGCTTCTCACTATGGTGCAGGCGCCGTCCTATACCAACGAGGACATTCGGCTACAAACGATCGAAAACTACACGTGGTTGGATACTACTCGTATACGTTCAACAAGACTGAACAGAACTACTGTACAACAGAGAAAGAGGCTCTGGCTGTTGTGCTAGCGGTGAGGTACTTTCGATCGTACCTCGAGGGCAAGAAGTTCAAGCTTTTTACTGACCACCAGGCCCTTACATATCTCCTGCGTGACAGTCAACCTAAAGGACGAGTATCTCGTTGGATCAGCGAATTGCAGCAGTTCGATTTTAACGTATTGCACCGATCCGGGCAGTTGCTTTCAGATGCTGATGCCCTTTCCCGTCTTCCTATTGACATAAGCTGCAAGACTGGTGAAGACGTAAATGCACTGATGGCTCTGAGGCTGTGGGAAGGAACAGAAGAACTACAGTGTGTAGATGGACGGTTTCACGTTCCACCTACACTGGTCAGAAAAGTTTTGGAGTTCTACCACGACAGTCCAGAGTCAGGAGGTCACGACGGCTTCTGGCGAACCTATTACAAGATCAGGAAGAGGTTCACTTGGCCACACATGAAAAGAGATGTAAGCGCATACATCCGCTCATGTCACTCATGCCAAATCAACAAGGCCAAATACAAACAGAAAATGGATGCAATGACTTTGCCAGCCCATTCAAAAATACCATTTAAGACAGTGCATCTCCACTTTGCGGCGCTCCAAAAGAAGGGTGAAGAGGAAAGAAAGACACAGTCTTTCATATTGTGTATCGATGAATGCTCCAGGATAGTGGCTGCAAAACCAGGAAAGGAGGACGCAAATACTGTAATAGCGCTTTTGAACAGAGAGATGTTTAATGGCGTAAAATACGTTGTGTCTGCCGATGGACCTGCTTTCAGGAGCCGAGCAATGATACGCTGGGTGGAAAGCAGAGGCATCACACTGAAGTTTGCAGCCCCATATCACCCGGCGGCTAATGGTCTTGCAGAACGGGCCATACGAGATATTAAACAGTACATCCACTTCTACCCTAACTTTCCCGGGGGTTGGAAGTGCTGTCTGGAGGCTGCGGTCACGCATCACAACCGGTCGCACACAAATGCGCTGGGGTGCAGCCCTCAGTATGCAGCCTTTGGTAAGCCATCATACCTGCCCGCTGACGAGACCCTTGGTCTGACGACAAGGCTTAAACTTCAAGAAACGAAAAGGACAGTCGAGAGTGAAATGAAGCATAGGGAGACGATGAAACGTTTCTTAGACAGGCGCCAGAACACGAGTATTCCGGCTATTTCTCCAGGCGATTTGGTCTTGGTGCAAAAAGGATGTGGCAACTCAAAAATCAGACCTATCGGGCCCTTCGAAGTTATCAAGACAGCATCTACCAATGGCGTTTTGAAGACCGTCTGGTACATGACGGGCAACGGGACTGTGGAAGTCGCGGCCATCAGCAACGTGCTTCCCTACACTAAGAGGAAGGACGAAAACAGGGCCCAGGAGAGTGTGGAGAGCCGAAGACGACGAAGGCAGGACTAGGGGCAGGGGAAGAAGAGAAGGTTGAGGAACAGAATAAAAGGATGGTTCCCAAGTGAACAGCCTCGGATTATTACAAAGGTACATAAGAGGACCTAATCAAAGACATCCGAGAGAAATATTTTGGAGGAACGCATTAACTCAAGAGTCACGACAGAAAATACCAAGGCGCGCCGAACCCCACACTCGACAGACGGATTTCGGAGAGTGAGGTCAAGGCGGATATCCAGGAACTCAAGCCAAAATCGGCGCCGGGCCTGGACGTCATCACGAATAAAATCATAAGAAACACGGATGACGTCTCCATAGAAGCACAAACCAAATTTGGTTTGTGCTTCTATGGTTTCTCTTCAATAAAGTTTGGAAGAAGGGCCAACTCCCTTTAACATGGAAGACAGCTAGTAATGACAGATAGTAATGATTTCCAAACCTGGAAAAAAGTTGCATCTTAACAACCTTAGGCCAATCTCGCTCACATCGTGCCTCGAAACCTCCTCGAGCACATAATCCTAAACAGGGCCGCTCAACAAACACATGGAGTCAAATGGCCTTTACCCAGACACGATGATTGGCTTTATAGCGAACCTCAAGACGCTGGACATACTCCTAAAGTTAAAACAAGCAAACATAGACGGAGAAGGAAGATCTATCTTGTACACGAGAGCCGTTTTAGAACTAGACATCACCAAAGCATTCGACAGGGTCAGCCACGATGCGATACTAAATTCCATCGGTAAACTCGGACTCGGAGAAAAGGCCTTCAACTGCGTAGAAAATTTTCTCGAGAACAGAACTGCCAAGATAAAGATTGGAGAAATCGAGTCGAAGGAATTCGACATGATTATTAGAGGAACAACGCAAGGCTCGGTGTTATCACCTTTTCTTTTCAACATGGCGATGATAGGCCTCCCTGAGGATCTAAATAAAATTGAGAACCTCAACCACACCATATATGCAGATGACCTCACATTGTGGGTGGCAGGAGGCAGCGATGGGAACATACAGAGCACATTAGAAGAAACCATAAACAAGGTTGGGGAGTTCTTATCTTCGAGAGGCCTGTAATGCTCCCCCGAGAAATCAGAAGTACTGGTTAAGAAGTACCGAAAATCGCCCAAAGAGTTAGTTAGTTGAAGCTTTTATTTGAAAGGGAGGCCATAGCCAATGAGGGGGTGATTGGGGTTGGGATGGCAAGGGGGATATATAGAATATGATCTTAGTTCGCACTTCGCACTTCACAGTTCACACTTAGTTCACACTCAGTTCACATTTCACACTTAATTCACATTTCAAACTTATTCACACTTCACAGTTTTTGAGTCAGTGTGACGGGCTAGGCGTCGCCCTGCTAGACGACTCGCGCCAGACCACTCTTAATTGCGAAGCTAGCAAGCTCCGAAAGAAGCTCACCGCGGTCTATGTTGTCTGATATACCAGGGAAGGTAAACGAGGTGTGACATGATAGAAGCTCAGTTGGATGCTTTTGGAAATATACGCATGACCAAATTAGATGATCAGATTTGACGCCCATATTGCAATAAGGGCAATGTTCCCGTCCTTCAGGTATGCGGGTCCATTTCTGAATTATATGTGGAGTATACGCAGCGTCAGCACAAAACTTATTTATGAACACTTCAGCCGCTCTTGGTTGCGTGCCGACATTGAACAAGTAACCTGTCGGGGAGGCCATCCGTTGTTCCTGTTGTCGTGCCTTTTTAAGTCGGAGGAGGAGAAGAGTCGGGGGCGTGGAAGAGGACAACGAGGAGTTCGGTGGAGAGGAACGAGCGATGCTCTCCCCAATGCGACGCACGCATCTGGAGTCAACCTTTAGACGCCTTAACCTTACGCTATCTAGTTACGAGGTCCTGTCACTAGGCGCTTCCGCCCTAGGAGACTGCCACAGGGATGTTGTGTCTGCCCTCCATTCTTATGTTGTGGCGACAGGCAGGTTTTCCTGCTAGCCAGCTAAACATTCACACATACCTCATTTTTCTTCCTGAATCTACTTTCATATTATACATATTTAAAAAATTCTGTTGGGTAATTTTTTTCTAAATTTTGGGATCTAAAATAATATAGGTCACATCCTCATTAGGCACAAAACTTCTTGGCCAATCCCCCGCGTGGGTATGTGCCATGGTGGGAGGCAACCAACCAACCAACCTCTCCTGCGCTGCCTCGTGGGCAACCCGATTTCCTGTGTTCGTCTCCTCATGGCCTGGCGTCCAGTCAATTCGGCCTTGTACACCCTGTCCTCTGAGGAGTTTCATTTGCAGCAAAATAGAGTTCACTATTGGGTTGGATGAGAAAGGCTTCCGGAGCTCTTGTACAGCCTCAAACGAAGCTATGAGGATACGCACATGTCCAGGGGGCCGTCTGTCGAGATCGTAGCATAGATGACTAAGTGCATTATTTATAGCGTACAATTCACCTTCCAGACTTGTGGCATTATTATTGTTGAGTGCAGAGCTGGCATTTAAAGATGTTTGTTCCGGGAATATCCATGCAGTGCCAACAGTACTCGGTGTAATGCTTGCATCTGTGAAAATGAAACGCCAAGGGAACATGAGATGATCACACTCACCCTACAGAACAGACCCATGCCGACGGTGAACGCTATCAAAATAATAGGCCTCAGAATACAAGCAAACGACTCAAACACCGAAGCGGTCAACGCCCCGGAGAAAAACGAAAACCAGACCATCAGGCTCATATCTAGGGTAACCAATCGACAACATGGCCTCGAAGAAGGCAATATAATAAGACTCATACAAGCATACATAATATCAAGAATTCCGTACACGACTCCCTTCTTGAAATTGAAAACAGAAGAAAAGACCAAGCTAAGCAACCTGATTAAAAGAGAGTACAAAAGGGCCATAGGAGTACCTATCAGCACCTCAAAGGAGAGGCTGGAGGCCCTTAGACTACACAACACGCTGGATGAGTTAATTGAAGCACAACAACTACCACAGCACGAGAGACTCTAAAGTAGCAAAACAGGCAGATACATCCTAGACAAACTAAACATCAGAACCAGAACACAGCAGGAGGGACTCAAACAAGAAATGGACACAAGAATCAGAGAAACGTTCGCATAGCCAGCATCCCAAGGAACATGCACCCAAATTACAACCACGAAATAAGAGAGGAGGAAGCAAACGCTTTCCACGAGAAATATGGTAAACTTGAAGGCACCCTATACACAGATACGGCCTTACAACAAGGACCTAATAGAAAATCTGATATGTGTAGTCATGTACAATACCGGATCTATTGTGACAGCCTGCACAGTTATGACCAAATACCCGCAGATCGGAGAGGAGCCCTCGCCATGGCCACCGGAAAGGCAGAGAGAATAACTGGCGATTCAAAAACAGCAATCCTAAACTTCTCATGAGGGTAAATCTAAACCACAGCATATAGTAATATTAAAGACATAAAACGGACTCCGAAGCCAAAACCGCATTAATATGGACTCCAGCGCACTCCAGAATGCCTGGCAATGAAGCAACACATGACACTGCTCGAGATCGAGTCTACCGAGCCTCCCAACCCCCTGCGGACACACTGCCAGATGAAACAGCAGATGACAGAGACCCACTCACAACGTATAGAGAAATCTTGTACCACTATATATGCAGCAGAAAAAAAGTACCAGGAGGCACACAGCAATCTGAATAGATCCCAGGCCATCGCTTGGCGACAAATACAGACAGGAACTTTCCCTAACCCACTTCTGTATAGCTACTACTACCCCGGGACAGCCAGCGATCTTTGCAAAACACACGGCCAAAGGGCAGACCTCAAACACATAATATGGGCATGCACAGAAAAGCAAAAAAAACCACAAAAATAAACATCTTAATGAAGAGCAATGGGAGACGGCGCTGCTCAGCTACAACGAACTACTACGACAACTACTGATCCAAGAAGCTGAAGAAGCCGCCAGGGGTCAAGGACTCCTGGCCGACGACTGAAAAGAAGGGCAGGAAAATCCCACTCGTTCCCCTTCTGGCTTTCTGGAAAAAAAAGTTGTTTCTCTCTCTCTCTCAGCTCGTAACTGGAGGCCAGATGGGCTCATTAATGGGATATTTCTATAGCAAACAGTGTAGAGGAAGAATGCAGAAAGAGATACGTTAATACAGCTGCAAAAAAAAACTTTGCAAACTCTACAGAACAAAGTACGAAACCTTAAAAACATTCACTACGAGACAGAACTGGAAGATCCGTGAATGAGAACGTCGTGATAATTCAGAAGAACTACATAAGAACGACAAATAACAAACAGCAATAAACACTATAGTATGGGACTGATCAGAAATAAGCAGGATTTAAAAGTTCTAGCAATAGTTATAAAAGCAAGTTCATTATATCCTTGTAGTGAAGATCTTATCGTCAATCTTCGAAAGCGTTACACAGACGCAGATTACCGTATCGCCGGAGTATATTGGGCAACGTGTTATAAGCAGAAATGTACGCTTCTTTCATACGATATTGCGTGGCTGGCGCTGGCAAAGCTTCTGTCATTTTTGTCTTTTCGCCGCTAATGTACTAACTCAATTCGCGAAATGTCGTCCTCATGACACCCTTAAGTGTGCATTCGTGTTCCTCGTTTAGCGCATGCTTTTTGGCGCTTCCAAATACAGCTTCTCGTACAAGACTTTTAAACAATCTGTCAACATCAAAAAGATTACATTAACTTCTTTGGCTCCCCACACAACACGACATTTTTACTTTTACTTGTGCTGCATCATATTCGTGCAGTACATGTAAATGTTAGGCGAAAGACGGACGTCATTTTCTTGAAGGCCCAGCTTTTTAACTGTCTGCATTCTATTTGGCGTTTACTCTGTGACGCATTAATTAAAACGAGAGAGCTTTGCTTCCTAAATGAATTTTAAAACATCAAGAACAAATGGGGCGTCGATACGAGCCGGACGTGCAGTAGTTACTATGAAGATAAATTTGCAGTGGTTTGGCACGACCCGGAAAAATGAATAAAGATATAGTGAATATGTAAAACACAAAGAGATCTGTATCTGAACTCATGATTAACGGTATACAGTATGGCGGGCGTTCATAGCGTAAACATTCAACGAGCACTTTTTACAATCGGGTGTCTCAGATCCAGTATGTACGGAGTGAGCGGAATCAGGCGTAGGACTGTCGTGAAAATTCGATCTTTTTTCTTTCATAGTACGGATGTGGAATCTATTGATATACAATATAAATCAAGGAATTTTTGCACTTGCAGTGGTTATTAAAAAACACGGCCTATAAAATGTACCTAGAAAATTTTATTACGAATCACTCTCACACATTTGTGAGATCATTGCCCTGGCTTATTTTTAAGATATGTAATATTTTTAATATTTGTAAGGTATGCACTGGCATATTTCCTAATAGATCAGAAGTTCTCAAACTATCAGTAATACACAATCTAGTAATACAAATCGACGAAAATATATAAAGACCCATTTTTTAATGAAAACGTTATCAACATTCGGATCTTAGTGTTTTGCAAGCAAAATAATATAATAGCTGAACAAGAGTATAAATTCGAAGAGCAAAAATCTGCCAACATAGCTTTACTAAACATTAGGAATGTAATGATTTAAAATGTTGATGAGGAACTATAAACACATGGCATTTTTTTAGCTTTCAAAAAAGTGTTTCATTTGATTAAACACGCTGTGTTATCGCAATAGCTGCTTATATGCGCCATTAGCGTAATTTCCCTCGAGCTGATAAAAGCTTCTCATAAAACCGCTGTGAGTGCAAATGCCGAGTTATTAGGTGCGATAAACCAAGGAGTTAAATAAGTGCGATAAACCAAGTCCGCCTTCACGCACTTTCCGAAAAAGGTTCGTTCTGTTCGTTCTTTCCCATGATGAATTCCAGATAAACACGGCGAACACACGATGAAATTTCTGAATATTGGCCCTTGAACAATGCAAAACTTGCATTACATACCACAGCTTGCTTATAAAAAAACAAATTGCAAACTGTGGCTCTCGCAAACATTCATAAACCCCACCCTTTCCACTTCTCTGTCTTTTCTCGAAGTTCCTTGAGTTGCTTGGTCCAGTAAGGGTCACTGTCTTGATAACTGTCTAGCGGCACCCCCAGGTGCTTAACAGGACTCGTGACCCACTGGATGTTGGCGAAAACGCTTGGCGCGGACTGCCATTCGCCATGCCAAAAGCCTAAGCATTTAGACCAGCTTACTGCACTTCCGCTAGCTAAGCAAAAGTGTTTCACGGTTTGTACTACCTCGAGAATGCTTTCTTTAGTAGTGCAGAATACTGCAATGTCATCCGCGTACGCTAGTAGTCGAACTTCCGTCATTTGCAACCGAAAACCTTGAATGTTACTGCTTTTAATGACACTTAAGCAAAACGTCTCAATATATATGCAGAAAAGGAGTGGGGATATCGGGCAGCCTTGCCTCACCGATCGCTGCACCTGAACTCTTTTTCCGACTGCCTTATCAACTATAAGATGGGTTGTGCATTTACTGTACGCCATACGCACTCCGTTTCGAGTAACGTTGCCGCTATTAATGTACTCTAAAATTTGAAATAAGAAATCTTACGGCACACGATCGAAAGACTTCTCCAAGTCAATCTTGAGCGTTGCGACCCCAGATTGTGTGGCATCACAACACTCCAGAATACAACGCGCCTTATGTACATTCGTGAATATAGCCCGCCCTCTGATTCCACAAGTCTGGTGTGACCCTACAATATCCTGCATTACTGTTTGGAGCCTCCTAGCTAATACTTTCATTAAAATTTTATAGTCTACATTTGTTAAGCATATAGGCCTTTCCTAATGTTATTGAGAGACTTCAACTGTGTTTGTTCTTCGCGCGATAAAACGAGTGCAACGCCGTTTCGGGATGCAAGTACAGTTATTTTGAGTGATGTAATTAATGAAAGTGGTCTAGAAGATGTTGGAGCGACTTTTAACAATGGGCCCGTGTTCTTTACACACTTCCAGGGTACTAGCCACGCTAGACTGGACAGAGCGTATCTATCCTTAGAATGGATTCCAGATTGTCGAGAATACGAAGTTTGTCCGGTGACTTTCAGTGATCACTGCTTGGTTTTGTTTTGCATTGGCAGGAAAACAAAAAATGAGAATGCCTTTAGTTGGGAAGGGTGGAAACTAAATGGGAAGCTTTTAGAAGATAACGTGTTCGTAGCTAATACGCTTACGTTGCTAGAAAGTTTGAAAAATGGGGGCAGCTGCCATTGTGAAGGACGGGAACTCTTCAAACAGAGTGTAAAAATCAAAGCAATTGAAAGATCGAGCCTACTAAAACATGAGGCGACAAAGCAAGAGGCCTTATTGCGGGCAAACTTAGAAGCCTTGTTTTCCGAAGAATGCATAAAACCTGGCGAGTACAAAAATGACATACGAACAGTAAAGCAAAAACTTGAAGCGATAGACACAGAGCGGTACCGTGGCGCGCTTGTAAGGGCAAGGGCTGAAAAGATAACTGCGGGCGAGATGCCGTCCAAACGAGCCTTAGGCCTTGAAAAATGGCATGCGTGAAAAATGACATCGTGGAAACAGAAAATAATGGAACAATTACTCGTGATACAAACATTATAAAAACTGTCTTTTTACAGTACTATAGTGAGCTCTTCGCAAAACATGAAGTTAGACCACTCGGCAACGAGCCAGCTCGGCCGGGGTTGGATATATACGGTATATAATGTATAACCAGTTTACACTTTTATTTAGTTTTAGCATTCCAAGCAGCTTAGGCGACTATTTGTTGTTTTGCGCTCGTGCAGTAAGCATCCCCCAAGTTTCCACAATATCTCACGTCTAGCAATTGCATTTCTTAGACGGAAAAGCGTTCGCAGATGCGTAGTCGTGCTGCTGGCCGCTGTGCTTGTTCGTCCAGCGCAAAAAAGTGCTTCCCGCTCCCTAGTTTTACGCTGCACGGTACAAATGTCAGTTGATTTTATTTCCTTAGTACCTATATTGGCATCGCTGACTCTTCTCCCGCCTTCAAGAGGCCTTATATTTTCCTACTGGCGGACCAGTCAGCGAAGCGTCGCATGTGCGCTTGTGCAGCGCTTGTATGAAGCGACCTTGACTTGGAGCTAGATACAGTGTACAAGCTAACCAAGTAAAGAAAGGCACATTCTTCCATTCACAAACGTATCCTGGCTTCGTTTCAACCGAGCGAACGAATTGCGACTACTCGTCGGCGGCCGGCGGACGAAACGCTGGGCCGACTGACTCTGCCTGAAGGCCGGGGAGCCGTGCAGTAGCGCAGCCAATTGCGAGCTCGGCTCCTTCCGACGTCACACGAAAACTCCACAGAAAATGGGCGAGCGTAAAGAGAGGAGGACAGCATTTTCGAATTAATTTTTCTACTAAATAAAATCGCGTAAACGTGCCCAGAGTGGTCGAAACATGGCCTGGGGACTCCGGACTATAATTTGCGCTAGTAATCCCGCAATGTTTACGTATCACTTCAGTGTCCCTTTAAGCACAAATTGTGCTGGTTAGTCGATATATACGTACCACTAATTACTATCAGTAACCACAAAACTAACCCATGGTTTCATAAAAATATTCCAACATGTGAGAAATAAAAGGAAAGATTGTATAAAAACGCAAAGAACGAGCCTTGCGCGTCCTCATGGAAAAAATACACCGACTTCCTGAAAGTACATAACCTGGAGTTAGACCTGGTCGAAACCAAGTACTTTACGCAGGATCTTCCTTATATTCTGAAAAACAACTCTAGAAAATTCTGGCGTACAATTTCACCTTGTGTTGATGACAATAAAATCTCCTTGTTTGACGACACCCCCCTTTCCAGTGAACAGTGCGCAACCGCCTTCAATTCATTTTTCACGTCTATCTTCACCAGAGAAGATCATTCCAATGTGCCCATTGCTAGTGACCTTGATTGCCATGTTATGAAAGAAATTGATATCACCCCTGAAGGAATCGCCTCTCTCAATAATAATTTAAAACCATCGACTTCTAGTGGTGTTGATAATATCAACAATACCATACTAAAAACACAGTACACGTCTCAAGGAAAATATTATTTCATATTTTCAAACTGTCATTAATTTCAGGCCAGCTACTCAAAGATTGAAAGATAGCCAAAGTCATTCCGGTATTCAAAAATGGCGATAAAGCGTCCCATGAGAACTATCGACCAAGTTCATTAGCATGCATCTGCTGCAAATTACTTGAGCACATCACCGCATCGCACATTTTCAGACATCTAGAGAAAAATAAGTACTTTCACAAAAATCAGCATGGCTTTAGAAAAGGTGTGCCCTGTGATACACAGTTGCATGAATTTTCCTCAGAGTTGCATTTCAACTTAAATAATAACCAACAAATCGACTGCATATTCCTCGACTTTTCTAAGGCATTTGACCGTGTTGCTCATTGTTGCCTCATTTATAAATTATCAGCTCTCCGCATAGACTCATTAACTTTATCGTGGTTGCGCAACTTCTTTTTGCTTCGCCAACAGTTTACCGTCGTAGATGGTTTTTCTGCAACTATACCTGACGTCACCTCAGATGTACCTCAAGGCAGCGTCCTTGGTCCGTCACTGTTTTAAAGCAAAGCTTTTTACCTCTACCTCCGAAGGGTTCTTTTGCGACCATCGTGTCAACAGAAAACTCGAGCGAACAAATAAAAGAATTTACTGGCCCCGCCAGGAATCGAACCTGGAACTAATAGAATAGCAAAGCGATAGCCCGTTGCCTTACCGATTTAGCTACGAGCCCACGCGGAGACAGGGAAGACAGGTGGTGCACCCACCAAGCACATCTACGAGTTTACCCCCTGAATTCTCGCTGAATGCCACGAAATAGCGCCAGGCGACCTCTCGCGCCGCTGTGCGGTGCGCCCACGGGTCGCCTAGCGGCCCTGTGCGCGCCTTGCAAATGTGCTAAGAATTACAAAAATTAAAGAAAGCTCACACCAACGCATCGCACCTCACTTCTAGTACGCCAACGTGTTAAGCCTGTGGCCTCCAGTGTTCACGTAAAAAATAACATCTCCTTGTCCTCCGCCCTCACGCCAAACGACACGTCAAGGAACACATTCAGATACTCCTTGATGGCCAGGCCATCACTCCAAACGAGAGAATCAAGATCCTGGGCCTAAATCTCCAGGCCAACACCAAGAGTGACGTATCCTTGCCGCGCCTTAAACATAGCATCAATCAAATCATACACATGGCCAGGCGAGTGGCCACCAAGAAGTGAGGCATCAAGGAATCTGATACATTTCGATTAATTCAAGCTTTGGTCCTCTCGAGAATCACTTTCGTCAACCCCCCGCCTTCTTCTCAGCAACAGGACATAGACGCTTTGCATAATGATTACAAAGGCGGTTGAGCAGGCCATTGGTCTTCCCATGTGTTCATCCACAAAGAGGCTACTTAGCACGGGGCTCCACAACATGATGGAAGGTCTGATAGAGGACCATCTTTCTAACCAGAAGCTCCGACTGAGCAGTACTGCGGCGGGTCGCCGCATCCTTCACCAGATTGGCTGGGCAGCACAGAATGTCTCTCCGCTTGATGTACTCCCGGACTCTTGGCAACAAGAACTAAAGATGCTACCTTTGCTTACAAATATGAACCCCTCACACAGCGATGGTCGCCGATAAGCACGAGCTCAAGCGCTCAGCACCACCCTTGGTGGGGTTCATGCAGTTATCTACACAGACGCCTCCCAACATCGAGGGCAGCAATACACCATCATTGTGGCTGCTTCCAGAACCGACTTCCTTGCGTGTACCTCACTCAAGACCCAGGACATGACGGCCGCAGAAGAGGCAGCCAGCGGTTCGGAAGGTAGTCACCGATTCCCAACAAGCCTACCAGAATTACCAGTCGGGTTGGGTGTCCCGACCTCCTTTGCGTGTGCTAAAAACGCACTCCTCAAACGGTTCCATTCAGCTCATCTAGACACCCTCTCGCGCATCCATGGAGGGCATGGAATATGCCAACCAACAAGCCTGCGCTTTCACCCCTCGTGCTATGGAGCTGCACGGTCACCCGCTTGTCACGTTCAGGGAGATAACCCAGGTTTATAGCCTTCAGAGACATACACTATCTTTGCCTTACCCTGACCTTTCCAGAGAACAACAAACTACTCTACGGCGCATACAATCCGGCTCCTTCCCACGCCCGAATCGTCTTCACTCAATGCACCCAAAACGCTATGACGTTGAATGTAAATTTTGCTCAGAAGCAGGAACACTCCGCCACATAATCGGGGTGTGCGAGGTTAGCCCTGAGTACCCTCGTCTCTTTCTGTCAAGTACCGAACAAGATCAATGGGAGATGGTGCTGATGATGCTGAGATGCTGCTGAGATGATGCTGAGATGATGCTGAGATGCTGCTGAGATGATGCCCCACTTTGCCTACCCAGCTTCAGCTGGTGGACAGAGCACAGGCGGCGCGGACAGCATATGGGCTCCAGTGAAGAAGGAACCACTCCCCTGGGCCGCACTCTGGGCCGTTCAGAAATCTGAATATAAGTATTTCCTGCTCCTGCTCCTCCTACTACTCCTCCTGCTGCTGCTCCTCCTCCTCCTCCTCCTCCTCCTCCTCCTCCTCCTCCTCCTCCTCCTCCCCCGTCCGCGGCGGCAGAGACAGAGAAGTAAGATCGTCTAACACCAGGTTAGAGCTTCCTTAAATTTTATAAAAAAGATTGATTTTCATCTCATGTGCTACACCAATATAACTCAATCAACCACCGTGCATGCATTCTGCCTTGATTTAACCTTACGAAGAATATCTCTTTGAAGTAATAAATGGTGTGGTTAAGTGCATTTCACTTCTCTCTGGTTTCCCTATTTGTAGAGCGACATGAGTGAATTTAAGTGACGTCGCAAGGGTAATCGTTGTGGGTACCCTTTACAGCGTTGCTTTCCAACCACATTCACAGGGTGGATTGGCGAGAATTTTTAAATTTACATTAATGACTTGCCAAATAACACTTACTTCATCATGCGTGCGGCTGTTCGCAGACGACTGTATCATTTATCGTGTCATTGACACTGCCCAAGATCACATTACCTTGCAAAAATACCTCGACCAAATTACTTCCTGGTACGCGACTTGGCAAATGATGTTAAACGCAACTAAGTGCAAAACTATCTCCTTTTCTCGTAAGCATGATCACTCTGATTTCACTTACAGTGTAAATAACGCAGCAATATCACGAGCCACTGTCTACAAATATTTAGGTATCAATTTCACTTGTACACTTTCCTGGTCCACTCACATTACTTCAATCTGCGCAAAAGCATCTAAAACCTCGGGACACCTGCGTCGTACCTGCGTAACGCACCATCAGCCATGCGCAAATTGCCCTACTTCGCATTAGTCCACCCACAGGTAGTATTCGCCTCATCTACATAGTCACCTCATCAAAGTTACTTAATTATACTGCTCGAGTCCATCTAAACAGAGCCACCCGTTTTATTTCTCGGAACTACAGTCGGAATTCAAGTATCACACAGATTGAACTTGACCTTTCATTACAACCGTTACAAATGGTAAAATGGTAAAATAGATTTCACGCGTTCGGTAAGTGCGTTTAAACAGCACATTAAGAATGTATTGCAGTCACTCGGTCTCCACTATACCAATTGATATTGCCTGCCATTTTTTGTTCACGCAATCTAGCTGAAATTTTCTGGTTTGTTTTTCTTGCTTTATTTTTGTGAATGGCGTTACCGTGCTTAGCGAAATATTATACACATGTGTATAGTTATTCACTGTGTCATGAGAAATGCATGTACTATTGGTGTAACAATTTGATCAGTTGTAAGCGTTTTTTGTTATTATTATTTTATTTTATTTTTTATTTTTTTATATCGGTTGTATCAGCTGCTTTATATTATATTGTGAACTTGCTCGTATATATTTTGGATGTAGTTATTTTCTTGGTGTTCTGTTACTAGACAAGTTGCTTTAGATTTTTTTCTCTTTTTTGTGGCAAACTCTGCTCTGTACAGATACCCAGGCTGTCTATATCTTTTGCGTAAAATGTACACGCAACGTTGTTGAACTGCAGAGGGACAGAGTCCTCGTCAGGCGATTTAGCCTTTAGTCTCGGTTCCTGTAGCACACTATGTATTTTCGTTTCTTCGAATAAAGGATTGATTGATTGATTGAAATTCGTCGCATGGTCGCTCTTTTGTGTTCGTTTCACAAAGACGCCCATAGTGATAACCCATCTCCACTCCCCCTCGAAACCCCTTCACGCGTCTCGTCCCGTTTACACAACCAATTCAGCTTCAAGCGTATCTATGGGGAAACACTTGCATTCAATTCATCGGCTCTACGTCGTGCCATATCTCATTGAAATGAACTTCCGGACGCTATTGCTTCTATGACAAACCGTCACAGATTTCGTGAACAACTAAGTCCGCATTTTTACTAATGTTTTTACTTCACACTTGTGCTCCCCACATACTTGATAACCATGCTTTCTATCTCTGTTTATACCTACCTTTATTTTCTTTTGATTTGTGTGTTTATGCATTTTTCAGGGCACCTTTTCATTAAAAATGTATAATTCTGTCCTGTTAATTTGTTTATATTTCCCTTTTCCAGTGTGCTGGCTATGTGCCCTAACTTCCTCTTTTATTTATGCCCCCTTACCCCATGCTCCACCTGGAGCCTGTAAGGTTTTTATGAATAAATAAATAAATAAATAAATAAGATTGTCGTTATGTATATAGATCGTTGAAAGAGGTGTTTACTTGTACCTGACGCCGTAACAATAAGTACGAAGTTCTGTTCAATTATTTTAAGCTTACGTTTGAACTTCGGTAACTGTGTGCTATTATATCTGGATATGTTCCCGTCATGGGGGCTGTGGCGGAAGGGGGTTAGGGGGCTGCCATTTCGTCAGCCTTTGGTAAATGCGTCTCGTCAATCTTCTGGACAACTGTACTCCTTGTCTCAATTTGACGTTGACTCCGGTTGAGTCAAGTTCTGATATAGAGCTTTGCCGTGTTGCCTCCATTTCTCAATTAACCTGACGTTGACCAGAATGTCCTTTTGTAACATGCAGCAGCAGCAGCACAATTGATACCAAGGCTTGGTGCAAGTGACAGCAGCGCACTCACTGACTCGTACCGGTCCTACACTTCCATGATATACACAATAACGTCAAAGCGACATCTGACAAGATGGACATCCCTTATTCCGGAGGTTTTCGCGTGACTTCCACGCACATAATAATATTGCAGCCATAGGCGTCCACACGGGGGGCATGCCCTCCTCTGACAATTAGGGAAGGGCGCAAAATTTCAGATGACAATATGAGATGTATGCTGACATTAAAAATATAAAAATAGCCTTAGTTATTTCTCTTACAGCCCCATGGGGTGTGGCACGATTCAACCCCAACTCAACCTGGTTGTCTTGGAATCCCATTCGCTAAACAGCCGGATTATTTCCAACCTCTTCAAGACCCTGCTCTCAGTAAACATTTTTGCAATTTACCGAGCCCTGTTGTTCTCGACCGCTGCTCTGTGAACAGCGGGAACGAAGGAGGGGTTGACCTCTGCTGCCAGGAAAAGTTCCCAGACTGCGCGGTGGTGTACAATGCGTACTCTCCTGGTTTAACACAGGGGTAGACGAGAAAATTGCTTTCCCTGAAACAGTTGTGCTGCCTATTCCTCCAGCTTAAAGAAGCCATGAAGACAAAATACAAGTTTTTTTATTCGAAAGATTTCGTGTTCTATAGTGCCCCCACCGCTTGCACGGAAGCAAACGATGCTTTATTCACTGCGATATTAGCCAATGTAAGCTAAAATTTTTATTCTCGCTCCAAAACGTGTGTTTGAACGACGTTTGCAATGACATCATACGAGCAGGTCTCTCAGCTAAACTTGGTGTGGAGCGGAGACTTGCTTACTGTTAGTCAACCTAGATGGCACCACCACACCGCGGCAAGCCGTTTTCTGCCTTAGGTTTGTTTGTTAACTGGCTTGTTTTTGTTAATAAAGAATAATCGCTTCGTCAAACGTGGTTCTCGCTCGACAAATATGGCCATGTAAGGCACCTTCGCTTGCGTCAATAGGCCAGTGCCGTCTGAGACGAACCCAAAGCCCCGCAGTGCTGTGCATCTAAACGAGCGTAGTACGCGCAGCACCAACAGCAGTACGCATCGGTACTTCTATGTTTATGTGTGCTTTCGTAACTTACACTGTTTGTCCCACTATTCTCACTGATATAAAAAAATTTGCCCTAAATTTAAGCGCAAATAGCTCGTTCGGCAAGCTATAAGTTCTGTCTAGTTTGCGTTTGCATTTTCCGGCCTCTGCCTATCGCAGAGCTGGCTGGTATGACATCATAGGTTCTGTTGTGGGAAATGAGCTGGTGGGTCGCATGACCGTTCCCTTTTTTCCTAATTATACAGCTTATTTGAGCGAACTTTTCGTTAGAAGTGGTGTCGGTATGATTCTAATGAGGCAATATTTTGAGTGAACCAAACTTGCATTTTGTCTTCATGGCCCCTTTAAACTCCTGACCCCCCCCCCTTTAATTTTTGAATCAGGTCATTTTGCTGCCCTCTGGCAAGTGCGAGTCTTTCCAGCCTTACAACTATGCTAAGAACACACTAGGTGTATCTCAGAACACAAGGTGTGGATTGATAAAGTGGCCAAGGACGCGGCCGAACTTTGGTTGGGTTCAAATCAGACATTTGTTACCTTTTGTTTTTCTCGTGTTACGTTCACACTTCTTATGAGAAGTCGGAAAATGGACTAGTTTGCAGTAGCTATCCGCTCATCCGCAACCTCACAGGCCGCCATTCCGTCCGCCAGTAAAGTGAGGGAACTAGAAAAAATCAGCGGTTATAATGTTATTAGAATAAAAACTGGCACTGACCAAGAACGTTTAAATGGGCACTGACACAAAATTTTGAAGGCGCGATAACTTCGGAGATAGATTGGTGGGAACACATATACATCATCTGCAAAATATCAGCGGCGAATGCAGGCTAGAACATATTTAAAATCAATTTTAAAGTGTGCGAAACACTTTATGCGAAGCCAGCAGAGGACCACGCGCAATCGACATCCCGAGGGTATTGTGTAAATAAACAACATCCAAACACGTCACGAGTTTGTGTTTGCCGCTTCCGCATTGCCGGCGTTTTTCGCCGGCTCGCCCGGCTCGCCGCTCCAATCGGGGGGCCGGAGGGCGGAGCTTCTGCTCTCGAGAACGAACGACCCGATCGTTGGCGGTGGAGGCGCCGTGATTTCGTCACCTAATCGGGCATCTGGCCGCGACCAAAGTTCTACAAAGATTCCAGGCACTCTGTTTCTATTACTGTTTATTACCATTGGATGCGAAAACGCGCCGGAGGCACGAACAGCCCACTGAGCTAGCCGCACGGTCGCTGTGCAGGCGGCGGCCACGGCCGGGAAGTGGCCCAGGCCGGCGTAGGTAGCTCGAGTGATAGGTTGTTACCGCTGCACGAAATTCTCCCCAAGTCCCGACAATGGTGGCTTACATGAGAAAGGAGTTAATGATTCGATGGCGGGTTGCATTAAAAATTGTCATCTGCACCGCTTACGAGAGCGGCACTCGAATACCCGCCGCAGTGCTAAGCCGAACACATCTGTAGGCGGACCTGTAGGCAGACCGGCCGGCTGCTCCCAGCGCGCATCTTGCCATACACCGTCTCGAGCGTCGCGCGTCGTTCTTTAACCGCAGTAGCATTTGCACTCGCAGCGCCTGCGTCACATCCACGGTCGCTTTTTAATTAAGCGCCTCACTAGATCAGTACGTGAGGGCATTCGCGGAAACTGCCGTCGATGCGGATTCGACAGTGCTACGTCGGCTCTGCTCTGTGATATCCCTCCGACGGTCACGTGGTCAGCTTTGTTCACACAAAATCCACAAAATCCATCGTTTCGCGGCACTCGCTGAAACCGAAACTGCGACTGGTCGCATTGAAAATGCCTCTAATTAAACAACCGTCGCACGCTGAAGCAAATGAGCTTTCTACAGGTTATAAGTAGGTCACTAGCTACTTATCGCAACAAAAAAAAACAAGGTGCAAAATTTTTGTGTCAGTGCCCGTTTAAAATCCAAAAAGACGTTTCGGCTCCCGTACGGGTGCCTTCTTCACACTAACTGCCAGGAAAATCATAAGCACATGTCCCATTGCACCCCTGACCCATTCGTTCTCTCTTCCTGTCATCAGCCTTTGTGCTGGCTAAGTACTGCCCGTCTTGTTCGGGGTGTAAATTCGATAACAGAGAGGCGAATGAAGCCACAGTGCCTGCTTAAGAGGGCCGCATGGCGAACCAAGGCTTCGTATCGACAAAAGAGGAAGAGTTGCGTGTCGGTGTTTTCTTTTTTACGCTAGACGCCTCCATTCGGGGAATCGAGGAAAGTTTCACAGAGGAGACTTTTGGCCTCATGTCGGCCATGCACTACATCTGAGCCTCTCTCCAGGAGACCAGCAGATAGGTATCATTTGTAGCATTTCTTAGACATATGCGGACAGCTTACGCGCTGAAATGCGGCTAATTGGTCTCCAACCAGTAACGAAAAGGCCAAGAGCATGACCACCTATGACTGTTTGCATTCACTGAGGGAAGATAGGCCGCGCAATTCGCTGTTCAAGGATTTTCCTTGCGTTCTTCAGCTTTTTTATACAATTCCTGGGATTAGCTGCGCCCGTGAAAGAAAATTTTCCAAACTAACATATGTAAAGAACAAATTTACGATGCTCTATGTCACAGGAACGGCTTTGCTGGTAGATTATGCCTTTTGTCGAGCAAGAAATTGCACTATCTGTCAGCTTTGTTCATATTCTGAAGTTTTTTTACTTTGAAAGAGCGCAAACCGTTTTTATGGATGTCTTGTTCCTGCTATTTGTAACTGCAACAAATAAGATGTCACTAAAATAAGCAAGTCTGGGAATGTTAAAGGTTTCAGCTTGTTGTCACAAATTTCTTTCTTATTTTTTCTCGGTTGGCAGACAGCAGTAAAGGCGGTATTGCCCCACGACGCTGTCAAAATTCATCCTCTCTTGTCGCATGTATGGTAGTTTTCCATATCTCCGCTTTAGCAATTCTTTCTATTTGATGGTGTGTTTGATATTACGCCATTTACACCTGTTTTCCTGGTCAAAGATGCTATTTTTATTGTCGCATTGACCTTCCGCACTTTTTTTCTGTAATAAATGGCTTTTGTTGATTAAAGAACCATGCATCCTCGTTCTTTTTTTACCTTAAAGTGACCCCGTCCATCAATGCGCAGTTATTTCACGTTATCAGGGGTCCCATAAGAATTTGTACAGTGTTAGAATAGTCAAAAGTTTGTGAACCTTACCTGTGACACTTCGGATGTGTTTAAGCTTTCCACCTTCAGCAAATGAATAAACACTTCTTATAAACCTCATTTTTAAACAAAAACGCCACCGCACAGCTTTAATAATGACTTCTTAAGCTACATTATTCCAAGGTCCATCATCAATTGTATCGCATGTCTTTGCGCAACGCAAATGTAATTTTTTTAAGGGACCGAATGTACGGGATGCATTGATGAGAATTGGCCCCTTGTCGTACGGGACCTTGCACGCGCCTATTATTGCAGCCCTCTATCGAGCGCGCCAGGTTACCAAGTGCCGGAATATCCTGTAGGCACGCCAACGTCGGTGTAACAACAAGGGATCACATCTGAGTAACAATTACCTTCCGAACCGAGCGGGTGTTTGGGCGCCTGCGTGCCAATTCAGTCTAACAACGCCCACTCCCCGTTAAGCAGGCCACGTGACGTGGTCTCCCAACTGCGTGCGCATCAAACGAGAGCGGCGCAACGTGACAGGGGCTTTCCCGCTCTCCCAGCGCATACGTCACACCATCTCTCACTCACTCCTGTAGCCTCCACTGCTTGCGTTTTCTCCTGACAACCGGACACGCGCGGCCCTTCGCGGCAAAGCTTATATCTTCCTTGCAAGTGAAGCCCCAAAACGAAGGGAATATTTGTCTTCAGTTTCTCCCAAAGTGCAAGTTACGTTTACTGCGACTTTTTCCGGATATGGAGGAAAGCATTCGCCCTTGTTAACGGAGATGCCAAAGAATGCAGTAACATTTTCCATGTCTGGAATTTCATCCAAAAGTGCTCTCACCGACGCTGTTTATGCGCTGTGTAGCTGGCGCGGTCGTTCGGTCGTAGAAGTGCGTTTTCTCTAAATATGTCCATTTTCCTGCCACCAAATGGGCTACTATAAATAGGCAGCAAGCACCCGGAACCGCTTGTGCGGGTGAATGCCTTCTAGCGCACGTGTGCTGAGGAAACAAAAGTCAAAAACCCGGGAAATGGCGCGCCCATAACTTTATCTGTACATAAAGGAGGGCTTTTGTAAATCTTGTGCATAACTTTCTTGGGGGAGCCCTGAGCCACCTTGTGAAAAATTTAAATCCCAACTCTGGCCTCGAAGACGCGTTCGTTGGCGTTGAAATGCGCATCACACGCCGTACACGCCTGAAATACCGATGCGCCGAATAAGGGTCAAGAAAAGGCAAAGGAAAAACGCAAAAGCGCGAGATTCTCCATCGCCCCGGGGTAGAAATTCGTGCCTACTGGCTCGTTTTTCAGGCGTCGTATTTCTGTTTTTGCGCGCCCCTATTTCAAAATCTTCTTCGCTTGTTGTCATCATTCTTGCGGTGGCTCTATAAGGTCTGATTTGCGTCGGCGACGCGGGCACAGAAAGACACGGATGCGCTTGGCTCGTCGCGCGATCTATTTTGCAGCCTGCGCAGCCGGCGGCAAAGTGACGTGTGATATGTGACCCCGTGTCGCGACAGCCCGGCGTTCGCCTTCGTGGTTGCCTGCGCCCCGCTGCCTAGCGGCACAGTTCTGTGCACCACTGCGGATGCCTGCAGCTGTGCAGAGCCGAGCTTCCCGCGGCGTGCACGCGTCTGCTTACTATTGTCCTCGTTAGGAGCGACCGCGTGAGCAGCGCCCCCCGACGGCAACAACCCCGGTGGCAGTGGTCAAGAACGCGGGGTGCGGCAGCCCACTCTGGTGCGCGCTACCTGCTGCCGCCGTGCACGCAACTGGCGCGCTCTGCGGAGCGCAGTGGGTGTCGAAACGGCGCGCGTCTCCCAAACTTGGGAGTGGGACGCGCCCTGACACTTTGACGGCAGCGGCCGCAAAGCCGTACTCCGGAGCGAGACGCGCCGCTTCCTCTGAGCGGCCCGGTGCTCGCAACCGGGCGCTCGCTGTGCCCGCGACTTTTATCTGTTGCATCCGGACGCAAAGGAGATTATGTCGACTGACGCGACGGTCCCTTCTTCTTCTTCCCGGTGGTTTCTTTGGCGCCTTAGCCCAGCTTTTTGCTCTTTATTTGATAGCATACTTTGAGTCGCGAAGCTACTACCAGTACCAGCGATCCTGCCAACTCAAGACACAAAGCTTCCTCGAGATATGAGCAAGTGAAACGCCCAAGAGACGCGATGACAATTTTAAAATTAATATAATAATCTCCCGTACCAGGAGGATAAAAAAGACGTCTTATTTGCCAATAATCCCGTAAACAGAGACGTATTCCGGATGGCCTTTTACATGTCTCCAATTACAGGCAACGGGACCATCAGAGGCACTGCGAAGAGTGCTCTTGCGACGTAGGCTTCGAAACCCTCGCATTTGTTCCACGCTTCACTCGGGCTCACTACGTCTGCTGTGTCTTCGCGTTCGATTCGCGTGCGATCCTTTCCCGCACGGTACATAAAATGGGCGTATATGTTTATCAAATATAATTCTTCCGAAATCATAAACATACTCGAGGCATCTTTTGCAGAGAGGTTATTGTGCGATTATCCCTCTGGGTGGTGCATCGCTTGCTTCGCAGCAGTCAGGGCGCCGGTTGGCTGCATCCAGCAACCTTTTGAACACAGGTAGCACGCGAGCTTTTACGGCCCGACAGTCGAGAAAGGACAACATCCGAGTATTCTTTCTGTGTAGGATTTCAGCCTCTGCCAGATGGCCGCAAATCGATTTCAGGCAGAAGGCATGAGAGAGTTGCTTAACGTCGTGGAGTGCTCGGGCCACATGGTCAGAGTGAGTGCGCGTGCCACAGCAGACACAACGGTATCAGAACACCGAATTGTGTTCAAGACGGCCCTCAGACACCGGCAGCTCTGACATCGTACTGCACGCTTATTCTGGCGAGCTCGAGCGTGGTATACACAACGCGATCGGTGGAACCTCCGAGGCTGCGCGCGTGCAAGACATAGCCGCCATACCCGCCTCGTGCACAAAACAGTCGTAATCTCACCCTAATCCGATATATCTAGGCATACAAGAAAAGAACGGTGCTTAGGAAACACACAAAGTTTTTCATTTTTTTTCGTTACTAGATTCTATGTCCCTAAGCAAAAACTTGGGCTATGTTCAGACTACCGACGCAAAAGCTATGATCTATGGACGTACAAAAACAGCATGTCACGCAGCTCGGTTGGCTGAGACGTGAAATGACGCCATTCTTTAAAGTTATTACGGCAACTTCGACAACAGTCTGAACCCGGCGTTATTTACAGCGCGGAAAAAGAAACGACGGACGTAGAGAGGTGACAGGCGCTGTCTAACGAGCTCTTTCCGCTTGTCGTTCTTTTTTCCGGGTGGGAAATAATTCCTTGCGCGTGCACTACCACCTCGCCCGGACGATCGCGATAACCAGTTCTTAAGTACGTCATTCTTTATTTTTGTATTTCTTGGGCTATTAAGCGCAGAAACTTTGGTCCGTCCGTCCGTCTGTCTGTCTGTCTGTCTGTCTGTCTGTCTGTCTGTCTGTCTGTCTGTCTGTCTGTCTGTCTGTCTGTCTGTCTGTCTGTCTGTCTGTCTGTCTGTCTGTGACTCAATTCAGCCACCCGGCCAAAGATAAACAGTGAATGAATGAATGAATTTGAATTGTATTGGCGCAGCAGCCAAATTTGGCTATAATGCGCCAGACACAGGGTAATATATTAAGTTTGAACACACTACAGTAAAAGGCTCATGTAAAAATGATGTAAAGTGGTAAAATGAAAGTTTGTGTAAAAGCTTAATCGCACTCAGATATTTAAAAACCGCTCATGTAAAAATGACGTAACATGGTAAAATCAGTTTCCGTAAAAGCTTGATTGCACTCAAAAATTTAAAAACTTTTTCCAAGGGAAAAGGTTCATCGCCTATTCAAATAGGGTGCAATGGAATGTGAAATTTATCAGAGTGAGAAAAAAATTCACGACGCTTGTTTTCGTAACTAGGACACTCGATAAGTATGTGTATTACTGTAAGGCGCTTCCCACATTGCTCACATTCTAGAGGGTCTTCTCCCAGCAATAGGAAATTGTGGGTCAAGCGCGTGTGCCCAATTCTTAAGCGACATGACACCACCTCTACAAATCTTTCTTTATGTCTGCAGCTCTGCCACTCTCTCAGGTGCGGCTTCACAAGGTGGAGCTTGTTTTCATTTAGTTCTGTCTATTAAGACTGCCACTTCTTCGTTATTGTCTTTGTCTTGGCTGCGAGGGCATCTGCCTTTTCATTGCCGTCAATTGCTACATGACTCGGTACCCAACAGAAACTCAGGTTTTTCTACACTCTATTTTTCCTACAGTCCAATAATTGGTTGAGCACTTGTTGAACAAGCGGATTTTTGGTTTTGTTTCCTGAACACAGGGCTGCTAGTGTGCTGAGAGAGTTGGAGAAGGCTATTGACTGCGGTGTACTTTCAGTGCATACTTTGTTTAAAACGAGCTGTAAGGCATGCCATTCGGCAGTGAAGATACTAGCGTCAGGTCTGAGCCGTTGGCATTCTTCGTAATAAGGTCCAATTGCAGCTGCTCCCACGTGCCTTTCTCCTCTAGAACCGTCTGTAAAGTAAGTAGCACATCCAGCACACCCGAACTGAAGATCTAAGAACTCTTGCTGCAGTAGTTCCTTTGGAGTGTTGTGCTTATTGTACTTCAGCAAGGGAAGGTCACATTGTGGCTTGCGGTATTCCCATGGAGCATAACCGGTTCTGTGGGTGACTAGCATGACATCATCTACATAAAAGCCAAGGGCTTCATTAAGAATGCAGTACCTGACAAACATGGTTTGAATAGTACGAGGCTTGTTGGTAAAGAGAGTTTCAAAGCGAGGTTTCAAAAACAGCTGTCGACAAAAGTGAGGGCTGCAGGAAAGAATTCTCATTATGTACATGTTTTCAAAGAGTACTTTCCGTTTGTTAAGTGACCATTGATTGGTTTCTCCATACAGGCTTTGTACCGGATATGTCCGGAAAGCTCCGGTGCTTATTCTCAATCCCGAGTGGTGAATGGGGTCGAGAGCTTTGAGTGCAGATTCGCGACCAGATCCATAGATAAAGCAGCCATAATCCAACTGGGAACGAATTAGACTGTTGTACAGACGCAGAAGGCAGGTACGATCTGAGCCCCAAGTTCTATAGGATAAATGCTTTAAAACACTCATTGATTTCAGACATTTTTGTTTTAGATAATTAACATGGCTTTTAAATGCTAACATTCGATCAAATATTAAACCAAGAAATTTGTGCTCAGCTCGAACAGGGATTTGGGCGATTTAATGCGCTGCTGAGGATCTAACACAATACAATTCCTTGGTAGAGACTTATATCCATTATATATATATATATATATATATATATATATCAAGGTTGCAGTCGTCATTGCCAGTGCTATTCGGCTTTTTTCGAAATATTTAATAGGGCCGAATGACGTGTGCTTGTCACGTTTCTTTGATTCATTGATAAATAAGCGAAAATATAAGTCGAGAAAAAATCCGCCGTTTTTCCGGGAGCGGGACTCGAACCCACATCTCCGCATAACCGGTGCGGTGCGTTCGTCATTACGCTATCCCCACAGCGGCTTCTCTCTCGACTTTAAAGCGGGGGTTTATATTTACAAGAGCTCTGAGGCCGGTCAACTAGCGCCGCCCCTCGACTACCGCGGGAGACGTAGAACGTCTTCTTTCCCAGCGGCCGCCACGTAGAACGTGGTCGGAGGTCGGGGTTAGCAATTGGCACATCCGAACTGCTGGAGCCAGTGCCTCGTAATGCATGTAGCAGAACAGAGAGATACGGGACGAGGGACTCGGTAAAGATACATATCAAGGTTGCAGTCGTCATTGCCAGTGCTATTCGGCTTTTTTCGAAATATTTAATAGGGCCGAATGACGTGTGCTTGTCACGTTTCTTTGATTCATTGATAAATAAGCGAAAATATAAGTCGAGAAAAAATCCGCCGTTTTTCCGGGAGCGGGACTCGAACCCACATCTCCGCATAACCGGTGCGGTGCGTTCGCCATTACGCTATCCCCACAGCGGCTTCTCTCTCGACTTTAAAGCGGGGGTTTATATTTACAAGAGCTCTGAGGCCGGTCAACTAGCGCCGCCCCTCGACTACCGCGGGAGACGTAGAACGTCTTCTTTCCCAGCGGCCGCCACGTAGAACGTGGTCGGAGGTCGGGGTTAGCAATTGGCACATCCGAACTGCTGGAGCCAGTGCCTCGTAATGCATGTAGCAGAACAGAGAGATACGGGACGAGGGACTCGGTAAAGATACATATCAAGGTTGCAGTCGTCATTGCCAGTGCTATTCGGCTTTTTTCGAAATATTTAATAGGGCCGAATGACGTGTGCTTGTCACGTTTCTTTGATTCATTGATAAATAAGCGAAAATATAAGTCGAGAAAAAATCCGCCGTTTTTCCGGGAGCGGGACTCGAACCCACATCTCCGCATAACCGGTGCGGTGCGTTCGTCATTACGCTATCCCCACAGCGGCTTCTCTCTCGACTTTAAAGCGGGGGTTTATATTTACAAGAGCTCTGAGGCCGGTCAACTAGCGCCGCCCCTCGACTACCGCGGGAGACGTAGAACGTCTTCTTTCCCAGCGGCCGCCACGTAGAACGTGGTCGGAGGTCGGGGTTAGCAATTGGCACATCCGAACTGCTGGAGCCAGTGCCTCGTAATGCATGTAGCAGAACAGAGAGATACGGGACGAGGGACTCGGTAAAGATACATATCAAGGTTGCAGTCGTCATTGCCAGTGCTATTCGGCTTTTTTCGAAATATTTAATAGGGCCGAATGACGTGTGCTTGTCACGTTTCTTTGATTCATTGATAAATAAGCGAAAATATAAGTCGAGAAAAAATCCGCCGTTTTTCCGGGAGCGGGACTCGAACCCACATCTCCGCATAACCGGTGCGGTGCGTTCGCCATTACGCTATCGCCACAGCGGCTTCTCTCTCGACTTTAAAGCGGGGGTTTATATTTACAAGAGCTCTGAGGCCGGTCAACTAGCGCCGCCCCTCGACTACCGCGGGAGACGTAGAACGTCTTCTTTCCCAGCGGCCGCCACGTAGAACGTGGTCGGAGGTCGGGGTTAGCAATTGGCCCATCCGAACTGCTGGAGCCAGTGCCTCGTAATGCATGTAGCAGAACAGAGAGATACGGGACGAGGGACTCGGTAAAGATACATATCAAGGTTGCAGTCGTCATTGCCAGTGCTATTCGGCTTTTTTCGAAATATTTAATAGTACCGAATGACGTGTGCTTGTCACGTTTCTTTGATTCATTGATAAATAAGCGAAAATATAAGTCGAGAAAAAATCCGCCGTTTTTCCGGGAGCGGGACTCGAACCCACATCTCCGCATAACCGGTGCGGTGCGTTCGCCATTACGCTATCCCCACAGCGGCTTCTCTCTCGACTTTAAAGCGGGGGTTTATATTTACAAGAGCTCTGAGGCCGGTCAACTAGCGCCGCCCCTCGACTACCGCGGGAGACGTAGAACGTCTTCTTTCCCAGCGGCCGCCACGTAGAACGTGGTCGGAGGTCGGGGTTAGCAATTGGCACATCCGAACTGCTGGAGCCAGTGCCTCGTAATGCATGTAGCAGAACAGAGAGATACGGGACGAGGGACTCGGTAAAGATACATATCAAGGTTGCAGTCGTCATTGCCAGTGCTATTCGGCTTTTTTCGAAATATTTAATAGGGCCGAATGACGTGTGCTTGTCACGTTTCTTTGATTCATTGATAAATAAGCGAAAATATAAGTCGAGAAAAAATCCGCCGTTTTTCCGGGAGCGGGACTCGAACCCACATCTCCGCATAACCGGTGCGGTGCGTTCGTCATTACGCTATCCCCACAGCGGCTTCTCTCTCGACTTTAAAGCGGGGGTTTATATTTACAAGAGCTCTGAGGCCGGTCAACTAGCGCCGCCCCTCGACTACCGCGGGAGACGTAGAACGTCTTCTTTCCCAGCGGCCGCCACGTAGAACGTGGTCGGAGGTCGGGGTTAGCAATTGGCACATCCGAACTGCTGGAGCCAGTGCCTCGTAATGCATGTAGCAGAACAGAGAGATACGGGACGAGGGACTCGGTAAAGATACATATCAAGGTTGCAGTCGTCATTGCCAGTGCTATTCGGCTTTTTTCGAAATATTTAATAGGGCCGAATGACGTGTGCTTGTCACGTTTCTTTGATTCATTGATAAATAAGCGAAAATATAAGTCGAGAAAAAATCCGCCGTTTTTCCGGGAGCGGGACTCGAACCCACATCTCCGCATAACCGGTGCGGTGCGTTCGCCATTACGCTATCCCCACAGCGGCTTCTCTCTCGACTTTAAAGCGGGGGTTTATATTTACAAGAGCTCTGAGGCCGGTCAACTAGCGCCGCCCCTCGACTACCGCGGGAGACGTAGAACGTCTTCTTTCCCAGCGGCCGCCACGTAGAACGTGGTCGGAGGTCGGGGTTAGCAATTGGCCCATCCGAACTGCTGGAGCCAGTGCCTCGTAATGCATGTAGCAGAACAGAGAGATACGGGACGAGGGACTCGGTAAAGATACATATCAAGGTTGCAGTCGTCATTGCCAGTGCTATTCGGCTTTTTTCGAAATATTTAATAGTACCGAATGACGTGTGCTTGTCACGTTTCTTTGATTCATTGATAAATAAGCGAAAATATAAGTCGAGAAAAAATCCGCCGTTTTTCCGGGAGCGGGACTCGAACCCACATCTCCGCATAACCGGTGCGGTGCGTTCGCCATTACGCTATCCCCACAGCGGCTTCTCTCTCGACTTTAAAGCGGGGGTTTATATTTACAAGAGCTCTGAGGCCGGTCAACTAGCGCCGCCCCTCGACTACCGCGGGAGACGTAGAACGTCTTCTTTCCCAGCGGCCGCCACGTAGAACGTGGTCGGAGGTCGGGGTTAGCAATTGGCACATCCGAACTGCTGGAGCCAGTGCCTCGTAATGCATGTAGCAGAACAGAGAGATACGGGACGAGGGACTCGGTAAAGATACATATCAAGGTGGCAGTCGTCATTGCCAGTGCTATTCGGCTTTTTTCGAAATATTTAATAGGGCCGAATGACGTGTGCTTGTCACATTTCTTTGATTCATTGATAAATAAGCGAAAATATAAGTCGAGAAAAAATCCGCCGTTTTTCCGGGAGCGGGACTCGAACCCACATCTCCGCATAACCGGTGCGGTGCGTTCGCCATTACGCTATCCCCACAGCGGCTTCTCTCTCGACTTTAAAGCGGGGGTTTATATTTACAAGAGCTCTGAGGCCGGTCAACTAGCGCCGCCCCTCGACTACCGCGGGAGACGTAGAACGTCTTCTTTCCCAGCGGCCGCCACGTAGAACGTGGTCGGAGGTCGGGGTTAGCAATTGGCACATCCGAACTGCTGGAGCCAGTGCCTCGTAATGCATGTAGCAGAACAGAGAGATACGGGACGAGGGACTCGGTAAAGATACATATCAAGGTTGCAGTCGTCATTGCCAGCGCTATTCGGCTTTTTTCGAAATATTTAATAGGGCCGAATGACGTGTGCTTGTCACGTTTCTTTGATTCATTGATAAATAAGCGAAAATATAAGTCGAGAAAAATCCGCCGTTTTTCCGGGAGCGGGACTCTAACCCACATCTCCGCATAACCGGTGCGGTGCGTTCGCCATTACGCTATCCCCACAGCGGCTTCTCTCTCGACTTTAAAGCGGGGGTTTATATTTACAAGAGCTCTGAGGCCGGTCAACTAGCGCCGCCCCTCGACTACCGCGGGAGACGTAGAACGTCTTCTTTCCCAGCGGCCGCCACGTAGAACGTGGTCGGAGGTCGGGGTTAGCAATTGGCACATCCGAACTGCTGGAGCCAGTGCCTCGTAATGCATGTAGCAGAACAGAGAGATACGGGACGAGGGACTCGGTAAAGATACATATCAAGGTTGCAGTCGTCATTGCCAGTGCTATTCGGCTTTTTTCGAAATAGTTAATAGGGCCGAATGACGTGTGCTTGTCACGTTTCTTTGATTCATTGATAAATAAGCGAAAATATAAGTCGAGAAAAAATCCGCCGTTTTTCCGGGAGCGGGACTCGAACCCACATCTCCGCATAACCGGTGCGGTGCGTTCGCCATTACGCTATCCCCACAGCGGCTTCTCTCTCGACTTTAAAGCGGGGGTTTATATTTACAAGAGCTCTGAGGCCGGTCAACTAGCGCCGCCCCTCGACTACCGCGGGAGACGTAGAACGTCTTCTTTCCCAGCGGCCGCCACGTAGAACGTGGTCGGAGGTCGGGGTTAGCAATTGGCACATCCGAACTGCTGGAGCCAGTGCCTCGTAATGCATGTAGCAGAACAGAGAGATACGGGACGAGTTATATTTTCGCTTATTTATCAATGAATCAAAGAAACGTGACAAGCACACGTCATTCGGCCCTATTAAATATTTCGAAAAAAGCCGAATAGCACTGGCAATGACGACTGCAACCTTGATATGTATCTTTACCGAGTCCCTCGTCCCGTATCTCTCTGTTCTGCTACATGCATTACGAGGCACTGGCTCCAGCAGTTCGGATGTGCCAATTGCTAACCCCGACCTCCGACCACGTTCTACGTGGCGGCCGCTGGGAAAGAAGACGTTCTACGTCTCACGCGGTAGTCGAGGGGCGGCGCTAGTTGACCGGCCTCAGAGCTCTTGTAAATATAAACCCCCGCTTTAAAGTCGAGAGAGAAGCCGCTGTGGGGATAGCGTAATGGCGAACGCACCGCACCGGTTATGCGGGGATGTGGGTTCGAGTCCCGCTCCCGGAAAAACGGCGGATTTTTTCTCGACTTATATTTTCGCTTATTTATCAATGAATCAAAGAAACGTGACAAGCACACGTCATTCGGCCCTATTAAATATTTCGAAAAAAGCCGAATAGCACTGGCAATGACGACTGCAACCTTGATATGTATCTTTACCGAGTCCCTCGTCCCGTATCTCTCTGTTCTGCTATATATATATAAATATAAAGATATATATATATATATATATATATATATATATATATATATATATATATATATATATATATATATATATATATATATATATATATATATAGCGAGCGAATCAGAAAATGGGAAATGAGGGGCTCCGTGAAATAAGAGAGAAAATAAGGGTTGGCAGTCAAGAAAACCGCGGAAATCAAAGGGGAGGTTGCGGTGGGTCATAGAAAGAGATGGAGAATTTTTTTGAGTCGAAAAAAAAGTGGTGAATTTATATATATATATATATATATATTCATTTTCCTCGGCCTACGGCACTGGATGGTTTATGCCAATTTGCATTTGCCTTTCGCAGGATGCTAGTTGCACGAGCAAAAGCTCATCTGAATATCATCCGCATAAAGCGAATACATCAAAGATTTCGGTATTACACGTGCAACTGAGTTTAGTTTGATTAGGAACAACGTAAAACTGAGAACACGTCCCTGAGGTATGCCATTTTCCTGAGTGTACACATACCGATAGTACTGTTCCAAATTTCGTTCGGAAAGAGCAATTGGAAAGGTAACTTTTCAGCATCCCAAGCATTCTGCCTTTTACACCATAACCCTGCAGATCTAGCATTTTACCATGTTTCCATGTGGTGTCAGAAGCCTTCGACAAGTAAAAAAATACGGACACGCAGTGCTGTCGTTGAACAAAGGACTCCCTAATTTTAGTTTCGAAATGGAGAAGATGGTCAGTTCTTGAGTGCCTTGCCCGGAAACCAAACTGAAGGACATCCATAACGTGATTCTCTTCCAGAAAGTGTTTGAGCCGCTTGTTAACTATCCGCTCAAAACATTTCCCGAGGCAGCTTGTCAAGGCAATCGGTCTGTAACTTGCTGGTTCACTACTGTCTTTACCTGGCTTCAGTAGTGGGAGCATAATTGTTTCCTGCCACGCTACTGGAAAGTAGGCTTCAAACCAGATTTTATTGAAGAAATGCAGTATGGCTTTTAAGGTTCCTGGGGTCAGATGTGTTAACATTTCATAATGAATTCCGTCTGGTCCTGCAGCCTGACTGTTTCCCTGAGCAATCGCCAGGTGTAGTTCAGCCATGGAGAAAGGCGCATTATATGCTTCTTCATCACTCAAGTTTACCTTATTTATTCTTTCTTCAGCCCGTTCTTTATACCTGAGGAATGATTCAGAGTACTTGGCTGAACTGGACACTTTGGCGAAATATTCAATTAGAACGTTTGCCTGCTCGACAAGGCCTTTGTTACCATCAAAACGTGGCACGGTAAATGCACTGTAAGTGCCACTCACTTTCCTGACCATATCCCAGACCGCTTTTGCGCTAGCACTACTACTTATGGAACTTACAAACCTTGAAGCCTTTTTCTACTGCCGTCTTACCGAAATTTCGGGCCTCTGCTCTCAGTCATTTGAAGTTTACTAGACATTCGGCAGTGGGATAGAGTCTGAAACGGGACAATGCGCAGTATTGCTTCTTACGGGCGTCCCTGCAATCAGAGTTCCACCACGGCTTTGACCTCCTGGGGAGTGTCCCGGAGTACTCGGGAATAGACACTTTTGTAGCTTCCAAGAGCAGTGAAGTTATTAGGCGGCAAGCTTCATCCGCACTCAAGTCCTGTATTTCGCACAATTCAATTTAACATGCTTGTTCAAACAGAAATCAGTGGGCCTCCTCCAACTTCCATCTTTTGGTGCGCTCTATTAGAATGGGTACTGCCGCTGTTGAGTCCAGAAAAACTGGGTAGTGGTCACTCCCGAGAGGATTTTGAACTGTTGACCAAGTGAAAAAGGCACTTAAGGATGGCGTTGCGAGAGAGATGTCGATGCATGATTCGGTGCGGGTTGATGATCAGACGTAAGTGGGACTCCCATTATTGGCTAAATGCAAAGGAGTTGCCGACACTACAGCCTCGATAAGTCGGCCTCGTGTGTCACTTCTAGAACTTCCCCACAGTGCGCATTGAGATCCCCCAGCAACAGGAAAGACTCAGGCAACTCATCTACGAGTCTAAACAGACCGTTCTGGGTCACTGAAACGGTTGGTAGAATATACAAGGCGCAAATCGTAAGGGCTATTCCAATGTGTGTTCTTATGGCTACTGCCTCCAAGTGGTTTGAAGCTTCAGTTCGTTTGTTGGGATCGACTGGGGAGTAACGATTGCCACTCCTCCAGAAGATACAAGTGAATTTGTCCTGTCTTTGCGGTGAAGATTGTATTTTCTGAATGAATTATTGTGCATAGAAGATAAATGAGTTTCTTGAAGACGGATAATAGATGGTTGGGACTTCTCCAACACTTCGTGAATATCATCTATGTTACGCAATAACCCACGACAGTTCCAGTGTATTATTCGCACCATAACAGTCTTCTGGGGGTTGCTCTTTTCTATACAAGGAGGTGTGGGTGAGGTCACGTCCATCTCCTCCGCTCCCTCTTTCATACTGTCGCCTGCTAGATGCCCAGGATCTAGCCCAGGATTTCCGCGGCCCTTCGGTACTCTTCAAGGGTCGGGGGGCTCCTCAGGCCGTTGCCGCACAGGAGCCGCACCTTAGTGCCACTTCCCGGAGGCGCCTTCTTCTGGGGCGTGCCGACTGTCCCCGAGAAGAGAGGGTCGACCGTACAGCCGGGGCAGAACCCGCTGAGCTGCGTGTTAGCCCCGAAGCCTCCTCCACCCCGTCGCTAGCCGGTACACCGGCTTCTGGCCCGACTTGTGTAGAGGGCTGCGGGACTGAGCAGTCCGCTGAGTGGTCCACTCGGTCGACCTGCGTGGACCAAGTCAGTGCCGGGCGTTGGGGCAGCCCAGCGTCTAGGACAGGCGGGGGCCGTACCGCCGACACCAGGTCCCTCAGTTCGACCTGTGTGCCTAAAGACACCAGAGATGGTGCTGGCCCCCGCCGCACCACCTCCGCAAAAGTTCTTTTTTGCTGAAAACGAAGCCTTCTCTTAGCCTCAGGGTAAGATACATTCTTTTGTGGTTTTGATCGTCATGACTTCTTTTTCATTCTTCCAGACCAGACAGGATCTGGAGTATGCACCATGGTTCCCAGTACAGTTGACGCAGAGGAGTTCTTTTTCGCACCTTTCATTTTCGTGCGCTTTTCCTCCACACCTAGCGCATGTGGATTTGCCGCGACATGAGCCGGACCCGTGACCAAACCGTTGCCACTAAAAAACCCGGCTTGGGTTTGGCATGTAGGGCCGCACTTTGCAACGCAGATATGCTGCATTCACGGAGCCTGGTGGTGTGGTCTAGTTGAATGTTAAAACTGCATGTTTGGTTTTATTTTCTTCTCCGTTTTTCCTAAAGAGTATTCTTTGGGGTGCAACCACCTGTTGTTCTGCCAGTTCGTTTTCTATCTCCCCGTCAGAGCAGTGAAACAGCTCGGACTCGGAGACCACGCCTTTGGAGAAGTTTAGTGAGCGGTGCGTTGTCACTGTGACATTCGTGTCTTCGATGTTTCCAAGTTCCATGATTTTTGCGCTCTGTTCTCTGGTGTGAACTTCTACCAGCACATCACCACTCTGGCGTTTCCTGGCATTGTCGTTTTTCCCTACCAGCTGATTGAGGGCCTTGGCAATTGCAAAAGGAGACTTTGTCTGCATGGGCTCCTGGACTCCTTGAACGACAAAGAATCGTTAGAAGTTGTCATTGTTCTTTTGCGGGATGTACTGAGCAGTGGCTTCGGTCGGGGCCATTTTCAGGGACCGATCAAGAGCTGTCTTGCTTTTAGCCATGAATTTAGCTGCTGTTTTGGTGACCAGGCTGGCCGCCCACCACGGAGCCCAACCAGGGGAGCGTGCAAGTAGTCACGCTAGCCATACGTGGCCGCTATAACTTCATGTAAAATAGTCTAGGTAGGCCATTTTGCACAACGTTAACCCTTGCCGCCTGTGGGTAAAAGGAAAAAAAACAGGAAAAGAGTAGGTGACAGGACAGGTATGGAAAGATGACAGGACAGAAAAAGTGAGAGAGGGAGGGAGATAGGAAAAGGCGACTAGCTGCTTTCCCCAGTGCGGGTCAATCCTGGGGTACCGTCTGCAGGAAGCAGGGGCCAAAATGGCGTGTTGCTGCCACCAGGGCACCGTAAAGGCCCAAAACAACCCTGGCTTTGGCTCAGTCGACAGGACGCCCTTTTCTCTGGACACGGCTAAGCCACGCACAGCCGGGGCGTGCGTGGATCCAACCCACATGGGCTACGGTACGCGCTGTCGCCACTACCGTCACCTTGAATAGACAAGGTGCCCCTGCGGGGAAAGATAAACCGGAGCTGCCCTTATATACCTGCAGCCAAATTTAAACGTCTAAATCTGGTGGCAATGTTGATTTTTGTGGACATTATCGAAAAACAATACATTATGCAAATATAAGGCAAAAAATCAATACGTAAGTGATATTTGCAATTTTCCTTTATTAGACAATTCATGAATGCTTGGTTTTTGCGATATCGAATGAAATACTACATCAACTGCCGAGGAGGAGGATCGACTTTTATTGAGCCTTTAGTACAGATTAGCGCCGCAGGCACCAAATGGCGTGGAACCTTCTTCTTAGGTCCCATGTGTCCATCAGCTCCTAACCCCTAGCCGCCAGCGCGAGCTGGGTAGGTAGGTCGGGACTGGGCAACGAGGTCTCCCATCGCTCTAGGGGGTTGGGGTTGGGAAGGGTGGGGGTAGGGATGAGGGGGGGTTCTTGAGCTTAGTGCACTCGGCAAGGATGTGTGCTGAGTGCCTTCAGATCGTCTGATCGTCTGCACACGGCTGCTCGATGAAAACAAGATCCATCGAGCAGCCTTGTGCTGCAAAACGGGCATGAAGTGTGATTCTCTGCTGGGAACATCTTGCGCAAGAGCATGGGATGCGCTAGTGACCCCGCTCGTGTGCGCGGAATTATCATTTGCTGCCTTCAGCTAAGTTGCGGATTTTGGACCGGGAAACATACATCTGCCACTTCTGTACATTTGTGTACCGTCTTTGTAAATCGTCACGGGGTGCGGTAGCTCTGGCTCGTCGTCGGCCCGGATTGACAGCTCTCGGGCATAGAGTCCGGCGAGCGTGTTTCCTTCCACCTGCGAATGAGCCGAGACCCACACGAGCTCGACGGCCCATCCCTGTGATTTGCGTTTGGCGAGAATCGTTAGTGCCGCGAGTGAGATAAACCGTCGCCTGCTGTTGGCCACGCTACTATAGCTCCTAGCGGCATTTAAGCAATAAAACGGCAACAGTAACAAAAGGTTCCACTAAATAGGTTCCACGTTCCGTTTGGCACGCTTGTGGAGTAGGGCAACGTGGACCTATAAAAGTTGCATTAGGGTGCCTCGATTCACGCCCGTCCCCGCCGTGCGGCAGAGCTGGCCTCGAGGCACCGGACTTGGAACAGTGGAACGCGGTAAATTTAAATTGACTTGAGCAAACCTCTAGCGTGTTATCGTGGAGGACGGAGACGGGAGAGTAACAACAGGCGGGGTGAGAGGGAAAGAGAAGGGAGGCATTTACTCGGCAGGGGCAAAGGTCGACTGACGTCTTTCGTCGACATTCGCAACGAAAGAAGCAGATAGCGGCCATTTGTTTTTTACTTTTGTTCCCCTTTCACTTCGAGCGACGTTGTTCGACAAAAATGCTGTATTTTGACAAAGTAAAACGGAACAGATACTGTAAAATGATGAATTGTTCCTGACCCGGGGAGAATTTTGAGGGCACATTATCTAGAGCCCGCTGTTGGGTTTGCCACATGCGCAGACATGCGATGAAAAGAACGAGAGTAATCTTCTTCAAGTCAATAAAGCCCATCTCGAATTCGGCAAATATTTGGTTGTTGCGCTGAAAGAGTTCAGAAACCTGAAAGAAAAAGATTTTCTACGTGACACATTCCTTCGCCTCTTCCGATTTTTACTGTGGAGGTAACCGGCAGGCATACAATTTTGAGAACTAGCTTGCGAGTATTCCCAGCGTTAGACGCTTTGGTCGTGTCATAAACACGCGAGTTCAAAGAGCCGAAATTTTTTTATATCACAAACCGACTGCACTGGAGAACGTTGTATACGCTTTTTGATGGTGTATGCCACAAACATCAACATCTCCATGCTTGCGGAGTACAGCACACTTTTTATGTACGTACCTTCCACACGCGCTGCCATGAGGAAAGTCACTTCGGAAGGAAGTGTATCGCATGCAGCCTGAAGCAAATATCGACAGGATCATTCGTAAGCCTCCAAGATACTTTAAATTTGATAAAAGTGTACGTGTGAAACTGTTTCTGACAATGGCGTACTTTATTGTCATTGATAACGACTGTTCAAACATTTGCTTCCAAAATAACCACTGTAAGCTCGCGGTATGGTGCGGGCGTAATGAATTGTTTATTAACCTCTACCAAACAGTTTCCATGACAGCTGTAAAAAATTCGTTTACTTGATGCTCATGAGAACTGAGCTCATCAAAGCTGTACCCTGGTAAATACTCAAGCCGAACAATTACCAATGGGCTCTTCTGAAACAGCCATTGCGACATTTTTAAAGCAATCTTTCGTCGAGCGGTTTCGCGGAGCATACGCAAGTTAACCGTTTGACCGGAAACACACCCGGCGGCACACCCCCCGAAGCGCATGTCCTGATTCGCCTGGCCCGCTGTCGGTACTGCGCACAAGGCACCGTTTTCGGTCGTTGTGCTCACCTAGCGGCGGCGGCCGCGACGAGAGCAACCGCTTAGATAATCGGCAGCCGACCAAACCCGTAGCCGCCTATGCATGCGCCGCTGGTTCGTCTCGGCCTATGTGGCTCATCTTGCGCCGCGTTCGCTATGAAACAGGAACGCCGCGTTCACCGAGTATGAAAGCTAGGCCGGGACTCCGCCTGTGAGCGTTCCACGAGACCGGACGGCTTGAAGCCGTGGTCGGCAATACAGCTACATCAAAGGTTAACCAAGCCAAACCAAGACTCGATGAGATTAAGCCAAGCCTTTGCTTTGCATATCCAAGGTTAGCTGAATTATGCCCGCAACCATTTTCTTGCATTAGAGCATTTGAAAAGCTCTGCCTTCTAAACACGAAGAAAAGGCAGTCCGTGGAAAGTGAAATTGAACTTCGTCATGTCTCGGGTCTCAGGAGGTTATTCCAGCCTGTCTGGATCAATGGCATGGAGTCCATAGTACACAGCGCATATTGCAGAGATAGTGAGCATCTGATGGTTCGCTGCGTTCCTGTACCTACTGTTCCACAACACAATCGGCTTGAAGAGAGATACTTATGTATACCCTGCCCTCCGATTGTCAGCCAGACTGAATCACTCCAAGACAATACAGCCATATTTCGATTGTACGATGGCACAGCATTTCACAAATGTTGTCCCACGTACAATCGAACACTGGAATGCTTTGACATCTTCTTTTCTGGACTTCGCTTACCTAAATGCTTTGAAAACTCGTTATCAGCGTCTCTTCTGCAACCCCCCGTGCTTGGACGGCTCACTGTCCGCACTGTATCAAAATGAATAAATAATCCTCACGCTCAGCCCAACTGTAACAAGGACGCTTTGTGAGGGAAGCGATGGCAGGGATTTTGAGTCCTCCAACCGTGGTTATTCATTATTCATATTTTGGCACCTGGGCATCGGCCTGACCCAGGACAGAGCCGCAGACGCGAAGGCTATATTAGGGGACCGCATTGCGCCGAGTATGAATGGACGCCTAGCGAGGGGAAAAAGAAGGTGCCCCGAACACTCATCGCCTTCGCGCACGACAGTTGCAAACCGGCGGGAAATCAGGACTCGCACTTCTTGGAGCGCAAAAGGTGTACGTTGATACATGGTTTACGACGTGGCACATGACAGCGATGGTCAGAGACGACGCAAGCAAGCGCGACAGGTAATTAACTCAGAGCGGGAGTCGACGTGGACGCCGGTCGGCATAAGCATTTCGAGAGAAAACGTAAAGCATCGCCGCTACACCGATGCGCGCAGTTCAGGTGCTCGCATCCCGGTAGTCTTGCGGACGTGTAGGCTGGCCTCTGGGTCCACACGAATGACCTGTCAGCGGCATGCACCCATAGACACAGACTGTACGGGAACATTTGCACTGGATCAAACAGGGTCTCAAGAGGTGGATCGAGGATGCACGAGCGGCCGCATACATAGTGGAGGACAAAAAACATCTGCACGATTTACTATGACCTTGTTTTCGAAGGTTGCAAAAGAAATTATATCTTCGCAGTTTCTGTTATCAGTGTGGACGTACGTTGATACAGTGTAGCGAAGTGTTGAAAAAACCGCTGCAGTTTATATGTAAACTCGTTGTAGCCTCATGGATAGTTTTGGTAGCACGAAGACGTTATGCCAGAGTTCCTAACGACAAAGTTCTTCTGTGATCGCTAGAAAGATTTCGTCATAATCATCACTTATCTACCCTTAATAGCCGCTCGCAGAGAAATACATAAGGGGTGATATTACCAAAGTACAACTGGCAATTAAAATGCAATTCATAGTAACCATATATGAATTTCTAAAACATACAGGTAGCAGCAAACAACGAAAACCGAACAGAGATCATTTGATATTCATATCAATTTGATATCTATATCATACAGGCGGCAGCGAACTAACAACTATGAAGGCAATAAAACGATCAACAGTCAAATGTTGGTAGTAATAAATCTTCAAATTTAAAGGGAAGCTGTTGACCGACAATAGAATCCGTAAATCCGTCCAACCCTTCAATTGCCGTAGGCAGGCAGGAATGATTTGTTTAAAGCATTAGTAGAGCCAGACAGACTCTGAACACTAATGGAATTAAAAAGGCGGTGATAGGTGCGGTCGGGTGGAAATAAAAACGAACCATGTAGGTGAGGAAAGTTGCAGTAAGTTTAACAGAATCTGCAACGACGTGCAATGTTGCGTCGAGCGGATGCAACAGGGAGACCGACGAATGATATTATTTGACTGATACTAACACGTTTGGCACAGTTTGAGGAGATGAACCTTGCGCCACAATTTTGAACGGATTCGACCGTGTTATGTATTTATACCTGATGAGGGCTCCGAATAGCATGTGCGTATTCCATTTTATTGCGAAGAAAAGTTTCAAAGGCCATTTTTCGAAGTATTGCAGGTGATAATGATAATGCCTTTGTGAGATAACCACGAGTTCTTGAGGCATCGGCAGCTAGCTTTGCAATAAGCTCGGTCCTAGTTAGTCGTCATGTAATTAAAACACTAAGGTATCGGCATAAATTGCCTCACGATACCTTTGTTGAGCTTAACGAGTTCGGATAGATGACGTTAGTGTGTTTACGAGATACAGGCATGAACTTGCACTTGCAAATATTCGGTCTCACCATCTTGCTGCAGTATTAGTGGATCTTTGGTAGCTGATATACGATGATTGAAAACAGTTGAGCATTGAGAACCGAGCCCTCGGGGACACCATAGATTTCTGGAGTTGTATCGGAATGGCCACGACCGATAATTGTGAATTGAGACGGGCGTGTTATGAAGCACTTTATCCATGGTGAAGTCAGCGGACATAAGGAGAAGCAAGAAAGCGTGTTAATAAGTCGCTGGTGAGGGACGAAATCGAAGGCATTTAGAAATCAACGACAATAACGTGAGTCTGAAATGGCGAATCAAGGTTCAAATGAAAATCCGTTGTGAATGAAAAAATTTTGCTTCGCATGACAAATCTGAACGAAAACCGGGCTGCTTATTTAAAATAGGAGTGATCATCAAGATGGCGAGCGACATGCCATCCCTTTAATCCCTGATTTTTTTTTATTGTTGAAAGATTTATTTTTTTGCGGAAATTATTTGAGTGAGGCATAAGGAGCAATATAAGACCAAATATATTCGTCCCTCTGAATCGATATAAACGATGGCAACGTGTCCCACTACACGTGTCCCCTACCACAGACACCACGGCTTAGTGGTTGTACAAAAAAAACACAAAAAGAAGGATAACAATTTATTTCCTTGCTTATGGAGAGATCTGGAGGTGCAAAAGTAATCCTGCAGATGGAAAAGCTTTAAAAATCACGCACAGAGTTTTAGATGAGTGAAAAGCTTTGAAACAGTTTTTCATGCTGTTTATGCACTGCTCCGCATTGGACGTCTCGCACTTGTTTTTAGACTTTCCGCAAGTAGAAAAGCTTTAAAAATCGCACAAAGAGCTGAGGTTGAGTAAAAAGCTTCGGAACAGTTTTTCATGCTGGTTATGCACAGAAGCACATTGCACTTCTCATACTTGTTATTAGGCTTTCCGCAGGTGTAAAAACTTCAAAAAAACTCACAGAGTAAGCTTTGAAATAGATTTTTGGGCTGGTTATGCACAGATGCACATTGTACTTCTCGCACTTGTTTTGTAGACTTTCCGCAGCTTTAAAGAAGCTGAGGAAAGCTTCAAAAGCTTTAGAAACCACACACGGGGAAAAGCTTTAAAAGTCGCACACAGAGCTTAGGTTTTGCATAGCTGCGAAAGAGTTTTTCATGCTGGAATTATTCACAGATGAACGTTGCACTTCTCACACTTGTTTTTAGACTCCGCAGGTGCTTAACGTTAAGGCAAAAGGTTAAGTAAAAAGCTTTGAAATAGTTCGTCTTGCTAGTAAGGTACAGATGCACAGTGCACTTCTAGAACTTGTTTTTAGACTTTCCGTTACATCCCTCAAGCTTGCATTGCTGTTGGCTCGCTGCTAGCAGAGGTCAATGAGCAATTTGCTCACACCGGACGTCAGACACTGGTCGCTGGACGGTGCAGAGGCGGAAGAGGAGATGAAGAGGGCCTTCCGCGTGGTCGGTAGTCTCTTCCAAGAGCTTACACTACGCTCAACATGAATTCTAGCAAATCTATTTGGTCCCTCTTGCTTACTCGTTGAATGTCAGCTTCACGCTTGTATTCCAAACATGAGTTTGTCATATCAATGATGATGAAGTGCGTTATTATTCTTAGGGTACATTTGCTTCATCGTACAGATGTTGGCTATGGACTTATGAGAAAATCTGTTTTGACCACACCGCCCATGCTGCGGTTGTATTCCCGATCAACCGCAGGATGCTTACGCAATCCACCTTCCTCCATACTGGAACTTCATTCTGGTTCTCAATGCCAAGAAAATTGGATGCCAGCGTTACTGCCCGGTTGTCCATCCACCCTGTGAGCATTACTCTACCATCACAGCTTTCCACGACGCCCGATGACCTTTTTTCTTCTTTTTTAAGTTGCTTTTCTGACTTTATGGGGAATTTGTAGGACCGGTTTGAACGGATTGTTTCAGCAGCATATTTTCTTTCTCATGAAGGACATGCAATACTGACAAGGAGGTAAGATAATTATCGCATAGGAGTTTGTGCCCGATGCCCTCAGGTATACTCAGGCGAGGTGAAGTACGAACGCTCCCGTGGCTCCACAGTGTTTTGTTTTTCTTGTTTACCGGGTTCAGCTCAGTTGTAGACTCTTGGTAAACAAGAAATCATGAATAATTACTCAATAAACAATTTTCCTAACAAAAGCTCAAGGTGTGTGGCTTCCCTTTGATATACTGTTTGATGTCAAGTTCATTTAAATGGGAATATTTGATCATCCAAAGAGAGGTGCTCTTCCAGAGGAATGTCTTGACACCTCTGGAGAAATGAGTTTAAAAGCAGTCTCACGTTCCACAAAGGGTCATTGTTGTCGTGTTCTTCATTGACGTCCACTATGTGGAAGCAGTTGTGCGGCTTTTCAAAGCGGTTTCGCGACATGCTTACACTTGAAAAAATTGCCCGCGTATCTGCTCCTTTCGTTGCAAATGTCATTTAAAGACGATAGTCTTTGTAGACTTTTGCCAAGGAAATGCCCCCCTTTGCTTTCCCGCTCACCTCTCATGCTGTTCCTGTACTGTCGTGCTCATCCCAAGGTAAACGCAATAAAGGTTTGCGCAAGGCGATTTGAATTTACCGCGTTCCACTGCAACAGGCCGGGTTCCTCGATGCCAGCGGTGCAGTACGGCGGAGACGCGCGTGAATGGAGGCGACTGACTGCAAGGTTTATAGAACCGCGTGGCCGTGCTGCACGTGCGTTCCAAGCAGAACGTGGAACCTAGCTAGTGGAACCTTTCGTTGCTGTTGCCGCGTGATTTTTCATACGCCACCAGGTGGCGGTGGTTTTCTGCAGTAGATGCAGAATATCATTTGTTATCGAAAGACCAAGCATCCATGAATTTTTTTAATAATACAACACTGTAAATATCCCTTCTGTACTAATTTCCGGTCTTATGTTTGCCTAATGTCTTGTTATTGTTCAACCAAGTTGACAAGTGTGAACATATAAACCGGGCTTAGACATTTACATTTGGCTGTGAGTATATAAGACTGTTGCGCAATATCAATTTTACTTTGACCGGGTGGCTGAATCGAGTCACAGACAAACAGACCGACAGACAGATATACAGACAGACCAAAATTTCTGTGTTTAAGTAGCCCAAAAAAGACTATCGTCTTTAAGAAGCTCGGTTTTGACCTACGGCTTGCAGTACAAGCGCAACCGTGGGTACCTCACGACACCCATTGCCAAATACGAAGCAAATATAATTTTCTCATCTCCTCTTCATTTGTTTCAAAGGACTTCCCTTCGTGGAAAACTGAATACATGTTTGTCTTCTCGGCGAGCTCAACAAATACAATTTTTGGGACGTAGTGAGAAACGAATTCTTAGGGTGTGGGCAGTGATTCGGGGTTGTTCTCATTCTCACCCCCTGTGCCATGAAACTCAGCCCCAGATTTTGAGGATGCCGTCCTCTTCCACGACATGTTCTCCGTGGGAAGCTCGTCGCATTCTTTATCGCCGGAGGTTGTCGATTCATTGTCTGAAGAGTCAGAAATGTTGGTTGGCTGGTTCCAAAACAATGGCTTGTAGCCACTCAGGGGGATTGGCCAGGAAATGGGCGCTAACTGAGAGTAGAGGAAAAACTGTAATTTGGATCAAAAGAAGAAAAGTGACTAAATGCCTGCTTGTGCCTGACTTAAAATTGTCACAACCTTTAAACTTTGCAATAATGCAGAACTACACCTTCGGCAATCGATTGGCTAAAACGTATCTGCGATAATTAACTTGATATGCTATTATTAGCCTTTAGGGCTCTGCGGGAATGTTTTCAGGTACGCGGGGAGCAGGGTATTTTTAATTTCTTGATCAGATTGCTAATACCGTAAGAGGTAATGTCAATGGGCGGTATTTGTGAAAAATTAGATCTCGATGGCAGAGTAATATGAAGTGGTCCAGAAGTGAAAACTGAAGTGACGTGAGTATTCACAACGTCTGCCTCTGCGGGAGAGAAAAATGTGAACCATCGGGGTTGATGAAAGATATTTTGAGGGAGTTATTTTTTTGCGTTAAGGAGTTTCCAAATTTCTTGAAATTTGCACCGTTAATGTTAACGAAGTCGTCGTAGAAATATTTCTTTTTGGGGCGCTTCAGCAGGCGAGTGTATTCATGAAGGCATGGGACATATTTGTTCCATATGGATGTTGACGCCAAGAGCGAAAAAGCCGTTTTTTTTTCTTTTGTGATAGCTTTCTTAAAATATTAGAGTACCAGGGCCTCTGAGCGTCGCTTGGAACATGAATAAAGGAGACGTTGTTACCGATAAGCGTAATATTTTCCGCTTGAACAACAACCACTTTTTGTCTACTCTGTGGTTATGCGCGGACAAGATGGAGACCAAAAGTTTACCAAGTTCGGAGTTGGTAATCTTCGATCTTCGAGAATTCCGCATTGTTGTAGTCCTGTATTAGTTTTTTCAGCGGTTTTTGCGCAGGTAAAGCCACTCACAGTGAAAACAAAACGACATTGGGGTCTCTCCAACCGAGAATGCATGGCACTCATTGAAATATATCGGGGTGGGAAACAAGAACAAGGCCAAGGATGTTTGTGCCACGAGTTGGCATTTTTACTAATTAGGATAGATTAAAGGAAGCATAGTTCGAGGAAATCATTCGATTGTCGTGAAGTAGCACACAAGACATAGTAATTGAAGTGCCCGCAGTTCAAGACGTTAGCTAGAGGAAAACGGGATGTCAGATCAAAAAATTTGCAGAAACATCTACGTTTGGATCCTAAGATATAAGTCGCGAAATCGATACGTCGACTCCCACGGAGCGTTTTTGCACACAGTTGCTGCATTTCCGGTCGCTGCTTCCCCAGCACTAAAGGTCATCGAAAAGAGAAAGACTAGCAACGGGGGTTTTTAATCGCCATGCGAGGTGTTGGTAAGTTTTAGCAAGGAGGCGTCAGTGTCAGTGTATCAATATGGTTATCCGGTGATATTAGACCGGGCTAAACAATTTTGCTTTTTCTCAGAGAGAGATAGAATGTTTGTTCAGGAAGAAATAGTTGTAGTAGGAAATTGGGGTAAAGAGATGGCAGGGAGCTCAAAGGTGGCACCTGAGTCTACGGCGCCAGATGAAGCAGCTCCTTCCCTCGCCCTCTCGACCAGCTTGCAGTGATCTTGAGGTAACAAGCTCGTCAAAGCTGCCTCCCATGATTCGAAGTGGAATACGTTATTTGTTTGAATTGTTCTCCCCTAATCATACCCTTGCACATGGCTAGGTTGCGTGCATGAGGTGGATGTTTCCCCGATTTGGGCACAGTTTCTAAGTAATGTCTTGTGTTCTCGCAGAACACCTTAACGCACATAGATTTTCAGATTGTGTTGTTTTTTCGTCCACAGAATTCGCGATTCTTCAGCATTGAGACCTCGATCTCGCAACGGGAAAGATCGTGTTCCTAAGCATAGGATGAGAGTTCGTTCTTAACGTTTTTCGAGGAGGGCGGTGTGATAGTAGTAGTCACAAGGAGCATTGTATGTGACTTCATGTGCCTTTTGGTCAGTGTGTCGTTCTCTTCCAGACCATTGGGTCTGGGCGCACAGGTGATGCTGTTAACGTTTTCAGTTTTGAATGCTAATATGTTACCGGAGCGCTTAGGTATTCTGTCTCCAGAAAACCTCTGAGGGTGTGTAATGTTATGCTTCTATTTGATGCTGCTACTATTCGGGTTGCCAAGAGGATGGTTTCAATTTCCACTTGTTTGCTCATGTATGTTCCAGGGTCATGCTGTCACAAAGATTGCCAGAGTAGTCAACTACGAAATTTGGGGTTTCGTGCTTTTGTACATCCCGCAGTCGGTGTATACTGTGGTCTCATGATGTTGGAACTTTCCTCGGATGAACTTTATCCTATCGTATCGCCTCTTCATGTGTAGGATTGGGTCCAAACTTTTGGTAGAGGAGAGTTTTTATGCGGGGTCGCTGGATCGGTGCCATGTCTATCATGGCGTGCAGCAGTAGTTTCTTTTCAAAGGGGTAAGGGGTGCCGGTCTGTCGTTCGATGGCTCCTCTCGATTTTGTTCTTCCATCCGCTTACTTGGTCCTAGGAGAGTGTTTTTTTTCGGTTTCTTGAAATGCGTTAGGATGACACAAGCTGAGGACATATTCATTCTCATTATAACCAACATCCTATTTAGGACAACTGTAGCGTGAAGGCCACTCCCGTTGACCTTCATCCGCTCTTGTCCTGCGCTGCCCGAGTGTATTCTTGGCTCCGAATGTGTTACTTTATCCCTTCATCAACAATATAACCTTCCCCTTCTTCTAGACTGTCTATGCATGTCCATTCTGTTACCATCGTGGTCCCCCCCTTCTTAGTTCGTCTCACGGTCAAAATTGCAAGGCTTAGGACTGCCTTATACGGTGTCCTGATGATGGTATTGCTTGCACTTTCTTTGCTGCGGGTACATTTGTAGTATGGTAGGCGCTGCAATATTCGGGTCATGACCACTCCTTGCATGAGTCTTATCATTTCTTTTTCTTTTTTCCTTGCTCTGCCGTCGGTTGGGCGTTTTGTTTGTGGGCGATTGATTAAAGTTTTGTTTGTGGCAATTCTGACTTTGACACTACCGCTTGTCTCTAGAGCAACGCTGAGGCTTCTTACGCTACTGTTCTCTGGGAGGACATTCGTACCCATTTTAGGGTGGTTGTTAACTTGGCCGCGCTGCACCATCTGTCGTTTGCCAAACCGAGCTTGCAGCGGAGACAGAACTGTGGAAATATTGAAAAGTATTTTGAAAACTTATGCCATTAGACGCTGTTTAGTGACCTCCATTTTAGTTATTTTTCAGCTTATAATCTGTGGCTTCCTTTATTTCTGAGATACTGGGGTTAATCCTTTACCTCCTGCTTTTAGTTAGGTCACGAAATGTTCGTGCCGGCATAAGTCTCGCTGGAAAACACACCGAGGTGGCTCAGTGGGTATACGGCATTGAGCTACTAATTCCAAGGACGCAGGTTCAATTGGCAGCCGCGGTGGCCGTTTCCCTGATGGCAGGAGAAAACAAAAACGCCAGTGTATCGAGATTTCGGCGAACGCTAAAGATCCTGGAGTGGTCTTAATTCTTCGAAGATATCTGCTACGGCGTGCCTCATAGCCCGCGTGTAGTTTCGGGGCATTAATTACCGAAACTTTATATTTTTTGATCTTCTGGTGGAAACACGCTTTTGTGTGATGGCGTAAGTTTCGGGCACGGCTGGTGACGGTGCCTGCCGGGCATGCTACCCCCGACTGGGCATAGAATGAACTTCACCGCGCAGGTGCGGCACCTTCTGATAGCGCGTGTCTTTTCTGTCGTATTCGACGTTGTATCATAGTCCTCCTTTCCAAACTTCTGTTGCCGTTGCGCCACATTACACATTCAGCGGAGCCCTCGCGTCTTGCTGCCTCCGCCGTAGCTTCTGGGTGGCAGCGGTGACGTAGTTCCGTGGACGCATGATGGGCACGGGGAAATCGTGCCATCTGGAAATCGAAGAATGAGCCTAATAACGCTATCGCATTAAAAGAAAAAGGTCATCTGCGAAAGGTTGGTCGCAGTCTGGTACGCGGTAAGGGGCCGTAAGGACACTTTTCCACGTGGGAAGAAATATTTCAACGCCCAGTGTTTCACACTTCATACCGGTTTTTACAGCATGGGAGGGGATGCTGTCTTTCACAAAAAAACAATAAGTGAGCGTGCACTAGTGGTTCAAGGTTGGATACACAGCAGAACTGACCCGGCTGTTGCACCTCACATAGGTTTCCGAACTTGCCGCTGAAATTTCTCTATGACTGCAGGCCCGCATCGTTTTATCCGCAGCCTTTCATATATATCCCAAAGTGGACCGCGTAAGCACGCCCTAGAACCCGAAGCAAGCGGCTTCGCGAACTGGACGTCTGTAGCACGAGCTGTCCTGTGCTCCCCATTTCAGGCCCGGACGCATGTGAACTGTTTTCCGCGTGGGCGCAGGCGAACTGTTAGCTCCTCACCTGGCGCAAGCCTATGCGCAAGCCTGGACGACGAAACGCGACCCGACCAAGCTCAAGCCTAAACATCTCTGCAGTTACAGGCGGCTCAGTTGCCGCATTAAAGGAGGCTATAGGCCTCGTGCACTGCAGTTTCAAATAAACATGTGGCGCCACCTGGGAGCGGCGGCGGAATTTTTTCTGAAGAACAAAATAAACTTATACAGCAGTTCGCTACGCGGCTTAATTTAAAAAAACAACAGTAAAATAAGTATACAATAATTACTACGTTTTTTATTCACAATTGTTATAATAATAGAAATATTGCGCTGACGAGTTGTGCTTGAATACAAGCTGAACTAATTTAGAAAGCGCCCCTTTTCCAATAAAAGAAGACGGCAGTGCACGGATCGGCTGCCTGCGACACCGACGTTCACGAAGCACATAGTACCGGAAAAGAAATAAAAAGAACAGATCCATAGGGGCATTTGCGTATGTGCACGCTACTTGGCGTAAGACCGCTGCAAAAACAAAAAAAAATTCCGTGCATCCAGTGCATATTTTTGTAGCGCCTCAAATAGCCTTTGGTGTCAGTATAATCTGTGCACGCATCAGAAAATACATGGAACAACTCACGGATATGCATGCTGGAATTGTACGTAGTCATACCAGCAAAATATGAAGCTTTAAAATGAAAACAGAAACGTAAATATTCACGCTACACTGCGGCACAACCGGGAACAGATGGACACACACCACCCCAAATCGGAGACTCGCATCTACACTTTTATTGAAAGGACTCTCAAATATCTCAAACAAATGTTCCTGTACAACTTGTAGTTTGCGTTTCTGCGACAGTCGGTGAAAAATGAGTTCAAGTGGGGCTTGTTGCGCAAAATATTTTTGCTGACAAAGATAACTTGCACCAGCACAACTATTCACGCTGGCATGTAGTAATGCCAGCGTAGTCACACAAACATAACGTACAACTCTGTCAGCTTTGAAACAATCTCCAATATTTAAAAGGGTCTTATTTTATCAAGGGCACTCCGAATGCGAGAGGAACCATTCGTGCACAATTAAAGCTCTTGTTGTGCGATCTGTGCCCGTGTCTATTTCGAGCGATAAACAACGTAAAAAAACGTTCAGAGGCTTTCATGAAAGCCTCGTATCGCGGATCTACGTCCAAAAGTATTCGCATATTAAGTACGCATTTATAAACCTATGAAATCACTTCAGAAAGCATTGTGATATTTTTATGAGCCCATCCAACGAACTCATCGTAGTTTCAGCAGTTTGAGGTAGAGTTTACTCAAGCAGTTGGCATTTTCAAATACCTGCCTCTACAAACCTGAATCTTCGGGCTCTTGAAGCCGCTTATCTTTGGTGTCGCAATATACACACAAACCTTTGGCCGCGATTTCGCACACACAACACATCAAATCACTTCCTGACATGTACAAGGCACAGTGGAATGTATACAAGGGAGAAATTCGCTTCTGCAAGTACCATGAAGTCGCGAAGTCGGTCTTCCTCACAATAACCTGTCCGCCAACTGCTTGGTTATGCCAGCAGTTCTAACCCAGCCGTTCTGACCTAAAGCTCAATAAATCAAATCCAGCAAAGCGACCAGAGCAACTAAGGCGTTGCTGGTGTCGTTGGGATGTTATGCCGTTATTTCATGCTCTTCGGGGGCTGGCGGCCCCACAAAAAATTTTCCACTGGTGGAGCGATCACACCTTCCCTCACGCATACATTATTGCTTCCGTGAGGCGATGCACACACAGACGCACACTCCTGCACTCCTCTCGTTCTCTTGGTAACATCGAGGGCTTCCGTCTTTTTAGTTTTATCTTTTATTTGGGCGGCGCAGCCGGTATTCAGTGGAAGCCGTTGCGAAATGACAGCGTGACCGCGCGCTACGCGGAGACAATCCCGCGCTTGTATAAAACTGCTTTTTGTGTGATGAATCGCTTTCCTGTCGCCTTTGCGAACCATATTCTATTTAATAAAGTACCGTTTGGCTGTTCGTATCGCATGGCAACAGAATAGCGGTCATTTCTTCTTTCTCTTGCTAATAATCGTACTGGGCGGAATACTATGCTCCGGACGTCGTTTGCTCACGGACTTCAGAAGTTATGCCTCCGTTGTCCGCAAGATGGCGCTGAACACAGCAAATCAGTGGCGCCACCATACAAGCGCACGAGGCCCATAGAGCGAACGAAGGAACGCAATAGAATGAACGAACGAGCGAACGCTCACCTGAAGTCCGAAGCCAACGCTACGAATTACCTAAAAGAAATAATTCTGTGCGCCCGGAATGCGATGCTATTTCGATCTGATGGACGTCACTTTTAAGAACAAGTGGGACTCAAGTTCGATTTCTACCAAGAGAGGGGCATTTTAATTTGCAATTGAGGTTTTCTGTTCGCGTTTGACGGCTTACGGCCGTGATAAACAGCGCTGTTAAAACTGAAATTCCTGCCCCCCCCCCCCCTCCTCTGCGTCCGTTCCTGTCCCGTCTGTAAGACGAGCGTTGTTGTGACGTAATTCCTTACTTTGAACTTTACGTTCACAGGGTCCGCACCTCCTTCCTCCAGGCTCCAAAACACGTTGGAGAGACGCATGGGTTCGTATGCTCAACGCCCGATAAAGACGTCCCATAACCGATGAAGTTTGTTTATTCGGCTGGCGTCGATCGTAGCGATGCGTGCTCCGCGTGGCATGAAAGGGTACACAGGGCATTGCAGATGTGTGCCATTGAGTAAATGGCCATGTACCTCATCCTCTATGGCTGAAGTTTCCTCTCGGCAGCCAGCAGTTTCCCCCGTCATCTTGGCACGCAAGTCTTTCTCAGGTCGAGATGGTGCACAGAGCTAATTCCCAACACTCTCCTTGCGGAAGAGGTGTCGGGGCTTGCGAAGCCAAGCTCTTTCTCACTTGTCCATGTTTCTTTCTGCCCCCGAGAAGCGGCAGAAGCGACCGGCAGATCTCACCCGCCTGCGCCGCGGGTGTGCCAAAGAAGGCCACATGGGCCAGGACCCACAATTCCTCCTCTCCGAGAACGAAACATTTGATTGGGTCTGACGCGGCGATCATCCGGCAGCGTGGCTCGACGTACAGGACGAACAGCACTGGGGACATCGGGCACTGGGGATATTGAGCGCTGGGGACACAGAACCGTCCCCAAGGAAATAAGGCAACACATCCCAATAGTGACACAGGATATTAAGGAAGCAATAAACACGCCCACAACGCCCTCTCAGGCACAGCAGACAATTGAAAAGCTGCAAAAAAAAACAAATTTCTAGGTCCAGATGAAATTTTCGCAGGGGTCTACTCATTTTCCGCAAAGAACTCAGCCCCATCCTCGTGAGTGTCGCAGAAGGCACACTGTTGTGACCGGGCGGGGGCACCCGATCCGAGTTCCGTGGCCTCCAACATACGATGGGTAGCGTGTATGATGCGAGCGGCCAGCCGCTGTTGCAGGCGTGAAGAAGTCCAGAGCAGTAGGATAACGTAACTGTTTACTTCATGGCGAGAGGTGAGCCAAAGCCAAAAAACATACAATGCCCTGACGGGCGAGGTTACAATACAGTACTCGAGCAGAGCGACCGCATGGATTCGCTGCTCAGACAGGAATGAATTTCAGCGTTTGTGCTGCTTCTATTTATACCCAAAAAAACGCCCCCAAGAGTAACACGCCACGAACATCACAGACACATACACGCTCTTTCCATAGTTCGTGAGACATTCATGGCTTCGCCCCGCGTGGCGTCCGAGAGAGGGGAGAAGTGTCCTTGAAAGGTGCAGGGGTCGCGCTATCGAGGTTGATCGCGCCGATAGCGAAACGTCTGAGCCGGGTATGTCGGGGCGTGACTCACCGACGCGCAGGTGCCTGAAGGGTGTGGCGAACGTCGTGGTTTCGCACGTGGAAGCTGATGCCGGAAAACACGTGGCGGCTGATGCGGGAAAACACGTGGCGTTGGCCGATTCGTAACAGCTAAACACGTGGCGTTGGCCGATTCGTAACAATACGAAAAGAAAAACTCCTGCCGCCTTCCATACGCGGCAGTCGTCTGGCCTTAATACAAAAAAAAAAGACTCGTTAACAGAATTCACACCAGATGTGAATGACTTCCGCCCCATCGCGCTACTATCCGCTGATTACAAAATAGTCGCAAAGATCCTGGCCCAGCGACGTGAGGCGGCACTGGGAGGCGTGGTAGGAAACCATCAGACCTGTGGCTTCAAGGGCCGCTCTATAATCGACGAGTTACACCGGACGAGGAGCGCGTGCGAGGCAGCAGAGCTGGGCATTACTCCGTTGGAAGTGCTCCAACTGTAGTCTAGGAAAGCTATCGCCGCATTCCGGCGCACAGCATTGTTTCCGTTGGGTTACTTGTAGCGCTGGCTTTGTACTACACACTCGCTCGTTCACTCGCTCGCTTTCTCGCCCAGGCCTCCCTGCCGCAACTGAGCCGCTCCGAGCTGCTCTTAACAGCAGAGATGTTTATCCTTGAGCTTGAACCGGTGGCGGAGAGCCGTCCAGGCTTGGGAGTTGGCTCCCCGCCATGTGAGGAGCTCGCAAAAAAAATTTCGCGTGTGTCCGCGCCTCAAATGGGGAGCATAGGATGGGTCGCGCAGCACACGCCGGGTTCGCGGAACCGGTTACCTCGGGTTCTAGCGCGTGATAACGGGGTCCACTTTGGGATATATGTGAAAGGCTGCGGACAAAACGATCCGGGTCTCAGACATGGAGAACTTTTAGTCTCAAGTCCCGAAATCCATGCGAGGGGCAACAGCCCAGTCTCTCCACGAAGGGAGGGGGGCCACCAGCTCTGCTGTTTTTCCAGCCTTGCACCACTACTGCACGCTGCGCCCATTTTAAAAATACATGGAGCTTATTATTATTAGTAGTAAACACGGACTAGAACTGATTGCTTCTAATTTATATGAGGCAATAATTATTCCCGTGGAAGACGACATCCAGCACCAAATTACGGGTTAACGCGAAGCCTTGCAGTCTATGGTACTCAACGTTTTCAATATGTTTATGTTTCCACTATGAATCCTGCCTGTCAATGCCACTTATTAAAAGGTGAGGTCAGCTTTTTTAGCGCTTGAATAGTCTGGAAAAAGGCCTTCGGCCACAGAGGGTACATACTGCACAGCACTGGGGGATTGTGGCGCTCTTAAACGCGCATACATGTGACGTCCAAAGCAAGGAAGAAATAGAGAACGATTCGTTAAAATAGATGGATGCTACGTCAGGATCGGAATAAGCCGAATAAGACTGGAAAACGCACGGTTTACTCGTGTCAAGCTCGTTCCAAACTGCCGAGCCCTTCAACGCAGCGCAGGCAGATATCGAGCGCCACGACACGGAGGGGGGAAAGAGCCCCGCTAACGCTCGGTCCTCGAAAACTTGGCCGTTAATTGGGGCGCGGGGGGTCCCCTCAGTAAAAGACCGTCCAGCAGCACTCGAGATTTTCTCGGCACAGCGCGCTTCTCGTCCGCGTGGAAGCGGGTCGTCGACTTGGAGCGGTAAAACAATTACCCGCCATGCCGCCGGCAGATTCTGGATCCGCGCCCACGAGGCAGCGGTGGCCTTGGGCTGCACAGACACGACGAGCACGTCTGCTGCGCTTCGCTAATTCTGTTTGGCCCCGTGCGGTGGCTCCATTTGGATCCGTCCAAAGAGCTCCTGTCCGGCCTCCGCGAGTGCTCGCACGCGACCTAATTGCGTCAGGTTGATCCCTAATAATCTCCCGCGGGGCTACGGGCTCGCCGGAAAGAGTCATCAACGTTTTCCGTCGTCTCGGCTGCTTCCTGCGCTCCGGAGCATTGCTGAAGCAGTGCAGCACACATCTGCTTCGGTTTACTTGCCCCGCACGCGCATCCAACCGCGATGGCCCCAGGTCCTTCAGCTCAGCTCTCGGCCAAGTTACGAGAGGCTCGGAACTGAACGAACAAAGTGGAAAGAAATTGAGAACGGAAACCATTATTGTGCAAACAAGACGCCATTACGTCATTGCACTGCGTCCGACGAGCAGGGCATGGTATTCCACTAGTTTTGTGTGACTTATGTTCAGCAGTCGAAGAAGACGAGATCCATGTGAATTGATGCTGGAAAGAACTTCAAGCGCCGATCCGTTCGTATCATGCGCATTACTAGAGAAGCTGTTTTCACTCCGTCGGGTTGCAGGAATTCACGAAGCAGAGAACACCGAGGCAACTCTGATGGTTTGGGAATGTGGAAGGACGAATGTCATATGAACACAAGTGTGGCAAGTCGGGCGAATTGGAAAGACACCATGAACGGAACCAGCACAGAAGACATGGAGACACAGGGAAGAAACGCACCGGAGAGCCGCAGGTCTTACGACTGAATTTTATTAGGCAGAAAGGAAAATATATGGGCATTAGGAAACCGCAACACCAACAAACCATGAAGCAAAAATGCAAAAATAAGCATTGCGCAGAGATGTTCTAAAAGAGCAACATGGAGAGACTAGAGATGACAGCATGCAGGAATCCCGCGATATGTACAACCTCCCTGCGAACTAATTACGACAAGTAAATGAAACTCGGCGTAATTAGAGTCGCCTTGGCGGCTTATTGTCATATAACTGGTTTTATGGTAGTTTTAATAAAACAAGACCTAGAGCGTTTTCCGCAACCATACACCCTACGTAGATGGACATGTTTAACTGAGCAACAAACAAGTGGGAAAGCCTTGTTACAAAAACCGATCTTACAGCAATCTCCTTAGATTCTGTTTTAACTTAAGACACATGTGCATTGCTGGGAAGACATTTCTTAGGTGAGAGAAACGCCTTCCCAGCGATACGCCATCATATTAAAATACGGACGTCATGGGACGTTTTCCTTTTAAAAAATTGGCCGCGTATCTGCTCCTTTCGTTGCAAATGTCGTGAAAAGACGATAGTCTTTATCGACTTTTGCCACGTAAATGCCTCCCTTCGCTTTACCGCTCACCTTTCATGTTGTTCCTCTTGCGTCGCGCTCCTCCCAAGGCAAAGACGCCAAAGGTTTGCTTCAATTATTTTAAATTTCCCGCGTTCCACTGCCCCAAACCGGGTATCTCGATGCGAACGCTGCCGTACGGCGAAGACGCGCGTTAATCGAGGCACCCTACTTCAACGTTTATAGAACCGCGTTTCCCTACTCCACGTGCGTTGCAAGCAGAACGTGAAAACTATCTGGTGGAACCTTGCGTAACTGTTGCCGGTTGATTTCTTAAAATGGCGCCAGAAGCTATAGTGGCGCTGGCGACAGCAGGCGACGGCGGAGTGAATTCTTTTTCTGCAGTTGATGAAGTATTTATTTTAACAAAAGTCAAGCATGTTTGAATTTTTATAAAGGAACACTGGAAATATCACTTCTGTATTGATTTGTTGTCTCATATTTGCGTAATGTCTTGTTCTTCTTCAAAAATGTTGACAAGTATGAACATTACACCGGACCAAGACGGGTAGATTTAGCTGTGACTATATAAGACTATTGTGCAGGCATTGTTTTGCTTTGGCCGGGTGGCTGAATCGAGTCACAGACAGACAGACGGACAGACATACAGACACACAGACATACAGACAGACCAAAATTTGTGGGTTTAAGTAGCCCAAGAAAGACTATCGTCTTTAAAAATTTTTATGGTGCTGCTACGCTCGCGTTCGATTCTTGCCTACACCACTCTGTCGTCGCAGATGATGTGCTGGATCCTGGCCATAGACAGCTTCGCTGTGGAACTGAACGGATCTTCGTTCTTTTAAAGCGCTGCAGTTTGACGCTCCGCTGCCATCCGCTACTGCCGGACAAGCGCTGTGCCCTCGATTAAGCGCGATACACAATTCCCTTCGTTCCGAACGTCAGCAGCTGAGCGACCGAACGCTGCCTTAGAATTTTATCAAGCATGGCAAGCACCGGCGCGAGAGTGAGGGAGGAGTTTGACGTAACTCAGAGTACCGTAATTTGTTCTTTTTATTTTTTTTAGTTTTTCAATAATTCGTGCCACCACTTATATCTATTTACGCTATTCTGGCGATTGCAGGTGGAACTGCCGCGATATATGCATTTTTGTGGAAATACAGGGCGTTACAGGGTCCGGGTTGGGGGGGTACTCGGCAAAGAGTGATACGCATTACAACCATTTGTGTAGTGGGACAATGTCCCCGCGGCGCCAGGCGCCCGGCTTTCAGTTTGCGCTCGTCCTCCCTCGCACACCGTCTCGTCGTTGCGCCTTTGTTCCTCTCCCAGGTGGCTTGTTTCCTTTCACCGCGACATCTGTCTTCAAGCATGTCAAACTGCGCGCAATCATGAGACACACGGGATCTTAATCACAGTGTGCGGCCAAAATGAGCAGCGGGGGTAATCGCACACATGTGACGATCGCTTATTCCCTATCCGGGAGCGTTTCGTCACACATAATAAGCCCGTTTGAAAAATAGCGAGCTATCCCAGCAGTTGGGAAGTGCGATCCACCGCGGCTATTCCGGAAATACCAAACAAAAAGTGATCAAGAGTAATATCGCACACCAGAACATTCAATCTAGCTTCATTCTTCGTCCGGTAAATGGATGCAGCGCAAAAATCGCGCTTTCTTTCTGACGCGCTATCCTGTCGTGTGCTTAACGATTCATGCTTATTCTACACACACACAATGTTTACGAGGGTCGTCCGCAGTTTCCATAGACGCGCGGCAATAATGCATAAACTGAAGCAAAATGGAGAGACGAGCTAGGTGGTGAACAATTTCCACGAGTGAAACTTAAGCGCAAAAATTTTACAGGGACGAGAAAGGGAATGGCACAGGCGCTTCCCTGTGTCGTTCCCTTTCTCGTCCCTGTAAAATTTTTGCGCTTAAGTTTCACTCATGGAAATAATGCATAATTGTATACCAACGCCTGAATTGGACGGCTGCCGCCTTGTAATGATTATAGGGACCGGGCAGTTCCTGTACATCGCGTAGCGCAAGAGCTGCGCGTATGATTGCCACATGCCGCGCGTTCCACCTTACGACAGCGAAGCGCGCTTTCAGTGTTGCACACAAGACCCCGTTTTCAGTCAGTTCTGGTCAAGTGACCGGCGGGGGCAGTTGCGGTGCCGGCGGCAGCGCGAACGCTCAGCTTTATCAGCTAAGCGTTAAGATAAGCAGCCGATAAGATAAGCAGTGTCGAGAAAAGCAGCCGACTATCCCCGCCGTCGCGTGGTCCCGCAGATGCTGGCACGCGCATGCGCCGACTCCTCCCCTGGCATCACTGGCGCCACTGGCACGGCGACGGCTCCTACACGCGGGACGGGTGGCTTTCCCGCATGACTTTAGAACTCAAGATGGGGGAGGAACGCGCAACTCTGCTCCCCTAGGGGTGCTATATACAGGAACTCTAAAGCAGCTGGACGGGTGGCGCCACTCGGCGCCACCCTCAGCACTACCCTGGAGTGGCCCAGCGCAATGTATTTCGTATTTCGCAGCGTTCAGTTGTTTTCATGGTGTTTGCTTCGGTGCTTTTAATGTTTAAGTGGTGTTGTGAGCGAGCGGATGTGAGTGGAACGAAGATGTGTTGTGTTCCTCGATGCGTTAACGGCTACGTAAACTCGTTGGACGCTTCATAGGTTTGGTATAGACATCATTGATACGGGCGCTGCTTGAGGCGCCGTACACCTGGCTCCACCCGATTTCAGTACGAATAACATTATTAGTATTAGTATTTATGTCTACCAGTATAAATTATATCCACTGGTTTCAATCACTACGGGTTGCACCCCTCTCTTAACGTTAAAGGGGCACTGACACAAAATTTTGAACGCGAGGTAACTTCAGAGATACATTGGTGTGAACACATATACATCATCTGCAAAATATCAGCGGCGAATACAGCCTTCATAGGTTCATAGCTTCATAGGTTTGGTATGGACATCATTGATACGGGCGCTGCTTGAGGCGCCGTACACCTGGCTCCACCCGATTTCAGTACGAATAACATTATTAGTATTAGTATTTATGTCTACCAGTGTAAATTATATCCACTGGTTTCAATCACTACGGGTTTCACCCCTCTCTTAACGTTAAAGGGGCACTGACACAAAATTTTGAACGCGAGATAACTTCAGAGATACATTGGTGTGAACACATATACATCATCTGCAAAATATCAGCGGCGAATACAGCCTAGAACATATTTAAAATCAATTTTAAAGTTGGCGAAACGCAACCGAGCAGCCAGCAGAGGACCACGCGCAATCGACATCCCCAGGATATTGTGTAAATAAACAATATCCAAACACGTCACGAGTTTGTGTATGCCGCTTCCGCACTGCCGGCGTTTTTCGCCGGCTCGCTCGGCTCGCCGCTCCAATCGGAGGGCCGGAGGGGGAGCTTCTGCTCTCGAGAACGAACGACCCGATCGTTGGCGGCGGAGGCGCCGTGATTTCGTCAGTTCATCGGGAAGCTGGCCGCGACCAAAGTTCTACAGCGATTCCAGGCACTCTGTTTCTATTACTTTTTATTACCATTGGATGCGAAAACGCGCCGGAGGCACGAAAAGCCCACTGAGCTAGCCGCACGGTCGCTGTGCAGGCGGCGGCCACGGCCGCGAAGTGGCCCAGGCCGGCGCGGGTAGCTCGAGTGATAGCTTGTTACCGCTGCACGAAATTGCCTCCAAGTCCCGACCACGGTGGCTTACATGAGAATTGAGTTAATGATGCGATGGCGGGTTGCATTAAAAATGGTCATTTGCACCGCTTACGAGAGCGGCACTCGAATATCCGCCGCAGTGCTAAGCCGAACACATCTGTAGGCGGACCTGTAGGCAGACCGGCCGGCTGCTCCCAGCGCGCATCTTGCCACCCACCGTCTCGAGCGTTGCGCGTCGTTCTTTAGCCGCGGTAGCATTTGCACTTGCAGCGCCTGCGTCACATCCACGGTCGCTTTTTAATTAAGCGCCTCACGAAATCAGTACGTGGGGGCATTTGCAGAAACTGCCGTTGATGCGGATTCGACAGTGCTATGGCGGCTCTGCTCTGTGATATCCCTCCGACGGTCACGTGGTCAGCTTTGTTCACACAAAATCCATCGTTTCGCGGCACCCGCTGAAACCGAAACTGCGACTGGGCGCATTGAAAATGGCTCTAATTAAACAACCATCGCACGCTGAAGCAAATGAGGTTTCTACAGGTTATAAGTAGGTCTCTAGCTACTTATCGCAACAAAAAAACAAGTTGCAAAATTTTTGTGTCAGTGCACCTTTAAGGTGGTACACCCTGATACGCGTGCTTTGAAGAGACAGGCACTCCTGAACGAATTCGATTACCGTATGTCCATCGAAACGCCGCGGCAGTTTACTTTTTTTTCTGTTACCGTAAGCTGTGGGCCTTCTGTTTCTGTGAGTGACAGCATGGCAGCCTGGGAGCTGAAACGGAACTCCCGTGTTTTTAGTGGTCATTTTATCCAGAGCCAAAGTACTTCAACCACCCAATAGACCAAGCTACAATCCCGCCCCCCCCCCTCCCCCCTCGCCCCCCGCACTCCGCATTTTGATACCTGTTGCGAAATAACGGCTGGCAGCGATAGACGGCCAATGCGTTACAGGAGTATTGACGCGAAATTTTCGTGTTATGTTTATTACGCTGCTAGGAGTGCCTACCAGCCCGCTAATCGAATGGGACATTAGGTGGTCGATAGCATTGTAAGTAATTATTTTCAGCCTCGTGTATTCGGGTCAGTTTCAGTTTCGATTTCTACTAAAGGAACACCGAGACGGCCGAAATAAAAGGAGGGCGCTCGTGACGTCACCGTTCTCTTCGCACCACTGCGGCTTGGACGTGCGCCCCGACCGGCCGTGGCCTCCACGCGCAGGGCAGCATGACGTCAGTCCATAACAGCGATGTGCTACAAACGGCGGAATAGCGAACGCCAACCGCAGTTAACTCGTTGGCCACGTCACGAGAGTCCTCACGTCCGCAACGCGGGAAGAGGAGGAGTGGATGGCGCCATGCTGATGCCGACTGCGACGGGGTATCCGTTCGAACCTTCATTCTGCGAGCGAAGATTAAAATGGATTTAAAATATGTTGTACTGAGCCGTTGCTTTTGAAACTTGCTGCAGGGTATCTCCATCTACAAAGGAAGCCCTTTACACAGATGTCTCAGATTTGACATTTTGTGTCAGTACTCCTTTAAAAATGTGGCCGAGTGTTAACGCCAACCTGTGTTCTTCAATGCGTAAGCATTCTTTGCCGAGTACCTCAACGCAAACCGTGTGATGCCTTGTCAATACGTTTGTCGTTGTAAATGTAAATAATTAAAAAAAAAACAGAAATACAACCGAAGGGAGGAAAAGCCGCCCATTTTGGGTAATGACAGCCAAATCTGGAAACCCTCGTTCGTTGCAGGAAACACGCACAAATAAAAGTATACTGAAAATGAATTCATAAATCACAGTTCTACGCAATCATGCGCTTTCAAGCGTGTGTTAAAAAACGAGAACTTAAAATATACTGACGAAATCTGCGTGCATTCCCATCCCGCGCTAGCACGTGATTAGCTGTTTGTGGTTATACGTTTAATGCCTCCGATGAAACGCAAGTTTGCTGAAACGGAAAAGCTGCAAAATAATTTTTACGCTGTAATAGACATTTATTTATTTATTTATTTATTTATTTATTTATTTATTTATTTATTTATTTATTTATTTATTTATTTATTTATTTATCATAGTACCCACAGCGCCTTTTCAAGGCATTACAGTGGGGTGTGGGGGGAGAAAGTAGAAATTCATACAAAATACAGGCAGAACAGAAATATTACTTAAAGCACAATGACAAGCCAAAACTCGGCATGTTCAACGAAGATACACTACAAAGAACACGAAAATACATCATTAGACATAATCGTCACAACATTTCTGGGTAACTTGTTCAATTCACTAATAGTTTTGGGAAAAAAAGAATGCTTAAACAATTCGATTCTACAACTTATTTCTTTTATTTTACAGGAGTGATCTGTCCTTAGTGAAACGTAGTCTGGACTCATTAAATAACTTTTGTCTATCCCTGTTTTGTTATGAAATATATTGTGAAAAAATTTTAGTCTGATTACTGTCCTACGATGTTAAAGCGAACCCCAACCTAGGCTGCGCTTAGCTGTAGATACACTGAAATTCCTTGAGTAATCTTTAAGAACAAAACGAGCAGCCAAGTTTTGAACTCTTTCTAGTTTCTTGATATCAGATTTGATACGTGGATCCCATACCGTACAAGCAAACTCGAGTATGGGGCGAACATTGGTCTTGTACAGCAACTCTTTAGTCTTCACTGGAAAACGTTTCGCGTTGCGACGTAGGAAGCCCAAAACACGACAAGCTTTCGCACACACATAATTCACATGATGGCGCCAAGACAGGTCCGACGGAAGATACACACCAAGATATTTATGTTCGAACGTTTGGTTAAGACATGTACCAGTAATTGCATAGGAATAAACATGAGGCGTTTTCTTTCTCGTAAAGCACATGTACACTTATTTCTGTAGTTTTATCTGCATTCCCCAAGTTTTACACCAATCAGATAGCCTATTCAGATCATGTTGAAGCGCGGTGCAGTCGTCGAAGTGATTACTAACTCTATATAATACACAGTCGTCTCCAAACAATCCTATTGCAGAAGAAATACCGTTACAAATATTATTCATAAAAATTAAAAATAATAGTGGGCCCAAAACAGAACCCTGCGGTAGTCCCGAACTTACATCGACATCTTCAGACTGCTGACCATTTACACGCTGTTTCCGGCACGCTGTTTCCGGCAGTTCAAGTACTCTTGTATCCAACGAACAATTTCAGGGTTTATGTTATACCACGCCCATTTTTTTAGGAGGAGTGAATGAGGAACAACGTCAAACATCTTTGCAACATAAAAAAAATACTGTCCACGGAGAAACCTTGATCCAATGCACCAGCACCAGCAAACTAACAGTTAATTCTGTTAGTTGCGTCACACAAGAAAATCCAGCTCGAAAACCACGCTGTTGCGGGTTAAGCAGCGAGAATGAATTTAAGTGGTTAATAATGCGACTGAAAAGCACGTGCTCGAACACCGTACATACTACACTCGTCAAAGAAACAGGCCTATAATTGGGTACGAGGCTACGTGGTCCCAATTTGTGCAACGGCGCAATGTTTGCAAGTTTCCAGTCACCTGGTGGAACTCCTTCTTTCAGTGACCTCGAAAAAAGAATTCGAAAATATTTTGATAATAGGGCTGCACATGACGATAGCAACGCTGTAGGTAATTCAGCGGGCCCAATGGCACTGGACGGTTTCAAACATAAAAGCAGCTGCTCGATTCCGCGTATATCAAACTCGGTATCACCCATGGGTTCAGCACAAAGGAAGCCAAATCTACAGTTATCAGTACCAGGCCGCCGTTCAGTAAAAACGGAACTAAAAACCCATTGAAGCATGTAGCTTTCCCGCGACTATTAGACACTAATGCACCATTACATTCCAGAGTAGGAATCATACACTTCGTCCTTTCTATTTGATTTAATATATCGCCATAGTTCCTTCGGACGGTTCACAACACGCTCGTTAAAAAAATAATAGAACGAGTTTTTGGCTTTCTTAACGGCTTCTCTAAACTCATTCGTCACAGCTTCCAATTTTACTTTGTTACACGAATTAGGATTTCTTTTGAAAGCCGCACAAATATTCTTTTTGTGACTGATATGACGAACTGCTTTAGTGATCCATGGTTTATTCCTATTACGGCGCGAAGTCAATACCCACGATGGTACGTACTGATCACGCAGTTCAAAAATTTTTCTTTTGAGAACTTCCCACAACTCTTGAACGCCACAACTTTCGAAAGTGTTTCGAAAACGTCATAATACCTGTCAAGGGAAAGGGAAATCTGAGCAGTATTAGCTTTCCGATAGTTATAAATGTGTCGATTACCGGAGTCTGGCATTCGCGCGTACTCAAGTGATATCTCACAAAAAACTGCTTTGTGATTGCTTATGCCGGACAGCACATGCGGCAAGCAATCTCCGGCCGAAATATTTGTCAAAAATAAATCTAAAATATTCTCGCCACGCATCGGTTGGGACACCAGTTGAGAGAACGAAAATGAGCTGCACATTTTAAACACCTCGGTACTCAGTGCGGTTGGCCCTTCGCGCAAAGCAGCTGTGCGGGACCAATTTACACCAGGTAAGTTAAAGTCGCCTCCTATAACCAAGTTATCTGCCTGAATAAGTTCAATTCCCTTTACGAAGTCTCGAAGCATTTGATCTGAACTACCCGTCTGACGATAGAAACAGGACTCCGATAAACTCACACCATTTCTGAGGCTAATTTGGGCCCACACAGCCTAAAAGTCCTCGGGACGAGCCCTAGTACGCACTGCTTCATGCTTAGAGAGATTCTACTCCGGACGCTACCTCCAGACCTGGTGCTTAAATATCATCAGTGGTCAAAGATCGCCATGGCAACCACCATGATTGATGATCCTTTGCAACAAATTGACGTACACGAGAAGAACTTCGAGCATCTCATGACTTTTTCGGAGCAACAATTTAAATGCTGGGAGGGAATTACGCCGACAACGTCTGTACATCTTGCAGGACCACGTCGATTCCTCGGTGGATTTGCAATGCTGGTTGAGGGCCTGCTGCTGAGCCTTCTTCCGCGTCGACAACCGTAGTGGGCGGCACGGAACAGGCCGACTTGATACAGTCTTTTGAGCAAGTTTTGTAGATGAAAAGTATTCAAAACAAGAATCAAGCTCCGGATCATGGAGGTGACTCCCTTACGTGTGAACTTGACGGGCTCATCTCGAACCAGGACGACCGACACGCCATTACCCTCTCCTGGAAAAAGAATGCACACATTCCCGAAAACCTTACAGTTTCCGAGAAGGCGCTTAACCGTGTCTCTGACCCTACAAGTGTATCGCCATCGAAGGGCCGACAAAATTACGGAGTAGGCGAAAAGGAACTTTACAGGAAATTTGCCCGTGGCGGGGAAGAGAATACTCGCATGAACTCCGCCCTCAAAACAAGAACCGTCGCACCGGTCGACCTAAAAACACGATCAATTGCGCTCCGCAACGATGATACGAATCGACGCAAGTTTTGGACTCCATCTCGCAACGATAGGCCGCGAAATCAAACTTAGCTCATACAGCACTCTGTGGGTTTCATCATGGACAGATCATAAACCGAAAAGTGCAGCGCCTCTGCCCACGGGAAATGGACTGACCGGTCTTCTTAGTGGCCGAAGAAGATGTAGAAACTTTGGTATGCTTCTTGCTGCTGCACCAATCACAATATCATGATCAATACCAATCGTTACGTAAACGGCTCGCTCGAGCTGTTTCATCTTTATCTAATCGCCATTAAAGCTAGTGATCTCCATGGTCGTCGCCGCTCTCTGCATGAAGGCCATTGTCTCTGAGCCTAGATTCCCCCAGTTAACCTGTAGTGAGTTTGGTTCTGTCCACCCATCGGCAGGTAAGAATGTGGTGGCCTGCGCCAGCGTGTTGCAGATGTTTGTAATGGTCGTAGTCGCCTTTGCACGCCGCGCCGGGGAAAAGCTTTCCTTTAATGTCACTGGTTGTCTCTCCCAGAAATTAAACCAATTGAAAGGCGACTTCCCCACCGGGAATTACCTCCTTAATCTACGACGAAGGCAATGTCTTCTGATCGTCCTGGCCAGCTGAGGCGTTAGTCGGCGCGAACCTTCTCTGCCACCCACGTTTCGACTATCTCAGAAGTGAGGGGAAAACCCGTCCACCATAGTACTACTCGCTGCATCATGGCTCAGCTGAGGCGCGAGCTCCCGATGAGAGCGGCTCGTGATCGACCGCGGGCGCCGGCTCAACTGGTGTGCCCAGCAGCGAAGTGCGCGGCCGCCGAGAGGCGCCCGTGTCTGCAACGATCGAGGGCCACCTGTCCGCGCCCGGCGCCACAGTACGAGACGCGCTCACGTGCCGCCGCCGTGGGAGTAGTTGTGCTCCTCGCGTGGTGACTGTGTGCCTCGTTCGCGCCTCGTGCTCACCACCACGGCCCCGACGAGAGCGACCTCGTGGAGGCACCACCGCACTGCTCAGCATAGCACCGCCGTCTCTGGCCGCTTTCTCGCCACTGCGCCTGAGGTAACGCTGTCACGTGCACGCTGTCACGGGGACCGTCAGCCTCAGCCAAACCTTAGCGTGCCCTCCCAGGCACTTTCCTTGCACTCTGCTCTGCTGCATAAGGTGTGCGCCCATTGGCGACAGATTAATGCGACTGAAAACGCCTCAGAAGCACCGACGAGTACGTGGTGTCTTCCCTCGTGCTCCTTTTGTTGCGCGCCCTTAGTCCCATTCTTACGCCGCTTAGTGGACGAGACCTCAAGGTGGAAAGTGCGCACAACTGCACCGCCTGCTCGGACGAAAATCAGCACCCCAGTTTAGCAAGAAACCCGGGCGTCCACAGAGCACAGGAATGTCACCTACATTGCGTACACCTCACCGCTGCTTTAATCGAAAGACATAATTCCAGTTTGCATGGGCTTTCAACCAGGCTACGTTGGACACGAACATATCCCAAAGAAAGAGGGCAGCTTTTTAACTACTCTATAGCCTTTGCCGTCCCCCTTTGTACTTTTTATTGTACAGACTAGAACTAGCGGAGCTTTCGAAGTTAATCAATAAGCGTAAGACAGCTGACATACGGAAGTATAATATGGAGAGGATCGAATACGCTGTAAACAACGGAGGTAGCCTGAAAGCTGTGAAGAGGCGTCTTGGCGTGGGGAAAAATGAGATGTATGCACTTAAAGATAAGCAAGGCAATGTCATCACAAATAGGGATAAAATAGTCACAGTGGCCGAGGAGTTCTACAGGGATCTGTACAGTAACCGGAACATCCAGGATAATGCCGAACGACACAGTAGGAGATAGACATCCCACCAGTAGCGACCGAAGAAGTAAGGAAGGCCTTGAAAGAAATGAAAGGGGGCAAAGCCCCTGGTGAGGATCAGATAACAGCAGACCTCTTGAAGGATGGCGGAGAAATTGTACTTGAAAAACTGGCAAACCTGTATACGCAATCCCTAATGACCGCAATGGCACCGGAATCTTGGGGGAATGCGAGCATCATCCTAATCCATAAGAAAGGCGACATGAAGCACTTGAAAAATTACAGGCCGATCAGCTTACTGTCAGTCGTCTACAAGGTACTTACCAAGGTAATCGCTGACAGAATTTCTGCAACCTTGGATTTCAGTCAACCTAAAGAACAAGCAGGCTTCCGTAAACATTATTCAACAATGGACCATATTCACACGATCAATCAGGTGATAGAGAAGTGCGCTGAGTATACTGAACCCCTATATATAGCCTTCATAGATTATGAGAAAGCATTTGACTCGGTCGAAACCCTAGCAGTCATTCAGGCATTACGAAACCAGGGGGTAGATGAGCATTATGTAAGAATACTAGAGGATATCTACAATGGGTCCACAGCTACCATCATCCTCCATAAGGAGAGCAGTAAAATACCTATAAGGAAGGGTGTCAGACAAGTAGACACAATCTCTCCAATGTTATTCACACCATGTTTACAAGAAGTATTCAGAACGTTGGATTGGGAACAGGTAGGATTGCCCAGGGTTAATGGATTGGATTGTCCAGGGTTAATGGAGAATACCTCAGTAACCTCAGATTTTCTGATGGCATTGCGTAGCTAAGTAACTCGGGGGACGAATTGCAAAGCATGATTTGATTGTGGGGTTTAACGCGCCGACGCAACGCAGGCGATGAGGCGCGCCGTAGTGGAGGGCTCCGGATTAATTTTGACCACCTGGGGATCTTTATCGTGCGCCGAAACACACGGGCGTTTTTGCTTTTCGCCTCCATCAGAAAAGCGGCCGCCGCGGCCGGGAATCGAACCCGCGACCTCGTGCTCAGCAGCGCAACGCCTTAGCCACTGAGCCACCGCGGCGGGTGAATTGCAAAGCATGCTTTCCGCACTGGACGAACAGAGTAGAACCATAGGCCTGAAAATTAATATGCTGAAAACTAAAGTAATGGTCAATAACCTCGTGACAGCACAGCGGTTTGAGATAGGTGGCGAGGCAGTGGAAGTGGTAAGCGAATATATGTACTTAGGCCAAGTTGTGACCCCAGATCCCAACCATGAGGCAGAGATAATTAGAAGGATCAGAATGGGGTGGGCTGCATATGGCAGGCATTCTCAGATAATGAATAGCAGCCTACCATTGTCGCTGAAGAAGAAAGTGTATGACAGCTGCATCCTACCGGTACTCACCTACGGGGCAGAAACTTGGAGGCTCACTAAGAGGCTTCAACTTAAATTGAGAAGGACTCAGCGGGCAATGGAGCGTAAAATGATAGGTGTAACATTAAGGGACAAGAAGAGAGCGGAGTGGGTCAGGGAACAAACACGTGTTAAGGACATATTTGTAGAGATTAAGAAGAAGAAATGGACGGGGGCAGGGCATGTAATGCGAAGGCAAGATAACCGCTGGTCATTAAGGGTAACAGAGTGGATCCCTAGAGAAGGCAAGCGTTGCAGGGGGCGGCAGAAAGTTAGATGGGCAGATGAGATCAAGAAGTTTGCGGAGATAAATTGGTCAAAGTTGGCACAGGACCGAGGTAATTGGAGAATAATGCGAGAGGCATGTTGCCCTGCAGTGGGCTTAGATACGCTGATGCTGCTGCTGCTGCTGATGATGATGATGATGAGGATGATGATGATGATGCCTCGGTGTAAAGCGTCACGTAGGCCAAACAGCGACCTGTGCATAAACGATCGCTTGTGCGACCACGGCTAGATTGTGAAAAGGGGGCTCCTAAGGCACTTGGCCTTTCACTGTTAGCTAAGCGGGTGCATACCATACTCTGGCGGCAGAAGTTAGTCGGGCAATTATTGAAGCAGAAGGGACTATGCGTTCGCGTGGCGATTGCATCCCCCTGGCCTGTTTTCACTCCCTGCTAAAGAATTTGCTTACTTCAAGGAAGCACGGTGGCGTCGGCGGACGGATTAAGTGCACGGCATCTTTACGTGTTTCTGTTTTTCGCTGCTACATTTTACACGTATTTTACTAGATTTTACTTTAATTACTATACTATATATTTACTATAATATACTATATTTTACTATATTTTACACGGTTTTGCCGTTCCTAAACACTCAGTCAGCGGAGCGTACGTGTCCCCTTTTTTTGTTGTTACGCTCTTTATTCCTACTCATGAGGACAAAAAGAGCTCAGATGTTAGGAGGGTGGTGCGAGCATTTGGTCAGTATATAGGATCCTGTCCACATCATGCCAACGAAGATTGGCGTCGAAACGTGGCTAGGTACCATGCTAGCAGTACCTAGCATGTCTAGGTACTGCTGTTGGTATCATTTCTGGCGCCAATGCTCGTATATGCGAGCACCTGATGACGTTCGTGTCCTGCAATGTTACACCATGGCGATACGTCACTGGCTAGATGACGCGCCAACACCTACAAAAAGTTCCACCCGACTCTGAGGGAGAGCAATGCGCAGCTCGATAGCGCCTTATCCTGCGAAAATACTATGATGGTGTCGGTGGATGCGAGCGTAATTGCATCCGACGTGTCTCGACAAAGCCCGGCATGAGCAGGGGTCTCGAGTCCCCCAGGCTTGCTTTGGCGTGATAAAAACAGTAAATAAGGTTTGCGACGTCTGCGACAAAATGGTTTTATTATGTTTTTCAGTGTCGCGTTGCCAAGTTGCCTGTAGACCGAAGTCATATCGACGATATTTTCGAATATTCCGCTGCCTGGCTCGCTGGTGACCACTGCGCTTGACGACTTGTCACTGCCGAAAAGAGGTATCCACCGCTGCGCTTTCCGCGAGGCTCAGCGCATTCCCAGGAGTTTCCTAGTAGTGCGATTGTTTTGTTTTATTTATTGATGCGAGGCACAGGCTAGAGAATGCTGAGCGCCATCGCAGTTCGGGAGCCCTTTGGCCGCCACAGACGCCGGCCTTCTCGCCGCTCAACGGGCCCTTCAGATAAAAAAAAATGGTAAAGCGACTGGTGCCCCTTGGTTCAGTTGAACTAGGCAGCCTCCCTTTTCGTTCCGACAGCAGCGGGCACCGCATATTAGGGGAAGTTACGGCGCGCGCAAAAGTCAACCTGGATTGGGCGGGCTTGGTCTTGTTGGAACGGCATTTGAACGAGGAAACACTGCTAACACCGACGGGTATGGAGCGAGCGGCGTAGAGAAGGGACGCTCCCTGCATGCACAGTTAGCTTGGTGGCCGCTGTACACGCTAGCGCTATTTCCACCTTACTTCGGTCACGAATTTTAATTGGGTTTTCTGATTAACGCTTAGGCTCTTTCGGTGCCAAAAACAATGTCTGGCAAACTGGCAACCTAGGCTCGGAACGTGATTACGTCGGAATATTAAGCGCACATTTATTGTTATTTTATTTCACCAGGACAGTACTTCTATAAATTTCACTAAGTTGGGTCAACGAAAAACAAAAATACTTGACGGGGCTGCTGTCGTTCTTGGGTTTCTTTGTGCGTCGCTGCTTCTGCATCTGCTGGGAGAGTCAGGGTTCCACTTTGCCTCCAAAAGCGAAACACGAAGGCAAGCCCGCCGGTGTGTGGGTCTGCCTGCGGACGACGAGTGGAATATCGGCAATCTTTGCCCCTCGGGAGAGTGCACATTTGAATGAGGGCTTTGTGAAATGTTTCGGGCCACCTTCTTCGGGGACATTAAATGAACGCTCCTCAGGCCATCGGTGTAACTGTAGAGCAGGAAAACGTGCTCTAAAAGTAGTCGGAAGCGTAGCGCTCATGGTGGCGTAGTTTAGTTTTGCAGCCAGCACCTTCCAGGGGAACATGACTTGGCCTCCGCGTTTTCCCGCTTCTCCAGCCTCCGGTGCGCATAGCACGAGCGCGAGGGAGGCGGGAAAAGTGTCCGGCGTGTGCTGTCAGCGCGAGCATGCGGCGTCGCTTCGCGCTGCGCGGCGAGCCGGAAGCCCGAATGCAGGCGCACGGAACGAGCCCCGCGCTTGTGCATCCCGCCGGCGAAGCCAGCGCGACGTGCCACGAACAGCGCGCCAATTCATCCTGCCAACGCGCGCAGCCCAGCGTTATCCGGCCGCTCTGACGGCGGCAGAGAAGCTCGCCGAAAGGAACAGCCAGGATGGGTGGGAGAAATTCTGTGCGCCGGACCCGTGGATAGAGATACGACAAGATCAAAAATTAAAGCCGTTCCACTCAATGTGGAAGCTTTCGAAAGGGCAGAGCAGTGATTCGCCACAATGGGGTGTGGCGCCGTTATCCGCTCACTCTGACCACCCATCACGCTCTTCGCCGCCCTCTCTCATTCCTCTCGTGATGAATGCACCGGAGGTTTGTCCGACGCATTTCAAATTTGCCGCCTTCGCAAAGCTCGCGCGCCCCGTGCCTGAAATTTCACTACCGGGAGTTCTGTTCTTTTTGTGCTTGCTGTTCCTCCCGCACGTGCCGGCGTTGCACTGCCACTTTTTCGCTTACTATCGTAAAAACCGACCGAACGAGTGTTCCTAACGAAATGAACGTGGGCGCTGCTGGTTGTTTACGTATATTTTGCATCAAATGTACCTGCAGTTTGCTTTGCGCTAAACAAGGGGGACAAGCGCAAGCGTTTCCCAAGTTTCGAACGGTTATGACTATTTAAACCGCTTGGTTTTTGAAGCCTCTGCGGGACGCCCTACGACAGGTACGCAGCGCTCTACTTGCGTTCGTTATCTCGCGGTGCTGCCTGATTCTGGCAGTCGCTTGACATCGAGCGTTACAGCGAGCTACAACGACAAGGTGAGCCCCTAAAGTGCTCTGCACTTGAAAGGCTGCCCACTGCGACACTACTGTCATCGTCGAGCGCCACGGCTTGTGCTGTGATGGCTTTGTACTGTTCTGCAACGGTGCGGCCATACTTGACACGCACCACACCGTCGTGTTGGGAATCAAGCGTCGTGGGTGTGCTTGAAATGCGCAGTGTTCGCTCCCTCTGTTTTGCGGGCATTTGATAAAGCTAGGGACGACGTCCTGTTTACTGCCCTGTGTCGCTCTCGCTTTCGAGCTGCTTCCCGGCGGTTCCGGAACTGCCCTTTTACTGGAAACCAGAGGAAGCATTCCCGGCATTACTCACGGCATGAAGCATCGTTTTCGCTGAGGAAGTCGCCATTTTCGTCCCCAAAGCAACCGTCACACAGTCGTAGTGGCTGCCGCAATTTACCCTGTGCGTTTTATTCCTGCATGCGTAGTTGAAGGGAAAGTCGGTGTGGGTGCGCCCAAACGAAGGTGGAGGCCGTGGTGCTGGCTCTCGTCAAGCATCCGTGTCAAGACAGCGTCGGTCAGAACCGGAGGCCTTGTGTGTGCTTCGCGTTGCAATGCTGTTGGCCTCTCAAGGCCAAGTGCAATTCAAGATCCCTTGGGATCGTAGTTTCCGCGTGCGCGCAAAAGGATATGGATACGCTTGCCTGATTTTATTGCGTCCAAAATTTGGGATGGCTCTTCATTGGAATTGTGCCGTAGCTCCAACAAGCGAGGACTGCGGATCGTGTCACGGTACCTGCTACGTTTCATAGCAGAAAAAAAAATGCGCCAGTTGGTCGTAGTAGGGAATATGCCGACGAAAACGTTCGTATTGTGTACCAGAGGAAATGGCGATAATTATCGTCAGCTCGAGGTGCCCATCATACTCCGCCTTTGCGTCGGGACGCCTAAACACTTCTCATCTGCTGTGAGCACGAAAGCAGTAATGTCCAATCGCGTACCGGATTTAATCATCATCACCAGGAGCCGTGCAGCCTCGGGGATTTTTGTTCTCGGTCATGCAAAATACGTGGAAACCTAGCCGTATAACCTTCGCTTAAAACATTCGCAGAAGATTCTGAGGTAAAGTATTCCGTGCAACCCGCAGAACTTGCTTCCAGCTTGCCCATACAGTTTCATGCAATTCAGACGAGGTCGGCACATAAGAATGCGCACTTTTCCTGGCAGATAGCCGATGGTTGGAGCTGTCGTAATAACAGCCACCGTTGCGTTGCATTAAAAGCGCGACACAAAAATACGCTTCCTCGGTTGCTCTTATCTCGAAGCGACTCGGCAAAAGCTGTGCGCAGTATCCGGTTGCGGAAATGATGGCGCCAGATTCGGCGCGGTTCTGTTTCTTTCACTCCAATACTTCGTGAACACGCTCTCCTGGCCGTCGTCTGTGCAATGTCTGCGCTCTACGCCAGCGAACTGCTGTGTTTTGGGGCGCATCATATCCCTTTACGGAACCGCGCCTCGCTTCATAGCTCGGGCTGGCCGAAAGACTCGGGGAAGGGAGCGGGACCCTTTTCGAGCCTCCAGATACCCCGGGGACTTGGTTGAACACTAAAAATTCAACAAATAGAGCGAGTTGTTGCGAAGCTTGCGTTCCTAAACCCAAGCACCTCTTCCATTCTGTCCAAGGTACGTTGTTGCGGGCATGAATATTTAATTATGCTAATTCGTTTAGCCCACGGCTATCTTTGCAAGACCCCGGGGAGGAGAGCAATCGTAAAACGTGTCCCTTGCTGCGCGGGTCTGCGCACTTCTCGAGATACGTTTAAATCCTCGCATCTACTGAACGTCCCATTCGCGCCGATGCAAATCCTGCCGGCCTAGTCCAGCGTGACCTGGTGCTTCACTTCCCCAGTTCCTTAGGCCTGCATTGTGTGGGGCCCGACAAATGCGCACGCATTTCCCGCTCCTGTTCCGACGTGCGCGCACGAGCGCGAGAAGGAGGACTTCCTCCTTATAACGAGGACGCCCAGCGGTATTAAGGACACGCTCGGATGACGCGGCGCCTCTGCGCTTCCCTCGAGCGGAAGCGCCAGGGACGGCTCTCGGCGTTACGCAGTGACCGTCGTAAACGACCACCTCTGATCCCTTGCGAGCTCCTTGAGCTGCACCACTCCGATCCTTCCGAGCAACCAGGGGAAAAAACGCGTCGAGCAACTCGGCGCGGGTGCGCATTCGGCTGTCGCAGCTCATGAGCGACATTCGGCACTGGGAGGGCAACAATCTATGGCGCCCCCATTGGTGCGCACTGAGTGTACTGAGTCAAGCGCATTGGCCAGTCCACCGAAGTCCGAAGGAGTGCCTCCGGCGCTGCTGATCGCGCCGGCGCCCGACGTGCGCACGACGATGCGGCGCTGTGCCACAGGTGCCGTATACGGAGCGGTCAGCTGTCAAAACATAGGTTTCTGCGGGAGGGAAACGGACGGCCCCTAATCCTTCCCTAACCCTAATCCTTTCAAGTTTAATTAGGTATTCACAAAGCTATAGTCACTCCTATTACCCGATGCTAAGAAAAAACTGTACGTCGTTCCCTCCATGTGCGGGGGGCACATTTTCTAGTTTCACTGTTCATCCACATTCACAAAGTGAATAACGTTGCATTCTTTGTTCGTACTTTTTAAGTGCAATGCACTTCTTAAGCGACCCTGAACCTGCGTCCACCGGCGATGTCCGCGCACGTGGAGATGGGCGCGCGCAGCCTGGCCGCTGACATGGCACATACCCACGGGGGGGATTGGCCAAGAATCGGGCGTGAGAAGGGCTAATGCACCTGCTTAAAGGAGTACTGACACGAAATTTCAAAGCTGAGATCCGCTCTAGTAATCAAGTACAACGACAACACAAATAGGTGTCTGTGAATAAATGCATCTTTCTTTCTTTGTAGTTTTCTGTGTGTGTGTGATCTCTCTTTCGCGAACATTACCGAACCGCGCAAATTCAACTCGTGCATTCGCACTTTCACATTCTTCCTCTCGGGGAAATGCGGGGAATTTTTTGCTATTTTTGTTGTGTAGTTATGTGTGGTCTTTCCCATATGAAATCTAGTGTTTGAAGAAATAGCCTCTGGCCGGGTGGAAGACTCATAGTTAGAAAAAGTGGCACCGCGTTCTCAGAACAAGGCTTCCGCATGGAAACCGAAACGCCTTCTTACAAACAAGCTGTTCTGAGTCGAGCCTCGTCATCTGCCCGGCGACGTCACGCAGGGGCAGCTTCGCGAACCCACCGCCATTGGGCGCCCCAGTCTCACTGGGGCTAGAGTTCCTGTATATAGCTCCCCTAAAGGAGCGGAGTTGCGCGTCCATCCGCCATCTTGAGTTAGAGGTCATGCGGGAAAGCCACCCGTCTCGCATGCGGGAGATGCCTCTGGGCCGCCGCGCCAGCTTCAGCGGCGGAGATGACAGCTGAGCGGTCACCGCGGCCGCCGCTTCCGCAACCGCCGACGCTCAGTTGAGAACTGACTGAAAGAACTGAAACTAAAGCGTGGCAAACTGTTCGCATGGCGACGCAGTGAAACATCCCCCTCGCGAGGAGCACGATCAAATGCAGAGCATTTCCGGGGGCGCACGACGTTAAGTAGTTTGCGTTACGTTAATGTTGTTGCACTTGTGGCAACTGCTGACGAGAGAGCGCTCGTCAGCAGTAATTTGAATGAGTGGACGATATAAGGCGCGTTCGTAGCGTCCCATTCTGTGTCGGCTTTGTGGCGCAATGGGTAGAGCACCATGTACATTGCGTTCCGCCCGCAGGGTCGAGGGATCGAAACCGGGCGCCGGATAGTATTTTCTTTTATATAGTGTAGTAGGGGGGGGGGGGTGCGGACAACGACGGTGCGGACTACGACGGGACAGCGCGGGTGACATCGTGAGTTACTGAAATGCTCTGCATTTAAAAACTCCCAACTCCCCTCGCGGGAACCCCTGTCTAGATGCGACGCATAGGCGGAGCGGCGAAGGGACCGCACCTTAAAGCGCGCATAACGTTGAGGGGACTGCGTAAGCCGGTCCCAGTCGAGGACGACGTTGGCGTACTTGTCAAGCGGCGTGGGCTCTAGGTGTTTGAGCCAAGCGTGGATGTTGCTTCGCCGGAGAACGGCACACCGGTTATATGCGCAGCGCGCCCGAAGGAGAGGAAACCGCGGAAGAGAGAGTACTGCACATGTGCCGGCCCCAGCGCGTCTGCCGCGGCTAGGACGCAACGTGCCGCGGCTATGACGCAACACAATCCAACACAATCCACTTTAATCCAATCCAATCCAAATAAAATCCAAACCAAGCCAAGCCAAGCCAAGCCAAGCCAATCCAATCCAATCCAATCGAATCCAATCCAATGCCCCTCGCGAGAGAGTGTTCGCTGTCGGAGAGGAGAGGGGGTGAGCGGCGGAGAGCGCAGCTGGCGCGGCGAGGAGAATGGGTGAGGGGTGGACAACGCCGACGACGACGACGACGACGACAACAACGACGACGCCGGAGGGACAAGGCGAGTGAATCAGATGCTCTGCATCTAATACGGGGTCTGGTGCGGAGCACTGAAGGCGGGCTTTCCTGTTGAACTGGAACTCGCGGCATGTGGCAATCAGACGCGCAACTCTTGCGCAACGCGATATACAGGTACTCCACCTGGGGCTCAACCGGGATGGGAACGGACCAATCAGAGCGCGCGCCGGGTGAGGAGAGGGAATATTGCCGGCACGCGTTGTTTCGCCCCATGTACCACTCTTCACGGGACGAGCGGCACATGGAGCTCGGCAGAGATCGGAGCCCCGGTGATGCGCAGATCCCGAGCCTCGAGAGCGGGAAGCCGAAGCCAAGCGTGAAAATTGAGTCGCATCGACAAGAATTTTGCGTTAAAGCCAGTTTTCTGGTAAATGCTCTGTACATCTTAATCTGATCTTACGTATCGGCATCTTGAAAAATAACTGAAATTACCCTGGAGGACGACGTGCACTTCCTGTGTCTGCGCCCTGCTCTTCTGGTCATTCTTCTTACCACCCCTAAGACAATCGCGCCACCTCCTTTCTTCCTTACGCCACGAAGGCTGAGCAGTGTTCTCGAAGGTCGAGCTGGCCGACGCCTGGAGCTCCTCTCGAGGCGCAGGCTCATGTTCGCTCTGTATTTTTAGATGCGACTGCATCTCATTCACTCGCCTTGTCCATGCAGCGTCGTCGGCGTTGTTGTCGTCCGCCCCTCCCCCATTCTCCTCGCCGCGCGAGCTGCTCTCTCCGCCGCTCACCCCCTCTCCTCTCCGATGCCCCTCTCTCGCGAGGGGCCTTGGATTGGATTCGAATGGATTGGCTTGGCTTGGCTTGGATTGGATTGGATTGGATTGGATTGGTTCTTATTGTATTGGATTGGATTAGATTGGATTTTGTTGGATTGTGTTGCGTCATAGCCGCGGCAGACGCACTGGCGCCGGCGCATGTGCACTACTCTGTCTTCCGCGGTCTCCTCACCTTCGGGCGCGCTGCGCATATAACCTTTGTGCCGCTCTCCGGCGGCCTTTCGGTCGACGGTTGCTCTACGCTTGCGCTTGGACCCCCCTCAGCGATGCATCACACCAGGGTTCCCGCGAGGGGAGGTGGGCGTAATTTCTCTTCCCGTTCTGTTTGGTTATGTGTGGTCTTTCCCATATGAAATCTAGGGTTTGAAGAAATATCCTCTGGCCGGGTGGAAGACTCACAGTCAGAAAACGTGGCACCGCGTTTTTTCTTTGTACTGTTTTTGCGAACGCCATCGGACCAAGCTCAAGCTCAAACTGCTCTGCTGTTAAAGAACGGCCTCTGTGCAGCCGCAGGGCTGTCGTCAAAGCATCACACGAACGTGTTCCGGTTGAAGTGGTTTTCAACTATGATTCTGTATGCGCCTGTAAACAAAGGCGCCACGAAGACGTTCTCACACACAACCGAACCGTTCTGAATGACTATCCGGCCTTTCGTTACGAGCTACGTTCCCAACTGCTACGAGCAGCGCGCATCCCGTGGTTCTTTTTTCGGTGCAACAAGTTGGTTGGTAGCACCCGCCTGAACAAGCTGACTCTCCCTCGGTATTGTTTTTATTTTGAATTTATGCCTTTCGAATATTGCGTAGCACGGAGGAGCGAAAACATGAGCTGGGTAGTAAATAAATGCACTGACGACGGAATAAAGGCTCAAAAATGCGTGTCATGTGACCGTTTTGAAACAAGGACACTATAATGTCGGTAATGGCGGAAAGATGTGTGCGTTGGTAATTTCTCCTTTCAGAAAGAACGTTAATGCAAAGGTTAGCTCGTTAATTTGATATGACAACGTCATGTATCGATACACAACGGAATAACATTGGTCTTGAAAAGGCGCCTCTTGAAACAGGATTTCGGCTGCAACACAGCAGACTAAAGCATATGCAGGTATGTGACATTCAGGTTTGTACAAGTATTTGTTACACGCTAGAAAGAATGATAACCCTTTCTTGCTGCTTTTCCCGTGCCCACATCTGTTTGGCGAGACCGTTGCTGAGTTTTTCTACGCCATTATTCCTTCTGTGTTCAGGTGACATAGAAAGCAACCCCGGTCCAACTACTGACTCTGAAATATTGTTAGAGGTTGAGTCGTTGCCCATAGCCCTGCTGAACAAATAAGAAAATGTGTTTCATCTGCTCAAAGATATTATTTGCGGTCATCGCAAAGTTCCGCGTGTCGAGCAGAATTAGTTACGGAAGTCAGAACCATTAAAACCGGCAAAAAAGGAATTGAAGTGACTATGACGAGTATACAAAGACGTTTGGATTAAATTGCACCCCAGCTAAAAGATCACAAAACTTTTAATATCCGGCTATGAACCGCGTAAAAATCTATTGAAAAACTAACCACGCAAAATTACGCTTTACAGGTGCGTCTAGACAAACCGGAAGACCGGTCTCGTCGTAACAACCTAATATTTTACGGCATCCATTACTCTAAAAAACTCTTGAAAGAAACTGAATGCAAGTTACATATCCTGCTTGCCGGTGTAACTCTATCGAAAGGGTCCACCGTCCAGTACGTAATGTCCGAGCAAATATCGCCACATCATAGCTAAACTTGCAAGTTTTAGTACGAAATTACTCATCTTTCAAAGTACAGATATTTTCAAGGAGGGGACATAAGAATATCGGAAGATTATTCATCCAGCACCCGTATTGCTCGTAACACTAATTGAACTCGGGAAGAACAAACCCAGATGCCTAGATTTTCAACTGCGCTGCACAAAATTGCTCCTTAACCACAAGATCTACGTTTACAATGCAGCTACGGATAGTATTTAGCAATTCCCTTCAAGTAGCCGAAGCTCCGGTTTTTCTGACAACGTTTTGCCCCCTTAAGTAAGCTCGAGGGACAGTGGCCGAGTAACAACCACGACCAACTTTGTAACAACGCCTCGTGTTTCTACAAACAAACACAATTCCTTATCAAGCGCAAGAGACCCACGTTCTGCCCACATAATCGCACCCCTGAATCTTGGGTTCCAGCGCGTGTACGTAATTCTGAAATTTTTGTCAACGCGTCGCAATTCAGTGTATCGATGCAACAGAACAGAGCGCCGAGGTGGCGGAGTTTTACTAACTGTTTCGAGAGATATTTCTTCGTCCATCATTGATGTGCTCAGTGAGTTCGAAATAGTTTTTTCCCTATTAGCGCTCCGTCATATAAAACTAATCATGGGTGGCTGCTACCGCTCGCCATCTTCGCCCTCTACATTTGTTAATGAATCATGAGGCTGTCAATATTTTTATTAGCCGATTTCCATCCGTGCCATTTTTCCTTCTTGGTGATTTCAACTTCCCAGACATTAAGTGGCATGCTTCCCCTCTGATTTTATCGCCCTCTTCAGTGCTTTCTAATGACTTGTTAGGTTTTTCTTCTGTCTTGTCGCTATGTCAGGTAGTTACCGAACCCAGCAGAGTGTCGTCTAACACTACAAACGCATCTGATTTGATTTTAACCACCCATCTAGATTATGCTGCAACCGGTACTTGCTCATCAGGTATGAAAGACCACTCATGGCTCACCTTTTAGATAAACCTAACCCCTCCAAAACGCACTACATGACTCACGGTGATTTGAAACTAAAAAAAGCCAACTTAGACGGGATCGATAGTTCATTGTTCGGAATTCTTGTCGTCTTCCCGACCGATTTTAACTGCCGTTCTGGGATATGTTAGCTGACGAAGTTTAAGCCTCACCATAAAGTCCTCTGCCTACACCATTGCTACGCACTACGCACCATCGTCATGGTATAATGCCGCTATCGAGCGCCTTTCTCACAAGAAAAAACGCCTTTATCGTTCAGTTAAGCTTGCACCACTAAAATCTCGATACGTTACATAAAACGGCACCTGGTGCTTACGTCAGGGCACTCAAACACGCTGAAAATAACGAGAGTGTAGAGTTGGGCTTGTTGGTGGTGCATTCTTGTGGGCTAAGCGCGAGGCAGACACAGCAAGATACAAGAGATGGGACGAGTATACGAGCGCTGCCTTCCAACAAAGATTTATTTCGAGAAGCAAACGAATATATGCCCCGCCCCAAAACAGTGACAAATACACTCAATCATCTAGAGATAACACCCTTGTCGTCTCTGTTACCACTTCTTTTATTACCAAATTAACCAACCATACTTCACCTGGTCTAGCAATACTAAATTTTTAAGGAATACCGTAGAAATAAGTTTCATCATTTTAGCTAAGGGTTTTGTACAATCACTTAACACTACTGCTTTCGCAACTCAATGGAAAATCGGGAAAGTGGTCGTAGTTCATAAATCTGGAAGTAAATGTTCCCCCTCTAATTATCGCCTCATCTGCCTCAGCAGTGCACGTAATATTCCCAGTGGCCTTTTTTTAGAACATACACAGGCAGAGGGAGAGAGCGAGAGACCTTTTTTGGGTATGTTTTATTGGAAGTTCAAAAATAGGGGTAAGGAGCAGTGTTGTACACGTTCCTCTAAAATAGGAACGAAAGCTCGTTCCTCGCTCCTTCCCTATTTTGAAACGAGTTCCCGTTACAAGTTCCTTTATTGCGAAAGGAACGCGTTGCAGTTCCACTTCGAAAATTGGAACGTGTCGTTACATTGACGTTAAATTAGGTTTTTAAATGTAAATATAGTGTCGGATAATCCTGGGGCGAAATTCAGTGAGCATTTTAAAACTGACATCGAACTACGTATATTATACGAATGTTAACACCACCGGCAGCGGATTATCTGGAGATGAAAATAATCAAAAGAAATGCTCCTAGGCGAATTTTTTCAGGGAGCACCGGACAAACTCCAGTCGGGTCTAGGACATTTCGGTGCCGGGTGTTTTGGTGCGGAAATTTCGTTGTACGGACATTTCGGTGTACGGACATATCGGTGTACGGACACATCGGTGTACGGACGTTTCGGTGCACGAACATTTCGGTGCGCACACTTTTCAGCGACCACATTATCCGGTGCTTGCATGTTTGCGACAGCCGTTATATTTTTATTTCCGCTTAACTCTGGTTATGCACAACAATCTGGAGCAGTCAATTTATTTTTTAATTGATGCCATGTTTGATCTTTGCCAGGTACTTTTAGAAATTCTACATCTATATATTTTTGTTTAATACCTCCTCCTAGGGACACGTGTTATGCAGCCGATTGCATTGTTCAGCACACGTATTTTTTTTTCGTTTACGACAGGTTGTTAATTTATATTCGCTCTTTTTTAGCTAAGACAATAAACCGGTGTTTACGATGGTCTAACGCCTTTTTTGTATTTTTTTAAACTACACACCATCAAATTACATGAATTACATGCACACTCTGAATATCCAAAACATAACAAACAGTAGCTAGCCCCCATAATCCAGAAAACTTTGTGAAAAGTATTACGCAGGCTGGGCTGCCTTGCTAAAATGAATTTCCGAAAACGGGTCTAGGATATTGTTGTGGGGGAAGAACGGGCCTTTTTGAAAACAGCCGCAGCTTCTATATGAATTAAATGCTGATAAGGCGCGTACGGGTTGTGCAGACAAATTCCACGCATACTGATTTGATTGATTGTGGGGTTTAACGCGCCGACGCAACGCAGGCGATGAGGCGCGCCGTAGTGGAGGGATCCGGATTAATTTTGACCACCTGGGGATCTTTATCGTGCGCCGAAATCTCGTACACACGGGCGTTTTTGCTTTTCGCCTCCATCAGAAAAGCGGCCGCCGCGGCCGGGAATCGAACCCGCGACCTCGTGCTCAGCAGCGCAACGCCTTAGCCACTGAGCCACCGCGGCGGGTCCACCCATACTGTTTGGAAAAACCAACCTTTATTTTATGTTTACATGCCTACATTCACTACATTTTATTTCTTTGTCCTAGCGGCCCACGCCCCCCCCCCTCCACCAACCCCCCCCCCCCCCCCCCGCCCAACCCCACCTCCCCGCCTGTACGCTTGAATCTCGACCAGATTTCTTTTTCAGTCATATCATTTTCGGTTTCCCCTGAAAATCCTACAGTCGTGGCGGAGTTCACGGTCTCCGAAACTCACCGCAGTGATACAGGGAAAAGCTTTACATTCACCATGAGCTCATGAAACCTACATAATGTGCAACAAAAACCCACCCAAAAAGCCGCTGAGAACACAATGGCTACTATCGTTTGTGTGCTACGCCCTTCCGCGCGTCGCGGTCATACCGACAGCGCCCCACCTACAGGAATTGCTCTTTCTTGGCCTTCAGTCGCCCCATAGGGAATTAACTCTTCAAGTCGCGCATATCATGGACACCCCAGGCACACATCGCTTTCTCCCATCATAAAGATCAAAAAATTTAATAGGCTAGTCTGACGAGAGCGGCAACAGTCGTCTTCAAGTTTTCGAAGTCAAGTTGACGCAATGAAGCACAAGTGACATCCCTCTCTCTCTACCAAGGGGGCTGGTAGCCGGCAGGGCTCAGACTTCCCCTCCCCAAAGTGCGATCGTTGGTTGGTTAGTTTTAAGTAGAACCGACACGGAATGCAACGAATACGAGATTGATTGAGAAAATAATTAGAACGGAATGCAAACGCGCTTAATCTACCTCGTTTTTCTGTTTTTTTTTCTCGGATGTTTCGCTGTGAGGGGGAGGACAGGAGGATGGACTAAAAGCAGCAGCGTCTTGCACCGTTGGGTGAAGTGAAAGCAAAGCGCTTTGGTAACACTTAAAGTAGTAGGGTTGTTCACATGAATGTAAAATTAAAAAAAGGTTGAACGGATGCAAATTAACAACGTTAATTTTTACCCTGAAAGTGGAAGCACTCGAACAACAAGGACAAAAGGTAGAAAACAAAGACCACACGGCGCTAACTCGCAACTATTTGTTTATTGAAAAAAAAAACACAAATATATACCTTCAACATCTCACGTTGTGCGTTAATCTCACCCAAGATAAAACCATGAAGGTCACTTTTTTCAGGGGTTACATACCGGTGTACACGCGACAATCGAATGGCACAAGATTAAAACCGCAACACAATAACTTATCAAGAATCCCTACGATCGCAACGAGTTGCACAGATAAACATATTCGTTGTCTGTCATAAAATTGGCGGGGCACTAACACATCTATCTCCGGACCTTTTAATGTAAAATGCTTTTACCAGCTCTCGAGTTGTTTTATCTCGATGCCGAGACAAAACTGTGGTTCACTGAAGATGGGCGAACACCCATGCGTGGTGCAGTGTTCCTGTAGTTGGGAGCCCTGCTTTGATTTTTCACTGTTTTTGTGTTCTTGCAGACGTATGTTTAAACATCGTCCAGTTTGTTCTACATACATGTGGCCACACGTCATCAGTATCAGATACACAACACACGTTGCACACCGCATAAAGGGGGAAGTATGGTTTACTTGGCACGCTTGTTTTCTTGACGGTTTCTCACTGGCAGATAACATGCTGTCTATTTTGCCGCATAACCTGGTGAGTTTGTTTGGGGCAAAAAAAACCACGTCCACGTCATACCGGTTGGCAACATTTTTAACCCGTGCGACACTTTGTGCATATACGGAATGACGACAGGTTTTTTGCACTTATTTCCTGTTTCTAGTTCCCCCCAATCTGATTTCGCACCTTTTATTAACTTAAGGACTATCTTACGAATGACAGTGTTACGTGGCGGTAGTACACAGGAAATAAACCATGAAAAATGCGAGTGATGTATTTACACTATTTACACGATGTCGGCTATGAGGTAGCCTGCCCAGCTGGGTTTTCTTCTTCTTCTTCAGAGCTTGGGCCGATAGCTCTCGTATTCTTCTTCCCGTGACACATCCCCCTCGTCGAAAGCGACCGTCCCGGTCGAGGCCTTAGTACATGTGCACATGCGATGACGATGCGATATGAGAGGAAAAAGGGAGTCCTCGCCGCCACGGATGAGGATGATTCGTCGTGGTGAGCACTGGCCTCAAAACAGCAATGTCCGCCGGTGCAGTGAAGCAACGTCCAAAGGCCTCGGAGGCGCGCCGGAGTTCAGGGCAGGGGAACGGTGTCGTCTTCTGTTCAGATCGCGGCTGGTCACGTCGTTTGGTCTCGGCAAGTCACAGGTTGGGGACACGGGGCTGGGGAATGGTGCGTCCATGGCTCACCGGGGCTGGGGCGGGCCGACGCGATCCAAGACCCATGAGCGATGTTCAGCTGCTGAGACGAAGCGAAGCTGGAGCCAGGATGGAGATGATCTCCGTAACCTCCACCAAAACATGTTACGTGGCGGTAGTACACAGGAAATAAACCATGGAAGATGCGAGTGATGTATTTACACTATTTACACGATGTCGGCTATGAGGTAGCCTGCCCAGCTCGGTATTCTTCTTCTTCTTCTTCAGAGCTTGGGCCGATAGCTCTCGTATTCTTCTTCCCGTGACAACAGAGTGCGAAAAACCAGCCCTATTTAGTCTTTCAAGCTGGCTTGCGAAACTACTGCAAATTTTTTCGGTGCACGATTTTGTGAGGGATGCTCGCAGACAAGAAACACCGATGCCCATTTTAACGACCTTGGAGTGCCCGGAATTGAAGTTTAGTATTGGCTTCTTTGAACGCGGGAAGTAGGACCAGCATACATGTTTTTCTTCTGGATACAGCCTCAGATCCAAAAACTGTAATTCATGTTCCTTTGGTAATTCAACTGTGAAGCTCAGTCCACAGCCGTACTGTTTAAAAAGGTTCAAAACCTGAGTCACCTTTTGGTCGAGGCTGTCAGGATTAATTTTTACCATTCACTACAGAAATTGGGTTTTACGTGGCAATGCTCCGCCAGGGTTTAGCGTTCGTTTCCACACACGGCGGCGCAAGCACGTCTCGAACGTAAAATCATATCAATTGGTGACGAAATTACAATATTAAAGCTATGTTCAAAGAATGCATGGGACATCCCGTGACTGAAAATGTCTGCGCCAAGACGTCGTGCTCCAAAATGTCCGTGCACAGAATTGTCCGCACCGAAACGTCCTGCACCTAAATGTCCGACACCGAAATCTCCGGATCCCGTATTAGACAATCTTCCCCCGCCAGGGACCAATTCTATCAGCCAGACGCGCGTCCTGGCCTCCCCAGGCAATCGAAAAAAGGTGAAAAGTATTCTCGCGGCTGCGCTATTCACCCGTTGAACGCCGCGTAAGTTCAACCAGCATGAAAGCAAGCACAAGCTGTGGCCTGCTGCATGGTTATTCTTCTGCCTTTGACCTTCGAGGAAGCACTTACAGCTGACGGCGGGAAAATTGGTCAGCTTATAGGAAAAGAAACGCAGTAGCCACTTGTGGATTTTTGTACTCGAGCCTTGGCATCAAAAACAGCCAAGTCCTAGCGATATGTAATGGCAGGAACGCCGTTCCTGCCGTTCCTTCAAAAACGTAACGAGTTACCGTTACAGTTCCACCGACCCTTAATGGAACGGTGGCGTTCCTCCGTTCCTCCAAAAAGGAACTAGTTCCAGGAACGCCGTTCCTTGTAACGCCGTTCCGTACAACACTGATAAGGAGAAAGTAGACCGCAAGGGTGGTACCCAAAGCCCAGGGCAATCAGTCGGCGTTGATGTGTCCGCGTAGCACGGGGAAGGACGGTGTAGCTAGGCGGAGGTTCAGGAGGCGTTCTCGATATATGTTTTGTTCAATGAAGTCTCAGTGGCTAAGGCGTTGCGCTGCTGAGCACGAGGTCGCGGGTTCGATTCCCGGCCGCGGCGGCCGCTTTTCAGATGGAGGCGAAAAGCAAAAACGCCCGTGTGTACGAGATTTCGGTGCACGATAAAGATCCTCAGGTGGTCAAAATTAATCCGGAGCCCTCCACTACGGCGCGCCTCATCGCCTGCGTTGCGTCAGCCCGTTAAACCCTACAATGAATCAATCAATGTTCAAGGAAGTGTGGCAGTCGAGAGAGCCCTGTATACGAGTTTGCGGGGATCTAAGACGGAAGCGTCGTTCCCTTGCAGACCCTATAGTCCGGTGTTGATGTGATGCGAAGTTTCATCATTGGGGATTTAAGAATCCTCCTCAAGCGTTTAGGTACTCTTCCTGGAGCCAAGAGACCAATGGCCTCTGAATGTGTGTAACGGTTCGGTAGTTCCGCTAGGCACGCAGCCGGGAGGATTTCCGCTTTTCCCTTCATGCGTGTGGGAGGGTAGTGAAGCCACAGCGATTGCCACGATTCTCCCCAACGACAAATGTTCCTTTCGTCCTTTCGAACATCCCGGCGTTGGTATGCTGGCTTTTAATAGTTTTGGAGCTTTCATCTATACAATTTGGTCCCAGCTTCTTGTGTAGGCTTGGGTCTATGTTTTTCGGTAGTGGGTAGGGGCTCTATGAAGAACCGCTAGATCGGTGACATATCCATCAAGGAGTCCACACGTTCTCACTTTGGAGGTGCGGCATGTATTCCAATGTCTGGATAGCCCCAATTTTGTTCCCCGAGGGGGTTCTTTTGTGCTGGGAGAGGGGCCTCTCTGATATATTCAAAGTATTATGCAAAACAATTTAGGGCCTGTGCGGTGGTAGTGAAAATTGAGAGGCAGGATTGCCCTATATGCTTGTAAGCTAACGCTGCTTATTTGGCTGTCTTCAGAGCGAATAAGTTTCTGGCATGGCAGGCTGACCGATATCTGGGTCATGATCAGTGCTTGCATAAGTTTTGTCGTCTCCTTTTTCATTCCTGCTCTTCCCTGTGTCGGCGTTTTGCAATGAGGGCGCAGTGTTAGAATATTTCCTGTAGTTGGGCGATTCAATGATCGCCTCTGCCGCCTCGCTGTTGGGCCATGCCGACGATTCTTACTCGACCGTTTTCTGAGATCAAATGCTGACCTATTTGTACGTTTTGTAATAATGGCGCATAGCGCCATTCATCGTTTGCTAGACAGAACTTACGGTGGTGACAGGGCCGCGAAAAATTCGAAACATTGTTGTAATTACAACCCGCTTACTGACTTTCAATTGTTTATTGAAAAAAATGTTATTTTGTTTCTGGTTGTAATCTAGGTTTTCCTGGGCTGAGGGAGCCTGGCGTTATTAGATGCGCAGCATCTCTTGCTCTCGGCTCCGTCGTCCGTCGCCCGAACATCCGCACCTCTCCCCCCTACACTATAAAAACAGAAATGGTTAGCGGCACCCGGTTTCGATCCCACGACTCTCTGGCCACAACGGGAGGTACGCGGCGCTCTTCCCACTGCGCTACAAAACCGAGACAGGAGCAAGTGCTACGAACGCGCCTTATGTCCTTGACTCATTGAAACTACGTCAAGAAGCTACTGATACAACGAAGGCACGCGAAGCTGACCGGCAACGGAAACAAAGAACTGAAAACTAATTTTAATTTCAGTCGACCCCATGGCTGCTTCGCATACTACTCAGGGTTCAACTACGGGAAGATGGTGTAATTTTCTTTCGTCTCGGCCGTAGTATCATTCGCGTCTTTTTCACACTGCAGTCATCGCTGCTTTGTACTCACGATTCGCGCAGGCATACAGTTTCATACTAATATTGCTAATATAGGCTAGATGGGACACTGGCACTGCAATCGTTCAACCACCATGGGGCTGACCCGCAGCGGTGGCTGAGTGGCTTAGGCGTTGCGCTGCTGAGCACGAGGTCGCGGGTTCGATTCCCGGCAGCGGCGGCCGCTTTTCTGATGGAGGCGAAAAGCAAAAACGCTCGTGTGTAAGAGATTTCGGCGCACGTTAAAGATCCCAAGGTGGTCGAAATTAATCCGGAGCCCTCCACTACGGCGCGCTTCATCGCCTGCGTTTCGTCGGCGCGTTAAACCCTACAATCAATCAACCATGGGGCTGATTGTGTGACGTATGCTCGTGATTTTCTAACTTGGCTTAACCTTAGACTTGACTTGGCACTTGGCTTCAGATTTTTCTGTGCCATCAGTTTCGGTTTCGGCGTCGAAAGCGTCGAAGGCTCGTTTCGGGGCAGAATTGCTGCTAGCCGCCAATTCCAGTGGCTGCAATCATCAAATCTGCTCGGCTGGAATGAAGTTGATACGGAAAGCCGTAGCATCACCGTGTAGCCGCTACTCTAGAACTAGTCATGCTCTACGGCATTTATGAAAACGGGCGCGAACTCGAGATATCGCACAAGGTGGACGGTACGAGCACGCTGTTCCATTCTAGTTCAGTTCATGACGACGCTTGCGAGAACAACACGAGCGCGGTAGCGGCTAAACCAAATAAAAAAACCTTTGCCAGCAGTAAGGTTTGTACAGACGGCTGTGCATATATGTACAGCCGTCTAATTTTTCATCACAAAACGATATCGCGGCCTGATCGCGGCAGCTTCTTCCGGCGGGTGGGTCATCACCAAGTTGATCTTGGTCAGCACCTTATCACGGTAGAAAAGCGGCGCAACAAGCGAGGGTAGGTCGCATTCACAGAAATATTCCGCCAATGCAACCATCATGTGCTAGGCTGTCCTTTTCCGCCGGTGGTGAGCTGCCCCTAATTATTGGCGTGAACAAGGCGCACGCGCAGTCGCTGTCACCGCCCGTGACCATGCAAACTTGTGGAATACAGTACAGCCGCCCTGCTTCAGCCGCACGTCATCGCCGATGACTCGCACGCAAAAATAAAACGCTTCGCCATCTAATAGGCCTAATCTTCGGCTCTGCTAATCTCAGCCGCGTATACACTCTACAAATATTATCCCGTCTAATAAAAGAATTCTTCTAAACCACAATACAAAATGAACAGAAAGAACAATTTGTTTTCCCGATTAGCAATTTATACACTAATCAACATTAGTTATAGCTTTTGTATTTCAAAAAAAAGTATTTTCAGTCAGGTCAAGATAACGGTTGGGGTAAGCCAAGTTTGAAAATCACGCACCCTCCAGGCATAGCATCCTCCTGGGGGTTTGAGGCCGCCATTCGGCGGCTCGCTTAGGCACTTGCGCCAGTGTCCCCTGTAGCGTATATTAGTATGAAACTCTATGCGGGCGGGCCATCGTATCTGGCTGCCTCAGTTGTAGTTTTCTGCTCGCGTCGATGACGTTCTTGCGTGGACGCTTGATGAGCACGGCTAATAGCGGATGGCTAGCAGGCACAAAAAACCTTCAAATGAGCCTAATAATGCCATCCCATCAAACAATATGCGGTGCCTAAACTGGCCGGGGAAGTAGACGGTTCTTTTCACTGATTGCTCCACTGGGCGGGACGTGGGTGATACGACAAAATAAAGCAGGCCACACACTTGTAGGCACACTCGAGCACAGTGGCATTCTATCCGCGTCTCCAGCTCGCGGGTTGACACTCATGTTGAGAGAGGATCAAACGCCTCGTCTGCCTGGCTGCTTCAGAGGCACAGTGGTAACTGCGACACGCCACCGTTCACACGGAGGGCATCCATACATCCGGGATGGTGGCCGTCCATGCGTCGATGGCTGCTTCGAAATGCGCGCGCTGGCACTCGCCCCCACCTTCGTATCACCCGTCGACAAGGGGTCGGCACGAAACAAAATCTGAAACTCCCGAAAAACGAAATAAAACGGAATTTTTGGCCGGAACGAAAATGCAAAAAAAAAAAACGTTTTTTTTTTTAATTTCGTTAATGAGCTTAACCGAAAATGGATTCGTTTCGGTTTTCTCTTCAAGTGGGCAGTTCGGGTATTTCAGCGTTCATTCCAATTTCAATGCAGCAACGGGGGAAATGACTGACGGCACCCTGGTATTTATTTATTTATTTATTTATTTATTTATTTATTTATTTATTTATTTATTTATTTATTTATTTATTTATTTATTTATTTCAAAATAACCCCAGGGGACTTCCGGCTGAGGCTAGTACATAGGGTGTGCATCATATCACGATGGTAAAACAATAACTCAAAATGTAATTACAACAAAACACGAAAGCAAAAGGGGTAAAGGAAATGACAGTGCATCACGTAAAAAAAGAAAAAAGAAATAAACCCTCGCAGAGAAGAAACAGGTCTAGGAGCACTATGTCAAAATTAATACGTCACATGGACGTTTAGTAGCGTGCGGAAACAACGATAAAAAATAACAAGAAACGGAAAACAAATTTACAAATGCAGCAGTGAGATGGTGTTAGTTTTGCATGTTTCTTGTTCGAGCATCTGCAAATTTCGAGACATTTGTTTCGATGGCAATGTGTGATGGCACGTTGTTCCATTCTGTCGCGGTTCGAGGTATGAATGAGGGACGGACAAGTGATGCGTTTAACTTTGAGTATGTGATCACGACGCAGGAAGATGGCTGAAGGTTCACACGTGGAACCATTATGAAGAGACGCATGGTAGTAAAGTTTCTGAAATAGTGTTAAACGACATACACAACGACGATGGGATACGGCTTCCAGCTCGGCGCAATTTTTTAAAGCTGTTACACTGGCGTGGCGTGAATTACCCCAATAGATGAAGCGTGCAGCACGTTTAAGCGGGGCTTCTAAATTGATGCTTGATGAGGATTCCATATGGCTGAAGCGTACTCTGTTTTAGGACGTATTAGTGTTGTGTATGCCAATTTGCGTAAGTGAGGAGGAGCATGTTTGACGTTATGTTTCGGAAAGCCAAGAGAACGGTTTGCAGTAGCGAGAATATGGTTAATGTGATCATTCCACCTTAAGTTAGTGGTTAGGTGAACGCCAAGGTATTTGTAGGAAGAAAGCTGTTCCACACGATTGTTGTTTAATGTGGGCGGGATGCCTGATTAGTGGATAGTTTCTGCGAAAAGCGTGCTGATGCTTAAATATGAGGTTATGTTCTTCGAGGTACTTAATCACTTGTGAATGCATAATACGCTCCAACAATTTACAAATGGCACTTGTTAAAGAAATGGATGGATGTTTAAGGGTTGAGGAACGATCACCTGCCTTGAAGAACGGTACTTTCCAATCTCGGGAAGTCTCGGGAAGTCCAAGCCTGTTAATGGTGACTGCGAAAGCAAGGCCGACAATAGTGGAAAAATGCTTGGTGACAATTTTGTAGAATTGTTTTATTTAAGCCAGTATTATCTGCAGAAGATGAAGCTTTGAGATTAGTAATTAGAGAATAAATTTCAGAATCGGTAATTATTACTTCCGACATAGAAGAGAAAATCCGAGTGGTGATAGTGGCGAATGATTACAAAAATTCACGCGTAAATATCGATAAAAATGTTTCGTTGAGTAGTTCGGAACAATCTGTTTCAGTTATTGCTGCGCCCTTTTGACCAGTAGGGCGATGTCAGGATTATGCTTTGGATTAAAGACACGCGACAAGCACCAAAAGTTTGTTGTTAGCATGGATGATAGGTCATGTTTATCGAATTGTTCAATTGTTTTTAGATACAGTTGCGCATACAAAGTAGATATGTGGCTTGAAAATTTGATGTTTTCTTTCTTATCCCTTCGTCCAGATATATACGAGGAAGCAAGAGGGGGAAGGGCGAAGGTACTGACGTCGATCCATTGCTGCCTTCACACGCGCAATCTGTTTTAAAAAAACACCTGGGAAAGGTTCTCCATAGTTTGAGCATCCTCCGAGGCAGGCCGTTATAGACTCGTGAAGCTGGTATCAAAGCTATACGACCAAATAACAAAGCGTACAGCACGGTTTTAAATTGACTCCAATTTATTCATGAGAATGTCAGTGTTGGGGTCCCAGACGGAGGAAGCATACTCCAAATTTGTTCTGGTGTGTTCACACTTACCACTTGTACACCTCATCCCCATGGGGTACCCCAAAACCGGGCTCGAAGATCTACGTGTGAGATGGAGGACAGACGACGTGTAGTTAGGAGGGACCGCGGTCCTAATTTCGAGCGTCATTCGCAGCTGCCCCATCAAGAGGTATGCGACAAGAATTTTTCCGTTCCGCAGCTTAACCGGAATAGGACTTTGTATTTGTGGAAGGAAACGGAAACCCGAACGAAAAAAATTGGCGCACCTTGCACTAGTCGGGCAAGGCTGGAGAAACAGCAAAGCGGGGGTCGACCTAGCTTCTCCCTACTCTGACTGACAGGCAGCCGGGAGAGAGGGAGCATAAGAGCAAGTCTATGCCTGCTCCTCGTACGGCGAGGGGCATCCCAAGACTGTCACCCTCGACATTAAAGGCTCAGCCACACGCACGCGTAAAATCGACGTACTCGCGCAACGACGTACGCCTGCGGCGACATACGCCGCTGCCTTTACGCCGACCGACGACGTCGGAGAGGAAGGCGAGTAACCACATATCGCCGCAACGCGCGCGTAAACCAATGCGCCGCGCAGTGTGGCTCGACTACTCCGGACCCAGCTTTGTGGCGACCAGTTCAACTACATTTTAACTCAAATAAAACAAAGAATGCCTATTCTCACGAAAATAGGTATATTTAATACAGAAACAACTAAAACAGTTCTTGGGACATTAAAAAAAACGTTAAGGATTAGTATGCATACTTGTCAGGAGCAAAACCCTCAGCTACATTTGGCGTAAGCTGCCTTGCTCCCATAGTTGCTCGTTGCTTCGCGTGTTTTGTCCTGTTGTTTGGTCTCCGTATTTTACAAATTACTTCGTTTTATCGCATAATTAATATTGCAGTTAGCTTATTTATCAATTCGCTGTCTTGTTATGTGACCTGATCGCCGATAACATCACCGCCAGAGGTCTACGTCAACACCGTGAGCCCGAAAGTTTGCGTCGATGTCTGGCGGGCTCTGACTTGGGCGTAACAAGCGCGTACCAATGCATTCGGCGTACGCCGGAGTACGCCGGTTTACGTCGTTGCGAGAGTACGTCGGTTTTATGCGTGCATGTGGTTGGGCCTTAACGACCGCCAAGACGTCGTTGCCGCCGACCGAGTAAAGACCGCTTACGCCGCCTCCCTCCGACCCACCCAGGGCTTCCATGTCTCAACAACCCCGCCCCGGAATTCCTAATCTCAACCGACCAAAAATGTCACGCCCGCAACGCCATGGCCTCCGGCTCTACCAGGGGGGCGGCGCATCACGCGTCCGCCGCGCCGAAGATGACTACGAAGACAAGAGCGCCTTACGAGGCGGAAGCCCACGCGCAAGCCTTGACGACGCCGGGCGCTGCACAAGAGGCGCACGGTCACGTGCGCTCGGTACTTCTTTTGTTCTGCTAAAGCCACTGCGCGAGCGTCTTGCAGGTCGCCTGCCGCTAGGGGGAGTTTTTTCTTGGTATTATTTTGCTAACGCCAACGGACCAAGCTCAAGCCTAAACAACTGTGATGTTAAAGCATTTAGTTCCGACAGCCTGACTGTCGCTATCCCTGTGGTGCGCGACAGACGATGGTTGCAGAGAATGGGGAGTTCATTTGGCACGGACGTTTTCTCATGTTTAGGTGCATGCCCCAAGTGAGCACGGTTAATACGTGTCGCGATGCCATTGGCCGTCGAAGACCGACGTTTCCGCAGCGGCGCCTGAAAGCCAGCCAGCCCGCGTACGGACTGTTTGCGGACTGTACGGACTGTCAGCGGGGTAGACCGTGAAAAATGGTCAGCTAAAACTCGCAGTTTAGGGCGACTAATAGAGGCGAGTCACCCGTGGAAAGGATTCCGCGGACGCTGCTTATCGTGAACCGTTGCTTATCGTGAAGGCGAAGCCCCTTCTTTGCCCACCCCCGGCATGTGCAGTCACCTCGCTGCTACTTTCGAAAGCAGCGAACCGTTTGCATGGCTTCGATGTGACAAAAAAGAAATAAGCTGCGTTGGCTGCGATTCTGTCGCGGCCATGTAAACGCGGCCTATGCTTCGCCAATTGCAACTTCGACTGAGCTAGACACGGGGCAACCAGTCAGTGCCACCACCTTTCCTATTCAATGTCGCGGCAACGTGAACCTGGCGATGTATCTATGGACCACTTCCTGTTTCTCAACCTACTTCTAGCTGCGCAGCGCAGCGGATGCGCCAGCTGTTCTCTCCAACAAGTCTCGATCGATTACAATTCTCTCCTACTTGCTGCGAAATTATAGCCTAAGCATTCGGGACAGAGCCCTGGCTATGCGCGGCGCAGTTCCATCAAATGTATTGGCAAGGGGCACGCGTCCCTGCGACGCCTTCATTACCCACGCCCCGGAATGCGGGCGAGAAAGATGGCGTCTCACCTTTCCACGCTGGCATTTCGCGGATGCGGGGCCAAACAAAGGGCCGGCCTAAGTGGAGGCTAGCGTGCGTCGTCGCATCTATTATGCACGATTGACGCGCAGGGCCGCCGCCCGAGACGCCGTCGTCCACCGGCCACGGGGGCCTTGCGCCTCTCCCGCGGACGTAGCGAAAGGGGAGCTGATGCATCGCTGCACCTCGGCCCTGTCTCGTTGGAGCCGACGGCAAGGCGCCATTACGTGATCCTCTGCGTGCTGGCGACCACGTCACGCGACGCGCGGCTAACATTGGCCCCATCTGTGCCAGTTGTGCCATTTCGTCCAGCCTCGGCTGCCTCAGCAAACGCGAAAAGGGACCGTAGTCGCCGCCGTCGTCGTTGCTTCCTTCGGTGTCAACACGAACGGTGCCAAAATGGCCGCCGCTGTAGAGGGAAAATAAATTGGGTTAGTCTGCCTGCACAGTGGACCAATAAATAGAAGGAAACACAAACACGATTTAGCAGTATAGTCGCCACGCTTTCGCCTTCAAACCGAATAAGCAGGCTTAAGTGCACGAGGAATTTTAACAGCCGAGCTGTTCAAGCTTTTAGTTCCGTGGTATAACGTTCCCAGAAAAAAAATAACGAGAGAAAAGAGCGAGCGCACGGAGCGTGTGCTTCGTGAGGAGCGCCGTGCATTGGCCAGCTCGACCTTCGAGAACACTTGTCCATCGGTCGTGGCGTGATCTCTCGCCACACTTGAAGTCGCGTACTGTTCTCTCGCCAGTTCACGTGCGTTCACGCCTGAAGTGGCGAGCACAGACGCCGAGCTCGGGCCGAGTTCGAGAAGCCGGTTCTAACGCGTGCTAATGCGCTCCACATTCGGAGAGATGTGAAAGGCTGCGGACAAAACGATGCGGGCCTGCCAGTCATGGAGAGTTTTCAGCCGCAAGTTTGGAAATCCATGCGAGGTGCACCTACAGGGCAAGCTGCACCATTTCTTTTTTTGTTTCTATGCATCGCTAGAACAGTGACCAGGAGGGAGGTCGCTGATTGTCGCTATTTGTGTGCTTATTACCGACATAAATCAAGCACGGAGTGAGCGACAGACCGCGAAAGCGGGCTGACCTTGCTTAGTTTTGGCGGTAGTTCGACTTCGCGATGCAACGCAGGGACTTTTATCATTACTTGCTGCGTTACCCAATTACGGCTTGTGGGATGAAACCTAGGACTCGCGCAACGTACGCTACACGCATTACATGCTAGGCCTGCGTCGAGTGCCATGTTTTGCGTTCAACTAGTGGACTTGGCGCAAAGATTTTCAATTAGACGGGACAGGCCTAGTCATGCGATTTCTGCCATTCAATGAGCCGCATAGCCAGCGCCATGCGTGGACGCCTTTAGGAGGATGGGCCCAGAAAGATATGCACCGAGAACGTTTATGCTCGTCGAAAGAGGACAGCTCGATGCGCGCCGCGAAGGGGGCAACGCTGCATGCTAGAGACACATGTGTCGAGATTGAAAGGCCGAAACTTTAATGGGGCCAATGCAAAGTTCAGAAGTCCATTTCTGAGCAATTAATTCGGACGCGCGTGAAGCCTATCCAATTCGCAAGCAATGCGTACGCTGTCGCGAGGGGGGAAAACACGCAAAAGGAAGAGGCGTCGTAGTGACAGTGCTGGGGGATGCGTTTCCAAGCGTGATAATTGTATCCGTCACAGCCAGGAAAATCTCTACAGCTTTGGTGCTTCCTAGGAATGTGACGCGAGCTGTTACAGTGCACACTGCAGTCTAGCCAGTGGCCACAAGGCGACTTCCAGTACGGTTTGGCCAAAGAAAAAAAAAAAAACTCTTCCGACACGGATTCCTTTATGACGATTGATTTTATCATGTTTCCTTTTCTTCGCCGAAAAGTGCAGTGACAAACAATTCCGTAGGACGTGATGGTTCCTTAGTGTTTTTAATCTGCCTACATATCTACCTCCTTTCCCTCTCGTATTTCCTATTTTCTTTCTTTCCCCTCCCATCTACCATTCTTTACATCCCCTTCTTTATCCAGTGCTCTTCACCACTCCCGTTATCGCGTTTCGCTGCTGAGCGCGAGGTCGTGGGTTCGATTCCCGGCCGCAGCGGCCGCTTTCCTGGTGGAAGCGAAAAGCAAAAACGCCCGTGTGCACGAGATTTCGGGCCACGTTGAAGATCCCCAGGTGGTCAAAATTATTCCGGAGCCCTCCACTACAGCGCGCCTCATCGCCTGCGTTTCGCCGGCGCGTTAAACCCTAAAATCAATCAATCAATCACCTCCCATTATCTTTCCCTTGCATCATCCACTCCCTCTCACCCTCATATTTTATTTGCCCATGCCTGCTTGTCTATTCGCCCCCACCTTTCCCATTCCGCTGCACTCTTGTCGCCCTCTCCTTCCTCCTCACCTTCGCCTCCCCTTCCGTTACACTCCGAATCTCCCTCCTCTAATGTTTCCCATCAGCGATTCTGTTCCTCCTAAAGGCGCACTGAAGGGAATTTGTCAAGCTCCCGTTTTTGCTTCCACTGCCTAGACAGGTTTATCCGGCTGATAAGTCGGTAATTATTTTATAAAGCCTGAAAGAAAAAAACTACCATGCGCGGTGGGCGGCGGCCGCACAAACTAAACGCTGTGACGTCGGGAGCTGATGCACCATGATTGGACGAAACAACATGCTTGACATCGGACGTTATCGTTGGATGGGCATTCTCGATATCTCAAAAATCGCCATACCGCGCTTCTGCAATGTTGTCGGCTGTAAAACGCTAAGATAAGCCTCCCAAGATGGCTTGGAGTCGTAGCAATCACTAGTCGAGGCATACGCAGTGGATGAACGCCCTCCACGTCACCGCAGACGCTCAAATGCCATGCGCTTTTCCCGCATATGCGGAGCTTGCCTCACTCATGCCTGTGTCGTAAAAAGCGTGTTCGCACCAGGCCAAGGGTCTGCTGATTCTGACCTGTGCCCACTGCCCGCAAGTAGTCGGTGATTGTGGCAACAGCACGCCAACGAGAACTCGCTAGCGCGTCAGTGTCAGTCTGCGCGCGTTACGTGAACTCGCTGGCGGAGCAGTGAACGTTACGGCCAAAGAATTGTGATCACAGTTTAGAAAACATCGGCCGTAAACTAAAAAAAAAACAACTTACAAATAAACAAGCATGTACCCTCGGGGATTCGAACTTGCGACTTGCAAAACAACAATCCTAGTGCTTCAGACCACTCGGCCACAAGCCAGCACTTCCGGGAATGCTTATAAAAGGTATAAAATGTATAACCAGTATACACTTTTATTTAGTTTTAGCATTTCAAGTACCTTACGTGACTATTTGTTGTGTAACGCTCGTGCAGTAAGCGTCGATCCCCCAAACTTCCACAATATCTCACGTCTAGCAATTGCATTTCTTAGACGGAAAAGCGTTCGCAGATATGTGGTCGTGCTACTGACCGCTGTGCCTGTTCACCCAGCCAAAAAAGTGCTTTCTGCTCTGTAGTTTTACGCTGTATAGTAAAAGTTTCAGTTGATTTTATTTCCTTAGTACCTATACTGACTTCGCTGACTCTTCTCCCGGCTTCAAGTGGCCTTAGATTTTCCTACCGGCGTACCAGTCAGCGAATCGCCGCATGTGCACTTGTGCAGCGCTTGTGTGGAGCGACCCGGACTCGGAGCTTGATACAGTGTACAAACTAACAAAGTAAAGAAAGGCATATTCTTCCATTCACAGGCGTGTTGTGGCTTAGTTTCAACTGAGCGAGCGAATTGCGACGACCCGTCGGCGGCCGGCGGACTAAACGCTGGGCCGACTGACTCTGTCCGACGGTCGGCGAGCCGTTCAGTAGCGCAGCCAATTGCCAAGTCACCTCCTACCGACGTCACACGAAAGCGCCACAGAAAATGGACGAGGGTGCAAAGAGGAGGACAGTAGTTTCGAATTGAGAGAGCGAGGAATAATTATTTAGTGGAGAGTTTAGCTCCAACCCAAACAGGAGCTGGCTACTCCAGGCATTGGAGTATACAAAAGGTACAATACTTGCCCTAAGGAACCACAAGGGGTTAGATTAAGTACATTGATACAGCAGCGGATGAAAGATGCGCACTCAGTAACTAGTTTCGAATTTATTTTTCTACTAAATAAATTCGCGTAAACGCGCTCAGAGTGGCCGAAACATGTCCTATGGACTCCAGACTACAATTTGCGCTAGTAACCCCGCAATGTTTCCAAATAACTGCAGTGTCCCTCCTTTGAGCGGTATTCACACGACGGAGCGTTCCAGCGGAGAAATCCGAGGGAGGTCGTGACATCACCGCAGGCGGACTTCTGCTCGGCCAGCTCCTCCGCTCACACGGAGGATGCGTCTGTCGGACGGACATCAGTGTCTGCATTCGCCTATTTTTAAAGCAGAGCATCCATAGCACCGCCGATTCCGTGACGGCGGCAATTTGTGCCAAAGCCCCCACGTACTGATGTTGTCAGCCGCCCCGAAATTGGCCGTGGACGCGGGTAGACAAGGGCGCGCGATGCGCGAGGCAGTGCGTGGGGCAGCGCGCTGGCAGCAAACGGGCGGTCCGCCTATAGGGACCGGGCGGCCGTTGTATGGCACCACCGTCGCTTCAGCGAACAGCGCCGCCCGTGGCGAACCGCTCGTCAGTGGAATGCCGGTGGCGGTCAGCGAAGTGTTGTTGTGCATGGCTTTCTGTCGTTCTACTATGGTGTCTGGAAGGGCCATAGTTCTACTGCGGTGCGGCTTGCAAAGCGCAGATAACCACAAGGACTTTTTTCAGATCGGTAGCCTTCAGATCGGCAACGTGTAGGTGACCTTTACAAGGCATGCCATGTGTGTGATTTACGCCCATACTCAGTAATTACAAATAGCAGACGACGCTCAATGCGCCAGGCTGGAAGTCAAGCTGGAAGTGAAAGTCCGTTCCTTCATGCGATTTTTTCATGCCTGCATGCACTTTCGCGTATCTAGGAGTATATTGCAGCTAAATGCTCCCACAAAGCCGGTGTGTGCAACCGATCCGGGAATGCTGCGGCGCTGGCCTTTGGCAGTGGACGACGAAACGGTGTCGTGCACAAGCGAATGGCAAAGATGGGGGGTGCCTGCTAAGATTTACCTCAAAAAACAGAAACGGACGACGTTTCCTTAACTTGATTAACTACGGTTGAAACGTGCTTAATTTCACAGAAACGATCTTACTACAGTAATCGGGAATCGTTTACAGAATAAATACCGCATGATAGTAGAACGTTATTGCTTGTTGTGGAAAAGCATTGCTTTACAAGAGCCGTTGTGGTTGCTGGCTAGTTGGTTAATGGTTTTTCAAAAACCAATTCCTGCGTGGCTGAAGGACGAGGGACAGGAGGGTTCTGAAAAGCTGTACTCAGTTTCGCAACTGTGAATGCTTCGGTCGGTTTACAAGGTGCCACCTACCCTTGAAAAATCATGCACTCCTCCGTCTAACGACGATGTTGTTTTATAGCAAAGCTTTCTCGTGTGTGTTACCTTGGTTGCCTTATGGATTTGAACTTTGACTAACTGAGCTTTGAATTCGACCAGCACGCAGTTTGGTCTTTTGATCGCAACGTCTTTGACTTTCACCATTTCCCTTTCGATTTAGCACGGAGAAAGCTTTGCGTTCAACCATCATAATCATTAAACGGAGAGCTAGATGATTTGCTGTTTAATTTTGAACTTCCATGCACCCCTCTCCAAATCTAAACTTTTTCCAGCGTGTCGGAAATGTGTGTGTTGGAGGACTCTGACTGGTGCACCCATATTTGAGGCAACTAATCGCGCATTTTTCGTGTCTTCACAAGGCATTACACGATTTTTCAGGGATTCTGTAAAGAATGCTTAAGCATTAAATAACACCGGCTGACGTTAACACTGCCACATTTTTAAACTATCGGTGCCAGCCTTTATTCCCCGCAGGTGGGAAAACGGGAAGAGAGGAGGGTTGTTTTGTAGCTTGGGATGTTGGGTGGGTGAATACCTTTGGCTCTTAATAAAATTACCACCACAAACATGGGAGTTCCACTTTCAGGCTCCCATGCTGTCACAGTGTCACTCACCAAAATCGAAGGCACAAAGCTTACGGGTGCAGAAAGAAAGTACACTTCTACGGCTACACGGTAATCCCTCTCGTACGCAAGTGCCTTTCTCTTCAAAGTACACTTACCGAGGTATCCCAGCGCTAAGGCTGGCGTGGAAACCGTAGTTAATGCATACCCAGCTTTCTCGCTCAAAATTACAACCTCTCGGGAACCTAGAAAAACCACTTTAAAAAAATGATGTTTGGCATAAAGCTAGAAGTCAACGTGAAGATTAAAACGCTAAAAGAAGATTTCAGGTTTCTGAATATTTTTTGTGTAATTCGCTGTCAACTCTAACTCCCCATGCATTTCTATGGGATAGTTCCCATAGCTCAGGAACCCAGTCGCGCAACATGCGCGACTTGAAACTGTGCAGAAGGCAAGTATTCACCCCAAATATTAGCTGTGCAAAAGAACCTTTCATTTCGCTAAAAAATTGCAGAGTAATCACTGTTGAAAGGACTGCCATGAGCGGGAAAGCTGCACATGGAAACCAGTGAAGATAATTTAAAATGGTAGAAATAAATACTAATATTAATATTTTATTCCTACTTCGCGCAGCCAGGCGCAGAGCGCTGTAAAAAGCGCTCATGTCAGTGTCGCCCGTTCCCAAACTTAGAAGCGTCAAATGAGTTTATGTAGCCGTTAGTGCATTTAGGAAGAAATAAATACTATTAATAGTAGTTTTATTCATACTCAGAACGGGTGGAGCCAAGCGTAGATCGCTGAAAAAAGCGCTCATGCCATTGTAGCCGATACCCAAATTTAGAAGCATCCGACAAGTTCACGTAGCCGTTACTGCATCTAAGAACCCAACACATCTGTCTAGACTTCGTTTCATTTCACATGTCCGCTCACAACACCACCAAAACGTTCAAACAACCAAAGCAAACATGACAAAAACGACGTGAGGCTGTGTAGTCCAATGCGCCGGCTCATTCCACTAACGAGGGGAGCGCCGAGTGGTGGCGCCACCCGTACAGCTGCCCGGTCCCTGTAGGCCAGCATACAGATGTTCGGTTTCACACTGCGGCAGTTATTCGATTGCCGCTCTCGTAAGCGGCGCCGATGACGATTTTTACAGCAAAGCTGTAAATGGCTAGGATCCCGCAGATCGTCTCCGGTCCCAGAGCGATGTAGACAGGAATCGCTAGCGAGCGTAGCGCCACGTTGCGGAGCCCACTCAAATCCCCGGAATCGTAAAACTGCGCGCCACAGCACCGGGGCATTGAAAAAATCATACAAAATTAAGAAGGTCCTAGGGCCTTCATAGAGCATGCGCCGTGATTACGATACCCGCGCTATATTAAATTTATTTATTGATTGATTGTAGGGTTTAACACGCCGACGCAACGCAGGCGATGAGGCGCGCCGTAGTGGAGCGCTCCGGATTAATTTTGACCACCTGGGGATCTTTAACGTGCGCCGAAATCTCGTACACACGGGCGTTTTTGCTTTTCGCCTCCATCAGAAAAGCGGCCGCCGCGGCCGGGAATCGAACCCGCGACCTTGTGCTCAGCAGCGCAATGCCTTAGCCACTGAGCCACCGCGGCGGGTTATATTAAATCTATACCCACGATTCCTGTGTGTTTTGTAGCGTAAGCTACACTGGCCGAGGTAGAGCAGTTTCGCTTGTGCCGTGAAGGCCCGTTGTGCGCAAGCGCGAGGGGAATTGGATTGGATTGGATTCGATTCGATTCAATTGGCTTGGCTTGGCTTGGCGTGGATTGAATTAGATTGGATTGGATTGGATTTGGATTTGGATTGGATTGGATTAAAGTGGATTGTGCTGGATTGTGTTGCGTCATAGCCGCGGCAGACGCAGCAGTCTGACGCTGCGTCGCAGCCGCTTGAAGCCGTTTCACGTGGTTCGTGAAGAGGCGGGCTGAGCATGCGCGAGGAGTAGGGACTGGACAGGACTGGACTTTCAGTTAATGAGCAGGAACAATGCTCAATCGCAAATTAAAAACAAACGTGTTTTGCTTCGTGCACCCCTTGGACTACGACCCAGTCAAACCTTACGTGGAGGCTCGGCACCGCAGCTTTGCTGGCCACCCCTCTTCACGGGGTGGAAGGGCTCTGAATTTTTTTAATGCAACTTTTCATCACATCAGTATCCCCTTTCTCGTATGCGCAACCTTGTTTGCGCCTTGGTGAGCGATAAGCTATCGCTCGAGCTACCTGCGCCGGCCTGCGCCACTGCGCGGCCCGGCCGCCGCAAACCCAGCCACCGTGGGGTGGTATCCTCGGTATTCAATGGCGTGGAATGTATGCAGGCAACCAAGTGTGCGCCGCCGTATCTGTGGCCACGCGTCTGTTGCTAGGCGACGTTGCAGGCACGGCCCGCAGATCAGGCACCCCTCTTCTCCTCCATGCAACCATGTGTGTGCGCCCGTGGCCTCCGCGATTTGCTGCCGGCGGCGCGCCGCCGGTAGCCGATCGCGAAGGCCATGGTGCGCCGTCACTCGTTACTTCGGGCTCCGCGGGATGGCGGCACTTGTCCGTGCTAAGCACGACTGTGAAACACATGACTGTGTTTCACGTTACGAACTCTTCGCCGAACACAAAGTATTGCGTCGAGTTCCCTGTGAGTGCGATTAATAACATCTCTGTTGGCGCCACAGTTTAGAATCGGATTGGAACGGAGCAGGTGACGCACGCCGCTGTCATTTTTTTCTTTGGCGTGCGGCCGCAGTGGCCCAGGCTGCGCCGTGTCCGTGGTGCATCGGCCATGTCTGTGGCCGTTTCCAGTGTTGCCAAGCGAAGAAATTGACCGCCTAAGCTTTTCAACGAATACCGTCTATACGCTGCTCGCTAAGAGCGCCTGTCGTGTGCGTGGGGCATTTTCGCTTCCAATATAATAAGAAGCAATGAAAATAGAGTGCCAGCAATCACTCCAGAACTGGAGTCGCGGGCAGCTGCCCGACGAGGAGACGAAAACCCTCCGGCTCCGCCGCCAAGCATCGGAACATTTGTAGCTCGCGAGCAGACACAATGTTCGGTTTTCATTCCCACCTGGCCACACAAGATGCGCTCCTCCAACTCAAGCACGACACTCTGGATCATTCTAACAGAGCTCAAACACGGGCCGTCCTGACACTCGACCTAAAAGGTGCATTTGATAACGTCGCACATGACCTCATTCTTGACAACCTGGCATCATCAAATTGGGAAAACGCACATACAATTACGTCAGAGCCTTTCTGGCTGATAGAACAGCCACCATAGGATTAGTCCAGAACCACTCACCACCCTTTCAATTGACTGGAAGAGGAACGCCCCCGGGCTCAGTTATGTCCCCGATACTCTTCTATGTGGTCATGGCTAAGCTGCCTCCTCTACTCAGCGCAATACCGGAGCTTCGCCACGCGCTGTACGCGGACGATGTGACCATGTGGGCAACACGCGGATCGGACGGCCAAATGCAGGACGCACTGCAAGAAGCAGCAGATGTAGTTCTGAACTATGCCTCTCTGGGGGACCTTTCTTGCGCACCAGAGAAGTCCGGGCTTCTTGTGTTGCCTCAAAGCATGCGACCAGTGACCAAGCCAGAAATCTCTGTTTACCTTACCAGTAATTTGGTCCCGTGCGTCACCCGAGTCCGAGTCCTAGGCCTCCATCTACAGTCTAACGGCCGCGCTACGCACACAGTTCACCTCCTGAAAACCCAAATCACGCAAATCACACAAATCACACACATGATCCGGGCATGTCCAACGGACGCGCCGGCCTCAAGGAAGCAGACACCCACCGCATAGTTCAGTCCCTACTCATCAGCCGCCTTGCCTACCACGTCCCCTTCCACAATTTGCTGCGCTCCGAACTCCAGCGCCTCAACACTACGTTACGGACGGGAATCAAAGCTGCCCTGGGACTTCCCCCTACACTTCTACACAACGTCTCCTTCAATTGGGTGTCCACAACGCGATAGAGGAAAAAAATTACGCTCACCTCCCCTCGCGGGAACCTTGGTGTGATGCGACGCTGAGGGGGTTCAAGAGAGAGAGAGAATAAACGTTTATTTAAATCAACAGGGGGGGGGGGTTGTACTGAAGCTTGAAGGAGGCGTCCTCAGTCCAGGATGCCTTGAGCGCGGGCAGCATCGACAGCCCTTTGAGCCAGCCGAAGCTGGTCGTCCAGGCTGGTGCTCGCCAAGGCGCTCTCCCAAAGCTCGACAGTGGAAAGTTGCAGGTTGGGAGGAATCAGTGGAGATTGGTCACATCCTCCGACCATATGGCGTAGCGTTCCGGGTTCTCCGCAAAATCGGCAAAGCGGGGACTTCTGTCGGTCGAAAAGGTGAAGCCGGATAGGATGGGGGAATGTATTAGTCTGGAGAGCACGTAAATGACGTTCGTGCTCTCGGGGTAGAGATTTATGTGGGGGAGCGAGTGTCTGACGCGACAGCCTGTAGTGCTGCGTGATCTCTGCGTAAGATGTCAAGGGCTGCATGCGCTCGGGTTCGGCAACGCTGCTCTCGGCGCCCGCTCGGTGGGTCAATTCTCGAGCGATGGCGTCCGCCGCCTCGTTTCCAGGGATGCCGTGATGTGCGGGCGCATGCGGAGAGCAACCGTCGACAGAAAGGCCGCCGGAGAGCGGCACACCGGTTATATTCTAGGCACTATATATGCGCAGCGCGCCCGAAGGAGAGGAAACCGCGGATAGAGAGAGTACTGCACATGCGATGATGATGATGGTGATGATGATGATGATGATGATTAGTGGCTTTCCCTTTGAATCGGGGCGTCGGTTGTCAGCAACCGACTTGCCTGTTTTATTACGTTTACTTGCCCTACTCCCAGCTAACCTATAGATTTGCTTCCTCCCTCCCATCTCTCCCTCTTTTCTGTTTTAAACTCATCGCCCCCACCCCCCTTATTTTCTCCCTTCGCTGTTCTAAATTCTCGTCCGCATGATTACTCCGCCTGCGTACCCATCCCTTCCCTACTTTTCCCCCACCACCACTCCAGTCGCCTCTTCGTCACCTCTATGGCCTTAAAGTTAAGGTTCCCCCTCGCCCCAAATCCCAAAGCCTCCGCCAGCGTCGTTTCCCCCTCACCCCGCGGTGGCCGTATCTCGGTGCAGCTCCTGACAATATGGTCTATACGCCTCGAGCGCGGCCTGTAGGGGCGCCACTGAAATCCCTCTAGCGGCCCGTTTCGAAAGCAGCCGCGGGAGTACGCGCTGCGCTCCCCAGTGCCGCTGCTGCTTTTGCGGCCCGTTCACGACTGAGATTTACCGTTTGCGGGCGTTTTAATTCCATGTTGATGTGGAGCAGTCGCTCTTTTCGCAAATGGGGTGTGTTTACGAGAGTGTAAATGTTTCTGAGGCGATCTTAGTGTGGTATATTCGGTCAGTATAAGCGCCAGGTGTGTGTCACAGGCCAGCGTCGCTAAACCGGCGTATGATCGAGCCGATTGTAGTTACACTGACCTGAATTTACTAGCCGTGTCTCCGTAACCACCGGTTCCTCAGATGTTCATGCTACGGCTATACACTACGATTTAAATCGGTTTTGTGCGCTTACATAATCAGCGGAGCACTCATACCTGACAGCACGCCAGTTACGTTTGCCAATATTATACCTCAGATATTGATCACCACCATTTGCAACCCGGTTTGTCTTAATTTCGGGAATATTCAAGAAAAGTACAATGGACAATGCATAATTATACTCGGGGTTCAGCAGACGACAGAGTCGTCTGGTCGTGAGGTGAGCGCCCGCAAACATTCATCTGCTACATATATCATCTGCGAGCAGCGCGGAGACGGGCTTACAATATAATGCGCGTCCGCGACTAAATGCTTCTTCGAAATATCGTCATATGGCACCGGGACCCTGCAGTATAAAGCAGAAACTGAAATCAGAGGGCCATATCACATACCACACTGTTCCAACACCTTTAATCGCTTGTTGAACAGCCTACCCTGCATACTTCCAAAAATGCGTCCGCCGTACGATCAGCTGTTTGTTGAAGTAGAAAAAAAAAAGGAACGTGAACGCGAGATTTGTGTGTGGGATTACTAAAACGTTCATTGCTTGATTCCGCTCCACATTTGTACACAGCGTCCCCCTCCTCTGCCCCCCCCCCCCTCCTCATATGTCTCGCGAAATAGCAGTGTTTTTCGCGCCTAATTTGGTCTGGTGAGCCCTACCCCGGCTTAAATTTCAACGAACGTCTTTAGCATGTCAGAAGCTGCACTGTATTTTTTTGTCAGTTCCGTTAGAGCTATTATGTTTCTTAATTCCGCACTTGCACAGTATTTATTTTTCCGTGGTTTCATTAACTTGCCTTGGTTCTTGCTATATGGCGTGTGTGGGCACATATTTAACGACGCACAGGTTGGGAATATACTTAACATTTTCGCATGCCTTATATTCTTATAAAAGGCATAAGTTATTGTTCGGGATTGGGCATTCACCTTCTCGAAACATATTTTTCTGCAAGTGTATATGCGAAACGAAGCCGCATTCGTTGTCCACGCTGCAAAATGAAGCCAACCTCTCATTGTGCCAGTATCAGGTCTAAACGAGGCGACAGTAAAATTCATTTGTGCCTTATGTTTTGGAGGTGACAAGGGTGGTATGTTGCTGCCGTCGCCGACGCCCGGAAGAGCGGCGACGGAGCGCGCAGAACCGCGGCCCCGGTAGCTCTTGCAGGCAATCGCGTATACTCTACGAAGACGCAGCTGCTTTTTAAGTGACTTAAACGTACTCTTTGCCTATAGAAGTCACCATAACAAGTTTTTTAGGGCGTGCAAAGGCGAAAAGAAGCAAAACAGAACCAAAACACTGCACGAGCCCCTATCAGCCACGCAGCGCAAATCCCGTCAACGCCGCGGAGAAGCGGCGGCAGGCGGCGCAGCGATCGCGAAGCTCGAGGCGTATACGCCTCGAGCGCGGCCTGTAGGGGCGCCACTGAAATCCCCCTAGCGGCCCGTTCCGAAAGCAGGCGCGGGAGTCCCCGGCCCGCTCCCCCCTGTCGCCGTTGCTTTTGGGGCTCGTTCAAGACAGCGATTTACCGTTTGTCCGCGTTCGAAATACCGAATAACGTGGAGCAGGCACTCTGTTTGCAAGCGTGGTGTGTTCACGGGAGTATAAACGTTTATGACGCGATCTTAGTAAGATCTATATGAGCGCCGGGCGTGTGTCACAGGCCAGCTTCCCAAAGCCAGAATTTACACGCAGCTGATTGCAATTCCGCTGCCCTGAAATTTAGTGGCAGTGTCTCCCTAAGCAGTGTTTCCTCCGATGGTCATGTTGCGGCCATACACACTGTGATGTAAATCGACTTTGTTCGCTAGCGGAGCACTCATACCTGACAGCACGCAAATTACGCATGCCAATATCACATATCAGATATTGATCAGTACCCTGAACAAGCCAATGCGGCAGAAATTTGACAAAAATTGTACCAAAGAAGTACGATGAATAATGCAAAATTACACTCCGGAGTCCGCACACGATGACAAATTTAATGCTGGGTCGAGGTGAGCGCTCGCAAAGATTCATCTGTTACATTTATCCTCCACGAGAAGCGCGGAGATGGGCTTATAGAGTAATCTGCGTCCGCGACCAATCTCTTCTTCGAAACATCGTCGTATTATACAGGGAGACTGCGGAATCTAGCATAAACCGAAATCAGAGACCCTTATCAGATACGACACTCTTCAAACGAGCCCGTGTGTACGAGATTTCGGCGCACGTTAAGGATCTCCAGGTGGTCAAAATTCATCCGGAGCCCTCCACTACGGCGAGCCTCATCGCCTCCGTTGCGTCGGCGCGTTTAACCCTGCAATTAATCAATCAACTCCTCCAACGACACCTCGTGTCGCTTATGAACTGCCTACCCTGTATTCTTCAAAAAATGCGTTCGCCGAGTGATCAGCCGTTCGTTGAAGGCGAAAAACAAACGAAAAATGAGCACACAGCTTGTGTGTGCGATTACTAAAACGTTCATTCGTTGATTTCGCTCCGCATTTGTAAACAACGATAGTTAAGCGTCCTCCTCCTCAACCACCCCCCCCCCTACCCATGTCTAGCGAAATATCAGTGCATTTCGCATCTTGTTGGTCTGGTGAATACTACCTTGCTCAAACAAACGTCTTTAGTATTTCAGAATCTGCACTCGGTTTTTTTCTTTCCCGTACGACTATTCTATTTATTCCTGACTTGCAGACCATTCATTTTCCCGTGGGTTCATTAACTCATACCTTGGTTCTTACTATAAGGCATGAGTGGGCATATATCTGACAATGCACAGCCTTTGAGTGTACTTAACATTTTCGGGTGGCTAATATTCCCAAAAGGCACAAGTTTTTGTCAGCTATTGGGTTATCACATCCCCGAAACATATTTTTCCACGACGTACATATTCGAAGCAAAGCCGCATTTGTTGTCTGCGCTGCAAAACAAACCAACCTCTTACAGTGCCAATATCAGGTCTAAACGAGGCGACAATAAATAGAATTCACTTGTGCTGACGTGTTCGAAGGTGACAGCGGTGATATTCTGCTGCCGTCGCCGACGCCCGCAAGAGCGGCCAAGAAGCGCGCAGAACCGCCTCCCCGGGTAGCTCTTGTTGGCGTTCGAGCGCTCTACCAAGACGCACCTGTTTTTTTAAGTGCCCTAAACGTGCGATTTGCTTACAGACGTCAACATAAAAAGTGGTTTAGTGAGCGGAAAGGCAAAGAGAAGCGAAAGAGAACCAAAACACGGCGTAACCACCTATCAGCCACGCAGCGCTAATCCCGCAAACGCCGCGGAGAAGCGGCGGCAGGCGGCGCAGCGATCGCGAATCTCGAGGCGTATAGTTTCCCGATCACTGCCGCAGCATGCACACGTTTCATCCTGCTGCCTGTAGCTACCCGTGTATACCCGCGTTCTTAGGCACCCTGCCCGTGCCTCGAAGAGCAACGCACTGCCTCTCGTATTGTCTCATAGAATCCCTCCTTCTTAATTTCCCGTTTCTCTGCCCTATAAGTCTCCAGGGTTTTTTTCGCTCCCATGCTCTGTGCCATCTTCGTCGTCTCTGCTGCCTTTACCTGCTTTTTAACTGTTGTGTAAACCCCGCTTTCCCCTACCGACTTTCCGTACCGCTTGGTCAGCTGTCTGGTCCTCCGTCTCCACCGCGTGTCCACGCTCCTCAAATACAGGTACTTAAACACCCTCGCGGCCCATTTTTCGTCCTCCATGTCACGAAGTCGCTCCTCAAACTTTATCTTGCTCTGCGCCTCCCTCGCCTCGAAAGACGACCAGCCCATGTCCCCTTGTACCGCTTCATTTGTACTTTTACTGTGGGCCCCTAGGGCCAATCTGCCTACCGCCCTCTGATTTACTTCCAGGCCCGCTTGGGTCTCTGGCTTCATGCAGAGAACCGAATTAGCGAAAGTTAATCCTGGTACCATGGCCCCTTTCCAGACTCCCCTTACCACCTCGTATTTGCTGTATCCCCAGAGGGCTCTATGCTTCATTATAGCCGCGTTCCGTCTTCCTTTCGTCTTAAGGTGAGCCTCATGCGCCTGCGTGTAATCTTCGCTGTTGCGTGTAACCATGCGCAGCGCCGCCCACCGGCGGAGTGAGAGCGCGCTGGGCCGCACACGCTCTCACCTGGGCACGCGCCGGCGCCAGTGCGTCTGCCGTGGCTATGACGCAACACAATCCAACACAATCCACTTTAATCCAATCCAATCCAATCCAAATTCAATCCAAGCCAAGCCAAGCCAATCCAATCGAATCCAATCGAATTCAATCCAATGCCCCTCGGGAGAGAGTGTTCGTTATCGGAGAGGAGAGCGGGAGAGTGGCTGCGTACAACCAGAGTCCTTCAATGCTTTACTGGTCACGAAACTTCGGCGCTCGCTTCATATAGGGAACGCGCGCGCCACTAGAGGCGCCACCGCCGCACGAAGGTCATCCAGCCGCCGCGCGTGCGGCGTATTGGCCAGCTCTTGGCGTGCAAACGCTCGCTGCTTTTGGTGTCTTCGCGCTGATTAAGTGTTTTTTTTTTCGTAGTAGTTAGCGATGAATAGTCCAGTTATTGTGTTCATCACCGGCCTTCAATGGGGTTTTATTTTTCGAAGAAAGTTACCGTAGACTTCGGCCGCGAACGGCAACGGCTTCTGTGTGTTCTGGCACAAGCGCTGCGCCGTCGTGTTTACGGATTTTTAAATCTATATTGCTTCTTTTCTTAAAGCAAAGTTGTAAATACTACACACACGGTAGCTGTGTAGTCACGGACTGCTGCGGGCCTATCGATAATACAATAAAAAAATCTGAAAGAAACCAAGTACGCGTGGTTCAGACTACGCTTAATGAATCCGTTGATTGCTCTTGAATGCACAGAACGCTAAAAGAGATAGCCCAATAGTGCTGTCGTTTCGATGAGTGGGTACATACTTGAGAATACCTAAAAACGCTGCAGAAACGCGAAGGATCAAAACACGCAGAGATACATGTTGCACCATGTCGCTTTCTGCTTCCACGCTTTGCAATCCTTGCAAAAACAGGAAGCAAAAAAAAAAAAACAATGAAACTGATTTTATCACACGCAACAAAAAATTTCAATGTTACGAAGGGAGACAAAAGAGCGTGGTCCAGCGCACAAAAATTTATTTTTTCTCGCTGCGATGTGCAGCACACGGAGGAAACAGAATATTGCCACGTAGCCAAGAACGACGCAAAGCTTTTCTGAACGCAGTGACCTAGGGATCTCCTGCACTACAAAAGACTAGAAGGAAACACAAACGTCGAAGAAGCAGTCCGCAGTGTGACTTGAACAGATGAACGTCGATAAAGTGAGTTGTGCGGCATTTGCTATGCATGCATTACTCTTGGAACGTTATTAATTTCAGATCCATGGAAACATGATCGAGAACAGTGTCGAAGAAACAAAAAATCAAGTTAGCGACAAGGTGGCACCCTTTCCATATCAAACAATATTGCCCGACGGGACGTACGACAAAAAGAGAAAACGGGCGCTCCGGTTGAAACGCCAGATAAGAAAATTAATTTCAGATCCATGGAAACATGATCGAGAACAGTGTCGAAGAAACAAAAAATCAAGTTAGCGACAAGGTGGCACCCTTTCCATATCAAACAATATTGCCCGACGGGACGTACGACAAAAAGAGAAAACGGGCGCTCCGGTTGAAACGCCAGATAAGAAAATTAATTTCAGATCCATGGAAACAGGATCGAGAACAGTGTCGAAGAAACAAAAAATCAAGTTACCGACAAGGTGGCACCCTTTCCATATCAAACAATACAGTCAAACCCGTTTATAGCGAACTGCAATATGCACCGCGATTAGTTCGATATATCCAATAGTTCGATATAGCCGAACCCGCCTATAACGAGCTTATCGTTACGAGTTCGCAATTCGCACGAGCCCACCGCCCCCTCCCCAACTCCGCCATCCGCGTATGCAGAAACGAACACAGTAGAGTAGCCATTACCAGACCAAAATAACCCATTTATTATCAAAGCTACTTTCCGTGTTAACTGTCCACATTGCGAAAAAAAAAACAAAAAAACACGGTGATTTTTGTTTTCACTTTCATTTTAGCGGCTTCAACTAGTATAGCATTCTCTACACGAAACATTGTTTGCACCAGTTCGAGTCCGTGTCCTCAAAAATCTAAGAAGCATTGGCGGAGCACATCGACTGCCGAAAGCGCTTCATTATAAGCGTCGGACGGACTTTCCTGGCGACATCATCGGGAACGTTGGCGAGCTCTTCCCACAGTTCACCGATGCTGCTGTTTTGGTCCGCACTCACTGACTGGGCGAGTTCCGTCGCGAGTCCCGCGCATCGGAAACAGTTCCGGAAAGTATTGGGCGTCACGTCGCTCCGTGCGAGGCGCAATGCTTCAGTCGCAGCCAATCCACATCTCAATCGCCGCTCCGAGATCACGCATTTTGGCGGCCATTCTAGGCGCCTAGAGTTCGATATATCGGATGTGAACTTCGTTATAAGAAATATGTTTCCTATGTATTTCCGTAACTGAATTATTTTTGTTCGATATATAGCATAATTCGCTCTATCCGGGTTCGTTATAGCCGGGTTTGACTGTATTGCCCGACGGGACGTACGACAAAAAGAGAAAACGGGCGCTCCGGTTGAAACGCCAGATAAGAAACCGGAATCGGCCACGCGCGATTACAAAACAAACAAAACGAACCCTAAGGGATAATTCGCGGAAATATGACAATTAAAAGCACAAGGACGTCCCAAAGCTTTTTTTACACGCGAGCCTGAGCGCAAGGTAATACAAGTTTGCAAACAGGTAATGAAGCACCGCTACAAACTGACTGATATGGCAAAAATCCGGATTTAAGATAGCCTTGTACAATTCTAGGTCCACGATGCTCTCAAAAGGGTACATTGCTTTTTCCATTCTCACACACAGTGCATTTCCACACTGCGGCACACTTATAATCGCAGCTGAAATCTCCCGTTGCTTGCCTTGGAATGGCGCCCCTCCATTTATCACACAGCTGCCCGTCGCTCGGTCAACAGAACAAGGAAACATTTTCTGTGGTATCGTTGTACAAGGAACGACATCCCGGGACGCAGCACATGCTCGGCATCGTCGTTGCACTACTTAAGTCGCATCGCAAGAGCGCGATATGCACGATACATTTTTTCCCCGCACAAAACAAACACAACTCGCCGCGGCTCCGCCTTTCGAGCCAGCGCAACGCCGCCCGAGGAGTGACCTCAGTGAGAGGGTGGCGCCACGGCGCGGCGGCCAAACGCAGCATATGAAGCTCTCCCATTGAGTTACGGGGGAGTTTCGTGACCAGTAAAGCATTGAAGGACTCTGGTACAACGGACGCACGCCGCGGACAACAACGGACGCACGCAGGAAGGACAGGGCCGCCGACAAGAGATGCTCTGAGCGTCGCATCTAATATTGAGGTACAACGAGCTGGTCAGCTTATCCGCCTTAGCACCGCCCGCACCGGTCGTCACGTGCTCGCCCGCCTAGGATACCCCGCGCGGTCGTCACCTTTACCACCAAACCCTGTGGCTCTCGCCCCTGTCCTTCGTGCACGTTTACAATTTGCCCCGCTCCCCAAGAACATGCACGCGGAGCCCAACCAGGACCGACGCCGTGCCCGAGCCGAAGCGCAAGCCCGCCAGTACGGCCATGACCCACATGTGATTTACACCGACGCAGCCAGTTACCTAGCCAACCCCAACGCTAAAGTGGCAGTGGCCTCTACAGTTGCTGACAATGCGCAAACAACGTGCTCTATACGCACCGATTCCATCAGGGTGGCCGAAGAAACAGCCATAGCATAGGCTCTGTCCCACATCACCACCGCCCGACCTGCGGAAGCTGACGACGACGATACCTGGCCAATTATAACAGACTCGCATGCCGCCTGCCGGGCATATTCTTCTGGAATCCTCTCAAGAAAACAACACTCTTCGACACTCAGATACATTCAAGCTTCTCTTCATTCGTATCGTCTGGACTCCTGGCCATGCCTCCCTTCCTGGAAATGAGCACGCACACGCGCTCGCCCGAGAAATGACCCACCGGGCATCAGAGGAATCGGACAGACAGATAAAGAGTGACTCCAAGACATCAGCTTTTTTATTCAGAATTGTTTCCATGGGTGCTATCCATCATCCCAACCCACGAACCTCTCAACTATACACTCCCACTCGCCTACTACCCCACACAAAGAAAAAAAAGTTCCCCCGCATTTCCCCGAGGGGGAGAATGTGAAAGTGCGAATGCACGGTTGTCGGCCCGCTTGCGGCGCTTGCGCTCGGCCCCCGCAGCCCACCCCCTCGCCGCCTTCTCTTCCATCTCTTCCATCGGGTTTGTAGTATCACGTGTACACCACGCAGTTATCAAGCCGCTATAACGCCGCTGAGTCGCCAACGCACGCCGCTGACGACGTAGTTTGAATGCGTTAAAGATATAAGGCGCGTCTAACACTGATATCACAGTCGCGTCTGTGGCTTGGTCGGTAGCGCGTCGCGCTGCGGCCCGCAAAGTCCTCGGATCGAAACCTGGCGCCGGATGCTGTTTTTTCTTTAAAGAGCACTGCGGACGCCGCCGCCGACGCCGGCGGTGGATGGTTTGGGGTCGCTTATAAAGAGCATTCGCTCTTAAAATTAGTAGTGGCTGAACTCTGCTATGTCAGGATATACGTAGCGTGAGCTAAGGTTCAGCAATCCAGTCTAATCCAGTCCAGTCCAGTCTAATCCAGTCCAGTCCAGTCCGGTCCTGTCCAGACACTGCTCCTCGCGCATGCTCAGCACGGCTCTTCACGAGCCACGCGAAACGGCTATCAAGCGGCTCCGGTGCAGCGTAAGACTTGGCTACTGCGCAATTGAGGCGCACACCTGGGCACGCTCCGGCGCCAGTGCGTATGCCGCGGCTATGACACACCACAATCCAACACAATCCACTTTAATCCAAACCAATCCAATCCAAATTTAATCCAGTCCAAGCCAAGCCAAGCCAAACCAAGCCAAACCAATCAAATCCACTCCAACATCCCTCGCGCTCTCGCAGAACGGCCCTTCACGGCACACGCGAAACTGCTCAACCTCGGCCAGTGTAGCTTACGCTACATAACACTACCTCCACCCCACCACTTCCTATACCGCGCCGACGCCACGTCATGGCGGCATCTCCGAACACACACGTTCCCAAACCTACACCACAAACACCTCTTCTTTCCCACCCAATACGCTAGCGACTGCCCGGCCTGCAAGAGCCCCACTCCCACCCTCTACCACTCTGTATGGGAGTGTCCGCGTCCACCAGACGGGCTCACATCTATACCCATCCCCACCCTCGCCTCTTGAGAGGCTGCTCTGTCCAGCACTGCCCTGGAGGACCAGCAACGGCTGATCGAGCGGGCCCGCCGGATAGCGTCCGCCATTGGAGTCCTGGACTGAGGACTCCACTCATCGAGGCTGCTCTTCGGCTAACAAATTCGTTCAATAAATGTTTTCACCACTACCAGAAGCTCCGACCTCCGATCGGAGCGGTGCGCCGGAGAGAAACTGTGACGTAGGGGTCACGTGGTGCGCACTCCTAGGAGCCGCACGGCGGATTTCTCCGTCATGTGAATACCGCTTTACATCACACTCCCTCATGATTGATTGATTCGTTGCTAGTGGTGTCCTTCCTAAAACGGGGTGATGACGCGTCATCTTACCAAGAAAAAACTAATGTATGTTTTATACTCTCAGTTTAATACTAACGCTGCTCTGACGGCAGGCACAAAGCATTTTTTTCTCTTGCAGGTGGTAGCGGTCCTAGGCATTATTTCCCTCTCTGCTTTTCATCCACCAGCATTCTAATCTTCTTTTAATCGCCTCGACAGCCTTAAAGTTAACTGCCTCTGTTATAACCTTTTGTTCTAACCTCTGTTCTTCCCCCTCCACTTCGCCGTTTAACCATTCTCTCTCCTCCTCGTTCCCGCTGCGCACTGTCTCCTTCTCTCTCCGTATGTCTCCTCACTGTGACCTCTAACACGACGCGGGTGATTTTTGTTCTTTGCATCGACTAGGAAAATAGCCGCTGTCTCTGACTTGGAACACGGCTCAGCAGCATAACGCCTGATCCAGTGGTCCACCGCCGCACAAAGGCGTTTAGACGCTGTGTGTGGCTTAATCGCAATCGCCCCAACTTCACGCTCCAATTTGTGACCGCCGACGAAATATGGATTCAATGCTACACCTCATCCTACTGTTAGGAACATTGGTAACATTGGAATTCATGTTTTTATGACAGCAATAGGGATCTCAGAAAAATTGGGAAGCTTGGCAGCTTGAACGCGGTTCCTCAACAGGGCACAACTGAGAAATAAAATTACTTATTTTCAGACAGATTTGTTCAACTTGTATTTCCGGCTTACTTGTCGTTGTTACGTTGGCGAAGGCGACCCCGTACCGAGCTCCGTCGCCTGCGTCATATGGTGGTAGCGTTGTGAACGAGCGGTGAGCTGGAGAGCTGCCTTTGCACCAGACACCAGACGACAAAGAGCCGACAGCAAACTTATCTGGTTTAGTGCATGGTGATACGAGAATAGCGAAGATACAGGAGGAGCAGCCCGCTGGCGTGCTTACATGACTCGAGCGGAGTAACTCTTCGCTCTGATGCAAGCTAGGCACCTTGGCCAGGCTAACCACACCAGTATCATTAAAGACTAATCTTTCTATCTCTCTTCGCTCTGATGGCGATGACGTTCTGACACCACTCGCAAAAGGGCGAGAACTTATATCCACAAGTTGCAATGATCAACAGGCCGCCAGCGTGTTGCGCTGCATGAAAAAGAACAAATACACAAAACACATCTTCCCTAGATGCACTGCACGAATGCCCCTATAATCAGCGGCTAGGTCCCCAGAAGTCGGCGCATTTTTGGCGAAGAACAGTTGGGGAGACTATGAGTCATGATCGCCATCGCCGCCCCTGTCATGGGTTACCGACCTCGAGCGTACGCGCGCTTTAAATGTTCCGGGGGTTCGTAACTTCTTTGAGGAGGAAGGGCCTTATCGCCATAACCAAAACCTTCACCGCAGTACACCAAAATTGTATCAGGCGCGCACAGGGTTTCGGCGCGCTGAATTGCCCCACGCAACAACCCTCGTATCAGTAAGAATCAGGGCACAATATGCTGGGTGGAAAGTGGGCGCGGATGTTGCTGTTAACCCCGAACACCGCTATCGCAGAGATGCTCTGCGAAGTTTAACTTGATTCTGCACAAAAGGCCTACGTTTTTTGCACACGTATATAAAACTTCTGCGGACAATTCTGAGCATTCATCTTTGTAACATAATGGTCAAGGAACTGATCCTTTGGGCTTGAGGCAAAGATGGGTATTTTATGGCGGCTTTGTACGGCATAATAGTAGGCGAAAAAAGTTTGCTCAAAAACCGTATTTTTATTCTTATCTTCTAGCGACTTAAACAAACATCTCTGTCAGCGATTTCGCTGCACTGAGCGCGCGCTCACAGTGATCAAAATGGTTCCAGCCGAGCCAGTCGCGAGGCAAACGCACTGCTGCCCAAATTCGCCCTCGAAGTGAATCCCGCTCTAAGCAAGTAGCCCCGACCCTGGCGCCCCATTGCTCTCTATCGCAATTTTACAAATAACCACAGTGGGGAAAACACCGTAATAATGCGCTCAACGGGGACTGGTGTACAGGCTTATTACATTCGAGCTGGATTCCTCGGCAGTGCGGTTGAGAAACCAGCTTGCCCCTAGGCGCTGCGGCGGGGCTTCCTTTGATGACTCGGCTTGTTGCACCGCTGCAAATGCAGTGCGGAGCTCTCGTCCGTCACCGCGTCCGATGTGGATTCGTGTGGGGATCCGCGGGAGAAGAGGAGGATGCGCGGCTTGTTTCCCCGCATCGGTTATGGACAGCGATCCATCTTGTGCGCGCCGCCCTCCCCCGACCTCTTCGCCGCTCACCGCGAATCGGGTGGGTGGCCGCTTTGGCCGAGGAGACTATCTGTATAGTACCCTCGGGTCTTTCTTGTCACCGGGTGCTTGCTTATCGTCTGCACGATATTACAGCGATAAGTGTCCAGCGGTTCGATAATGGCGCTCCTGTAAACAGCCTGAGCACTCGTGATGCTGAAACAGGAGTGCGTGGAAAGGCGCAAGGAAAACGAGCCACTGGTTGCATCCTCTGTAATGGGAGGTGCTGTCGCACCGTTAAACCCGAACCGAGTTTTAGTCCGCTATTTGCGATGTCCTGCACGAACAAAACATCAGAAGGACCACCGTGGTAGCTCAGACACTATAATCCATTGTTCTGGTGTGCTTGAAGACGTGGTGCCGCGGCGCTCCCCTATCTGGCACAGGCGACGAGCTAAAACGCCAATGTTTCAATTTTGACGTGTGTTCAAGGTCCGCGGGTACTCCTTGTTAGTTCATGGCCCTTCAATACTTCTATATGCGTCCTCTATGCACCCGTAGCGCTGTGATGATTATGTTTTTTTTTCTTTTTCTTGATCTGGTGTTCTCTTTCTTTGTGCCGTTTTAATTCATCAAAGTCAGCGCTTACGTTTACCCTTTCCTTTCTAAATTTTGTTTCTGCCCGAACTTTGCCTGCAGGATTTTCTTGCATCCAATTTCTCTGTTTGCCCTTCCGCTGCTGTCCCCCCAATGTCCAATATTCACCGCACATCGCTGTAGTCATCCCCATCTGGCGTAGCAATCCCTGCCGCCGTCGTTGTTGTTGTTACAGTACAAAAAATGACCGCTGCATTTAAGAGCATACGCGTGGGTTCGCGTGGGATCCCCGAAGAACGGTACCCGAAAATGGAGCGAGAGAAGCAGGCGGCTAAGAGGGCGAGTTGGTGCATGTCCAAGAGCGCTATCTCCGCACGTTCTTGGCGGTGAGAGAACAGTTGGAACAGTACGCGGCCAGTGAACAGTGACTGCACGGGAGTATAACGGCGCACCCAGCCGAGTGGAACGACGTTTCTGTGAACGCTTTGGCATGTGTCGCCTGTTTGCCTGTTTCAGGTTTTATTGAAAAATATTTGCATAGAGGAAAAGAACAATGGCAATTATTATTACAGAAGGGGGTCCCAGAGTTTACACTGTTGAGGGGACCTCCGGTGCTGAGTAGAAAAGAAACCTACACACAGGCAGGTAGAGCGTTACAAAGATCAGTGAAGCGATATTTGGCAAAGAAAAAAAAACATCAATAGAACATAATTTAACACATATATTCAGTGAACGGGTTAGACGTAATAAATAAAGGTAATGGCCATTGATTAACGGCAAACTGTTAACCACAAGTGATTTTTTAAGTATTGTTTTGCGCCAAAAAGCGATGAAACGAAAACAAAGACACAGGCGCAACCACTGTGTAGCAGTAAACAGGCCTGTAGAAGTAATTAGCGCTGAAAGACGAAGAAACGAAAGCAAATATGGGTGGAATTGCGATGAAGCAGTAAAGAAGTCGAAAAGTATGTCCGCGTTGTCGCCTTTACTCACACAAGCAGACATAAGTTACCCGAGAAATTTGCGAAATTTATATTGACGTTTTCCTTTTTGTTGAGTATAGTATTGTTATCCGGCAGGGCCATTCCCATCTTTCATTTTAGCCTGTGTTCCCTCCCGCTCTTGACAGCCTGCAATGGTCCAAGTTGCCCTCGCCCTCAGCTACTGGCGCACCCGTTAGGTCACCTACGTTCGGATACCGTGCGCTGTGTGAAAGATGATAGTAGTTTACATTGCATAGAAGTCCCTGTGCACGCATGCACATTTTATTCTTTTTTTTTATTGCGACAGATTTCCCAACGGCATAAGATACAAATTTTATCCTGACAATGCTTTGGTTTGGATGGCGGAGTGGCCACATTTCTGACGCATTTGGCGACACTCTATCAGGACCTTTCCGTCATTGGTAGCGTTTCTGCTGACCAAACCAATTTGTGGCAACCTATTCTTCGGAGAAGCCGGATTAAGGACTGATAGGCGACAACGATGACGTTTAGACGCCGCTTGACACCATTTCTTATATGAAGTTTCCGACTTCGGATGCATGCCCCCTGCATCAATTCCCCAGTGACCCACTGCATCGGGACGCTACCAGGTGTGCTTCGGTGGTGCCCTTCCGAACCCATGTCCTTCCCTTCAGTCATAACTCTGATTGGGATGTCGTAACTCATCCCCGCGCACCCAGTCTCTTCTTTCAGCGCCTGTCACCTTCCCAGACCTCAAATGCAGCCATTGCGAACGCGGCCTCATAATTCTTGCTCCGCGCCCGGCCTCTCCATCACCGTGTTTAGCTCGGGATCTACCTGGACGGTGCCGGCCTGGGCCCTGGTCAACAAAACAGGGCGCGCGCTTGGCTCTGCATGCCCGTTTTCTGCCTCTCTGATGCTTCCCATTTATCCTCCTCAATGATTTCCCCATCGTAAGGTACCAAACAGGGCGCTCTGACTGTAGGGAGGTGTATGCAAAGTCCTAGGCCTATCCACCGAACGGGTGGCGGAGCACCTGCACACGAGGACCGACATCAAGCAAGAGGAGGGAAATTTGATTGATTGATTGTGGGGTTTAAAGCGCCGACGCAACGCAGGCGATGAGGCGCGCCGTAGTGGAGGGCTCCGGATTAATTTTGACCACCTGGGGATCTTTATTGTGCGCCGAAATCTTGTACACACAGGCGTTTTTGCTTTTCGCCTCCATCAGAAAAGCGGCCGCCGCGGCCGGGAATCGAACCCGCGACCTCGTGCTCAGCAGCGCAACGCCTTAGCCACTGAGCCACCGCGGCGGGTAAGAGGAGGGAAAACAAGAAGCATTTCTGCCAAGGCGGTAGCAAGACGGTACCCCCTGCGTTGTAGGCGCGAAAACCGCCGGCTTTGCTGCCGTCTGAGCCACTAGCCGGGTGCAAATGAGAGGACGGCGACCCGTCGAGGTGTAGGCCCGAGGGCAGTCCATGACGCGACCGGGAGAAGCCGGTGTCCGCCCGACGAGGGAGCGGTGTTTGGGTGGCGAAGGGTGCGGGCAGCGAGGCCTCGTTTCTGCGCAGGCTGTTAGCCCTCGGCCACCGCCACGTTCCTCGCCGCGGGACAGCCATCCTTGTGTAGAGTTTCTATGCGTGCAGAGCATGTAAACAGACTGTAAACTGTGTTACGATTCAGCGCGCCGCTACCCTGTGCGCACGCGCTACAAGGTGGTGCATTGCGATGAAGTTCTCGCGATGACAGTCTCTCGCCGCCCCAGGGCTCGCTGGCGGTGACCCATGCCGTGGCAGGGGCCAAAAGACAAACCGAACTGTTCTAGCGGAGGGGTGTAGAGACGTGCTTTTCTGAGCGGACGCCAGTCTCTGAGATCTCCTCCCCCTGTCTCAGACTCAGCGTGCGCAGCTACCGCCGGCTCTCGCGAACCCGGGAAAGAATGTTCGTGTGTGTCTGTAGTGAAGTTTGGTTTGAAGTTGTTTTTCGAAGAATGGTGTGCAGTGCTCACGGATTGAAACCCGACACTGCGAGCGCGTGGCCTGCGGTACATGCAGCACCGCCCGTGGACGCCCGGGGAAGCTAGGTGTTGCATTGTGGTATACCACGAGGGCGAGAGCGTTTTGACCGTAGGCTTGCTGCTTCCGGTTGACAATAAGCGGGGTCCCCGCAGCGACAGCAGTGAGCTGCCAGCCTGGAGCGCAGGAGCGCGTTTGTGCGCCGGTGGTAGCCGCCCGGCGGTCCGCGCAGCCAGTTTTGCGACATCGTCTGCTCGCGCGCTCTTGTTAAGCATTCCCTTCCGATGCGACACAGATAATGTGCCTGCAAGCCACGGTCACGCTTATCTGAATAAAACGAGCGCCTGCACGAAGGAACAGCCAACTATATTCCATGATAAAACTAAAAAAAGAGGAGAGCCGACGAAGTGCTAATGCACCGCACCACACGCGAACGTGCCTGCGAAGGAGTCTTTCGTTTTTTAGATGCGGAGCGTCTTATAGTCTGGGCATGTCCCGCGTCGGCGTCCGCACTCACACTGCGCGCATGCGCAACTCTCCTCCTTCCCTCTCTCCCACAGCTGCGCGATACTCCCGCCACTTCTGTCGTACCAGCTGCGTGCACTTCGCTTTCGCTTCTGCCGCGACCCGCCGCGGTGGCTCAGTGGCTAAGGCGTTGCGCTGCTGAGCACGAGGTCGCGGGTTCGATTCCCGGCCGCGGCGGCCGCTTTTCTGATGGAGGCGAAAAGCAAAAACGCCCGTGTGTACGAGATTTCGGCGCACGATAAAGATCCCCAGGTGGTCAAAATTAATCCGGAGCCCTCCACTACTGCGCGCCTCATCGCCTGCGTTGCGTCGGCGCGTTAAACCCCACAATCAATCAATCAATCAGCTTCTGCCGCGTTCTCGCTTCTGCTTTCGCGGCGCATGCTCGGCGCTTGCGCATCTCTCCTCCTCTCGTCTCCTCTCCTTCAACCTTGAATGTAAATCGGGTAGCGCGCTGCGCGCGTTCAGTTCAGCGCTTGCTGCGGTTGACTACACTTCACTCCGTTCTTCCAATGAAGTGTGATGGAAGCAACTGTCCCGTCAGTTAGTGGGTTGGCGCAAGCAAGCGTCAGCACCACCCCACAAACAACACAACGGAAACACAACGGAACCCCGAGATGCTCCGCATCTACTCGGCGTTCCCTTCGGGAAGATGGGGCTAATTTTTTTAATTTACATCCTGGAATAAAGTTTGCTGCTACTTCCTGCAGGCTCTCCTTTTGTTCAGATAAGCGTGACCGTGCATTACATGAACATTACTGTGTCGCATCGGAAGGGCACCCGTAACAAGAGCGCGCGCACACGATGTCGCGAAATCGGCTGCGCGCACAGCCGGGTACCGTCGGCGCACAAACGCGTTCCAGCGCTCCAGGCTCCCAGCGCCCCGCTGTCGCTGCGGGGAACCACAGTCCCACTCATTGGCAACCGGAAACAGTAAGCCTACGGTCAACACGCTCTCATTCTCGCGGTATACCACAATGCAACACCTAGCTTCCGCGGGCGTCCACGGGCGGCGCTGCATGTACCGGCGGCCACGCGCTCGCAGTGTCGTGTTTCAATCTGTGAGCACTGTACATGGTGCCGAGGCTAAAGGCGACGTACATGTCGCCTGACTTGACCTCTGGCTCCCGGTAACACTGGCAGCACATACAGCGTTTAAGCTTGAAAACGTTTCACATAAAAAAAGAAAGAGAAAGAAAAGGAAAGAAAGTAAAGAAAAAAACAGGGTAATCAAATCAACACAGAGTTATACAATAGCCAACATTTGAAACGAGAAATAGCAGGATTACACTAATACATACAATATAGCCAGTAAACAAAAGGGGGTGCATAGTTTACAATCCGAATAAACACCAAATAAACAGATGCAAAGAGAGCATGAAGGTAGCAAATCAGGTCAATGTAACTCATGACAAATTCATAAAGTAAAGCTTAGTTTGCTTTTTTAAATGAATATAAACACCTACAACAATCAATAAGGCCTGTTATGTCGGGATGATAGTTTAAAACATTTGGTATCTGCCATCCTAACAATAGGGTACCGTAATTCGTCCTGATCCTGTTTTTCTTAAAAACAGTATGACGAAAGCTGTAGTGTGGATGAGTGTCTGTGTACTTTAAGGGAAAGGATTCGCGCTCACTTAGATAGGTTAGCTATATAATCTCAGATAACTTAAATTTGTACATATATTAAATACTAATAATTAAATTTTGTGAGAAATAACGTAAGGTATCAACAGCCATAGGTAAGCTATTGATAAAAAGAAAACCCCTTTTCTGAATCGAAACGAGAAACTTAAGGTTGGACTTTGAAGTAACACCCCTAACCAAAAGACAATAGTGCAGTCGAGAATGTACAAGGGAAAAATACAGTTGGCACTTTACAGGTGTTGGTAACAAAAGACGCAGTTTATTTAACACTCCAATAGATTGTGCGGTCTTGTGTTTAACAAAACCTACGTGGTAATTCCAAAAAAGATTTTCGTGAAAAAAAACGCCTCAAAATTTGTGTATTTTAACTCCTCCGATTGGAAGGGATTCAAAGGTTAGAGGGCAAGGAATTCTCGTAGGCATATTCTTAGACGTGAGATTGATGTATTTGGTTTTCTTAACATTAAGCTGTAATTCATTTGCATCCAGCCAGAGGGAAAGCTGTTGTAATCAGGAGTTTGCAGTAGTGATGACATATGCCAAATCAGTGGACGAAAAAAAAAAACATTGGTATCGTCAGCATAAAGAACAATATCCTGAGTGAACAGAATCGAATCAATATTATTAATGTACAAAAGAAATAGAATTGGCCCTAATATAGAGCCTGTGGTACACCATACGATATTTTTTGCCTGTCGGATTGAACATCATGCACTAATACGAATTGCTCACGGTCTGATAAGTAGCTGCAGAAAAGCTGAAGTGAAGTCCCCCTTATACCATAATGGCACAGTTTAAGAAAAAGAATATCACGTTTAATTGAATCAAAAGCCTTATTAAAATCTAAGAAAATTCCTACAGTATAAAGACGGTTGTCTATCTTGTGAATAAGACTATCCTTGATGTTAGTTAAAGCAAGTTCAGTAGATTCCCCTTTTTGAAATCCATACTGATTTCCGGAAATTAATTTGAGCTTTTGAAGGTAACTGGATAGTCTAGAATTTATAACTTTCTCTGTGACCTTGGAAAAAATGGGTAGCACTGAAATTGGCCGGTAATTAATAATTTCATCAATCGCACCACCTTTATGTAAAAGAATGACTTTTTCTATTTTCGTGTTGTCGGGGAAGAATTCTGTTGACAGAATTAAATTCGCTAGGTGACACAAGACTTCAGCAATCAGGTCTATCACAGCTTTGATTGGTGCGGCTTAATTTCATCAAAGCAGGAAGAACAATTATTCTTTAGTATATTTACCACATTGGTAATTTCAATTGTAGTAGTAGGATAGGTGAACATTGAGCTGCACACGTTTTGAGTTAAATAAGCGCTTGGATCCGAGCTACGTGAAGTGGACACCCCAAAAGACAGGAAGCGTTGGTTGAACAGATTAGCGAGGGCTTTGCCTCTGACAGTACCTTCTCCTATTTTTAGTTCAGATGGCACTGACACCTTTGATTTACGAAGCAAATTTTTTATAACTGCCCACGTTTTTGAGGGATCAAACTGAATGCCCGCAAATTTGTTTGAGTAGTACTGAAGGCTCGCTCTCGTTATGTCCGTTGTTACTTTGTTTCAAACTTTCTTGTAATCCATCAGGACCATTAAATCCCGGGATTTTACTAAGTTATCAAACAACTTATTGCGTTCTTTTATTCTTTTTAAGAATTCAACCGTAATCCAAGGATTTCTAGCTTTTCTGGCTTTAGTCAAAGTAATGAAAGGAAATGCACTATTACAGGCCTCAATGATCTTGTTAATAAACAAGTCATAAAAGGTATTCGGATTTCATGTTGAGGAAAGGCCACTCCAATCTATGGACGACACAAGCTGGCGGAAATGTTTCACATTACCACTATTCATCTCCCTGAAGATTCTAGGTGGACATGAAGCACGAGTTTTGTGCTTGATCAGTCTTGTAATAAAGTAAAATAAAGGTAAATGGTCACTTGTGTCACTAGTAAGCACCCCAGCCATGGTATCCTCCTTCTCACAATTTGTTAAGCACAGGTCTAGAAGCGTACTTGTTCTGTCTGGGTGAAAAAATCTCTGTGAAAGCTGTTATGACCGCATCGGATTATAAAATGCGTTCCCTTTGATCACGTTTCATTCGATTGACCTTGGTGTTGCTCTTTTGGTGTTATACTGTAAGCCCGCCCCTAAAGGTGCTTTTCCCGTATCGTAGCTGTTCATTTCTTACCATGCAGTAAACCACGGAATCTTGAAGCGCTAGGACAAAAGGGACAAGCGAGTGGGACAACACAATGCGCTTGTCCCTTGTGTCCTAGCGCTTCAAGATCCCGTCATGTCATACCAACAGGCCCAAAGCAGCACCCTCGTGAGCAGTAAACCAGTTATGTTTTGTCTCGGGCTCTTTGTCGTCAACATTAAGGCAGCGGCTTCTGCTCGTTGCTCGTCAACCACGCTACCGCTATATGACGGAGGGGATGCAGCCCGGTTCGAAAACGTATTCGCCAGCGCAACACCGGCCATCTACCAACCGGAGTCAGCAGCCCACCTCTGGTCTTCTGGAACGTTCCCAGCGCGAGCCTCGCAACATAATAGGACCATATTTTCCTTTCCACCCTAACTCCTTCAGTATCTCGTGCATTTATGTACATAGTCCTTTTCGTTATAATTCCTTATCGTTCCATAACTAACCTACATTTGATCGTTTGGGTGTGTATTCTGGAGCAATGTCTTCGGGCTCATGACTCCGCGCCATCCGGCCCATCATTCATTCATAACAGTGACTCGATGACTTCCCCACGTTTCCTTGCGCTTCCATGTATCTGTTTTTTAAGGTTTATGGGAAATTTCGGCCTCTTGTGGGCAACCAAACGCTCTAAGCAAACAATACTGACGGGGCGGCGTGCAGAAATCATTTTGAGACGAGCCTTCATGCTGTACCAAGCTGCGTACGTAGACTGCCGATTTTGACGGCTCGTCATTTGAATTCAGATCGGGTCGTGAAGGCTGGGTTATCTGTAACAGTCGTTCATTATTCGATGAACAATACGAGCACTCTGTTTCAATAACAATCGTGCTACAATGTAGGGCTTCATTTCCAGCAACCATCCCCGGAACAGTTTAGCACACCGTGAGCTGGAAGTCGGTTTTAGCCCCATGCCGTCACGGTCATTTCCGGGGGAGTAGGCTGAGGACTAAGAAATTATAACTTGAAAATGTGAATAAGTCCGCCCAGAAGCACTGAAACGGTATTCGAAACTCTCGGTTCAAAAGCGCATAACTTGATGTGACTTTGGTCATTGAATCATCTCTTCAGGTTCTAACGGAATGCCAGCAACTACTCTGAGAGTTTCGTTTCGTCTATTCTTTATTTTTAGTAATACAGTTTATGTGCAGAAGCACGCAGGAACGTCCCACGGTGCCCGGCGTAACGCTTGCCTGCACGCAGAATTTAATTTTCTCTCCCTGAGCGACGTCGACGCACTTAACGTCACTTCAATGTGTCAGTGAATTTTCGCTGGGGCGCTCCGAAGGCGCGGCGCTCTTCGCTTCGGCTCCGCGCTTTCCTCCCAAAACCTCGCCTCTCGCGGCACTTTCGCCACCTTTGCGCTGTCGCTTCATTTGGTGCAGTGAAGTTCCCGCATCGATTTTTATTCGGTCCTGTAATATAGGTCGCCCCCTTTGGCCATGCCACTTACTCGTGCGTTGATTTAGTTTCTGGGTGACTTTCTTTTTTACACGCAGTTGAGTGCAAGAACATATATGAACAAAAATGGAGCGAGACACGAGCATACTGCAGGTCATTTGCAAAGCAAAGCAGATGCAGCATCTATTTACGCATTCGCAGAGGCGGCGCGAGAGAGCGGCTGCCGAAAATAAATATGCAAAGCGGGATCGAACAGCATTTTGCTCACTGCTAATACAGCACCACCAGTGTACGATTCTACGCACTCGGGCATTTACACACTCTCATTCATCCAGGCCAGCCCATCCTGACGCAGTGCCACCGATGCCTTCTTACAGCAAAGAACGCCCCATTTGTGAATGTGGAATTCCTCTAGTAGTTCACAATCCATCAATTAGTTGCTTTTGACAACTGCTAACTATCAAACGAGTGGACGACACTTGCGCGTGCAAATGGGCTGGCAGGTGCCACAAGCAGCGTCTTCCTGCGGTTGGAGGACGAGGCCTACAAGCGCGATTCATTCCATTGCGGTAGCATGAGTGTCGAGCCGCTTGCACGAGTGTCGCCTTCGTTCCTACAGTGAAGAGCCGCAGGCAAAGCATGCGTGTTTTATACATGACGAGCAGAGAAATCCGATGGTACAGCAGCACATTGACATGCGAAAGAATAACTCAAACGGGCAGGGCACGGCCCTCGAGCTCTGTCTCAAACGCCGTCCCGCAATCCTTTTATATCCTTGTACCACATGGTATGGGAATGTCAGAAAACCCAGTCCCTTACTCTAATCCCTCACCCAACGTACGAGTAGTGGGCGGGCCAGCTGGCCAGCTCCAACCTCTCAGTGCAGTGTAGCCTGGTGGAGAGGGCTAGGGCAGCCAGTGCGGAACAGGGCTCCCCGGACTAGAGGAGGCCCCTCACCGGGCGGGCGCCCAACAATCAGCACCTGAAGCTCGTCTAAATAAAATTTATTTACTCACTGACTCACTAACTCCCTCTAACGATCAAGAAGGCCTCGACAGTTCCAACGCAAAGAGCAAAGAAGCGCAAACAAGCGAAATCACTCTGTCTAAATCAGAGCGGCCATGAGTCAGACATCGCGAACAGCCGCAGCGTCGAGTCTGCGCATACGTAGGAGGGTTCATGGGCCGCAGCGCAATCGAGATGTCGCCTGCGCGGTGGCGCACTGATCTCCGGTGTTGCTTTGGTAAGGGGTTTTCGCTTCAGATTACAGAGCATACGAGGGAAAATCCGACGGTGAGTCGCGTTCCGCGCTCTTGAAGACGCACGCACGCACACACTCACTCACACAACCACACGCGCACACACGCACTCTATTCCTAACGCTCACTCAGGCCATACTCTCTCGAGCCACCCGTGACAGCAACAGCAAGAATGGTGGACACGTCACTTAGTTACACTTACTTTGCTACATGTCGAGTCCTTTATACTGAAAACGACTATTCCAAACCACCATACGAAATGCACTCATTAAGCCGACAGCCTCCAGTGTCCCATTGTGTCGCAAACCGGTGTTCTTGTTGTTGCTCTTGTTTTTGCCCTGTACAAATGATGAGCGAATGCAAAACACTTTAAAGTTCATGTCGCGCTTGAACCCGGCGGTCCATAGTCGGACACCAGTGCGTTATCACAGCGCTATTTCCGAAAGTTGCCAGCGGTGGATAATAACTTAAAATAGTGCTTACAGCGTCACAAGTGAATGTGACGACACGTGAGTGGAGCAGCTGCACCTCGGCCGCGCTCAACTGGGCTTTTGGGGAAGCTTTGGCCCGTTTCACCAGTCTGCGACATTGCGTTGCGAGATGGATACGAGCCTTGCGCTACCGGTCTCCCGTAGAACGTCCATTAAATGTGTTCATATGGTGCTCCTTCAAACCTGCTGCTTAACTGAGAAACAAAATACCAAACCATCTTTTTTACGAAAACAATGCGCAGAATTAATATAAGAGAGTATTCAAAGGGAAAAAAAATGCCGGTATTTCGAAAAAATCAAAAAAGCACGGCTGGAACTCAAACCAATGCCGTTCTCCCCAAAGGCCGGTATTTTACCACTTGGAGATTGAGGCCAAACGGAAGAACACTTCAGCAGTCCTTCAAAAGAACAGAATAAGTGTTCCATCCGATCAGGCAGGGGGCGCTGGATGCGCGCAGCAAGTGACTGCTGCCATGGCACCCACAGGGGCACGCAATGTCGTCACCAGCTTGCCTTATTAAGTGTTTCGCGCCAAACGGCGAAGAGAGGGGCGCAAGTGCGGTGAAGCCTCCAAGAAGTGGTTGGTAATTATCGCTAGAATTTCGCCTCCAAAGCACGTGCTCACACTTAACTGACCCTGTACATTTCCCCCTTCTTTCATTTTACTTTCTTCATTTAATTGCTGACGAATAACTTGTCGCGCTGTCAACAAAGATAGTAGTCCTCTGTCCGAAAGATATTCCCTTCTCAGAAAAATTGCTCGAGAAGCCGGCTTGTTTTCCGACTGCGGCTCCGTTTAGGCCAACAGTGTATACAGTTGACGAGGTTTCCTCATCCTTTCTATAGCTGCAGCTAAATTAATTTTCGCTTTCTAATTGTCAAATCACAAGCAGTATTAGAGTCAAGTTTTCAAAATGAACATACGATTGTGTAATATTTGCTCTTTCTCTTGTGGTAACACGCTGTGACCGGAAGGGAGTGAGGATAAGTGATAGCACATACTCATAGACCTGTCCACAGGGAACAAAATGTGAACCACTCTCGAGATTTAAAAATGCAACAATCAGAAAATCTTAATATTTATTAATATAAAAACAGAAATTTCTTAAGTTCCCAGAGTAAGCAAGTCCAGTTATAGCGCGAATTCATGAGATTTTTGAACAAAGCTCAGCAGGGCAGACCATACACCCCGGCAGCAGGATAGCAGGTGGACGGACTCATCGTCATTACAGTAACAACGCATAGCTGTTTGCGCCAGAAAAGGTACCCGTTTATTTGCGGAGGACCTCGACAGCCAAGAGCGGCCAGAATACCCTCTAGGATACGCAATAGGCGTCATTCGGATATTTTCACAATAATGTAACAGGCTCTTTTTCAATATGCCCCAGTACTCGATTAACAGACAGAGAGAATAAACATTCATCGATCAGCCAAAGGGCTGATGGCACGGCACTAGACCGGTGGAGGGCATCCATATATTCCGGGATACCAAGGCTTCTGTGTGTTTTCCTGGCCCTCTTTACCAAGTCTTGCTGGTGTCCAAGGTCCGCATCGGCCAGACGAGCCATCCACTGTTTGTAAGAGGGGGTGGAGAGTTCACGTTGTTTTCGTTAAACTATGGACTTTGATTTGACTCCTGATTGTGTCTTATGATGCCAAGGGTAACAATGGAAATGTAGCTTTTTATGCTGCGTCGTCAGTTTTTTAACCGTGGAGGGATCATTTGCCTTTGGAACCAAAAATACAAAATTAATGCCACCCTGAAGGAGGCCGCTATCACTGCCGTACCCTGTGTAGAGCCGGGCCTACAGGGCTTCGCTCTCGCGCTGTACGTGCTTCGGGAACAAAATGATGAGACATGTTGGAATGGTAATCGAAGCACATGAAGATTCAAACAAATGGGCAGAATTTCAGGAAAAATCGAAGAGCCGTTCCCTTGTATATAACGTGTTGTTACAACTTTTTGTCGTTTCTTTGACATCTTACCGGTTTTAAATATTTAATTAGGAGCATTTGTTGAGGCACGTTGGGGGTGGGGGGAGCCTTGGAGATTTGAAGATTGCTATTGTTACAAATTTGGGCCGTTTGCTTTGACATCTTACTTTATTTAAATATTTAATTAGGATCATTTGTTGAGGCACGTTGGGGGCGGCGGGGGGGGGGAGCCTTGGCTGATATTTGAAGATTGTATTTTGGTACTTTAGCACTATGGACCCGCAAAATTAGGAAATGTTTGGGCTCTTAGCAACATTGGGAATTTTATTTCAAAAATATATAGGTATCCAATCAACAATTTTTTTTAAAATAAATAGCACAGCGGATTCAAATTAAGTGCAAAAATTTTGGATTTTCTTCGATAAATAATTCTATGTTGCGTCGCTAAAATTTTAAATTTTCCGAGGCATAAAGTAGCGCCAGTGCTCCGCGTGGTTGCGTTACAAGATTTTATGCAGTAATACAATCATTTTCGAGGAAATAATGGCGAGTCTGGACATTACAACTACCAGGGAATCGTCTAAAAAATTAAGCAAAAAATTACACCATCTTCCTGTGGGGAACCCTCATGAAGATGCGAAGCATCATGGGGGTTCCGTGTGGTTGCATTGTGTTGCCGTTATGTTGAGTGATCTGGTCTTTAGTAGCGCCAGAGGGAATTCCACGTCCGGGTCCACACCGGTGGCAAAGGCACGCAACTACTGCTGTGTTACGGTGAGTAGGCGGTGGTTCTCGAGGCGCCGAAACTAGTCCATCATGTTCTTGTCGATGTTGTCGTGTCTGTGGTAGAATCGGTAGTCTCCGTCAGCGTTGGTGATGTAAAGGTTGTTGACATTGGTGCACCGGCTGAGAGCAATGTACACGCCCTCGTCTTCGCAGCTTTGTCTTCTTCTCCTTCTTCTTCTTCAGCAGTTCCCCTACGCGACTACGGTGGTTGAACGCGAAGCTATCTCGTGATGGATTCTTTGGTTGGCCAATCCCTAGGGGCATCCTGCCGCAATCATCATCAGAGGCGCTGCGGACGGGGCGAGAGCAACGTACACACCCTCATCTTCGCAGCTTTGTCTTCTTCTCCTTCTTCTGCTTCAGCGGTTCCCCTACGGGAAGATGACGACAGTGGTTGAACGCGAAGCTATCCCGTGATTGATCCTTTGGTTGGCCAATCCCTAGGGGCTTCCTGCCCCAATCATCTTCAGAGGCACTGCGGACGGGGCACGGACGCGGGACATCCCCCCGAGCAAGAGATGTTTTGCATCTAAAAGCAGTCGACCAGCCACCCTTTGCTCAAGCTTATGTGAAATGGGCCCTCAGGCAACCTTGTCATGGCATCGTAGAGCTCTGTGAGCGTTACCTCCACAAAGTCGCCTCGCAAAACTGGTGGACTTAATGCGGTCGCTGTAGAAGACTTAAAACGAGCTGTCAGACCATCCGCGATCGACTCTGGGGACTGAGGAGCAACGGACAAGGAGCACAAGGCGAATCACGGAACACATACACCAGAAGAGCGCAATTTTCTCGTAACGACTGCTCTATTTACGAAACAGAAACGGTTATGTAGGTATGAGGGAGGGTGAGAGGAAAAGAAAAAAGGTAAATGTAAACAATACAATGCATTCACGCGTGTTATTCTTAATGCCAAGGCGTTTTAAATAACCCCAATCTCTCATTTGGAGTACTTATCCAGGATTCGCTGACGCAGTCTTTCCTTCTGCAAGTATTCGTACTAGTCGGATTCGACCATTTCTCCCTTTTCGCCATCTTTCGCCTGGGCCAAACGTGTGTATTGTTCTATAATCATGGGCTGCATTTGCGATCTCTGCAGTGTTCCATGTGATTTGTGATTTTAACTGCTTGCATGCGTTAGAGTGTCGTCTGAGCCTCACTTCTAACCATCTGCCTGTCTGGCATGTAAACGCTCTACCGCAGGAAGAGGTACTCTGTATGCTACTTCTGACTTCCAATCCACGAATTTATTTCTGCCCCGCATCGCTGCTTTTATTCTTCTTGGAGAGGTTTGCTAACCTTCTGGCACATCCTGTGTAACTTGGGAGGTGCCGATATAACTATCTCAGCCTGGTGGCCTTACCTACACCTGTGGGGGCGTTGTGTGTGTACGGCACCACAACTGGAATGTTCGCTTTGTTCATGTCTGACGATCATCTTCGACTTTTTTTTAAATTACACAGCAGTTTATCAATGATTGACACTAAAAGGCGGTCGGGATATCCTTTTGTATTTAGCCAGCTTACCGGGCAGTTAATAGTTTCTTCCACAGTGTCAAGGATGGATTTTATGGATTACGCTAAACAAGATATGGCGATTCTCCATTTGACTAACTTAGAAGAATCTGAGTCGTATTCCAGCAACTATTTGTTTGGTTTCTTGTCTTATTTTGCCAAACGTGTGTTCTTATCTTACCTTAACGTTTAGGTCTAAAAGTGCATGCAGCCGTTTTGAGGGGTCTCGTGCGTAAATCCGAAAGCTTTATGCGTGTTGCAAAACGCGTTTAAAATTACTTTTAGAGCACTTTTGTCGATCTTGTCTCATCTTTAAAGAAACGCGAAAGTCACCTAGATACCTAACGCACGCGTGGACGTTGTTTTTTGGCAAACCATTTTTAAATTTAGTTGCCTCCTACGGCAAAATAAATGTCGGATATAAAGGGGGTGATGCCCAATGCAATCAAAATCTCTTCTTTTTTGACACACTTGTGCTTTCAAACTTCGCGGAAAAGCGACCCTAGCTACATTTCCAACAACCGTATGAAGTTGCTAACGGCAATACCACACTGGAGTTGCAATTTTACGTTTCCGAAGCGGTCTGTGTTGTTTGCAACTTGGATGGCTGCCCTCGCCCTGTGTATGCGTTCCGTCGTTCATTTTCTGCGAGCACTTACCGCAATTGAAGGTGAATCGGAGAGTTTACAATTAATCGGATCCCTCCAGTACTGCGAGCTTCATCGCCTGTATAGCGTCGTCGCGTTAAACCCCACAATCAATCAATCAATCAATCAATCAATCAATCAATCAATCAATCAATCAATCAATCAATCAATCAACCGTATTCACGGGAAGGTAACACCAATCGGTGGCTATTATTCTCTGGTGAGGGAACTGCCTTCCTTGACCCAAGAAAGCGGAAGAAGGCACGCCTATTATTAGGCTTGGGGAGAAAGGATTAGTGCTGGGATTCTTTTGGCAATGGAAATAGGGCGCTGGAGTATCGCGGGACAGTTATTGTAATTGCGCCAGCTGGGCGGGTACAGGTCACGGCGACGCTTCTTCCAAGCGGCCTTCCTACGTCTATAGCTGGTGAGTGTTATTCGTCCGAACAAGAGTTTCGAGACATAAACATACAGACAGAGTTGAAATGGTCTCCTTCAAAGGGAATGTAAACTTATTATAGTTTACGCGCCGAAGCGTTCGTCGTGTTCCTTTTAAAAGCATCCCTCGGCCTTTTGGCTAAGCTCAAAGTGTAGCCTCAGACGTAGATGACGTAGCCTCAGTGCTGTTCAGTGCTGGTGCTGTTCAATTTCCTGAATTGGCCCATGACACGACTCCCCGCCTCCAGGGTGGAGAAGCGCTGCCTCGGCGGCTTTAAAGCAGAGGCGGAACATTGGTGCAGTAGGGCCGAGTGCACAATGTCCGCATGGGGTTGGGCAGGTGAGCACGAGCAATGGTGACGCCGGTGAATTGGCGCAAGCGCGGTAAGGTCCAGAGTAATGGGACAGGAGTTCAGCCAAATGGAGAGGCAACGTGGCGTTCGCGTGAACACAGCAGCACCAATGAGCCAGGTAGGAAGTGAGCATCGGAATGGCGATAACCGTACGGACACTTCTGGGAGACGTGAGGCGTGCTCGAGCGATCTGACGAGCCAAATCAGCGCGGGCGATGGCATCACCGGCGTACTAGGTTTTGAAGGCAGGTTCGCTACCATATAGCCAGGGCCGTGTCACGACAAGAGGAACCATTGGCGAAGGGGACGGATGTTCAGGCCGCGTCCCAGCAATACCGATATGTGGAAAGACACATCTAGAGCATATTGATTAGCGTGCATTGTAGCCTTCGGCAAGACCTTTGGTTTTCGGATGGTAGCCAGTAGCTAATTTAAGCTTCTCAGAGTGCTAGCGAAGGATGGGGGCAACAACCTTAGACCAAAAACTCCGGCCCCGATCAGTCAAAATGAAAATTTGAATCTGAAAGTAGCTAGCAGGAAAACGTTTTGTGGTGTCAAAGCGTTCGTTGTGCTGCTTTAAAGAATCATCCCCGGAGACCATAGCCATATCCGACACCTGCCTCGTCGCCTTCAATTCCACGATTGCTCCATGACAACCTTGTTATGGCCCAAAGGGGTTTGTTGGGGACGGAAAGTAAAGAGTTGAAGGAGGCGGACCACTGGACGTTCGGACACCAGCGTAAACCTTCTTTTCTTTGGTCGTCTTCTTATCACACTGCAAGGAAATCTACTTGTTGGCCTATCTTCGGAGCAGTCTCTGCCGCTGATTTCCACCACTTCCCAGCGAGCTTTACAGTTCGGTGCGTGACAATATGTATTCGAGGCGTCCTCGAGCGAGAAATCTCTATGCATTTAAGCTTATTGAGCTGGTGAATTTACACCAACAATTTTCAAAATTCGCACTTGATCACAATTTGTCAGATTTCGTGCTTATTGGCTTTGGAACCTAAGCAGCGGCCCCTGGTTCGCCGTGCGAATGGTAGCTTTTACGGTACCGTTTTCCCAAAGACGTTCTTTGCTTTTGTCGGAGGGGAGGGGTGGGGTGGGGGTATGTAAAGGACACTCGTTTCGCAGCCAAGGTGTGGTAATTGGTTACGCAGAAGTGAGAGAGATACAAAATGAAAACACTGCTCAAGCATACGCTGGACGAAGCTTTTGTAAATATCGCAAGCGAAAAATAACCAACGTATAAACAAGGACAAGGAGGAGGAATAAGGAATAAACGTCTTTATTGAGGGAAAGATGTGAATTGAGACTTCTAGAGGCGGAGTCCCCAGACCAGGACACCTTGTGTCCTACCATCCGCAACATTCCGCTCGACCAACGGAAGCTGGCCGGACACTTGTGGGCTCCGGAGTTGAGCAGTGCTGGGAACACAGAGTGTCCGGACGGGGTGGGAGGAGCAGCCGCCAACCATACGGGGCTGCCCGGAATGAAGCTAGCAGCACAAGCTACTTGCTTCCTCGCATTCCGGATGCCGGCTTGCTGCGTCAAGTTAGAAAAACCACCCGATGAGCACGGGTACTTAGGGAACCTTTGGCCCCAAAGGGAGATACACGCGCATACAACACCTAGCAAAACCCGCCCCACGGCGTCCAAGCCGTCGAGCACAGCGCGCCACGTGTGTTGTACACGTCTGCGCAGGAGTGCCCTCGATTTAGGAGCCTCTTGCTCCTTGCCCTTGGCAGGATAATTTTTCAGAAGCCAAGCGAAAAATTCCCGATTTGTAAGGAAGTACGACAGGGGATACCACCTCACCAAAACTGCCCACACGTTGTCTGGAGGGGGTATTAGTGAAACTTTGCTGCGAAAACTCTGGATTACGGAGAATTTCTATGGGCTGGGGTGCATTCGGCAAACACTCTCAGATAACGCAAGGTAAGCTACTCCTATCACTGAAAAGGTGATGACATATGGAGCGGAAACTTGGCGCTTACTATAAAACTTTAAACCAAACTTGAAACTTGAAATTAAACTTGAAAACTTGAAAGCAAACTTAAATCGGCTCAAGGGGCCACGGAACGAATAATGACTTGAGTAACTCTGATAGACTGGAAACGAGCTACCTGGATCAAAGAACAGACTACGGTGGAAGATATCATAGTTCAAGTAAAGAAAAAGAAAACGAAATTGAGAAAATTGACGCGCGCTGGCCACGTAGTTAGGACCAGATTCAAATAAATGGACCAGCTTCAAATAAAGAAAATGGGCGTGGACTGCGAACGTAGTTAGGCAAAATGACAATCGGTGGACTATCAGGTGACCGAGAGGTGGTGGAGAAAACGAGGAAGGCCAATTGCTCGTTGGAGGAAGGAAATGAGAAATCTATGAGGCGAAGAATGCACTCGAGCGAGGTCGCTGGAGAAGCCTTCATCCTGCAGTGGACCTAGCGGGATGTCCATGGGGATGAGCATGCTCAAGAAATAAGGTGGTTTGCATGGGAGCCGAATAAATTGGAATTGTCGGACTTGAACCGCAGCAGCGTCTTGCGTCGCCTGGATTTCCAACGGCGGCAAAGTCTCCGCTGCCGGTTCCCGTGGCCAGCAGCGGCTGTCCTCGGCTCGCGTAGCTGCGGGTCGCACGCATCGAGGCGGGTCGGGGAAAAGAGGAGGCTCCTTTCCACATGGCTTGAGAAGCGCGCCGGCGGCGGCGGCGGCATCGGCCGAGTGGCTCGCCTTTCCTTCGCTGCCCCCGAAGATATTGCGTTCGCGGGAGGGAAGAGGACCACGTGGGACGCTATCGACAGCCGCCGCCGCGGGGATGCGCCGCCTGAGATCCCAACCGCATTTCCTTTTGCTCCCTGCTTTCCTTCGGCGCTTTTTAAAGCCCCGAACAAGAATGAGCGCGGAAACACGCTCGCGCTCGCCCCGTCCTCGCTGCGATGCGTCTCTGCTCTTCCGAGAGCCTCTCTCCTCTTCTCCGAGGGACGCCTGCTTTTGCTTGGCGCGCTTCCCGCATCTGTCAACAGCGGGGAGAGCGAAGGAAGGCGGGAGGAGGTATTTGGAAAGCGGAGAGACCGGCAGATTCGGAGGTCGAATGGAATCGCTTTGTTTGTTGCCACCCGCGTCCCAGAGCCCCGCTCGTGCCTCGCTATTGTTCGGGCCTTCCACGTCGCGGGAGCTGCGGGGAAAAAAGAAGGACAACGCGGCACGCAACGTCCGAGCCTCTGCCAGCCGAGCCGGTAAGAGTTCGGGGAGAAATAGGAGAGCCTTCCTCGCTGGAATATGGCCGAGTTTCACCAACAAACAGCGTCTCGGAGCAGTAGGGAGGAAAAAAAGCGACGCTTCGGAGGCTCTATCGCCCTCCTTTCCTTAGCTCTTTTTTTTTCTTCCCCTTGGCGGCTCAGCGATGCGCAATGCACTTTGTGTGCGCCCTGCCGGCTTTTGCTTGCCTTTTTGTTGACCACAACTGCATCTAACTTTTTTTCGGCTCGACGGTTGTTGCGTCGGATCAGTTATGTATGGGCGTGCAAAGTGCAAAGTGCGTCGCACACACGGCTTGACAGGAAAACCTGAATAACGACCTTTCACCCGGGAATTTGAGAATGCCTACCGGATGGGTTGAGAAGTTTCAAGGATGGTGTAAATTGAGTACAGCCGCTTAAGCTTGCTCATAGAGACCAGCAAGCACACAATGTGCTGCCTAAGCTGGGCGACCATGAACTTGTGTATGCTTAGCGTTTGACATCAAACTCTTGAGGAGATCTTAGACCGTCGATCTATCCTTTGCGAGCAGGCAAAAGGATGCCACCACGAAATACCTGCGGCTTCATTAGTTTTGAGCTGATTGCAGCAGATTTAGCACAGTAGGTCTTTTTGTTTGTTTTTTGCATGTGTCCTAATGAAGCGGGCCAATTGTCGGAAACCCCGCAAAGCGTGCGCTTCTGCTAGACAGCCGTGCACCCGTGCAAAATAGGGGCATTAGAGCGCCGATCCTCAACAAGAGCTCGCTAAGACACCCAGAACGGAGACCGCCCACAAGCACAACGACGTCGCCGCGCGGTCGGACTCTATGTGGAAGGCTCAGGAAGGTATAGCGGTCCTTGCTGGAGCCCAATAAATGCGTTCGCTTGCCGAATCCTGTCAGTGCAAGTGTGGCGGTTTCCTTGCCACCAGCGTAAGACGGCAGCCCGCGCGTTGCACGCACGGTGCGCCCCGGCTGTTCGGGCGTGTGTGCTGACCGCGAGCCTGCTTGGAAGAGCACAGTTGCGCCGCGACGGCGCACGTGTGGCACCCTGTTCCTCCTTGGAGGGGGCGTCGCCTCACGTCGGCACTCCACCTCTGCCGCAACTCTGCGGCACCGCGAAGCCAGACGGCCGCAAAGGACAAGGCGCGCTGCCAGCGCACCTATCGCGCTACTCCGAGCGCCCGCACACCACTTGAAGACCCGACGACATGACGGCGCTCGGGTCGGCCCGTTGCCTTTGCGTAATCTTGTTTATCTGGACGCATGCACGGTGCTCATTTCATGTTCAACTGTCCCCCTTCGTGCACAGGCACCGATATGTGCAGGTCCGCGCAGAAGTAAACGGAGCGCGGGAGCGGTGGCCGAATTGCATCGCTGCACCGCTAACGGGAACCAAGGAGCGGCGTTCAGCGGACATAGAGTTTCTTACTAAGAAACTCTGTGTAAGCAGGTAGTCTTGCACTGCCCCCGCCACCCTGTCTGATATACTTAATCGCCACACTGCCGACGCGACATACCGGGCGTGACAGTTTACAAAGGGCAGCGCTGGGCTATCGGGTGGCGCTGGTTACTTTGCCAGCAGCAGTGACCGAATGTGCCGCTTCTGGGTTCGCACAAACTACGCGTGATCGAAAGCGTGGCTTGTTGCGCTCAGTGAAGTGCAGCTATATAATGTCATGCGATGCATGACATTATAAGGCGACAGCAAAATACGCCTCAAGAATATAGAAAGCACCCTAGGAGTTGTAATGTCATGCATCGCATAGGAAAACCACTAGAAACCAGAAAAACAGGCAATACTATGTCGCCCGTTAACAAGAATTCTTAACTACACTTTGCTGAGCGCAACAAGCCACGCTTCCGAGTGCGTGTAGTTTGTGCGAACCCAGAAGCGGCACATTCGGTCACTGCTGCCAGCAAAGTAACCAGCCCCACCCAATAGCCCAGCGCCGCCCTTTTCAAACTGTCACTCCCGCTCTTACGCGCCAGCAGAGTGGCTATTAAGTATATCAGACAGGGTGGCTGGGGCAGTGCAAGAGTAGCCGTAGAACGCCGCTCCCTGGTTCCCGTTAGCGCTCCTGCGCGGCGCAGCGATGCAATTCGGCCACCGCTCCCGCGCTCCGTTTACTTCTGCGCGGACTTGTACGTCCCGTCCATTTTACAGTCTTTCTCTGGACATTTTCCCTTTCTCTTTCCCCTCGAGGGGCCGCCAAGGAAGCGCTGCTTTCGGTATGCCTGTTTAGTCGTATTCACAAACGACTTGGACAGTTCCCCGCCGACTCTGTAAGGCACACGTGACAACTCTGTTGGCCGGCAGCCTACGCTGCACCTTTTCCAAGCACTGCCCCCGCACCCGCCCTGCTGCCCCTCTTCTGTAGGTTGCTTCGTGCTGCGAAGAAAAGAGAAATCCCTCCGAAACTGACCCGGCCCGTGCCCGGCCCACCAGAGGGCCTTGGTTTCTCGGGCCATCCATTCGGCCCTGTCAGGCGGCATCCTGGACTAGGGACACTTCACCACCACCCTTTTCCCTTTCCCTTTTGCTCTAATAAACGTTTTCTACAAGTACTTCGCAGCGATCGTGCCCTTTTCTTCGAGAACAAGTTGGCTAAGCCCCACATTCTTTCTTGACCGTCCAACACGATAGGTATTTGTACCTTAGGCACAGCTTCTTGCTCTTTTCCCATTTATTTTCATTTTCTCTCTCCAGCATGGTCTTGTTCAACACCCGCCTCGTGGGATTACATCGCCATCACTCCTAGCGGTTTGTAGCCAGATGTTCACGTCATTCCAATGGACTTCTCCGTATTCACGCAGGTTCTGGATTATTGTAGTGAACGAAGTGCACCGTTACCGTGCATCGAGATAGATTGAAAATGTTGATACTGGGGCGGTTAGACTGGCTACACCAGATGTACACAAAAAATGCATTTGATGAAGTGAGGAAGCTTTCTATGATAGCCTCCATGGCGAGAAGGACTATTCACATAGAAATGACTGTAGCCAGGCATCGGGAGTACCGGATCGTCATAAAATATGTATTGTGATGTAATCTAATGGGTCGTAATTAATGAAGACAGCAAAATTATGTCCCAATAAATCCTATCTGACTAATTAGTAGGTCTATAGGTACCTGTTTATTGTTTATTGACTGTGCATTTAGGCATAAAAACTGCAATTCCTCGCGGATACTTCTTTCCTAAGTGGTTTCTGAGCTTATCAGGGACACTGTACAGTGCTGTCCACTGTTAAAGGGAACCAGCCAGCGTGTGGCCGCCGCGCTCCGCCCAGCGCTGGCGCCGAGAATGGGCGAGAGTCGAGGACAGCCGGAACATGCGCACTGACCGCACGAGGCGGGAGAAGACACGTCGTCGTCCCCAACGGCGCTCCGTGGTACGCAGTTTGCGGGAATTTCGCCCTGTAAACAGGCTGAGCGGCACGGCGGAGCGACGTAGCAGACGACCCCCCGATCTGTCGGGGGATCGCCTAGCCCGTGACTCCATCGCGAGTCAAGCGATGCAGCAAGTTCGCCAGATGTTCCCCTTGCGCTGTGTCTCCGGACAGCACCGGCAGTTCACACGCCTACTAACCGCATTCGACAAGGCAACTACCCCACCGAGCCGAAGCGCAGGAGACGTACGAGGCCACGAGATGTGGCACGTGATGTCTACGTCTAGGTCCTGAGATGTATGACGCGACAGCGCTACTTCGCTGTCGAAAGGGCGTTTTGGAACCCACCTGCTGCATTTACCTTGTACGCTTTCCAAGCACTGAATGCAGTAATGGAAGCTACATTAGCCGCTACCTTTTAACACTAAAGTGTTTTATTCCGGGATACACAAACATTTGAGTGAGGTCGTATCTGTCACGGAAGTTACGGCAGTACAACGAAGCAAGCGGCCTGTAAAGGGTGCACCCCTGCACACGGGGTCTTCTTGCGGGGAAGCATCCTGTAGAACCAAAGGGTACGATATACTTATGGTTGTTCACTCTCGGGTTTTATATTTTAACACGAAAGTGTTTTATGACGGCATACACCAAGATTTCACTGACGTCATATCTGTCACGGAAAACACCAGTACACCTTTGCCGAAGCGACCCGCCAGCAGGACGTCGCTCGCCAAGCACACCCACAAGACACCCACCGACCCTGAAATCATGCTCAGCTGCAGATTTTGCTGCACAATTCACTTTCGTGTTTTACCGATTCTTCTGACTGAGGAATCAACCACATTTCTTTTTAATCACCGCGGCGCAGGTTCCGGCTGAGACCATCTACGCTTGCGTGAAAAGTTGCGACTGCTGGATGCTTTCCAGTTTGAGCGACAAGCGTCACTGTCGATGGTTCACAATTTTTATTCTCGTGGCGTCATGGCCTGGTAGATTGTTTCAGTTTTTTGATGAGCGAGAGAGAGAGAACGTGAGAGAGACAGGGGCTGTTATTGAGTAACGTTTAGTCCAAGTTTGGAAAAATGGGATAAAGACGTGGTGGGCTCCAAGTTTGGAACCCGAAGTCAAGGGTCCCAGAATCCCATGTGTCGATAGAAGAGGAATAGGTAGTGTTTGAGTTGTTATCCCCTGAGCATATGCCAACCAGGGTGCGTGGAAGAGAGTGCATCTGTTCCAGTAGTTAGAGCAGGTTTACGTTTATTTGGGACTCTTTCTGGCGGACATCTTCGCCCTCCTAGGTTTGTGGACAGATGTGTTGGTTTGTATCTTGCGCGAAGTTTGTAATTCTTCATTGTTGAATTTCCGAGTAGCACGGGGAAAGATGGTGTTCCTAGGCGTAGGAAAACGAGGCATTATTCGTATTCTCCAGAGAAGGGAGTCTGGTAGTCGTGGTCGCAGGAAGCCAGGTATTTGACTTCGCGTGGATCTTAGTCGTATTCGCCGTTGCCTTCTAGACCAGTGTGTCCGGGGGTTAATGTAATGTGAACTTCCATCATTGTGGATCGGAGAATCTTTCTCCAACGTCTTTCTCGAACGTCTGCCTGCGGCCACGAGACTGACGGCCTTTTGAACTTGTGCAATTAGCTTCACTCCGGTATTCCGAGGTTTCGCTAGGCGGATCGCCAAGAAGATGGCTTCCCGCATTTTTCCGTTTCTGTGTGTGGATGGGTCGTAAAATCACAGCGATTGCCTCGGTAGGCCACTTCGTCAATTTCTTCCTTCCTACTTTCGAAGGTGCCGGCGTCCACGCATACTTTGTTTTCACACTTTGCGAGCTTTCTTCCAAAGAATTTGATTCTGTCTCGTCGCCTCTCGCTGTGTAATGAATGTTTTTTGGCAAGCGGAGGACTTTTTTGAGAATTCCCGGAGAGGTGACATGTCCAGCATGCCATTCAGACATTTTCTTTTCTTTTCTTTTTTTTTTTTTTTTTTTTGAAGTTGTGCCTATGTTCCATAGGATGGGCAGTGGAAATTTTGTTTTTCCCAGACGCCTTTTTGTGCTAGGGAAGCGGCCTCTCTGATGTCTAATAAAGAACCACTTTAAGGACGTTTTCGGCGATCGTAAAAAATGGGCCGCTGAAGGTTTCCCTATATGTTGTCCCGATGATTGTGTTTATTTCGCTTTCTTCAGTACAGCAAAACTGACGGTATGGCAGGCTGTACGAAATCTAGTTTATGATCAGCGCCTGCTTAAGTTCTGTCATTTCTTATTTCATACTTCATCCAATTTATGTCAACTACTCCCAGAAATGTTTGCATTTTAGCGATACTGTGATTGACTCCGCGACTTCTCTGTAGAGCCATTCGGAGGAACGAGTCTTACGTGACTGCTTGTTCTAGGATCACATGCTAATCTCATGCTATTTTCAGGCTTTAAATTGGTGGCGTGGCACCATTCATCGACTGTCGGACAAAACTTGCGACGCTGACACGGCCTCAAAAAATTGCGAAATATATTTAAAATTCGTGTAATTAGACGCCATATACTGGGTTTTGCTTTTTATTGGGACACGTTTTAGTTCCTTCCAGGTCATAATCTGACCTCTTCGTTGATTTTGAGAGCCTAGCGGTAATCGTTTGCTCCGTTTTTTAACTATAAGCGCCGTCTGTTGGCGGCGTCATCAGTTCGGATGGGAGAGGTACTTCCGTGGGATGCCGTAAGTTGCGGACGGGGCTGGCTACTTGTCTGCCGATCATGCGACTACCTACGGCGCATAGAATTAACAGCATCGCGCAGGCGCGAGGCCGGCTCATTACGACAGATGACGTACTTTTGTGGATGTCTGATGGGCATAGCTGATAGTGGACGCCTGGAAGCCGCGGAAAAATCGAGAAATGACCCTAAAAACGCTGTCTCAATAATAATGTCTGTGCATTCAAGCTACATATGCAGACTCCAGGAGCCGGAAGAGTATATGTGGCCTTTTTGCGTTTTTTATATTTATTTATTACATACTGCCACTCTCCTGTTGGCGGCCCAAGCAGGAGAGGTGACATCTTTATACATCAATCATTAGTACAGCGGAAAATATGGGCATTATAGTGGTAAACGTCACGAAACAAGGCAGACAAAATTTCCGTGGTAAAAGAAAAGAAATAGAGCGTATACACCACATCAAACAAGCACTCTTCTCGAATAGACGCCGGTTTCCTAGTTAACATACAAAAGTTACAATGTATACCCGGCGGGATGTGGAAACTTTGGTGTCTTGCTGAAGGATTTTGCTTTTACTTCTTACAAGAAGGGGTTGACGGCCGATATGCAAGATTCCTGGGTGACAACTCTTGTGACAGTTTGGGGCAGTGCGTTACAATCGGATATAGTTCGTGGAAAAAAGAATACCGGAGAGCATTTGTTTTTGTACGGGCCATTTCAATTGCCTTAGCATGTCTGTTGCGTATTTGAAGCGACGTGCTAGACTGCACGTAGGTGGGAAAATATATTCGTAAGTGATCATTAGCAATGTTAAAGAGGAATTTTAGGTGGTGCCTCAGGTGTTGGAAATCCTGATCGCTGTCGGAGTTCAGTAACGGAAACATGCCTGCCGTACTTGATTGCTTTTCTTTTGCTAAGAATTAAGCTTCCTACGTAGCTCTTTGTTGCTGTTGTCAGACACATTCGGGGCATGAAACGAGATAGAGCAACACAGCGCGGTGTCTTCTGTCGGCTTCCATCGCTGTTCCTAAAATGGGCGCTGGTAGGTTAAACCGTAAGCTGCTGCGTTTGTTAGAACATGCCTTATACTTTCTTTTGCGCGTCTAGGGGTTCCCAAAATGGTTTACCGTGGCAGTACGTCAATGTTCACGGCATCTTTGAAAAGAACGCTTGCGTCTGAGAGTCCCACAGACACCGCTGGATAGTTACGCTATAATTTTATCAGTATTTCCCGACTCCGTAACCTGCGCGAATTGCGAACGGGGATCGGTCTCGACTTACTCAGGGATTTCGCATTCGCAGCCTTACTATAAGCTTCAGCGCTACGCAATATTATATACAAGCATGTTTATCCTTGAAAACTGCCGTTAAATTACTTCATCTTGGTGCTTAACCTACTTGGACTGTTAGGGAATCGCAAGTGAAACGGTGGTAATGTAAGTATTTCAAGTCTCCAGGTGACTTCAATCACTAACGAGGTTTCAAGGTGACTTCGAGATTTCTCTAGCCTCGAGTCTATCTATCATCTAGTCTATGACTTCGAGATTTATCGAGGTGTATATAATTACTACATCAACAATTCCCCCCGCCAGATAGATGCTTTAAACTTTTTTAGTTGCTTGCAGCTACGTACCTGCGATTTGACTTCGATTACAAGGCGATTTACTTTTCTTATCTCCGCAACATGAAACACCGCAATAAGCTATAGGAACAGCTTAGATTCCCCACTGCCATGCTTTATGTCAGCGGTGTTTAGAGTGATGTACTTGTTACCTTTGACTGATCCATTTTGTTGGGTTCGTTCTCTTTACAGGTGAGTGTCTTCGTTTTCCATTGACTCGGAGACAATCGGTGAGTGTGAACCCGTCGGACTCGGCGAAAACGGGGCATGCAGCGACGGCAACGGGTGCCGACTGAGCTCAATGCAAAACGCATTCCCCTGCAAGGGAAGACAACGTCCACGTCGAGGTTTACTTACACTCTTCAAGGAAACCGTAATGTCACGTACGCGTCAAGCTAGTTTCAGTTTTTCCTTCTGCTACAGTGAACTGCACTGCCAGACGAGAAAGCAGTGTCCCCTTTTCGGCACAATCGGTCATGTGATGACTATTCAAGCGCCCTGCGACTTACTAGGTGAAGCGAAGGTGTCGCGTACAATGGACCTCTCCCTGTATGTAAACAACGTGACGTCACTAAGCGCACATGCGCGACGGGTGGCGCCTGCTGGCGGCCGCGAAGTGAGGTGGCGGTTGGCAGAAAGCGCCTGCGCCGACGGCACGGCCTGGCCGCGTGTCGCCCGAAAGGAACGATGTGCCGTTGGTTCGGGCCGTCACTGGCTTCCCACATTGCAGGTGGGGGTCTAGCTATCCTAGCTGTGGCCGTCGCACCTCCATGTAGCTTTCCGCATCTACAACCTCCGCAACACTTTCGTTTACCGTACGATTAACTGAACGGCGACGCTTTCGGATAATCATTGCGCGGCAGAACAGCCTAAACGAGTCATTCTGAAGGTTGGTGCTGTTGCGACGCATCCCAAAATGTTTTTTTTAAGATTCTTTGTGTTCGGACACATACCAAAGAAAGCTAATTCATTGTTGCTTTCGAGGTCCGCTTAAGTTAAGCGCGGTGCCTCAGGCAGCTAAACGCTCCCTGTTCTTGGTCTCTTTGCGTCGCCCGGAGACTGGCGTACACACGATTTCATGTCTAGGGGAAAAAGGAAAGGTAAAGCATGAAAGGATTATATAGTAAAATAAGCAGCAACGAAACAAAAATATGAAGAGCAAAAGGCAAAAATTATTCCAATAAAAATATCGCGATGATGTCGTTCTCTACGATATTGACCGATTGTTTTCTTACCTTTACCCCAGTGAAATCTCGAAATGGTTCATCGTCATTATGAGAGTAACATAGCAGCCACATATGGTTAGTGCGTATATCTTGCGACAATGCACTGAAATATTTTCGGTAGTCATTATTTCATGATAGTTAAAGTTAGGGTTCATGTACGCCCGCTGCATACGCCAGCGTCGGGAGGCCGCAACAAATGAATACATTCACTGAGTCTGTTCGCTAAAGGCAAACACATTTTTCGAGTCGCGTGAGTGGCCCATCTCGCCCCGAAGGCACGATGCTACATGAGCACGGCAAGCATCTCAGTTTTCCGGCATCCTCAAAGCAGAATATAATTGATCAAGGTAAAAATTTATTGTACTTACAAGCAATGAATTTCGTTCGTCTTGAACAGATCCACCCATAACGAAAGACCAAACTTGTCGTTGTCGATCAGGCAGCTGGCGGCTATCGCCTCGTCGAAACATTTATTTCACGTCGCCTAAGCAGGTTAGGCATTCATTGTGTTTTTAATACAGTGCTCTACCTCATCAATACATGACAATATTTCGCAGCAAGAAAATTTTCGTCTGCCCCCTCCTCCCGCCCCCCCTCCCCCTATTTCACTTGAGCAAATTTCTGCTGGTGCTGCATGATAGCAGATGGTTGATAAACAGTATCATTTCATTGCACGAATCAGCGCGGACTGACAATGTAGACGGTATGACTGCGCTTTGGAGAACAGCTGAAGTTCGAGAATGCGAAATGTTGCTACGAGTAAGAGCAGACTATGTCGCTGCTTTGGCTGCCAGCTTCTTGGGCACATTGCGCGCATCCACAATACACGCCGAATTTACCGCTGTGGGGACTCTGAAAAGTCTGATGCCGCTGATTTTGCTCGCAAAATTTGGGTAGCCGAGAGCACAGCAGCCCACCGGCATCAGAAAAGCCAACACGTAAACAAAAATTCCACTTTTGCGCGCGTCTAATGCCGCCTCACTGCATACGCGCCGCGCGCCGGTCCGAATGTTTTGCCAACCACCCTCCCGGCCACACCCAGCACGTGCGATTTCCGTGACGTCACGGCCGCCGCGTGACGTACCCCGGGAGAGGTCCATTAACTGCACTTACTTGAGCTGTTTATGTACATTACGCTATCATCCAATAAACTACGGCTCTTACGTTTGGCTTTAACATGATTGGGTATAGCGCCGTAGGCACGCAGCTATGAAGTCGTAATTTCGCCCTCACAAACGTGGCACTCCCACACGCACAAGTACACACGGACACGCACGGACATACGCACGCATGCACGCGTACAGCAACGCGCACCGACCCAGGCAGACATGCATGCGATTTTCCGTTTGTCTGTTTGTGAAGCAGCGGCTCTCAAAAACCGTTTGTATTGGTGCGAAGGCAGAGGGCGGTGATAGAAGCCGCGAGACGAGGCCTTTGACACCACACAGCACGCAGACAACATCAGCAGAACAAGAGGCTAAACACTTTGCAAAGGTCTAAGAAAGCATGAATAATCCAGTATCACACACACGACATGACAAAAAAGAGAATTAAGCCGAGAATAGTGAGCGTACTTCGTTATCGGCTCTTTTGATAAGTTTAGGCAGGCTATTGTTAAGCACGCAGCACAGAACATTCCATCTTGTTAAAAGCGGCCCCAACATTTTGAAACATGTATACACAACTTCGCGGGATCATATTGCGCCTGTGTACGTTTAGTAGTAATTATGGCCATTTTCTAGGAGTGAGAAAACCATACAATATTCAGCATAAGATCACTTATTGATTGCTCCACGTGTACTGCATTGAACTTACAGCCAACCAATTAATACCTATTTCCGGGTCGCGTGTTCAATTAGCTGGACAACGAAATCACGACGCCTGTGAAACGAGGTGAAATCTTTAGGTGAAATGAGTATAAAATTGGGCCCATCTCCCCGCGAGGGGGACTCGAGTAAATGCGTCGCATAGGGGGTGGGTGTATTGCGTTAACGTTTAGTGTTTGGGGAGTTGGTGGTAGTGAATGCGTTGTATCAGCAGCTTCTTGACGTAGTTTGAATGAGTCAAGGATATAAGGCGCGTTCGTAGCCTCCCATTCTGTGTCGGCTTTGTGGCGCAGTGGGTAGAGCACCATGTACATTGCGTTCCGCCCGCAGGGTCGAGGGATCGAAACCAGGCGCCGGATGGTATTTTTTTTTTATATAGTGTAGGGGGAGGGGTGCGGACTACGACTACGGACGTCAACGCGGGTGACATCGTGAGTTACTGAAATGCTCTGCATTTAAAAGTGAACATTAACTCTCCCCTACAGAGCCGACCGATAGCAGCGCAAGCGTCTGAAGTATTAGAAATTTGCGAACAACCAGTAACCTTGATTTACAACTCGAGCACCAGGCCGCAGTATACCTAGAGCAGGTAAAAGGCAAAGCAACTTCTTTGTTTCACATCCTGCAAACATAGGCATGCAAGGTACGCTGCGTACGGAGCCACGCTGAACTACCTCGGAGAGAAACGGGCACGCCCGATTACAGCGACGCTTGCCGAGCTCTGCGTCCTCCACTCAATCTTGGCTCCGCCGTAGCAGTTTGCTGCGCCTGCGTCGGTCTGCGCACTTCTGTGCTGCTTACTCCTTCCCTTCGTCTTTCTTGCAGTCCCTAATTAGTTTCGAACATCAGACCACCGTTACGAACCTCTCCCTGAAAGTATAAGCTGTCATGGCGTGCGACATTCCATCATAATCACTAAGGTTTTTTTTTTTTTTGCGCATCTGTAGCCGAAAAATGGAAAAAAGGATTTGCGTCATATACAGAAAGCAAAGTCTGCTACAGACATGCAAAAGAATAATTTCACTGCCTCGGAAACTTGTCCTTAAAGTAATTCTTGCTGTAGCGTTTCTTTTTGGTGGCCTCTGGGTTTGCGTTCTGTGCGCCAAGAAATTTAAAGCGAACGTTTTAGGCGCCTAAATTTAAATGTTTCTTTATCACAGGCTGGTGCCCTATTCTGGTTGCCAAGACACAGCTAGGGCAATAAAAACAATAGCTGCACATAATTGAGAAACGCGCAGCGACACAAAAAGCAATTTACAGAATGAGAACTACTGTTAAGGGCGGTCCTGGGTACACTGTACTAGCGCTAAGGTCGGAACACAAAAGAAGACGAACGCTAGCGTTCCAGCGTTCGCCCTGCGGTTTTCTTCTTCTTGTATCATGTCCTTAGCGCTAGTACAGTGTAGACAGTATCCTCAAACCACCTAGCCCAACTTTCCGTCCGTAACTGTACTTGTCGGGGACTATATTGTCACGGGGCGGCAGGACACAGTACATGAGCCGTGAGAGGTGCGAACGATGGATGTATTTACATTGTTTTCATGGCGCCCGTGACCAAGCCCCGCTCCCACAGCCCTCCCACAGCGGATTTTTACGAGAGTAGGCAATGCATAGCGCTCCGCTGCTCTTGCTTCTTCATCACCGTCGAAAGTGACCGTCGCGGTCAAAGCGGCAGCGGAGTGTCGAGGCCATTTTTTTTTAGTATGTTTCCACGAGGGAAAAATAGACAGCCCACCGCGTTGTTCAAGAGTGCTCCGCACCGAGTTTATACACGAGTGATTTCTGCTCTCACTTGCAGCCTTCAGCCATTGCATAAACAAAAGCCCAAAAGGTCGATTTTGATCTAGATTTTTCTTTCCTTTCTCCGACCTTCCAAAACCAAACGTGTCATCACTGCAAAGGTGGCGAACACCGTGGAACCTGCTATAATCGTCGGCTTTTCGGAACGCCTAAAGCAAACAACTTCGCGTTTTTAACGGATATAACTATAGATGATATAGAAAAAAATATAAGCGCAATGCGCACACTTTCTCTTTTTACAAGGAACCATTCCAAAACCTTGCAGAAAATACGTATTTCGTCTCTCAAGAAAAGAAAAATGGCACTAAAGAAGTGGATGCCACATGTAGAAAGGTAGGCAGGTCCCTCACTTATACCATTTGCACAGCTCTCAAACTTAGCGCTTGTTTTGCTGTGTTCGCTTCTTTTAGCGCTGATTTGTCTTCAGAGATGCGTTTTCAGACTACAGTCTAAACTGCTACTGTGCTGCTGCTCCTACCGATTCCCAAGGGGTAGTGCGGCTGTCGACAAAATCAAAGGCGTCTTCCCAAGAGTCCCACCTCGTGCTTGACGCGTACATTTCAGTTTGTGATCGCATAATGGGTTATAACATTCCGCAACGTAGCGGAAGGAACGAGGGCGGCGGTCAGGTGGAACGGGGACAGGTTGGCCAGTTTCGCTTCTTTCGATATATATATATATGTGTGTGTGTGTGTGTGTGTGTGTGTGTGTGTGTGTGTGTGTGTGTGTGTGTGTGTGTGTGTGTGTGTGTGTGTGTGTGTGTGTGTGTGTGTGTGTGTGTGCGCGTGTGTGTGCGTGTGTGCGCGCGTGTGTGTGTGTGTGTGTGTGTGTGTGTGTGTGTGTGTGTGTGTGTGTGTGTGTGTGTGTGTGTGTGAAACAGAAAACGTTGAAACAGATATCGTATCGGTTGTTGCCAATGTTTCATCAAGGCGACTTCCTTGCCTTATTGAACGAAGACTTTTGTTGACAGGTTGGCAACAATAGAGGTCGCTACCTTGTTCAAAGTTTTGTCTATCTTCGGCTTCGGTTCCTTACCATCTTCAAAGTATATATATATATATATATATATATATATATATATATATATATATATATATATATATATATATATATATATATATATATATATATTGTTACGAGGCAGATGCGAATAAGCTGTCTATTTACAGATAATTACAGCTGAAGGCCAAGAGACCAAAGACAAGGAATCTAATGCAGCTCGTGCCAGTCCGTTTCTGCCGGATCTCTTCTTCGTCTCTCGGCTTGCTGTACGCGCCCACTGATGAGGCACATACCCATAGGTGAAGTGTACGATGGATTGACCACCTGGTGGTCCAGTCCAAAGCTATGTGAAATGTTCCGGGTGTTACGTAGCATGACCCCCCCTCCGGCGGGGTAAGCACCGTCTCGGTGCACATTTGAAATTAGGCTCAGGGAGCAGGTGTGGCCGTTGCGAAATAGGGCTTGAGGCGGCCGACGTGGACTAGTTGAGATGCAGGGTCCAGGGACGGTGAGGACGAAGCAACATGAGCGATTTCGTAGGTGACCGGTGTGACCATGCGCTTAATGCGATAGGGGCCTTTGAAGCGAGGCTGCAGTTTTTCGGAAAGTCCAATTCGGCGGCATAGCGTACTGACCAGGACCAAGGAGCCGGGCGTAAAATGGGCGGTGCGATGTTGCTGGTCATAGCGGTGCTTCTGAGCGGACTGGGAAGCCGAGAGCTTGGCACGGGCAACCTGGCGGGCCACATCAGCGTGAGCGACAGCATCACGAGCATATTCCGTAGCTAGAGGTGTCGCATCAGGAAGGAGGGTATCCAATGGAAGAGTGGGTTCGCGGCCGTAGAGAAGAAAGAATGGAGAATAGCCGGCGGTGTCATGGCGGGATGAGTTATACGCGCACGTAACAAATGGCAAAGTGACGTCCCAATCCAGATGATCCGCAGAGACGTACATTGCGAGCATGTCAGTGATGGTCTTGTTGAATCTTTCAGTCAATCCATTAGTCTGGGGATGGTAGGCGGTGGTTAGCTTGTGCTTTGTGCGACAAGAGCGAAGGAGGTCGTCAACAACCCGAGACAGGAAGTACCGGCCATGGTCGGTGAGGAGCTGACGAGGAGCACCGTGGTGTAGGATAAGGTCTTGAAGCAGGAAATCAGCAATGTCTGTGGCACAACTGGTGGGAAGGGCACGCGTAATAGCGTAGCGGGTCGCATAATCTGTCGCAACAGCAATCCAGCGATTTCCTGAACGGGACAGGGGAAAAGGACCGAGTAGGTCCAAACCCATACGAAAGAAAGGTTCGGAAGGAATCTCTATGGGTTGGAGCGGTCCGGCTGGGCACAAGGAAGGGCGTTTCCGGCGCTGGCACAGGTCACACGCTGTGAAGTAGCGGCGGACTGAGCGGTAAAGTGTAGACCAATAAAAGCGCTTACGCACACGGTCATAAGTTCGAGCGATGCCAAGGTGGCCCGCCGTCGGTTCGTCGTGCAGATGGTGAAGGATGTCAGGCCGAAGGTGCTCAGGCACAACGAGAAGCTCCGCAGGGCCATCTGCGCGAAAATTGCGCCGGAATAGTACGCCGTCACGGAGCAAAAATGCGTTTAATGCAGGGTCTGACGGGATGTTAGTGAGACGGTCAATGATCGACCGCAATGGTTTGTCGCGGCGCTGGTGGTCGGCGATGTTGGTAAAGTCGGATAGAGCAAGGACGCAAGAATCGATGTCGTGGTCAGCTGTGTCCGGTTGGTCGGCTGGTTGACGTGACAGGCGGTCGGCGTCGCAGTGGAGCCTGCCAGACTTGTAGGACACGGAGTAGTCATACTCCTGAAGGCGCAAAGCCCAGCGACCAAGACGGGCTGTATGATCTTTTAAGGAGGCCAGCCAGCATAGGGCATGGTGGTCAGTGACCGCGGAAAAAGGACGTCCGTATAAATATGGGCGAAATTTGTTGACGGCCCATACAAGAGCCAGGCATTCCCGTTCGGTAATTGAATAGTTCCGCTCGGAAGGTGACAAAAGGCGACGGGCGTACGCTATTACTCGTTCAAGGCCAGCGTGCTTCTGAATCAGTACGGCACTGATGCCGTGGCCACTCGCGTCTGTGTGGACTTCGGTAGGAGCGGAACTGTCAAAGTGCGCCAGAATAGGTACCCCGCACCTCCACCAAACATGTTACGTGGTGGCAGGACAAAGGACGTGAACCATGAGATGGGCGAACAATGTATTCTCGCTATTTACAATATGTCGGCCCTGAGAGCGAACCGGCGCTGGCTGCGCGCCTGACCTATTTCTTCTTCCTTGTTCTCATCCTCGTCGGCGTATTGTAACACTACCCCGCCGTCGAGGTAGACCGTCCCGGTCGAGGCCTTAGTAGATGAGCGAGTGTAGTGAGTACGAACGATGAAATTATAGTACACAGTGAATACGTCGTTGCCACCACGGTGAGGATGAAGAGCTTGGTGAACACTGGCCCCAGAACTCCCATGCCCGCCGACGTCATGAAGCAATGTCCAAAGCCCTTGAGAAGACGCGCCGGCGAACGGGGCAGGGGGATGGCATCGTCGTCTTGTCTGGTCGCGGCTTCTCACGTCTCGGCTGATTTCGGCTCGTCATAGGCTGGGAATCGGGCTGGGGAACAGATGACGTGATGGCTCACCGGGGCTGGGGCATGCCGACGCGTTCCAAGAGCCTGGAGAAGATCGCTTCAGTAGTCAAGACGGCGAGATGCTGTGGGCCAGGATGAAGGTGATTACCCCGCACACTCCACCAAAAAGATGTTACGAGGCAGATGCGAATAAGCTGTCTATTTACAGATAATTACAGCTGAAGGCCAAGAGACCAAAGACAAGGAATCTAATGCAGCTCGTGCCAGTCCGTTTCTGCCGGATCTCTTCTTCGTCTCTCGGCTTGCTGTACACGCCCACTGATGAGGCACATACCCATAGGTGAAGTGTACGATGGATTAACCACCTGGTGGTCCAGTCCAAAGCTATGTGAAATAATGTTCCGGGTGTTACGTAGCAATATATATATATATATATATATATATATATATATATATATATAGTTAAGAGAAAAGGTTCCTGGCTATGAGGTTAGCTGTACGATAGAGAAGTCAAACTGAAAAACATAACAACATTTATTCTAACGTTTCGACCAGGGGCCGGTCTTTTTCAAAGGGGTCTTTTTCAAAGGGGGCCAGTCTCTTTCAAAGGGGGCCGGTCTTTTTCAATCTTTTTCAAAGATTGAAAAAGACCGGCCCCCGGTCGAAACGTTAGAATAAATGTTGTTATGTTTTTCAGTTTGACTTCTCTATCGTATATATATATATATATATATATATATATATATATATATATATATATATATATATATATATATATATACAGTCAAACCCGACTATGTCGAACCCGTTTACATCGAATTATCTTCTATATCGAACTATTTCTGCGCACGGAATGTATTCTATGAGAATGTATAGCAAAACTTACGCTTACATCGAACAGAAATTGCAGCAACTACCGATATATCGAATGCCAGCGGCGCAAAAGTGCCCCCGAAGTTGGCTTTCCCTCGCGGCAAAGGAGAAACCCGCCGACACACCCTCGAAAAGTGGTTTAGCCAAGCGGTTCCTGTGCAGCTCCTTCACCTCGCTCTTTCCCCCTATCCCTCTCTCTCTTTCGGGCTGTTTTCGGGAAGCCACCGTCGACCCCCAACATAAAAATGATAATGGCCCTCCCGCCCTATTGGCTCAGACAGCCAATCACAGGCTGTTGCCACTCCAGTTCTCTGGTCGCTGGAGAGGCGCGTGTTGTTCTTTTTGCTGTTTTTGCGTTCGGAGTGTTCGAATTGTCGGCGTGTGTTGGACTTGTACTGTTTAGCCGTGATGGGTATACGCAAAGTGGCAGAAAGCTGGAATTTCGCCGTGAAGCTGGAAAGCAGCTTCGCTGCCGTGAAGCTGCTTAAAGAGAAGAAAATTTAGGACTACTTCGTGCGAAAGTGAGTTTGTTTCATTAATAAAGTGGTTCCATAAACGGTAGGTGCTTTTATGTTGTCCGATTCTTCAGCATGCATATATCGAATTATGCCATATATCGAACTCGCGGGCGTTTTTTTGCGAGTTCGATATAACCGGGTATGACTGTATATATATATATATATATATATATATATATATATATATATATATATATATATATATATATATATATATTTATATATACATTTACACAGGAATAAAGGTAGAGCGGTCAAGAAAGCCAAAGAAAGCAACGTGGAAAATGTGGTAGGTCATTTTATTATCCTTGAAACAGATACAGGGTTTTTTTGAAGGACAGAAAGTTGAGAAAAACATGCCCCCCAGGTGGTATCCGAACCCACATCCTCCAGAATACGCGTCTGGTGCGATGACCACCGGTGGTCATCGCACCAGACGCGTATTGTGGAGGATGTGGGTGGTGCTGTGCTCCCCTCCACTTTCTCGGGTATTTATATCAAGGCATTTTTTTCCTCGCTTGGGTGTGGTAGCCAGCGCCACTCCGACTACTCGGGGTGAAGGGGACCTTTTTATTAACCCAAGGGCCGTGACTCGAGCGTCAGACATGTAGAGAGCGGTCGATCAGCGTTGAGCCCTCCTAAGCTACCTATGGCACCAAGACTGCCAGAACAGAGACCCTCGCTATGCGTGTTGCGAATCAGAATGGCAAAGCAGGCGTTTGTTCAATTGAGACGGAAATAATGGTAGGCATTCAAGAAAGCCAAAGAAAGCGAAGGGGGAAATGTGGTAAATCATTTTATTACAGTGGAACCCCGTTTATACGTCTCCCGGACTTACGACGACCCACTTCTTACGACTGATCACCGCGATCCCGGCAAACTCCCCATAGAAAATAATCCATTAAAAACCACGATGACATGACACTCGGTTGCACACGGTCCGCGTCATACGACGAACCCTGGCGCGGATAAACCGGTGCTTTTCCCATATATTACACCGCTTCGCCGCCCGTCCTGACCTTCTTTATTCTTAACCAGCGTTTGACGCTGCTAGATGTGCAAAGGTCCTTATGCAGGTCAGACCACTTACTGATCAGACGCAACTACAAGCTGGCGGGAACTCGTGAGTGGGTATTAACCTGCGGCGGCCCCACGCGCAGCAGTACGCCAACGCGCCTAAGGCGAGAAGTCGAAGTTCAGGTGGCTGGGGGAGCGTGAATTTGAAGCTCCCGTTCCGCCGACGAACGCGGAAACACATACGACGCAGCCCTACGGCGATGACCGGACAGCCGCTCTTTCCCCGCCCGCTCGATCCAAGTTTCATCCTTTCAGGACGCTTTCTCCCTTTATCTCTGCTCTCTGCTTATCAAAAGCAGCGTTGTCAATCCGCTCTTCCCTTTGCTCGGCTGCCTCAATTCACGCGCGTCCGCCGCAAGGGCGGAGAAAAATACAGGAGGCGATGGGCGAAGGCACGTGGCCGTGGGCATCGCCATTTTGTGTCCCTCGCTAGCCGCCACAGTAAGTCACTGTAGCAAAACCGCGCAATAATTTTCGCCGCAACATGGTTTATTCGCGAAGGTTGAATTATCTATTTCGCAGTTAAGGCATAAAGTTGGGCTAGTAGGTTATCTGACTGCATTTTACTAGCGAAAAATAGACGCGGAAGAAGAAGTACACAGGGCACTAGCGAGTGTCCTGTGTACTTCTTCTTCGTCCGCGTCTATTTTTCGCTAGTAAAATGCTATCAATTTCGCGTTGCTGGGTCTTGTGGGAAACGGAAACAGTATGTGTTGAACACTATGACCCAATATCGATGGCACCGGACCGATCAAAGGATATCTCCACCATGTGCGGGAATGCTGTTTTAAATGCAGAGCATTTGTATAACTCACGATGTCACCCATGCGTCGGCGTCCGCAGCAGCCGGCCTCCCCCTACACTATAAAAAGAAAAAGAAATAACAGTTACCGGCGCCTGGTTTCGATCCCACGACCCTGCGGGCGGAATGCAAGGTACATGGTGCTCTACCCACTGCGCCACAAAACGACACAGAATCAAAGGCTACGAACGCGCCTTATATCCTTGACTCATTCAAACTACGTCGTCAGCGGCGTGCGTTGGCGACTCAGCGGCGTGCTAGCGGCGTGATAGCTGCGTGGTGTACACGTGATAGCACCAACCCCCCCAAACACTAAACGTTACCGCAATTACGCAATAAAGCGGGTTGGCGCGGGCTCCACTCCAGTCAACTCCTGCGCTCTCTTCTCTTGCGTTCGTCGGCGGTCGCAGTTGATAAGCGATGGAAGCCCACCAACAACTACCACCACCACCACCACCAGCCCTACGCCACGTAAACGACCCCAATGCTCTGCATTTACTCGAGTCCCTCGCGCGGGGATGGCAGTATGCTGAGCCCGCACGACGCTCGTCGGAGCGTCTGGCGTATTTGTGGGGGGAGGGCAGCACGTGCTGCTATGCCGCCATCTCTCCCACTGCCTCCTCCTCACACTTCGGCAGACACAACTCTGTTTGTGGCCTATCCGAACCACGTGACTTCTGCGCAGGAGGTTCGAACACTGTTTGCGCCTACATGATCGCCGGCGGCGGCGACGGGCTGCGAAATAACCGCACAATAGCGCGCGCTGCCGTGGGTTCGCTGATCGCGCGATCATTTCCTGTGACGCAGCAGATATCCGCCGTGACTGAGAAGACTGCAGCTTGCGCTGCGCATGAATTGCGCATTAGGAAGTATGATAATCATCAGTGCATTTTGTTTCCTTCGCGCCATTTATTTCATTGTTTAGGGAGGGATCTTTAACGTGCCCCGAAATCTGGTACACAGGGTCGTTTTCGCTTTTCGCCTTCATCAGAAAAGCGGCCGCCGCGACCGGGAATCGACCCCGCGTCCTCGTGCTCAGCAGAAATAATCCTTCGTGCCAGCTCTTCGGTTGCTTGAAGAGCGCAATCAGACGATCTGGACAGGCGGAAAAGGGTCCAGTACAAGCAACCTACAAGCTGGCGCGGCTGAACGAAGTCGCGAACAATTCCTTCTTGGCAGTGGGTGCCCTCTGATATGATTTAGATCCACTACGATCCACTACGCAGATCCACTACGATCCACTACGCAGCATATTTCAATGTCATTCATAGCTTCGCATTCGACCTTCAGCCTCCGGTGTGCAAGCTGCCCCTTTCTTATCTCCGCGCTCACTCTGAACCTTACGGGCTGCGGTACCACGTCACTGGGCAGGTGTAAACCGGTATTCAGCGCCGGCTTGCGCGTGTGTCCGTGCGTGCGTGGGTTTCGGCGCCAGCGGGCCGCGTGACTGGGCGAGGGTGCAACGGCTGCTTTTCCGGCGCTTGGTCTCTCAGTCTCGCCATCGGTGGCTCGGCTGCCTCTGCGTCCCTCTCAGCCCAGGCGAAATGATGAATTCAATCATCCAGTAGATCTAGCGGGACGGCAGGATGCGTAGTCTCAAGCAAAGACAATCTTTCCCGAACCATAGCGTGCATACAGTGTTTTCTTCCGCTCGCAATGACTGGGCTTGCCAGCGTTAAACAGGAGCCATCTTTTGCAGCAGTATGTGTCGGCACGTGTTATATTTTCTAGTTGAAAGTTCACGGCACGAGCTTTCAGGCCAAGTTGGCGTTTAGTGGATTATTCCGCTGCATCAGCCATTGGTCGGCCTACTCACACGTGAGTGCATTCATTTGTACCCATTTGTACTCAATCTCACGAGTGAGTACGATGACAAGTGGGCACAGAACCAGACAAAAAAGTGATTACAAGTACTCGGGAGTAGAATACTCGTGAGTACAGTACTCGCGAGTACATGTGCTTTTGAGCACAGTACTCGTGAGCAAATTACTCATGGGTGCACCACTCCCGCGTATGTGCACTTGCGAGAAGTACTCATGAGTACAGTACTGACGTCTGCATGTTGACGATGCCTGTAAATCCACAACGGCGTGTGATTTATTCGCGGTTGTAGCCTACGTTGCTTGTATGTGAGTGCGTCTCGGCTGGTCGTCAATTATTGCCCTCAGAAAATTTTGTGGTGCGGAAGAGGCATGGAAATAGATTGTGCAATTTTTCAGCTCATCATGTATAAAGCAATTCTTAATATAGTTTTTGATATGCTAACGTACGTTTTTAGTTCTATTAAAAACTCCCCGCAATCTTACCAACCTTTCTTAGCAGCCCATTGCTAAGCGTATTAGGTGCACAAGCTGTAGTGGTGATACTTAAGTTACTCAGTTGAGTTCATAGATCTGGTTCATTGCGCAAATCCAAGTGGTTGATTGTGTGTACAAATTATTAGAAAAGCTTTTTTAATACGAGTAAAAGTTGGTGTAGATTGAGTACGAGCACAGGTACAGGTTGCATCAAGAGTAAGTGGGACACGGCCTCGTAAATTTACAGGAATTTCTTCTTCATAAAACTGCCTGACTGCATTGGTGTTCGTTTAAAGGAGTCCAGAGAGAGAGAGAGAGAACAATCTTTAATGAAAACTGGCGATGTCAGCCCAGCTAAGATGCCTGGCTTGCTACGCCAGATGAATGCGATGACGATGATGATTATTTATTTATTTATTTATTTATTTATTTACAATACTGCCACTGTCATTCGAGAGCATAGTAGGAGGGCGTACAAAATGTGCGTACAAGAAACATGTGAATCTGCGGCTTGCTTCATGAGAGAGAAGAAAAAAGAACATATGCACCTAAAGACAGAAATAATTACACAACTTTACGCATACACACGCCTATATTACAAGCTGTAGTAACAAGAAAAAAAATAAATCAAAGAAACAAGCCCATCAAAAATGTAAGAATAGTGCCACTACAAAGGTGCAGCAACAAAATACACAGGAAATTAACAGATTTGAAAGCAGGAAATAACAATAAGTGTTATTTCTGCACTGAATAATCCAGCATTTCGACGAACTTAGATAACGAGTCTGTGCTTGTTATCACCGGGTCCAGTTTATTCCACTCGCGTATTGCCATGGGAAAAAAAGAGTACATAAACGTGTCGTTACTGCAGGAATATTCAGATATGGTGCGGTCGTGTTTGTGACGTGTATGGCGGGTCTGAGAAAAAGATATGTATTTATGCGTATCAATCTTGTAACTTTTCTGAATTAGCTGGAACAAGAATTTTAGGCGAGCGTGCCTCGCTCTAATTGACAAACTTTTTATTCCTGAAACAGCCAAGAGGTTAGTGGGAGAGTCAGTCGGTTTATATTTATTGTGGATGAACCTTATTGCCTTTCGTTGGACACTTTCAATATTTTTAATGAGGGTAGTCGAGTGCGGAAACCATATTGTGTTTGCATATTCCAGAAGCGGTCTTACGAATGTTCTATAAGCTAACAGCTTGGTAGGAGTAGGGGACGTCTTTAGGCATCGTTTTAGGTAGAACAGTTTGCGCAACGCGGCGGCGGTAATATTTGTGATGTGTGTATCCCATTTAAGATCGGAAGTAAGCGTAATTCCTAAATATTTGTGTTGCGAAACCTTATTTAAGGGTATGCCATTAATGAAGTATGTAAACATAGATGGCTGTTTTCTTGTTGAAACAGTCATGGTAACGGATTTTTTAATGTTTATGGTCATTTGCCAGTCAGAACACCATTTCGTTATTTTACTAAGTGACGTGTTAAGCATTAGGTGGTCCGTATATCTATTAATTTCCCTGTAAATAATGCAGTCATCTGCAAATAACTTGATGTTGCACTCGATATTGGAAGTGATATCGTTAATAAAAATTAAAAACAAAAGTGGTCCCAGGACTGACCCCTGTGGAACACCGGATGTTACAGGTACGGTCTGAGATGGTGTGTTTTCGAAAACAACAAACTGTGATCTGTTCGTGAGGAACTCTTTTACCCACGCCGATATTGCGCCTTTGCCAATCACACTTTCCAATTTCCCAATTAATTTAGTATGACCTACACAATCAAACGCCTTGGAAAAATCCAGTAGAATGATGTCCGTTTGCGCGTGGTTGTTAATGGATAGTGCGAGGTCGTGAACTACTTCTGCTAGCTGTGTAATAGTTGATAGACCGCTGCGGAAGCCGTGCTGATGAGGTGATAAAAAGTTCACTTTTTCCAAGAAAACAGTCAGATGCTTCAGGATTATGTGCTCAAGTAATTTGCATGACGTGCTTGTTAGTGAAATAGGCCTGAAATTTGAAACGTCGTTTTTGTCTCCTGATTTGTGAATTGGTACTACTTTTGCTTTTTTCCAGTCTTCCGGCACGGTAGATGTTGAAAGCGACTTGCGAAAAATTAGGCCGAGGTACTTGCTACACCATTCTGCATATCTTTTCAGGAATTCGTTCGGTATGTCATCCGGGCCGGTGGCTTTTTTCGGATCCAAGTTAAGCAATAGTTTCATAATTCCAGCGTCTGTGATGTTAATTTCGTCAATTCTGTCAGTATTGTGCTGTTTTAAATAAGGTGAAATGCCATTATCTGTCGTGAATACCGAGCGGAAGAAATCATTATGCGCATTCGACTTTGCTACCTTCTCTTCTGCTGTTAGTGTAGACGACGCTTCAGGACTTTTACGAAAATGCCTCCAGAATTTCTGTGGGCTATTGGTGATAAAGTTTGGAAGGGTTACGTTGTAGTAGTGCTGTTTGGCTTGCTGTGTTTTTTTTTCAGTTCCGTGACTGCATTTAATAACTTCTGGTTACCAGGCGAGTTGGCGGGGTTGATCCTCGCCGCCCGCCGTAACCTTTTTACTTGGCGTTTCGCTTGGATAACTTCTCGATTTATCCATGGGTTTTTTAGGTTGGTTTTTTTTGTGTTTCACAGGTATAAAGGTATTTATGCAGTGAAGAACAATGACCTTAAACTGGAGCCACAACAAATTTACATTTGCGGACATATCACTGGCAGTTTCAAAAAAAGGTTGGAATTCATGCGCGAGATACGTTTGAATACTGTCGTTGTTGGCTTTCTGGTAATTGATAATGGTTACTGCGGTAGGGCGAACTGTCAATTTACAATCAAGTGCCAACCGACAAACAGGCATCTTGTGGTCAGATATCCCGTCAGCAATGCTTATCTCAATTTGCTCGTTTGGAAAATGGTCGCTGAGAAGTATGAGGTCAAGAATATTTCCAGTTGTTCTTTGTATGCGTGTTGCATCGGGTACTACCTGATGAAGGTTAAAATCAAGCATTAAATTAACCAGTGCTTTCGATGACGGAGACGTGTGGTGCATAGTAGCCCAGTTAAAATCAGCGAGGTTGAAGTCACCCATAATAATCACACGATTTCTACGTGCATGCTGCGATGAAGAGGAATACATATGATATTAATGAAGAAGATGAAGAGGAATAATGATGAAGAGGAATACATATGATATTAACTAATTACGTGTGCGCTTTACTACACAAAGAGTGTCTCTCGCAGTGTCCCTGGGCCGGCCGCTGTCCGCAAAACTAGAACTGAGGGACGTATTAGGTCCTTGGAACTCTTCCAAACGTGCCGCTCGTGCAACGAAAGCCTTATTGGCATACCTAAAAAACACAAGTCTTGATCAGACTTTGTAAAGGAGTCCACCCTAATAGAAACAGCTTCCTGCAATCCGATAACGGCTGTCATAAAGCCAGTAAGAGAAATATTTTTTTCATATTCATCTAATCCTTGTTCCAATTATCACGGCACTTGTAGAATGAGTCGACTTCGAGTGACTGCAGATTGATTACGAGTACAAGTGAGTACAGGTGAGTATGAGTGAGTACAGATTGTGTACATGTCAGTACAAACTGAGTATCATTACAAGCGAGTGCACATTGACGTACAAATGAGTCGAGTACGAATGAGTACAGATTGATCGCGAGTACTTGTGATCACATATGACTTTGAGTACAGTTGAATACGCCTAGAAATGAGTATTTGAAAAGTGAGTACGAGTGATTTTGAGTACAGACATGCTTTTTGAGTCTTCGTCTGAGTGAGTGCACCATGAAGGAAAAAGTGTCAGTGAATTTAAAGCGCGTCTTTTTTTCTTTTTCCGACCTATGGCAGCAGCCTTTACCCCCGCCGCTTCGAGGTTCCCGGCTCGTGTTGCCCTGTGCAACCGACCTCAAGTACCTCGACCGACGACGAGGCGCGCACTTGGCGACAATAGGCTTCGTTTGCAAATGCCGCCGACCGCCTCATTAATATCTCCGCCGCGCCGTTCAATCGTCGCCATGGTTACTGCCTCATTACGAAGGCGTTAGCATAAAAGGGGAACAGGAAGTTTCTTCGCGCCTACATGCTTCCGTTTTTTTTTTCTTGCTTCCTGCGCTCACCTTGACTTGCGCACGAATCCCTCCGTGCGAACTCCGCTCCTGAGATGAAAGCGTGCTCAATACAAACACTCCAAAGAGAACTCAAAGGGCCTCGGAGAGAAGAAATCCCAACTCGCCCCAACTCTTGCACGGGTCATCTCGCTCCTCCGTGTGGGTTTCTAACACAATTATTTTTTTCCGCCTGCATCTGCGTCTAGCTTGTTATAACGCCTTTACTCTACTGCGCACTGGTTATGGTTAGGAAGTTTATTTCAAAAAGATATGCACGAAACAAGCCGCATTCTAGCGCATGGAAGCATTGTTCTGCAGGAATAACTGTTGCTATATGGCTTAAAGGTAAACTTCACTCATAATTTCGACCTCTTGAAAATATTATTTCCCTACAGTCTGCCTAAATAGGAAGCAAGATTCAAAATACGACAGCTGAACTACGCGCGTGGACGCCGAAAGCGGTCAGCAAAAATCGGCAATTTTCAAACCGAAGTCGAGGAAAGTGAGGCCATTAAAATGACGTTTCAGACAGCCAGCGAGCTGCCGGACGGTCAGCAGCTCGGGAGCAAGCCTGCACGCAAGCTCTACGGGCGAACCGGGCAGCTGCCCGCGACATTTCACACCGAGAATTCCCAACGGAGCCCGACAACACATCTCCAATTGCCTCCGCCAGGCACTCAATAAAAGAAAACATACACGTACATCTCATACCCTTATCGCGGAGAACGCCTCATTTACCGTCCTCCTCATACATCACGCAACACACAATACTCAAGAACGTGGCGCGAAATTCAAACGCACACTTATTGCATGACATCTCTACATCACAGCTCACCAACTGTTTTTCCGTACAGCTCCGCAACGTGTAGTACACCAAACACCATCTATCACCTCGTTTGGGAGTGCTTTAAACACTCCGACCCAATTCCTTCACCCACATTGAAGCAGTGGGAGCATAGGCTGACAGGCTTCCAGCAAGAGGATCAGGCGAATCTCATCTGCTGTGCGGGGGCTGCTGTGGGGCCTGAAGTCGGCATCGACAGAGGCCACCACCCACTCTCTTTTCACCTCCTTCTTTTCCTTGAAAAAGATATAAATGTTGAACCTCTTCCCCCTGTCGAGACGGTACTATTCTGCTCTGTACGGCTGCGTTACTGCCACCGCAGGTACCACAAAACGCCGCTTTCAAAACAGTTTAGCAGTTGCGGCTACGAAGGAAGTAGAAATGATGGCGCCCAGTGCTTGGTTTCTCAACAGCTTGGATGGTCTACTGCAGGGCTTCTCCGACTTGGAACCGAGACGCTAACAAAATGACCGGCTTTCGGGGCATCATCTTCGGAGGTATTTTTATGCGTTTACTCCTCCCCTTACAGTCGGCATTTCCGGGCTAGCAACTTAGGTGGCTAAAGGAAATCGGCTCTCATCGGGATTTGCCCTGTACCTACAGATTTGTTGGCCAGAAATTGAACGCCCACGAATGCACCAAGTAGAAACATCGGAAAAATCTTTCCAAAACATGCAGTGAGTCCTTGAAATTTTTGTAAAGGGTGTCCGCGAACTGTGTGAGCGATTTCAGTGCCGTAGGAAGCGCTCTCTTTGCAGCACAGCAGATGCCCATGAGAAAGTGTGCGTTTTAAGTTCATGCTTGCAAAACGATGGCAAGGCGATCACGGATGTGCCAAACTTTGTCGTGCAGCGAGCTGCAGATGGGGTAAATGCAGATGTCAGCAAAGGAAAGAAACCTTATACGGTAAACACTCAATATGACTAAAAAAAGTTGCAGATGGCGTCTACGTATGGGTCTTAAGATGTACGACGCGATGCCGTTGCTTCTGCTCCGAGGTACGGTTTAGAACGGAATTGCTGCATTTACAACCAATGTTTTGGAGTGAACAGGAGCAATTGCGTCCCACAGGAGAGTGTTTTGCGGAATCCATGCTGGGATAGATGGAAAAACGAATTGAATTCGAGGAAGTTGCACATGTGCGAATAGATTATATGCTCAAGAATTTTGCACGGCGCGCTAGTTATGGAAATGGGTCTGTAATTTAAGAGTGAATGCTTATCTCAAGATTTAAACACTGGTACCACCTTCCCGATCTTGAAGTCGTCCGGTAATTCGTTGGTTTCCAATGATCGCCGGAAGGTTTTAGCTAGCACAATGGAACAACGTACCTTGGTGTTTTTTTAGAAATTTTTGACTTATACCGTCAAAGCCAAACGCTCCCGATGTTTCACTAGAATCAATAATCTTACAAATCACACAGGTGTCAATTATTATTACATTTGATACATAGGGGAAAGTGTGGTAGTTGTGAAAGTACCGGTTTTGTAAAGGATTCAGAAAACATACAGTTTAATACAGTGGGGCATTCTTTGCCATCAAGTGGTTCAGCTTTAGGGCTTGAAAGAACCATTCTATTGCTCTCAGAGGGGTTAAGAACACTCCAAAATTTTCGGGGGTTGTCAGCAACATGCTCGCCAAGGTGTTTTAAAAAAATCATTTTTTTGCAGTTTGAACTGTTGACGTATACGCTTCAGGGACTTAGCGGTACAGAGTGTAGCGGTGTTGGCTTCGGGCTTTTTCGCCAGGCGATACAAGCGTTTCTTTTCCGTTTGAAAGCCGTGTAATATGGGCGTTGTACCAGGGCGTTGTAAGGTTTTACGAAATTTTGGGCAGAGGAACGAAGCGGCAGGTAAGCTCAAGGACATATCCAGGTTGCGTGGAAGAGACTGCATGTGTTCCAGTATTTAGCGTAGTTTTAAGTTGATGTCAGACGTTTTATGGCGTACATCTTCGCCCTCCTAGGTGTGTGGACACATGTGTTAGCTTGTATCCTGCACAGAGTTTGCAATTCTTCGGCGTTGAATCCCCGTGTGACATTAGCAAAGATCGTGTTTCTAGGCGCGGGGAGGTAGTTCTAGCCGCTGTCTGCGGTAGTGTGTGGTAAGGTCATTAAAGGTAAGCAAGGGTTCGCCACATCTTTTCCACACCATATCTCCGCCCAAACTGCCCGGAATGTGGCGCTCGAGATACCACGCCACATGCCATTTGGCAATGCCCATGTTTACACCCAACCTTCCCACTACCTGGCTAGAGGTGACCGGAAGCTCTTCACCCGAGCTACAGCTCCTGACAGCCAATAGGGCTCAGGATTACCTGGCGCGTCTTCCCCACTAAGGGACACTCGGTAGGACTGATCCTCGCCAGAAATAAAAGTTTTTCTCTCTGTCTAGGCGTGGGAGGAGGCGGCGTTCTTCATATCTCCGGGGAGGGGAGTCGTGATCATGGTGGCAGGGAGCCGAGTATTCGACTTCGCGTGGATCTTAGCCGTATGCGCCGTTTCCTTCTAGACAACTTTGTCCGGGGGTTAATGTGATGTGAACTTCCATCATTCTGGATCGAAATTTTTTTTTCTCAAACGTCTAGGTACGCTGTCTGCTGCCACGAGACCAATCTGCTTTGAGCGTGTGCAATCATGTTTACTCATGTATTCCATAGTTCCGCTTGGCGGATGGCTCTGATTTCTGCTTTTTCCGTTATTTTGTGTAGATGGTCCATGAAGTCACAGCGATTTCCTTTCTAGCCCAGTTCGACAATTTTTGCTTTCGTACTTTCGGAGGGGCTGGCGTCCGCGTACACTGTGTTTTCACGGTTTGCGAGCTGTCCTCCAAATTATGGTTTGTCGCTCCTGCTTGTGTAGCATTGGATCCAGTTTTTTTTTTATCGCGCGTGGAGGGCTTATTTGGAGAGTTCCAGGATAGGTGACATGTCCATCATGGTTTCCAGCAGTTTTTAGTGGGGGTGTTGGGGTAGGCGGGCCTATATTACATAGGATGGGCAGTCTAAATTTTGTTTTTTCCAGACGCCCCTTTGTGGTGGGAAAGTAGCCTCGCTGATATTTTCAAAGTAATATAAAGATCCCTTTTATTGAACTTTTCGGCGACCGTAGAAAATGGGACGCTGAAGGTTGCCTGTCCCGATGATTGTGTTTATTTGGCTTTCTTGAGTTCGGGAACGCTTATGGTACGGCCGGCAGCAAGAAATCTCGCATATGATTAGTGCCTCCTTCAGTTTGGTCGTTTCTTATTTCATGCCTGCTCTTCCAATCTGGGCCCAATTTTCGAAAAAAAAAGTTTGTATCTTTGCGATTCTGTGATCGGCTTTGCGACATCTCTGTTTAACCATTTGGATAAATTATACGTGAAATGCTACGTGTTTCTTCTCGCGGATCACATGGGACCTCATGCTTTTAGGCTTTAAAATATCTCCGTGGCGCCATTCATCGACGGCCGAAATAAATTGGGAAATGTACTTTAAAATACACGTTATTAGACGCCTCATTCTTTTTTTCAAGGAAAGCTTTACTGTCCTCACTGATGCAGTTGTACGCCCTGTAGGAAAGCCAACTTTGTCGGGCGATCATGATGAATGATCATGGGTGAAGTAAAATAAAAAACGCTTCGGGTGGCCCTAATCTAACCTGGCTCTCTGGCGTTACGAAGCCGGCGCGTATCCGATTGCTCCATTGCGACATGGTCGCAGGGAACCCCAAGCAGCAGGTACCGATTCACGCCGTACACCCCCAACCCAAAAGTTAGGCGTACGGAGTGCACACCTGAGAGTTGCTTTGTGCGTACATCCAGAGGAGCACATACTCGCCTTGTGGGACTGGCCAACCGAGGAATCCATCACGGGAAAGCTTCGTGTCTATCCATCGTAGTAGTGAGATCATAGTTCGTTTCGGGTCAAAGCTTTTCTTGGTTTTTGAGAGCCTGGAGTTAAGCTTTTGCCGCTATTTTAGCTAGGCGCTGTCTGTGGGCTGCGTCATAAGTTGCGCTGGTGTTCCGGTGTTTCGTGGGATGGCGTAAGTGGCAGAGACGGCTGGCTACGTACACTGAACGAGATTATTGTAGTGGGGGCAAAAGCAAGGGCATTTTCAATTGGAGGCGCTGAAGAGAAAAAAACTGCAAATCCGCAGGGGGCGCTGCTGTAGAACACTGTAGACACTGTAGACAGCTGACCAAGCGGTAAGGAAATTCGGTAGGGGAAAGTGGTGTTTACACAACAGTTAAAAAGCAGGTAAAGGCAGCAGAGACGACGAAGAGGGCACAGAGCATGGGAGCGAAAAAAACCCTGGAGACTTATAGGGCCGAGAAACGGGAAATTATGATGGTGGAGGCTTTGAGATTTGGGGAGAGGGTGAACCTCAACTTAGAGGTGACGAAGAGACGACTGGAGTGGTGGTGGAGGAAAAGTAGGGAAGGGATGAGTACGCAGGCGGAGCAATCATACGGATGAGAATTTAGAACAGCGAGGGGAGAAAAAAACGGGGGTGGGGGCGATGAGTTTTTAAACAGGGTAGAGAAGGAGATGGGAGGGAGGGAGATGGGAGGGAGGGAGATGGGAGGGAGGTTAGCTGGGAGTAGGGCGAGTAGGCGTAATAAAACTGGCAAGTCGGTTGCTGACAACCGACGCCCCGATTCAAAGGGAAAGCCACTAATCATCATCATCATCATCAGGAGGGGCAATAGCGGGATGGGCACAGCCACGGCTGGCCACTCGTTGTCCCTGGGCTCGAATCCTGGCGTACGCAACGATGTTTTTGGAAACACATGAAAATGAAATAAAGTAACTGCTAGGTGGCAGACACAAACTGGCTAAATGCTGTATCGACCGGCGCGCCACGGGCCCGCCGCGCTGAAGACGACGATGACGAAGGTTAGAGCTCCTCGTGTTGCGCAAGCCCACTCGCAAGCCTGGGCGACGTGGGGTCTCCTCACGAGGTACACGCTCACATGCGCTCGGTGTTTTTTTTTTTTTTTTGCTAAAGCCGGTGCGCGAGGTGTCGTGACGGGCACCTCACGCAGGGGGCGTGTTTTGTTTGCTTGGTTTTTTTTTTTTGCTAACGAGAACGGACCAAGCTCAAGCCCAAACATCTCTGCAGTTAAAATTAAAGCGATTAGATGACTTTAAGAGTATGTGTCTACTGATGCCAAAGTTATTTTATGTTTTGAAATAACTTCTTGTTCATTTTGTGTTTCATTTTTGTTTACTATTTCTTAACATGTTCTAAATAACGATTTATATAAAACCACTTGTTTCCGCCTCGCATTTTCGATATTTGATTTGCGATGCCCTTCCGCATTACGCCTAGAAACGCTTCGCGCTTCAAACGCATTTAGAGCCTTTGGAGCTACTCTAATATGTAAGCACGCAAACGCACGCAATCAAACAAAGACACATCCACGAACACATCGCTGTATTTGGTCTTGCGCTGAATCTGCGTTCGCATTCACTGCGCGCTCCAGGAGCAAAATCCAAGCTATCGCTCGACAACATTCGTGTAACCGGTTGCAACCACGGCACCTCAATTCTGTGTCATATCGATGCCGTGTGCTAAAACCAAATGGCGCCGCTTGCACTAGTGTGCAAGGCTGGCGAAACAGCAGAGCTGGGAGTCGACAGCGGATCCTAGGAGCGAGGGAGCAGCCGCACTGCAAAGCTGCTTAACGCGGCAATGTAAAGTATGTACATTGCCGCCCTATTAAACTATGTACAGTGTTTATTCATGAAAACTCATGGTCATCCCATTCGTCGTCGCCGTCGTCCGACGGCACAGCCGCGTAGGGCGAATCCTTTTATAGCGCGTCCACGCCTATATAGGCCTCCACTTTGTGTGCTGGTCCGGTGGCCGTTCTCGCGTGTGGATTGTGGAGAAATCGCTTCACAGATTTGTCGTGACCGCGGCGGCGCACTCCGTGGCATAGCTCAGGAGTATTGAACACACATGCATACGGACATCAAACTCCGCGACTGTCACCTGCATTGCGACCGAAAAAATTACACCATCTTCCCGTGGGGAACCCTGATGAGGATGCGAAGCATTATGGGGGTTCCGTGTGGTTCCATTGTGTTGCCGTTATGTTGAGTGATCTGGTGTTTTGTAGCGCCAAAGGGAATTCCGCGTCCGGGTCCACACTGGTGGCAAAGGCACGCAAGTACTGTTGTGTTACGGTGAGTAGGCGGTGGTTCTCGAGGCGCCGAAACTCGTCCATCATGTTCTTGTCGATGTTGTCGTCTCTCTGGTAGAATCGGTAGTCTCCCTCAGCGTTGGTGAGGTAAAGTTTGTTGACGTTTGTGCACCGGCTGATAGCAACGTGCACGCCCTCGTCTTGGCATCTTTGTCTTCTTCTCCTTCTTCTTCAGCGGTTCCCCTACGGGAAGATGACGACGGTGGCTGAACGCGGAGCTATCTCGTGATGGAATCTTTGGTTGGCCAATCCCTAGGGGCATCCTGCCACGATCATCATCAGAGGCGCTGCGGACGGGGCACGGACGCGGGACATCCCCCCGAGCAAGAGATGCTTCGCATCTAAAAAAGGCAGGAAGTGCACAATTCGGGAATGAGAAATGGACGCAACGCAGCCGTCCCGCGGCGTGAACGACTCGCCGGTAGCGTGCGGAGGGCTGCTCAAACTGGCGATGCGGGCGCTGCCGGCTGTTAGTCGCTATCGGCGAGCATCTTCCTCTCAGCTGAAAGCAATGAGCGGGGCCTTATATAACCGCTTTCTTCATTTATATTACTAGATGCCTGCTCTTCCGCATTCTTCACCGACAGAAAGAGGAAAGGTTAGCGGTGAGGCGTTCCTTCCTGGCCGTTTCGTAATGCCCTAATATAGAGAGCTGGGATGACACTGACGGTACACTGTCACTGCCAATATCACGGGGGCGTCGGCCGTTCGGTTGATCAGTGCCGTACGATGGAGCGACGGAGTGACACGGGAGACACGACGAGAGTTGGCGCATGCGAGGTAAGCACTGGCTCCGGCCGCCGTCATCTGATAGGCTCTACCAGGAGCTGAGCGCAGCCCCGAAACGCAAGCTACAACCCCCCCCCCCCCCCCTTCTACTTCGCCTTCCCACACTTGACGCAGATTCTTCCTACCGCATTAAAGTCTATCCAAAACCATGCCGCTCGTTACATGTTATCATCCTGCTCGCGCCTTGCCAGTGTCTCATCTATGAAAAAACCACCTCCATCCTATCATCGCTGCCATCGCTGATGCCACTCTCTTTAAGCACCCATTCATAACGCTCCTTGTCGAATCGCTCTTTTGTAATTTGTTCTTGATTTCTGTTGGTATGCTGTTCTTTTAAAACACACCACTCCTTTCTGTTATGCCCGATGGGCCTGAAGAGTATTTTCAATAACTAAAACTAAATAAATAAAGGCTACGTCCTCCTCCTTCATTTACTTATCAAACGGGTTTGCATAAAAGCCCAGTGGCTCCAATACTTCATAAATTACTAAAGAAACGCACATTTCGAGATTTTCTTGTGCAATGCTTAGGCGGCTGGCATTAGACACTTTAACTTGTTCTCTTTGGACCGTTAGAGGCTGTTTGGCAGGCAGTGTGAAAAGCAATTGAAAAAAAAAACTGTGATTGATTCCACTGTCATAGGAATCGGTAAAACAAGAAAGTGAAATGTGCAGCGAAATCTCCATTCAGCTGAGCATGATTTGCGGGTCAGCAGCTGTCTTGTGGGTGTGCTTGGCGAGCGACGTCCTGCTGGCGGGTCGCTTCGGCAAAGGTGTACTGGCGTCATTTCCGTGACGGATATGACGTCAGTGAAATCTTGAGGTAGCGCGCCATACAACGCTTTTGTGTTAAAATATAAAACCCGAAAACGAACAATCTTAAGTTTACGTACTCTTTAGCACTAAAGGTTGCTTCCCCGCAGAAAGACCCTGAATGCTGGGGTGCACCCTTTACAGGCCGCCTTTCTCGTTTTACTGGCGTCACTTCAGTAACGAATATGACGTCAGCGAAAACTTCGTGTATCCAGTGATAAGGCACTTTGGGGTTAAAAAGCGGGGGCAGCATTCTGCTCGTTGAGCAGCCTAGCAGACGAGGCCGTCGCGGCAAGTGCTTCGGGTGCATGCGGCAATTCTCGCCGAGTTTGCTGCGTCGCTCCGTCATGCGACGCGGATCAGCGGAACGGTCGACGCTGCCCTGATATTGATACAAAATTGGGCGGATGTACTACGCCGTTGTATATGCGGAATACGGAATGTTGCCACCGATTTAAAAATTTCAATCGTATCGCGTGGATGAATTTTGTAATGCATAACACCGCAAAAACGCAGGCTCCATGTATTGCATCTTGACGTTTTCCTTTCACAGGAACTAGGGCTTCCAGCATGCCACAATGCGATATTTTGCCCGCGTAACATTTACGGCCTTACAGGCGAGCGCGGGTATACGTGGAGCAAGAACATTCACCCGCACACAATTTCCCCCTGCGCGCGCTGCGGGAAACTTTTGGAGAGCGCGTGAGCCGCAGTAGAATACCAACGCAGGCGATGAATAGGAAGAGGGAGGAGCAGCGACTGCCCTTGCGACCGGCCCCGCAGGCCGCACTGGCGCGGATCGCAACAGGGACGCCGGCAACAGGGCCGCAAAGCCGCGGAGCCGCCGGAGAGGGTTGCACCTATAACTTTTTAAGGGCGCGCGAATCGCCTCGAACGGAATACGCGGCGGCAGGGGGGCGCTTTTTATGGAGCGCCGCCAAGACGGGCAAGTTCGGACTCCCGGCTGCGGGTCCGGCGGCGGCTTCGACGCTGGTCACGTCGGCACGCGACGACGTGGCAGGCTTGCCGAACAGGACGACGCGGCCCTCTTACCTGCCTCGGCATGACAAAAGGCTGCGCGCCAAATATGAAAAAGAAAGCGACATCGTCGAGTGGAGGGAGGCAGGGCGACAACGCTTTGCCGGATGCGCCAAGTGCCGCGACCAAGGGCTGCCGAGTCCTCCTCTGCAGGCGCTTGTGCCCGCTGTTGCACGGCGGAGGGGCCGACAGGAGGAACCGCTGCTGGACATGCGGGCGAGTGTGCATTCGGCGCTTACGGCGTCTCTTGTACGGGCAGCTGGGTGAAGGGTGCTGCACGTCACGCAAGTGGCCACTTGGTAGGATTTGGGAGGAACAAGGAAAGCCAGGGTGGGTACAGTTCTGGGAGCGTTCTTGTAGACGGAGCGCAAAAGATCGTTCTTGTCTCGTCCTGTGTCCACTTTCGCGCTTCGTCTACAAGAATGCATCACCAGCAAGCCCAACTTCACACTGTCGTCAACTATCGTTCACCGATAGTTGACGAGCGATCCACACAGGGAGGCGCTTTGAGGGTCCATGAGTCGTACTTTTTTATTATTGGCATGGACGAAATGTAGTAGTTCTCTCCCTTGTTGCAAATTGTTTTCGTTTTGTCTGTTTAATAATTAGGAACAAGGGCTGTGGTGTGCAGCCGGAGGCATTGCATGCTTAAAATTTGCATGTAGATTTCTGAGAGCTTTTACTGCTCACTCCCAGCGTCATGTCCTTTGTGAAGATGCGAATAAAGACAAACAAACAAACAAACAAAATTGCTGTCATGTGTGAAGCGCACTTGTCCCTACATGATACGCTCATGGTCGGCGGTGACCGACAGCGCACGTCTGGCCTCCTGCGGCTGCCTGCATGCGGTGGCACACATGAGACACAGCTGCGGCAAGCCATCAGGGTGTCTGCAGTATGCCTTCGAGAGATGCTGCCGGTATGGCCGGCTCACGTGGCTCGTCCCTCTGCACATGCCGGTTTTCGTGCCCTGCTTCCTCGCCGACAGGCCTGCGTGCTCGTCGTCACCTTGCCTGTCCGCGCTGGCTTGCAAGTTGAGCGAAGGTTTCTGCACGTACTGTGAGCTGCGCCAGTCAAATTCACGAACTGACGGAATTTCGCCCACACTTTCCATTTATACTCGCGCAGTGCACTATGGGACGAACACGTGGCGGCACGTGAAAGAACACCTAGCCACGGAAGGCCGACAATGGGCAGTTAGGGCCGTGAAAGGGAAAGCAACTGCGTTTATGCCAAGTAACATAAAATGATTAAAAACTTAACCTACCACTTTCCTCCGAAAACAGGGCTGCAACCGAAGCAATTCACCTTCGTGAAAACAAAAACGACCAAAATCAAACGCGATCGATGACCGCAAACCCAAAACGAAACACTTCTGCCAAAATCAGTACGCAATAAGCGAAATCAAAACGCGGCACCGTCTATCGACTAAAAGGAAACCTTTCATTTCGCAAATGTTGGGTATACGCCTCGAGCTTCGCGATCGCTCCGCCGCCTGCCGCCGCTTCTCCGCGGCGTTGACGGGATTGGCGCTGCGTGGCTGATAGGGGCTCGTGCAGTGTTTTGGTTCTCTGTCGGTTCTTTTCGCCTTTCGGCGCTCTAAAAAAACTTGTTATGGTGACGTCTATAGGCAAAGAGTACGTTTAGGTCACTTAAAAAGCAGCTGCGTCTTCGTAAAGTACGCCATCGCCTGCAAGAGCTACCCGGGAATGCGGTTCTGCGCGCTTCGTCGCCGCTCTTCCGGGCGTCGGCGACGGCAGCAACATATCACCCATGTCACCTCCTAAACATTAGGCACAAATTAATTACTCGTTTAGACCTGATACTGGCACAATGAGAGGTTGGCTTCATTTTGCAGCGTTTACAGCGAATGCGGCTTCGTTCCGAGTAATGACTTTGCTTTCTGCTATTTCTGTATTACGATGGTGCTATTATGCTTAAATATGTGAACGGACGTGTTATTTTCTACGCTGTAAATCGGGTGGCTGAGGCCCCTGTCAGGCCACGCCCGCCTTTAGTCTCAGCCTCCCATTAGTTTTGCCAAGAAATAAAAATCAAATACGTCGCAGAAAAAATATGTTTCGGGGATGTGATTACCCAATCCCGGACAATAACTTATGCCTTTTATAAGAATATTTAAGTATATTCCAATCCTGTGCGTCGTTAAATATGCGCCAACACACGCCATATAGCAAGAACCAAGGCAAGTTAATGAAACCACGGAAAAATAAATGCTGTGCAAGTGCGGAAGTAAGACACATAATAGCTTTAAAGGAAATGAAAAAGAAAAACACTGCAGCTTCTGACATGGTAAAGACGTTCGTCGAAACTTAAGCCAGGTAGGGTTCACTAGACCAACTATACGCCAAATGCACTCCTATTTCGCGAGACATCGGTGGGGGGAAGGAGAGGCTGGCGCTGTGTACAAATGCGGAGCGGAATCAAGCAATGAACGTTTTAGTAATCACAAACACAAATTTCGCGTTCACTTTCCTTTTGTTTTTCTACCTCAACGAACAGCTGATCGTACGTCGGACGCATTTTTGGAGGTATACTGGGTAGGCTGTTCAACAAGCGATGAAAGGTGTCATTGGAAGAGTGGTATATTGATAAGGCCCTCTGATTTCAGTTTCTGCTTTACTCTGCAGGCTCCCTGTACCATATGACGACATTTCGAAGAAGCATTTAGTCGCGGACGCGGATTATATTCTAATCCCGTCTCCACGCAGCTAGCAGATGATATATGTAGCAGATGAATGTTTGCGGGCGCTCACCTCACGACAAGACGACTTTGTCGTGTGCTGATCCCCGATTATAATTATGCATTGTCCATTGTACTTTTGTTGAATATTCCCGAAATTAACACAGACTGGCTTGTAAATGGTGGTGATCAATATCTGAAGTATAATATTGGCAAACGTAACTGGCGTGCTGTCAGGTATGAGTGCTCCGCTGATTATGTAAGCGCACAAAACCGATTTAAATCGTTGTGTATAGCCGTAGCATGAACACCTGAGGAACCGGTGATTACGGAGACACGGGTAATATATTCAGGTCTGTGTAACCAGAATCGCCTCCATCATACGCCGGTTCCGCGACGCTGGCCTGTGACACACACCTGGCGCTTATACAGACCGAATATACCACACTAAGATCGCGTTAGAAACATTTACACTCTCGTAAACACACCCCATTTGCGAACAGAGTGACTGCTCCAGATTAACATGGATTTCAAACGCCCGCAAGCGGTAAATCTCAGTCGTGAACGTGCCGCAAAAGCAGCGGCGGCACTGGGGAGCGGGGCGCGGACTCCCGCGGCTGCTTTCGAAACGGGCCGCTAGGGGGATTTCAGTGGCGCCCCTACAGGCCGCGCTCGAGACGTATACGTTACTGTAGATAAATACCCATAATATAACTGCGCGATAACACGTGGACACAGACAGAGGCACATATAATACAGGGCGCGGCGCAGTTATATTATGGATATGTCTGTGTCCTCGTGTTACCAACGTTCCTCGTGTTACCAACGTCGTGTTACCAATGTTACCGCGTAGTTATATTATGGATCAATACCAACTCGCCCAATTCACTGTACTCCTAAGTAGATAAATCATCATCATCATCACCACCACCATCAGCCTATCTACGCCCACTGCAGGGCAAAGGCCTCTCCCATTAATCACCAATTACCCCGGTCCAGTGCTAACTGCGACCAATTTATCCCCGCAAACTTCTTGATCTCATCTCCCATCTAACACTGTACCGCCCCCTGCCACGCTCGCATTCTCTTGGGATCCACTCTGTTACACTTAATGACCAACGGTTATCTTGCCTTCGCATTACGTGCCCTGCCCACGTCCATTTCTTCTTCTTAATTCCTACTAATATGTCCTTAACCCGCGTTTGCTCCCTGACCGACTCCGCTCTCTTGTTGTCCCTTAATGTTACACCTATAAACTTCCGTTCCATTGCGCGCTGAGTCGTCCTCAATTTATAAGTTGAACCCTCTTAGTGAGCCTCCAAGTTTCTGCCCCATAGGTCAGTACTGGTAAGATGCAGCTGTAATACACTTTCTTCTTCAGGGACAATCGTAGGCTGGCATTCTTTATCTGAGAATGCCTGCCGAATGCAGCCCACCCCATTCTTATCCTTCTCATGCTCTTCAACGCCGCGGATGAAGTGCACTGCTAGAACGTGTGCTCCGAGTGTGTCGTGCTTCTTTGCGTTTGTGTTTTTGGTACGTGTTTCTGAGGTGGGGTTGTGTTCTTATGTTACATTTCAAAAAGTAAGCCTGTGAATGTATGCCTCCGAAAAACCCGATTAGCCTATCCTGTTGCTATTTTCTTTTTTCATTTTTGCTGCCACGACACGATCTTTTAGAGAGAAATAATGACAACCTTGAATTAAGCTGTATTGACAGCAGGGTCTACGAATGGTCGGCATATCCTCTGCATCTCATTTTGAATATCCTGTCAAAAACTCCTCGGTTAGCAACAGTGATTGAGTGTAAAGTTTACTCAAAACTTTCTGTAGAAAGTTTACAGAAACGTTTCAGTTCAAACACGGTGGCCAATGATTGACAAAAAGTTGGTAGGCTGTTGCTAGGAGGTCTATGGACAGTAAGTTGACAGTCTACTCAATGTTGGTAGCTTTTGTCGACTTTTGTCAACAAACAACAAACATGTTGGGATCGGGGGTCACAACTTGGGCTAAGTAGATATATTCACCTACCACTTCAATATGCAGAAAACTAAAGTAATGATCAATAACCTCGGGACAGCACAGCCGTTTCAGATAAGTAGATAAATATACTGCGATTATCGGCAACGTGCTGCTACTCAGGCCGACGAAACGGCCTGGCAATTTTAGGGTGCAGCTCTTTGGCAGCAGTTACCTGGGTTTCGCGGCGCCGGCGATTACGCCCGCGTAACCCGCTGACCCGACGCAGCAGCGACGGCAGAAAGAAAACGTAGAGGAGCGTCGGTGAGGAGAAAGAGGGTGGCATCTCTCTCACTGCCTTGCCCTAACTCTTGTTTCGTGCGTCGCTGTTAAAGTCCTGACACTTGCCCTAGACGTTGTTCCGTTCGCCGCTAATCCAAAGCGCGTGACATTTGCGCATGAGGTTCAAACACGACTTGCATCAACACGCGGGCCGGCAGGGGCGACCCGCTGCGAGTTAACAGCAGAGTAGCTCGCGCCGCCGTGCGTTCGCTGATCACGCGATAGCTTCCTGAGGCGCAGCAGATACGCGACGTGACCGAGAAGACTGCAGCTCAGGCTGCACCCAAATTTCGCATTGGGGAGTGTAGTAATCGTAAGTGCATTCTTAGCCACCGTTTCTTCGCTTCCCCCGGGCCAATATTTCGGAGTGTGTGACGGCCATTGAACTTCGACCCATTTGCTCTTTACACGCAGCGGCCAATGAACTTTCAAGTGTTTCGGGAACGTTGCAGTTAATGGAACATTTCAACGCCAGTGAGCTTCTTTAGTGCATGAGCATTTGTACGTGGGCTGAGCCGCCTGTGAGACTCGATGTGTCGCAGCTTCCCCGCCTAAGAAAATGCTCTCCCCGAACGGGCCTGCACGTTTTCATGCGTGACTGTCTATATCGCCGCTACGCAGGATTTCATCCTATTAATGCACAATTTAAGTTAAGGGATACGCAAGCCCGCATCCGGCGATACGCAAGCCTGTATCGCCTGAAGGGATCTCATGAATAAATTAGGGCCAGGACGCACTCCGCAGATTCCACAGCTAGGAATAACACTCTCAGTTATTGACACTGTGCTTGTCGTCCCAGGCTTTTCTCCGTGAACGACGGGTTTGTGTGTAAAAGGGAAATTGATTTCAACGGGGCTCGGCATATAGCGCTCGTTAGGGATACGTGAGATGCTATGGAGGTATATCAGAAGAGACCCTAGGGCCTGCACATTTAAACATAAAACGCTCAATGCTGCCCCTGACAGTTGTCTTCTCAGCAAAGCTTCTTCTTATAGTAGTCGGCCAGCGTTTGAATGCGCTCGGTGTAAAGCGGTCACCGAGGGGCGTACTTAATAAAAGGACACGAAGACTTGTTACTTTGTGACTTGTCCCTGAAACAATGTCTTCTCCGCGTTGCATTGATGAACACTGGCGGAACCCACTCTAAATGGGCTCTCGGTATAACGAAGCACTGTTTGCGTAAGTATTTGGCGGCCATTCGCAGTTGGAAGCTTCTGCAGTTTTTTTTTTTCTGGCGGCTTTCATGACACGCGGGCTCCTTGGACGCTTTTGTTGGCCGTCGCCTGACTTTACCCCTTTCCTTGCTGCACGGTGACTTGTGCCAAACGAGAAGCCCGAACGCTGTTGCAGAGCCCAGATTATCCGTGCAAAGAAGCAGCCGTCCACCCAAGACGTACGGGTTGGCGCCGCCGGTATCAGCAGAGCAGCGCTGCTCTCCTCCGGGGCACACCGAGCCCGCGCGGGGCGTAAAATCGACAAGCCGCCAATAGGTTACGACCTCATTTCCGCCAGAGGCCGGCGAGCGCCTCTTCCGAAGATACGGGCTCGAGTACGGCCCGGGACCCCTCGCCGCCATAACGGGGCCCTTGCGGCTGTAAAATATCGCCAACGACCCTGCCTTGTCGTGGGCCGTCTCGAGTGACAAGTTTATGAAGGCACATCCGGGGCCCCGGTCTTAAGTAAGTGCACGACCTGATTGGGCCGCGGGGCACTGCTCGCAGGGCGCGTCTGCTCACGAGGGGAGCGTAAACATAAACTGGACCGAGCGGCTGCTCCGCTCGATATCATAGCACACTCCTTCCTGTTCGAGCACAAGGAGCGGCGCTCGCGGCACCTGATGGCGATGCTCGAGGAGAGACGGGCGTTCGAGCGAGCTCGGCCGGTTACTCGGCTCTTGATCCCCCCGGATTGCGGCAAAGCCAGGTCGCGGTTGTTACTGCATGAGAAGCTCACCTCCGGGAGACGAAGCAGTGCCAGGACTTCAGGGATAATGCAGCAAAATGGAAGGGCGAGGAAAATTACGAGGAAATGAAATTGCCAGAATCACCTGAGAGGGAAGAAGAAAGAATTCTTCAAGATGAAGTAGGGCGCAGTCTACATTGCATTCCGATCGTCGTCTTCGTGTTTTTTTTTTTCTTGGGAACTGCAGAATGGCTGATGGTCGCAATGACAGCAGGCACCGAAGTCGCATAAAGTGTCCCCATCCCTATCTGCAGAAGAAATGGTGGGCATATGCGCAGTCAGCAGCCTCGTCAAGCCCTACTACACCCTCACCTTAGATCAAGAATGTTAGCTTAGGTGGCGGATTGTCTTGGGTGCTCGGTGATTAACTGACCCAGCGAGAAGGCGAGGCAATGCTCACGGAACGCACGTGCTTCATAATCATCGGCGAACACTGATAAAGTGGACCAATCAATTACGGAAAAAATTTAGTCGCTAAATACTATTATTTCTGAATTAGAAAAACGCGTACATATTTCACTCAGTGCTTGTCTAAATTCGTTGGCGAACGACGTATTCGTTCCGGGAGACGATGGTCAACACCCATAATGGCGCTAGTTATGCCGCACTTCAGTGACATCTATACTGACTCGAGATGAAGTAATTGGAACCGATACAGCTATTAGTTCTTTTTTGACAGCAAGCAGCACACCACCGCCTCTAGAATGTTTACAGTCACAGCGAAGAAGTTAAACACCGAGTTAATGACTACAGTTATACCATCAGAAATACTTTCATATAGTCAAATTTCAGTTAGAGCGATTACAGGCGACGAACGTGAATCAATCAGCGACAAAACCGCCGCATTTTTTGACATGACACTCCTATTATTAGTAAACAAAAATCTTGAGATCATCGTGTAAAGGGCTTGTAAATGATTGTGCGCTAGGTATCTGCCGCAGTACACGCACTGCGCAATCAACATCCGAATCCCAGCTGTATGTACCAGAGTTTGTAAGTTTATCGAAAGATAGGCGGACATGATCAGCGTCTTTTTGTATTGTCTTACAAAAATGCAAAAGTTTCCGGCGTTTAATGCGAACGTCCTGTGAATAGTCCTGAGAGATGCTAAATGACTTGTTTTTTTTTTAGTTTGCTTCCGCATCTCAACAAGAATTCGACTCCTTTGCCGTTGTACAATACAGCTCGGCCGCGGCTTGTCAGGGGACAAGCAGGCTATGCGATGAGCTCTGAGTCTGACTGTTGTTAGCTCCAGCTGCTTAGTGCCAAATCCCTTTGCGAGGCGCACAGACTCGTCCCGTGCTTCTGATTTGTTTGGATTGCCATAGAAAAGAACGTTCGACCTGCTGGAGCAGTTTCCTCAGTCATCGACTATCTCTTGCACTTTTGACAAAACCTTGGCTACTAGTCATGGCAGCGTCCGGCATCGTTGACGATTTCATTCTTGATTCAAATTGTTCGACACGCTTTGTTAGGGATTGTAAGTTGTTCTGAGATTTATGCGAAGCAATAGAATTTTATTAATCCCGTCAAGGATGCTGGAGTTGCTGGCCTCTAGTCTCTGTACAGAACTCCAGCTTTTCTTTCTGAGCCTTGGTCATGGGTCCCGAGTTTCCTCCGATGTCCCCAGCAAGTATCAAAATCCGCCATATATACATTGCAGTTGGCAAACACGCTTCGAAACGTGGGGTGGCCACGACACCGCTAAAAGACAACTGGACAACTAAAAAACCGTACTCGTGCGCATAGCCAGAAAAGGTACCGAACACCAATTTCTACAAAATGGAAGATTTTGCTCTTTCCGAGGACGAATATTACAAGTACCTTGCCGACGAATTCAGAAACAGGTTAAAATAGTCACCTCATATATCCAATATGTTTCCTTCTACGGTGTGTACGATATATTTTCTCAGAAGAAAACTCAGGAGTGCTGTATTCACCACCACTATTTTAGTGTACGCCACTTTTGTCATCCAGATGAAATGAAACTGCAACGAGTCAACTGCAGAGCAAAGAGATTTATATCTGGGAAGCACGCCAGGAAGGCTGCATTTCTTAGCTAATGCAATAAAATCACATGCATACCTTGGAGAACAACACAATGATTTCTGGCATTGCCTTCTTAAGTGACTGCATTTAGAGTAAAAATACGATCATAGAACTGCGTCAAATTAAAGCTACCGCAATATGTCCAACCTCTTAAGACGACAATTACTCATCACTGTCATCGACATTCATTGGTTTCTATCTTCGCAAAAACAAATAGCTATGAGTCAAATTTCGCCGCTCAAACCGATCGAATTTTAAATTCACTTCCTTATAGGAGGCGGGGGGGGGGGGTACTTTTCTCCCGCTAAATTTTGAGGAAAAACCTTCATTTCTCATCATGGTTGTGAGTCTTGTCCTTTCTTATCGTATACTAACGGGTCGTCTTTTCACTTTTGTACCGCGTAGTGCTTGGTGCGATTTATTGGACCACATATAATGGTCAAACATACAAAATTCGGGGAGACACTTGCTATTTCTTACGCGCCAATAACCGCAGTGGCCAATTGGCCCAAGTGGGTGTGTGAACATATTGGGCGGCTATACTGACTCCGCAGCAAACGGGAATTGAGAAATTAGGCGGGAGCTTCTAACGGCAGCTACTCTTTGTCGTTGACCAATCACCTTGAGTCGGCATTTGGGAAGTCAGCGTTGGTGGGGTAACGCCGCAGTCGAACGGAAAATCGGCGAATCCGCAATGAGCATCTGACAGGAGTTGCCAATCGCCAATCCGCCAGAGTAGGTATGGGTCTGGGCATCAGTGTTAGGTACGCTTAACGTCGAACCTGACCACGGGTCCAACCCACCGTTCGGATCAACGACGTTCGGCTTCTAAGCATTCGCAGCCAATGGGGGCCAGCGCGTTGGCGCGTTTGCGGCCAACGGGGCCGCGGCATACCAACGCTCGCATCGAGAATTGTGGGTATTGGCGGGTCTTCGAGTCAGATGTTTGTACTACCATATTCAGGCCGACGACGCCGGATTTGCGCAGAGTAAGCCATGCGAGGCAATCGCCCTGAAAAGGCCGTTCGTTGAAGCGGCGATTGCTCAGTGGGCGCCGGTTGCGCCGCCTCAGGTCAGGAATCAGCTCTGTCGGCGGGCCGGAATTTGTTCTGGCAGATTAAATCCACGCCGAAGCTGACGGCACATGTGACCAGAGACCTCGTGGCGATCCTCTCTAGGGTAACCTGCGTTGCGGAGCCCGCTCGTCAGACCGTGGGCCGTTTGCCTCCGTGCAGCGTGCACTTCCCCCCGGCGCTCCGCAAGGGCCCTCAGGCGGCGGCAACCTCAGGGCACGCATCACAGACGGCACGTTCCTACCGTCCTAATAACAGCGCAGCGGTGCACGGAAATGCGCCACAACGTGGGGCTACGGCTTTTTCTTTCCTGCACGTCCGCTGGAAAAAGAAGCGCTTGTCGCAATTCGTTAACCGATGTGCCGCTCTACTGCAGTAGTGGAACAGGATCATCAAGAAAGTAACAACATTACGTCGGGAGAACATGGCGCAGTTACGACGAACTTTTCGAGAAAACTACTCCAAGCTGGACGTTTTCTTTCTGGCGTTGATCTCTTGGGAAAGTTTATTTCTCTTAGTTGGTGGAAAGAGCGTGTTGCATGAAGTATTAATTTCCTATAACTCCCAAGCTTTGCTTATACCTCTTTTTTTTTTTTTGCTAACGATAGATAGTATTTTTTTCGCGACTTTTCGCGTTTTTTTTTTTTGTAATCCGGGAGTAATCCTGTTTGGCTTGCATCCGGTGGTGACTCTTTTCCCCCCTCCCCCTAATTTACTAGGTGGTCTTGCCGCTTCTCCTCGCTCAACTCAAAGCAGATTTAGCTTTAACTTGTTCTTAGCTTTAACCTCGGGTTGGAAGCTTTTCTCTTTGCGCATGCAGATGAGGAAACACTTTGAAGTTTCTAAAAAGGTAGTGCATAATTCGAAATCCTGTAAGCAGCTTATAGCTCCGCTTCGAAATTGCGCCTTAATCCCCCTTTATTTATGCGGGCGACGGGAAAGAACTTTCCAAATGCCAAGCAAAAAGGCACTTATTATGTTTCACGCGAAATGAGGGGCTTACGTTTACGCGCAGCCACCAATAAATTTTGCAATTGGTTGACTCGACGCTGTCCCTCGCCTCGCCCGCGCTCGAAACACGCAGGAAACGGCCAGTTAGGAACCTTCGCTTGTTCGATTTCTCGCTGCAGCTACGCACCCTAGCAACGTTCGGCGGCTTTCCGCTTCATTTGCGGATGAAAACTGGATGGGTAATTTCGGGTGCTTCACTTTCGTTCCGAAGTGCCCTTGCACAGGCGTTTGGGGGAAGCTGTACCGAAGAGAGAGACAGAGAGATAGCTTTAATAATACGGAGAAGTCAGCTTAAGCAGCTTAAGTTAGCTTTGCTTGCGAAAAGAGCGAGAACAGGTGAAACACACTAGCGCACAAACACTCGCACTAAAGGGCTAAAAACAGGCACAGAAACGCTAAAAGACGCATGAGCGGCCAATGAGCCCACGCACAGATATGCCCTCGTATAAGAGCTGCTGTCAATGCTACGTGTAAGCCGCTTTGTTTCGTCAAAACTGGAAGCCGGGTTTGGCAAGCAGGCCTAGCTCCCGAAGGGAGAGCTCGAAATGGAACCTACAGTTCGGAACGGCACCCGTTTTAGTCAGACTGGCAACGAGAGGGGCACAGCTCTCTGAAACCGCTCCTGAATCGGCTGCATATCGTTGACGCAAGAGACGATCACTACCTGTGGCTAGCGCTGACGCTCAATCACACCCTCCTGTCGATCCATCGGCCAGCGAGGAGCTCGACTGTTCTCCTCGCCCCCTTATCGCCCCCCCCGCCATCAGCCCACTGCACGAGTGGCTGGTGGCGGGGGCGATACGTCCTGGCCCAAGAATATACAAGTTTCCCCTTCGCTTTGGCTCTTCTTTCATGTGGTTCTCCTCGGGGACAACGCGCAGAACAGTTTTTTGGGTTTCGCGCTTTTTTTAATAGCACAGTTGTTTCAGATACTAGTTCCGCCGTCCAGCGTTACCAGAAAAAAGAGCGCACGTGAGCGCGCACCTCGGGAGGAGCTTTCGGCATCGGCCAGCTCAACTTTTGAGAACACTGTGACCAGCGTTTCTGGCGTGTGCTCTTCCTCTCACCAGTTCACGTGCGTTCGCGCCTCAATTGAAAGCACAGAACAGCGCACGCTTCCGACGCGGACTTCGCGAAGCCGGTTGCCGCCGGTTCTAGTGCTACGCTGTCCACTTTGGGAGAAATGTGAGAGACTGCGGACAAAACAATCCGTGCCTGCCGGTCCAGGAGAACCTTCAGCCCGTGTGAGGTGGCAGCAGCCGGGTCTCCGCCAGAGGGGCCGCCTGCTCTGCTGTTTCTCGAGCCCTGCACTACTAGTGCAAACTGTGCCGATATTTTTGTCTGAAACTCATTATTTATCGTTTTTTTTTTCGCTACGGCTCCAGCTATTAAAGCGAAGCTTTCTATATCTCACTGATGGCGCATGCCGCGTAGGAGAGCCACTGCAGGAAAGCCAACTTTCCCTGACGATGATGACCGTGTGTGAGGTGAAAGAGAATCGAACCTAGGCCCCTTGTGTTACGAAGCCGACGTCTATCCGTTTGTGCTATTGCTGCGCGGTCGAAGCAGTTTGGATTTGGAGAGGGGCGCGTGCCAAAATAAATAAATCATGCACGTCTCCGCAAAACGACACCAAGTGTTGAGCGGCAAGCTTTCTTCGTGCGAAATCACAGGGCGAAGGGTCAAAGTCAAAGCGACTGCGATCAAAAGTCCGCATTATCTGCGAGTCAAAGTCCAAACTCAGACGGCAACCAAATACTCTATCACCAGAAAGCTTCGTGTTCAGCCATCGTGTCGTGAGACTTAGGGGTGCGTGATATTTTCAAAATTGCGTGTTTAATTTCGCAGCATTAGAAAGTATGAGAAGTTATAAGAATTATAGTGCGCATTGAAAAACGCCGCCAATTTCATTGGGGACAAGATTCACAGCGGGAGCAGCGCATAAACTTTAACACAAACACATTTATTTATTTATTTATTTATTTATTTATTTATTTATTTATTTATTTATTTATTTATTTATTTATTTATTTATTTATTTATTTATTTATTTATTTATTGGTAATACTGTTGACCCACTGGTGGGGGTCGTTACAGAGAGGGAACAAACACTGCAATAAAACACAGTGATGAACAAAACACTGCAAAATACTGCAAGAGAACAAAACAAGGAAACAAAATACAGCGAGGGAACAAAAAGGTGAACCAAAATACTCTAATAGCGCACAGTCATGAATAGATTTGGGATGACGCACTATTTCTAAAAAACATATCTATAGCTAATTCAAATTGTTGTACACCCGAGCACTCCACAACATCGTTTGGTAGTTTATTCCATATTTCAATAACATCCCGAAAAAAAGAATAACGATACACGTCAGTTTGCGTAATAACAGTTCGAATCGCTGTGCTGTGATTTTTTCGGGAACTATGTTTTGGAGGCACTTTCACATACTGTTCTTTATCTAGTTTTTATGATCCATGCAATATCTGGAAAAGAAATTTCAGCCCTTGCTTTGTTGTTCTGCTTTCCAGAAGTTCCAACCCGCACTGCTGAAGCATATCTGTAACTGAGTCTGTGTGGCGATACCTAGAACATATAAAACCTGCTGCGATTCGTTTTTTTTTTTTGCTACCTTCTTTTTAAAACCCTTTTGGTGTGGGCTCCATACAGCATTTGCATATTCTAAAACAGGACGTATGAAAGTCTTGTAGGCAACTAACTTAATTTGTTTAGTCGCGTTTGGTAGCTTCCGCCTAAAAAAGCAGAGCTTTTGATATGCTTTGGTGTAGGTATTATGCACATGAATGCGCCAATCAAGATTATGCGCCACTGTCACCCCTAAGTACCGGAAGCTCAATACCTCGGTCAAGGCATATTCTCCTATATTATATTCAAATCTTAGGACATCTCGCTTTCTTGTTACATGCGTATATGTTGTTTTTTTTATAATTGATTTCCATGCCCCACTGTTGACAGCATAAATTTACTGCTTGCATGCATTTGTTTAGTTCAATCTGATCGTTGGGGCTTAGTAGACGAGAATAAATCAAACAATCGTCCGCGAAAAGTTTCACCTTAGCAGGTGCGTTGACAATGGCAGGAATATCATTTATGTACAGTAGGAACAATAACGGTCCTAAAACGGAGCCCTGAGGCACTCCAGACAGAAATTCGCATTTTTTTGATACGCTTGTTTCGATTTTGACTCTTTGGAAACGATTTCGTAAGTACTCCTCGATCCACGAAACAATACCCTCACTAATTCCTAGCCTCCGCAATTGTAGAGCAGTTTATGATGCGGAACCTTGTCGAATGCCTTCGCAAAGTCTATACATACAACGTCTACCTGTTTGCACCCATCTATAGCCTCGCAAAGGTCATGGACAGTTTCGATTAATTGAGTGACTGCCGAAAGGCCAGATCGGAAGCCGTGCTGAAATTTACAGAGCAAATCGTTTTTTTCTAAGAAGTTAAGAATGTGTTTGGCTATCATATCCTCTAATACTTTACAACACACCGATGTTAGCGAGACGGGTCTGTAGTTTGTTAAGGACAGTTTATTTCTACCTTTATGTATCGGAACAACGTTCGCATCGCGCGAGTCCTGAGGTAGTGAATTATCCCTTAATAATGTTTTAAACAAAAGCTGCAGGTAATAGGACATCCACTCAGCGTACCGTTCAAGGAATGCTGTCGGTATTTCGTCTGGGCCACATGATTTTTTGGGTCCAACTTTAACAAATGTTCAAACACACCCTCCCTCCTAATTTGCAGGTCTTCCATTGGGTACTGTATTGAATAGACTAGGCTTTCCCTCTTATTGTCACCGCTATACTTTGTGAAAACTGATTGGAAGAAACGATTAAATAGGTTCGCGATATCTTTTTTTTTTTTTCTGTAAGCACTACTTCGCCATCCATTATCGGTTCGATTGCATCCTTCTTATCTGTAAAGTATCACCAGAACTTTTGTGGTGAGCATTTGAGGAAATCTGCGAGCGTTTTATTGGAAAACGTTTTCTTCGATTTTACTAAGGCGGATTTCAGGCTTTTTTTAGTTAATGAAATTTTCGTAGGGTTGATTTTTTCTTTTTCTTAATCTTTTTAGCTTGCGCTTGAGGTGAATTATGTCTCTAGTTATCCAAGAATTTTTCTTTTTTGATTTCTTCGTTCGTGTGGGAACAAACTCGTTAATGCAGTGTTTTATAATACTTTTAAGACACTGCCATAGTTTTTCGACACTTTCGTGGTGGGGTGCTATTTTAAATTCGTCAAATCTGCTCTCCAAAACGTCTAGGATGGACGTGTCATCCGCACGGCCATAATCTTTAGCGTGTACCAATTCATATGGTTTTCCAGAGGCCCTTGCGCTCACCGGTATATTGAAGCAGACCATCTTATGATCAGATAAATCTTCGTCAATTGATACAGTGTAATCCGCCACTCCACCAGATATGAAAATCAAGTCCAACACTGACTGCTACTTTGCGGTAACCCTTGTAAATTCTTTAACTATTTGATTAAGAATATGCGAAAACATAATCTGCATCAGTTTGTTCGAACTATGTACTTCCACTTGACCCGTTGATATATTTTCCCAATTAATATGTGGCAAATTAAAGTCACCAGCCATTATTAGCCATGCATTTTCATTTACATGCGAGTTTAGGAAACAATTCAAGTCATCCAAAAATTTTGTTGAAGTGGAGGATGGCCTATATACAGCCCCTATCAAATACACCTTGTTTGCATAGGTAATCCGACACCCTACCAGTTCGGGTAGAGTGCAGTGCAAAGGCGTGGTACTTATAGTTCTTTTCACAATGATAGCCACTCCACCACCTCTAGTATCTCTGTCCCATCTAAACGCTTTGTAAGCGGGTGGGAAAATACTACTCTCACTAATTTCATTCTGCAACCACGTCTCAGTTAAGAGCAATACATCAGGGTTTTGGGAAATTAATAAATGTTCCAGATCAATTATCTTGTTAGCTATACTGCGTGCGTTCATAAAAGAATAACGCTGCCGTGTTTCCCACTGATAGGGCAGGCGTTTGATGTTTGTTGCAATAAACACATGCATATTCACCAACGCTGCAGCGTCGTTGGTGGGAGCGCAATCGCTCTTTGGAAAGAAGGCGTCCAGAATGGCTGCGGGTGGTCGAAATTGCGAGCGCGCTACACCAGAGCGCGCTGCGAGAGGGAGCTGGCCAGAGAGGGGGCTTACTGTTGCAGTAGAGGGAGCATCAAGGCGCCACCGTGATAAGGGGTCGACAATATGGGCCCGCTTGGACGCAGTCTCTTCATGGACACTGCCGAGGAGCACCAGCTTGGAAATCGCCGCTTCACAAGAATGGGCAGCTCGAAACTATCGCATCAGTATTCAGGGTTTCTCAAAGGGCTTCTCCAAGTGTCAATGGTAGTGCAAACGCTCATTAATCCCGCGGTATTTGGGCCTCTCCCGTGCGGTGGGAGCAAAGCAAGGCGGGAGTTGCAGGGGAGGCTCTTCATTGGCTCCTCGTGTCACTCTTCTCCCACCTGGACGCTGCTCCGGAACGGCGTTCTGTTCTTGCGCCGTCTTGGGCGTTCTTCGTGTGTGTCCGCGCTCATTCTTTTCTGCAGCGGGAACCCCAACCCGTAGTTTCATACGTATACATACTACAGGGAAATGTGGCGCTGCCATCGCGGGCAATCGTGGGCGCCGCCATTGCAGCTAGCGACGCCCCTCGCCTACTTGGCTTGGCTAGCCACAAAGCTTCTTATTTGTCTCGAAGCCAAAATCATCAAAAAAGGGTAAGAACGCTTTCTTCTCCACCTTGCATGAGGCTCCTAAAAAATCCCCGACAAAAATGTTTTGGAGCTTCCATTTCATAATAACAAAACAGTAATATTACTGTTGTTTTTTGCAGCCAGACGCAACTTTCGAGTCTCTTCATGAGACTTGCCAAGGACAAGTGGGACGTGCGTGCCCGGTACATGACTGAACTCTCGATGAAGTGCTACTCGCCTAGAAAGTGGCACCACATTTCCCTGTAGCATATATTAGTATGAACTCTTTACGTCAAGCGCCCAGGCAGCACAACAGCGTCAGTCACTCTCCTCAGCTAAGCCTGCGACAGCAGCTTCCCCGTGCGGGGTAAATTAAGCTACCAGGGAGACGCCACTCTGCTCCTGGCGGGGTAGAATGGCTCTTCTTTGCGCACATGTGCAGGGCGACGAGCGCGCAATTGCTGACGCCAACGGTCACCACGCAGCCAGCATCGGCGATGCTTCCTCCCTTGTTCCCCAAAAATGGCGTAATCATGCGAAGTCGGCAAAAGCGCTTTGCACTGAAGCTGGGCCGCGTTTTGGGGATTATCGGAGGGAACGCTATCAGCGTGCAATTGGCGGCGGTGAGTAATGGGAGACACTAGCCGGCATGATCAGCCCTTCGTCCTCGAGCGTCAAATAGGGCTGGCGGAGAACTGCTACCATCGTGCGCGCGCGCTGGCCACTCCGTGGCATCTCGATGCTCACTGTGCATGCGTCGATCATTCCAATGGGTGAGGCGGGGTCAGTTCTGCCAACTAGATCAGTGTTGCGTACTTGAGAGATTTGTGTTAACCAGCTCAGTTCGCTGTGCCCCCTATGAACCTCCACTAACGTCGGGCGCTAGTCTGTGCGCACTCCAAGGGTCGGCGTAAAAGGCTGTACAAGGGCCAGAGATAGTAATAGTTTGTTTTTCATAAACTGTACAAGGTTATGGGGAAAGAAAGGGAAAAAGTTGCACATAAGCAACTTGACCGGCCCTTACAACCCGTGTAAGTTGCAGCAACAGGGCGGAAAAGCAACAAAAATATACAAAACGTAAGGAAAGAACGTACATATAGATATACAAAGCTTATATATACACAATCATATGTACATGTAAAAGTGCACGCAAAAACGCATGACCGAGCGAGGGACGAAGGAAATTAATGCAAGCACATGGATGACCAGAAATACCACGCACGGTTGTGCGCGTACAAAGTAGAACTCCATCATTTTACCATGACAAAAAAAATGCTAACATAGTAAGCAGGAACATAATAACAGACATAGCCACACAATTTACTGCAGATTAGCAATGTAAGTAGAACGTTTTCAGTTGAGCGGTTGTACAAGCATTATAATTGAATTTGTTTAAATCATGGGTATTTAATAATGCTGGAAGATTGTAGCGGATCATTTGTTTGCCATAATTTGTTCGGGTGAAAGGTACATGCCACGTTTCTGCTGATCTTGTGCCGTAATGGCGCACCGTAGGTCGTAGGTTTGCTAGGCAGCATATTTTACGTTGTGTAGAGCTGCGCTCTTTAATAAACATGGTCGACAGTTGGTAATTATACAAACTGGGAAATTTAATTACTCAAAATCGTGAAAATATAGGTGCAGTGTGTGCATCAAATTTTTCATTACACACAGAGCGTATAATTTTTTTCTGGAGCAAAAACACACGGTTAATATTAGTAGCAGAAGTCGTGCCCCATACAAGAATACAATAGTTCAAGTGACTGGCAAAGAAAGAATGGTAAACGAGTAGCTTTACTTTGAGAGGAAGGGATTTAAGTGCGAATACTTAACCCGCGATCTGCGAGAGTTTCCCGGCGAGGTAATTAGTGTGGCTACTCCATGACATATCTTGATCAAAAATGATACCCAGTGTTTTGGTTGACGTCATCACTTCGAGATTACAATGGTTTAATCTTATGTCACTTTGAAGACTTACGTTCTTGTTTTTGGCCTGAAATAGAACTGTTTTAGTCTTATTTGTGTTAATCGTGAGGCCATTTTCGATCGACCATTTATGTAGTTTTGCCAAGACCGAATTGGCAGTGGTTACTAAGCCTTCAGAGTTATTGGATGTGAAGAGTAACGTCGTGTCGTCGGCATAGATTACATATTTGGTAGAAGCATCAACATTAACGATATCATTTACATAAATATTGAAGAGAAGCGGCCCTAATATGCTGCCTTGGGGCACGCCTAATTTGATAGGCTTGAGCTGAGAGGAAATACCGTTTACTTCCACATACTGACTGCGATGGTTAAGATATGATTTTATAAGATCATGGGCGACGCCCCGAATACCGTAATGAAGTATTTTCTGAAGTGGAAGGTCATGATTTATACAGTCAAACGCTTTGCTAAAATCTATGAAAACCCCCAAGGTCAGTAAATTATCCTCAAAGTTTTTTAGTATGAATTCTTTTTGTTCTAACAGCGAGTTGCGTACTCATGCCTCTTCGAAATGCAAACTGACATTGAGTTAAAAGATTTTTACTTTCTAAGAAAGTAGACAAACGTCGAAAAATAAGTTTTTCCAAGCACTTAGAAAATAAAGGTAGTATGGATATAGGCATATAATTGGAAATATCAGTTCTGTCTCCTTTCTTAAACAATGCTAAAACTTTTCCAATTTGCATTTTTTGCGGAAAAACTCCTGTAGAAAAGCATAAGTTATAAACGTATGTTAGTACTGGTGCGATAGCATCAAGTACAAACTTTACTGGCCTCATTTGTAGTTGATCAGCATCGCGAGTGGTGCTATTCTTTATTTCTGTAAAAGTTTTAATAATCTCAGTCACATCGGTAAGTTGCAAGAAGATACTGTCGGTGCAAAACGCAGTAATATGGCGGCAGGCCGTGTCACTGACAGCACTGCCGTCTAGACTAGTAAAATGATTATTAAAGGTATCTGAAAGTAGTTGCTCCGGTATGGTAATATCATTTTTTACAATTTTAATCGGCTGAACCGAGTTGGGGTAGCGGTTCATCATACAGTTTAGTTTTTTCCACATTATTCGGCTGTCATTGTGGCAAGAGTTAAATGACTGGTAATGATAGTTTGATTTGGCCTTTCGTAGCTCATTATTTAGCTTGTTTCGAAAAGATTTAAATATTTTAAAATCAGCTGGGTTACGCGATGCCATGAACTTCTGGTATAGCTTCGTTTTAGCTTTAATTTTATCAAGAAGCTCTTTCGTTACCCATGGCTTGCGTATCTTGGCAGGGCGTTTCGTACTGTTACGCAAAGGGAAGAATTTTTGATAGGAACTCGTAAATATCTGCAGAAAAGATTCATAGGCCAAGTTGGCGTTCTGCGCATTGTAAACATCGTTCCAGTCAGTAGATAACATTTCATTTTGAAAAGCTTCTAGTTGATGCTGTGTGATCAGCTGAAATTTGTGCGAGCATGCGTTTAGGGTCTTCACCTCTCTTTTTACACTAAAAAAAAAATGGGCATGTGATCACTGACACTGTGGCAAAAAACACCGGCTTTTACACTGTTGGGATTAAAATTGGTGATAAATAAATCAATACATGTTGATGTATCGACGGTCTTCCTGGTCGGCGCACAAATCAGATTGTAGTAACCATGAGTTACTAGCAGCGTGCGAAATTTTTGTTCTGCAGTGCTGTCAGCTAGCATATTTATGTTAAAGTCTCCGCCGCAGATGACATTATACTTGTTGTCGGCAACGTATTGAATGAAAGACTGAAGAAAAGAAATGAGGTCATCGATATTCCCATGCGGAAGTCGGTAGAACACGGAATACACAGTTTTGGCACATAAAACAGACAAAACTTCATAATTGCAGGTAATAGAGCAAAATTCTTCGATAGGAGTTACACAAATATCTTCGCGAGCGAGCAAGGAGACTCCTCCTCCACGTGACCCTGTTCTTGATTTGGTAAAACAACGATAATCCGGCAGACGCCAAGGAACACAGTATTCATCGTACCAGGTTTCGGACAACATTATGAAATCAAATGTAAAGTCAAGGCTGCTAAAAAATACATCCAGCTCCGCAGCTTTATTCCTGGCGGATTGGCAGTTCAAGTGGAAACAACGTGTGGCTTTAGCATGTTCGTTTCCAACAAAATTAAAAAAAGTAGAAGGAAAAACCCAATCTGTGCTAGACATAGCAGTTTGTTGGATCATTTAATGGCCAGGAGGGGCTAGCTTGTCTACATCAGCGTCACACTTTATTCGGACATTACGACCACCTTCATCCTTCTTAACGAGTATCCACCCGTTTCGGTGCCAGGCGAAGCGATAGCCATTATCTGATGCCCAATCTCTTGCAAGTTTCAGTAGTGCTCGATTGTGTGCGGTTAGGTTTTCTGAGATAAAGTGACCCCGCGCGACAGTTTGAATACGTTTCCTTTCGTCAAGCCACCGATCACGCATAGCCTGGTTCGCGAAGCGAACGATAGTTCCTGGGATCCTGTCCGCCTTTGAAGGTAGCCGGTGTATTGAAGAGACTGATTGTTCGTTTATAGGTTCAAGTGATAGTTTGGAAGCGATGTGGTTTACTTTCGACAAGAGGCATTCATCTTTGGTTTGTTTGATGCCGTGAATTTCGATGTTGAGTTTGCGGCTGTGGTACTCCAATTCGTTTAGCGCAGCAGACATCTTGGAGAGGTCGTCTTCCGTGTTAGTTTTTTCGAGTTTGAGGACCCTGGACTTCAGCGATTCGATTTCGCCATCCTGCCTTGCGACATCAGCAAGAAGTTTGTCGTATTGCTCAGACATGAATTTGATGGACGCTTGGATTTCGCTTACAGTTTCTTTGAGAGGCATCAGGTCATCAAGCTTCCCGCTGACGTCGAGTAGCATGGCGGCGAGAGACTGCTCGTTCTCTTTTGACAGGTTGGAGTCATCTTAGATTTTCGGCATTGAGGACATCGCCAAAATTTTTTGTACTCCTCTCCCTTTGTCTTAAAGGGACCTTGCAACACTTGCCATCGACTACTAGTACTGTATTTTGGGATAAAGTCTATTGTCCCAGAAATCTCCTCCCGCAAGAATTATAAAAATCCGTTCACAATTAACGAAACTACGCGCGATGAGAAATCGCGCATAATCGTTCCCTCTCAACTCGAGCGCGGACAAGGCGACGAAAGCTGCGCGCTCTCTCCCGGAGAGGGGGGCGGCTCGCGGCGTTCTCTTCGGTGGCCTTCGATATATCACATGCCGGGTAATTTTCTCCTTTTCTCCGCAACGCGGAGGGGCCTATTTCCGGTCTGGTGCCACAAAAAAGCAGGCATGGGTGCCCGCTCGCAAGTGTGCGCTCGGGCTGGTAGGGCGTCTTTGAAGCAATAAACGTTTGTAGTCGAGCGGTCCCGTTGAAAGGGAAGTATTGAGCTCATCACTCAAACTCCGCGCGCACTCAAAACACAAAATAAACGGCAAAACTGTGCCTACAGGTTCAGGCATAGAAGAGGTTCGTACACAGCGATGACGACGACGGAAATGGGAGAACCTAGCCGCGAAGTTGACCAGTGACAGCCGATCGGGCAGCCATGGCCTATGTGACGTCCCTTAGGCCATGCATAATGAGGACAACTGAAGAGAGGGCGGTTTGTTTTTCCGCGTTTTTCACATCGATTTGCGCGCTCACCGCTTCACGTGCACGTGTAATATTTGGCTCAGGTATTCCTGGCAGTGTAATCTAAACGTCGCGCAGGTTTACTTGTACTGCTCAAAGAGTGTTGCAGGGTCCCTTTAAAGGTTACCTCGGAAATTCCAGAACATTTACCAAGGTGGTACTGGCTTAAGCATTCACTGCATGACATTACAAGCTCATCTGGCTCAAGTATTTCAGCGCACGTGGCGCACTGCTGATCATTAGACATGTCCGAAGAATGCCGTAGGCGCAGAAATACTACAACCCTACGGCACAACGCATTATAGGAAAAAGAAGAAAAAATCAGGCAGCACAAAATGCAGCAGCATCAGCAGCAGTGAAGCAGCAAGAGTACAGTCGTTATAAGGTTACGAGGCGGGTTGAGACAAACCTGGAAAGTTGGCGCAGGGGGAATTAGTCGAAACGTCAGAGCTCCGCCGCTGCTGCTGCCGACTGAAGCTTGGGTACAGTCGGTGTCTTCTTTTGTAGTCCCTGGGGGCGTTGCTTCATGCTGTAGACGTCACGAAACGTCCCAGGCACGTGATGGCGCAGATACAGCAAAGTGTAAGGCTTCACGATGACTGGCCAATCTCCAGGACGGGACGAGGCAGCATTCACAGTAGTGCAGCAGGCAGCCTGGAAAGTTGGCGCAGGGGGAATTAGTCGAAACGTCAGGGCTCCGCCGCTGCTGCTGCCGACTGAAGCTTGGGTAGAGTCGGTGTCTTCTTTTGTAGTCCCTGAGGGCGTTGCTTCATGCTGTAGACGTCACGAAACGTCCCAGGCACGTGATGGCGCAGATACAGCAAAGTTTAAGGCTTCACGATGACTGGCCAATCTCCAGGACGGCACGAGGCAGCATTCACAGTAGTGCAGCAGGCAGCCTGGAAAGTTGGCGCTGGGGGAATTAGTCGAAACGTCAGAGCTCCGCCGCTGCTGCTGCCGACTGAAGCTTGGGTAGAGTCGGTGTCTTCTTTTGTAGTCCCTGGGGCCGTTGCTTCATGCTGTAGACGTCACGAAACGTCCCAGGCACGTGATGGCGCAGATACAGCAAAGTTTAAGGCTTCACGATGACTCCAGGACGGCACGAGGCAGCATTCACAGTAGTGCAGCAGGCAGCCTGGAAAGTTGGCGCAGGGGGAATTAGTCGAAACGGCAGAGCTCCGCCGCTGCTGCTGCCGACTAAAGCTTGGGTAGAGTCGGTGTATTTTTTTGTAGTCCCTGGGGGCGTTGCTTCATGCTGTAGACGTCACGAAACGTCCCAGGCACGTGATGGCGCAGATACAGCAAAGTTTAAGGCTTCACGATGACTTGCCAATCTCCAGGACGGGACGAGGCAGCATTCACAGTAGTGCAGCAGGCAGCCTGGAAAGTTGGCGCAGGGGGAATTAGTCGAAACGTCAGAGCTCTGCCGCAGCTGCTGCCGACTGAAGCTTGGGTAGAGTCGGTGTCTTCTTTTGTAGTCCCTGAGGGCGTTGCTTCATGCTGTAGACGTCACGAAACGTCCCAGGCACGTGATGGCGCAGATACAGCAAAGTTTAAGGCTTCACGATGACTAGCCAATCTCCAGGACGGCACGAGGCAGCATTCACAGTAGTGCAGCAGGCAGCCTGGAAAGTTGGCGCAGGGGGAATTAGTCGAAACGTCAGAGCTCCGCCGCTGCTGCTGCCGACTGAAGCTTGTGGATCCACGCGGCCGTGGGCCGCGTGGATCATGTGGGCCGTGGGCCGCGTGGGTCATGTGGGCCGCGGGTTTTGACCGTAGCAGTGAAGGTGTCTGCATACGTACACTACGCAACCAGGTCACCACGGCCTCTCCTAGAGCCACTAAATAAAACAAATGTCACGTGACGCGGTTCGACCAATGGCCGCTGTCGGCGGCATAGAACAATGACAGAAAAGAGTGCCGATACTCTGAAACCTCATCTAGTGGCTCTAGCCTCTCCTCTCGCGTAGCGCCGTCGTCTACGCACGGTTCACTTCTGGTATCTCAGTTAACGCCTGTCAGTGATATTCCGTGGGCGGCTCAATATGTAGCTCCCGCTTACAACACGTAGGATGTTCGTCCGATTCCCACCGCTGACTCTGCTGAAATGTCTCTTTTAAAGGGGCCATGCAGACAAGTTTGGTTCATCCGAAAGTTTGCCTCGTTAGAGTCATACTGACACCACTTTTACCGCACACTTCGCTCAAATAAACTATATACCCGGAACATTGTTGGCGCTAGGCGGGACAAAGACGAGGATTTACACACACAAGTGAAGCGCACTTCTTTCACGTCTGGAAAACTGCCTTTACTAGAGTGAACTAGCCTTTACCCTTGCGAGGGGCCCCTGACCCTTGTCCATCTGGCGGGGCCCACGGCCATCATGCCACGTTGCGCCATTGCCGGGGGTGAAAGAGTCTGGCGGCATGTCCTGCCACAGGCGGTGGCAAGTTGAGCGTCTACCGTGGCTGTGGAAGGCACCATGTGCATTCTTGTGCCTTGGTGGCGCCGGGAACCTACCGGTAAAATAGGTACAAGTGACTCCCCGGCTTGGCGCTCGGCCCTTGTGTGGGGCTACAACGCTCGCAAAGTTCACCCGCCTTGCACGAGAAATCGCCCCTATGGAAAGGGGTGGCTGCAAGAACGCAGGAACTTGTGTGTGTAAATCCTCGTCCTTGTCCCGCCTAGCGCCAGCAATGTTCCGAGTAAAAAACCAACTAGCCTCATTTCAAGATCTCGTAAATTATATAATTAGGAAAAAAGTGAACGGCCATTCGACTCGCTAGCTCATTTCCCGCAACAGAACCTATGATGCCATTTCTGCCAGCTGTGCGATTGGCTGAGGCCGCTAAAAGCGAACGAAAATTATGCAGGCCTAATTAGCTTGCTGTGTGAGCTATTTGCGCCTAAATGTAATGCATATTCATTTTACAGCAGTAAAAATGGTGCGGTAAACAATGAAATTTGCGAAAATACATGTAAGCATAGAAGTACCGATGCGCACTACTGTTGGTACTGGGAGCACTGTGCTTGTTTTAGTTGCACAGCAGTCCGCCGCTTTGGAGTCGTCTTACACGACACTGGTCGATTGGCGTAGGCGACATTGTCTTAAGTGACCCTGTTTGTCGAGTATACCCGATCTTTCACGAAACTATTACTTTCTTCAGTAACAAAAACAAGCTAGGTGCAAATATGGTCAAAAACAAAGCAACGGCGGACAACGGTCCGTATGGTAACGCCATCTGGGAGGACTGACGGCAAGCAAGGCTGCAGATCCTAATGACACACTGGAAGTTCGTTTGAATACGCGCACTTATTACTTCATGGCAGAAGTTACGTAAACACACGATTTAGCAGGAGAATCAAAGTTTTAACCTAGATTGAATAATTTCTCAGTGAAGACAGCACCCTTAGTAGCCCTTCTTCGGCTACTTAAACAGAAACATTTTGGTCTGTCTGTCTGTCTGTCTGTCTGTCTGTCTGTCTGTCTGTCTGTCTGTCTGTCTGTCTGTCTGTCTGTTAATTCAGCCACCCTGCCTAAAGATAAAGGAATTCTGAAACGACATGTTTACATTGATAAAAGCTTTCCAAACCACTAAATCTAATACCGTACTTTGTAATTGTCGATATTGTTAACAAAAAAAAAACAGGCATATCTGATGGAAACATCAATATATAACTGGAACTCGGCAGTGTTCTAACAATTGAAAATAGGTGTGTGATTCGCATTTGCCGTAGAAAATAATAAATACTTGTTGAAGACAATATTGTTCCGAGACAAGCTAGGAGAGATGGCGCACGGCCACAAGCTCAGCGCATGAAAGATTACGGGGCTATTGCCTGGGCCATGCCCGCCGTGCTCCTAGCTCTTGCAGCTAACGATGAAGAAGACTAGGTTGGGTCTCGTTCTCACCGAGGCCGGCTTACACGACTTGTCGAGACCCCTCCCAATAACTTGGAAATACCTGGAAATACACCATCGCTCTTGCATCTTCCTCGTGAAAATATGTTTACCCGAAAATACCAAAATGGCTCTCTCCCGAGCCTGGATCACATGCCAATTGGTGACATGGCGACAGTCCCGAGAGGTCCCAATCGGCAGCGTGCTGGCGTGAAAACGCGGCAAAATTGCATTGGCTTGAGCAAACTTGCACCGTGTTTATCGTGGGAGGACGGGGGGGGGGGGGGGGGGGGGCAGAGGTGGACTGGGGAGAGAAGAGAGGCATTCATGCGCGAGATCTTTCGACGACATTTGTGACCAAGGGAGCAGACACCGGCCATTTTATTTTTCTTGGCTCCTTAATTCGCTGCTTCGAGTAAACGGTCAGAAACGCCATGAGATCGGGCTGACGTCGCTAAGAGTGCTTGGGAGTAAACAAGAGCTTTTGATAATACCGGTGGTACGTGCACGAGAGACGAAAGACACAGCGGAGACGCTGGCGTGGTGCGCTGCCCGAGGCTGCCGTTCTAGAGAAGACGTTCGGCAGGAGCACGTCGGGGTGGGTGGGATGGGGAGGGTGCGCAAGTCATAGCTCTGCGCTACACTTCTCCCACTTCTCCTAGGGCGTACGAAAGGTGTCAAGCAGTGCATGCCAACTGTTAGAAATGCCAGCACGAAAGAAGGAGATGGGGACATTATCACCATGCGTCACCGTACCGTTTGTGTATGCACAGCATAACCAGACGCGCGATGTTCCGCTCATTCGTAGCCTCCCAAGTTTCGTATTTCCCAACTGGGACAGCCGCTGGCAATCTGGAAAGGAGCGGCAGAATGCCTTTAGAGGAACCGGACCAGCACATGCATCCTTCTTCGATGGTTCATACCTGGAGGAGCCGCCGTTGTTGTCCATTGCCGCTCAAGTGTACCTGCTCGAAACGAAGCAGTGAAACTTGCCCCCGAAGTGCTCCCCACCGCCCACCGGAATTCGCGTATGTGTCAATTTCGTAGCTGAAGTACGAGAAAAAACGTGTTTTTTTCCTGCATGTTTCAGAAGCTGGAGGAAAATTCAATAAAATCAGTTTATTCGAGCCTTTACAACGCCAATTCTTTATCGCGTTGCACGGGTGAGAATCTGCGTATACATCGAGGTTTGTCTTTTCTTTGAAATACTGTTACAGCTTCAAAAAAGACGCACAGTTTTGGGCGAGCACATCGTGATCCACTCTTTGTCGAGCCAGCGTCCTACCCGAGGGCTTAAGCTTTACCAACGACATGACGCTGGTTACTTACGGGTGATGGACCTGCATAGTCTGATTATGTGCAATTAATCGTTTGCCTTGCTTTCCTTCAGACGTTCTCCATCGACCGCGCCAAAGAGCCGATTTGCGGCAAAAGAACGAGGAGGCGTGCGTGACGAGAGCTCGTTGCCGTCGCGGAGAGCGCAAACATGCGGCGGCGACGCTAATGCAAGCCACGTTGCGCGGCCGAGCCAACTCGTATCGCGCTAGCTTAATGAGGCGAGCCACGAAAGCGCCGAGTCGTCGATGGGCCACTTATTTATCACGCCAAGTTTCCCGATAATTCGAGAACAAAGGACCACGCCGTTAGGTCCGATGGCCGGCGCCTAATGACGCCAAGGTATCAGCTTCGGGCTCCCCACGATGGCGGAAATGGGCCGAGCGCGCCAGGTGTGCACGAAGATAGGCAAGGGGCACGGCTATGGTTATTTTACAGCGACGAAGTTCTCGAGTTACGCTCCTAGCTTGGATCCACTCTTAGCTCTTTGCTTCGTCGTCTCCGGCTCTCATTAGTCCGAAATTTCGCGTCGGCAAGTGCTCATGGCAACGTCGCAACATTCGCGCACACGCACGTGCACGTGGGGGCAGAGGAAGAAAGACGTAGAAAGACGAGGAGGAGGAGGTAACTCTGTCGGAGCTTTAGATTTTTCCCTCCGAAGCTCGTCTACATTATAGGAAAAACGAGGGGTAGTACTAGGTCTTGTGGGTCAGTAGGTACCTCGTAACACAGCCCTTTATTTCTCGTGGTATTGTGTAGCACCTAAATTAATCGTTTCACTTAGTGTGCCGACGCCAGAGTCTTGAGGATGGGCGAGGGGAGGGCTGAGATAAAACGTAAACGAGCCGGATTCGCTGTTGTCGATAAACTTTTATTGGAGCGGAACATAAGGTGTTGTGGGTGGGCTTCCTAATTCGGAAATCCGCGAGCCGCGGCAGCCGCTATTGCTCGAGACACAAGTATAACCTGCGTCTCTGGCAGGCAGCTGGCCAGCTCGCACTCCCGCTGCTCCAAGGGGAAGGAAGTGATTCCTACTTTCTGCTTAACACCCTCCGGCGGTCGTTGATCACTCCCGGCCACAACCCATCGTCGCGATTTGCTTTACGGCGTGACAATCCCGATTCCAGCTCTGTCCCTAGGGTGTCACCTGTCCGTTATTGGCGCCCTCGGCATGTCTCGCGGAGGGCGCCTAGATGCCTTCTTTGCATTATTTTTGTGTAACGCCAGGTTCACATCTATCGAGCAACAAGCGTTTCAGGGTAACATGTGCACCTTAGCTTGCACGCCTGTTAATTGCTAGTGTGAACACCGCACTGTTAAGTGTTAACAGTGATATGAGAATTTAAAACTTGGAGGGCGCACCGCCTTTAGGAGTCCGATAGCCTTGCAGCATAGCCCAGAAGAAGCAGGCGTAGAAGCATTATCCGCCCGGGTCGAGGACGATGATGAAGAAGGGCGCACCGCAGCGGCAGTCGGCAGAACCGCGTGCGTGGCACAAGAGGAGTGGCCGCAGCCATTTATGCATATGTGTCCGAGAACAGGCGTCTGCCCTGTTAGCCTTTATTATAACGGGTATGTTTCCTGAAATTCAACCGTCACTTTCAATTTGTAGCCAATTCTTCGCTACTGGATGCCAACGAATAGGTACCAGGAAGGGATGCGGCAGAAAAAGCGCAATGGCTCTAAGACTCCGCCGCGCGTCTGCCCACCCCACTCCCAAAAGACAAAGATTGTTGCAGAAACTGTACTCTCACTGACAGACCGTTTGCACCGTTTGCGTGCTCTGGAGCCTACAAAATGAACCAAATTAGGCTTGCTTGCTCATCAGTAATGAACCTCCATAAGATTGCTCCATGACCTTTTTTTTAAGGTTTGCTAGCTAAACCATCCCAAAACGAAAAAATTGTCCGCGTATCTGCTCCTTTCGTTGCAAATGTCGTCGAAAGACGATGGTCTTTGTGGACATTTGCCAAGGAAAGCCCCCCTCTTTCGTTGCGGTTGCCGCGTGATTTTTCGTATGCCGCCAGTAGGTGGCGCGGGCAACAGCAGGCGGCGGTTGGTTTTCTGCAGTAGATGTAGAATATCATTTGCTACCGAAAAATCAAGCATCCATGATTTTTTAAATAAAGAAACACTGTAAATATCCCTTGTGTATCAACAATAGGACTTATATTTGCGTAATGTCTTGTTCATGTTCAACAAAGTTGATAAGTATGAACATATAAACCGGGCTTAGACGCTCACATTTGGCTGTGAGTATATAAGACTATTGCGCAGTATACGTCTTACTTTGGCCGGGTGGCTGAATCGAGTCACAGACAGACAGACGGACAGACAGGCAGACAGGCATACAGACAGACCAAAATTCCTGGGTTTAAGTAGCCCAAGAAAGAATATCGTCTTTAAAAAGCATTTTTAACCGAGCACGCGGCTTTCATTCCCGGCCGCGGCGGCCGCTTTTCTAATGGAGTCGAATAGCAAAAACGCCCGTGTGTGCGACATTTCGGCGCACGTTAAAGATCCCCAGGTTATCAAAATTAATCCGGAGCCCTCCACTACGACGGGCCTGATCGCCTGAGTAATGTCGGCGCATTAAAAGCCCTTATCAATCAACCAATTTTTAACTGAGGTATTTGTGGCACAGGTTATTGAAAACGACTGAGGTGGGCACAGAGGTAATCAAGGCACCTTTAGTACATATTGATGGCTTCGCGTACGGCCCCTGCGCGAGAAAAGAAAATTGCTATATGAGGCGCGTACGGCAAATTAAGCCTCTTTGGAAGCTACGGCGCCATGTTAACTCTCGGGCAAATGAAGCCGAAAGAGCGGCGTATTCGTAATGCCTCCTTCTCACGTCTTGATCTTGTGTTTCGCTGCTCCCCTCACACCGAGGCCTTTCCTGTTCTTTTTCTCTTTTTCTGTCGCCGTGCCTTAAATGCACACCAGCCGCCAAGCTGTGGCTGGTGGCGCGCCTGCTGGGCCGCGGATCGCGCGGCCCAGCAGGAGCGCTTTCTGTCCTGCCAGTCGTTACTGTGATGGGCACAGCTGGCACCGCAGCTTGCCTGCGTGCTGACGCTGTTCTCGGAGTAATTACACAGCTCCTCCGCTTTCCCCCGCCTGCTGCTGCTGCTGCCGATGCGACTTCTCAATGGCGGTGCACGTGCTTTCTCGCAGTGGGCGTACTGTGACGCCGCAGTCCTGGTTCGATAAACGACACTTGCTGTAGTGCGTTGGAAAACTGTAGAAGGCGCCACTGCTTCTGGTTCTCCAGGGTCGAGAACAGGGGAAACACTCACGCCTAACGGCCGCTTAAAGCAGCAATCGGGCTTCCGATTTCACGCGCAAGCGTAAATGGCTTCGCCTTGGAATGCGGCGTTGCCGTGTCTGAATCCTGCCATTTCTCCACGTTATAGCTCGCTTGCGCTAAAGCTTGTGCGCACTAGAGGGGGAAGTCAGCGCGGGTATGCGACAGCCCGACGTTAGGTAGGACGCCACGCTGAGAGCTCTGCCGTCGTCAAGCGGTACCCCATAGGGACGTGCAATGAGCATGGCGTAGCCTGGCATGTCGTCACGCCCAACGCGAAGGTTGTCCAACGTTAAGCCGTTAGCACTACTGCCACGCTTCGAGGTATGTCAACGCCGTCAACCGGTGCAGGTACTGGAAGGAAACTACTCAACGTAGTCCAAGCAGCAGGTACCGGTTGACGTGCTCGATACTTCGAAGCGATACGTTAGTGTCAAGCACACGCGCTCTGGTCGACAGCTGCTGCGGTTATTCTAGCAAAGTGACACGAGTTGCATGCACCCCGCAGGGTAGTGTTGTGGACACTAGAGAGGTTTAGCTGACCGTTTCTGACGGTCCGCTCCACTTCGATAGCAAGCGGTAGCGCCATTGCGCATGCGTGGCACGCTAGCGCGCTACCGGCGATACCGGAGATGGGCCCCGCTCCGCTAAGCAGGGCCTCTTAGCGGACCGTCGCAGCAGCTTACGCTACCGTGCGGAAAAACAACATGGCTGCCCCCGCGATGCGAGCGCGCTACGGCGAACTTCGTTTCCTTAGTTGAAACACGACCGACGAAGACGCGAAAGCGCTTCCGAATAGGCAATGGTGCCACACACCTCAAAGATGTATAGAACGGAAGCGAAAAACCTCGACCGAAGCGAGGGGCTGCTTCTATGCAGCGCCGAGAAAGACAGCCTTGGCTTGGCTATTCCAAAGTTTATCGGCTTGTCTATTGATATTTAGAAAATTATACCATGTCAGCGACTACATTATACAAAAAACGGTTAAATGAGGCCAAGAAACGCGGTATTTTGCTTTGTTTGGGCGGCCAAATACACATTCTTATGTTTCCTTTAGGATGAAGTTTCTGTTTACACGCGTGCGCGAAACGACCAGTCACGCGAATCATTTCTTGTCGAGGGAGATACGGTTATCGCTCAGCTAAAAGCCTTTCGGCTGCTGACGCTCCAGTTGTGCTGAGCGGCACGTCGGGAGCATAGCGGAGCGTCAAAAAACGGTCAGGTAAAACTCTCTACTACCTTCGCAGCGCGCGTTCGCTGAAGACGCTGAAGACCATCACGCATACAACTAAGACACCAATCTGTGGCAATTGCAGAGAGAGCCTATCCGTAACACACATTCTCACACAATGGAAAGAACTAGACAAAACATGACAGAAACACTTTCCAGAGCTATACAGATACAACTTTCTGCTGCATCCAGCATGCTTTCTGGGAGATATGTCCCGCAAAAGAAAACGCAGGTAATGAGCATACGTTATAACGGCAAAATGTGGATGTGCCTCGAATGCCGCTCGTGGAAGACGACGATGCACGACTGATGGAGCCTTGTTGGATTAGACCGTTTTTGGTCCAAAGGAACTGGCCGCGTACATCATCGGAGCACTCAGGCGCAGCCTGGACCGAGGCTGCCGATTCGTCACCACATTCCGGTATAATAATTTCTCTCTGTCTGTTTGCGCGGCCATGAATTATGCTGAAACTGCAGGCTCTTCTCTTAGACAGATCCGCGAACTCGGAGGGCCTTGAAGGGTCTGTGTTATTGATAGCGAAGCTGTTTAGAAAATCGTTATTTTTCCTCTCCGCAGTTAAACATAGCAAAAAATACCGAGCGCATGTGAGCGCGTGCCTCGCGGCGACCGTGCGGCAGTTAAAAACCCCAGAAAATTCCGAGCGCCGGTGTGTGCACTGGTGTGGGTGTGCTCGTGTGTGTGTGTGCCCCATAGAGTTTCTTAGTAAGTACACTAGAGTGGAAACTGCACCTGCGAATCCATGTCGGCGGGGTGGCGGGGGGGGGGGGGGGCGGTTATGGCTTTATGGGAAGACCACAGCTGATGGTTGGCATGTCTATCGGATTCTTAAGCGTCTTTTTTGGTTTGCGTTCTTTAATATGCAGTGCTATGTCAACGAGGCAGCCGCTCTGGCCGAAATGGCCGGCACTCGCTTCGGTTGCCTCGTTTCGCTTGAAAACGCCAAATTCGCTCCATGTGTTCATGTTAAGAAAACTGTGCTTCATTATAAGCAAATGGGAGGACTAGGGCCGGCGAACGACCATCAGAACGTATTTACTTAAGTACGAGCCTGCAATGTCGACACGTTAGTTCGTGGCAAAGAGGGTGCACTTCCCGGTTCTTTTCTCTAGTAGCAGTACATATGTTAATAGCGCCCGTACCTATTTACTGAGCGCGTAATTTGCCACTGAAAAAATTGTAGCAGAGGGTTAGTTACGAAAACTGAACGAAAACCCCGCGAAGGCGACGTTCTTGTTTTTACAGGCACGCGCATAAAACCTTTCTGATCTTTTGAAAGAATTCATTATTTTAAATGATGGCAAAAGAACCGTCTTTAATGAGTTTATCCCGAAATTTTGCATTATTTTTAATGACCAGCTTGGTCTGCGGAACAGTAGCCGTAACCGTTCTGGCAAACTCTCAGTAAAAAAAATTCCCCCGCATTTCCCCGAGGGGGAGAATGTGAAAGTGCGAATGCACGGTTGTCGGCCCGCTTGCGGCGCTTGCGCTCGGCCCCCGCAGCCCACCGCCTCGCCGCCTTCTCTTCCATCTTTTCCATCGGGTTTGTAGTATCACGTGTACACCACGCAGTTATCAAGCCGCTATAACGCCGCTGAGTCGCCAACGCACGCCGCTGACGACGTAGTTTGAATGCGTTAAAGATATAAGGCGCGTCACTAACGCTGATATCACGTCGCGTCCGTGGCTTGGTCGGTAGAGCGTCGCGCTGCGGCCGCAAAGTCCGCGGATCGAAACCTGGCGCCGGATGCTGTTTCTTTATAGAGGAGCACTGCGGACGCCGACGCCGCCGACGCCGGCGGTGGATGGTTTGGGGTCGCTTATAAAGTGCATTCGCACTTAAAAGAACACGCATTTTTATTTATTTACCTTTAAAACCGCGTGTTTTATTTTACACACTAAACGCTCTTCTTTGCGTTTTTGTGGCATTGTGTTTAAATTTACGGACAGTGAAACGTCCCAATTCAGGCCAACAGTGAAACTAAGGCGAGCGCACGGTATAACGGCGGCCCGTGACGACGCAAACGGCCTTGATGTGAGCTGCATAGACGCTTGCGTATACGTAGTAAAAAACAAAATACGTAGTAAAAAACTCTACGGTGTTCCCGGAGGACGTTTGTCAAGCCAAGCATACCGATTTAGGGAGATTGGCCAAGATTGGCAACAAACATTGACTCTGTCGTTCACTGTAATCGTGGCAACTCATGCTCGACACGAGACAGACACCACCGCTCCCCGTAATCGTGGCAACACTTTCTCGGAACGAGAAAGACATGTCATAGCGTACGCCCCTCAAAGGTGACGTCCAATGATTATCAGTTAATAGATAAAGGAATCTCGCGCTCATAGCAACAATGAAGGAGAAAAGTTCGTTGTGGCAGCGAAGAAAAAGCAAATCGGCTGCAATCGTGAGCGTCATGATGGTCGTGAAGGTTGCGTACAGCTTTGCTACCTTCAAATTGTACGCGTCAGCGCGAGCTTCCTTCATTTTTTCCCCATAGTTTTGAACATCCTTGAGAGAGATATTCTTTTTCAAGCGCGTGTTCTCACACGCGCACACAAAAGCGGTTGCATAACTGTGCAAGCGGCCCGTGGAATCTCCACAGCATTTTCTACGTTCTCTACGCAGCTTCGGGCGGTCGCCTGACACTCCACCGGGTCGTGCGATCGCAACTTCCAAAGCGGCTGTTCAGAGCTTGAGTAGTGCACTGCACCACTTTTCTTCCTGCAGTAAACGCGACGCCATTTTGACGGCTAGGTTTGTTTGCCACTCGTTCCGTGGCCACTGTTGTTAGGACCAGCGGGGTTTGGGTGCTTGAACTCCCTCCGAAATTTCTCCCGAGCGGCATGCAAGCGAGACCTAGCGTTCCTTTCTGCGAAACTCCTCCCTTCCAAAACCCGTAACCCCTCCGAAAATATTTCTGGCTACGGCCATGGTTAGGACGCAGTGCCGACGTCTCTATCGGAAAGCCCTAAAGGCAGACTGCAAGCCTTCTGAGCGTCTGAGTGCGTGCGCGTCGTCGCAATTAGGAGAACGGAAGCAGTGCTTGCCCTCCTCCTCGTCGGCTCTTCACGTCGGCCGAAAAAGAAGGTGTGCCCTGCGCAAAGCTCATCAGCTCCTGGAGGGACGACATTAGCAGCCGAGAAGAAGGGGCTTTTCCAACCCAATTAGGGCGAAAACCGATTCCGTGAAAGTCCCCGGGGAACGTGTTTTGAATGTCGCCGACGAAGCGTCGACGGTCGCCACGCTACTCGCCGTCCACCTCGCACCGCGCTGCGGCTTGGCTGGCGCCCGGTCTCAAGGCGACGTCACCGCAGGAGGCGGGCTGGCTGTCCCGTGCAGACAACGCCAACGCCCTTCGCGAGGGAGAGAAAGTGCGCGGCGGTGGTTTCATTCGGCCTCCACGAGCTTCACTAAATAAGCTACGCTTTTTATTTAGTGACGCTAGCTTGCACTGTAGCTGGCCATTGGCGCTGCTGTCGCCCCAGCAACACTTCGGCGCAGCTGAAGAAAAGTCGCCTCGCCAGCTTGATTGAAGCGTATCTTCTTGCTCTCTACACCGCGTGTAGTTGGGGCGGAACGCCACATGGTCCACTCGCTTTCTCTGCAGCTAAGCTATATGCAAAAGCACGAAGGACCTAATGCTTCCTGGTTTGCTTTTAAATGCCCTAGCCTGCGCACAAGTTGTCAGTTTTCAGAAAGCGTTAAGGCTGGGGCATTAAGAGAGCACCAAAAGTCACTGCCATAACGATATGGGGCTAACGTCTCGAATGTGTAGGGCATGTTCGGAGGCTTCTCAGCCGTTTTATACGCAATACACCTGTTTCACAGTCCTTGGCGCGGGTTTGCTGACGTTGGTAGGTTCGCCGGACCGCAGAGGAAACAAATGGCGAGCAGGCCTCCTGTGCACAAATACGCTCCTGGACAAATAAGAAGCGGACCTTAAGCCTGGAGCGGGCTAAAACCCGTAGTTTTCGGAGTGAAGTAGTGAAACCACGTGACAAACCCGTGAGACGCCACTGATGCAATTCGCGAAAAGAACTCCAATGTCGTTCGCTCCTGCCTCTTCTTACCCACAACAGTGAAATCTTTTAGCTGACAGCACCACGCCTGTTCTCCCTCCTGCTCTTCACTGCCCCCGTGAATTGCCGCCCATACCACGGCAAACGTAGGCCAGCAGCGAAGGACTCTGCTCAAACTCACCCGAAAATTTATTTTGGAACCACCTTTCACTCAAACTAAGACTCAGTGCCGGGCAACTCATCTACGCTCACTCAAACTCAGACTCCCGTGAGCGCAGGACTCACTCGGGTTCAGAACTCGAAATGGACTCAGAACTAACTTGGTCTCACGTGTGCTGAGAACTCAAACGGACTGAGATGGGCTGAGAATTAATATGCATTCCAAGTTTTGAAAATTCACGCGTGTTCACGAAACGTATGGGCGCAAACTCGTGGGCTCAAATTCTTTCGTTTGGTATGGTATACACATTGAATAGAAGAAAATGGAACTTGATTTCCCGTCATGCGCATAAAGCAGGAGACCTGCGTAAAAAGCTGCACAAAGCCCGCTTGACAGGGCCGCAGGCCCCCTTCATTCACATGATGCATAAAAATGAACGGAGGGATAAAACAGCATTTTTTGCAATGAAAAAAAAAATCACGACAGCTCGTTGTATACCTACTGCTTGGCACGCTGCAACACAGGCATAAGCGCCATATTTTTTTTTAACTGTACGTATCTCTCATGGCGTCCGTACACAATGAAACACAACAAAGTTACCACATAAACACAAATAACTTATTTAACGCACTGAACAAAAATAACACAACTCTTACACAAAGTGGCAAATTAGTCAATAAAAAATTGAAAAACAGGCAAGAAATGGCAGGCATTACATTTTGAACCTCTCGCGTAATGTACAAAAGTGACATTGTGATGCTGGCTGTTGCTAGCATCCAAACTGCTGAGGTTGTCGGTTTTTCTGAGGTTGTCTGTTTTTTTATTATTTTTAAACCACATTCTACAAGTTGTAACTTGCTATGGTTCAAAAGGCCGTGTCTTGAAGGATTCTTCGTTTTGTTTTTTTCAAGTTGAGAAATTTTCGGTATGAAACCGTAGCTTTCATACTTTCTTGTTTAAACAACTTGAAAGGTCGATAGGCGTAACATTTTGTCGCTGGAACATCATTGTATATTGTAAATTAGTAACATGCATCATAGTGCATCGTTACATTCTCAAAAGCTCGTAGAAACGTTTTTTTGCAGCGTGAGCAGTCTTTCTAAATTAAATTTAGCTGTTGACGCCTACCAATGAACAGTACTTAGGCCTACAAAAGTACGGGCTGTTATAAGTTAACAGCAGAATATGGCGAACCAATAAAATGCGGTTGCGAGAAAATATGCCTAATAATTGGGATATCCTTTTCGTAATTGAGTCAATTTGGGCGTCCCACGACGTTGTTTTTTCAAAAACGACGTCCATAGTCTTGAAAATGAAAATGAGAAAATGATAAAAGTACAATTTCAACAGTAATTGACCGCAGAAAAATTTTAGTTTGTGCATTTATGTTTCTGTTTTTAGTATGCAACGTGATTGCTTTCATTTTCTCGAAGGTTTATTGTTAAGGGCTTTTTCTGGGTCCATTCATCAAGTTTATTGAGTGCTACATTTCGTGCAGCCATTAAATAATAGCTTGATTTCCCGGAAAACAAAATAATTGTATCATCGGCATAATTTTTAAATATAGCAGATGAACCATTACCGTAAATATCGTTCCCGTACATATTAAAAAGAAAGTGGCCTAGGTTGCTACCCTGTAGCACACCATGTGCTACAGGGGAAGCATACGAACAGCGACGTAGTGCTACAATTTGAGTAAGATGTTTCGTGTAGTATTACATAAGAGCGCCGACTTTTCCCCGAATGCCATAGCGTTCGATCTTCATAATCAGCAACGCGTGGTTGATAGTACCAAAAGCCTTCGGTAAGTATATATATACAGGCCCAAGTCTAACTTTCCATCTTCCAATTGGCTCAAATTATATATGTCCCTTCTTTGTTAAAAGTGCATGTTCCGTACTGAATCCCTCGGCAAAATCAAACTGGGAGTCAGGTAGCAGCTTATATTTTTAGGGGTGAATCCCCTTAGGGGGTTTGGCTGTTGGCGTCTCCTGTCGTCGTCGTAATCGTAGTTCGTCTAATGTAGTCATGGTACAAAAACACCGGGAAACTCGTTTACGCCTCGCGCTAAAGCGTGACGCGTACTAAAAAAAATTACTGCCCTTCCACTCTGTGAAAACGAATGGCCTGCGAAGCTGCTCGTCCCCCACGGAGGGCACGAAACAAAACACGTTTGTTTGGCATTCACGACTGAGCATACTTCCTACCTGAATGAAATTTAAAAAGACCCGGGCTTATCCTAGCGGACCAGTGCAAAGCTGTCTCTTTCCCTCAAGCCTGCTAGGCATCTTACTCTTTCTATAACACGTCAACCCAATCCACCCTACCACTGAGCAGACCGGAGTGATCGCATTGGGTTGTTTGGCGGGCACGTTCAAACCTCACGCCAACACAACGAACATGTCATCATCAGTAGTGACATGAAAACTTCAGCTTCGCGTGCCGCCCCTCCCGCTCCACTCCCACCCCATGCACGCATATGTCATAGGTCATGAGCGGGTGCTCAGAAGTGAAAGACACTGTAGAACATTCCGCTCTGAAAGCCCTTTAAGCTGAACAAGTGATGTTGGCCCACGTCGACGTTCCGAGCGGGCCAGTTGCTGTTCATCCAGGGGGATTAGCAGCTACTTCACTAGCTGGAACCTGAGGCGGCAACGGCGGCGGCAGCAATTTTTCTTTGCTTTCGCGCCCGCTTACGGTTCTATTCTGGCTGACGCTTCTTCAGTTTCCGCTCTTCTTCTTCCAAGCGAACGACATGCGTCCGTCCCATAGCGAGCTAACACTTCCCAGGCCTCGACCATTATTCTAGCGCGCACACACGTGGGTGCCCCTTCCGCTGCCCAGTCGTGGGCATCTTTCTGTCTGTGCAGCGCACCAACCCGGACCCGGAGGACAGCTGACAGGGCGCATTAAGCCACGAGACTCCCACGTTTAAATCTCCCACCACCACAACGGGTGTGTCATCGGTAGCGGCATTAAGCCCTGCTGTGCATGCAGGTCCCCCCCTCGACCCCTCCCTGTGCATGCCTAAATCGGCAACCTGGGAGAATAAACTTCAAACTTCAATTAGGCGCGAAATACACCGGCGAAGGGACAGAGAAAGAGTTTATATGCGGCCAGACTATGATATATTATTATTCTTCTGCCACGAGAACTAGGACAAGCTGGTCAACGAGGGCCGCCGACTCGACAATATCGCTCAGAAATTCAGAATGGCTTTCAGGGTAAAGAAGAAGTATGTGTTCACGCCAGCGTTCCAACGAGGCAAGTTACTTTCCCCCGGCCGGGACCCGCAGCTAGCGGGCAAGGTGGAATTTGAGGAGGCAACGGCCGCGTCTACATTCTCGGTAGCGGCGGTGGCGACGGCTTTCGGTCGTTTTTAAACCCCTTCGCGCTGCAGTTCATTCTCCGCAATCATCTGATAACATCGCTACGGCCGCTGTTAGCCGACTGTACAACTTGTGAAATAGGCATCGATGGTGGCGAGGAGAATAACCATTGTGATAACCATTGTCAATGAGGGATCGGTGGTGGCTAGGCGGAGCCCCGGAGCGGCGCCGAGTAACAGTAACAGTAACACTAACAACATCAGTAACAGTAACGCAGTAACAACAGCAGTAACCTCGCGCTACAGAGCTTCGTGCTTTAAAGACAAAAGACTTTAACCGCAAAGCTATATACCTCTACCCCCCAACGGTGTCATCTCCGGATCCGGCCGACCGTTGCAAAAACGCTGAGGCGCAAAGAATGCACTTATATACTGCATGCTTCGCCCCTCACCAGGTTTCGCATTAGTGGAGAAGGCCCGGGATTTTTCTTCAAAAACGGTCAATCTCTGTAAAATAGCCTTTTCTAAGGCTTCGGAAAAGACCGGAAGGGTTGATATGGGACGGTAACTTCCCATATCGTTTTCGTTACCTTTTTATGTAGTACGCTTACTCGAGCGACCTGCATTTCGGTAGGAAATAGGGCATGCTTCAAACATAAATTATATATATGCACTAAACAAGGAGCAAGTTGGGGCGCAACGTGCTTTATTGATTTTATTTGGATACCATCGATATCTTTGGCACTACTATTCCTATTGAATTCATGATCCCCGCTTCAGTTCACGAACATGGAATTACTGTTTCGTGGAAAGTTTGCGAGGTCGTAAGTCGTGGTGGTGCAGCCAACATTAATGAAGTATTAATTGAAAGCATACGCAAGGGTTCTTCACGTTAGCTCTGTATAATTTATCTTTCTTTTATATACTTTTTAGCCCTTACTTTTCGGCTCAACATCGAGATAAGTTTACGCCCAACTACATTCACCCGTCCTGCTCTAGGACTCAAAACACTATCTCAAAACGCGGTTGCTTTCTTCACATCTTTGTCCAGACTATTACGATATGCCTCATATTCTAGTAGTATATTCCAACCTATAGTTTTGATTAACTGTTGGGACAACTTTTTTTTGTCTCAAATTCTTGCGCTCCCAATTTTCTTACTCTGCTTCAGTTCTACTAACCAAAAACTCTTCCTATAAATTGGCTTTAGTATTCTCACGAGCATATTACAAGCAAAGCTTGCGTCTACTCGTAAAAGAACATGATCACACGATGAGTGCGTCATTTTATCATAAAACTCGGAAGGACTGCGTTGTGGTGTGGAACGAAATATGTATGGCGTGGCTTCCGTTTGTTTAATTAACCTTTGGGCGTAGAACTATGAGAAAATTAGCACTGAGGCATGAAGTGCAGTACACCTGATTGAATTCTACATGCGTCAATATTGTTTAGGAAGACAACAATAAATGAGGATGAACCACCTTCCGTTAGCCTTGTCAGCGTATCAGTTGGGAAGTACTGTAGCGCACGCACTACGCTCGTTTAGATGCACAGCACTACGGGGCTATGGGGTTGTCTTATACGGCACCAGCGAAGGTGTCTTACGTGACCATATTTGTCGAGCGGGCACCATGTTGCGCTCAACGATTATTTTCTCCATCGATAAAATCACGCCAGGTTTAAATACGGTCCCAACCAAACCAAAGGCACAAAACGGCTTGGCGAGGTGTGGTGGCGCCATCTAGGTTGACTAACAGTAAGCAAGTCTCCGCTCCACACCCAGTTTAGCGCGGAAAAACCTGTTCTTGTGATGTCATTGCAGACGTCGTTCAAACACGCGTTTTGGCGCGAGCATCAAAATGTTAGCTTAAACTTATTAATTTCTCGGTGAACAAATCATCGTCTGCTTACGGACAAGCGCTGGGGGCACCAAATGTGTCGAATAAAACAAACTCGCATTCTGTCTTCACAGCCCCTTTAGGCGAAATGGGCGGGCTCACCCTGCGGCGCACTGGCGTGAGTGCGCGTAACTGATGTACCGCGTGCTGATGGAGACGGATATTGTTCTTAGACCCAGTGACCGCACTTCCCGAGAAATTGTGGAAGAATACCACATCTGCAAGAGGGGGAGCAAACGTGTTGGCCAGTCTTGGATTAACTTGCTGAAAAGAGAGATCAGGTTCCTGAATGAAACGTACTCATTGCGTTGCTTCGTTCACATGTTCACTGCGCACAGTATGCCACGTGGTTTCGCCAACTCGCTCGAGTTCGTATAACGGACCAGCAGCTGGTGGATGCCGGACTCTATAATCTTCGACGCCGACACGCCGAGTACCACCCTGGGGATCGTGTGTGAGTTTGGATTCCCATCCGAAGACGCGGACTCAGTCAGAAGCTTCTGCGACGGCATTTCGGACCCTACCAGATCCTACGACGTGTCGGCCAACTTACCTACAAGGTGATCCCCGATGGGGATTCCAGAACATCAAGACGACGCACGCGGCCCGAAGTCGTCCACGTGGTTCGCTTAAAACCTTTCTATGCAAGATGACCGACTTTTTTGTTGTTCGTTCGGATTGTCTTTTGTTTCAGTATCGGGTCGATGTGCCCTGAGAGGGGGGGTAATGCCGCGAACCATGTATGGGTTTGTTTATTTATTGTTTGTTTTTACTGCTTGGCTACGCCCGCGTCTGTTATCTGTGTCCCAAGCGAAGCGCGCCTTCCATTCTATATTTTTTATGCCGCACGGGCTATCTCATTCAGATAAGCAGACTTTTTCGCCCTAACATGACTAGCCCAGAATAATCTCATTTGATCTACAATGTTCTGGATGTAAATCGACGGTTCCAGAAACACTCGCGCAGAAAGATAAAAGCCTGCAGAGCAGACGCCACGGCATTCCGATCATCAACGCTCGCTCGCACACGTCACTTTGTTGACTGCTGCTTCGGCGTCTGTGTAGTCTTTGAGTTGTTAGGGGAGCACAAGTTCACTCCAATAAAGGTGGTTTCGTTCAAGACAACAGCGTCGTCTCTGGCTTCGTGACAATATGCATGTTGTTCTGTTAAAAAAAAGCAGGAGTTGATAGTCAACGCTTGTGTGTCTTCCTTTCGTCCGTCCGTCTGATTATGCTGTTTTAGGATATGAACTGACATGCACCAAGTCACCCAATTCGCTACGTTACTGAAAATTGTCGTGGACAGGCGTCGCCAAAGTTAGCCGAGGCGCGCGGGAAGGTAGTGGCGGGGGTCCACCTTGTCGTGTAGTTAGACAAACATTTTCCAGGGGAAATATTGGTGCATCTGCACTTTACAATATTCCTGGAATGGTGTAAAAACAGTCAAGCAGATTGAAGAGGTCGGCCAGCCAGTCTTTGTTCGATCTTATCTGAAATCTCCCATAATGTATAACGCTCTACGCAGATAGCGAAACCAAAACAGAAGTCGAGATAAACTAAAAATTCATCTGCGTGAAATAATTAATAAAATCACGCCTTAGCAACGCGCATAAAACTCGATAGAGTCGCAGCGTAGCACACATTGCAGAAATACGCAAGTGCTCAAGTCACCGATGTCGGAATCAGAGGTTAGGTCTTTGGTATTGTGAAAGAACATTTTTATTTCTTCTCGTTGTCATCTTTCATATTATTTCATATTATTTCATCTTTCATATTATTAGCATAGGTGTTTTTTTATTATTTCCTTCACCGCTCTGTTTGTGAAACAGCCCTCGTTCCCTAAAAAATAAATACCAAGCATATGCAGTAAAGTGTGTCGGGGGAGACAGAAAAATAAAATACGCGTGTTCGAAGCTTCGCAAAAATTTACGGAAAGCTGCAGATATACGGGCCACGCAAATCGTCAGGTGCGGGGACCCCGTTAAAGTATGGAGAAGCGCCGACAGCCGAAGTGGTCGTTCCAAGGACGGGAGCGGCCACTTTTCTCGCCCCATGCACAGCGGCAGAGGGTGAGTGGTCGCCCCGAGGCTGGAGTCCAGGCGGCCTCACCGTCTCCCAGCTCCCAGCCGGTGACGTCAAAGGCGATGACGAGTGGGAGCGTGTCTTCCGAAAACGGAGGCTCTTTCCCCTCTCTCGGCGGAGCCCGGACCCGAGTCAGCAGATCTGCGGCCGCGGCGTGCGTCGAAGCGGCACCGCCTAGTCTTGTTTGTTCGGGGCCCCATATTGGCAATTCACGACGCGTAGCCCGCCCAAGTTACGTGCACCGGAGCGCGCACGCTCACCCCTGTTGTCCGGCGATGTACAGCGTTGGTTTTGATTGGTCGAGGCTGAATAAGCGCCGGCGGCCGCTCGTTTTCATGTGCTAACACGGGCGTGCCCGGTCGACCAAGCTGACCGCGCACTTGACTCGCTCGCTGAGTGCCGAACGCCTGATCACCAGTCGTACGCAATTAGACCTGTTCGTGAGCTTGCGTGCGAGTGAATGCGACCTTTCCACAACTCTCTCACCGCTTCCACGTTAAAAGGCGAGCAAAGGGATGATGTACTGAATGAATTCACCCACCCGGGACGTATAACGGTATTGACGCGCGCTTCCCAAGCAGAGCGCAGCGGATGCCAGAGCGTGAAGCGGCAGGAAGGTGAGCTCAATCTCTTAGACACAATTTTACGGAGTTACTCGTTACCCTAATTATTTCGACGGGTGCAGTGGCCCGTGGTGCAACAGGTAACCGATGGGGAGGAGCGCCTACTCCGGCATATCCCTTTTCGCCATACCTTGTTGTCCTTTGACGCGCTCTTTGAGTCTCGGTATGCAACTACTCCCTCGGCGGCCTGTGCCCTTGCTCGCGTTGCACTCACGTGGTGCAACCATGTGCGACAAGCTCATGCCATCAGTTCTGATTGAAAAGCCCATGAAACGACGCAACCAGGATAGAAAACGTAACACCGTAAACAGTAGTGTAAGACCCTAAAGATTATATTCTGCTACTTATTCTTGCCTTTTTCCAATCGTATGGTTTTCCCTCTGAGAACTGTGGCCACATCTCTAGATGACAGTGGTTATATCTGGTACTGGTGTGGCCATCAAGAAATTGAAGTAGTGCAGACTTGCAGCGGAAGGTCTTGCTGACAAGAGCGGAGCCACCTGAGACCGAGTTCACTTCCTGAGGAAACTGAAGACTATGGTGCTAAATAACGAGAAACAGCCACGGCGTGTTTCTTCAGGTCCCCATTTTTTAGCACCTTAGTATGTTCAACCAAGTATCCCTTGTGAAGCTTTTGTTCTTGAGCGAGTCGTTCCAATGAACGCCGGGTTGCACACGCCACTTCGAGCCCCCACGAAGGCGTTGAAGGTCTACTCATAACGCAGGGGATTTTAGTGCGATGGATTTGTTAGTCAAACCTATACATTTGGTTATCTCGCATTCCCTGGCACAACATCAGAAAACGTTTGTCTAGGCGGAGGTGGTGGAGTAAACATTATTAACACCAACAGTTATTTAATGTCGAGGCATGGCGGTGGGAGGTCTTCTTAGTCCAGAAGTATTTGGGCGATCACTTCCAGGCGGGCGCAGGAAAAGGAATTTTTTAAGGGTTTATTTTTCGGACATCACTTGTTAGGGAGCACGCAATTGTTTTACAGCCTTTAGTACTGTGTAGCAATTTAATTTACTGTTTGATGCCACGTTTATCCAACCATCCGGCTCAAGAGCGGCACTTGAATTCCCTTTCGGGTGCAGCGCTAGAGCCGAATAATTGGACAAGCCCAGCATCCGGAAGATTTCGCATTACGGAGTGGTTTTGTACTAAGTACGCGATGTGTTACGATTCAGCGCGCCGCTACCCTGTGCGCGCGTGCTACAAGTTTGGCGTAGTGCGGGGAATGTTCGTGGGCTTGGCGGTGAAGTCCATCTTGCTCAAACAAGCTACGACGCGCAGGAGCGTGTCCGCCGCACGGGCCTTGCTAGGGATAAATCACGCTTGCGGCAATGGCAAAACAAACTGTTCTAGCGGGGTCGTGTTGAGACATGAATCTGCGAGTGGACGCCGCCTACAGAGATCTCTCTGTGCCCCCTCTCCCAGATTGAACGTGCGCCGGCTATCATGAGACCAGGAAAGAGTGTTCTGGTGTTTCTTTGCTTTGTTCGAGACGTCGCTGAAGGCAGCGGAACATTTGCTACAGCGTACTTGAAGTGTGTCATGCGGGTGAAAAGCAATGGAGAGCGTGGGTCCCTTTTGGGATGAAACAATTGTATGGAGCGCAGGCGTTCCCCAGAGAACTCTGGCTGCAGCCAGCGCCCCCTAAAAGTTCATAATGAAACTCAACCGTTATTTTACGGATTTGATAAAACTTTATGCCATAAAATGAAACAAAACTATTTATGGCAATAATAACGATTAATTTTAACAAACAAAGCTTCTAGAACAAACTGGTAAGCAGCCGTCGCCAGGCGCGCTGCTTCCAACAGGAGTTCCTCAGCAGAAAATTTCATCGCAGAAGTGACCCCCCAATCGGTTCCGAACGACACACTTCTCTGTTCTATCACACTGTACTTTTGCCGCTTCCGTGTAGGAAATCCACTCTCTCGGTCGCTCGTGTAAGTCGACATAGGAGGCTGAACTAAGAGCGCTGCCCTGCCCATCGATTCCATGCTGTTCCTGTATCGTCGCTGTCCATCTCTCGCCATGGAGTAAATCCTTTATTTTTGCTCTCGGCTTGTTACCAACAAGGCAGATCACCTGCTCGTCGCGCGTCCACCACACTACCACTACATGACGGAGGCGATGGAGCTCGGTATGGAGACGCCTTCACCAATGTAACAGAAGAAAGAACTTTTTCTATGTCACACAAATGAAGCCGTCACAGTGGATGTGACATAATATAGTTGCTCACATGGTTACACACCGCACGAATGGAGTGACGTTCAAGCGCGCTAAACTGGATATTTCTTCGGGACACGGAGAATCACCACCGGCAGCCGTCGATGGACGAATCGCTGCATGTAGCGGGACCAAATAATTCCGCGAAGGACAATGCCAAAAAATCGTCGAACAGACCAGGAAGCGAGCGTCTCTAATGAAGATGAAGCGATGGCCATGACAGTGGTGATGATGACGACGTCGGGCGATGGTGGGTCGGCTTCTTCTTGCACGTAGTTCTTCCGTTCATAGAACTTCTTTAACGCAAGCCTACGTTTCAGGATCGAAGGTAGGAGTGGCAAGCAGCGGCCCCGCAGCGGAAGGTTCGACTGCACTCGGACGCCCCCGAGGCCGCTGGTGGCCCCGTGCGGGCAGCCTTGCGCGGACGCACTCATTCTGTTCGGTTCAATACGCAAATCAATCTCGGTGCGCGGGTGGATTTGATTAGCGCTTTCCTCAGGTTTCCGCGCGCGTCTTCAGCACTCTCTTCTAAGGAGGCAGCCTCGGCGACTCCCCAAATTCAATTAGGACTGAGTCCCGAACAAGCACAAAAAACTATAACCACATCTGGAGACCGTCACACATGCAGAGAAGCCGCAGACGCCAGACCTCAAGGTTCCGTGTCTTGAGGAGACCTCAAGGTATGCACAAGGAATCACTGGGGCCTGTTAACATTCGCAGTGTAAGCATGGTGCAGGTCGCTAACCACACTCGCCCATTTTGGCGAAGCGTGGTTTATCTGTATGTCCATATGAGAGTACGGCGTTTTGGGATTCAGATTCAGAAGAAACTCTCGTCCATTTTCTGTCTTCTTGAGAACGGGAAAGTTTGCGGCGCAGCTACGCGCGGGGTGACCTGATTGTAGCGGGGTTCTGACACGAACAAGATCCCGCGCGTGGGAGAGCAGAGAGCAGCTTTCTCTGAGAAGTGCGCGCTTGTTTCACTTGAGCCAGGCTGCCTTATTCGCCTGCCTCGTGCTTCTTAAAAACATGGAAGGTAGCGAGGTTTCTGGTTATTGCGCGCAGGGCACGTTCTTTGCCGTGTATGTGATACGATGCTTGATACATTTTCCATGTATCTTAAACAGTTACCGATTGCGTCTCACTGGCTCACAGCAAATTTTCACTAGCCTTAACCTATGAAAAGCCGTAAAATGTGCTGTTGGGCATATATGGTGCATTATGCCTTCCAAAATACAGCGCTAACTGGACACACAAAGTAAGAAACGCGAGAAACGCGAGGAACCTATCAGAGAACACTGTATTAATTTCAAAGAAAAATAACAATAGAACTAGTTCATTTTAAATGTCTGTTGATGAAAGTCCATTGCTGCTATGTTTCTGTCGAATGTCAGCAGGGTCCGTGAAGACATAATGCAAATTTCCTTCATTAAAGAGACTTCTTTGTCTCGATAGAAACGAACCAATTTTACCGCAAACTTCAAACAAATAATCGGAATAATAAAGTACACACACGAAGCAGTGGTGACTCCCAAACCACTTTCCGCTGGTTTTTCAACGACGTCTTATAATCTTGGTGCAGTTGGCAGACGCCGACCTACGCCACCGCCAAGAAGCATGACTTTGGGTATTGTGCAGGGGTGGAGGAGGGGGGGGGGGAGGGGGGGGGCGACGGGCTGTACATCCGTCTGATCGCATTACTTGAATGCATACGTACACTTAATAAACTGATAGTTATGTCATTAGTGCAGGCCCATTACCTTACTCCTGCCTATATTACTTCACTGTAGCCCGGAATATGAAAAAAATAAAGCCGTCCCTCTCATGTGAAAGCTGTTGCAAGGGCAGAGCAGTGATTCGCCATAATGGGATGCACCGCCATTATCCGCTCACTGCTGCCACCCAATGCATTTCAAATTTCCCGCCTTCGCAGTGCTCGCGCGCCCCCTGGCTGAAACTGCGCTAGCGGGAGTTCTGTTCTTTTTGCGCTAGCTTCAAGTTCGTATGCTGGAGCTGTTTTGCGTCATTTCAAATGCGTAATTTTTTTCTCGTGTGGCTGGAGCCATTGTGCGTCCTTTCGAACACACCATTTTTTCCTTGCGCGACTGGAGCCTTTCTGCGTCATTTCGAACCCGCCATTTCTTTCTTGCGCAGCCGCTTTTTTCGCTTACTACCGTAAAGGCACATTCCCACTGGCGATTCGCCTCGTCGCGCGACGAAAACCGATGTGCAAAGCGACGAGCCGGCCGTCGCTTTTCGTCGCTTTGCGACGGCGGAGCAGATCGCTCTCGGTCCGAATTCTCTCATCGCGCCACGGCCCCGCAAAACCGGTAAGCCAATCACGGCCGCGGAGTAGGCTGTCGTAGCCGGAAACGAATCGTTTCTTTACATCCGGTATGCAAACGCTGCGGGCGGGCGGACCAGGGCCTGATAAGGTGTCAGCACCCTTCGCCAGACAGTTTCGGGCCCTTTTCCTCCTACCCCCCCCCCCCCCCCCCCCTCAAAGCCTCATCGCATCGCATCGCGGGCGGACCAGGACGAGCCACCGCCGCTGGCTCGCTCGGCCGCTTTGCCCCGTTGTCGCTGTACCCACCGGGTCGGGCCGGCAAGCAACTTCCCGTGTACATCGGTTCTTTGGTCAGTGGCTTCAGCAGACGCGTGCACTATAAACAACGAATAGCGTGGAACTCATCAGTGTGGAGAAGCGTGTATGGATTGTAAAAGCAAGTAATCATCGTATAGAGCTAGGTGGACAGCGAGACGGTAGGTTGACTTGCAGCCTCTTCGTCTATCGGCGACTGGTAAACACGCGTAGAGTTCGGAGGCGTCAGAACTTTGCGCCTGTGAAAAGAAGCGACATTTGTGGGCCGTGATGCGGGTGTTGTGGCGTGGAAGCAAGCGTGTGCATTTCTTCGTGCAATAATATGTCGAAAAGAGCCTTCGTGAGTTCGTTATTTTCTGCTCCTCCCGCAACCCGCAAATGCTTTCGGCATTGCTCCAGGTTAGTAGCATGTGTTTTAGTTTGATTTCCACCTGCTTTTGTCGCGTAACATCATTTTCTTTGACTTCGAATGGTTGACGTACCAACGAGGTCGTACAAGTCGGGAAGGAGCTGCGCTGAACGCAGTCGCATCATCGCTCATCGCAAGTGCGAACACCACCTCAAGGCCTCATCGCGCGACGCGCGCCGTCGCGCGACGAGACAAATCGCCAGTGGAAATGTGCCTTAAAAACCAACCGAACGAGCATTCCTAACTAAAGGAACCTGGGGGCTGACAGTTATATACATAGATTTCACATGAAATGTACCTGCAGTTTTCTTAGCGCTAAATAACGGGGAGATGTATGACAAGCGCCAGTGGTTCACGGGGATCGAACGGTTATGACTATATAAACCGCGTGGTTTTCGAACCCTCAGCGTGGCTTCCTGACGCCGGAACAGAAAGCTCTACTTGGGGCCGTTATCTCGCAGCGCTGCCTGATTCCGGCAGTCGCATCGACCGTTAGCGAGCGAAGACGATAAGGCGAGCCCATAAAGTGATCTGCGCTTAGAAAATAATTATAAAGACGCCGCCTCAGTCGCTGAAAGCGTAAATTCCCAGTGGCTTAGCTCGGCTATGCCAGGATATACGCAGCGTGAGCTAAGGTTCCGCAGGTAATTCTTAGGTTTCCTCGTTGTCTAGGATCATGCTTATTGCTGCTAAAGTGATTTCCAATCCAGTCCGATCCAGTCTAGTCCAATCCAGTGCAGTGGTGGCGGTGGCGGCTCCGGCGCGCCAGCTGTGCGCAGTGAGACGTCACTGCTCCTAGCGAATGCGCAGCAGGGCTCCACGAGCAACGCGAAACTGCTCAACCTCGGATCACGTTACCAAACGACTTTCGCGGCCATACTGGAGCGGTATGTTGTCGTCACGACCGCTTAACGGTACGCTACTAGCGTGTCTGGACATTTAGCCACCCCTAAAACGTTCGCTTCTGCCGCTGTTCACGCCCGCCGCAAGGGTGCGTCACCTGCCTCGCCAACGAGGCGCGCTTCGAATTCGGTGGAACGAACACTTGCACTTGCGAAGTTCGCAGTGTCTGGAAATGTCGTCTACATGGCCTGCGAACGTCGCGATTTTCGCACTTCAGAAACACATTGTTTGCAGACCGAATTAGGTCTGCCACGAGCAAAGCTTGCTCTGATGTTAAAAAAAATAGGTTTTATTGTACTTTCTGGGGAGGTTGTTTCAGATTGTTTTGCAGTAAATATGAGTTTATTAGCGGTTTCATTTAACAATCGCCAATTATTTTTCAATATACGTACACATAGCAGAGAAGACAAACACAGTAAGCAACGCTGGGCTTGCTTGTTGTGCGTGCCTAGCACATTTTGGTGTACCTCGGACGGGACTTGTTCGGTTCTTATGTACTTCTTCCGAACTGCTGTGATGTCCGCGACATGCGCGGACACCGATTAAGCATTCGTTGAAAACGGTGCGCGACATCGTGTTGTTAACACTCGTACGTTTGCGTTGGCGCACCCGCGCTTACGCCACGCGTATGCAAGCAACGCCATCTGGTTGCTAAGCGTGCAAATGGTGATGACGTGACGTGGCCGGGACGTTGCCCGCAAGTTCCGGCCCCTCTACCGCCTCCACGCCGCACGAGCGGCGGTCGCCGGGGATGCTCGATCGTTCCAAACATTTGGCACTTTGCCGCAGCAACGAAAAAAAGGGCGTTTTGCCGCACGAGCGGCGCCGCATCTGCGAATTCACAGGGAAAGTCGCACCATGTAGAACGGGCTTCACGTGTGCTCTCATCCAGCGGCCGTGGCAGCGTCCTCGCGTGCCGGCAACATCACTGAGTTCCAAATAATGCTTTCGCGCTCCAGCGGCAGGCAGCATTCCTGACTCGCATTCTCCAATGAGACACCCCAGCCGACTTGGTTTTACGTAGGGGCAATTTTTTTCTGGCGCCCCTTATTCGGCGCTGGCTGTTCCCTTTTCCCTCCCACAAGAGTTCGCCGCGGCGGGTAAATCCGTGCTTCCTCTGTGCCCTCTTCGTGCACTCTCTTTGACGCCACTGCTGTTCCCCATTCATGGGGAAACAGGATATCCAGCGCTGCGCGTGGCCTTAGGCGCCTCGCAGCGCAAGGCACAACAGCGAATCTGGAAGACGCGGGAGACTTCCTTTGCGCATCGTAAGCCCTTGGTGCCGCGGCTGTTGCACGCTTCGCCCGGAGGAAGGGCGCGCGTCGAAATCCGAACCCCTGCGGCAATCTGGGCACCGCGGGATTCTTCGTCCCGCCCGCGCTGGGATGCCGAATGGACACCTCCCAGGTGAGAGGGCCCGAGAAAAGCGTCGGCGCCGGGCGCGGCCAGCGCTGCGCTCGGCGTCCCCTCTGGCTGGACGGGAGAGCCGCGTCGCCTCTCTCCCTAGGCAACGCCTAGGGCGAGCGTCGCCTAGCCAGCCACGCTTTTTGGGCCCCCCTCGAGGCCTCCTGCTGGGTACGAGCTGTTTGCCGGCCAGGCCTCGCTCCGGCGATCTAATCACGCGGAACGGGGCTGCTGCAGCTGGGGAGGGGACATTACATCGCGCCGCGTAAACAGCCAGGGAAACGCGCAGCTGCGGGGGCTTGCAGCGCGGACGTCCCGTGCGGGTATTCCGTCAGCGCGTCAATTTCGGCCCGAGGGCTCCACTAATCACGCCCACTTGGGAGGATATTTTGAGATCCTCATATGCGCTCACGGAAAGAAAGTAAGCCTGCTCTTTTATAGCCCCTGCGTAGACATTGTCCATCTGAAGGAGAAGGGCATTTTAAAGCAAAGCTTTCTATCTCTACCAGCCAATCGTTCTTTCGTAGCGTGCAGGACAACTAAGTCCCAACGGGGTGGAGACGGCGGCGGAGGGGAGGGAGGGGGCTTTAACTCACGGAGTACACTAGAGATGGCGCCGCGAATATACCCAGCGTTCCCTGCGTGGAAGTGCCGGCTCGTCGGCGTCGACGGTACGGTTTCGTCGTCTGCTTTAGCGACGGCTGTTTTGGGCCTGTTTTGGTGCACCTTCGCGTCCATAGCGTGGTGCCTTCGTACGGCTTGATTAGATTGTTCGACAGCACCTCCAAGGTAGCCCGCACCCGACGGAATTAAGTGGTCGTACGGCGAACATTCGTTAAGGATTGGTTCACAGGGCGGGAAAACAAAATGTGCAAACCACACACAGACACCTGACCGCTGGAGGAACGCTACCTTTTGCGCACTGCTTGCCACGAATGGGGCTCCGTTTTCTAGATTGGTGAATACCAATTCGGTTGAATTTTAAGAGGTATTTCGTATTACAAAACGCGAAAGTAGGAACTGGTTCTGATAAATAGCGATTATAAAAGTTCCCTCAGCTTTCTCGCAATTCACAAACTTACTAAACTAACTAGTCTAGTTCGGTATAAATGGGAATCACTAAGCTCACATGCTTCGGCATTTGTTTCGGTGTCTGTGCTTGTGTCGCCCGGTGGTGTAGCCCCAAGCTAGCACATCAGCATGGCTAGGTTCCGCTGTCTCACCCTTCGAAATACCCTCCTCTCCGTTTTCTTTCTCCCGGCTCACCGTCGGGCTACAGCGGCGGTGTCCGCCGCTCTAGTCAGGCCGTGACCGACGCTGCTGCCGCGTTCGGGACGCTGCTCCCGCGAATTCCAGGTAACGGCAGGCAGAATCTCTGGTTTCACTTTTTGTAAAGGCACGTTTGTGAATTCAATTGACGTTGCATGGCCAATTGTTGTGGGTGTCGTTTAAAGCTTTGCTTTCCAACCACCTCCACAGCGTGGATTGGAGCCCCATTTTTTTTTTTCAATGAGCCCAGCAGGCTGCTTCCTGTCCATTTTCTTCCGGTGCCTTTTACAAAGAAGCCGGCTTGTGCTGGGGTCTGACCAAAATGGTGTGCGTCTATCGGGCCGCGTCGACAAAGGATCACACGCGCTCCCTTCCAAAGGCAGTGTCAAATGCGCTGTAGCTGTCCAGATAATCTAGTTATTATTAAAAACCACAATGAAAATCCGCAAACGTGATTCCATCAGTCCGCGAAGTTTCATAGTTTCATATATCTGCCATAATTAGTTCACAGTGAAATTTCACGTTCACGTGATGTAGTTGCGTGATGGTGTCGAGTTAATGGGGTAAGTTCAGGAGGGCCACATTGAAAAGGAGTGCGGAGAGGACGGAACCCCGATTTCCCAGTGCAGTAGGTTGGCATTTAATGTCTCCTGCCCGGACAATAGCGTGGCGTTGAGTTAGAATGAATACGCAATGTATCAGTACGTGCGGTGGCCGCAGCTTATTTCACGCAGACGAGATAGGATGAATGAATACCACACATCGTCAAATGCCCTTTTAGAATCCAGGGCAAGAATGGCTCGTGGGGAGTAACGGGTTGCCGGAGCAAGCACCCCTTCTTTAATTTGAAGTAGAATATCCTAGGTACTCAGATGCTTCCTGAACTCATTCACGGGGTTGGGAATGAGGCCTTTGTTCTCAAGGAAAGGTTGGAGGTGCTTTAGCAACATTCGTTCGACCAATTTAACCACACAGGAGGTGAGAGAGGTCGGCCGCGTGCATGTTATCAACAAGAGGGGACTCATTTGGCTTGGGTCTCCGCCGTCTTCCACTGGGGAGGGAGTTGGCCTGAGTGCTGACGGTACAGATCTTGAAATGTAAACTACGTTGTCTACCACCTGAACTAGTTACATTGTTTGATCAGCGCACAGGCCCACCAAACTAAAGCTTTTTGCAGAAGTAGACGCGGGCAATGTGCCGATAATCCGTACATTCGCCAGACGTTCAACTTTGAAGCAAAATGCAGCGCTGGCCGAACGTGCTCTCTCAGAGCTACTTCAATGCCTAAGGGAGACTAGCGACGTTTCGGGATCGTTTCCTTTTCAAAACATAATTTTTTGTTCTAGTAATTACACAAGAAACCAGCCAGTCCGGAGCCCATACGGACTTCCCATTACACAACCGAAGCTAAAAGGCCTAGAAAGAGACCATCGCGCAGGACAATAGGCTGTAGGGCAGAAATACGGTGTATCGTTAGAGGTGGGCAGCTATCGGAGCGTTGGAGGAAGCGATAAACAAGCCCAGAAGGCTACCTTTGACAACGTGTTCGGAAGGCCCGCAAAGTGCATTTCTGTGTTCTTTTCCGAGCCACAAGAACTCCTTCGGAGGCCGCCCATTGCTAATGTCGCTGTTGTCGCCGTTTTTCACCTGTTCTCTCCCGAATTCGCAGAGCAGCTCCGAAGCCCTGCACAACTCTTCCCTCCTCCTCCTCCTTCCTCGGCCTTCGTGCAGCCCGAGAGGAACACGGGTCTTGCGCCACGCCCGAGCGTGGGAGGAGTTTTTATGGTGAAGTTGGAGTACATCGCCGGCAACAGCGTGTCGCATGTTGTGTTTCGAATGTGACACACATCAACCGTCTAACCATCAAGCTAAAAATTTATTCGAGAGGCTGAACGGCTTCCCGAAAATCACGGAATCCTAAACTAATTGTGCCCAGGGGTCTGGTCAAGTGGTGAGGGGCGCAGCCGCAAAGTTTAACGAAAGGTCCGACTAGGATTTCACCTTCACATTCTTAGACATTGTTAATTATCCCCGTAATTCCTCCTTACTGCCCCTAGTGTCAAACGTTAGTGTTCGCCACCCTCAACCACTTAATCTGGCACTGCGCCGCAGTTTCTTTGTACCGCCCAATACTCGTCAACGCTTTGCCACGTGATTCCTCTCAAGACCAGCCCCCCTTCAAAGACGCTAATTTTCTCTCAGCCCTCGGGGTGTTCGGCCTAGAGAGTGGTCTCTCGAGATTAGTGTAAACCGGGGCCTACTCCGGTCGTAAAAGTTGACTTGACTGCACTCACATGATCCCAGTAACGCTAGCCTGGCTCTGCTGACGGCAGTGATCTCTTCTAAGGCGTTCAAGGACCCACCATTTGTGCTACTCGGCTACTCCTCCCTGCCTCTTCCGTCTCCTCCTTTATTATGGCCGCATGGCCTTCCCTTTGAAATAAAGGATTACAACAACAACTACCGAAAAAAGGGAAACATCGGCGACCCGATCATGTCCGGCCGCAGACTGAGTACAGAAAGTCTTGAAATCTTTACCGATTACGGGGACGTTAGAAAGAGTTAGCTTACTGCCCCGAAAGTGTGTGCCGATAAAGTCCTTGTTTGAAATGTTTATTTGACATAGTCAGTGGGAATAGTTGGAGAGGCTGAAAGGCTAGGGCATCGTGTGGGGGAAGGAAGGGTGCGGTCAAGCGGCGATGAAGGTGACGGGTGCACGCCGTGTATCACCCGCCTCGCATAGCCAGTGCGGTCAAACCAATCGTTATACTGGCGAGACCCAGAAATTTGTCACGAAACTTCTAGGAAAACGAGCGCGTCGAAACGATGTGCTCAGCCGTAAAGCCGCATTTGACGCATGTTTCGCGATTGGTGTCATTCTATAACATCTGGTGCACTGAACAGAGTCATCATGCACCTTCCTATAAGCCGTGCTGGTTTGGTGGGGTCTGTACTGATGTGCAGGTACGGTGCACCGCGAAGACGTGCTCTGTTTGCACGTTACTCTCCCGACGGTTCTGAGATTCTCTCCGTTATGCAGGGACAAGTCAAGCAGGTCTCTTCCTTATTCGTCGCCTACACATGCGACACTTGCGCGGGGGCAGCTGGCGCCGCCGCCCGGTGCGGCGAACCGTGTGCCCTTTGTCCGGCATTCTCAGAAGGCATCTCGCGAGCCCCCACGTACCGGCTTCTGTCGGCTGTTCCCCACAACACGCTTCGTTGCGCGGCGCATGGGGGTTGAATATACAGACCACGTGGCAGGTTCGACGTCGCGCAACGCCTTTAGCTCCTCGTGCAGATTGCGCCAGGCAGCGCAAGATCACTCTTTTTTTCAGCAGCATCTACATAAATTGGGTGTGGCGCCATCGTCAAGTGAAAATAGAACCAAAGTGTTATGATTGCTGAAATATTTGCGTCACAGCGAGGGCACAAGTTACGGGGCTTCTGAGAAATCGGAACTTTTACGTTAGGCTTTCGACGCTTCCAAGAGTCTCTAGAAGAACTGGATATCCGTTTTGTAAGTGGTATGAATAGTATTATGCTTGCGGTGATATCAATTGTAAATTTGGTGATGGTGACGATGCACATCATCGAACTTTGATGTGTCAACGACGTTGTCGTGTAGGATATTCGATCCCAACCTGCTGCTAGCTCTAATGTCAATGAAATCATGCGGGTTAAAATAACGAGCAAAGAAATTGTGGAAAATTACAAACAAATGTTGTTATTGCCGCAAACAATACGAGTGGCTGCATTTATGCGCCAAGCTACTTGGTAAGAGCAAAGGTAGGGATGGGACGGAACTTGTCTTTTCGTGCCTTTCATTTCTCTTTTTTTGTTTTCGAGTTTACAGAGAGCCTCGCTTCTCTGCGCTCCGAAGAGGACGGCACTCTGAGTGTGCACCTCGTCTCATGACTTGGCTTATTCACCGCGGAGAGAAAGATAAAGGCGTTTTGTCGTAGTTCGTGACCAAGTCCACCAAAATATTGACAAGCATTGTGCCTCTGTCTACATATTGCGAGCCCTCTTCATGCTGCGACCGTGGTGGCTAAGTTGATGACATCGCCTCGTTCTCCCCTGATACTAAAATACGTGATCCTCACTGATTCTCACTTCCGACCACATTTCAAATTGCTCTCTTGCGTGCGTGCGTGCGTGCGTGCGTGCGTGCGTGCGAGCGTGCACGTTAAACCCTTTCATTGAAGTCAAAGGGGCCCGGAAGCCCGTTTGGTCGGGATGCATTTTCCCGAAGCCAGAAAGCAGAACACAAAGGCTAATGAGTGAGAATGTTAACGCTTGGGCTACCCCACAGCGGCTTGAGTCACAATGAAAAAAAGAAGCAGGGATGTTCGCCGTCTGTACGACTGGTGAAACTGCCCGTGCATCGTGCTAGATTGGTGGTGGGTGCTTTCGTTGTGCCAGTAAATGCACGTCGTGGTCCCCTGGTTGTTTTAATCTGGAAACCGTTACACAGAAGCAGTCGACCGACGGGTGCCCCACGCACCTCAGGACGCCCGCATCGCGGTGGTGCCCGTTTGCTGCAGCGGCCCGGACGTCGGCGAGGCAATTAAACCCATCGGAGTGCACTGCACAAAACGCAGCCGGCGCGTGCGCCGCGACGGCCCAGTAGCGGTCTGGCCTACCGTGGCATCCTGAGCGACGCTAAGGAATGGCCCGAGAGGCACATTTATCAGCGCCTCTTCCTGCCGCAGGGCAGCCTCCGGCCATCGGCTTCCACCGCGTCGAAATGAAATTGCTTAACAGCGGATTCTTTTGGCATACGCCTGAGGGAGATAAATCGAGCCGAGCCTCGTCCGTCTTTCTCCAAGGGGAGCCTGTGAAAGGGCCGAAGGACATTAGGAGCGTAGGTGTTCAAACTCTTTCCCCAAAACGCCGGGTGTGCATAGATGCGCGTGACGACGGCGGCGACAAGGCGTTCAGCAATGCTCCGACGGGGGCCTCTTGGTCCGGCGTAGAGCCACCAAATAAGCTACGCGTAAGAGTAACGACACTGACGTACGGCGGCAGCCATTCTGGTGCCTGACGCTAGGGTGGCCAGCTTTATGCGCCCTATTGCGGCTGACATTGACGGGCGGTCCGGGAGCCGCTTGGCAACCATGACAGCTGTGTTTACTTTTCGAATATTTAGAGACAGCGCGCCGGCGCGATAGGGTCATGATCGGTTACGCTAGCGTAGCTTATTTAGTGGCTCTAGGTTACGCTGAGCCACTAATTAGGCTGCGCTTTTCGATGCGACGCATCTCTTGCTCTCGGGTATGTCCCTCCAACGTCGTCGCGGCGTCCGCACACCACCTGAGCATGCACAAACTCTCCTCCGTTCTTCTCGCCAACAGCTGTGTGCAACGCGCTCTCTCTGTCTCATTATCATAACAGCTGCACGCGCTTCGCTGACGCTTCCCTCTCGCATTTGCTCTCGCTGCGCATGCGCAACTCTCCTCCGTTCGTCTCCTCTCCTTCAAGTGCTGAATATAATGCGGTGAGGGCGCTGCGCCGGTTCAGTCAAGTGCGTTCGCTTGACTGCGCTTGACTTTGCTTGTGCTGCGCTTGACGACGACGACTCCGTTGCTTCTCCGATGTAGTGCGATGGAAGCAACAGTCCCGTCAGCGAGTGGTTTGACACAATCGAGTACCAGCGTCAATCCAAACGCTGATGGCAACTCTCTCATGCGGCGTATGCATGTGCATGAAAAGTAAAATTACGCCCATCTTCCCGCGTATGAGAACACCCGCATGTGGTGGAATGCATCGTACGCGTTCACAACACGTTTCACGCGATTTAGAGAATCAACCCAATGGAAACGCCAATTGAAGAACCCCCCCGATGCGTCGCATCACATCAGGGTTCCCTCGCGGGAAGATGGGCGTAATTTTTTTATGTTTTTAAGGGGCCGTACGTTACGCTGGGCCACTGTGGTTCTATCCCAGCAGCTAGGAAGCGATGCAGGCATTTTCCACCTTCCGGCCGGTTGAAACAGCACAGTACAGAGCAGCATGGCATCGCTACTCCGTCTGGGAGCTTGAAAACTCCCTCTCAACGTGTCATACAGCCGCATTGCTTCTCCCCGCGCCACAATCGCCGACTTCGCCATAAAATTGCCGCACTAAATCAAACCGCCACTGAATATGCCAAACAACTATCGAAAGAAAATTGGCTTCAACTATGCGATAGTCTTCAAGGGACCCTGACCACACGTAATACTTGGCGCTTGACCACACGTAATACTTGACCCCATAACTAGCAAGAGTGAATCCCAACGAAGCATGATTCGGACCATACATTCTTTTCAAGGTTCCCCAAAAGCCCTTCCACAAGCCTTAACAGATCAATACCTCAACACCAGCAAGAACTTTTCCCCGCCCCCATACACAGTACTGCCGAATGACCTACTTGACAGGGACTTTTAAATTTACGAATTGGAATCAGCTCTCTCAGAATGCAAGAAGAATAGCGCTCCCGGACCAGACCAAGTAACTTACAGGCTTCTGGCAAACCTGGACGGCGACTCCCTTGGTCATCTACTTCACCACATTAACACCCACTGGTAATCTGGTCGCCTGCCTCCCCAATGGAAAACCGCGGAGATACGCTTCATACCTAAGCCCAAGAAGTCACCTCATCTGGACAACTTGCGCCCGATATCCCTCACATCCTGTGTGGGTAAGCTGGTAGAACGGCTTATACTGAGGCGTCTTCAACCATTTTTGGAGGACAGAGGCCTATTCCCCAATACCATGTATGGGTTCCGCAAACACCTGAGTACTCATGACATCCTCCTCCGTTTGAAGGAAGAAGTCTTGGCGCCGGCTACCCGTAATTCTCCGAGGGCCATCCTAGCACTTGATCTTAAAGGCGCCTTCGATAACGTTTTACATTCAGCTATTCTCTCCCGGCTCAATCAGACTGGATGTGGCCATCGCGTCTACTCCTACATTACAGGTTTTTTAACCCAACGCCAGGCTATCCTGAAAGTTGGCGACCTCACGTTGGATCCTATATTGCTTGGTGATCGAGGCACGCCGCAAGGTTCTGTATTGTTCCCACTTCTGTTCAATCTGGCCTTAATCGACTTGCCCAAACAACTAGATGCCATCCCCAAGATACATCATGCTCTATATGCAGATGATATCACCATATGGACAGATACAGACTCTATAGGAAACATACAAGATGCTCTCCAAGAAGCCACGGACATTGTGCAATCTTACGCATTGTCAGTGGGTCTTCAATGCACACCTCATAAGTCGGAATTAATAATTGTGCGCAAGCACCCACCTGCTCGAACTATTGAGCCCATCTCCTTACATTTGGACGGCCAGGACATCAAACCCAGCTCTTCAATCAAAATTCTCGGTCTCACCATACAAGCAAATACACGGAACGATCTGACCTTATCCAAATTATCCAAGACATTCACTCAGGTTATGCACATGCTCCGACGCATCTCTAACCGCCATCGGGGCCTGAAAGAACAAGATATGATTACACTGGTTCGAGCACTTCTGATCTCAGGGTTATCTACGTTTCTCCATACCTCTGCCTCACGAAAGGAAACTTGGACGCCCTTGACAAGTTCATACGCAAGGAATTCAAACAGGCATTGGGCCTGCCTATGAACACCTCTACTCAGCGGCTTCTACAACTGGGTCTTCATAATACGGTTTCAGAATTAATTGAAGGCCACCTTGCCAGCCAACGTGTCCGGCTCACTCAAACACCTGCGGGCCTTTGGCTACTCAAACGCCTACGACTCGCGCACTCAGCATCTCCTCCTGCTCTTCTTGTCCTCCCCGAGGCTTGGAGATCTGTACGGGTTCGTCCATTACCGAAGAACATGCACCCTGATCTCCACCCGGGCAGAAGACAAGCACGGAGTCAAGCCCACGAGAACATCTATGGGAACCGTCTGGACGTCGCGTTTACAGACGCTAGCTCGTATCCAGGCGGGCAGCACAAGGTTGCAACCGTCACCACCAAATCGGCCCTTATAACCTGTGCTTCTATTACCACGACATCCACGCATATTGCTGAGGAACTGGTGATCGCACTCGCACTTGTTCACACCAAGAGCGCGGTCATCTTAACCGACTCCCAAGCTGCCTGTCGGAGCTTCTTGGCGGGGAGGGTGGCGCCACCAACTTTCCGCCTCCTCTCGCAACATCAGCCACAACGAAACGTCGCCCTCGTCTGGACACCCGCCCACTGAACATTGACAGGCAATAATTTTGCCCATCATCAAGCCTGCGCACTCTCCTCCCCGGCCCAAGAAGAACAAGCGGAGTCCACAGCACTGGTTACGTTTCAAGACATTACACAGAACTATCGACTCGACAGGCAACAATTCCCTCAACCTCACTCCAAGCTGTCCAAATCAGAAGAAACGACTCTTCGTCGCATCCAAACGAATACCTTCGTCCATCCAATTCGCTTACACCACATGTTTCCCACTCAATTTCCCGCCCAATGCACTTTTTGCTCTAAGCCTGGCACACTCGTCCACATTTTATTAGAGTGTACGCATAACCCTGACCTCCCACCCTTTCCTTCCCCCCTCCCCCTCCATGAGCTGTGGGAGAACCTGATCACCAGCGACCACCTGGACGTCCAGAAACTACTGGCATCTCGGGCGTCGGTCGCCCGGTCGTCACTTGGATTCCCGGACTAGGGAACCACTCCTACTTTATAAGGCTCATTAAAGTTTCATACTACTACTATAGTTGTTGACAGGGTAACTCTGCAGGAGAAGCTCCGCCCGCGGGCGTGAGGTGGTCGCCTTGGGGGACTTCCGCGATTCAGAATGTAGTTCCGTGATGATAATGTTGTTTTGCATGTAAATTATCACTACGAAGAACGGAATTACATCAATATCGAATTATTTTTACGGCACGAAGAACAATTTAGTTAGAAGGTACGCACTAACAACTTAAAAAAAACATTATAGAAAACGTGGTGCGGCAGAAAAAAAAAAGAAATGCGAACCTGCCAAAAAAAGAAATTAGCGTTAGAAAGAATGTATGTAATTGTTTTCATTTTGTAGTAGACATTTCTGCATAACGGAATGTTTTTAGCCGTTTTCTTTTTAAAATGTCCCAGGTAAGTTACGCGCGTATTAGTTCCTACGTCAGGTTTTGACGCATTCGCGCATGCATAGTGCGGCACCAACACCACTTGCACCAACGCCACTTGCACCGCTCGTCTCCTCTTCGGCTCTCCGAGTGCGTTTGTGTGAGTGCGTTCTGCGTTGTCTGGATAGTGCGGCACCAACACCACTTGCACCGCTCGTCCCCTCTTCGGCTCTCCGAGTACGTTTCTGTGAGTGCGTTCTGCGTTGTCTGGCTTTTCTTCCGTGATGGATCCCCACGTGGTAACATCGGCGTGCGATTCTTCCTTGCCTGGTGAGTCTGGTGGAGCTTCAACCGCTACACCGAGGACCCTAAGCAAGAACAAGAGCGGCAATGTGCTCAACAGCACTGCGCGGAAAATCATCTTTCACTGCTACAACTTCTGGCGGGCCAGGGAGCCGGAATGCACTGTGGAACATACTGCCGCATTTGTCGCCGATATGTTCGGAATTGGCGCGCGGACCGTGTTCGCGGTCAAGAAGGAGGCACAAGCCACTGGTGGAGTGTTGTCAACGCCGTCTCGCAAAGCCCGCGGAATTCCGAGAAGAAGCGACGCAGTGCCTTGTACGACAGCTTCACGTTGAACGCGCTGAGGTCCTGCGTGCACGACTTCTTTCGCCGCAACGAAATACCGACGGTGGCAAAGATAACAAAGGAGTTCTCGGAGCGTACAGGTGACCCGTCGCTGAAGCCATGGACTGTTCGTCGTCTACTTCGAGAGATCGGGTTCAAGCGGGAGAAGAGAAGCCGGAACTCTTTGCTGCTTGATCGGGAATACATCCTCGCATGGCGGCACGAGTACCTGCGTGACATTCGGCGGTACCGAGCGGAAAATCGGCAGATTTTCTACTTGGATGAGACCTGGGTGACGGCAGGACACACGACCTCGACTGTGTGGGCTGACACCACTGTGAAGTCCAGTGCAGACGCCTTCAGGCGCGGCCTGACGACGGGACTGAAGCAGCCGTCAGGTAAAGGTCAGCGGGTCATTGTAACCCACATAGGCAGCAAAGATGGCTTCGTTGATGGATGTCTCGACGTGTTCCGTGGCAAAAAGACAGGGGACTACCACGAAGAAATGGACGGCCCCCGCTTCGAAGGCTGGTTTGACGGTGTGCTGCAGAGGCTCCCGAGTGGTAGCGTCATAGTGATGGACAATGCCTCGTACCACTCACGGCGGAACGAGGCAGTGCCAACGACGAATTCCCTCAAGGGAACTATCACAGAGTGGTTGGACAGCAAAGGAGTCCAGTACGGCGCTGGGCTTACTAAGAAGCAGCTGCTGGAAATAGTTGCTCGTGTGAAGCCACGCTTCATCAGCTACCGAGTGGACACGGCTGCACAGAAGGCAGGCTTTATCGTGGTAAGGCTGCCACCTTACCACTGCGAGTTCAATCCTATTGAACTGATCTGGGCGCAAGTGAAGAACGCTGTGGCAGCAGCCAACACGACATTCAACATTACACATGTTGAACAGCTGCTCAAGGATAAGGTCGCAGAAGTCACAGCCGAACATTGGCGGGAGGCTGTGAGGCATGTGCAGACGCTCGAGGAAAAGTTTCAGCAAGTGACGTGCAGTAGTGACCACATTGACCCAATCGTCATCACGCTTGAGGAAGGCGACGAAAGCACTTCTGACGACGCCACTGCTTCCGACAGTGACATCTCAGGTGTTTGGCCTGTTGATGAGCTTTGAAAACGACGATGACAGCACTTCCAATGGCATAGCTGATTCCTACAGCACTAACCGCTTTGGTTGGAGGCGTTAAACACGCCGAAGCTACACCTGGGCTATGAGGCCCGCTGTAGTGGAGAGCTCTGGATTAATTTCGACCAACTGGGGATCTTTAACGTGCGCCGAAATCTTGACACACGGACGTTTTCGCTTTTCGCCTCCATCAGAAAAGCAGCCGCCGTGGCTGGGATTGATCCCGCATCCTTGGACTGCAGCGGGTCGACAACGTCTCTGGTGTTTGCCACCATCAGCACTGGACCGTCTCCACCATCACCATGATGAAACAGCCTTTTTAAAGGCTACCAAAATGTTGTTTGGCGGAATTGGGCCTTGGTGACACCCATCCCTGTCTGCTCTCAAAACTTTATGATCTAGGACTTAAAACAATGGCAGGAAAAGCAGTGTCTTATGAAATAACAACAGAGTACTTTGATACGTTTCAACAACACAGAAAGATAACTATACCACTAGCTGAAGAAAAGATTGTACTATCTGCACATCTAACCATTGCACCAGTAGCAGCGACGCCAGTGGTTTTGACTGATGGTGGTAAGCACAATGCCATAAAGGTGTACTGAAGTCTGAAAGCAAGTTGGCCTGTATAATAGTAGCAGAGTGTCGTGAATACAAACATACCACTCACAGCAGCAGCGGAGTCTTTTCATTACATAAAAAGCAATAAGCATGAAACCAGGTATCACTGCCCCATACACTTTCCCACACTACACTGTGTGACATCAGAAGTCTTGAATGGTGAATCACAAAATTGGTGGAGCTTGGCGAAACATTTTTCTGAAGCTAACACTGGGTCAGGCACATTAAAACGTAAATTAATGGACGTGGGAACTTACTCATGCGCTTTCTTTTATGGGTGGAAATCTCAGCTACCAAACATAAAGCAGGATGCCTCAGTCCAAGCGGCTAGTGCTGTTTCAATTTTTTGTTGAAACGTTTCGCCTTGCATACAAGCACAGCCAAAAGATGCATGCATGCGGGTCAACATCAGAGCCTACTGTACCTGCTTACCACTGGTGCATACATGCAACAGAAACGGGCAAATTAAAACTGAGTGCAATAACATTGAAAAAATGGACGGGATATAGTAGACGGAAACACCAGGTTCAATTCTCAGCAAACAAGTCATTGCTAGTCATCAAAGAAAATCTGAGAGAGCTATGAAACGTATGATATTTCGCTTAAAACAAATTTACTTTGCCTGTAGTGCTCCTTGAAAGACAATCAATTGCAGTATCAGTGGCTATGCGTCTTCGAGTTAGCAAAATCGCCTGCAGTTGCAAGGAAACAAGTGGTCCACTCTCACATTATTGTGTAATAAAGTAGTCGCTCTCTCATTTGGCAGTCCAAAATAGTTCAGAGCAGTTTGCGGGCATGCCAGGCCTGAGGGCTGATCTCGCAGTAGGCATTCCATAACCAGAAATAAAGTATGCAGCTACTCTTTTTTCAACTCTCACTGCTGTTTCTTGGCCAGAAGCAAAAGTGTGTGCATGAGAAGAAGCAACTTAACAGCATGAAGGTCTGAATTCATTTTAACGTATTACACGAGTGTCTTCAACTCTCACCGCAGCTTCACGGCCAGAAGCAACAGTGTATGCATGAGAAGCAGCGACTTCAGAGCATGAAGGCCTGAATTCATTTCATTCTTGCGTACCTTCCTAGCCAGAAGCAGCAATCCACCCTTGCGAAGGAGTGACACAGCAAGCACCTTAAAGTCGTAACATCTAAGCGTTGCAACCTGCTAAGCAAACTTTCCCAATTTTTACATCCAGGAACAAAAGAGCTTGTTTGAAAAGCAGCACCATGAGACTGCGAAGATGACACTGCGAAGGCTTGAAGTTAAACCATCTTGATATGCTGCATTGTTGTTATCTATTCTTACCACAGCTGTATAACCAGAAGCAACAGTGTGTGTTTGGAAATTAGTGACATGGTACTCTTAAGGGGTGATGTAAACCATTTCTATCTGCTACAGAAGTGTTGGCAATTATCACTACAGCTCTTCAACCTAAATAACCTTCAGCCACTTTATGAAACCTATCTCACTCTTGCCACCATTTCTGAAGCAATAACAACATCCCCTGTGCTTTTCTTTTCTCTCTCTTTTTTTGCTATTGCGATTTATCAATGGACCATTAGAGTTCAAGACAGCCTTGTCGAACGAAATAAAGGACAGTTGTGGAAACATGATAGCCGGTATCGTGCATGCATATAGAAATATGTAAATCAAAATGAGCTAAAGTGCTATGGAAAGTCTCTCAAACATTTGCCCCACCCTGTAGAATAACAATGGTTTATCTGCCACTAAACATTGTGAATCCTTTTAACTTGAATGTAAACTCTGTTGTAAAACTCCGTAAAATATTCAGTGCAGGAGCACAAGAATGTAAGCATTAAACCACAGCCACCAATATGAAACAAAACTGCAATTAACAAATTTTTATTACTGGTGAAGGCCATCACACAAACTCTGCTGAAAGACGACGGCAAGATAAACTGTTGGTTTAGAGCTCTGAAATCCGAAATACATGGAGCTATATTAAAACAAATTTAATAGCTTACACTTCTGAGAAATCCCAACATTGCAGACACAATACAAGGCAATTTGAGCTCAGTCCACGCGTTCAGTTTCTTTCATGCCGCTTTGATTTGCTACGAACACCATATACAACGCAGCGCACATGAGCAGTTTTCGCAATGTATCGAAAACACGTGAAGTCCTGCCGCGGGGCCACACACTTCCAGCTTTCTGCAATGACTGAGTTCAATATCAAGCAATCATACACTGCGAGTGTTTAGTTACCCTCTTACAAGCAGCTACAATCCAGTCACTGCATTTGATTACGTGTTCAATACTCGCGTTCGTTCATACTATTGTTTTTTTTGCTTAAAGCTACGCAGTCTCAGACGACTGTGCGCGAACGTTTCGTTCTTCTCACGTCTCTCCAATAATGCTGTAATCATGCTTGCTTACGCCAGGTAAAAAAAAGAACAGAGAAAAAAACATCGTTGCTCCGGCTGTACCTCGACCAGGCAGAGCAACATGCGCTGCCGATGCTAATTAGTAATGAACGGTACCGTCCGCTGTTATAAGTCAAGTATAACGCGATACTTGTACGGCCAGCCGCCCGTATGCAACAAAAACAACACGCCGCACACGCGAGCACAACCCTGCACGGCGTCAGGCCAGACGGGCACAAACTACGTAGGCCTAGCACTCAACACCGGGCGCAGCTTACGTTCACAGCACGAAAAAATAACCCTTGCAACTGGTCACCGCTACTGCCGTAGAAGAAAGCCACTCATATTATCCCCTCAGAGAGCTTGCGTTACGCAAAAACACTTTCCACAATAACTCCAGCAATAGTGCAGCCTTGATGTTCTCGGTTGATTGGTGACGACGGTGCGCACAAAAACAGACCGCCACATTTTCCTGATGTACAAATCACTACAAAGACGTACACGAAACAAGCAACGATCACGAAACAAACGCGTTCTTGGTGCACTACAGCACAATCGCAACCGGCGTACAGCGCTTTGGTCCCGGCAAGGTCGTTGACGCTTGACTGGCTTGACGCCGCGACGGCGGAACGGCGGTCGGCAAGCGAGCGCGGCCATATTAGAAGTAGTTCTCCTTCCAAACGTTCGTCGGTGACGTCACGCTAACGGCGAGACGCCATTGGTTGCGGATGAGCACAACTTCCCTTTGATGTGAGGAATGCCGCTGCAGAGTTAAGCTGTCACTGACTATACTACTACAGCTGCATTGCGCTCCAAAAATTACGAGTTTTCGAAGAGCGCGCGCGGCAACACAGAGGCACCAAAATGTCAGCGCCCATGGGTCTTCCCGGTGTAAATACATGTCACGTGACGTGATTCGACCAATGGCCGCTGTCGGCGGAGTGCCGATACTGACTTGCCCAGCGTCTGTATACGATAGTCTGCTGGACGCGCCATTGCTGCTGCTCAACCAAGTTCTATGTCGCTTTTGTTACTCGCCCACCTATCTCTTTATCACCCCCTTTCTCTTCTCTAATCTTTATATCCCCCTCCTCCGCCTCCCCACCGCACTGGGTTGTATGCAGGTGAGCCCAGTTGGGCTCAATAATATCCCCAGTGCACTTCCTTTTCCTTTTCACCCGAACCACCTAAGAAGAAGAAGAAAGAGTGCCGATACTCTGAATCCTCATCTAGTGGTTCTAGTGCGGCGATGTCCGCGGAGCAAGCGTCCTTCCTTTTTCTCCCTCGGCCTTCCTTCTTCCGCGCCCGGCGGACGCAGCCAGGGCGTCCCACTCCACCTTTCCGACTGCTCCGTTCGCTGCGTGCCAGCGACTTTGGCGGCACCACGAACGGCAACGCTCAACACGCCGCTCGAACGGCAACCTGTTTTTTGGCTCTCCCCGCGATTCTCCCTCTCATCCGGGTTGGGACTGTAGAATTTCTTTTTTCACTACCGCCGCCGAAGACGTCTTTCGATGGTTTGTCAGGAACGTCACACGCAAGCAAAGTTTCAGCCGCCCACTCGTCTTTCCTTTCCTTTCCTTTTTTATTTTTGAACCCGTGTGTGCCGCCTTTTGCTCCCTCCACGTTTTCGCGGCATTTCTCGACTGCGCGTCGACTTCACCACACGACGCCGTCGGAGTTCTCCCCAGCGTGGTTATTTCAAAGGATCCTTTCCCTCCGGTCTCTCTTTGCAGCTCCTCGCAGTGTCGGCTCCTGGTCGCGTCGAGCTTTCATCTTTCTCCCGAGGCCAAATGATGGAGGTTGTACTCTCGGCAATGTCTTGTCACACGCAGAGTCCCCGGCGTGCCAGCCGCTCTCTTGTTGCGGAAAGCTTTCCTGTGTTGCGGCGCTGGAATTTCTCCACTGCGTCTGCTGTATGCAAAGAAAAAAAAGGCAGACAGAAAATAGAAACACGAGGGCGATCTTAGCGGCGTTTTCTGTCGCTCTTTAAGGGTAACATCTTCGGGGGGTGCTGCCGCTACTGCTGTCGTCGCCCACGCTGTTCTTGTTTGCCTTCGGAGACATGGCCCGGCGATGCGAGAAACATCCGGTAATACCTCCTCAAAAAGTTTCTGCCACTTCAAATATTTTTCCCAGGTTCTTTTCCTGGTTGTGAAACGCACTTCAGGGTTACATTTACTGGGGCACAACTGATGTAAAGCCCTGGCCTCTGTGAACCAAAAACCGAATCATCCTATGTGAAACCTCAAATTTGATAGCTTAAGGTGAATAGTTGGGCAAGCTGGTTTATGATTTTTTAAGTGAGAACCGGCGGTGCAATAGCCGCCGCGCAAAGAGGGAAGGAGACACGCACGGATGGTCACTGGTTCTCTTTATTTGGAAACTTGGTCTACTATGCCTACGACTTTCGACGTAAAAGCGTAAAAGCCTTACGTTTTCTAGAAAAGCAATGATAAACCTGATGGGTTGCGGTCGGCGCATTCAGTTCATAGGCACTGACACGTATGCCTACTTGCGATATATTTAATGTATTGAAGACTAATAACAACGGCGGTGTGCCACGTGCAGTAGCTGCAAAAGCTGAATGGTCAGAATAAGCAGAATCACCACCACACTCTTAAAAAAAGGTTAGTAAAAAGTTAGCAACAAGTTGTATTTACTGACTCCTGACGAAATTTACAACCCCCAGAACGGTACGTGAGCACTGCAACGAAGTAAGCAACCTAAATGCATCGTTGCCATTGTAGTCCGTGCACTTAGTCACTACAGCTTGTTCGATACTAACGTTCACTGATAATGTCAAAATTGTATGAATGATTGAACAACATAATTACAGCACTTTTTCCACTCTAACTCACGATTAACAAGTCCTTTGGAATCCACAGGCTTACTTGTATATGCTCACATTAAAATGCATAATTCTGAAATTATCGCTAAAATATTTGATTCCGTCGGCAAGCCCACTGACTCTATTAGACGACTTTTCGCTGCTAGCTATAAAAGCAAGGAGAGCTGATGTATTTCTAAGGTAACTAAGTCATACTGGCTCTCCCGTTGGTTTCGGTTCTCAATTCATTTATTGTTTAAGTGCGGTATGTGCGTATTGGATGTGTCTGTGTGACTGGCAAGGCGTACATGTGCGGTGTTGTCACAGCGCACGAACTATTTTTTACTCTGATGGCACGCTGGGCCTCGTCATTCGCCGAATTCGCAGATTTTGGAACGTCGGGGTGAAGCCCACCTACGGTGATTTTCAAGAGGGTTGAAACAATGTGGGTTAAACAAGCCCGTTTTCACGCTAGTTTGTTCTCTTACAGCCTCACAGCGCTCCATTTCTTAAGTGGCAAAGAAAAGGATGTCACCAGTAATACAATCGGTACACGCAATTACCGAGAACTTCTGAATTTACGGCCACTGCACAAATACCGTTTCATTACACTTGAAATTGTTTCATTACACTTGACCGTTTCATTACACTTGACCGTTTCATAAACCGTTTCATTACACTTTAAATTGATCTCGAGAATGCTCAATCAATTTCTTAGTTGCCGGTTAATTTTATCGACCGATCGATTCTAGAAAGCAAGAGACTCTTACCAATTTTTGCGGGTACCTATGGCCTCAGTAATTGCTTTACGGTCATGGTGTGTCCTGTTATGGTCGGAAATTTGGGTACCGTTAAAGATCCCCAGGTGGTCAAAATTAATCCGGATCCCTGCTCTAAGGCGCGCCTCATCGTCTGCGTTGCGTCGGTGCGATAAATCCCACAATCAATCAACCTGTTATGCTGGGAAAACGCGCGAGAATTTTCGAAGTCGTTTGCCAAGCCATGGACGAAACCAGTTCTGCCGAACTTGAACGCTAGGACGACTAAGCGAAATCTCAGCCGTTACACAACCCGAGATTATTAAGACCCATGCCGTCACTAATCCCCTACGTGTAATGCGTGGTGCAATGTAAATTACAATACTACAATGCGTAGTGCAATACGTACAATGTAAATTAGTACGCACTCAAAAGAAGCCTTGTCTTCGAGTTTGTGCTACAAGGGCTGTTTGTTTTCGCCTTGATCAGAAAATGTGAACGCTGCCGCCAAGAATTACAGCCGCGACCAATAGAGCTTACAAACGGCGAGAAATCCACGAGGATCTTGCCATAGAATACGTTCGGTTGTCACCGCTACAAAGCTGACAAAGGGAGAGAGAGAGAGAAAACATTTTAATAAGCTCAAATTTGAGAGTGGAACCCTAGTCCGGGAATCCATGCGTTGCCCTCGCCGTCTTCGCCCGTGTCACCAGGAGAGTCTGGTGCTGCGGTTGACAGCTGGTCAACAGTGTCCCCCACAGCTCTGGAAAGGAACAGGTAGAGAGGGGTTGTCGGGCAGGGTTGTGAGCTCATTCCATAATTATATGCTGGAGGGTGCCTAGTTGTGGGCAAAATTTACATTGCGCGGTGTACTGTGTGTGAAACAATAAATTCATTCGAACAGGGTGAAGGTACGGGCCTGCTTGTTACTGTCGAAGTGTTATTTCCTGTGTTTTGCTGAGGGATGGGTGAGGGCACGGGAATTTTTGTCTAGGGGTCCGGTAAAATTGAGTAATTTCCTGATAAGTGAGAAGTGGCGTCGGAGCTGCGGTGACCTCTGGGACACGGTGGGCCAGTTCACGAGCCTGTTGGTGGGCGAAGTGAGATGGACGGTATCGGTAAAGTAACCCTAGGGTCGTTGGTGCAACCCTCCCTGGAAGGGAACTGCAGCAGGCTGCTTGAGACTCAAGTCAGTGATGATGACTCTGCTTGAGCATTTGATGAGGGCTAAAGCAATGGCGAGTTCTTCGGTGTCTTGAGGGGATGTCGTACGGATGGATGCATCATCATCATCATCATCACCAGCCTATCTAAACCCACGGCACGGCAAAGGCCTCTCTTATTATTCTCCAATTACCCGGGTCCTGTACCAACTGTGACCAATTTATCCCCGCAAACTTCTTGATCTCATCTGCCCATCTAACTTTCTGCCGCCCCCTGCAGCGCTTGCCTTCTCTAGGAATCCACTCTGTTACCCTTAATGACCAACGGTTCCTTGCCTTCGCATTACATGCCCTGCCCACGTTCATTTCTTCTTCTTAATTTCTACTAATATGTTCTGAGCACACGTTTGTTCGCTGATCCACTCTGCTGTCTTATTGTCTCTTAATGTTACACCTATCATCTTCCGTTCCATCGCTCTCTGAGTGGTCCTCAATTTAAGTTCTACCCTCTTAGTGAACCTCCACGTTTCTGCGCCGTAGGTGAGTACCGGTATGTCATACACTTTCCTCTTCAGTGACAATGGTAGGCTGCTATTCATTATCTAGATCTCTTTACTAAGCACATCTCAAAGAGATGAAACTGCAGAACAAGCAGAAAAGATTATCGCTGGGCGAATGGGACAGTGTGAGGTACTGGCCTGCCTTTCTGGACGTGTCACCTACTTTATTACTGTTTCCGCTTCCAAGACAAGGTCGACGGCTGCAGTTTCTTGCTAAGGGATTAAGTGCGCACCTTCACAGTTTTCCCTGACATATCAGTTGTTTTTTGTATCTGTAGAAAACGGAACTTGTCCACTGTACTGTCCTCAAAAACTGACCACGGAACTCACGTCCTTCGCATTGATGACACGTTTGGTTGCAAAAGGCAGGGCAAAGAAAAGTACAGAATCCACGGTTTGGGGCTTTTTTTACTTATTCGGTTTTATTTACTTTTTGCGTAATATTTTAAAACAATGTTTTTTGTCTTTCCTTTTTTGTTGTTTTCCCTGCAAACACATTTCTTTAAAAGAACTGGCGCATTTGATGCCCCGTGCTATATCTCTGCTCCGAGGCGCAGCTTACGTTGCAGGCCCGCAGACTTATTTTAACCAGCTGGTGATATTAACAGTGGATCAAAATTTCGTTACACGGGGCCCTATTCTCGACTGCACAAATTCCCGGGAAATTCGCCATGTTTTTTTGCGTAAGCACAACGTAAGCAATCAGTGACGCGATGCACGTATAGCTCTTACGACATGCAGTGTAATTTGACGCTGCACTCATAAAGATCTCAAATAAGGTATCATATATTGCTGCTAAAAGTTAAAAAACCCTTGACATGTATCATAGAAATTTAAACGGTAGCATGAGGTTGGCAAGGGGAACACATTTCTGCAAGTCAAAATTGGCATCAACACCACAAGGAGATCGAGTAACGTTGATCCAAAAGCGAGCGAAAGGGGGATGTTGAGCTAAAGAATATCACACAATCTTTTTTACCGTATCTGTTTATTTCTTTCAATCGCTTTTAGTAACATAGTTGAGCTGTCTCCTTCAATGCAAGCTTTGTTGCGTTATCGCCTTCCCGGCCGCCACCGCCGCCATGCTATCGTCTGATGCTAGCTACAAGTTTATGGCGTGATCACAGAAAAAAAAATTCCCCCGCATTTCCCCGAGGGGGAGAATGTGAAAGTGCGAATGCACGGTTGTCGGCCCGCTTGCGGCGCTTGCGCTCGGCCCCCGCAGCCCACCCCCTCGCCGCCTTCTCTTCCATCTCTTCCATCGGGTTTGTAGTATCACGTGTACACCACGCAGTTATCAAGCCGCTATAACGCCGCTGAGTCGCCAACGCACGCCGCTGACGACGTAGTTTGAATGCGTTAAAGATATAAGGCGCGTCTAACACTGATATCACCGTCGCGTCTGTGGCTTGGTCGGTAGCGCGTCGCGCTGCGGCCCGCAAAGTCCTCGGATCGAAACCTGGCGCCGGATGCTGTTTTTTCTTTAAACAGCACTGCGGACGCCAACGCCGCCGACGCCGCCGCCGCCGGCGGTGGATGGTTTGGGGTCGCTTATAAAGAGCATTCGCTCTTAAAAGACGGCTGCGACCGTCGCTTGTATGACACATATGAGCAGGGAAGCGCTACGCCTGATGACCGCGGAGCGCACCGATGTCGCCGATTCACTCATTCGTCAATCTCGACTTCAATCAGCGCTGTAATGAACCAAAGAGACACTTTTCTTTGTTATTTTTCTCTTGAGCTCGATCATGCGACCCAACTACTTGTGGACAAATGCCATGCATTGGGTTCTTTGTCATGAAGAGGCTGGTACTGTCCCTTATGTGGAGGTTATGCCAAACAAATAATTTCTGTTTTATTGCCAAACATAAAAGCAAAATACTGCACGTTATTTGGGTGCTCCATGATTGCTGGCTTGGAAACAGTCGAACTATTATTTGTTTCGTTAGAAAACATGCTTTAAACCGCGTGCATTCGAAACTGCGCCTGCTGCAAATTCGCGGACATTTAGCGGCGCCGAAAGCGGGGGCAATTTTTTGCCCTATTTCCATGGAGGAACACGGCAAAAGCAGCCGCCATTTTCAAGCTGTTGCGTAAGAAATAAGTCACTTTTACGCAGGCTGAATTTGCCAGTGTGTGACGTGATTGTTCCCGCCAACTGTTTAAATTACGTCATGCCTTCTCATCCAATCACAGAGAGGGCGTGTATTACAAGCAGTGGTGTTGTTGAATAGCAAAGACAGGCCTGCGTTGTTATGTCCGGTGCATTTAGTCTACTTTTTCATTGCCGGCCAAGAATTATGCGCTTTCAGTGAAGAGAAATAAGACAAACTTAGAACTAGTGCCCGTAAACGCCATAAAACGTCAAAATGACGACAGCACACACAACCGCTTTGTCAACCCGAAGCACGGAATCAACATTAAAAGCCAATCAGCAAAGACGTCCGGCAAGTTGCCCAATTTCGCGGGAATTTATGCAGTCGAGAATAGGGCCCACGTACGTTCTCGATTTCCATCTACTTCAGAAAAATGGTCGTTGGGAAGGGAGATCGAGGCCACTTGTGGTCAGCAGCAAATGGCTTAGCCACTGAGCAGCTCCTGCGGTCACGCCTGTCAAGTATTAACAATTTGCAGGTGTCGGACCTTTTAAAGAAATTATGAAATGCAAAAAGTTTGCACACATCAGGTGTGGGCTTTCGCTGTTGCGCAGTGGAGCACTCCTGCAGCCTGATTGCTCCAATAAAGTCGCAGCTAGGGAAGGGCAAAGTCGTTTTATATCCTCTGCAGGCTGCGAGAATATTTCGTTTGGTCAGCTTGCACTACGCTCGCGCTTCCAGCAGCAACAGACGATTGATACTTTGGTGCTCGTTCATTTCCCATGTTGTTATAGAGCGGCATAATATTCAATTGTCTGGAGGGGAAAGTGTACGAGCGGGTACGAAGTTGATGGGACGTGAAAGAAAAAAAAGGCCTGAATGGCATTGGCTGTGCAATATCAACAACGAAGAGTCGAGCCATTTCGGCATAAACAGGTAACCGTTATTTCATTTTTCCATTCAGTTCCGGTTCGGGTTCACCGTGCTCAAAAAATAACGGTTCGGGTTCAGATTCTGGTTTTCGGTTCGGTTCGGTTCCGGTTCGACACCCTGGTTATAAAGAGCCTGATTTGTTCTTGAAGCCTGGGCAGTTCCACTGCAAGAGTGCAGTAGCGTGCTTGTTAAGCTGTGTCGTGGTCATCAAGGGATGAGTGGGAGGGTTTGCGTTCGACGGATCTGGCATAAGGGTCGGGTCGGCGGTGGGAGCGAGATGCCGTGCTTTCAGGTCTACCTTGACGGATAGGGCCGGCACCAGGTCGGGTCTCTGGCTGGCCCGACAAGGCATCAGGTCGGGTCTCTAAATGACCGGTCAGGGCAGGAAGAGACATTACCTCTAGGCGGAAATTTAGGCGCTAGGTTCGTAGCGATTTAACTTGTTGTTTAAGGAGGTTGTTGTCTTGCCTGAGGTTTTGAATTCCTTGATTTAAGGTTCCAAGTTGGGCATCAAGCTTGGTTAACATGGACTGGAACCACGAGGGCTTGTCGGATTGGGGCTCGGCCTCTGCGTTCTGGGTTTCATGTGGCGTAGGAAGTGGCGCGGAAGTCAAGGAAGGGGGCTATGGTGTGGTAAGGGGCGCGGAAGTCAAGGGTGCGGCTGTGGGTTGGGTTCCTTGCATTTTTCGGTCACGGTACACTTAGTGAGTTCTAATGCGTGAAGATGCGGTGGAAGACCTGACATGACAGATTTTTGTTGTTCAAGAAGCTGCAGTGGTTCTGTGCAAACCTGACAGGGTGTGGCAGGCTTATGATTTAAGTTGGAAGGAGGGGTTGAGTTCAGAGATGTGGCAGACACCCGTTGTGCCCGGCTTACTTGTTTTGTGTCCACGTTTGAGCCAGTTTTCCCGGTCTTCTCGGGTGGAGAACTTCCGTTGCTGGATTTGCTACGAAGTCTCGAACTCGGCGTGGCAGACCACTCCCTGCGTCGCCCTCGTGAAAAGAGGGGTCTCGCGCTGGCTCCCGGCTTTCCGCTCTGGCTTGTCGAAGCCGTCGTAGACGCAGAATATACGGTTCCGCGTAGCGCTTGGTGCAGACAGGGGAACAGGAGATATGAAGGCCACCGCAGAGGCCACAGGTAGGGAAGCACGGGTGATTTGGAACAGGGTCCCAAAGATCGCACTGATGGGAAACTTGAGCTGTCGGTTGAGGGCAAATTGTGGAACGGTGTCCAATCGCACGACATGTAGAACACACGGGAATTGTCTTTTTGTATATGGAGCAAGTGTATTTGGCCCCATAGAGTCGTACATGATAAGGTAACTTTGATCCCGCGAATGTAAGGATGACTGTTGTACTTTGGCCCAATCTGCGCACTGCGTAGACCTCGTCGTGGGTTTAGTCTAGGTTTTTCAGGGTTTCCTGCTCTGTGAAACGAAGGGGTACCACACGGATAATGTCCTTGATTGAGTTGTCTGGTGCTAAGCCGTAGAGCGAGACTTGGTGAATGGCAGCTCCGATAGTAATTTGTTTAACTTGGCTTAGAGGACGAGCAGCCTCCGCAGAAGGTGTGCTTATGACAGCAGTATTCTGGGTCGTGTCGATACGTAGCTTCAGGTTCGCCTGTCGCCAAGTAGTCCGGATGGCATTGAGTAAGGTGATGGAGATTTCTGCGTATTGAACGTCCCGGAGACGAAGGCTCCCTTGAGGTCGCAAGACAAGCTTGAAGTCGTCACGGGGTAGCGGTTGAGGACGAATGGACGGCTTACCTGTTGACGTAGAGGCTGTAGTGGCATTAGCTTGAGCTAGGGCTGGCTGCGCACTTCCTTTTGTAGCTAAGCTACGTTGGCGTCGGCGTTGCGCTTTTGACATGACCTCGATGGCTATTTCCTGCGTTGTACTCTGCGTGGCCATCTTCCATTACTTCTGGGTTCATGTCGGTATCCAGGGGAAGACTCAAGTCAGCCAAGTCAGATCGTTATGAAATACGTCAAGTCAGATCGTTACGAAATACCAACGAGGCACGAGATAAAGACCGCTGCTAGACATGGGTTCTCACTTAGGTTTAACGTTACTATCAGACTAGGTAAGCAAAATTCCTCCTAGCTTTACACAGCGGACGAACCTGTTATAATCCGTTTTAGCAAACGCGCATTAAAAACCGTTTTAATGCAGTTTCCGAGCGGGTTTTTGTGTGCCTGTCGCGAGAAAGTTCTTCAGAATTGACGTCCTTTACATTAGGGGGCAAAGCACCTGGTGAGGATCAGATAAAAGCAGACCTCTTGAAAGATGGTGGATAAATTGTACTTGAAAACTGGCAAACCTGTATACGCAGTGCCTAGTTAACGCGAGTGTACCGGAATCTTGGAAGAACGCGAACATCATCCTAATTCATAAGAAAGGTGACATGAAGGACTTGAAAAATTACAGGCCGATCAGCTTACTGTCAGTCGTCTACAAAGTACTTACCAAGGTAATCGCTTGCAATCTTAGATTTCAGTCAACCTAAAGAACAAGCAGGGTTCCGTAAAGGCTATTCAACAATGAACCATATTCACACGATCATTCGGGTGATCGAAAAGTGTGCTGAGTATACTGGACCCCTATTCATAGATTACAAGAAAGCATTTGACTCGGTCGAAACTTCAGTAGTCATTCAGGCATTACGGAACCAGGGTGTAGATGAGCATTATGTAAGAATACTAGAGGATATCCACAATGGGCCCACAGCTACCATCATCCTCCATAAGGAGAGCAGTAAAATACCTATAAGGATGGGCGTCAGACGAGGAGACACAATCTCTCCAATGTATCCACAGCATGTTTACAAGAAGTATTCAGAGCATTAGATTGGGAACAGGTGGGAGTAAGTGTTAATGGAGAATACCTCAGTAACCTCAGATTTGCTGATGACGTTGCCCTGCTACGTAACTCGGGGAATGCATTGCAAAGCATGCTTCCCGCACTGGACAGAGTAGGACCGTGGGCCCCAAAATATTATGCAGAAAACTAAAGTAATGATCAATAACCTCGGGACAGCACAGCGGTTTGAGATAGGTGGCGAGGCAGTGGAAGTGATGAGCGAATATATCTACGTTGGTCAAGTTGTGACCCCGGATCCAAACCATGAGGCAGAAATAATTCGAAAGATAAGAATGGGGTGGAGTGCATTCGGCAGGCATTCTCAGAAAATGAATGGTAGCCTACCATTGTACCTGAAGAATAAAGTGTATGACAGCTGCATCTTACCGGTACTCACCTACGGGGCTGAAACTTGGAGGCTCACTAAGAGGGTTCAACTTAAATTGAGGACGACTCAGCGAGCAATGGAACGGAAGATGATAGGTGTAACATTAGGGGACAAGAAGAGGGCCGAGTATGTCAGGGAATAAAGGGGGGTAAGGACATATTAGTAGAAATTAAGAAGAAATGAACGTGGGCAGGTCATGTAATGTGAAGGCAAGATAACCGTTGGTCATTAAGGGTAGCAGAGTGGTTTACTAGAGAAGGCAAATGTGGCAGGGGGCGGCAGAACGTTACATGGACAGATGAGATAAGGAGGTTTGCGAGGATAAATTGGTCGCCGTTAGCACAGGACCGGGGTAATTGGAGAATAATGGGAGAGCCTCTGCCCTGCAGTGGGCATAGATAGGCTAATGATGATGATGATGATGATGATGATGATGATAATTCGGGGCCGATAATTTTTGGCAACTAGTGCGGTGGAATGCATACAGTGAGCTGGTCAACAACGACAGATTCATTTTAGCCAAGATAGGCAAGCGACGTCCGTAGTCTTTCCTTATTGACGAGTGATATCGTGATATCCGATGCGACACAACCGACGCAACACGGAAGGTGCCTTAGCAAGGTTACCGGTAGGTGTCATGAAGTGAAACCGCAGACGACGACAAGAAACCAGACTCGCTCAGCGGGAATGTTTCAAAACCCCAGGACACCATTATCATCAGAGTCTTGCGGGGTCATTCACCCCCAACACATGAGCTGGCCAATGGAAAGCTGCCAGCGTCAGACGCTGGCTAGAGTAGCGATCCCTAGAAGAGCAGCGAAGGAGTCGAAGTGTGGAGCGTGAGCGGTATGTACGGCGGCCGGGCGACTTGACCCGTACCGTGCCCCAAGAGGTCCTCCGCGACTGCAGCCTCAAGTACTTCTCCTCCGAAAACAAGTCCGGGCGTCAGACATCAGTAGAGGAACGCGATGCCCCAAGACAGTTGCGTTGGTATCTCTGCAACGGGAGCTGGGAGTGCGCTTGACCACCACTGCCACGACATCACCTAGTCATTGCAACAACGCTACACCACGACTGCGGCTCTGGCACGTGAGGTTGGACAACCACCCCGTTCCCGCAGCGAACACCTACCGTGACCTTGTCGTTAACCAACTTAACTCTTTCACGCATATTTCAACAGTGGCATTTCCCTTCATTCCCTTCCACCGTTTCCCGTTTACTTGATCTCTTTAGCATTTTCTGTACCGCGTTATCACAGTCCCCTTCTGTTCTTTCGTTCTCCAGTGTTCCTTAGTTTCTTTACTCTATTCTGTGTAGTCTGATGTGGGTTTTGGTATCATACAGTGGTCTCGTTTCCAAAGTTTCGTCTTCTATTTATTAACGTCCCCCGAACCTGACAATAGGCCTCAGCCATGTAAAACACTGACACCTGCTCACTGGTTCTTCAAGACCTTGGTGCAGCAAGTGCGGAGAACACGTATTCGTAAGCCACATTATAATTCAATGCAATGCACTTGACACAACACGACACCAACACTTCGCCGAAGTGTACAGACAACATACCTCGGTCCATCCAGCGTTCTTGGACGATCCCGTGATATTTCTTAAGTGGGTATCTGAGCACCTGACAGAGATTAAATCTTTTACAGCTGATACCATATCATGATTACGAAGAGGGGAACAGCGCAACACAGACGAAACACAAGAGGAAAGTGACAACCACAAGCGCTAACTTTCAATTTAATTTTTATTTTTCGGCCTTTTACATATATATCTGACCGTCAAAAAATCGTTTTAACTTTTGAACTTCCCGTAGAAAGAACAATTCGTTTTTTTACATCTCAAGCTTCATTTTTCGCACAATGAAATCTGCTGGTCCTGCAAGCCACGTACCAGCACACCGCTTCTACCTCTTGATTCATCCCATTCAAAGCTCGAGAAAAGGTTTATCATAACAATGTGTTTTAAAAATCCCCTAAACAAGTCATATTTTCCCTCTATGCAGGATAGCTTCCGTAAACAGGTCGATAGGCTTCTGATAGCGAGGCATCTCAAGCAGCTCTTATCATCCGTAGCAAAATCGATACTTCAGAAATTAAACCGAGATGAACAGGACAGCCAAGCAGCCGTTGAACGCAACAAACGCGATAAATTAACGGTGATTCTTTACGTACATAGGATAGCCTATAATTTTAATAAGTTTGAAAGACAAGCTAGTGTAAAAGTTGTATTTTCTGAGCGCAAAGAGCTTCCCGCCATGTGCATGAGACTCAACAAAACCAAAAGAACAATGCAGTCCTGCTCTGTTAAGCACGAAAACCTATTTGTAGAGTGTGTTGAAGGCGTCGTGTATTGGATTCCGCTGTACTGTAGAAAAACTTATGTAAGCCAAACGGAACGATGCTTTAATGAAAGATTAAAAGAACATAACTATAATGTTTATAAGGAGATTAGTTGCCGCTTACGTGTCCACTGTCGAGATAGCCGAGCCTGCGCCCCAATCTTTCGCAAAACACAGGTCATTGTAAAACACACAGATAAAATAACCAGATAAATAATTGACGCTGCAGAACTACAGCGCCGAAAAGAAAACTGTGCGAGCGCGCAGTCGTTGTTCCTTTCCCAAAAAGAGAATAATTTTCTGTCCCACAGATAGTTCAGCACGTGTTTGTGGCTCACAGCGTTGGTTAGTGTGACGACCGCGTGGGTTCTAGCATTCGTATTATTTCTGCTTTTGTTTATTTTTTGGCTGTCGGCGTGTATATGTGACCTGGAGAAAAATAAAAATTCAGTTGTAAGTCAGCGCTCGTGGTAGTCACTTTTTTCTTGCGTTTCGTCTGTGTTGCGCGGCTCCCCTCTTTGTAATTGTGCACCAACTCACCTAAGCCTTAACCATTGCAATCATATCATCCATAATCAGGAAATGGCCCTCGCACCAACCATCTTCATTGACTTTAAATGATTTTACACTTTTTCGTACTTACCGGTTTTAGTAGTTGCCTTTTAATCTCTGTTTGTTAATTACATGTTTGGCGCTTTTTCCCTTAGCTGGCCTTGCGCCATAAAAATCTAGCTATCATCATCATCACGGTTGCGAAAATGCCTTGCACATTCTGCGCCCACTGCTGCGCAGACCTGAGATCGAGGTGACGTTGAGCTGAAGAAGCATTTATGTACGAAATCTACGAGGGCGTCACATCGCCGGCTCGCACAAAGGCGCCAGCACGTCGTCTCAGCTCGGTGTCTCCGTCGCCCACCGCCTGTCCGCTTCACGCGCAGGTTTGCCAGATGGGCGCAGCCCAAGTGCGAAAAACTGTAGCCCAGAGACAGTTAGTAACTCAATTAGACGAAAATAGTAAGTACCCAAATGTAGCCAGCATCGATATAAAAAAAGCTATGCACTGCAAGGTAGTACAAATGTTTTTTTTTATTTGCAAGAATTACTAAGACACAGTAAATAAAGGACTAACTTATATGTAAATACACATGAATCTATAAACAACGAGCACAGAAACACTCTTCACCTTTCAGCGCACCACTTGGCGCCGAATACAACAGTGACGAGAAAGACACCGAGTGAATTTCTTGTAAGTACAACTTTATTGAGATAACAGTAAGAATGAAAACACGTCACCTCTCAGCGCATCACTTGCTGCCGAATGGATAAGAACGAGGGGGAAAAAACACTAGCTAACATTTCTGTACATACAACACGAGATACGCATGAAAGCCTTTCACCGCGTCGTGCAAACGCAGTTGTTTCCAGATTGATAACAGTGGGGCGGAAAACCGCTGGTTCGCTTCCTTGTGAATGCAACTCAAGTGAAATAAACACAAGAGTAGGAAAATTTTGGACCTCGTAGCCCGCCATTCGATGCTCTACAGGAACATTACTACTCCTCGTACATGGCAGCTCTGTTAAAAACAAACACACACTGCGCAATAAATTGTTGCAACACCAACAGTAATACTTCAAACCACACGAAGCGTGCAGTATCGTTTACAAATTGCGGCCCGTGTTTGTTGCGGTACCGATACCGAAACCCTATCTAGAGCGGCGCTCGGCGCAGGCAGGAGTGCAAACACTGCCCATCCCCGCCAGAATGCGGGCAACGCGACACGGCGCTGGTTTCTCCGATCCTTCCTAGCACCCGATTGCCAATGATATCCCCATCCTCGCAAAGTGGCGCGCACCAGCAAACGCTTCCAACGGCCGCTCGATGAAAGGCGCGCTCACGTCCAGAGGCCGTGACAAAGAAAGCAGTTCTTATAATTTCCGCGTAGCGACGCTGCACCCCCAGCCAAAAAAAGTCGGCGCATTCCGCACCCAGTGCCACGCTTGCCAAACGTAGCGCATCCTTAAACACGCTTTTTGAAAGGTGATATGATTTGTGCAGATGTAGCCCGAAAATCGCAGGATAACGAGATGATCTAAAAGAATGCCATAAGAAAAAAAATCCCGCCATATCCACGAAGTGAATGATGATGAGAGGGGCGAAGCTAAAATGCTTATCGGTAAAGCCGTGAAATATTCGCCCACAAAGCATATAAAGACTCGACACGTTGTTATAGGTCTTCTTGACGGCGCCCACCATCTTAATGAGTGAAGGACATATGGCGCGTTCGTAGCCATGCCCGCGTCTCGGTTTTTAGTGCAGTTGAAAGAGCGCCAAGTACCTCCCGTCCCGGCCAGAGAGTCGTTGGATCGAAACCGGGCGCCACCGCGTTAAGACCACCACCCCTTCCTAGCAAAGCTTGAGACTTCCCACGGCTCCGTTGACAAGCCCGTCGACGACGTCGATGTTTGTGGTGATCATGTAGGGCTTGTTTGGGACGATGAGAATCTCCATGGGTAAGTTGCCAAATTCGGTGTGTGACATTTTAGCCACCTTGGCCGTCGCCTTCTGCAGAGCGTCTTGTGTCGCGTACCCCCGGTATGTGTATTGAGCTCGCAGACGACGAACGACAACCGCTTCTTCTTCCTCTCCTCCTTGTTGGGTAGCAACGAACGCGTTGAACGTTTTGACCTTTTCGTCCAATCTTTGGTCGGCCAATCCCTAGGGGCATCCTGCCACAATCATCATCAGCTGTATGAACACGGCAGCAACGAGGGACGAGGCAGGGCCCGAGCAAGAGGAGCTTCGCCCCTAAAATAAAGTCGCCCTATTTTGCTATAAATTGCCCAATGTAGCAACACTGTTCACGCGGCTGGGGCTTTGCAGCAACCAGCAGCACAAATTCCTCCAGCCACGTCTCTCCTCAGGCCGCTGTTTGAAGTCGACGAATGCACACGAAGGGGTTGCATCAGACGATCCGCCGAAGAAGGGAGGGGGAGACGTGACTCATTGTTGCGGCTTTGGCCGACCCCAGGCAGGCACGGGCATGCTTGCCGCCGGCCGTTGGACAGCGGGGCGACATTCGGTCCGGCTGATCAGTGCAGCGCCTGGCCTCTCCAGCCAAGCGAACTTTTTGTGGTGAAAGAGACGAGCCGCCAAGACCCGTTTTGACAAGCTGCTGCGGTTGATGATAATAATCGACACGAGGAAGGCCAGGCGTCTCCTTTGTCAACTAACATCTTCCCCCGCATGAAAATGACTGAAGGCGTACGACGTACTGCAAACTATGGCGGAAAAAATTCCAGTTTATATGCAACAATAATTTGTGTCCATTTAGAAGCAACCGATGCCGGGAGCGTCGCTGTTTCAGCTTCCCTCGAGGACAACGGTGCTTCTCAGCGTGCCAGAAAGTAGGCCTTCTGATTTCATGAATCACCGTTGAACTCCTTCTGTACAAAGGAGTTCGAGAACAAATTCGTTCACTACCGCTTTTGTGTCGAAGCCTCCGGATTGGCGGCCGGCAGTCATTTTGTCCATCGCAGACCTTGGTCTTCTTCGTATCCCCTTGAAACGCCACGTAGATCCCCTTGTAGCTAAGTGGACCATTCTTCTTTGCCTTTTCGTTCGCTTCGCCCTCGCTGCCGCACTTCGGCTGTCTGAAACTTGGTGCTTCCGTTCCATCCTGATAATTCACACGTTCTGGTGCCGCTTGCGTATTCAATCTGTTAGGTTGCACAATAAAACATTCCTGCGTTTATTTTAAAGAAGATAGTCTTTGTTGGGCTACTTAAACGCAGAAGTTTTGGTCTGGCTGTCGGTGAATTGATTCAGCCACGCGGTCCAAGTGGAACAGAAGCTGCGCAATATTCTTATATACCCTCAGCCAAATCTGAACGTCCTTGTCAACATTGTTAAACAAGAACACGACATTACGCAAAGGAGGAGGAGGAATAAACTTTATTGCAGTATGCAATTTAGGGGCGGGTGGTGACCACTGGGTGCAGCCCAGCGGTGACTTCGGCAGCACGTTCCACCAAGGCTTTCTGGACCCCGGGGTCAGAGCCGCCCAACGCCGCCTCCCATTGATCAAGAGAGGGGAGTAGGGGTAAGGGGTTTCGAGGGCACGCCCACATAGCGTGGCAGATGGTGTCGACATCTCCGCAGTGGGGGCATAGAGGTGATGGGTATTGATCAGGGTATATGCGATAAAGGCTGGCGCGGCACGGAAGGAGCCGGAAGGAGGAGTTTGAAGGAGCCGCCACAAGCGTTCTTCCTTTGTGGAAAGTGAGGAGTGGGCTGGGGGGTATTTCAGGCGGAGGAGGCGGTAGTGCGCGGTGATAGCCGCGTACGTAACAAGGCTATCTCGAGTGGATTGCGCTCCGTGGTTAGGGGTAACCGTAGGGCCTGCTCGGACAGTGAGATCTCGAGCTGCTGTATGGGCCGCCTCGTTACCCCCTAAGCCGGTGTGGGCGGGCGTCCACAAGAGCTCCACGGGCGTTTTGGGGGGTTTTGCAGAATAAGTTTGAGAGCTTTGGCTGATATGAGCCCTCGGGCAAAGTTCCGTATAGCAGATTGAGAATCGGACAAGATGACTTTGGGGTGTAGGACCGTGAGAAAGGGCTAGCGCTATTGCCGCCTCTTCCGCCTCAGTAGGTAAGTGGGTGCGGATGGTGAGAGATGTGAGTGGGGGGGAGTTAGGACTGTTGATGACCGCCAAGGCATAGGCTGTGTGGTTTTGGTAGCTAGCGGCATCCACATAGTGGGTTGTCGGTTTAACAGGGTATTTTTCTGACAGGTAACGAGCGCGTTGTTCCCTTCGAGCGACGTGGTTTGTGGGGTGCATATTGCGGGGAAGCGGCCGGGTTAGGATATTGTCTCGAATGGTAGGTGGAATCGGGTGGGCAGAATTAGTAAAGATTGGGATGCGGATATGTAATCGGCGGAGAATTGTTAGTCCCGCAGGGGACGATGCTAAACGGGAGTATTGATTTATTAGATGGGCCTCAATTAGTTCCTCAGCGGTATTGTGGATACCAAGCTGTTCTAATTTGGCAGTGGAGGGGCTGTGAAGTACCTGCAGGGCGGCTCGGTAGACTTTACGCAACAGGCGGTTTACTTTGTCAAGTTCTGCACGGGTGGGATTGAGGTACGGGAGGGAGGAGGTGAGGCGACTGATAATGAAAGCTTGAATGAAGCGTCGGCGTTCTGCCTCCTTGAGGACGCAAATATGAGGCAGAAAATCAATACATCAGTAATATTTGCAGCGTTCCGTTATTTAAAAAATGTGGATGTTTGGTTTTTGCGATAGCCAATCAAATACGTACTACATCAACTACGGAAAACCGTCTCCTGCTGTTGACTGCGCTACCATAGCTCCTGGAGGCGTTTAAGAAATCAAACAGCAACAGCAACAAAAGGTTCCGCTAGATATGTTCCGCGTTCCACTTGGAATGGTCATGAAGTAGGGAAACGTGGTTCTGTAAACTTTATAGTAGGGTAACTTGATTCATGCTCGTCTCCGCCGTACGGCAGCGCTGGCATCGAGGCACCCGACTTGGGGCAGTTGAACGCGGCAAATTTAAATTGACTTGAGCGAACGTTTACCTTGTTACCTTGGGAGGAACGAGACGGGAGAGGATCAGCATGAGAGGTGAGCGGGGTATAGAAGGGAGGCATTTACTTGGCAGAGGCGCCAGTAGACTGTCGTCTTTTGTCGACATTTTGAACGGAAGGAGCAGATACGCAACCAGTTTTTCGTCCGTACGGCTGCCTTGAAAGGACGAGTAGCGTTCGCTGGTATGGATTTCCGGTCACTAACGGTCAACTTGTCAACGTTCATTTCTGGTCTCGCGCATGTCTCATTTCAGTCACGATCATTTCTAATTCTTCGGAGCCGCTGTCAATGTTCGTCGGATGGCGCCTGATGCGTTCTGCACGGAAACCAGGTGGTGGTCGATTCGCAGTTTAGCTTGCCATTTCATTTCTTGTGGAATCTGATATTTGGGATGTTCAGCCGCCAGAATATTTTGTGGATATTCACAGTTTTTACATTTTCTGTATTATTCTCTTCCTTGTTTCTTCGCTGTCTGAGACCTAATATACCGTATTTCCCGGTCTATAAGTCGCACTTTTGTATAAGTCACACCCCCTCAAAACGACAGTTCTTCCGAAAAAAAAAACATATGTAAGTCGCACAGGTGTATAAGACGCACCGGTGTACAAAACACTCTTGTGAATCAGATAAACTGATAGAGGATCAGTTGGTTAGAAAGTGCGCGGGAAGTACATGGTTGCGGAGGCCACTGTCTCTGAACGCATACCCCTGTAAGCAGTGCTAGACACGCGCATCTACCGTCGAAAGTATAGACAGAACTAACTTCTCAAAAATGGTTTATTGATGCACACAGATGGCGTGTACTTACACATGACGTTAAGGAAAAACGATCGAAGCCTTCTTCCTCCGACTCGTTAACAAATAATTCATTCATTCAGACCATAGAGTTATGTCTCTTAATCTGCGCTGACATCACTCAGCACACAGGCACCTTTTCGTGCGCGGAACGCGCGCGGACGCCACGTACCGCATTTATTCCATACATGAGTTGCACCAATGTATAAGACGCACCAGCAAAAATAAAAAAAAACGTGACTTATACACAGGAAAATACGGAATACGGTAATTCGAGCTTAAATGGACGTAATAGTGCTTGCTCATTATTTCTGACCTCAGCTACCTTCATTTGTTTCCCGATATCACATGCCTTGAAACATCTCGGGTTCCAGGTTCTCAATGCCCACGCTATTTTCTACATCTCTGTTAATATAAATCAAGCAATATTTTTGGTCAGTCAATGTTTTTAACAGATGAGTCAACTCATGTATGGGTGGTTGTTCCGTGCGGAGAGAGTTTTCAAGCTTGCCGATCACATCTGTCAGTTGCTATACCGAACGATCCGCAGTTTTTGGTATAGAGCCTCCATGGTCCGGTCCAGCGTCGCACATGTCTATAGATAGGGACGGGGAACGGACTCACGGAGCAAAGGTCGGCGTGATCATTCCGGTAGGTACCCAACCGCCAAGGCGCATCGCATGCATGTCGACGTGTCCCCAAGCTTTCTCAACGGGTTCGCTCAAACGGCGGCTTCGATCTTGTTCCCCAGAGGTGAAGCGGCGATCGAAGACAAGGCCAATCCGCTCGGAGTAGCCCACCTCTGGAGGGCCCTCGGCCCCGGGTTTCCTGCACCCAAAAATTTGGAAAAGGGGAAGAACCACCGAAGCCAGTTTTGATGAGCGCTTTATTGGAACAAGCTGATAATGATGATGATCGACGCGAGGGAGTACAAGCTTCTTTTTCAACGCTTGTGTCAGGTAGTCTGGCGGCAAGTGGCGTGAACACCTGCGCCAAAGTGGGACATCCCATACCACCCCCCCCCCCCCCCGACGCTGCACCTGGGTGTGGCACCTGTGCCGTTTCGACGGGCACGTCCGTTTCCAGAGCGTCGCCATGACGAGCAGAGCTGGGGAATGCCTCGAACCCACACATCCGCCTCAGCGCCTCAGCTGCAGTCCCAACAGCACATACAATCAGCGTGAGCTACCACGTGGACAATGCTGGTGCGAACTGTACCCACTTCCTTTCTCATCGGACCTATGTACTACAAGTTGGTCTCGGAGGTTCAAGTATTGGCTAATACGTTTTTAACGGGCTAGAAATAGGACTGTGCCGATTAGAGCGCCCCGGCGGGTCTGCGGTCCTTCACTCAGCCTATAGTGATGGCGCATGGTCACTACTTCAGGCAATGGTGCGGGGCTGGTTAATTCCTCAGCGGTCCTTGCCAGCAGATCGGAGTCTCTGGTTGCATCCCCCGGGGCACACCAAGGCCGGCAATCGCGGGCATATAAAATGTTCGATTATTCGGCTAGCAAAGTGACCGGTCGAAAGGTACGTCAGAAAGAAAATGCCATATTGGCAGTTTCCGTAAAAAGAGCACTTCTAATATGACTTGGTGCAGAGCAGCCCTGGGGGCTATGTACCCACGTTTCTGTCGAGCAGAGAAACGAGCACAAGTTAACAGTTCCAAATCCTACAAGGGCAGAAGGTTCTCCGACGAGTAGGAAAGCAAAAAAAGAATGAAAGGACGGTACAAAGGACGCAGGCACAAATTTAGCCGACCCATCATGCATTAGGGAATCTGGGTAAAGCATCACCGTTTCCGCAAAGCATATTGCTTCAACTCTCGCCTCTTTTTGACCCGCCCCGTCTGCTAGTGGAAGTAGCATTTGTAATCGCTATGCACGGCTCCGCTCAGCGCAGCAGCCCACTTGCGCGCTTTATTCATCTTCTCCGACTTGTGAGAGATTTATAGCTGAGGCACTGCCATGGCGTGGCGTGCAAGAAAGGCCTCGGGGCTGCACTAAATTATTTCCGGGCCAGCATTAAGGATGTCCGTCTGGAGAAGAGCGGACGCCGTCCGCGTGCTCCGGCCTCCATCCATCTTCCCTCCTCCATCCTTCATGGCCAGGGCGGGCATAGATCAGCCAGTCCTATCGGTCGCACGCACGCGTCGCATCTGGTCAACCCCTGGCCCGGACGCACCCTGCAAATCAAACTCATCCGCCGCCTTTTTTTCGCCCGCCCTTCCCCCGCGAGAATCGATTTCCACTAAAAAGCCTGGGCCGCAGTTTTGCGCCAGCGCGCGTCCACAGTTCGACCGGGTTCGAGATGGGCGCCAGCTGGTCATAACTCAGTGGGCGCCTTATCGGACCCGGGCTCCGACCACGGCCTTTGGCGGCGGCGCTTCCGCTACGGCTCGCGCGCGCAGCAGCGTGTTTGGTGGCAGTGCAGTGCATGCGCCGGCACTTCCGGTCCGTGCCACTTCCCCCAGGCCGCATTGTTCCCTAAAATCTAGTCGCCTGGCGACAAAGCGGCAATCGAGGCGCGCATGACGTGATAGGGGCCGTGGGAGCGAGGCGCGCGCATTATTTCGAGATTAATACGCCCCGTAAAACAAGCGACGCCTCCCGATTCGGCACCGACCAAATGAACCCTGCCTCGGCTATCGGTTGCATCAGTTGACAAGCTCACGACAAGTGCCCTTTGCCGTCACAAAGCTGACTGGAAAGATGCGTTGGACCGTCCTTTGAAGGGAGCCAGCTTTGCCGAAAGAAGGCGCCACTAGTTTAACGCTCCTGGTCGACTAGCACCCCTGCACTGTGGGGATTTTGGCGACGAGCATGATTTCCCCACTTTTACGAAAGCGCCCGTCTCAGATGGTGCGGCCATATAAAGTTTCTGCTCTTCTTGATTGTTGAAACTGCCGTTCTGTTTACATCGCGATTCTTCAGGGCCATGTATAACCTATCCTTTCTCCCCTTTCCTTATTTTCGAAGCAAAGATTCACCTTTAGCGTAAAAGACGGCAGCTCTTAACAAACCCCATGGAAACACATATATGGTATACACAGCTCCCGCACAAGTTTTTGAATCTTGAGCAGAATTTACAAGTTTCCCTGTTGACTGAAGAGTAGTGTTTTGACGGCAAGGCCTAGTTATCTTCCCAGATCGATTGGTGTCTCTTGATTCAATCTCTTTGATTGAACAGTTCTTGTGACCAATATTTGACAATATTGCCGCTGGCTATGTTTTCCAACAACCTTCTCGTGGGTTACTCGTTCCGGCTGTACACCGTGATCACTCAGCTGACATCGCTGAGGATTGCACTAGCGCCTGGCCACCCCGTGCTTCATGCATGCTCTATCCGTTTCCCACGGGATTGTACGCAGGCCCAGGCGGGGCGTTGCAGCGCGGCGCCTCTCACAAGTTTCACAATGTGACGCCCGTGCTATGGAATGCTTCGCAGTCAAGGGGGCAAACGTATAGGGCCGTTTTTTCCCCTCAGTGGCCCATTCAGTGGTTTCGCATTAAACATGAAAAACCGTAAGGCAAAGAAGAAGCGACAAAAAATGACATCATTGCGGTGTTTAATTCTTGCGTAAGTGCTGAAAATCTGTCGACGGTGCACCGCCAGTCATCCTGCGTACTGTGCGCTATACTGCATGATACCCCTGAAGTTCGTCGTGTTCGCTACTTCTGCGAACTGCTCATAAATCGCACACAAGACTCACAGGAGGACGGGGAAGCTTTGCACTGCCCAGTCGTTTTTTTTTTCGGAAAGTACAACGATCGCGGAAAACGGGAAGCGAAGCACAAGACAAACGCGAGATCTATAGCAACTACGCGCATATAAAAGGCAATGTTTATGCGCATTCTGCGAGAATTAGTGCTCTGGCGGTTGCCATGAAGTCGGCAAAATGTGGACAGCTAAACCAGTGCAAAGCTTCATACGACTTTACACTTTATAGGCACTTAGAAGCTCTCACGAAGCTCTGCCACGTGACGGGCCACCTTCAAAGAGCGCTGGAATGGAATGGACGCCGGCATAATGAAGGAAAAAAATCTAAGATCTCTTGCCTTGTACCCAGGCCTCGGTCCAGATTTGGGAAGCGGGATGGGAAGAAACGAGAGAGGGATATGAGCGTGGGAAGGGAAACGAACTGCAAGACGTCCTCAATGCCTCCCTCCTCGATGAAGTCCGGCAAAGCCCCAAGAGCGTGCTTTCTGTGAGATGGAGAGCCAAGTGTCTGGTTTCGAGGGTGCAGGTACGCTGTGTGTGGTCAGCGATTGAGCATTTGCTCGCATTGAGGATGCTGCTGTTGGTAATACCCGCATGGCTTTGACAACGACCGTCGCTGATGGCTTCTTATGTCTCACCGAGCTTGTCACTTAAGCAGTGTCAAATGAGCGGCGCGGTGGAAAGGCAAACCCAGAGCGGGTGCTTGGCGTGTACGCGTTTAACATCTTGTTCCGCAATTAACAGGCAAAACCGCCTGCGCTTTATCCACGAAGCGCCCTACGACAACAAATCGTGTTTCATGTATCCTTACGGCATCCGAAAACAGGCAAAATTGGCTTCCCTTGCACGGGCGTTTTACAGCCAAGGTGTTAGGCTATAGATGAGCGTGCTCTTTTTTATTGAGGGGTAGGTTGGCTGTGCTTGGGAGTGAAACTCCCGCAGCGTTCCATGCCCGCAGAGCCGCACATACCAGCGGAGGTTGAGCGGCCAACGCTTTCCCGAGATCATCCTGTCACGGGTCTAACGATATACTTTGAGGTCCAAGGACGTTAACATGTCCCCGCAGCATGCAATGAGTTTGGTTTTGAAAGAATGCTTTCGCTGCATTCTTTTCTGCCTCAGGTCAAACGTTACGCTTTGAGGCCCGGCGATTTACAGAAGTACACGCAGCTTGCCGTACAAGGAGTTTGATATTGCTCGATACGTCACTAACCTCAACCCCAGCGGGGCCTTACTGAAGCCAAAGAAGGATGCAGAGCCCACGCTTACCTTCGGGATTTTACAGCCAAGCCGCATACCCCAAGGCGAAGAAACGTCCGCCCATGTCCAGGGTAACCCGTACAGGAACCAGTGCGCATGCACGAAAAAAAAAAAAAAAACACTGACTTGGGGAGGACTTGAGCAAGTAAGACCTCTGAACCTAAGACCTCAAAACCTCGGAGTAGCACGTGCTGCGGACGTACGTAGAGTCTCGCAGCGTCGGCGCGGTCTCTACGCGCGCGAAGAGTGAGGGAGCAAAAGGACAGGGAAGGCGTGGTTCTTTTGCAGAGCGCGTTTAACGTAGAACAGCCTGCGGGGAGTGCGCATGCGCCAAGTGTGAGGGAGCAAAGAGAGAGGGCACGTCGCTCTCGAAAATCCACGCCACGAACACTGCTGCACCGCCAGATTAATCCCGCGACGCCGAGCGAAACCGAATGGGTGGCATTTAAAAAGAACTGTAAAAAGCCTTACGGGTCCGTACCTGCACTTCTCCGCGTAAACGGGCACGCAAAGTCACACAGCTTCGTTACACAGTTCAGAAAAAACTTTAACTCCCAGCTAAACTGGGCAAATAAAGCGTGTTCGCTCACACATTCTAGCGCAGCATGGATAGGCCGCACGTGGTACGCTCCGCGAAATATCGGGCAGTTATTGACGAACGTAAACGTTAGCACAATAGAGTTTTAGGTGCCCGTTTTCGACGGTCCACTCCGGTATCGGCGGTCCGCTAAGCGCAACCGGAGCCGATGCCGTTCCCTGCCAAGCGCGCCACGCATGCGCGATGGCGCTCCCGCTTGCTATCGTAGCGGAGCAGACCGTGAAAAACGGACAGCTAAAGCTCGCTAATAACGTATACCAAACATTGGGGTTCGGGTAAAGCTGAGCGAAATGAAAGGTTTTCGTTCTGGTCGAGCAATGGTTTGAACTTGTATTTCGGTCATTGCGTTTGGTTTTGGTCCTTTTCATTTTCACTAATGTCAAGCTTCGCGTGCGCACCTGCATCAGAAGGGAAGGGATTCTTTTATTCTGATTTCAAGCCGCAGAACAAAACATACGTTACCATAGGTCTAGAGGGGCTGCTACAGCTTTATTAATCCAACATCTTTTACCCTCCCACCCCTAAAAATTGCTATGAGAAGACAATTGTTTTTTTCAAAGTAATGAAGGGCATACAATTCAATACAATCCCTCCAATTTCCGGTTTAAAAACAACAAACGTTAGTCAAAGTCGCGTTTCTGGAATATGCCCATTTGTCGGCAGCACCTTTTCGAAAAGGCCACCGCTTTCGTCAATGCCACCGCTATGTTTCTGTTATTACAACCGCTTTTCTATAGAATGAATTTGGCTTGCTGCCATTATTGGGAAAATTCATTTCCATCATCAATTCATCAGTAAAGCTTACTATCACACCAACATCACGGCGCAACGTGCCTGCCAGCACCATCAAGCGTAACTTCCAATAGCCTCCATCACCGTTCATTACGTACATCAAGATTTCCGATACGACCATCAAACGCAATCAACCTAGGCAGCAATGAATCTTGATAGTTGGTTGATGGAATTTGCAACAGGGAACAGTGCCCACAACGGCGTTAGCCTCGGCATCGCACTCAGTGGGGATTTTCAAATGTGAGGAGAAGGAGGAATAAACATTTAATTGAGCATTCAATGTTGTTGGGTTGACCGCCAGGTGGGGGACCTCCTTACTCTAGCAAGCCCTGGGTCTTGGCAGCCTGCATCACACGGACTGCCAGATGTTGTTGGTGATCCGGGTTGGAGCTGGTCAGCCGACGCTCCCACTGCTCAAATGAGGGATTGGGATTTGGGGCAAGGGATAGCGTGTGGCGGCACTCCCATACCACGTGGTAGAGAGTGCATGGCTCTATGCAGAATTTACAAGTGTGTGTGAAAAATGTCGGTTACATTGAGAGTAGTAATGTACCACGTAAAAATGTGTTAGTTTGTAACTGTCTGTAGTGACCGTGTCTTCGCGAGACATGTTGGGATGTGGACACCGAAAGGTTCTTCGTCCCAAGCGGTAGTGGGTCAGGATGTCACTGTACCTTCTGGTGATTATTTCTCGTGTTGGGCTTATGGTAGTACTGGCTGACCTCCCAGAAGGAGGCGCCCGGTGTGTATGAGCTCGGGCTATGGCATGAGCCACCTCATTCCCTTCCAGTGATGAATGAACCGGTGTCCATATGATAAAGATTTCGGGTAAATCAGGGTGGGCCGATAGAATTTTTGCTGAAGTTGATGAAATGCGTCCAATTTGGAAGTTTCGACAGGCTGTCTGGGGGTCTGATATGATGGTGACATGTTATTTGTCAGCGGCAGCTCCAAGGGAAATGGCTGCTTCTTCGGCGGTGTCGATGTCCTTGGTAGGTATAGAAGAAGAAGCTAGCTCCAGTCCCTGATTATTTACTATGCTGATGGCGTGGGCTGGTCGACTGGTGTATAGTGATGCGTCTTCGTACCTAACATCAGGCCGTTTCCCGTATGCAGTTCGAAGAGTTTGAACTTTGGCCTTGCGTCGTACTTTGTTGTGGAGCTGATGCATATTTCTTGGTACCGGTGCAACAGCGATGTTCTCTCTAACATGTAGAGGAATGCGTTACTTAGCGCTGTTGTCTTTCGGGACTTTGTAACCCAGTTTTAGTAGGGTGTGTCTTCCCGTATTTGTGAGTTTTAGGCGTTCCAATTGGCTAGTTTTGTGGGCTTCAGCCAATTCCTCCCAAGAGTTGTGCAGGCCTAATTGCAGTAATTTGTCTTTAGAAGCAGTGAGGAGTAAACCGAGCGAAAACTTGTAGGCTTTTCGGATTAAGATATTAAGTTTTTCTTTTTCGTTATTTTTCAGGGCTAGATATGGCGTTCCATACGTAATTCTACTCGTTAAAAATGCTTGCACAATTTAAAATCGTGTCCTGTTCTTTGAGGCCAAGTCAGCGATTTGTGATACGGCGTATGAGATGTAGAACTTGATGAATTGTGGTTTGCAGTTTATGGAACGTTGCCATGACCGCTCCGTCTTGCTGTAGTGGAAGTCCTAGTAGGCGGAGAGTGTGGACCTGTGGGATTGGGGCGTTGTTGATTTGAAGTTCTATATCAGGAATTGGCGCCGGGGGTCGACCTCTGGTTCATTTTTTTAGGAGCAGTAATTCGAATATTTCTGGAAAGCAGTACAGGCCACGTCGGAGAAGGTACTGTTCGGTGGTTTGAATCGCTTCTTGCAAGGCGTCCTGCTGCGTGCCGGCACAGCCAGTGCGTGTCCATTTGTGATATCATCGGCGTAGATACCATGACTGATGCCTGGGATATTATTCAATTGTGCTCGAAGGTCTTTAATTGCCAAACTGAAAAGTAGTGGTGATATGACAGGCCCCTGGAGTGTTCCTTTCGGTGGTGTGGGGAGTTTGTCTGGTCTAAGGTTCCCTATGCCAACTGTCGCTGTGCGCTCTGTCAAGAAAGTTTGAACAAAGTTGTATGTCCGCTCGCCGCAGTGGGTTGACTGTAGGCCTTATAATATAGCATGGTGCGTGACGTGACATTGTCGAAGGCCCCTTTGACGTCAAGGGCCAAGAGTGCGCTTTTGTGTTGGCTGCTTAGATGGTCCAGGATGTCTTCTTTGATTTGCAGGAGTATATCTTGAGTAGAAAGGTGCGAGCGGGAGCCGTACATGCTGTGAGTCCAGTGATCATTGTCTTCGAGGTAAGGGGCAAGCCTATTGTGCACCATGTGTTCATGTAACTTACCTACGCATGATGTCAGGGAAAATGAACGTAGGTTTGCGAAATTTATGGGTTTTCCAGGTTTGGGAATTAAGCTCATGCCGGCATGTTTCCAGAAAGCGGGTACTTGACCCTTTTCTCATTGCTCGTTGATGTATTACAGTAACCATTCTATGGCATCAGAGTCCAAGTTCCTAAGTGTCTTGTTGATTTTGTCGTGACCTGCCGTTGTGTTTCTGGTCAGGGCCTGAAGAGCTGTGGTTATTTCCGGCCGCGTAAAGGGGCTGTCAAGGTCTGGGTTGGGGTTACCGGCATAAGCGGGGACCTGACGAGGGGTGGCAGGGATGGGACGTATGTAACTGTCAGCCAGGTCTGTGAGTAATTGTTGGTCGTCCCCTTGGTATTGGCGAATGAAACGCCGTATATGTTGTGCGGCGGCCGCCTTCGTTTCTGTATTACCGATAAGCTTTTTGAGAATGTGGGAAGTTCGGCGGTTGCTCAGCGGGCCTTGTAGTTGGTTCTAATATTGGTTCCAATTCTGTGTTCTGAGATGATGTGCATATTCGGTGGCATCGGCAGTAATTTGAGCTATGCGGAGCTTGAGTGCACGGTTGGTTTTTCTTTTTTTCCACCGTTTGATCATGCTTCTGCGAGCCTCCCATACGCGTAGGAGGTGCGGCTAACTGTCAGGGTTGTCGGTGGTAAGCTGAATTAGTTTGGTGTGTTTGGAAACCGATTCGATAATTCCTTCTGACCATTGCTCAATGGAATCGAAGATGGTCGATTGGGTCTCTTCACCGAATGCTTTCCAGTCAGTGATCTTTGTTTTTCCGAGGAGTTACGGGGTTCTGTAATGGGCAACAACATACCGTATTAAATAGTGATCGCTCGCTAACGTTTCATCCAGTCGGAGCCACTCCAGGTGTCTGATGTTATAAGAGAAGGTGAGATGATCGGTTGTGCCCCTAGATACACTATTTCCTATTCTGGTTGGGTGGGTAGTTCATTCCAGAGAGTTACCTGATATTGCTGCGCCATGTTGTACACGTCTGCTCCATTTTTTGGTGGTTACGCGATAGCCCCAGGCTACATGGGGAGCACTGAAGTTTTTGCCCATGTGCTTGTCGTTTTGCTAGTAGTATCACATGACTCAAAGTGGTTGGGGACGCCTGTGGTGGACTGTAGATGGTTAATATGAAGCGGCGTGCTTGGGATTTTATCTTCGGTAGCAGCTCAATAAACGTGCATGCCAATGACGAAGAAAAATGGCGCTGCACCATTGTGTGGTCTTTAGAGTGCGGTACAGGGTTACAGTGCGGTACTTGCCTCTAGTAAAGTAGGTGTTGTAACCACGGAGACAGACGTGGCCTGTTTCTGCCTCTTGAATCGCGGTGACATCTTGGTCGTGTAACTGACTGTAGTAAAGCAAATTTCTTTTTGTATTAGCTAAAGATCTGCCACTGCCAAACTGTGAGCTTGTTGCATATTTGAGTATTATTCTGCGGTCTGGTCTTCCGGAGGGAGGGGGGCATTCAGATGCGCGTTGTCTTCAGATGTTTTTTGTTTCTTGTGGGCTAGATCGATTTTCGGTTCAGGACGGAGAGTAGCTGAATCCTATCGGGCTGTGTACGTAACTGCTGGACAGCTTGTTCGACTTTGGTTTGCTGTTGACGAAGGGCTTGGTCGAAGCGTGACTGTTGTTGCTGAAGTGCTTGTTCTAAGGGCGCCATCCAGGATTCTGGGGCAGCTACGTGTTCATTTGTCTTCTCGCACAGCTGTATTAGAGAGCTAATGCTTGTCGTGATGTTTGCCGTGAAGACGCTAAATTGAAGTTCAATTTGTTTTGCATTCACTTGTATGCTTGGCTCAGTCTCGGGCACCCTTGGTTTACAACATTGTTGTCCTCGTTATTCTTGGTGAGGGATTTTGAGGTGGACGGCTGTTGAAGTGTGGTAGATGGTAGTTGTGGTGTTTGCTGCATGTGTGAGAGTGTGTAGAGTGCGGGGGGAGAGGTTGAGCAGTGGAAGGAGTGGTTAACGTCTGCGACTAGCTCACCTTGTCGGTTCTTGTTGTTCTTGCTTCTTTTGTGGGGCGTGGCTGGGTCGGAAGGGGGGGCATTGTTCCTTGCCCTGTTGAGGGTTCTGCGTAGCCGTCCATGTTTGTGGGATGGGTTTAAAACGGCGTTTGCAGTCCTTGCTTGTGGTTTCGTGTGACAAACCACACACTTTGCACTTTGGCACACAGTGGTGATCAGGCAGCGGATTGTCAAAGCCACACGAGGAGCAGAGTTTTCTATCCGGAGTGGGGCATACGTCTGGTCTATGGCTAAGTGCTCCGCAGAGAGAGCAGTACTGGTGTTCTTTTGTAAGGTCGGCATCGAGTGAGTGTGCAGGCTACTTTGACGTAAAAGGGAACGTAAGGTCCTTCGAAAGTGATAACAGCGGTAGAGCGCCCCAGCATCCTAGGGGGACCAGGGGTGATTAAAAGGGCTTCCAGTTCTTCCTCCGTTGTCCCGGCTTCGACGCCATGAACGACCCCACGGGATGTAGTCGGAGGCAGCTTGACGTATGCAGAGAGTTCGTAGGTTGTGCCTTCAAGTTGAAGTTGAGTGATGGTGCCGAGTATTTCTGCCAGGTCCTCGCTTGCGGTACTTGCGACGATCAAGATTTGATTTCACCGTGTTTGTATGGTTACTTGGCTGTAGAAATTTCTTAATGGTACGCTTCCAGCTGTCGCAAATCCTTGCGTGATTATTTTATCTGACCATTTTGACAGACAGAGTCCCGTGCGTGGGTGGTAGATAATTTTGTATTCGTTGTCCGGAAGCTTAGGTAGGCTGTGTCGGCGCGATTACTTGGCTGTTGATGTCTTTATGAACCCCTCAAAGGGTTGACTGATCTGGCTAGCCATTGGTCCTTTGGCTGGAGACGAACGTCCCAGATGAGTGGGGCCTGAGGCACGTTGTTTAGAAATTTCAGCTTGTCACACTTGAGTGCCTGCTTGTTTGCGAGCCCGCAGGATCTTTATCCACGGTCCTGCTGGGGCGATGGTACGGTCGCTGTCCTAGTCGTATTCCATGGTTTGGTTTCCGTCAGGAACACCTGATGAGTTTTCAGCAGTAACCATGTTTTGCCCAGTTGCAGGGTAAGCCTTGTCACTCGCGCTTTGGTAGGGGGTAAACGCGGCATAAGGGTGAGGAGCAGGCGCCACATCTGCGGCGGATGCTGCATCGGCCACTGAGCACATTCCATAGTTTGGTTTCCGGCGGAATCTTCTGGTGGATTTTCAGCGGCGTCCATAGCTTGAGTACTGCAGGTACTGGAGTTGAGATGGTGGCAAGGCGAGTAGTAAGTGCCACAGCAGCAGTTGCAGCTGTCAGGCGGCAAGCACCCGACCTTCGCGGTTAGGGTTAGCTGAAAGCTCAGGCTGGTCCGGGTCTTTCAGTCAGGGAGGCAGTCTGTACTCACGCCTGTAAAACCGATGAGTACTGAACGACGCAGGGTCACTTCACGGTCACACTGGTGCCATTTCAGTGAGATTCTCAACGAAGAACCACAAAAGTCACACAAAAAGCATCGATAGCAGTGGTGGCCCAAAAAATGGCGCATACACACTCAGGGGGATTGGCCAAGAAGAGTTATGTTTCCATTACAATCAATCATATAATCAATACTGGAGCAGAAGAAAGAATTTGGTCCAGGTTAATGAAAGAGAGAGAAGTGCTGAGCTTCTTCGTCTTCGTCATCTTCCCTTCAAATGCAAAAAAATTCACAGCATATCCACGGGGTGAATGATGATGAGTGGGCGAAGCTCCTGAGGGGAAACCATCGGTAAAACCGTGACTCTTCAGTGAAAGTTCGCCCACTACATCTGTGTCCGAACGTAACGTCTAGAAAGTCTCGCTTAAATCGCGCGTCGGCACCTTGGGGCTGAGCTCGCCTGATGCGTTTTGCAGACGCCTCACGAGCTCTCACTGCATCGGGGTCTGCCTGCCGATACGCGCGATTTCTCGCCGCTTCCCGTTCTCTGACGTTTTGGAGATCCTCTTCGCGCCACAGCCGTGCCGCTTCGCGTACGGCAGGGTCTTCGCGCCGTTGCCGTGACGCTTGGGCCTCTCGTTCTCGAACGCTGGGATCTTGGCGGCGTCGTCGCGCAGCCAGACGACACGCTTCGGCCTCCCGCTCTCGTACGGCAGGATCTTGGCGGCGGCGTCGCGCAGCTTCACGGAGCGCTTCTGCCTCGCGGGCTCGCACATCTGCAGCCTTATCCATCGGGCGACTCCGAGCGCGCGCCAACAGCGAACGGATTTTATTACAACGCTCCCCGCCATCTAGTAAACAATCCAAGAACTAAACTAGAGGTAGCCACGCCATCTAGTAAACAATCCAAGCGCATCTTTTCATCATATACAAGTACCTCCATCTAGTAAACAATCCAAGAACTAAACTAGAGGTAGCCACGCCATCTAGCAAACAATCTAAGAACTAAACTAGAGGTGGCTACATACATACGTCGAGGATGGACAGACCCACGCCCTAAGGAGCTTCGCCCCTAAAAAAACATCGAATTGCTTTGTTTGGAAAAGTGTGGCATGAATCGATGTGATTTCATTTTCATTTCATTTATATTTATTCAACCGTAAGGCGCCGAAGTTATTACATAGGGGGATTCGGAGGGGAGCGTACATCGAAGTCGGTACAGCTTCACAACACAGTAACTTTGAGAAAATGCGCACTGATTGCGAGGAGGAGGAATAGACGTTTATCTATTAGAGCAAGTTGTTTGGCTGACAGGCAGGGGAGGGTCATCCTCAGTCCCGAAATCCCAGGGTCTGGGCGGCCGCCGCATGGGGCACCTTGAGTAATCTTGGTGACGGTGTTGGCGATACCGCGGACCCCGAGCCCCGAAACATAAGCTGTACCCAAACGGGGCGATGCGTTTTAAGTTGAAGGGTAGAAACTTCAAACGGTGGCTTTCGGAGCCCAGGTCAAGCTCTGGTGGATGGGCTCTCTGTCTGTTTACCTTGAAGGGAGCTCCGGAACCTCTCAATCTATCAGGGTAAGGTTTGAGAAGGAAGTAACCCCGTCCCCTGCTTTTTTCAATGCCTCATAGACAAATCAACGTTCCCCCCCCCCCCCCCGTAAACCTGATCGGTCCGTGAAGAGGGGCCGCACCGATGTTGCAAACCCACCCCTTCCAACTTTCACTCTCCCGAAAACTGATAATTATTCACAATTTTTAATTATCGAATCTCTTGAAAAAGACCAGCCGTGTTTCTGATTTCGAAATTCATAGAAGGAATAATCGGAGAACACTACAAAGCCAAAAAGCTAAGAACTGGATAGCTGCTGGTAGAAGTACACACCCAGCAACAGGCCAGAAATCTTCTGAGCCAGACCCGTATTGCCGATATGGGCATCAAGGACTTGTCCCACCGCAGCCTCAACAGCTCGCAGGTCGTGATCTCGGAGCCAGACCTGCAAAACGAGACGGAAGCCGATCTTCCAGAAGGCCTGAGAAATGAGGGTGTCACGGCAGGCAGGCAGATATCCATCAGACGAGATAAAAAAGAAATACCTACCACGCACATCATCCTCACATTCGACCGTTCAACTCTTCCGGACCATATCCGGACCATAGGAAACTGCAGTAGCTCCCGCCCCCGCCGCACCGCCTCTGCCTCCCGGGGCGCTCCTGACGCCCTCGGCGGTGGCGGATTGAACAAAGGGCACAGGAAAGGGTGGAAAGTCCGGAGGGTCCGGTCCGCCGGGTACCCCTTCCAAATCTGATGATGACATGGATGTGAGACCTTTCCTGTCTGCTTCGCAGTGGAAGGAGCGGGACCCTCCATCGAAACCTCCAGAGAAGGTTAAATGGGCCCTCCCAAGAGTGCAAGCCCCGAAAGACTTTACGTAAATAGTCCCACTCCAGTAGCTCTAACACATCATAATGGGAAGATAAAATATTGTTCAATAGAACTGCAGAGGCCTTCTTAATAATTTTGACGATGTATACGAGATCCTGCATGCTAATCAGCCAAGTGGCAACGGTGTGTACAGGAAACTCATTCGAATTCCAATCACACAAATTTCTTGAATAGTTACGTGGTGTTCAGAAAGGACCGGGATGGCTGCACACACTCTTCTGGTGGTGTGGCCATAATCGCCCTGAAATCCTTAGCATGTCACCTTGTCACTCTGAACACTGTCCGTGAGGCTGTAGCAATTTGAACAATATTTCATAGGTTTCATAGCTCTGACTTCCAGGCGCTGGTTGACCAGCTGGACACATATACGTACGCTCAAAGGACAGCAGGCACAGCCTGCACCCAGTTAGCACAGCAGGGGACACACTCGAAGACCAGGCTAAAACACTTGCACAGCACTTCGAACACGTGTCCAGTTCAGCACACTACACAAACAATCATGAAACACAAAACATGCGCAGAAAAGAAGTCACTACGTGTTATCAACAAGTCCCACACTTCCTTAATTCTCCCTTTTTAATTCATGAGCTGATGTCCGCGCTGCCCATATGTAAGCCTTCAGCTGCAGTTGCAGACAAAATCACATACACCATGATACAACACCTACACTCAGACACCCTTGAAACGCTTCTACATCTATACAACAAAAATATCAATATGGCTTTCGGGGCTCATTCCACGCTCTTGGGAGGAGGCCATAGTAGTGGCTTTCCTAAAGAAAGGGAGGACCCTTCCTCTCCCGCCAATCATCGACCGATTGCTTTGACAAGCTGCCTGTGCAAGCTCCTCGAGAACATGATAAACAAGAGGCTCCTCTACTTTCTTGAGTACAATGGTCTTCGTGAGAGCGGCCAAGCAGGCTTCAGGGCAGAGCGATCCACTAATGATCAACTCGTCGCGCTCGGGTCTCACATAAAGGATGCGTTTGTTCATAAACAGTTTTGCCGAACAATGTTTTTTACCTTGAGAAGACCTATGACACCGCCTGGTGCCACGGGATCCTCAGTGACCCGAAGTCATTTGGTATCTCAGGCAACATGATGAACACTCTTGCTAGTTATTTGTCCGAAAGAACATTTCGTGTGAGAGTTGGTAGAGCACTCTCAAGGGTTCATGTGCAAGAAAACGGCGTTCCGCAAGGTGCAGTTCTAAGCTGCACTCTGTTCATAGTTAAGATGAACTCTCTTGGGAAGGCATTGCCACGTACAATTTCTTATTCAATGTATGTAGCCGACGTCCAGGCATCTTTTAAATCATGAAATATGTTCATCTGTGAGCGTCAAGTCGAGCTCGCTGTCAAAAAACTGGCCAGCTGGGCAGACAAGAACGGTTTTAAACTTAACTCAGAAAAAAAGCACTTGTGTTGTCTTCTCCAGAAAGCGTGGGATCCATCCGGACCCAGACCGACCCGATTCCTGTGAGGAAGGAACACAATTTTTTAGGTGTGGTGTTGTATGAAAAACTTACGCTCATCCCTCACATTAAACAACTGAAACATAAATGTCTAAAGACGATCAACATTCTTAAAATCTTGTCACACCAGTCGTATGGAAGGGACAAGCAACTCCTCTTACGTATTTTTAGCAGCCTTGTGGGGTCTCGATTGTACTATGGAAGTGTCGTTTATGGGCCAGCCACGAAAACGGCACTAAAATGCTCGACCCAGTGTTGCATCTGGGGCTTCGCCTTGCATGTGGCGCTTTTCGCACTAGCCCAGTCCAGAGCCTCTACGTCGAGTGCCATAAGTGGTCCCTGCACCACCAGAGGACATACATGGACTTGCTCTATGCCTCAAAAGTCATGGCTATCACTAACCATCCTTTTCATTCCGCTCTTAACAATACATCCACACAACACCTCTTTTTAAACCGCCCATCCATTTCTTTGCCTTTCTCACTTAGGGTGAAAGAGGAAGCTTGTCAGCTCAAGGTTCCCTTTATAGACGCACACAAGACACCCACCATTAATTTTACGCCACCTTGGAATGTTCACCCTGTGTCGTGTGACGTGTCGTTTACTCAACTCGATAAAAACAGGGCACAAAGGATTGCGATACTGCAACGTTTCTTGTTTTTATAGGACAAGCATCGCTGCACAGAATTTTACAGAGACGCATCAAAGACTGCCACTGCTGTCTCTTGTGCTGCGCACAGAGCGAACTTTCGGGCCTGTAAGAAGATGAATGGCCATAACAGTATTTTTTACATTATCCAACACCAAATACGAAAGTGTTGTGTACACGGACTCCCTTAGTATTGTACGTGCATCGGCCTCAGGGAAGTATGTAATTAATGTAATGTAATTAAGTATGTAAGAACTATGTAATTAAACTTGCTTTTGCCGCCGTTAGATCTGCATACACCTCAAACCTTGAAATAACTATATGCTGGATTCCAGGTCACTCCGGAATCTCTTGAAATGAGGTTGCGGATAAAATGGCTGCCTGTGCTGCACTGCAAGACACGGTTGACATAACAACAGTACCCTACCCTGACATGAAGCCACACATCAGACAACACCTTCGCAAAACATGGCAAACACACTGGAGTGAACAGGAAGACAACAAACTACATGTAATAAAACCACACTTGGGATCATACACTACTGACACACGCAACAGATACACAGAAGTTGCCTTTGCTTGGCTACGGATAGGGCATACACATGGAACGCACTCGTATCTGCTCACGGGATCTCCAAGACCCCCGTGTAGCAGGTTCGGAGAGGCCCTATCCGTAGTTCACATACTCATTCAATGCGAGGAACTCGGCACAACACGACACAAACACTTTTCTCAACTCTACAGACAACACATTCCACTCCACTCATCGTTGTTTTTGGGTGACGATGCTACGGTTACCGTTAAAAGTGTTTTAAATATTTGTCAGATGTTAAGTTTTCAAACCTCATTTCCTACCATGAATAATCAACACTGGCCGTATACACCAGTCACTACAATTGTCTTCAACTGACCTTTCGTTCTTATTGAGCGAATTTAGTGTTTTAAGCTTCACTCCTCATACCTAACCACTGATTTGGCGCTCTTTGCCCCAGTTGGCCTTGCGCCACAAAAATGAACCCATCATCATCATCAGGATCTGGGCGGCCTGTGTGTTTCGGTCTACCAGACGTTGTTGGTGATTCGGGTCAGAGCTGGTCATCCGACCCTCCCACTGCTAGACACTGATTAGAAGAAATAACTAAAAGACAGAAGAAGAAGAAACACATCAAACATACACGCCAGGCGACGAATAAATTTTAGGAGTGCAGTAAAAACACCACTGCAAGCGCAGCAGACATGCGTGGTGTTTAGAAAGTGTCGTTTGCGTCAAGGGTTAGATTTTCGCGAAATGTTTGGCGGTCCATGCAAGAAACAATGTCATCCCAGAGTGCGTTCCAAAGTGCTATGGCACGGGGTAAAGTATAAGCTCCACATCGCGGCCCTCCGGCATTTTGTGTTGGTCAAGGGGTAAAAGCGTGACGATGTTCTTAATAGCCGTAAAAGGGTGGCCTGATTGGCTGAAGTAAAAGAAAGTGCGAAGAAGGCAGGGACGAGAAGTTACGCGACATGAAGCGAGCGGTGCAAGTGACGGTTTGTTTTATAGTACCTGTGCTGCATGGCCCTTTCAAAGACCTTCCGAAGGACATCGAAAGTATTGTCTATCGAGTGCTCGATTGTAAATCCATAGGGCGCACTTGTAAAGGAGCCTTCAACTGTCAATTGAAAGAACACAGGCATTAGTCCGGCTCCGCTGATAAGTCTTTAATATTGCTTACTAAGGCTTGACTTTTGGCAGCTTGGGTGCACATTTTTTATTGCGAATCTTGAATACTGTGACGTAGAGCAGGTTGCGTGGTTTTGAGCGGCTTCCAAATCATGGCTGAGATGAGATTGTCAGGTACGCCAGACATGTGATGTGCACTTACGTTTTGGTCGCAGGTGTGTTAGATATGCAAGTTTCTTTACAACTGGAGATGCAGATCGTAAGTCACGTCGCGAGTGGCTTAACACGAGCGCAGCTTCACAGCTAATGGTTTTAATATGTTTCACCAGTGATAATGAACTCCTGGATATTTGTAAGTGGTCCATTGGAACATAATTAATACCGCAAGTTTTGTGTGTGCTCGTGCATTTCCGCATAAAAGACACTACTTTGCACTCAGATAGGTTAAGAGGTAGGCGTATATCATTTTTGCACAATAAAATGATAATGTCAAGATCGCGTTGTAGGGGGATAGCGCGGTTGGCGGTGTGAAGGTGATTGACAAGAAGGCAGTGATCAGCGAAAACACGTACCTATTCGCCATACATTCACCATACACGGTTATATTCACCATATACGGTTATTTGTTTACTCAAGCGTCGAAGGCCACCTTCCATTGAGTCCCGCGGGCATAGGCGGCGGAACTGTTAGTCATGTTAGTTAGTCAGCTGTTAGTTACTATAGTTAAGTTTGCTGTTATGTTCTGGAAAGCTGTTCCTGACCTCAAGTTTAACAGTCTTAAAAGTGTACCTACTCTGTATTCAGCGATGGTGTCATTGTACTTGTGCCACATTGCTCATACAACGGCTCATACAAAGAAACTCATACAACGGCTGTAGCCGAATGCCTGCCGGCCAGCCTTACGCACTCCTTATCTCTTTCTTTCTCTCTCTCCCTCTTTGTCTGTCCCCGTTTGCTCTCACCTATACCCTTTCATTCCCCTTCTCCTCTTCCCCCGGACTGGGTTGTATGCTGGTGAACTCCAAATGAGTTCAAAATATTCCCAGTCCGCTTCTTTTCAACTTTCTGTATCAATAAATCATTCACTCACTCACATTTATGCTTGTAGCGTAAAGTATTTCACAGAGCCCACAATTTACGTTTTTACAACCGCCTCACATAATCGATACTGTGCACTGCTTACGAAACTTACGAGATCCGCTTTGCAGTGTTTCGCAAGATTTGAAATTCTGAGCAAGGAGAAGGAACTATTTGTCCCGGGACGCGGTCGGCGAGGAAGGGACTTGGAAGCGAGAATGGGGAGCACAGTTTTGGAAACGAGGCAGAGTCAATCGGATGGCCGCGGCATGCTCGAAAGAGCTTCGGCCAAGGAACAGAGAAGAAAACAAAGCCTTTCGGGTGCGTTGCTCGCCGAGTCTGGCCCGATTGGCGACGACGCCTTGTGGCGCTGGCGCCAGTCGCCTGGAACAAAAGCGGCCTCCGTGGCCGATTCCTTCGTGCCACTTCCGGGCAGGCAGCTCTTTCTCATGCGGCGATTCATCAGATTGACATTTGCGCGTACACGCGCAGGGTATTAGAACACTGCCCTCCTGCGGAAACAAGCGGCAACTCGTCGCAGACTATCGCGCAAAGAACGCAAAGCAGACACGCGCCTGCCGCCAAGGACCAAGGCACAAAAGGGGCGCAGAAACACAGAGCGAGCCGCCAAGTCGGAATTTGCGCGAAAGAAAGTCTCCTTTTCGTTCTCGGCCCGCTTCTTCTTCCCGCCCTTTCCCCCGCTCCCCTTTGATGCCCACTGTCCTCTGCTGGTGCCCGCCGCCGGCCAGGCGATGTTCAATGGGGACGTCAAGCCCTGGCAACTCGCGCGCGCAGCTTCCGCGCTAAGGGGCCGCCATTGACAGGGGAGCGGGCGGGAGAGGACGAGCGGCTGCATTTAATTAGCCTCCGTTGCTGCCCCCGCTCGGCGCACTTGTCCGCGCGCTACGCGCCACACAAAAAAAAAAAAAAAAAAAAAACGAGAAGTTCTCCCCGTGGTCGGAATCGAACCTGGGTCCCTCGCGTTAAGAAAGTGGCGCCTATCCGATTGCGCTGCATCGCACTCGGATCGAACAGCCTTTCCTATGGTAGTAGTGCGTGCGCTGGCTTTGTAGTTTGGCTGAGTTTGGCAGTTTGGATTTTGGCTTTAGGAAAATGGATTGTGGACTTTGGTTTCATTCAGGTGTCACGGAAAAACTTCGCTTTTTACCCATCTTTCTCTTAAGAAAGGGGCAGACCTAAGAAAAGCCAAGTTAAATCTAGTGGAGACCGCCAGCTCCGCTGTTTCCTCAGTCTTCGCATCTCAGTTGCGAAGGTGGTCGAATTAATTATGTTTTTTTTTTCAGAGAGCCATTTTGTGGTGCAGTTTTACGTGCCGCTAGCGACTGCCGGAGGTTTGCCGGCGAGCATTCAGGCAGGAGAGTTGGGTTTGCGTAGCGGAAAAAAAAAAAAAATTCGGGCCTGCATGCGTGTTCCGGTCTCCTTGTTTCGACATTTCGATGGCAGTTTGTAAAGATACCCGCCGCGGTGGCTCAGTGGCTAAGGCGTTGCGCTGCTGAGCACGAGGTTGCGGGTTCGATTCACGGTCCCGGCGGCCGCTTTTCTGATGGAGGCGGAAAGCAAAAACGCCCGTGTGTACGAGATTTCGGCGCACGGTAAAGATCCCCAGGAGGTCAAAATTAATCCGGAGCCCTCCACTACGGCGCGCCTCATCGCCTGCGTTGCGTCGGCGCGTTAAACCCTACAATCAATCAATCAGTTTGTAAAGAGCGCGAACTAGGACTTTATTTTTTTGATCTACAATACGCGCATTTCGCTACCTCGGGGTGAACGGCGCATACCATGCAGCCACGAAACTGTGCTCGAAATGAAATGGAATTTTAGTTTTTTATAAATCCCGATTAATGTACGAACTCCTGACGTAATGCTCATTACACAGTGCATGAAATGTTGTCCTCATGTGATACAGGGTAAAAAAAGCAGGATGAAAGCAGAAGTGGTGACAACTTGGTTACTGCTTGCAATTAGTTTATGTGATACACGTGAAAGATGCACCAAATGTCTATGACGCGTGACTCATTTGCCAGTGTCCAATCCCAAGTTTCAAACTGACACACAGAGAGGATAAAATGCAGGGTCGCAGGAATCAATAGAGATGAGGGACAATATTGAACTTTCTGAAAAGCAATGAAACAGTTCGGAACATTCCGTGGAGTCCGACAAGTGGTGCAAGTGGCCGACGGTTGCTGCAAGACACCGCAATATGCTGCTCCGCAATATACTGGGCCAGAATATGCTGCTCTTCTAGCGAAGGAAGAGCAGTAAGGCTATTTTCCCTCTCAGTTGTGGGAAACACCACTGTACGGGAAGGGCATGCCATGACGCCGCGGCGGCCGGCAGCTGCACCGCCTTGGCAGCCTCCTCGCTTCCCGCCTGATGGCGGCACCGCGCGTGCGCAGTGTTGCCACAGCGGCTCACTGCTCCTCCGCTCGCGCTCGGGCCATCCTGGAAAGGGTCTACTCGAACCGTACATTGCGGGACGACCGCGCAGAGGGGGCTGCACGTCCAGATTCCCACACTGCTGCAATTGCATGCGCCATCTAAGAGTGGCAGCTAATTCGCTGGTCCCTTGGACGAAGGGAGATTTGGTGCCGAGCTTGTGGAATAGCCCTCGCGAGCGAGCTGATCAGAAATGACATTGGCCGTGACGCCACAGTGTCCGGGCAAACACTGCAACGAAATACCAGTGTGTCGTTTTCGCCGCGCCTCTCTGTGTTCTACGTTGATTTCCTTTCTCAGGTCTCTCCACATACGTACTATTATCTCGCCTTTTGCAGATTTTAAGGGCATTGCCTTCGCGCAGTGCTATTCATTCGCCCCTTGTTCCAATTTGTCTTCTCATCGACATTGCTGCTCCTTTTGTCTGCCTTTTTTTTATCCCCGTGCGATCGTTCCTCTTCTGTTCTAGTTTTCCCCTTCACAATGTATGAGGAAGCTAGCAGGAGGCTTCTCGCGGTTTCTGCGCTCTGCGTGCTTCCCTCCTCCCCTGCAGCCCTGCCAAGCACTTGCGTGTTCTTACGCTTCGTCGGTACTTTCCCGGCATTAATAATCTAAACGGGGTGGAGGCCGCTTCAAAAAATACAAATATTCACGCCCCGCTCCTGTCTTCACACTGCGAATATTCAGAGCGCCCTTCCGGTTTGAAGGCCAACTGCACTGAAAATTTTGATCTCTCCAAACTATTTCCGTATAGCCTACCTGAAAAGATTGCGAAACACAAAATATGACAGCTCAAATACGCGTGCGCACCGCGCAAGTGACCATCAAAAATCGGCGCTATCGAAACGGCAGTATAGAAGGGCACAGCCATTACGGCCATGTTCGTAGAGAGATTTGCACATCTCTCTACAAACATGGTCCAGTCAGTTCCCGGCACCCGCTACGGCGGCGGGTGCCGAGACCTGACTGGGCAGGTGCTCATTCGTAATTCCGCGAGGGCGGTCGTGTATGTCTAGCCGCACCCGCGCATTCGTTCCCCTAACGGGCGACCTCCTCACGCTCTCCGCACGCACGTGCGCAGTCGGGTCCCGGTAACCCGCCGCCGTAGCTTAAGCGTGCGCTATCCGCTATGCTAAAATTTTATTGTGACATTGTGGCTAGCCGGCCGGTTGGCCGAAGTAGACCTGCGCGCAACTGCTTTGCGCTCGCGACAGCCCTCTGAGAAGCGCGCACATCGTCTCTACACCGGTTCACCCGGCTAGCCGGAGGACCAAGCACCCGACCGGCTGCGCGCGGCGGAGCTACTGTAAACGTGCAGCTGGATTGGTGGTGCGTAGTGTGCGTTCAAAATATATTTAGGCGAGGTGAAATTTGAGTGCAGTAGGCCTCTCAAGAAAGTGATTATGCTCCAACGAACGGTTTGAGTGTCAGTTATGAAGAAACTCAGGCATCTTCTCTTCAGTAACATTGCCTTCGCGCAAAAGACATGCGAACCAAGGGCGCTGAAGTGCGCTTTGCCATGAATGAAAAGCAACGGGTTCTGTCGGTAAACAGAGAAGCAATGAAATGTTTTGTATTCGCAGTACCTGTGCCCGTTTGCATTATAACATCGAGTCGCTTACGTGCCAGTTTCAATCCCTGAAAAATACGGTCTATGGCGATTCTATCGACGAACCCAATTCTTGCGTAACACTTCCTGGCAATGGGCAGAATATTGCGACGCTAGACCGAAAGCTTCCCGAACACAGTATTCGTAGCTAGTGCTGTTAGAGGAATGCGGAAACAATATTGAGCTGATCAGGGTGCACTCTTCCTCGCTATAGGTATATACCGCAGTGTTCTTTGCAGAGCTTAATAATGCCCAGCAGTCGCTTTCCCGATAACAAAAAATGCGAATTAAACATTTTCTCTCGTCCCCCGGGAGAAATGTGTAGAATGCATTGCGCTCAGCCTATAAATGCGACAAAGCGTGCTCCTGACATTTTATTTTGCTCATTCGGCGGCCAATGCCCATGCTTTCGGCAGAAAGTGTCTTCGTCTGTTTTCTCATGCCCACTTTGCTTGCAGTTAGAGTTCGCCCACCTTCGCTGTGGTGGCAAAGAATGCCTGCCCTCCACTTCCAGCCGAAATGGGAGAACTCAGTTCCCACTTCACCTCTCGGCATGTCTCCTGTTCGTCGTTGTGAATGTGTTAAAGGGACACTGAAGTGATTTGTAAACGTTGTGGCATTACGAGCGCAAATTGTATTCTGGAGTCTGTAGGCCATGTTTCGACCACTCCCGCTGCCTTTACGCGGCATTATTCACTGGAAAAATCAATTCAAGAAAGCTTTTCTCCCCTCTGTATCCTCGCCCATTTTCTGTGGCGTTTCCTGTGATGGCACAAAGGGGTGGCTTGGCTTGACTGCGCGACTGCACGGCTCGCCAACCACCGGGACGAAGTAAGATCAACCGATACTTTTACCGAACAGCGTAAAACTAGGGTGCAGGAAGCACTTTTTTGCGATGGGCGAACACGTACAGCGGTCAACAGCACGACCACGCATCTCCGAACGCTTTTCCGTCTAAGAAATGCAATAGCTAGACGTGAGATATTGTGGAAGTTTGGGGGACGCTTACGGCACGAGCGTTATACAACAAATAGTCACCTAAAGTACTTGAAATGCTAAAACTAAATTAAAATGTAAACTAGTTATAGATTATATACCTTATATAACCAATCTCGGCAGTGCTGGCTCGTGGCCGAGTGGTCTGAAGCGCTTGGATTGTTGTTTTGCAAGTCGCAAGTTAAAATTATTTTTTCGGAGTTTCTTTGTTTTTGTACGATGTTTTCTATATTTAACTCACCATTTTTGCGCTGTAACGTTCATTTCTCCCCGAGCGAGTTCGCAGAACGCGCGCAGACTGGCACTGACGCGCTAGATAGTCCTGGTTGGCGTGCTGTTACCATAAGCACCGACTTCTTGCGGGTAGGGGGCACAGTCCCGAATCAGCAGACCCTTTTCCTGGTGCGAACACGGTTTTTGCGATACAGGCATAGCCAGGCAGGCTCCAAAGATGGGGGAAAAGCGCATCATATTTGAGCGTCTACGGTGACGCAGAGGGCGCTAACCATTGCGTATGCCTCGGCTAGGGATTGGTACGATTCAAAGCCGTCCTGGTAGGCTTATCTGGCGCATTTTACAGTCGGCAACATGGCAGAAGTGCGGTATCCCGATTACTGAGATATCGAGAATACCCATCCACCGATAACGTCGGATGCCAAGCATGTTGTTTCACAGAACCGAAATCGAAACTTGTTTGAACGCTAATCTTGGCCATCGTCCAATCACGTAGCACCTTTTACTGACGTCACTGCTGTTGGTGCGGCCTCCGCAAACCACTCATAGTAGTTTTTCTTCTTTCAGGCTTTATAAAATAATTACCGCCGGATCACTCGGATAAAGGATGAAAAGTGTGTTTTTGTGAGCCAGTCTACGCAGTGCAAGCGAAAACGGGAGCTTGAAAATTTCACTTCAGTGTCCCTTTAAAGCTTATTATTTGTCGTACCGAAGGAGCGCTAACTTGCTTGCGTTCCTCTCGTCACGTGGCAGGCAACCAGACTGAACCCTGTTGCGGCAAAGCCGTTGACATCTCACACTGCCCCTCGGAAACCTCGAAATGCGGCGGATGACACCTTTCGGAATATACCGAAGGCGGCCGCCAACCATGCCGCACGCAATATTAGAGCAATGAAATGCGTTATGTCAAAGCGCTGATGTTAAGTCTAACGCAATAGGCCTTAATTACAATACCAGCGTTTTCTTTTCTTCTGCGAGTATATAAAGGTTTAAATTAAGATTTTGTCCAGCCATGATAGAAAAATTTCGGCAACTGTTCGTTGTTCTTCTGCCATTGGTCCCTTCGATTTTTCTCACCACCGAAAGTGACGTGTCACCATATAATTCCTCAACTAAAATAATAAGACTTTAGCTAACAGCTCATATCGTAAGAACCCCAGCAATGTTAAATATTTCTATTAGCAAACGATATTTCAAGCCTTCACGTGCAATCGCTTGGAATACCATTTAAAGTAGCACGAACGTTCAATGCCCTGCTAAGCTGGGAAACATCAGCAAATGTAAGAGTCGTGATAAGCCGAGTATGGTACAGTAGTCTTAAGCGCAAACATGCTTGTGTATATTGCGGTAGCTGTGTTTAAGCTAAAAGTCTTTTTTTAACACGTCCACCTTAAATATTTCACGCACAGCGAAATATCATCAGCGCTTTCCGCATAAAATAAGGACACATGCGTCCGCAGCGCCGTTTTATGACAATGGAGAATGTTAAGTAGACAAACCCCTCTCCATTACATCGCCTCCTTCTTAGAAGGCACCTTATCATCCGCTTGGCTGCTAAAGCAAGTAGACTTAGATGCCGCACTGTCTATGAGGTGTCCACATGAAGTGTCCACACAAATCTATACCACCTAGAATCGCAGTGGTGCATTTCCAGTACAGGTGGCTTTATTTTAACCTGGATTTTCAGCCCACCGCTGAAATTGACTGGACGAAATGAAATTGAAACGATTGGCTATCACTCGTAAAATCTAACGCTTCCACTGCCGCCGACGAAGACGGAAGCCCTGAGGAGGAGGAGGAAAAACTTTATTGTGAGCCTAGTGATGTGGGAGTGGCTCCTCAGTCCAGGAGACCATGGGACGACCTTGCTGTCTCAGCCCTGGACACCAGGAGTTGCTGTGCATCCAAGCCGGCGCTGGTCGTCAGGTTCTCCCACAGCTCAGGGAGGGGAAGGGAAGTGGGGAAAGGTAGGAGGGCTGGGTTGTGTGCGCACCCCAAGATCATGTGTATGAGGGTACATGGGTTAGGGCAGAATTTACATGTGGCAGGGTATTGGGTGGGGTACATCCGATGTAGCCAAGTTGGGTGAGGAAAGGTGTTTGTTTGAAGCCTCCGGAGTATTATCTTGTTTTAGTAAGCTGCGTGTGAGGAGGGGGAAAATGTTGTCTTGATGTGCGGCAATGTTGGGTGATGTCTTCAAATGTGAGCAGGGGAACGAGACTTGGTGTTTCCTCAGAGGCCTGGGAGGAGAGTTCGCAGGCTTGTCTTTGGGCAAAATTATTGCCCGTTAGTGAGGAGTGTCCCGGGGTCCACACAATGTCGATCTTCCTGTTGGGCGCGTGTTGAGCCAGGAGGTTCCACGTAGTTGAGGCCACGTAACCTGATAAAAAGCTGCGACAGACGGCTTGACAGTCTGTAATTAGAATCGTTGCGGGTGTTTGAGTGATGGCGAGGGCCACAGCGAATTCTTCCGCGGCCCAGATAGGAGGGGTCTTGATTGAGGCGCAGGTGATGATCTTGTCCTTAGTGGTTGCTATGGCTAAGTGATGGGACGGATTGGAGTAAGGGCTGGCATCTGTGTACAAAACATTAGGATTGCTTCCGTAGATTTGTTCTTGGGCTTGGCTACGGGCGTGTCGACGACCGGAGTGCAAAGTGGGATGCATATTTTTGGGAAGAGGGCGGACACGAATGGATTGACGCCACTTAAGGGGAAGAGGTTTTCTGTCCGTGGTCTGCGGAGTTGACATTTTGAGGTCCTGTAAAAGTGCCAGTCCTGTTGGTGTTTGAGTTAGGCGGAGTCGTTGACTGGAAAGATGCCCTTCGATGAGTTCCGTGACAGAGTTGTGAATTCCTAATTGGAGCAGTTTAGTTGTCGCGGTGGACATAGGAAGATTAAGAGCTTTCTTTATAGCTTTGCGGATGAGGCGATCAATGGCTTCCGTGTCAGTTTTGCTGAGAGTTAGGTAGGGGGCGATGTAGATGACCCGTGATATGAGGAAGGCGCGGATAAGGCGGAGAAGGTCTTCCTCCTTCATGCCGCGATGTCGATTGGAGATTCGGCGAAGAATGTGGGTAACTTGAGTGAATGCTGTGGTGAGCTTGAATAATGTCTGATCGTTCCGTGTATTGGCCTGGATTGTAAAACCAAGTATCTTGAGTGAAGGTCTGGGATGTATAAGCTGACCATCGAGGGTAATTTGAACTGATTCTTTATTGAATGCAGGGGGGCTTTTCCGTACAATGATGAGGTCAGATTTTTGAGGGGAACACCGAAGGCCAATTGAGGAGGCATCTTGCTTTACAGTGTCAGTGGCTTTTTGAAGGGTATCTTGAATTTCACCTAAAGAACCCGTGTCAGTCCAAATGGTAATGTCATCCGCATACAATGCGTGATGAACACGGGGAATGACGAGGGAGGACGAGGGAGCTGACGAGGGAGGTCTAGGAGAGCGATATTAAAAAGTAAAGGTGAAAGAACAGAACCTTGAGGAGTGCCTCGATCTCCCAGGGTGATTGGGTCAGATTTCACATCGCCTGCTTTTAGATCGCCTTTCTTTGCGTGATAAAATCGGCAATGTAGGAGTAAGTACGCAAGCCGCAGCCTGTTTCGTTGAGCCGGAAGAGGATTGCAGAATGAGAGACGTTATCGAAGGCTCCCTTTAAGTCCAATGCAAGAATTGCACGAGGTGAATTTCGGCAGGCTGGTATGAGAATTTCTTCCTTTATGCGAAGAAGGATATCTTGCGTGCACAGATGTTTTCTGAAGCCGTACATTGTACTTGGGGTGAGATCCTTAGTTTCTAGGTACGGTTGTAGACGTCGGAGTAACATGCGCTCCACCAATTTACCCACACAAGATGTTAAAGAAAGAGGACGAAGGTTGTCCAGGTGGGGGGACTTGTTAGGCTTCGGGATAAAGCGGATCTCTGCTGTTTTCCATTGGGGGGGGGAAGTTTTCTGGATTTCCAATGGGCGTTAATATGCTGCAGACGTTGTTCCATTGAGGCGTCATCCAAGTTGGCTAAGAGACGATAGGTCACATGATCCGGGCCTGGGGTGCTGTTTTTGTTGCATTCGGAAAGAGATGTGCGGAGTTCGTAAAGTTGAAAATCTCGATCAAGGTCCGGATTTGGCTGGCCTGTGTAGGGAGGGGGAGTGAAATTTCTGACTGTGTGGAGATATTTATTTTCTAAGGCACGCATGAGGGCTTCAGAAGAGCCATCGAAAGAATGGAGAGTTTGGGTCAATGCTCGATGAGAAGCGCTCCTATTGGTTTGGGGATCGATGAGATGCCGGAGCAGGTGCCAAGTTCTTTTGGTTGTCAGGGTACCTTGGAGGCTGTCACGCAGCTGTAGCCAATTTTCTTTTGAAAATTGGTTGGCGTACTCTGTTGCCTGTTGATTTAGAAGTGCGATTCGGAGACGCAGTTTGCGGTTGTGCCGCTGTCGCTTCCAGCGCTTGGTGAGGCTCCGTCGTGCCTCCCAAAGCCTTAAGAGTTTCGGGTCGATATCAGGGGTGTGGTAGGTGATAGCCACGGTTTTGGTTGTTGACTGAACAGTTTGGAGTAAATCATCAATCCATGCTGATAGGGGCTGACTGGGGTCAATAGGTTTGGAAGAATTTGCCTTTCTGAAGGCATCCCAGTTGGTAAGGCGTGCCACCCCCAGCTGAGCATTATACATGTGGTTTTTAATTGTAATTAGTATAAGCTCGTGATCAGATCCAAGGTTTTCCTGCGGGAGAAACCAGGAGACGTCTAGGGAGCCCAAAAGAAATGAAAGATCCGGGGTAGTATCCCTGGTGACGCTTGTACCAGTGCGGGTTGGTGAATCAGGTTGGTTGAGCAGCAGTAGATTAAGGTCGTCGATAACATTGGCCAGAATGGAGCCCCGCTGGTTTTTGTAGTGGTAGCCCCAGTTAGGGTGAGCGGCATTGAAATCTCCTAAAATGAAAAGAGGTCTATTTTTGGCGATTTTGATGGCCTCGTTGATCGTGGCTTTAATGTCGGGTGATTTTTGAGTAGGGCGACAATATATGTTGAGTATGAATACGCTGGACTTGGTTTTGGTGGACGGGGACAGAAGCTCCACGACGGTGTGGTTACATCCGTGCTGCGGTGTGATGTGATGAACAGCTGATGCGGCCTTATTTACAAAGGTTAAAGTTGGGTAGGTGCTGATTGATCCATAGGATATGTACCCAGGTAATGTTATGCACGTGTTGGCCTCTTGAACGGCTATAACAACTGGTTTTTGGTCGAGGGCGCAGATGAATTGATGGAGAGCTGCTCTTTTCTGTTTGATCCCTCTACAATTCCATTGAAGTATGGTGGTTAAGGTAGCTTGCCGCCGCGTCCCTGGCATCTGGGAGGGGAAGGAAAGGACTGCATCGAAGTTACGGGCGTAAGGGAGAGCTCTTCCGTGGGCGCGGGTCACGTTTTTACTGGGGCTTTCGGTGCGAGGAGTGCTGAGGTCATAGGTGTGGTCTGGGGAAGATGTGGTCGGGTTGGGAATGGTGATTTCATTTCGGAGGGAACATTGATCAGCCCGTAGAGATTGGAGTTCTTGTTGAAGGCTCTGATTTTCTAGGCGGATGAGTTGAATTTCTTGAGTTATTCCACTAAGCTGGCTTGTGAGCTGGGAGAGCATATCATGAATTTGGGGAAGGGCCATTGATTCTGATTTTTTGGGTGGACCAGCGGAGTTAGGAGTGGTTGAGGTGGCGGGAGGAGGATTAGGTTTCTTGCGTCCTCCTCGACCTCAAACAACTCCCCTAGACAGCAAAATACTCCAACATATTACCGTAGCACCTATTCCCCGCCACATGGACAAGGAACGCAATCCCAAACGCCGTCTTATTCGTGCCGCATACTACGCCAAGAAAGTTAAACCGTGATACCGACAGCCGCCACGTATTCACAGATGCAGCATTTGAAGATAACCTCGGTGCGGTCGCCTTCATCACTTCAGAGGGTACTCACTACTCCATCACTCGACGCTGCACCTCCCCAGAAGAAGCCGAACTTCTCGCTATCGCTTTTGCCGCTGCTGACAACACATCCCCCGTCCGCACGACCAACATCTACACGGATTCGAAGTCAGCATGCTACCACCTGGCTCAAGGTCTTGTGCTCCCCTCCTCACTGTCCCTCTTCAACAACGTTAAAGGGTCTTTTCACGTGCACTGGATCCCTGGTCACGCAGGCGTCGCAGGGAACGAACGCGCTCATCAGCTTGCCCGCGAAGCTCTCCTCCGGGCCCCTGTCGACGCTCGCGACACAAATCCTTGTCCTCCCCCTCCGCTCCCCACCTTAGCAGGCATTCTAAGCATACGCCACACGTTCCCTCTTCTCCATTCCGGGCTTACCCGTCGCGAGCAAGTAGTCATTCGGCAGGCGCAAACATATACACTGCACACACCCACTCGTCTCCATCTGTTCCAACGCACGCCAGACACCCCTGTCCCACTCTGTCCCCACTGCCTTATTCCCCCTACCCAGGACCACATTCTGTGGGAGTGCCCCTACAACCCTACCCAACCACACAATTACACCGGAGAGTGGCTGGCTGTTGCGGCGAGTCTCCAACAGCAACGGGAACTGGCGGCCCACATCATCAGGGCCCTCAGCGGCTGCCTGGACCGAGGCGGCTGATTCGCCCCACCATCCCATGAACAATAAAGTTTCTATCTATCTATCTATCTTGCGTTTCTCATTGAGATTACTTTGAGAGCTTTCGAGGACCTCAAGACGGGCCTGAAGAGACGTAATTAAGGCAGTTCGTTCCTCCAGGACACGGGTTAGTTTGTTGCACATGCAGGGTGTTCGATTTTGTGTAGCTTTGGTAGGAAGGGGTGGGAATGATTGGGGTTGAGCTGTGGGAGAAACCATCTGAGCCCAGCTTACTTGTGCCGGCCGATCCAGTTGATCCCCAAGTCATGTGGGGCATAAGGCCCCCCTCGACGTGCTTCTGGAACGGTAGCGTTTCGGCACAGCAGGCGTAGATGAACGGTCTCGTGAGCGACTGCCATGTGGTGATAGGTCCTGCGGTGTCCGGGATGATTCACTTCGTGCCTGTCGGAGTCGTCGTTGCTTGAGAACGAAGGGTTCAGCGTAGCGTTTAGTGCACCCAGGGGACCCAGAGAGATGGGAGCCGCCACAGAGGCTGCACGTAGGGTTGCAGGCGTGTTCTGGTTGTGGATTTTGGAGGCCACAGGTGTGACACACCGCAGTCGCTGGATTAGGGCAGGCTGTCGCTCGATGTCCAACCCTGTGGCAGGCGCCGCAGACGGGAATTGTTTTCTTGTAAATCGAGCAAGGGTATTCTGATCCGTATAGCCGCACTGTATAAGGGACTTTGGGACCAGCAAAGGTGATCATGACCGTGGAGGAGGTTCCAATGCGTCTGACAGTATATACTTCGTCCACCGTCTGGTCAATGTTGTACAGGATTTCGATTTCTGTGAATCTTGTAGGCACGCCACGAATGACTCCTTTGATAGAGTCGTCAGGTGCAAGTCCATACAGTTGAACAGGCTATTGCTTCTTGTCAAAGGTAAGTTGTTTAACTTGGCTGAGCAACCTCCCTGCCTCCGATGACGGGGTGCTGACTATGTTCTGCGTGACGTCCACCCGTAAACGAAGATTTGACTGACGCCACGTGGCGTTTATTGCGGTCAGCAACGCCAAGGAGAGCTCAACATAGGGAATGTCGCCGAGAGCTAGTCCGCCATGGGGTCTTAGCACCAGCTTGAAGTCGTCTTTTGGTAAAGGCTTGGGTTTTACAGCAGGCTTACCTGCGTGCAAACGAGGCGGCATGGTTGAAGACGAGACTGGTGTGGAAGTCAGGTCAGAAGAGGTTGCTTTACGCTGACGTCTTCTTTGAGCTTTGAAGACAATCTCGATGAAATCTTGTAGCTCTTCGTGATTTGTAGGCTCACGCCTTTCTTCGATCTGAGCTGAATCCATTTCATCGTCGGCCGAGGTGGAGTGTGTTGAGACTGCATTCACAGTAGTTGATTCGTCGCCGCTGGTGGTTGTGTCTTGCATGACAACCCCAGTGCTAGGCCTACGCCAAGCGTAAGCCAGGGGCTGGCGTAGTATGGAAGTAGCTTCCGAAATATTTCACCCACTTGTCCAAACGAGGTGTCAGGATGACGGCGAAGACCTCCTGAATACGGTGGTATGATTGGGTTACGCGTACCCCAAAGAATTACCTCATTTTCGGCTAAAAATACACGGAGCCGGTGTAGAGCGCTTCGGGGCTTTTACTTCTTCTTCTTCTTCCCGTCCGGAAGCCGTGAGTTTCGCTGGCTCAGCTCGCTTTGTGTCTTCGCCAACGGTGGGAGTCATACGTGCTCCAAACTAGTTCACCATCGTTGCGTAAAGGCGCGTCTGGTTTAGATCCAGTGAAGCATCTGCAAAAATGTAGGTAATGTTTTGTGATACGGAATAGATCTATGCAAGTAAGCACACCTAATTTTATAATGGCCCACCAAGTCTTAACCTGCGAAGTGTCATGCACTATAATGTTTCGGCGTAACACCTTACACCTATGGCTAGTCTTCTCACAAGACAAGGACATTAAGCCCACCTCAGTATCCGTGTGGGCAAGTTGCAGTCCGTGGGCAAGTTGTGGGTTTTATTGGGCATTTGCTGTCAATCAGGGCATGGAGATGGAGCAATTATCATCACCAGCCTGTCTACGCCCGCTGCAGGGCTAACCTCTCCCATTAATTCCCAGTTCTGTGCTAACTGCGACCAATGTATCCCCGCAGACTTCCGGATCTCATCTTCCCATCTAACTTTCGGCCGCCCTCTGCCACGCTCGCCTTCTCTACGGATCCAGTCTAGAAATTATGCTGACGCTGTACTTCGCGATGACGGTTTCACGCAAGCTTCGTGGGCAAGCCCTGCGTGCGCCCTTTACCCGGCGCTTGCTTCTGTGCGCACGTGAACGGCCTATCCTCGTGCGCGCGGTGTGGCCTTGGCTCTGCAGTCTTTGGAACGTCATATGCGCTTCCCGGGATGGTAGGGGGTGGGGCTGGAAGCGCATGTGGGGGTTTTGTTTTGGCTTTGTCTTTTGCCCTTGCAGACCGGCAGTGTGCACGCGATCGGCAGCATTACATTCAATCAGCAGCCTATTGCAGTTCACGTGAACTTGGAAATTCTCGAGGACCCTTCCTGCAATCCTCTGTGCGCTTCCTTTGACCTTGAGCGGCGCATGCAGCGCCTGCTTCCTCCCACTTCCCTCGTCCTGCGGGTTCGGCGTCTTCCGTCAGTACCAGCGATTCCACACACGGGTCACGTAGGCTTGCCGTGCCTACGGGAACCGTCCCTAGTTACGACTCAGCCCTTTCCAGGAATTCAAATATGGAAAGCACGAAAAAACCGTACGCTTGCTGCTCTCAAATGACGCTCCGTACCACGTTGCGTGCAGCACTCATCTCCAAGTACGGCGGCTGCGCAACGCTGGCCTTCCGGCGCAAAGGTTGGCTTCTGTGTCAGGAAGCCGCATTGAAGAAGCACGTTCAGGGTGCCAGGCAAGCCGATATCAGCTTGAACGCAACAAGGCGCGACCTGTGGTCATGCCATGCTTTCGTGCACAACCTATCCCGCCGCCTGAAGAACGTGGCAACAAACTGCGGTATCCAAGTTACTTTTACGGCGCCAGGCAGGCTTGCAGGCATGTCCGAAATTCTGAACAATGAAGCTGCACAAGCCGGGTGCCAACCAAGCACGCTACGCGTTTCGCGGAGTTTTGTAAAGTCGGGGTGGTGTACAGGATTTCACTATCACGTGGACAATACTACGTCGGCAAGACCAAACGCTGCTGTCAAGTCACTGGCGGGCCACTCTCGGCGGTGCTTGTGCATGCCTCACTTTCATGGCACGTGTCTCCTGCGCAACGTGCGGACGCAAGAAGCAAGAGAAAGCTACGAACCCTTTTGCGCCAGCACACACACAAAAAAAGATCAATGCGTGAGCACCCCTTCCCTGGCAAAAAGCGCATCTACAGCGGTAATGTAATGTCGCTTGAAACCTACGCCATGCAGCCATTTTAGGTTTCCTGCGCAGCTTTGTGTGCGTAAATCCTGTTTCGCCAACATGCTAATGTGTAGCGCCCGTCCTGGTTAAGCGTCCTTCCTCTTGCGCCCGTTCTCTCGCGCTTTTTACCTCGACTTGCGCAACGAGCGCTTCACCTATTGCACCCTGGTAAGACGGTCTCTACGTTGTTATTGCTGCAATTTGTTACATGGAACGAAGCCCGTCTCCAAGGTTTGCTCGTCACAAGCGCGATGCCTGTTTCCGAGAGTGTGTGCATTAGCTTGTGAAAAAATTGGCCGCGTATCTGCTCCTTTCGTAGCAAATGTCGACAAAAGACGATAGTCTTTATTGGCCTTTGCCAAGTAAATGCTTCCCTTCGCTTTCCCGCTCACCTCTAATGTTGTTCCTCTTGCGTCGCGCTCCCCTCGAGGTAAAGATGCCAAAGGTTTGCTTAAATCATTTTAAATTTACCGCGTTCCACTGCTGCAGGCCCGGTGTACCGATGCCAACGCTGCCGTACGGCGGAGACGCGCGTGAATCGAGTCGCCCTACTTCAGCGTTTATAGAAACACGTTGCCCTACTCGACGTGCGCTCCAGGCAGAACGTGGAACCTATCTAGTAGAACTTTTCGTAACTGCTGCTGGTTGATTTCTTAAAATGGCGCCAGAAGCTATAGTAGCGCGGGCGACAGCAGGCGACAGCGGAGTGAATTTTTTTTTTTTTTTTTGCAGTTGATGAAGTATTTATATCGGAAAAATCAAGCATGCATGAATTTTTATAAAGGAACACCGCAAATATCACTTCTGTATTAATTTGCTGTCCTATATTTGCGTAATGTCTTGTTCTTCTTCAACAATGTAGACAAGTATGAACATTACACCGGACATAGACGGGTAGATTTAGCTGTGACTATATAAGACTACTGCGCAGGCATTGTTTTGCTTTGGCCGGGTGGCTGAATCGAGTCACAGACAAACGGACGGACAGACAGACCAACATTTCTGGGCTTAAGTAGCCCAAGAAAGACTATCGTCTTTACAAACAGGATACAGCCGGCAGTTGCGTCAGGCGTAACGGGGACACGAGGCCCGCCTCGCTGCCGTGCCTCGGCCTGCGCGCCCCTCCACAGGTTGGCGGCGGGAGAGCGTTGCGTCCGCGAGGCGTCCCCTGGCGGCCGGTATTTATGGCGCCGCTCTGATCACCCGCGGCCGCCTCAGCTGGGAAGGCATTCTGCTCCCCGGGTGCTCGGCAAGCCATCCCGACCTCCGACAACACCACTGACGGGGTTGACGAAAACCCGCCGCCTTTCTCCAGGGGAATGTCGCCTTCTCCGCGCTGCCGACCGGGAGAAAAGGATGGACGCTGATGGTGTCTAATGGACGGGAAAAAGCTTTTCTCCCGGGCCTCGTCCTTCTTACGGGTCGACGTTTCCGCCGCACGCCTGCATCGGACGACTGGGCCGAGCGCGTCTCATAATGCACCGCGTCACAGTCGCCCTTGGCGTGGTAGTCGCTTCGCCGCCGTGCAATTATTCATGGCGGAATCTGCGCCCTCCCACCGGGCGGGAAAAAGTGTCGCCACCCGCTTCTCGCGTGGTTTATCTGCCTCATTCTTGGGGCCATGAATTTAGGCGACGCTGCTTTTATCGCGTGACTGTTGCTTCACGTCCTTCTCCTACCTAGCATGTGCGCTAGACTAGCCCCGACGTCACGGATAAGTTCGCGCTTACAAGTCTGACCGGCGACATTATATAGCTCGTTCGACGTGGGCTGTGTATGCCGCTTCCCAACGGCTATTCCGCGGTGCCTGTTGTTTTCCTGCAGCAAATTGCGACTACTTGCGCAAGGCGGAGCTCAGTTCACGCGCGCGCAACGTTTGTCCAAATTACCTTCATCTGGTGCCAGGTTGGGTTTCGATCAACGAGTGAAACGTGTCCGCGACCAGCTGGCAGCCGGTGTCTGAGGTGTCGGGCCGCTGAGCTGTGGGCTGGCGCCTTATAAGACAAGAGTAAAACATTGCGTGGACCTCGGGGCAGCTGTGCAGGGTTAGGCTACGCTCAGACTACCGCCACAAAAGCCGCCGCATCGAGATCTATGGACGTCCCGCAGCTCGGTTGGCTGTCTCGAAACTGCGTTATTCTTTAAGGTTATGATGGCAGTTGCGACAACAGTCTGAACCCGGCCTTATGTGCGCGCTGGAGCAATTATCAGGGCAAGAAGGAACCATGGGGAAATTCGTGGAACAAAATGAGACCGGCGGCGCAGGGACGGGCCGGAAGGCTCAACACACCGGAGTTGGACTTGAACAACGCAAGCTTACTTGACAAGAATTTGTGGGCTTTGTGGCAGAGTTTCAGACTGGCTACAATGCGCTGATTAGATACGACTTGTTAGGCGGGGCGCCGACAATCCCCTCAAACTCCCCTCGAATTCTGGGCCACGCTCCCTTCCTTTGGACTCCGTTTTTCCACTAAACCCTTCCCCGATTGAGCTGCTGCTTGTCAGGCTCTGGATCCGCCTGTGTCCAGTTGGACGCTGTGTGTTTGGACTTGAACCTACCGGCATGTGGGTTGTAGTGCAAGCTAAGAGACCGACTGGTTTATTGGCTCGTGATGGAGCGTTACCAACATCACGAGTCCAGGGAGATCGCAAGGGAACGTGGCAACCAGATGTTTCACAAACTCGACATGCTGGTCGAGCGTGTTACCGATTCTGCAGCTAACGATAAAAGCGCCTTATTCCAGCGTTCAATTCAAGCAATGGCGCATTTATGTCTCATTTATTGGCGATTCGAAAACACGATTTGTCCTTTTTAAGAATTATTTGATAGGGTGTGCTCGGAAATGAAAGTCCGTATCTGCTGTACAGGGACATTTTCTTTGATTATTGCTATCATGACAAGCTCAAGGTCATAACAACATGAGAGGGTTCTCATCCAAGAATGCGTGCTAACGGTTACTTTTTTGTATATTTATTTATGGTGTTGCCTTCATTGAGTTGTCTTTCACAAAGCCGGATTGAAATCATGGCGAGTTGTTTGTTATAAGTGAGCAACTTAGTCATACCATCACGCAACATAGTATGAAGATTTCGGAGTTGTCTGCGTTTCTTTAGTAGGCAATTTTTATATTTTTGGGGAAAAAATGTATTCAGGTCGTAAATGAGTCGAAGGTATTTTACGTGCTTCAGTTAGACAGAATTGGTTTTAGTGTGTACGTACAAGAGAGGTGCATCCTGCAATCCAGCATCCAGCGGCGGGTCACAGCGATGAGCGTGAAAGACGGGCGTCGGAGCACCAAACGGCGAGCACTTCTCCAAGACAGAAGTCTTCCGACGCTTTCTGATATGTTTCGTGATAACAATGCCTTACGGAAACACCGAGGTTGTCTGACACAGCTTGCCTGACCCCGACAGACTTACTTTGCTTGTATTTCCCAACTGCTTGGTGGCGTTGAATCTAGCACAATAAGTGCACCAAGCAAACTAGTCGAACAGTTCAAGTCGTGCGTGGAATCTCGCTAGTCCAGTGCTGTAGTACGAAGTTAAACTTCCGCTGCTGGTTTCCACGCTGCTGCTGCACGGTTCCTAACGTTTACATAAATGTGCAAATTACGATGTGAAGCTGCGTAAGCACAGCCGGGAGTATCCTGAAGCCATAAATAGTATTATTATACGAAGATCAGTATTCCAGTGGTATTACGTGCTTCAGCGCTCCTTAGGTTGCTATGCGGTTCAAAAGAGGTGCGCATATCTTGACTAGAGCCAGAAGAAAAGGGCAAGATAGCCTGATTAAATGCTGCACCATTCGTATCACGGGTGTACGATCAACCAAGGAACCAAGCAATGCGTGAGCGCAGTTGAAAGCCAACTGAAGAAAGCGAAAAATGGATCGATCATCGGCAAAACAGCACTTGAAGCACCCGCGCAGTGCCACGAACTTCTGCCCTATGGCGATCATCGTCTGTAGCAGAGCCAGGTTACTTTGCACACGTGCTAGTAGAACTGGAAACATCGCAGGTTAAGAAGGGGAACACGGCAAAGCGCTTCTTTTCTTCTGCCCGTCAGATTTCCAGTTTCTAGCGCGGGATCCCCAAACCCTTTGTCTCATACCTCCCGTTGCCCCTCCCAGCATGCCTTGCAAGATATGATTCCGCATACTTCCGGCTTCCTTGACAGCTGGATCGAGCAAACGAGGTTCCCCCCTTGACCAGCGGAATGTGGCGCCTCGAGGACACGCCTGCTGCGAAACAGGCTTTAGCATTTCGAAGCGCGAGACTTCGGGCAACTCTTGCGCTGGCCTGCTTTGTGGGACTCAATCCAATTTGTGAAGGCCCCGAAGCTCCTAGGGCTGACGCCAGGAGCATAATATAGAGAGGCCCGAGTCGCTGCGAAGTCCTGAGGACGAAGCGCTCCTCGTTCTCCCTGCTCGTCGCTTGGCAAAAATACGCGCTGATTTCCAATTGATTTACTCTTGAGCATTGAAAAACTTTAAACGAGCTTTGACGACAAGTCAATTGGAAGTCTGCGCTTGTTTTTAGGGGCAACGAAGTGTCAGCGAGAAGGTTTCCCGCAAGCAAGCGTGAAGTAACGACTATACACAAAGATCTTCGTTACAGCGCTAAATACTACACGAACACCGGCAGGCTTCACTGCATACTTTTTGATTCGCTACAATATACCATGCAGGTGAGGAATAACGGCATTCGTGTAGCCTGACGCTTTCCGGTTCCCTGCCTACAACAGGCTGCTTACCTAAGAGCATTTCCTCTAAGCCACGTAGCATGCATGGGGGAAAGCCCTACGTAGGCAGTCTCCCAACCTGCGAGACTTTATTGCACCCCCTGCCGCCAAAACAGCGCTAGGGCATTCCTCAGGGCTGCACTCGTCATGCTTCTTTTCGCCGACTGGCGCAAATGGAAGCTGGAAGAAAACAGACTCAAGGCCTATCGGAACGGGAGAATACACGAAATACCACGTTTGAAAAGGTGAGCTCCAAGTAAATGAACCGCAAGCGGTGATCCGTTGACAGCTCCATGATTAGTGGGAGCCAGCCCAGATTCGCCTTGAACCGTCTTGCGGAGCGTTCATCCAAAACATCGGTAGCCGACTTGAAAAGGACCAGAAAGCCGACGACGAAGCTGAAAACGCGCACATCAAGGTTTTATTTATTGATTGATTTTATGTATTACCCACAGGGCCCGAGGGGGCTGCAGAGGAGAGTGGGAAACACACAATAACAGAGACAAAAACAGCGAAACAACATTATTCAATACAAATAACAGATTGTTTTGAAAACAGGTTTGTTATGTCTGAACGAAAAGCAATCTCAGCGACGGACCGAGGAAGGCGATTCCAACTTGCACAAGTGCTGGGGACAAAGGAATCCTGAAACAGGTTTGTGCCACCCGATGGAACATGAACTTTGTGCTGATGGTCGATCCGGGACATGCAAGATAAGCTGGACAATAGCCTGTTTCTGAGGAAATGATTAGAATGATAAATCTTGTGAAACAAGCATAAACGGAAAACTTTTCTTGAGATGTTCAAGATGAGACAAAGATAGGCTTGCTTTTATAAATGTAACAGAGAATGTGCGGTGATAATTTGAAAGTATGAAACTCAAGGCTCGATTCTGAACGCTTTCAAACTCTGAACAGAGTGACGTCGTGTTCGGATCCCTAAAGCTGGCGGCATGCTCCAATTTAGGACGCACTAATGTTTTATAGAGAAGCAATTTCAAGGAAAAAGTAGCCTGATTAAAGTTTCTCCGGAGATAGCCTAACGCACGATTGGCGTTGTTAACAACATAATTAATGTGAGTTTTCCAGGATAGGGTAGATGATATGTGCACGCCTAGGTACTTATAGGACGGGACATCTTCAAGAGGAACATTGCTAATCGAGCAACAGCATGCTTGCGTCTTACGTCGAGAAATACGCATGGTTTTACATGTATTAATATTGAGTTTCATTTTCCAGAGCTTGCACCACTGCAAAACACGGTTAACATCAGACTGCAGAGCTATCGCGTCAGAATCTCAATCGTCGGGGAAAAGGCTGATAGATGAAGAAATGTTATTTGGTAATCCTTTATGTGTATTGAAAGCAGCAATGTTCCCAAAACTGAATCTTGAGCCGAGTTAGTGCCATTAACATTTACAAATTGGTAAACGTTAGTCAGGAAACGGTGCAACCTTGCAAGTGCGTTAGGGCCTAGGTTCAGATTTGAAATTTTGAAAGGTTCTCTTGTAGGTGCCGGTCAGAACGGAATATGAGCACATCGCTCATCACGGGTGCAATGCACGGACCTGTGCATACCCCGTTTTTCTTCTGGTATGGTAGAACGCACCGTAAAACTCGGCAATCGAAACCGGGAGATAGGACGTCAAGAGCTCCAGAAAGGGGCCAATGCTTACGCCAAAGCCATTTTGAAAGTGCAAAGACCCGTGCCTGTCAATCCCTTCGCTGACTGCCTCCATAAGCAAGTGTTGGGGAAGGGACTCTCGAGAATGGATCCTTGACGTTGAACGGTGCCCCCCTCCCACAAAGGAATTCTGAGACCTCACTTAGTCTACGCACCAAGAACAGACCATCAACCCGCACTATGTTAAGGCATCGCTGTAGGTGGTGCCCGAAGTGATGCTGCCAGGTTCCACGCTTTCAAATTGCATCCACAAAACAGTTGGCATCTTAGTACAGTCGCGCTCATTGTGACCTACACCGCTCATTAGTATTCACCGCATTGTAGAACCTTTGTCTGGCACCCAGGGTAAAGATCAAGTACGCATTAGGCGCATAACATCCTAATGAATCAAGCCTTGTCTTAACGTATATGCCCATAGTCATTGTTTTTACGATATAATCGTCTGAATACTAATGAGCGGTGTAGGCCATAGTAAGCGCGACTGTACGTGTTGGCCGAGAAAGAAGGTTGAAAGATGAGCCCCCCACACTTTTGCGATAGAACAGGCAAGCTCGGTGACGCCCATCTCCTCGCGCAATCGTAAAGCCAGCTTCTTGATCCGGGCCGCGTATATATAAGAAGCACGTACACATATGCTCGAACGAGCCCATAGATGGCACCACGCGTCATGGGCCCCTACGGGATTCGCGGCGGGGCGGGACCCCACGCTAAATTGCGGCTGCATTGCTAGCCCACCCCGGAGGTTAAAGGCATCGGCTGTCGCAACCACGCAGCCTCCTTCCTTGTCTTGGAGAAGCGCAGCCACAACTTTCTTTTCCTCACCCGAGGCTTGGCCATAAGAGCACTCGTTTTTTTCAAGTAGAAGATTTCAGTTTATTTCAGCACAAGGTGCTGAGGACCGAGAAGAAAAAGCCACAAGAAGGGCTTGACGGGGTCCACGACATCTACACAGAGAAGATGCAACCAGAACAGACCTTCAACATATAAGATTTACAAGCATGCAACATGTTAATTAGCAGCCGTATACGCATGGTACATCATAAAATTCACATGCATGAAACGGATGATGCATTAGCAGTCTTTTATACACGTACGTTCTTCAAATGGGATGTCAATTTATATTTCAGGTAAACGGGGTTTTGGGCGAGTTTGTTCAAATTACGAAAAAAGATTTAGCTCAGCAAAGGCAAGGACGACGAACGGACAATACGGGCGCTTACTCGCAGCTGAATTTTATTGAAAAAAAGACATGCATATATACTTTCGGCGTAATCGCACTCATGTACAAAAAAACGAACAGACATCGGAAGAAGCACGCATAAAAATATCAAGGAAATTATCAAGAAAGGCACACTCGTTTCCGTAGATTAGCAGCGATGACACAATCACGCTATCATCTCCCTTTCGCTTGATCTAGAAAGCTTCCACTAGTTCAAGTGCCGTAACATCCAGGCTTAGTTTCGGAATTTTTGTTTTGTCCAATTCCGGTACACAGTGATATTCTTTGCAGTGGAATGACAAGTGTGATCCGGTCCTGTTGTGATACGATCCGGCAAGTGTGATCCGGTTTTGACAAGTGTTATCCCACTTGTGATCCCAATGGTTCCCCCTTTTCGAGGTCACTGACACGGACCACCCTCAACACGCGTGAAAATTCGGTTTTCCTTGGGAGGATTTTGCCACCCTTCGTCCATACAGACCGCCAGACCTTTTCCTTTTTTTTTTCAGCCACATTCATACCGAACAGCCTTTTCAGGTCGGGACAAAAGTGTTCATTGAAAAAAGACAGAATGGCGCGTGGAATCGAGATCAGTTTTTGAAACCTGCTTTTTCTTTGCTTTCACCAGGACGATATATCTCGCTTAGACTTACTCCGGAACTGAGCCAATATGTTGCTGACTCTGTCGTCTTTCACTGGTACGCGTTGGCAGGCATATATGTCGGTTTCTACGATCGACTCACCAGAGGCTGATCCCTCTTTATGCAGGAGGGGAGGCAGGCTTTCGCCTTCCATGGCTGGCGCACCTTCGATCTCAATGTTTTTGTACCTCGAGTACCTCGAGTATTGTTCAACTCCACAATCTTCTCATTTTAGAGCACTTGAATGCGCAGTACGGAGCGCTCTGTGGTGAGAGCGACATTTTGGGCCTGGATTTCAGCGTTATCAGTGTGGAGCACCTGTAACGCCGCTTTTACCTCTTGAAACGACTTGTTCAAGAAGCACGTGCTCTTTTAAAGCAAAGCTTTACACTTTCATGCAGCGGTTTGGCGGAGGATGCGCAAGTTGACTTCTTGACCGGAAGCACATCCCCGGCGACACAGCCCTCGAGGCGCATCGCATGATTCGCCGGGCCAGCTGTCGGCGCTGCGCACAAGGCCCGGTTTTAAGTCTTTCGGCTCACGAGGCGGCGGCGGCCGCGACGGGAGCGACCGCTCATCTCACCGGCAGCCGACCAAACCGCAGCCTCCCACGCATGCGACGCTGGGTCGTCTCGGGCTACGTGACTCATTTTGCGCCGACTTCGCCGAGAATGAAAGCGAGGCCGGGCCTCCTTCTATGAACGTTGCACGGGACCGAACGGCTTCGAGCCGTGGTTGGCGACACAGCTACATCAAAGGTTAACCAAGCGAAACCAAGTCTCAACGAGACTAAACCAAGCTTTTGCTTTGCATATCAGAGGTTAGCTGAGCTAAGCTGCAACCATTTTTTATTGCGAAGCACTATAACTCTAACCAGCCAAGGAAAGTTTCGTGTCCGCGTCAACTGAAAACCCTCAGGCTACTACTGGCTACACAAAGAAATATCCCAGGCTATCGCTGGCTTGAGGCTCCACACCTGGCTACATAAACAAACTGCTGGCACCGCCAGTGATCGAACCTGGGTCCGCAAAAGACCGCGAGCGCGCCGTCTATCCAACTAAGCTACGCCCACGTGGGGACACGGAGGAGGTCAACGTCGGGTTGGATTCAGCGTTTGGGGAGGGAGAGGGAACACTTTCGCGGCGACGCGTTCAACAAGAATGAGGCGAAGCAGTTTGAGAGTTGACGCCAAAGACGCGCGTGTCGCCCTCTTTTTCACCATTGGACACATAAAGTGGCCGCTAGGAATGGTGCGTTCCAAACTGCGCATGAGGATCCGGCACGTGCGCCTTACTGCGCACATGCCGGCTCGCGCTGTTCAGGCAGGGGGCGTAGGCGGGAAAGTTGAATTGCACTCTATGCACCTCGGTTCAATTCATCAAGAGAGGGGTGAGGCAGGGAGGCGAAGAGCGCATTGGGTGGTATTCAAGTGACGCCGCATGTGTAATCGTTGTGGGTGTCGTTTACAGCCTCGCAGTCCAACCATACTTCACAGCGCGGATTGGAGGCAATTATTTTTAGTTTTCCGTACTCTTTTTGGAAACCCCTTCCTATGTCCTGTGTGCATTCGTTCAATAATTGGAGCAAGTCGGCGCACACAGCGCCAGCACAGTGCAAAAGCAGCAGCAGAAGCCGCAGCAGTAGCAGCAAAAACAACAAAACCACACGTAAAAATACACTAGCTTTGCTACTAACCTGTCAGTTCGTGACAAGGAGCTTCAAATGTGTGGCCCTGTTGCTGCCGCACTGTCACGCGCCCGTCAGCGCCTTTGGGGTTAGCACTGAACGCTGCCGTCCATGTACAGCAGTTGAGATTTGTCAGCGGTCCCCAGCGATCGTCTTGAAACTTCCAGAAACGTCGCATGAATGTCGGTGCACCGAAAATAGGTCCGCAATAATTGGCAGAGCATTAACGTAGTGCGGCAAACAACGAGGAGAAATGTTTGAAGCTAATGTCATATATAGGATGGAGATTACGTGCATAAGCATGTTTCCGGTGGACCTATTTTCATGCGATATCCACTATCTGGATTATTAGTTTCTGGTGCGCAGCTACTGACTGGCACGCAGCCTTTCAGACGTGTTAATGGTGCAGCATTATATGGTGTTATTCATAGCTGTATATACGCCGCGAAAGAAAGCGCACTGGTCCCGTCTAAAGCGTGCCCCTATCCTATCTGCCTTAATTTCCCAGAAGTGGTGGCGCTTAAATCGACATCTCGCGACACACCAATCCCTTGTACCGAATCCCGCCCCCTTAGTTGAGCTGTGAGAGGGTCGGTTGGCCCGCTCAAACTCGGACCCCCAATAGCACTTCGTAGACGGTGCGAAACAAAAAGGCCTCCTTAGTTTACGCCTTCCTGAACTAACGAGGCCTCCCACCTGATGGTCAGCTGTACTGCTCAAATCACGGTTCAATCCTCATCTGTAGGGGATGAACGTGAATTTTTAATCAGTGAACCTCTACTCCATCCTGGGAAAAATGCTAACGTGTACATTTCCTTGCTTCTTTCCATCTTTGCTTCTTTGCTTCCTTGCTTGCTTGCTTGTTCGTTTGCTGGTACTGTTCGCCGTCTGTTGAGGGTCGTCACAGAGAGGGAAAAAACACCGTGCATTTCCCAAACACCCCAACGAAGCACAGTCATGAAACCGGCTGGGATTTTCGCACCATTCCTCAAAAACGTATCAACGCCGAACTCAATTCTTTGCGCGACCGAACACTTCTCCACAGTTCAATGCCACCAGGAAAAAAGGAACACAGATACATGTCAGAATGCGTGTTAATAGGTTAAAGGGAAGTACCTCACCGCAATTTGTTCGTGAACCCCCTTTTAGAGGCCGCTTCACTTCGCGATCTTTATTTTTGATGCACCTTGCATTATCGGAAAAAAAATTGCAGAGGTTGGTTTGTTCTGGTTTCCAATAGTTTTACATATCTATAGCCTAGTCAGTACAGCAGGTGCCGTACTTGGAACATATAAAACCCCTTGCAATTCGCTCTATCTTTTCGTCTTTTTTTTTTAACTTTTCTGGCATGGTCTCCATACAGTATTAGGCTATTACAGTACAAGCCGTACAAGCGTTTTCTAGGCAACCGGTCGCGTTTGGCAGCTTCGCCTCAGAAAGCAAAGCTCCTGATGAGGTTTTGAGTAGATATCTCATATTGCTACGGCAATCTAGGTGATGCGCCGCTATCGCAAGAAAACCACCTTGCGATTGGACAAACCATCGTCAGCTACACAGTGTAATCCGTCACACCACCGGATATAAACCTGAAGTTTAACAATGACTACGACCTTGGCATAACCTTCATACTATATCTACTTAAGGTTATGCGAAAACATAACCTCCATCATTTTGTTCGCACTACGTATTTCTACTTGGCCCGTTGATGGAGTTTCCGGATATGTGGAAAATTGCAATCACCAACCATTATTAACCGTTTATTTTTCTTAGAAGCCATTGTAGCGCTGGGTGAACTAGTCGTCGTGGTTCTCTTGGCTCATAATTATTTTCGGAGAATTGAAGGCAGTAAGCTTCTCATGACTTTTGTGGGTGTTATAATTTTAGCTGAATTTTGTTTAAAACTCCTTGAAAATATTTCCGGGCTCCTGGAGCAAAACTCTTTGCCGGTATTATACATCAATACAATATATTCAGCCCAATTCAATCAAATTTTATTCCAGTGTGACCATGTCTTTTAGCTTTCAGTGTTTCGAAGCACGCACGAATTGTTCCATTCGGGCGTACATTTTCAGCTCACTTACTTGAAATCGCAAAAAAAAAAAACCTACCTACCTTCCACCCACTCCTGGTATGGAGCTCTGTGTACGTCCCCTTTCCCTCTCTTGCGTGTTTTTTTTTTTCTGCGCTGTATTCTGGATCATGTAGAAGCAACTAGCCCAAAGTTCTACCCTACTTTGTTCCTTATTTGAAGAATGTGACGGGGCGGGGGAGGGGGCTGAGAGTCTTTGAAGCAGCAGAAGAACAAAGTTTCGGCGTATGTGACCTTTGTTTTCTTATATTGAAAGCACAGGAGAATTCATTAAGTAGGGTCATTACTACGAAGCGGAATTTCAATTTGATAATTACTTTTAGAACGCAAGTTTTTGAAATGTAATTATCCTTTTTTCCTGGTATTGGTGCCGCAGAGCTAAATATAAGCCCCACCAACTTCGCAATGTCGAAAGCTCGATCTTTTTGTATCTACCTAGCATTCGCAACATGTTTGAATTTACGCCCCATGATGGCGCTAAGGCACAGACACAATTTGGACTTAATCTTTGTATTGACTGGTTAGTTTCGAAATGGGTCTGAAGTACCGATAGGAGTGACTTTTGAACGAGGCAAACGGTAAAAACGTGAAGGCCGGTGTCAGCCACTGCTCAAGTCGTAAGTCGGAAAAGCCTTGCGACTTGAGACGCCACGCTGCCAAAATCGAATAAGCGGGCCTTGTCTTGCCATTAAAAGCATGCCAGTTCCCTAAGAGTTTTTTGGCAAGATTATTTATTATCTTGTGCAAAAGTCGTTGGACTGTAAATTTGTGAATAAGAAGGTGGTATAGGAGAGATAGTTCGTAGTAGTCATGATTTCAATGTTAATTGCTGACAAATGAAACTTGTTTTGTCGGCGAAAAATCTCAGATAATGCTATAAGGGGTCTAACGTTTCGGTAGGCCCGGTATTATGTATTACTATGTGAGCGACTTTACCGACAGGTGGAGACAACGATACCAGTTGCGTCTATCGGCTTCCTATGAAGTAAAGGCCATTAACTCGTCCCTGAAGCGTGCTCCTCCGCCGTCTTGTGACCGGACATTGAGCGCCAGGGAGCATTGTGTGATGCTTGGTGTTATCACAAGAAAAACCTACCCTGTGCTCCATTGATATTTAACGCGGGGGAAGTACCTATAGCATAGTGGTCGTACTCTGCGCGAGGTTGACGCTGCTTTTGCGATAGTAACGTTTTGGCCGTTTCCGTGGGAAGAAACGCGAGCCCCGCAATAGTAACTTTCGGTTCTTCTGCTCCTTCAGGAGTGCGCCACCACTCTCGTGTCTCCGTGAAGGGCGAGGCAAACTGCGGGTCCAAACTATGTACACTTTATGTACACAATTATATACAAGACAACTGAAACAGCCCACGATGGGGCTTAGAAAATGCTCGCCCCTAAGAGGTATAACGGCACACATTAGAATTAAGGACGAAACTTTCGACCCCCCAATAAAGACGCTGACGTCGTTTCTTGCGACGGGAAGGCTGACAGCACTCTGGCCTACAGAGCTTCTGTCTCCAGTTATCACGGGTTCTCAAGCCACCCCAATTAGTGCATGCCCATCTATAAGCGGAGCAGATTTATCAGAGTACATGAGCTTTCTAGGCGTTTCATTAACGCCAGCTTACTTAATCAACCCTGCCTGCAATACGCATTTTCACAGTATACCGCTCGGTACTACCACAGTCCTTCAGGAAGCTGGTGGGACGTTGTGCCACCCCGTGCACGAAGCGCAAGTCAATCGCCTCACCATCGTGATTGGTGGTAGTTTTCCAGTATAGCTGTTTAATCAGCAGCGACGGCAACGATATAAACGTTTATCCACTCAAATCACCTGAGCGTGGTAGCTTGAAGGTTGACAGTAACCTTGGCGAGACGGCTTTTTGTATTTTCGTTTAAAACAAAAATACCGAGCGATCGACGCCATGACAGTCATTGCATCCTACTTTTATTTTCTTTTGATAAGACACACTATTAGGACAGTGCTGAATGCTGCTCACAAAGAAAAGAATACGCGTGCTTTTTTTTTTCGAGAAACTGAAGCAAGCTCACACTAACGCATAAGACTTGATGGTACCGAAGCTGTACGCAACCATCACGAGCATCACGGCATTTTCAGCACGCGATTGCACTCAATTTGCTTCTTCGCTGTCGCAATAACCTTACCACATGATTGTTGCTGTAAGTGTGAGCTCCTTTCATTTTTTGGAAGTGATAATGATTGGACGTCCACGTAGAGGTACGTATGCTCTGACGTGTCCTTCTCGTTCCAAGCAGCTGTTGCTACGATTACAGCGAACGCTGGAGCTCATTTTTGGTAATCGTGGCCAATCTCCCAAAGTGGGTATGCTTGGCTTGACAAGCGTGCGCCCGGGACGCTGGGCGGTCACCGCGAGGTACGCACACACGAGCGCTCAGCATTTTCTTGGTTTTTGTTACCCACCGGGTGGTCGCCGCGAGGCCCGCACTCACGTGCGAGCCCTCGTCAATTTCTTGATACTTTTAACTGCGGACACAAAAAACAACGATTTGCTGAAGAACTTCCCTCAGAAAATTGCACCCACTCGCTGTTGTCGTCATGGATGCTGTACACGCAAAGCTGAAATAATTTTATGCATTCCAGCTTTTTTAGTAAGATTTCTATTCCTTCGAGGAAAGAAGAACACCGCATGATGCGCGCGTAGTGCCTTTTGTATAAAATTGTTATCGCCCACTGTTGTATAAATTAAACACTAAGTTTGGTCGCACCAAATCAGCCAAATCAATTTTGTGGCTCCTTATTGGAGTTCATTAAACGGTTAAAATTCTAATTCGAAATGTTTACCTGCTAACCAGCTTTAGGGACTTTCTTATTATCACCTAAGGGTTTCTGCATTGCTAGCAGTGGCACCCTGAAGCAAGCTTCAGAAAAACAGTGGAAGGCAACGAAGGAATTCATAACGCTCTCTGCACGTAAATGATAAATTGTAATGGCAAGTTAATGAACGCGTCTGGGCACGGCCGGTTGCCAGTTAAATGTGAGGGGATGGCCAAGGTGTCACCAAATTGCAAAATGCCCTAGCGGTATCGTACGGGCAAACAGCTTTGCGGATATATTCCAGGATTATCTGAAAACGCGTCCGCATAATACACGATGCGCAAAAGGAGAGAAGCGGTCATCAACAGCGGTAGGTTTTGAAAGCAGGTCAGACTTCGTCCAACGTAAGTGTTGCTAATGAAATATCAAATGCGAATTCATTTATTAGCCGGGGGTTGTCTTGCTCCGTTGGCCGGCGTGCGCGTGCATTCCTCCAGCGCGAGCGCACGTGAGCGCGCGCCTCGTAGTTCTGCCTTCGTCGTCGTCGTCGTCGTCGTAAATGCGAATGCATTTCTTAGTCGGGGGTTGTCGTGCTCCGTCGGCGTGCGCCCGCAGGTGTTATCTCTCCGCGCTCCTCCTGGCCCCTAGCAACAGCTGTGGCGCGCCTAGCAACCGGAGCAGGTGGTAGCTCGGGTGGGAGTAGCGGAGGGCAAGGGGAGAGGACACGCCCGAGGGAACTTGATATCGCACGCCGTTGCCACGTCTCCCGTTCGAGACACGTCTCCGTACAAGGACTTGTACACCCTTGCCTACACCGGAGACGGAGTCTTTGTGGTGACCGTGTACCTCGCGCCCAACCTCGCTCGAGATGCCGTTGCCGCGCAGCTGGACGCGGCTATGGAAAGTGTGCGCGTGCGCTCCAAACCCTCTGACCCCATAGTCTTGGTTGGCGACTTCAACGTTGACGTGCGCAAGAAGAGTGGCGAGTGGCTGGTCGAGTACATGCAGACCAGGCACTTTATGCATTGTCTCTCTGCCGGCTTCTACACGTGCCCCACTACCATTCACGGGAGTTGCATTGATCTGGTCTTTACGCGAAACTGTGACGCGCGTATGCTTCTCAAAGACCCTTTGACCGTGAACTTTAGCGATCACAAGGCAGTGATTGTGGCCGTCAAGTACAACGATAACACAAACAGGTGCTGATGAATAAATGATTACGTTCACACTCTTGTCAATTAATTACGCCATTACTCGCAACGCACTCATCGGTGCACCCAATGCATTCGCATTTCTGCACGATTCCCTTCGGGGAGGTGCGGGAGAATAATTTTTTTTGTGACTTCACCCTCACACCACTGCTTTTTATGCAAGTACGTGAACCTGAGGAAACTATAAATATAGCAACGTTTTTATGGCTTGTTGCACTATTAGGGCGGCGAACATCGGCGACCTGGAACTTCTGATATGTATACATACGTCAAATACGGGTTGTGGAAACTAGAGGCGTCCTCCACGTAACAGAAGAGTAGTCGTTTGTACAAGTTGGTGCATACGGGCTAGGATTTAAAAACATTCGACAAAGACGAGGCCCGAAATTATTAAAATACACACCATGCGCACTGTGTGTTCGGTTTGTGTTTCCGCACCCTGTCTTTAAGCAGCGCGTTGACATTTTCCCACGCGGTGCATAAAGCAAGAGAGCCTTTAGAACGTAACATATTCGGTTAATGTTTTACTTGTTATCGCGTGAAAACAGCGTCAAAATATCTGTAACGCTGCAGGTGAATGCCTTGCGGTGTCCGACGTTTCCGTCGCTCGCCGATCCTCCATCGAGTGTTTTTTTTTTTTTTCTCCTGCCACCATGCGGTGGCACCGCCTACGCCCCTTGCGAATCCGAACCTTTATACGCTTTCGAAGTTAAAACGCACAGTGAGTAAAGTAAAGTGGCAACGACCATATTTTACTATTTACCTTAGTAACGACCTGAAGGCGAAGCGACATTTTCTGTCTTTTTATTTATAAAAAGAGCCGGCCTGATTACTTCACACATGTCACGGAGACGCTTGGGGAAAAGGCCGCCTTCGTCACGGTCATTCACCTGAACCTAGCTGAGGGCGTGGTAAATTTTTTTTCTAGTCCAAACTAAAGTATTTAGCCTTCTCCCGTGGAGTCGTGCTTTTACTGTAGTGTTTTCAGAGCGCCTAGTACAAAAATGCCATCGAACTGTCCACGTGGCCCACGGTGTGGATTAATATGGCGTCAGCTTGCAATATTTCACTGGTCTTCGTATCCTCTGGCAAAAAGGACAACAGGCGCCTCCTCCGTCGCGGTCTCAAGTTGCGGCCGATCGGCGGGAAAGGAAGCGCCCCCGCCGCACACTCTGGCAGCGAGGTGGAGGTGCCATCAATCGGCGCTGCCTGCCCACGCGAGGAAGCCCCGCACCGCAAGAGGGCCACACCTCGGCGGACGGCCGATAACGGGGACCAACGGCGTATCGGCGCTCCTCGGGCAGCTGCTGCCGGCTTCACTGTCACTCGCACCGTCGAACCCCGGCGTGGAAATTAATTCTTCCTCAGCTCCCGCCTGCTCATCGCTCGAGTGCTGCCCACGGGATAGAATCGCCAGCCTCTCCTCGTGGCTTTCACGCCGGCCGCCAGGAGGCCCTCGGCCAGTGCCTCGCCCATGCCCAGACGGAAGCCTCCGCGTTTGTCGAGCCTTTGCCCCGTCTCGTTGCATTCCTCTGTTGTTCTCCTTTGTTGGCGAATCCAATTGGCCCTTCCGCTAAACTCCGGACGACAGCTTTACGAGGATGGATACCGGCGCCCTATCGTTCCCGGCTCTCTGTCATCGCTTTCCATTTATCGGCTGTCGCAGGCCGCGCGCTCTTTCCGTTGTTGTTACCGCTTTCGCTGCTGTCCCTTCGTCCGGATTGTTCTCTATCGAGGCGCCCTTGCATTTGCTGCCCTTTGTATCCGAGATCCGAAGCTACCCGCTTCTGTCGCCCGTCTGTTTTGCCACCGGCAGTTGCTCTCTCGTGGGCCACCCGTTAGCACACAACTGTGGCTCCGGAAAACTCAATCCCTGGACATTGTACAGGTCTTCAAAACCACACTGACATGGAAAACTGATGTGAAAGCTGTTGATCCCGTTTGTTTCTACTGTGACGTAAGCACGAAGTTCAAAGCGCCCGCTTAACTTTCGCTTATCCCATTTTGTTGCCCTGTTTGTAGGAAATACTACAACCTGATCTACTGGCGCAAATAGTGTCGGTTAGTACCTTCCACGGGTCAGTAATTCGGGAAAACCATTGCGGCAATTTGAATCACTGATGTACTTGCGATCGTTACCAATCAACGCATTGTTTTCGCTTACTTTGCCGTGCTACAATGTAAAGAGATCGGTTTCGTCCTACACGTAAATATAGTTACGAAGAGGCAGATTTTTTTTCTGTCGTCACTAGACTCGACATTTATCTAATGACTGCAGCAGTGTGACTCGGACGACTGGAACAGTGTGGCAGTTTCAAACAAAAAAAAACTACGTCACGTTATTATACACACAGGGGTTCCATTGTGAAGCGCACTGCAGGTGGGGCCTGCTACACGAGGCGATGGTTGCACAGACAGTAAGATGCCAACCACGCGGGATGGAAAAGGAAAGCTCCCTGCTTGTCCACTAGTGTAAAGTTCTAGTTCTTCCAAGTTTCATTCAGCTTGTTGGCTGGAAAGTATGCTCACTCCCGAATTACAAACATGTTTTGTTTTGTGCACTCCGTTCACTTTATTTATTTATCTATTTATTTATTTTTTTATTTGTTTATTTGTTTGTTTATTTATTCATTTACCTATTTATTTATTTACAATACTTTCAGGGCCTAGAGCACTACAGAAAGGAGGGGGGGGGGTACAGAAATATGACACCCAACAGGGGTAGTACCTAAGTGGGAGGACATAGTATTACTACACACTTTAACAAATGAGGTTTTGTAGGGCAGTCTTCAATTGGGAGTGTTCTGAGATGACAGCAGTGGCGGCGGGAAGGTGGTTCACTCAACGCTGGTTCTTGGAATGAAAGAATCATTATAAAGGTTAGTCCGACACGAAGGAACACCAACTTTGTTTGCATGGTCTGTGCGGGATGAAATATATGTAGGCGGAAGCATCAACTGTTCTATGAGGTGAGTGATGTCCAAAAATCTTTCTAACACGAAAATGTTTTATTCCCGGATACACGAATATTTCGCCGAAGTCATATACGTCACGGAATTGACGCCTGTATTACGAAGCAAGTGGCCTGTAAAGGGTGCACCCCTGCACACAGGGTCTTCTTGCGGGGAAGCAACCTTTATTACCAAATAGTACGTTATACCAGAGTCCTTCAATGCTTTACTGGTCACGAAACTGCTCCGTAACTCAATGGGAGAGCTTCATATGCTGCGTTTGGCCGCCGCGCGGTGGCGCCACCCTCTCACTGAGGTCACTCCTCGGGCGGCGTTGCGCTGGCTCGAACGGCGGAGCCGCGACGAGTTGTGTTTGTTTTGTGCGGGAAAAAATGTAACGTGCATATCGCGCTCTTGTGATGCGACTTAAGTAGTGCAACGACGATGTCGAACATGAGTTGCGTCCCGGGGTGTCGTTCCTTGTACAACGATACCACAGAAAATGTTTCCTTGTTCTTTTGACCGAGCGACGGGCAGCTGTGTGACAAATGGAGGGGCGCCATTCCAAGGCAAGCAACCGGAGATTTCAGCTTCGATTATAAGTGTGCGACAGTGTGTGGAAATGCACTGTGTGTGAGAATGAAAAAAGCGATGTACCCTTTTGAGAGCATCGTGGACCTAGAATTGTACAAGGCTAACTTAAAGCCGGATTTGTGTCATATCAGTCAGGTTGTAGCGGTGCTTCATTGACTGTTTGCAAACTTGTATTACATTGCGCTCAAGCTCGCGTGTAAAAAAGCTTTGGGACGTCCTTGTGGTTTTACTTTTCATATTTCCGCGAATTACCCCCGAGGGTTCGTTTTGTTTGTTTTGTAACCGCGCGTGGCCGATTCCGGTTTCTTATCTGCAGTTTCAACCAGAGCGCCCGTTTGCTCTTTTTGTCGTACGTCCCGTCGGGCAATATTGTTTGATATGGAAAGGGTGCCACCTTGTCGCTAACTTGATTTTTTGTTTCTCCGACAATGTACTCGATCCCATTTCCATGGATCTGAAATTAATAACGTTCCAAGAGTAATGCATGCATAGCAAACGCCGCGCAACTCACTTTATCGACGTTCATCTGTTCACGTCACACTGCGGACTGCTTCTTCGACGTTTGTGTTTCATTCTAGTCTTTTGTAGTGCAGGAGATCGCTAGTTCGCTGCGTTCAGAAAAGCTTTGCGTCGTTCTTGGCTACGTGGCAATATTCTGTTTCCTCCATGTGCTGCACATCGCAGCGCGAAAAAATAAATTTTTGTACGCTGGACCACGCTCTTTTGTTTCTCTTCGTAACATTGAAATTTTTTGTTGCGTGTGATAAAATCATTTTCATTGTTCTTTTTTCGCTTTCTGTTTTTGCAAGGATTGCAAACCGTTCAAGCGGAAGGACACACGGTGCAACATATACAGGGTGTTTCAGTGAACACTTTCAAAAATTCCTGAAGGTAGGGTTTTCAAGAAAAATAGGAATTCTCTTAAGGAACAAGCTATCAGGTTCGGCGGACGTCAGCAGTTATGAGAAACATTCGAATTACATAGTTAATTAACTAAAACTCTGTAATGAACTTTTTAATTAGTGGAGTTTGGCGGTTATTGCCAGTGGCGAGTTTGTAGCCACGGAGACGACGATAACGGACCAGTTTTTAAAGCAAAGAAAAAATGCACTCTGTAGAGCCCTGCAGCCCGCAAAAATCAAGTTTTTTTCCCCCATGAAACCGAAACGCAGCGCACATGGTGCGCCAGAAGTCTAGTGCAAACGCAACATCCGCCGATGACGTGTTGCAGTGACTGTGTCGCCCAATTCAAAAAGGCTCTGGTGATTCCCCACGCTAGGGAATCAGCTGATATCAACTCCATCGCCTCTTGTATTTTTTCAATGATCAACGCTCACCTTATACCACGGCTAGCGTTATCTTTTGTTTCGTTGGTAGGCGCAAGAAAGAGGCTAGCCATTGCCCACAACACGGTCGCCCGTTTCGGGAGTCCTAGTGGGCGTTGGCGACAGTTTTGCTTTTCTTTTTTTATTGTCTCAACCACATCTGACGCGGCTACCAGACGTGCAAGATGTGAAACGTCACCATCCGTTCCTTTTTTTTTTCGTTAGGTTTATTTGCTGTTCGTTTATAATCGCTGCGTGTTAGAAAGCGCATCAGACAAAGGAAAGGTTTGTTTGCTGGGCGAGGAGGGCTTTCGCGGCTGTGGCCGCTTGCTGAGGCTTCCTAGCTAGGGAAAATTGCACTTACATTTCGAATTGGCCGCCCCATTCATTGAATCACGTCACCAGCCGACGTTGCGTTCGCTCAAGACTTTTAGCGCTCCTTCAGCGCCGAGTTTCGTTTTTGAGCGGAAAACAACGGCAGGTTTCCTCACGCTACAGGGCTTTAAACACCGACTTTTTCGTTGTTTTAAAAACTGATATGAAATCGCCTTCTCTGGGGCCACAAAATCACCATTGACAACAACCACCAAACTCCACTAATTAAGAAGTTCATTAGTAGAGTTTAATTACCCACCTAACTAATGTGCACACCCTTGATACTATCTGGCGCCCGCCGCAGCTAGCAATCTCCTTCTGAAGAGGGTTTCTTTTTTTCTCGAAGAGCCCATTTTTAAGAATTTTTGAAAGTGTTCGCTGAAACACCCTGTATCTCTTCGTGTTTTGATCATTCGCGTTTCTGCAGCGTTTTTAGATGTTTTCAATTATGTGCACACTCATCGAAACGACAATACTATTGGGCTATCTCTTTTAGCGTTCTGTGCATTCCAGAGCAATCAACGGATTCATTAGGCGTAGTCTGAACGACGCGTACTTGGTTTCTTTCAGTTTTTTTACTGTATTATCGATAGGCCCGCAGCAGCCCGTGACTACACAGCTACCGTATGTGTGGTATTTACAACTTTGCTTTAAGAAAAGAAGCAATATAGATTTAAAATCCGTAAACACGACGGTGCAGTGCTTGTGCCAGAGCACACAGAAGCCGTTGCCGTTCGCGGCCGAAGTTCACGGTAACTTACTTCGAAAAATAAAACCCCATTGAAGGCAGGTGATTAATACAATAACCGGACTATTCATCGCTAACTACTACGAAAAAAAACGCAGTTAATCAGCGCGCAGACACCAACAGCAGCGAGCGTTTGCACGGCAAGAGCTGGCCAATACGCCGCACGCGCGGCGGCTGGATGACCTTCGTGCGGAGGTGGCGCCTGTAGCGGCGCGCGCGGTCCCTATATGAACCGAGAGCCGAAGTTTCGTGACCAGTAAAGCATTGAAGGACTCTGGTTATACTTAGGGTTGTTCGTTTTCGGATTTTGTATTTAATCACGAAAGTGTTTTAGGCCGGGATACACCGAGATTTTACTGACGTCATATCCGCCACAGAAATGAAGCCACTACACCTTTGCCGAAGCAACCCGCCAGCAGGACGTCGCTCGCCAAGCACACCCACAAGACAGCCGCCGACCCGGAAATCGTGCTCAGATGCAGATTTCGCTGCACACTTTTCGTGTTTTACTGATTCCTATGGCAAGGAATCAACCACAGTTTTTTTTTTTAAAGACAGAGGTTGTGATATTTGCGACTTGCCGACAAGTCAGGCAGGCCAAGAACACATTTCACTTCATTGCGGCTATAGTTCGGTAAGATGAAACGGGTGGCCCGATTCTGGATGGCTTCATTGCATTACGTGAGCGTGATTTTTCCGGAGTCCCAGATAGCGCAGGCATACTCTAATTTGGACGACCAAGTGACTTATAAAGTGTTATTTTAACAGCCGATGGCACGAAGTTGAAGTTTCGGCGCAAATATCCAAGTACGCGCTTAGCATTGTTACTTATGTATTTTAAATGCGTGATATCTTTCGTGATATGATGCCCCAGATATCTGTAGGATTCAAAAGAAGAGGGGAGAATATTATTCAAATGATACGTATGCGGGTTGGTATGCCGCGGAGATATTAGCATGGTTTCGCATTTAGTGGTATTTAATTTCATAAGCCATTTTTCGCACCAATTAGAAGCGCTGTTGAGATCATCCTGTAATTCATGTAAATCATTGGCACAGTTAATTTTGTGGTATAAAATTGATTGATTGCAGGATTTTACGCGCCGACGCAACGCAGGCGATAAGGCGCGCCCTAGTGGAGGGCTCCGGAGTGGTCTATAACGTGCGCCGTATACACGATCTCGTATACACGAGCGTTTTTGCTTTTCGCCTCCATCAGAAAAGCGGGCGCCGTGGCTGGGAATCTAACCGCTGTCCTTGTGGTTTAAAACACAATCATCTGCAAAACGTTTAATTGATGATTGAGTGACGCAGCTTTGGAAGATCATTTATATAAATGAGAAAGAGAAGTGGGCCCAGGAATAATCCTTGTGGCACATCGGAACAGACAGGGTAAGATTCGGATGAAAAACCGTTAGCAGTGACGTATTGCGTGCTCTTACGATGGGAACTTTTGATCAAAAAAAATACACTGTCATCTATGTTTAGCTTGCTACGTTTAACAATAAGTAAATCATGTGAGACAGAGTCAAATGACTTGGCGAAGTCGAAGAAAACACATTCAGTATCACAAAGCTTATCTACATTAATGAACAGACCGTTAGTGAAAGAAAGCAACTGCGTATCACACGATAGATATTTTATAAAGCCATTTTGGCAATTACTGACAAATGAATTAAACTCTGAGTATTTAATAAGATGGGAACACAAAATATGTTCGAACATTTTACAGTAAATACTCGTTAAAGGTGTAGGCCAGTGCTCTTCACTTCGCCCAGCTTCGCTGGCCGTCCTGCTTCACAGTGCAGAAGGGCATTTTATTTCTTTTTAGGTTTTCATAATTTAACAGGTTGGAAGTCCGGTTACTCCTTCAGTTATGAAGTAATCAATGCACAATAATTTTACTGGGTTGGGTTAGATTGGTTAGGTGACGTTGCATTTCTTCTAGGCCTCACTTTTCCAACTTCAGTCATAATACCAGACACTGCCCACGCTACTTGTCTGAAACAACGAAGCTGTCGTCAGCGGCGCTGTTCAACCTCGGCTCTAGGCAGCCATTGCCTGTACTATATGAACTATAAACACCACTATAGAATGGAAGAATGAGATGACAATCCTTGAGCGTTTAGTGCCATAAAGTTCGCAATACATGCGTAGTGTTTGCTCCAACCTTTCTGCTTTCTTCCCTTTTCCGCGTTCAGGATAGCAAACTGATCCATTAAGCCAGGTCGACTTACCTGTCTTCCTCTTTGTTTCTTGCAAGCCAAGAAGTGAGTCGTTGTTGCAATGATGTAATTACTAGCAGGAAAAACCAGCTGGGATGGTAAAAGGACTACGGTCACGCACCCCGGTATGTAACGCGTGTAGAAATGACCCAGGCAAACTTTTGGAGGTGCGCATTAAAGTGACGAAACGGGCAGGCGTTATGAGTGTAGCGGTAAGCACAGAGTTCACGGTAGAATGTTCCACCGACGACGGCACACGCGAAAAACGACACACCGTTCGAGGGGTCATCCTGTGCGAGCTCTCCGTCCCAGCAGCCGTCACTCGACGAGCTGTCCGTCCCGCGGTGAGCTACTCGATGCGCCGTTGGCCTTAGCGACGACCTCGCGCAGGTTCGTCCGCGACACTGGAACGCCCAAGTTCCCGCTACGCTCACGACCGCTGGGCCCGGCCCGCCACACCAGGAACACTTCGGAACTCCGCGTCTCGTTGCAGCCAGCCGTCTCCGCTCTTCCGTAAGCGTCAAAGTCGACCTTAGGTTCTCCGTGCCTCTTGCCGTTCCGTCTGCCATGTTTCGTAATACTGCTGGCCTTTGTACGTCCTGTTCCTCCTCTTAGTCGGCACCCGCGGCAGAAAAGGCGCGGGGTTCATCTAGCAAGGCGCCACTCTTCACATTCTCTCCCCACTAGAAAAAGTTGTTTTGGTGTCTTCACACAGGCAACACGATTTAAGTGCAGCCGTGAGAAAAAAAAGGAAGCAGGCGTCACAGACCAGTGGCGAGACGGTAGAGTCACCTTTGTTGGTTTGTTTAATAGGCGCCCCATGTTAGGCTTATATTAGGGCGCGTTCAGATTACGCGATGTTTCCCTAGATATGAAGCACTTTGTCAAGTCAGTGATCTTGTTCCTAAACAACGCCCACCTAGATTCCAGTGATCGTTCATCGAATCCGTCTGATTAATCAATTGCAAATAAAGGCACCTCACTATTTATTTCTGCGAAGTTGGCTTTGCGATAATTTCGAATCGTTTTTCAGAACATTTCGTACTAGTGTTGTTACTGTCAAATTTAAAATGGCATTATCACTGAGTTTGGGCCTCTATGTTACTTGCGAACATAGATCAGGGAAGTTTCTAAGAACTAAATCCAATATATCCCCGATAGTTCGCGTAACTCTTGTAGGTTCTGATACTATTTGTGTTAGGTTAAAGGCTAAGCACAAGTCCATAAACTGCCCTATACTAGATGAAAACGGTTTCGAAAAAGGTACTGCGGCCAACCATTCAATGTCTGGGTAATTAAAAGCACCCAATAAGAAATTGTTATCGGGATACAACTGTGTTCATTTCGGCGTGAAGGTTGCTAACAAAAGTGGGCGAAGAGATTGTTGGACGATAGCACGCACCTAAAATTATTCTGCGATACGACAGCTTTGCAGATACTCACACGATTTCTAAACGATATGGTATGTTGAGCGGGAACGATTCGAATTGTTTTTTTACGGCCACCAGGACACCGCCTCCTTTCCGTGGCTTCCTATCACGGCGCTAAAAATGAAATTTGTCAGCAGAATCCAAAATTTCGCAGTCACGTTTATTCTTATATAGATATGTTTCAATTTGCACTACAATATCTGCGGATTTCGATTAGGCTTCTGATATTGGTGAATAAAATAGAAGCGTGCGTTTAATGGGAGTGAATACAACTACCCCTCGCTTCCCGTCATTTTGGTGACACAGCAACTTGTTCAGAATGGACGGCTGTCACATCGCGAGCATTCTTCTCACGGGGATGAAGCGTGGTTGCTTCAAGCACATAGTCTGTTACGGGGTCAGAAGAGTAGTTTAAGCGAATTATCTACCGCTTAAGATGGTCATCTACCGTAGATTTATATTGTAATTTGAAGGACGGCGAGTTGGGCCTAGATTTCACAGAGTGGACTAGTTTCTGACGAACTAGTCGTGTGGCGTGTGAAAAGTCTTCAGTAACGTTGACGTTCCGTGGTCTCGGATTATACCATTCATGAAGGGTTTTTTTTGTTTAAGAGCTAGAAATCTTAGCCGTTATTGAACGGCGTCTCAAAGATAAGTTGTCCAAGGCAGTGAGCACGTTCAATGCCAGTTATCTCGCTTTCAATGCATGACGAGAGGAAGCAGCAGATTTTTTTCTTCTCTGTGATACCAGGTTTGTTGTTCATCTGACAAGGCGTGGAATATTAAGTTATCCGTTCTAGCCCTATCATCCAGTTCATCAATGCGACAAGATTTGGTTCTTCAAGGTCGTCAATTGTAGATAGTACATCAAGCCTTATGCCTGTTAAGGCTTGCAATTTGTTTTGAACAATTGTCAGTCTACTTCATATAGCAGCCAGTCCTGCCTCACTACTTTGCTGGCTGGCACAAACCTGCGCAACACTCTCCGATAATTCATTGCTGCTTATTGGTATTGTGATTAGCTGCGCTTTCAAAGCCTTCAAAATACATCGCTCATAATATCGGTCACCGTCTTTACTCATTACAACTTCAGTAACTCGACCAGAACAAGCGCGAGTTTTAGGACCACAGCCGGACAACAGCAGTTCAGCGCAAAATAAACACTTCGTCAGAACGTGGGAAAGCGCCCGTGGGCACAGGAACAGCAGTAAACACTGATTGCTAGTTTTCTTCATCTACAACGGGATATGACACGCCTGTGATGCAAGAGGCGATTTTGGAGCCATTGTAGCCCCTTTGCTGCTCCAGCACCACTGACGGTGTCGGGGGAAAGCCAGCCTTTTGTAGTCGACGCTGCAGGTGCTGCCGATGTCGAGGTGCCGCTGACGTACTTATACAGCGAGTGTCGCTGAGACAAGGAATGCATGCGATCGCATCTGGCGTCGCTCCGTAACTTTGATGCTGCGGTGTGAAGGCGAAATGCGAAGAACCACTTGCGCTACTGCCACGCTGTAACGTGGCACATGCCAGGAGCGCGAGCTTCTTTATGTGCACAGGCAGAAGAAACACGGTTGATCAGAATCTTGGAGTGTGATGCGCTCAGGTAAGGGGGAATAGCCTGATGTGACGGAAGGTTCGCGTGAAGGCTAATGTTGAGGGCTGTTGGCTGGCCTGTTTGCCCTTAAACAAAAACTATACAAAGCAAAAGAAGTAAAATGTGACACCATAATTTTCTATTTAAATGCAGCAAGCCTCTTTTCTTCCACGGTAGAAAGGTTCAGGTCTTTAATTAATGGCACTGACAAATACTTGAGCGGCCCTTTCGCCAGGCTAAATCACCTCACCGTGTTTGCTAAAGTTTGAGCACACTTATAAAGAACAGAGAAGGGGAAATGGGCGGTGGGGAGGAGAGTTCTGGCAAAGCCGGGACTGGAGGCCGGAAAGGTGTCGTAAATTCTACAATACTTTGGGGAAAAAACGGCCTAAGAACTAACTGCACATGCCGCGTCTTCTTTACATCGTTGTTTTTTCCCGCCGTTTGCCTTTCAGCGTCCGTGTACGCCGCAGGAAGCGGATGAGAAAGGAGGCCATAAATAGGGCGGCTGCTGCTGCAGCGTTCCAACGCCGTCGAGAGCCCTCGCGGGTCGTCCAAACGTCCTCGTGATGAATTGCAGGCACCAGCCGCCGCCGCCGCCGAGTTTTAGCTTCTTTTTTCGCGTGGCAATGAATTGAAAAAAAAGCTTCGGAACTTTGGTTGCTAAGTCATCACCGCACGTAGGCCTTTCTGTTGCTCACTCGTGGCGGCTTCTGGAAGCTGCACTATTCGCGACAGGACTGATAAGTGACGTCCTCTGCGCCACCTTAGCCGGACGCCTTCACTAAGAGTGCACTGTGGGAAAAGGCCCGCTTGAGAATACTGCGCGCCTTCAGCTCATTGTGAATGTTATTCAGCGTATGGCTACACATTAGAGAAAATAACATATCATTTTTCCTCTTTCAACTTGGGACCATGCACGCAACTGAAACCTCTCATTATCCCTCCTCGAGGAGAAGTGCCCAGAAAAACTACGAAGAGGCAGCCGGCTGCGCCTTCAATTTCACGCAAAAAAAATTATGGTAACTCTGGAATGAACGGAGATGAAAACGCTGAGTTATTGCCGTACCACGGCGTATAGTCTCTCTTCACCTTTTCGGCGCATTTTAATTTCGTTCTATCGCCTTTGCTAATGAGTGTCCGGCGAAAACGGAGGCCTGTACTTAAAAACAAGATATTATGTTGGCTCCGCGAGCGTATTCATGTTTTTCTGTTTGTTTTATCTGCCTTCACGTGAGCTCTCGGGTCGTAATTTTCGTCATATATCTGCGCTAAGAGCGCTATTTTTTTCTCCGGCATTTCTACCTTCGAAGACTTGTTTCGCAAGGCTCTCGTAATTACTCAGCTTTACTATGGTGAGTTGGGGGAAAGAATAAAAGACACGTCTTGTCAGGAGGAAAATGGAACTATGAGCGCGACATAGGGGGGAAATTCCTATTATTCGTCGAAAATAACACTGGCGTGGGCACTGCCCTGGCGCAAGCGCCTTAGCGGGTCAGAATTCTACTAATGAGTATCGGCTTCGAGGTTCATTCATTTTTTGAGTTTCAGGGCGAGCAGCCAGTAAGAGACTCCGATAAATATATAGTGACTATTAGTTATCATTTAAAATGCAGTTTTTCATTTCCTTTTATAGCTTCCTGGCACCACATCCGCGGTGCCAGGAAGCTACTAACGCTGGCAAGGCCCCAGTTCATGCGTGTATCGCGGTCCCTGCACTTAAACGAGTCATGCCGACAAAATACAGGTTTGGTTTATCCGACTAACCCACGCCAATTAACCCACGGCCCTCTGCCTCCAGTGGCTGCGAGGCAACTGACCACGGTGGCGGTCAGACCTGTGACGCAGTAGAGGGTGCAAAGAATACCTGGACCCGGACAGGCCGCCATTGGAATCTGAACCTGGCAACGTTTAACACGAGAACCTTATCTAGTGAAGCCAGTCTACAGGTGTTGTTCGAGGAATTAAAGGGAATTAAATGGGATGTCATAGGGCTTAGTGAGGTTAGGAAGACAGGTGAAGCCTTTACGGTGCTGAAAAATGGACACGTCCTATGTTACAGCGGTCTAGTGGACAGACGAGAACTGGGAGTGAGATTTCTAGTCAATAAAAGCATAGCTGGCAACATAGAAGAATACTATAGCATTAAGGGAAGGGTAGCCGGTCTTGTAAATAGGCCTAATAAGAGGTACAAACTCAAGGTGGTACAGGGCTACGCATTCACATCCAGCCACGACTACCAGTTGAACGCTTCTATGAAGATGTAGAATCGGCAATGGCTAAAGTAGAAACACAGTATACCGTAGTTATGGGGGACTTCAATGCAAAAGTAGGCAAGAATCAGGCTGGATACAAGGCAGTTGGGAATTATGGTCTGGGCTGTAGAAGTAGCAGGGGGGACCTACTAGTCGAGTTCGCCGAAAGGAATAACCTACGCATAATGAATACCTTCTTCTGTAAACGGGAGAGCCGGAAGTGGACGTGGAAGAGCCAGAATGGGGAGCATAAAAATGAAATAGACTTCATATTATGCGACAACCCTGGCGTCGTGAAGGATGTGGAAGTGTTCGGAAGGGTATGGTGTAGTGAACACCGTATGGTAAGATCTCGAATTAGACTAGATTTGAGGAGGGACCGTAACAAGCTAGTACGAAAGAAGCCGAATAATGAGCTAACCGTAAGACGTAAAGTAGAAGAATTCAGGATTGCGCTGCAGAACCGATATTCAGATCTTACCGAGTAAGCAGAGTTTACGACACAGGAAGCCAGAGATAACCTTACACGCATTATCTCGGAGTGTGCAGTAGACGTCGGGGGCACGATCACGACACAGAATACTGGTAAACGTTTCCAGGAGACGAAAGATCTAATTAGGAAACGGCAAACCATGACAATCCCCACCCCAGCTGACAGAACAGAACTAGCGGAGCTTTTGAAGTTAATCAAGAAGCGTAAAACAGCTGACATACGGAAGTATAATATGGAGAGGATGGAATACGCTGTAAAGAACGGAGGTAGCCTGAAAGCAGTGAAGAGGCGTCTTGGCGTTGGGAAAAACAAGATGTATGCACTTAAAGACAAGCAAGGCAATGTCATCACAGATAGGAATAAAATAGTCGCAGTAGTCGAGGAGTTCTATAGGGATCTGTACAGCAGCCGAGACATCCAGGATAATGCCGAACGAGAAAGTAGCTCAGAGGAGACAGTCATCCCACCAGTAACGACCGAAGAAGTATGGATGGCTTTGAAAGAAATGAAAGGGGGCAAAGCACCTAGTGAGGATCAGATAACAGCAGTCTTCTTGAAGGGTGGCGGAGAAATTGTACTTGAAAAACCGACAAACCTGTATACGCAATGCCTAATGACCGCAAGTGTACCGGAATCTTGGAAGAACGTGAACATCATCCTAATCCATAAGAAAGGTGACATGAAGGACGTGAAAAATTACAGGCCGATCAGCTTACTGTCAGTCGTCTACAAGGTACTTACCAACGTTATCTCCAACAGAATTTCTGAAACCTTAAATTTCAGTCAACATAAAGAACAAGCAGGGTTCCGTAAAGGCTATTCAACAATGCACCATATTCACACGATCAATTACGTGATAGAGAAGTGCGCGGAGTGCTATCACTGAACCCCTATATATAGCCTTCGTAGATTATGAGAAAGCATTTCACTCGGTCCAAACCTCAGCAGTCATTCTGGCATTACGGAACCAGGGGTTAGATGAGCATTATGTTATAATACTATAGGATATCTACAGTGGGTCCACAGCTACCATCATCCTCCATAAGGAGAGCAGTAAAATACATACATACATACATACATACATACATACATACATACATACATACATACATACATACATACATACATACATACATACATACATGCATACATACATGCATACATACATACATACATGCATACATACATACATACATACATACATACATACATACATACATACATACATACATACATACATACATACATACATACATACATACATACATACATACATACATACATACATACATACATACATACATACATACATACATACATACATTCATTCATAGAACTTTATTTCACAATAAATTTGACTGTGCATTTCGTGCCCGCAGAAGCGGAAATCGCTTGTGGGCGGGTCACGGCAGACTCAGGATGCTCGCTCAGGGGTAACAATAGAAGAGACAACTCTTTTGCCAAAGACAAAACAAAAACGAAAACACCATATGCATATAACTATAACAAGATGCACATTCGCACTCATGGAAGTTCACAAAATCTTCAATTTTTGAAGTTCACACACATGTTGATAAGATTTACAGAATGTAAACGAATGAGGCAGTAAAAACTAATGAAACAAATAAAACTACTGAATGGACAGAAGGAGCTGTTCGAAATAGATCACACTGCTTCTACCGGCTAACACACTGTCAATGACACTCCATTACTTTACAGAATTTAACCAATGTTTAATTTTAGATTTCACCTTAATAATTGAGCATAGCCTTTCTATGTCCTCGGGCAACTGATTGAAATAAAAAGGAACGTAGTATTCTTGGCACCGTTTGCCATAGTTGGTATATATTGTAGGAAATTCGTAACGGTCTGTTTTGCGTAGCACCTTAGGCTTTTTTACTACTTTTTTATATCGAGTACAAAAGAAGTTTCGCAGACGTACTACTTGATTACACAGATCCACAAAAGAATCCACGCCGGCAATGTACGTTTTTACCCCTTTGTTCAATGTTTCGTGGTCAGTACCATACAATATGTTACTAGATATTCCATCCAATAACTTTTCGATTCTGTGTGTTCTGGTTTGTGTGCAGGAACCATAGACTGAAATTCCATATCGCAGAATATAGGCCATAAAAACCAGACGGCTCAGGTCGAGAGCGGAACTAAATTTTAGTTTATATAACTTGGCGGACACGGTTCTGAGGCGTTCGATAATGTATTCAACTTGAAGCACCCAGGACATGTGCTCGTCAAAATGAAGACCCAGGTATTTCACTGTGGATGAAAGCTGTAGCGGTACGCACGAACAGTCTTTACAATAATCAGAATGCAACGCAATAGATCCGTTACGTATTATTGTCTTATGCGGGTTTCTAAAGCAAATTAACGTGGTTTTGTTCTTGTTTAAAATATTTGATTTTTATCCACCCATGTTACTACTTTGGTTACATCATTTTTAAGTAGCTCTATAGCCTCATTGTAAGATTCCCGTAACACGATTAGTGCCGTGTCATCTGCGTACTGAAGGAGTTGGCCGTTCAATTGAAGGTTTTCCATATCATTAACATAAATATTAAATAAAAGAGGTCCTAGCACGGATTGTTGTGGCACTCCGTATTTAACATGCATGAAGGCGCTATGCATGTTTTGAACACCCACTACTTGAATGCGATCAGCAAAATAACTGGTAAAAACCTATACTTTCTAGTTTTTCTTATATATTCTTATAATTTTTTATATTTTCTTATAGGGCGTCAGACAAGGAGACACAATCTCTCCAATGTTATTCACAGCATGTTTACAAGAAGTAGTCAGAACGTTGGATTGGGAACAGGTGGGAGTAAGGGTTAATGGAGAATACTTCAGTAACCTCAGATTTGCTGGTCAAGTTGCAAAGCATGCTTTTCGCACTGGACAAACAGAGTAGAACCTTGGGCCTGAAAATAATATCCAGAAAACCAAAGTAATTATCAATAACCTCGGGGCAGCACAGCGGTTGGAGATAGGTGGCGAGGCAGTGGAAGTGGTAAGCGAATATATCTACTTTTCCATGTTGTCGCCCCGGATCCCAACCATGAGGCAGAGATATTTAGAAGGATAAGAATGGGGTGGAGTGCATATGGCCGACATTCTCAGATAATGAATGGCAGCCTACCATTGTCCCTGAAGAAGAAAGTGTATGACAGCTGCATCTTACCGGTACTGAGCTACGGGGCAGAAACTTGGGGGTTCAACTTAGATTGAGAACGACACAGCGGGCAATGGAGCGGAAGATGATAGGTGTAACATTAAGGAACAAGAAGAGAGCGGAGTAGGTCAGGGAACAAACGCGTGTTAAGGACATATTAGTAGAAATTAAGAAGAAGAAATGGACGTGGGCAGGGCATGTAATGCGAAGGCAAGATAGCCGTTGGTCATTAAGGGTAACAGAGTGAAGGCAAGCGTTGCAAGGGGCGGCAGAAAGTTAGATGGGCAGATAAGATCAAGAAGTTTGGTCGCAGTTAGCACAGCACTGGGGTAATTGGAGATTAATGGGAGAGGCCTTTGCCCTGGAGTGGGCGTAGATGGTCTGGTGATTATGATGATGATGATGATGATGATTTTATCCGAAATGTTTGATGTTTCATAGTCTGCCAGCGCTTGTCCGGTAGTAAACGATGTTTTATCACTGAGCAATTAATGAATTAAGGACAAAATTTTGATTCTCCCGTCAAATAGTGTCTTTCGGGACGTCTGCGATGACACAACAAAGACAGGTCTTCAAGCGAACGTTAGTACGCCCCTTAGTCAGCATTGTACTCCGGAATGTCTTGTTTACCGTCAGTCCTCATAGATGGCACCACCCTACTGCTCAGGACCGCTATCCGCCCTCGCTTTGTTTCTGACCATACTTTCACCTGGCTTGTTTTTGTTGCGGTTGGAAGTAATCATTTCGTGAAACATGATGTTCGCTCGAGAAATATGGTCATGTAAGACAATGTAAGAGAACACCATTAATTTATTCACAGCGATCAATCAATCAGTGCAATCCCAGTTTGGCCACCTGGGGATCTTTAATGGGCACCGAAATCTCGTACACACGGGTGTTTTCGCTTTGCACCTCCATCAGAAAAGCGGCAGCCGCGGCCCGGAATCGAACCCCCAACCTCATGCACAGCATGCAACGCCTTAGCCACTGAACCACCACGGCGGGTTGTTGTACAAGACCTAAGTTCAGTGTTGCACGAAAAAAATACCAAGAAAATGATGAGCGCTTGTAAGCGCGTGCCTCGCGCGACCAGTGATTTATCAAAAAAAAAAAAACTCCAGCGCTGTGGTTAAGCGAAACCGCGCATGTATTGCTTCGCATGAGGAAAACAACGATACTGATGCATATAACGATGGCTTCTACTCGCCTAGTGCAAAGCAGTGACGGAATATGTAAATAAACATTTCCAAAGGTGTGCAAATGCTCGGTGATGTGTCCTTAAGCCCTCACGTATAAAGAAAACCTGCAGCTTCGCTATGGTTCAATCCTGGCGCGACTTAGTGCAAGCTTCTGTAGTTGAGCTGGTGGAAGTCTGCAATGCTCATGATGACTTCGCATCCACCACTCCCCGCGAATGAGACCACGACCTCTTCGATGCATATGACGACGATTAGTGGGACCGCAACTATGCAAATACACAATGATACTGAAAATTAACTTTGTGTCCTGCAATGCTCACCTACAACAGCTTCGCCATTCAAGTCATGCGCGCGAGTGGAAGCTTCCCTGAACTGTCTCCACCTTTCCCTCTGATTGCTCCCCCTGTTCTCTTTCTTTAAAGCGACGCTTTCTACGTCTCACTGATGGAGTAAGCCACGTCAGAAGCGCACGGCAGGGAAGCGAACTTTTTCTATCGATGATGACGATCGTGGTTGAAGTGAAAGAAAAAATGATTCCCGGGGTCAAAATCGAACCTAAGTCTCTCGCGTTATACGGCCGACGTCTATTCATTTACGCCGTTACGACACGGTCGAAGGAGTTTGGGTTGGAGAAGGCGTGCATGGACGTCCAAAATTAGGCATGAGAATTATGCATCCCGTAATCGAATGGCCATGGGTCAAAATCAAAATCGAATGACGAAGAGTGGAAGTCAAAGTCGCTGTGATCACAGACCAAACCACATCTGAGTCAAAGTCAAAGCTCAGCGAATCAGTGTTCAAACCGTCTGCGAGTCAAAGTCGAAACTCAGACGACAACCAAGGACACCCTCACGAGAAAGCTTCGCGTTCAGCCGTCGTCGTCGTTCGTCGTTAGACGGTCGGGTGCAGGATTTTACTTTTCCTAAGCCTTTTTCGCAAACCTGGTCACGCCGTGCTCACGGCTTGCGGTCGCTTCCAGTCTGCGTATTTTCCCAGACAAGAGGTCATTCATGGTGTGGTGACATGGCTTCGACATAACGGTACCCAGACGCACAGCTTCATCTAAAGCTCCCCTAGCTTTCGTGACGCGGGTTTCGATTCCTTTAAAGAGTGCTTGCCCGCACTAATACCCGTTCTGCGGCAGAGCACGCTTTACAGGAGTTACTGAAGCGCGTTTTTTCTCTAGCAACACAAGCGTTGTCACAATTATCTCTTATCGACCCGACGCCGAGTAAATCGGCCACCAACCGGAATTTGATAAAGGTCATCAATAATTATGACGGGGACAGAAGCAAGCTGCTCAAAGATCTATAGGACCTTGATCCCGACCTCGATTCGAGCGGTACAGATGTAAGTGTACTTGCTGCAATTGCTGCAATGTCTGCTAAGCTCGATGGTCGCCACAGTGAAGTCATGAACGCTTTCGCTGAGCTTAAGCAAAACCAGGAAATGCTTACGCGAACGGTATCAGACTTGTCCACACGGTTGGAAGCAGTTGAATCTGTCATTGAATCCCTGGAAGGTATGCCACCCCCAGCTGAGCTCCCTCGTTTAGTCGCTGATGCAGTACGAAGCGAAAGCGCTGTACTGCAATCCCAAATAGATGAACTAGAAGACCGCTCAAGACGCGATAACCTGATATTTTACGGAATCAGCGATGATGCGTCTGAAACGTGGCAGCAATCAGAATTACTAGTCCGCGACCTTCTATCGAAGCAGCTCAAGTTGCAAATCTTGGAAAGCACGATCGCTAGAGCTCATAGGCTAGGGACTTTTGTTCCAAAAAAAAACCGCCCCATTATTGTCAAATTTGCATGCTTTAAGACAAAAGACAAAATATTGTCAAAGAAAGCGATGTTAAAATGAACCAATGTATCGCTCAGTGAAGACTTTTGTAGATCCACAAGGCTTACTCGGAAGAAACTAATCGAATTTGGAAAAGCGAGTGGTCAAGCTTTCACGTTGCGGTTCAACAAACTTGTTATGTCCAAAGATAAAAAAAACCTATGTTTACTGCTCGGCTACCGACACTGTCTGTAAAGTTGATTCCCCCCGAGACACGCATGCGCAAGCTAGCGACTCCTCAACAAGCTCGGATAGTCATGGTGCATTGTAGCAACCCATCATCAGGCAGTCGCCAAACGTGTCGATAGTTTTCACTAACATAAGAAGTGTAATCGGCAAACGAACTGAACTCTCCTCTGCTGTTGATTCCTGTAACGCCGATATCTTAGTTTTAACGGAAACTTGGCTTTCGGCAAAAATAAAGAACAATGAAATACTGGAATGTGAAAAAACGTACACATTTTATCGTTTTGACCATGATGTTCGGTCTGGTGGTGGTGTACTGATTGCTGTCAGTGACACCCTAGTTTCTTCTGCCGTCCTTATCTGTACAGCATTAGAACTTGTCTGTGTGCGCGTGACTATTTCTAACCGGGACTTTATTTTTTGCGCTTGTTATAGACCACCTACAACCTCACCTTCCTTTTTCAGTGATCTACACGATGCCCTTAACCAGCTAATTGTTCGATATCCCAACGCTCCGTTGTTTTTATTGCGCGACTTCAACTTCCCAGATATTGTGTGGAACAGTGACTCGATCACGCTTAAACATACCTCTTCTGAGTGTTCGAATTTTATAAACCTATGCCACGACTTTAATCTCGCACAGAGCGTCCACAAACCCACTCGTATTTCTGCCAGTAGTTCTAACACTTTGGATTTAATTCTGACTACTACTCCCGACTTGATCTCTCCTCTTACTTACCTTAGTAAAATAAGCGACCATTTAGTACTTCACTTCACGCTTAAGGCACTGGTACCGTCAAAGAAAACAGTTAAAATATTTCAGGATTACTCTAGAACGAACATTGAACTAATCACGACCGAATTGGAACAATTCACGGAGGAATTTTTGGAAAACTTTGAAGAACGCTCGGTCAATGAGAATTGGTCCCTTTACAGAAATAAAGTGTTATCATTGATCGATAAACCCGTACCTAAGAAAAAAAGTCGCTCAGACCCACGTTCTCCATGGTTTTCCAACCATTTAGGCCGTTTACGCAACAAAAAGAAGCGTTTGTTTCGTAAAGCAAAACGTGCGAATAATGCAGCCCGATGGATGGACTATCAGCAAACTAACGCAGAATACACAAAGGCAGTGCGCAGTGGAAAGCGAAAATTCTTTAGCAACACACTACCTATGCTCTTACAAACTAACCCACGAAAATTTTGGAACATAGTAAGTGGTACTAAAACAAGTTTGATCCAGCTCACTTCCACTGATGATCTCCCGGTTCCAGTAGATGAATGCTGCACTGTCCTTAATAACGCGTTTTCTGCAGCTTTCAACCATGATTCTCCCACTTGTATTCCTGTTGTGCAGAACGAAACTTTTGAGTGTATGGATTCAATAACTATAGACTGGCCTGGTGTTCGCAAACTAATTATGGATCTAAAAATTTCTTCTTCTTCTGGCCCCGACTCGATTAATTCAAAAATGCTCAAATGTACAGAACTGTGCTCGGCCATCATTTTGTCTAAAATTTTTGCGCAATCTTTACAGCGAAGTGCCCTTCCTGCTGATTGGATGAAAGGGAAGGTGGTTTCTGTTCACAAGTCTGGTGATTCACATTTTCCTGGCAACTACCGTCCTATATCTTTAACGAGTATTCCCTGTAAAATGTTTGAGCATATTTTGTGTTCCTATCTTGTCAGGTACTTAGAGTCTAATTCATTTTTTAGTAATTGCAACATGGCTTCAGAAAATATCTATCGTGTGAAACGCAGTTGCTTTCTTTCACTAACGATCTGTTCATTAACGTAGACAAGAGTTGTGATACTGACTGTGTTTTCCTCGACTTCGCCAAGGCGTTCGATTCTGTTTCGCATGATTTACTTATTCTCAAACTCAGCAAGCTTAACATAGATGACAATGTACTTTTTTGGATCAAAAGTTTCCTTTCTAACCGCACGCAATACGTCATTGCTAATGGTTTTTCATCCGCATCATCTCCTGTCTCTTCCGGTGTGCCACAAGGGTCAGTCTTGGGGCCACTTCTCTTTCTCGTTTATGTTAACGACCTTCCCAGCTGCGTCACTCACTCATCCATTAAACTATTTGCAGATGAATGTGTCTTATACCACAAAATTAACTGCCCCAATGATTTGCATGAACTCCAGGATGATCTTAACAGCATTTCTAATTGGTGCGACAAATGGCTTATGAAACTCAATATCACTAAATGCAAAACCATGCGAATATCTAGGCTGCATAACAACCCGCATGCTTATCATTTGAACAATATTCCCATCTCTTCCGTTGACTCTTACAGGTATCTCGGGCTTCATATCACGAAAGATCTTACTTGGAATATGCATGTAGAATACATAACTAACCATACATACATAGAATACATAACCAACAACATGCTCGGGTATTTGCGCCGGAACTTCTACTTCGTGCCGTCAGATGTTAAATTAACACTTTATAAGTCACTCGTTCGTCCAAAATTAGAGTACGCCTGCGCAATCTGGGATCCCGGCAAAATCACGCTTACCCAATCCATTGAAGCCATTCAGAATCGTGCGACTCGTTTCATTTTATCAAACTATAGCCGTAATGCCAGTGTCACCTCAATGAAATCTGTTCTTGGCCTGCCTGACTTGTCGGCACGTCGCAAATATCATCGTCTTTGCCTTTTCCAAAAAATATTTTTCCATATCATTCACCTGAAAGAACAGCTTATGCTTCCGCCTACATATATTTCATCCCGCATAGACCATGTAAACAAAGTTGGTGTTCCTTCTTGTCGCACTAACCTTTATAATGATTCTTTCATTCCAAGAACCAGCGTTGACTGGAACCATCTTCCCGCCTCCACTGCTGCCTTCTCAGAACATTCCCAATTCAAGACTGCCCTACAAAACCTCATTCGTTAGTGTGTAATAATACTATGTACTCTCGGCAATGTACTACCATTGTTGGATGTCATAGTTCTGTATCCCCCCACTCCTTTCTGTAGTGCCACTTGGCCCTGAAAGTATTGTAAATAAATAAATAAATAAATAAATAAATAAATAAATAAATATCTACAAACAGAAAAGGGAACACACCCACCCATGAAGGAATACACGGAAATTCCTAATGAATATTTGGATCGACTCTTTACCACCTCTGAATTGTGGGCAGCCATAGATGCAAGCAACAAGAAAAGTGTCCCAGGAGAAGACGCCATTACATATAAACTGCTATCAAATATGTGTGGCCGAACAGCAACGGAGCTACTGCAACATGTTAACAGGGCGTGGAAAACAAGAACATTACCGAAAGAATGGAAATCGGCAAACATCAAATTCATTCCTAAGCCTGGAAAATCACCATCCATCCAGAACCTAAGGCCTATATCCCTAACATCATGTGTAGGAAAGGTAATGGAGAGGATGGTCCTGCAGCGTCTTCAGAAACACCTGGAAGCCACGGAACAGATGCCGGCCACCATGTTTGGCTTTACGAAACATCTAGGGACGCAAGACGTCTTGATCCAGTTGAATGAGCTGGTGGTTAAACAGGCGACAAGAGCAAGACCGACGGCCATCCTCGCACTCGACTTGAAGGGGGCCTTCGATAATGTAACACATGCCAGTATTCTACGTAACCTAAACAGGACAAAGTGCGGAGGAAGAACCTTTAACTACATCAAGAGCTTCCTGGAGGACAGAACCGCGGCCATCACCATCGGGAGAGCAAAATCGGACCCAATAACATTAGGAGATCGGGGCACACCTCAAGGATCCGTCATCTCGCCCCTGCTATTCTATCTAGCTCTTCTGCCCCTTCCGAAGCTCCTGGGACAGATCGACTGCCTAGATCACGCTTTCTACGCCGATGATATTACGGTCTGGACGAACAGAGCAGGATCTAAGGGGTGGATGGAGGAAACTCTGCAGAGAGCAGCGACGACGGTGCACGAATACGCCAAGTCGTGTGGCCTGAGCTGTGCCCCCAAAAGTCCGAGCTCTTAGTAGTCCAGCCTGGCGCCAACAAAAAGACCAGAAGCCAGATCACGGTGCAAGTGGATGGAATCGTGATCAAGCCAGTACAACAATGCCGAATACTGGGCCTACTGCTCAGGAGCGACGGTAGAGCAGACGCGGCCGTATCCAAGATCTTAACTTCATCTGAACAAGTCCTCGGCATGCTGCGACGAGTCGCCGGGAGAAACAGGGGAATCAAGGAGGATGACGCGGTACGCTTGGTCCAAGCTTTCATAATATCTAGGATCACATACTCTGCACCATACCTCCAAATGACCAAAACTCAGAAAGAGAAAATCGATACCACTATTAGGAAAGCCACTAAACAAGCTCTGGGGCTTCCCATCTACACATCGACCAAGAGACTACAATATGGGAATGCACAACACTTTGGACGAGCTCGTGGAGGCGCACCTCTCAGGCCAAAGAATGCGTCTCAGCGACACCGAGCACGGCAGGAGAATTCTTCAAAAGATCGGATGGAAAATAGAGCAGAAGAACGGAAAGTTGGGCTAGTTGGTATGTGTTCATTTTGGTGGAATACAGAAGCGCTCAAAAAACAAGGACGAAGGAAGAAGTAGACAGCACGGCGCTTACTCGCAACTACTCGTTTATTGAAAAACATACAAATATATACCATCCAGAGTACACGTGGTCGCATTCCCTCCCCCATTATACACACCATTACAAGACTTAACAGCGGTCGAGGCACATGCGGCAGAAAAAAAAATATAAGATACAACACACGCCAACTTATAGTACGCAAACACTGAAAGCAGCGCCACAACCTTAGATAGACCAAAGCATTAGTTCCGCAACATGTAACACAGATAGGAGTATTCCTTGTCGGTCAAATTGAGGGAGGGGGCGCTGACACAGCGTTTCCCACACCTTTTAATGTGGAATGCTTCTATAACTTCTCTCGTGGTTCTGTCCCGAAATTTTGATAAAACTGAAGCCTCGCAAAAAATCGTTGTACATCCACACGCAGAACAGTGTTTCGCCAAGTTAGAGCCATTCTTCGACTTTACAGAACTTCGATGCTCTTGCAGGCGTATATTCAAGCATCGCCCAGTCTGGCCCACGTAGATATGGCCACAATTCAACGGTAAGCAATAAACAACACACGTTGCACAACGAACAAAGGGGGGGGGGTTGTGCTCTACTCCACAATTTCGTTTCCTTGGGCATTTTTTACTATTTGATAATAACCTATCTACTTTGCTACACACACCGTTCAGTTTATTCGGAGTCGAGAAAACCACTCTAACATCAAACCCATTGGCAACATTCTTTAACCCATGCGCCAACTTATGCACGTAGGGAATGACTGCCTGTTTTGTGGGCTGTTTTTCGCTGTCCTTTTCCTTGGCCGCCCAATTAGACTTCACACACTTTATTAACTTCAGAACAACCTTCCGCACGACCGACTCTTGAAAACCAGCCTTGTTTAGTCTACCTAATTGATTTTGAAAACTTGTGGACACTCTATCAGAACAAGGTTTTGTAATGGCTGAACGCAGACAAGAAGCAGCAATTCCCATCTTTACTACCTTTGAGTGCCCAGAGTTGTAGTTTCATATGGGCTTTTTTGAGCGCGGGACGTACGCCCAGCAAACGTGGTTTTCTTCACGAAAAAGCCTTAAGTCTAAGAACTGTAGTTCATTCTCTTTCGGACTGAGCTTTACAGTAGAGCTACCGAAAGAGAATGAACAAAGTTCATTCTCTTTTCAAAGAATCAAAGTTCTCTCCGTGCATTCTGTGTTAGGTCGTGCCTAGCTACGGACTCCAGAAGCTTTTCTGTAACATGAATGAAGCCGTACTTTTTATAGCGGAGACATCACGCGCATTACGTTTGCCATCCATTATATTTTTTGTTTATAGTGGTATACAACCAAAACTATTCCGTCTATGCGCCATATGGGATACAATTCAACCCAAAAAGGAGGCTTCGAAAACAAAAATTCGCCAGAACGCTTCGAAATAATTTTGCATAACTCCTCTAAAACACTATTCGAAGGAGAATTAGGCGGCAGGCACACAGCACAGAATGTATTAGCATTGACATCTATGAAAACAAGAGTGCCAGAAGTTTTCCCGGTCACCAGAAATATCGTTAAGAAAAACTTTCCATCCAATTATAGCCTTCACGTCGACGTAACAGGAAGGGCGTTCCTTAACACTGTTCGGGGCAATTTCTTTTCCCTTTTTATCGACACCGATAACATAGACGACCAGCAGCGCCACAGGGATATAAAGGTACGCGGACGTGCATTTGCTAAAATATTTTGGCCTGAGTGAACGGCAGGCTCGTGGAATGCTTTATTTCTCTCCCCTGCGAAGACCGGCAGCTCCCAACAAGAGAAAACATCGTGCTCCTTAGGGTCCTACCCACAGACAACCGGACACTGATTAGCGTTGTGCCATTCCACTTATCAAAACTTCACCCTCGCCTGTTTCGCAGTGAATGCGCACTTTTTCTTTGCCTAAGGCTCCACTGCGGAGGGTGACCATGTTCGCCGTTTCTGAAATTTCACCCCGCGTGCTCGCAGTAAACGCCGGCGTCCTTAAATCAGCGAAAAGGATGGCACAAGAAAAACGACACTTCGAAGCACTCTATCCTGCTGACGAAAGGCGCGAAAAAGAGAGGCCATTGCCTACGCATTTTGGGATGCTGTAGTATTTCGAGGATGTTTCCGTGTCAGCGCAAGCGGGTTGCCACCCTCGCGCCTTTTTCACACATTCAACCATCCGAACCACAACACTTGAAACAGCTGCGCCGCGGCACACGCGAAGTAACATCAACTACTGTCACGAATCAATTTTTCTGTTCGTTTTAGTGTGGAATAACTTTTGTTTTGTTTTATTAAGGCAGAGCTTTATATTGCCAAGCGAAAAAAAAATCCGGCAGTTTCGGTTGCGCAAAAAACTGTTCCGGCGCAAACCTGTGCGCATGCGCGTGAAAGACCAGCAAAAAGGGGAGAGATATTGGTTCTGTTTATTTCTCCAGCAGCACGGATCGCGCAGCTCGAATGGTACCTGCGGGCACAGGCCCGCAGGCGGCCATTGCCACGTGGCAATGGCCGCCACGTGGCAAACACCGACCGCACGGTTCTTGTAAATGGGTAGGCCGCGCCGGCCGCGTGTTACAGTTCTGCTGGTTAACAATCCGTAAGCACTGCATGGGCCCATTTTTATCTGCTGTGCCAACCACACTGAGAAACTCAGTCTCTCCTCGGACCACTATAAAATATCGCATCGGTAGAAAAAATAAAAATTCGGTGAAGGTTCCACAAAATGACACAAACTACGAAACTGAAGTTGCAACAGTTTCTAGAGTATTCCATTGAAGTATGAACACGGCTGGAGTACAAGTCTTTAACAGCGGCATTTGGTGAGTTGTGAGATAGCAAAAGACTTGCAGCATCGACGGGAAATCAAACGTACGCGCGGACTGCAAAGCAAAGAGCCGCACCGACATGGTGTCTCTGGCGAGAAACGATCCCCTCGGCGAACAAATGCGCCGCTCCATAATCGACGTGACCCGCGAGGCTGCCGTACGAAATTTGAGCCGTGTAAGCAAACTGCCAAATCTGAGAATAGTCTTAAATCGGAAGTGCGCAAAGAAAAGCGTCGAGCCGGCGAGAGGATAAAAACGCAGCGAGAAAAAGGTCCCGAGAAACTGTCCGACGCGCATGGCGATCGACAAGTGGCCTGCGCGGGGTTCGAGCTGCGGACGGCGTCTGTTTCCGGCAGACTCGCTTTGAAGGAACACCTGCGGTGGCGCCCGCCCCGAGCAGGAACCGACCCGTCGTGCTGCTTCATCTATGATTCAGCGATTATTGAGCCCCGCGTCCACCCTCTCCTCCTCCTTCTTCATCGTCCCTTTTATTCCCCGTTTGCGCCCGCCGTACTGCCGACGTGGACGCACTTTTCTGAGCTGAGCGGCCCCGGCCGCCCTTTCCGGAAACAAAAAGGCCGCGCCACCGTTTTTCCTTCTCTTAATTTTTGGCCTTCTAGGGGATAATTTAGGCTCCTAACAATTATACCAGTTTTATACTGGGTACTGCTGTCACCTAGATAACGCCATCTATGGAAGGGTCAGTATCGTGGGGTGATCATACGCGTCAAGGGTTTTTTTGCCGCACCACGGGTGGACCGCCGTGTATGCCGCCCGGTCGAGTCCTCTGGCTTGGGATGTATGGCGGCCACAGAGAGCCCCCTTCCCCTATTTCACCGAGCGTCGCGGCCGGCCAACGCCGGCGGACGCAAGATGGGGTGGGCACACGCTGACGGGTGTATGCCCCGGGGCTAGGTGCGTAGGGCAGTGTAGCGTTTGTACCATGGTTGTGCGCGTAATACACCCTGCACTATGAAAGTGATGGCTTCCTTGTGAAGTGACTGACAACTTACACGCGCGGCGAGAGTCGTGGCTTGCTCTCAAGCCCGCCCTTGGTAGAGTCTCCCCGCAGGGCAGTTCCGTGCGGGCGGAACCAGTGAGAATAACGACGGCGCGTTTTTCTATTCTAGTGTATTCCTTCATGCCCACAACAGTTAATGCCCATGTAAATAATGAAGTTTTTTTTAGCGAGCGAAACGGCGTTACCTCAACACAGCTAGCCATTTCAAAGAACGCAACACGTGCATAGTGCGAAGGGGAAGAGGGAGGCATCTTGTGTTTTTGTAGGCCGGGCTTCTATCAATATTTACAGCTTTACTGTTTTTGTTGCAAGTGTGTGCATGGGAGTTTATAAATGTTTCGGCCTTAAAAGTTCTGCTGGAAGTCAAGCCTCATCCTCCGCGCCTCAGCATTAGTCTTTCTTTTAAAGCGAAGCTTGTTACCTCTACCCCCCACTGGTTCTGTGGCGACCGTTGGTGTCAACAGAAAACTCCCGCGAACAACTAAAGGAAGTTACTGGCCCCGCCAGGAATCGAATCCGAAACGAATAGAGAAACGGAGTGAGAGGCTGTTGTCTTACCGATTGAGCTACGAGCCCACGCGCAGACGGGGGAGACAGATGGTGCACTTACCGAGCACATCGGCGGGTTTACGTCCTGAATTCTCGCTAAATGCCCCGTGATAGTGTCACGCGACCTTTAGCGCCGCTGTGCGCTCAACCCACGGCACGTGTAGCGGCCGTGTGCATGCCTTGCGCATGCGCTAGGAGTTATAAAATCCTGGCGCATGCGCTAGAAGGTATCAAAACTTAAAGAAGCTCACACCAATGCATGGCACCTCACTTCTCCTATAGCACATGGTTCCCGTCCCGTGGGAAAAGAGCAATAAATAAAAAGAAGCGTCTTTATTCTAAAGCGAGGTGGTCGCAGCGCTTCTACCGCACGGAGGACGGACCACTTTCGACAGTTCCACACACTCAGAACTGAAAGGCTCGCGTTGTTATTTCAGCGACAGGCCAGACCCGCTGCTACTGGAGCTCCAGGCTGTACGTGACGCAATCAAAGCTGCAAGTGCACTCCCTAACATCAAAGAGGCGCATATATACACATACTCGCTCAGTGCTGTGAAGCACCTGAAGCAAGTGAAAAAGTCTCCTGTGATCTGGCAGCACACTCACAGCCTCCACATGACAGCACAGCTAATGGTACGCGTACTGTGGGTGCAGGGGCACGGTCACATTTTTTTCAACCAATTAGCGGGCAGTCTTTCGCACTCTCCTGCCCCACCAGAATCTGAATCCGTCCCTAGTCATCTTCCTTGTGATCCACGCTCCCTCCTTTTAGCCATGAAATCTCTACTGAGAAGGGACCGACGTTCCCTAATTCCCGCGTATATGTCTGCTCCCTCCCCCCTAATTTTTACCGGGTGGACGAAGTTTCTCTCAGGAGGCTTCGCGCTGGGGTGGCTCTCACACCTTCAGTCCCCTTGACTTGCGAACCCGCACCAGAAGACCCAGGAACATGTCCCAAGTGCGCAGCTCCGGCGGCTGAAGCGGATGTCAAGCATCTCTTGTGTACGTGCACAGGAACAAGGAGAGCTCCGGGCAGTGCGCTAAGAGTGGCTGGTCATCGGTGGGATAAACCGGGGCACTTCAACCGGTGGGTGCACGAAGACCGCTACTGCAGGTCACTGCTGAACTTTTTACACGAGACCGGACTCCACGCCTCCTTTGATACCTGTACAGTGTCATCAATTTCCTGACTACCTGTGCTCTTGTGCCCCTTCTCTCTCTTCTACCTAATGTCTTCTTTTCTTCATATGCCACGTGGCAAAAATGCAAAATAAAAAAAAAACTCAAATGTTGATGGGTAGCGCTATCGAGAACAATCGCATAAATGCAAGCAGATATTGAAGAATATAAAGACAAGTTTTTAACGGTGACATTGTGAGCATGTCAATAAGCAATCCGAATAAGTTTTGGAAAGTAATAAATCCCAAACACGCGTCTCAATCCACTGTTCCAATAGTCAATAACGGTGTGCTGCTATCACCATCTGAAGCTGCGACGAAATTCAACTCATTCTTCAGCTCTGTATTCACAAACGAAAACCAATTATAACATGTTCTTGTGTTTCCGTCTACAGTAGAACTCCGTTGGTACTTCCCCCGGATTTACGATTACCCGCTTCTTACGATAGATCACCGCGGTCCCGACAAACTCCCCATAGAGACAATGCATTAAAACCTCGATTATATGACGTTCGGGTCTGGTTCATACGACGGACCGTGGCGCGGATAAACCGGCGTTTTTCCCATATTTTACACCACGTCACCGCCTCGTCCCGACCTTTTTTTATTATGAGCCCCCGTTTGACGCTGCTTGATGTGCAAAGGTCCGCATGTGGGCCAGACCACTTGCTGAACAGACGCAAGCAAACAGGCGGGTACTCGTGAGCAAGAGTTAACCTCCACGCGGCCCCACGCGGCAGAAGTACACCAATGCGCCAACCTCGAGAAGTCGGAAGTTCAGGTGGCAGGTGGACCGTGTATTTGAGTTCCCATTGAGCCGCCGACGAATGGGAAAAAACATACTACACAACCCCATGGCCATGACCGAACACCCGCTTTCCTCGCCCGCCCCCTCCAAGTTTCTCCTTTCACGAAGCTCTCTCTCCCTATACCTCTGCCCTCTGCTTATCAATTTTCCAAAGCCGCATTTTCGCTCCGCTCCTTTCGTTGCTAGGGTGCCTCGATTCACGCGCGTAGCCGCAAGGGTGGAAACCACGAGGTGAGACACGTACATATATGTTGGCAACGCCATTTTGGGTCAGTCGCTGGCCGCCGCAGCAAGTCACCGTAGCAAAACCGCGCTATAATTTTTTGCCGCAACATGGTTTACTCGCGAAGTTTGAATAACCTTATCCATTTCACATTGCCGGGTCTTGTGGGAAGCGAAAGCAGCTAAGCGTTCAGCACTTTGACCCAATAGCAACGGTACGGAAATGCCGGGGTTTTTTTTTTTTTTCACATCCGCCTTGAACTATCGTTAGTTTCGCTCAGCCCTGGCAGTTTCACACTCGTTTTTCCCCTCTCAGTTTGCTTGACCAAGTCGGCCTCATCTCGCTCGCGCGAAGCGCGTGGCCGGCGGGCTATAAAATTAAAGCCGTTCCACTAAATGTGAAGGCTGTCGGAAGTGCAGAGCAGTGGTTCGCCATAGTAGGGTGTACCGCCGTTTTCTGGTCACTGCTACCGCCCATGCAATTAAAATTTCCCGCCTTCGCACTGCTCGCGCGCCCCCTGCCTGAAACTGCGCCAGCGGGAGTTCTGTTGTGTTTATGCTTGCTTCAATTTCGTATGCTGGAGCAGTTTTGCGTCATTTCGAACGCATAATTTTTTCCTTGCGCGGCTGGAGCCTTTCTCCGGCTTTTCGAACGCGCCATTTTTTTCTTGTACGGCCGCTTTTTTAGCTTACTATCGTAAAAATCAACCCAACGAGGAATCCTAACTAAATGAACGCGGGCGCTGCCAGTTAATTACGTATATTTTGCCTCAAATGTACCTATAGTTTTATTTGCGCTAAATAACGGGGAGATGTAGGAAAAACGCCATGCGGTTCACGAGTTTCGAGTACTTTTCACTATATAAACCGCTTGGCTTTCGAAGCCTCTGGGGTACACCGCGACGACAGCGCTACAACGGAACGCACTGTTGCTCTACTTCAGTCCAACGAGCTACGACGACAAGGCGAGCGCGTTAGGTGCTCTGCACTTAAAATAGTTCCGGACGGCACTGGTTTGGCGTAGCGCGCGGCACTTGGCTGGCGGTCTAGCTCGAACGTCCTGAAGGGGAGAAGGGCACAAGATAGGCAATTCTTTTTTTTTAACTTGGAATTTAAGCTGAAGGTTCGCAAATCATGCGAGAACACGCTGAATATAGTAGTTTAAATAAGATCTTAGCCCACCTCTTGCGTGAGACCGTCTTCTAGGCTGGTATTTACCGGCACCCCGGTCGTACGACACCCCGGTCATACGACGCTGTCTCGCAGTCCCTCGAAAGTCGTATTAACGGGGTTCCACTGTATAACTCGTCTATGTATGTAATTACACCGGAGGGTGTAGAATGTGCCATTGATCGTCTTTCTAATAACTCAGCACCCGGTCTAGACGGCATCTGCGCAAAAATACCTAAAAATGACAAAGCCTGTAATGTCTATCATACTAGCCGCACTCTTTCAGCAGTCACTCGATACAGGAATCGTACCGGACGAGTGGAAGATCGGTCGTATCACTCCTATATACAAATCAGGTGATCGATCACTGCCCTCAAATTACAAACCAATCTCCTGGACTAGTATTTCTGGTAAATTATTTGAACTATACATTCTGCAGTTATGAAATATTTAAGTCAGCGCAGTTTTTTCTTTATTAATTAGGACGGATCCCAAGCGGGGCGCTGTTGTAAAACACTATTATTTGTACTCGCTGCTGGTCTTTACCAAGCTGTTCACGACTCGATAAAGATTGATTCCATATATATTGACTTAAAAAAAGCATTGGATAAAGGTCCTCACACTCGTCTACTGATGAAATTAGGTCGGCTGAACTTCAATAGCAAAATTTCTAATTGGGTTTCAAGTTTTCCAACCAATCGCCACCACTTCGTTTCCTTGGGTGATCAGTATTCCGCCTTAGCACAAGTTAAATCTGGTGTTCCTCAGGGTGCCGTACTTGGACCAATTTTATTCCTTATTTACATTAATGATATCCGTACCAACCTTCATTCAGCAGTTAGATGATTGGCGGGTGATTGCGCTCTCTTCAGACAAATTATTACTTCTGAAGATACTAACGTTTTACAGGCAGACTTAAACAACATTTTTTTGGTGCGAGCAATGGCACATCGAAATAAGTGTTGCGAGAACTTAAACGTTGACATTTACGGGGGCTAGTAATGTTCAACTAAGCTCATATTATACGAACAACATGTGCATAGAAAACGTGCCTTCTTTAAACTGTTTGGGGGTTCACTTATCTTATAACCCCACATGGAATGATCTTATTGACGAAGTAATTTTAAAAGCAAGTACAACTCTTGGCTTCATTAGGCGACCTTTGTATTTAGCAAACCAATCAACAAAACTTTAAGCTTACACAGCCTTAGTTCGTCTGAAGATGGAATATGCCTCTTTAATATTGTCACGAAGTCAAAGACGACGCAGTTGTCTTCAAAGAAAACGAGTTTATTGGAGTGAACTTGTGCTCCCCTAACAACTGAAAGAATACACAGGTGGCGAGACAGCAGTCAAGACAGTGACGTGCGTAGGCGCGCGTCGAGAGTAGCATGCCACGGCGTCTGCTCTGCAGGCTTTTATCTTTCGGCGCGAGTGTTTTTTGGAAGCGTGGATTTAAATCCACAACATTGTAGATCAAAGAAGATTATTCTTGACTAGTGACGTTAGGGCGAAACAGTCTGCTTATCTGAATGAGATAGCCCGTGCGGCATAAAAATAAAGAATGGAAGACGCGCTTCGCTTGGGACACAGATAACAGATCCGGGCGTGGACGGGCAGTAAAAACAAACAATAAATAAACAAACACATACACAGTTCGGGGCAATATGCAATTCAAATCACAGATACCTAATAAACAAGCTGGAATGCTTCCAGAATAAAGCAGCACGTTTTGTCACTAAAAATTACTCCAGGACATCCAGCATCACAGCTCTCAAAGCATTCCTCCAGTTACCCTCTCTAGAAAAACGAAAACTGATAGCACTGCTCTCTCACTTCCACAGACTGTATCACGTCCGATCGTTCTTTACGGCAGCCCGTAAAAAGCCTGTGCATCCAATTTTTCCGCAACTTGATCATCCATTCAGAGTCCACCCCATGTTTGCATGCACAAATCTTCTTCGACAATCGCCGCTATATCTTGCCATTCATCAGTGGATTAAGCTGCCACCACAAATTGCATCTATTAAAAATCACAACTCGTTTGTCAACCATTTGAAGGACAGTTTCAATGTGCTTGTTTACGAAAGTGCGATTGTCGACGTCCTTTTGACAAGATGCGGAATGTGCTTTGTATCGAGGGATTTTTCAATCTTGCGTTCCTTTTGTTAGTGCCTGCTAACCCATACTCCATTTTTAATTTTTCTTTGCTCTGTATTTTAAGTAACTATGCTGAACTATTTTGTAACTCGCCCCTATGTAATTCCTGCAAAGCCTTTAGGGTATTTGAATAAAACTTCTCTTCCGTCTCTGCTGCCGATCTCGTCGCCTCCGTCGGCGGCGGGAGAGACGGAGGAGAAATGAGATCGTCTAACACCGGGTTTGAGCTTCCCTTCATTTCATAACAAAATAGTTTCCACTCATGTGCTTCACCATTACAACTCAACCAACCACTATTCATGGACCATGCATTGATTTAACCTCAGCAAAGAATATCTGTTTGAAGCAATAAAGGGTGTGGTTAAGTTCATTTCACTTGTCTCTGGTTTCACTCGGTACAGCCACGTGTGTGAGTTTAGGTGGTGACGTCGCATGGGTAGCCGTTGTGGGTGTCGTTTACAGGTTCGTTTTCCAACCATCTTCACAGGTTGGATTGGCGCGCTTTTTTGTTGTTGTTGTTGCGCTGTAGTATTGAGGTGGATTACCACCTCGCCCGATACTGCAGTTTGGGTAACTTGCATTGATTCTTTGGCGTTGATATTGGGATCCTCTGCCGTGGGCGTCACTGCGTGCCCACTGCGCTGAGTCGTATCCGTTGTCGACCTGCAACCAACTCGCACCCTACTTCCAGTGTTTCGTAACGAGAAAGGTGCCGTGGAGCATGCAGCAGTAACGAAATCATGCCAATATGAGCTCCCCGACAACAGAATGTTATACACAATTGAAAGTTGGGCGAGTTGGTGATACATATTGGGAAAAAGTGGGAAAAAGCGGGAAAAACGACTACACGTAGAAAAGAAGAAAAAAAAGAAAAGCGCGCCGTCCTGTGTTCTTTTCTACGTGTAGTCGTTTTTCCCGCTTTTTCCCAACAGAATGTAATGAACTGCAGCGTATAGATGGCTGCCAAGGTACATAAATACCTGTGTCGATCGAGCGGATAGGACAAGCGTGCAGGCGACTCGCCTGCGCGAACGGCGCCCCCACGAGGGCGCAGACGGTCGCCGGCAGTGTCTGCCGTCGCCGCTGGTTCAGAGTTCAGGCAGCGCACCCAGAATCATCACTCGGCGTGCCTCATCGCCTCATTGGAGAGGCAAGCGCCTAACGGCGCTAGGCTGCTGGCTTCAGCCCGCCATCTATTCGGTGCAAACGTTTTCAAACGTGTTCACTTCTCGAGGACGTAACAGCGTGGTGTTGCATAGGCGAAGGCGTTCAAGTACAGACCTCCGCCGTGTCGTGGTAGCGTGGTGGGCAAGTGGGATGATGAGGAGCCGAAGCCAAACTTCGCTTTATTTAATCCATGGCGAGTAGAGGACAGCGATGAAGCAGCACGTTGGCGGGCTTATAGCATGACGACTTGAACGGCCACTGCGATCACCTGCGTACGGGCGCGCTCGCGCGCGCGTGTGTGGGATGTTTGGGCACACTGCACAAGCGGAAAACAGGAGCCCACAATTTAAAGGCGACAAGGAGCATTGGAAACGAAAGGGGCGCTCTTGTTCTACCACGGCCACGAAGGGCAATGCGCAACACGCGGGAAACGCGAAGCTACCTTCGAACTGCCCGGTCGATGCTTCGCCGCCCACAAGTTTCATTCTCGCAAAACCGTAAACTTGCGGTGACCATTTTTACGGCTGCCTGAAAACTGTCAGCAGCGGGAATGGCGGAGGCGCAGAAGAAATTGGTTCGTGCAGCCATGCCAATCGCTCACGCAGCGTCGCATACCCCCACCTTTTATGGGCTATTCGCGGCCTCCCTGGCGGCAGCCGCCTTACACACGCAGAAAGGGGCCTATTCTATACCAATGTGCTTCCTTCGCGCTCCTCTTGCATCCGAAGGAGAACAAAATGAGGGAACAACGCAGCGGCAAGTTGAAATGGCCATCGGAGCGCAACTTCCGCTTAGCTGCTCCCATGGCTGGCAGTGGGTTGGGAAGAGAGGAGGAACGAATTTCGCACTTGGGAAAACGCGGCGCTCTGCATTGCCGCCACGCACGCCGTGTTCTCAGTTTCCGGCGCCCACTACGCACGGCTACCTGCGCCGAAGGCGTCGCCCGGCCATCTTTATTGGCAGGGAAGCAGTGTAACGCGTCACTCGCCTGCATTACTCCAGTTTGGTGGAGGATGCGTTTCATACGATACAATGGCTCTGCGGAGCACTGCGCTCTACCATAAGCACACGCTCATTCTATCTTCATCGTTTAGGGGGGAGCACACGTTCGCAACAAAAAACTCCGTCAAGCATAAGCACATGGCGTCGTTCCTCACTTCGTGGGAGCATACTGTTCTAACGTGAAAGGGTAGCTTTGTGTTAAGGGAGACTAAATTTAGTGAGGCTTGCCAGCTATTTTAAGGCAATAACGCAAACTTATAAATTTCGTCTTGTGGAGCAACCGTACACTAGTGCGAAAAAGTTGGGGAATATGGTTTTCACAGGGGGGTGGGGGGGCTGTACAAAAAAAATGTTCGGTAACTGATGGACATTCATGGTCGGTGTCATTTTTCTTAGTTTTGTCACCTGCCTACCTGCGAGCCAGTGTTGACCTTCAATGCTATGTTCTTACTGCGTTTGTACCGATGTTTGGATTATTATGAGCAGTATACGATTCAACGCAGAGATCGTACGGGCACGCACTTTGAAGCTTTTCTAGTATACTTTGACATTTTCTTGTGACAAATACGGTTGTTGTTTCTTTTATTATTAAAGTTCTACTGTGTGCAACATGTCGCTTTTGCTCTGCTATGCCGCCACCCCCGTATCCATTCTATTCATTCTCGACAAAGAGCGTTGGACAAAATTTTTTCCTTATAATGTTTTTTTTTTCCAGTTTACTTGCTGCCCATCGGCAAAACGTGTCTGCTGACGTTATCACTGAAATATATCATCACAGGTGTTCCACAGCGCCCTGTACTTGGGCTGCAACTTTGTACCCTCTCTGTAAGCGACTTGCCTGGAATACTTACTTCTGACATGCTTATGCATGCTGATAGCGCTGCTCCCATTATAGCTGTTGAAAATGAGAGTGAACTTCCGGGTACACTGTACATAGAGTTAGCTACAATATCAAACGTTTTTTAACGAATATAAATAATAATGCACTTCCGCGAACCAATTCGTTCAAATATCTAGATATACGTTTTGAAAGCAGCCTACATCGGAAGAACAAAACTACTACTGTTCGCTGCAATCTGGCCTCTGGATGTTGCGCCCTTCTACAAGCTCGGCATTGTTTGGACACTTTTGTTTTACGTATTTTATCGGCCGTAACATGTCATATTGTGTGGAGTCCTGGGGCTTGACTTACACTACTTATCTTAACTCTGCCAGGCAATTTCAAAAGCGTGCATTTATAACAACGAAATTCCCAAGACACAATGAATGCAGTAAGTCTCGGTTCGCCCAGCGTCAATTTTTAACTTTTGATCGCATACAGGAAGAAAACACGGCACGCTGCACACACAGCACAGTTTGAAACAATCACCCAGTTCCTGTTTGTGTACTTAACAGTTCGTTAGGATACGGAAGAAACCATCTTTACAGTCTCCATCTACCATTCACTGATACTGCGTATGTTGAGCGAGGAATATAGTATGCTTGTGTAAAAGTAGAATAAAATTCCTCTTGATCTGAGGAATGATCAATATCCCTGTAAAAAGCTATTTTCCAGTTTTGATGGACGTGTTTGATGGACAAATGTTCTCTTTGTGTGTTCGCAGCATACCGATTTGAGTAAAGCCGCGAAGATTGCGGTCCATCTTTTTTAACCAGTGATTGTACACTTTTGTAATGTGCAGTCTTTATTATTACGACCTAACTTGTTTGTATTACGGTATGTTTAATCCTCGGTAATTATTAGCTGAGGGGATGCATTGCTCAGAGTAAGATAGCTGACCAGAGATAGCCTGCTCCATCCTGGTCCTGCAGATAGGGCACAGGCTGAGGGTGCCGCGCCACACGTCGCTACCGATGCTGCTCCCCGCTGGTGGTGATGCTGCTGACTGTGGCGGTGCCGCCTTCGCAGCTACCGCGCACACTGCCGTGCGGCAGCAGTGAGTGGTACTCGATGTTCCGTTCCGAGATTGGTGCAAGTCCAGAACTGCCCGTGCGGTGCAGAACTTTAATTGAACTCGTGTCGCGCCTCACCTTTAAACCCGCCCGAAAGATACTAAACCGTCTTGCTTACAATGTTTATTCAGAAAGGAATGCGCAAAATGGAGCTGAGAGAGAGAAAGTAAACTTTATTTGAAAATAGAGAGGCGAATGTAGAAAGAGTTATATGCGGAGTCCGGTTTCCAGGACTCCAGCAGCAAGGGCTCCCTGCTTGGCTGTCTCTGAGCTAAGAGAGCATTTCACAATGAAAAACAATCGCGTGTACTGGAAAAAAAATACTGGCGTTGCTGGGGCTCGAACCCGGGGCGGTCGTTCCAAAACCCATGATTCTACGTCTAGGCTACTAAGGCAGAACTTTAGTAGTAGCCTATGAGACTAGAAGGAGTGCTCCAAGCGACACAGTAGATGGTGCCGGGTGCGCATAGAAATTCGGGCAACGGAATCTCACAAGGGAACGGATTCTAGCGACTCACAACTGTGCCGATCGTTCTGATTACAATTAATACAACTGCTTTCTAAGAATGCATTTTCACCGTTTGCCTTACAACTACTCCTTGGTTATGAATCCAAGCACGGTTTGCAGATGTTTTCTACTTATACGCAGACTATAACCGCAGACTATAACTAAAACCACAGCGCACGTTTTATCTTGGCCAACGTTTTATCTTGCGAGAGTATCGCATGTCAAGTGTAACATCTATGAAACTCACCGTTATTCTACCAAATCTTTATTTGCGCAGAAAAGCAGCTCGAATGAATCTATTTCACAAGATCTACCACTCTAACCCAATTTTAAAAAACGAACTGGTGAGTAGTTCATCATACATATCACCACGCACTGATCATCCCTACAAGGTTAAAGTTCCGCATTGCAATACATACCTATTTTTTTATTCCTTCATCCCGAAAACATCGAAACAATGGAACCACCTGCCCACCTCAATCACCACAATCACCGATGCGCGCGCATTTCGAACGGCCGCCAAACGCTACTTTCGTTCCCATTACACTTTTTTTCTTTCTCGTTGTTGTTTACGCGCGTGCATTGTATATTTATCGTACATGCATTCGGTCTCTCTATCTTTTATACTGATTTCTTTTTGGTAGATGGGTTTATTTTTCGTGCGTTCGTATGTTTGTTTTATATTTTCTTCTGCTTGTATTTTGGTCTCATACGCTAATGTTATTTCATAAGTGGTTTTTAATTGCATTGCATTAGTTCATATGCTCGCTTTGTATTTAATTCACTGTTTGAGCCTGTATATTGCCATTACCTTTGTATAATTTCTGGAAACATTATTATTTTCTGTATGTAAACCGCATTTATAGTGTAACTTGACTAATCTCCCCGTGTACAATTGTTTTGTAAACTTAACCACTCCCTTCTGTAACGCCCTCTGGGCATTGAAGGTATTGAAATGAAATAAATAAATAAATAGATACTCATTGATTGATTTATTGATTGATCGATTTCCCCCCGGCATTTGCAGCGAAGCGACCAGACACGTGGCCAATAGTATGTCAGCCCAGATTTCAGCGTCAAAACCGCCATCACTTCGGATAGCTGCACGTGAATTCCGTTTAGTTCGGAATAACTTGGCCATCACGTACGCAGTTGCTTGAGAAATTCCCGCCCGACAGACCAGTGACTGCGAACCGTGTGACAGAGACTCAGCCGCTTCACAACACCACGTAATGCAGCAGGAATAACTGTGCACTGTGCCTACTATCAATCTGCACGTGAGACTGTGCAGTTAGTCCTTAGAACTATATCGCACAAGTTCGGGAAACGGCCATGTACGAGGTGCATTCTGATTCTGAAGTCCCAAAGACGACGTCGGCGCGATAAGCCGAATGGACTCGGCGGGGAGTGCTGCTCTGTCGATGGAGTCTTGCGGGGTTACGGCGGCGGCCCCCACGGGGCCGGTTCCGAACATCTTCTGCAGACACGTTGGCCCAGGTTCGGAGCAGCCTGCGGAGGCGTGTAAGCGTTCACTTTTTATAGCAGCCGTGAAACATGATTTCTTCGTCGTTTTCTTTCCTCGATTCAACTGCGCCCCCGGGGGCTTCACGGGAGGTTTTTTTTTTTTCGACGTGGCTTGTTTGTCATTTTTTTTGTGGCCGGCGCTCCTGTTGCATTACTCCGGCCTAGTAGTGTCTGGTCATGGGATGTCGACCCTCGGTACGCCAGGGATGATTCACGCCTAGATGTTTGGTCTCGGGCGGCATTTTTTGGACACATTCCTGCCTGTGCACCTGTCGCCGCATCGTCGGCGGGATGACGGAACCTCGGCGACAGTGGGCGATGCAGACGGAAGTGCCTCCTTCCTCGTCGCAATAGCGCACGACAATTGTCGAACTAGTTGAGGCGCCTGCGATGTAGAGGAAGCAATCCCGCACGACTTGTTCGAATAGCATCAACTCTCCGGCTGCACGGATGTAAGCGTAGATGATGCTAGGACAGCGCTGCGTAGCGTGGTCAGAATGGGCGGATGCACTTATTCGCCCCGCTGTGGCGACGCTTGTGTGGCGGTTCCGCCAGCAGGGCCTGAGCCAGCTCTTGCCACCGCAAAGATTCGCAGTATTTCGCACACCGGTGCAATCAGGCCGAAGCGAAAGAGAACGCCGCCAGGTGACACGCCGCCAAACGCTGCCCTGGCACTCACTGTATGGCCGCGGCGCGCCGAGCTTCATTTCTCTTCGTTCTCCCTCCGCGAAAAGATTCAGCGGCCGCGTGCAGGCAGGGCGCGATAAAGATGACGCATGCCTCCGGTGGGCCTCCCTCCGTTGTCGACGCTCCGTTGAACGAGCGCCCACTCCGATAAGGGCTGCGCCTGCAGGTAGTGGCCGCCCTCCTCCTCGCGAACGGCCCCGCCTGCAACAGCTTGCCTTGCCGCGTGCACCTCTGGTTTTTTTCGGGCCTTTCTCCTTCCGTTGCATGCTCTAACCGCTGCTCCGATTCTAGCCCGCCTCGTGTCCGCCATTTCTAGCCGACGGCTCTTGCGTCCTCTGTTCTTACGCTCTCTCTAGATGCTATTACAATAACTACCCGGGGGAGGCGGAAGGCGTGGTCGGAGGCTTTCAGAACACTGTCCACAATCTTGGTGCCCGGCTCTCACACGGCTTCCTGGGGTTTTTCGCGTAAGCGGTACATTTGCATCGAAATAAACACCGAGTCAATTTAATTTCCACCGCGAAGGAGCACGGTTCCAACGCAAGCCTACTTCATTCGGTCCCGATGACGGCGTGCATAAATCGTGTTCTAGCGGCCTTTCATAATCTCGGCCCATCATTTTGCTCAGTGAAATAGCGTTGTTGCAGAGAACAATCTTCGTCCGTTAAAACAGAAAAGACAACGTCGGAAAGCAATTAATACTGATCCGACAAAAAAGAAATTCAGTTCCTGTGTGTGCCAGAGCGGGAGCAATTTGGCGCTCTTCGGCCAGGTGGGAAGGAACTTCCAAGTCATGCCAGCTGCCCCGTAATTACACCGGTTCTTGCCGGCCTCGCGCGCATTACCGTCTCGCTGCAAAGGTATGGAGATGAGGTCCGCCGAGTATTTGGACAAGAAACACTTTTTTCTCCACGCCCCCTCTCCGGCTGCTCCTCGCTTCCACGTTTCTTTCATCTCAGCGACACGCATTTCGCCCATTTATTTCTCCATCTGCTCTCGGCGCAGCGCTTTTGCCCGTTTTCTTAGTAACTGGGCGCCGAGCTTTTTGCGAACTTCTGAGGCGGCAGCCGACTGCCTGGGGATAATATCGATCTGTTCCGTGAACGTTCCCTAAGAGAGCCGATCCCAAGAACGTGTACCGGTGGAATACGTTGGGTTTCATTCCTACGGCGTTCCTTCACCATTTTCCGCCAAGCCTTAAGTAGGAGCCTCGGGCGGCGTATCTACAGGGTGCGCGGGGCGGCAAATGCGTTTAATTTCTCATTATTGCCTCGACGAGTTCTCTTCTGCGAATAATCCAATGGGGCGCTTAAAAGGCCTCTTGCGTGCAATTTGGGCTCTCTCACAGGCTGATTACCTCATGGCGCCCTTAGTTCGCGCAAATTACGGCTTTAAGAAACCAAGATATAGGCAACGTGGTACTAATCTTACGCTATGACAAGAGAAAAAAAATACTACAACGAAAATTTATTTCTTGCACTATCGATTTTTAGATGTTTAGTGTTGCTTTTTCTTTGATGCGTTGATTCCCGCGTTTCACAAAACTCAGTATAACAGTATAATAAATAGAAGTGACCGGCACTCCCAGGATCGGCCCTGTGTGTGATAGATCAACGGAGTTCGAGTGAGTCGTCTTTCCCACTCGGGTACAACATTTTTATTATTATTATTACCAGGCTTGCACTTGTAACAAGGCGGTGATCTGAAAACGACAGTGGATGTAAACTATATAATTGGAATTTGGGGATTAATTCAAGTGACACATCAAATCTGTCGAGCCGCGCGTGACTGGTTCCCTGAAAGTGTGAAGTGCACATCTCGAGCACTCTCGACGCATTCGGCCATATCTACCAACCCAAATTCTTCGATAGGTTCGGCCAGCAAGTCGGTACTTGCGTCCTTGTAAGGGCTGCTGCTTGTCTTGTCTTTCGGGGATAACACACAGTTCAAATCTCCTGTCATTCTAATTTTCCTCTTGTCAGTGAGATATTAATGTAGAGTGCGAAAGAAACTGTGTCTATCCTGTCTCACGTTCGGCGCATACAAGCATATCACACGCCATTCGACGTTGTTGAACGCGAAATCACACACAACGAAACGACCGAAAACACACGGTCGAACAGTTTCTACCTACAGGCTTGAATGCTTTTTCAGAAAAAGCACGCAGCCTGCGAAGTTTCCTACAGCATGGCTGACACACGCAAAATACCTAGCAGTGAAGCGCTGCTCCATGCTCCCGGTTTTGCCTCCCCTTAAACTTTCGTTTCCTGCAATGGCACCACGTCCAAATCCTGCTTAGTATGCTGAGAGCCCTCGAACGCTTAGCGTAGCAAAAGTCAACGAGCTTCAGTATGCATTAAAAAAAAACGTGGGGTGGAGGCCGGGAGCATGGTGCTTACCGTTCTCGTCATGACGTCGCTAGGTGTGTCCGTCTGTTGTCGGGCCTCCCGGACGTTGTGGTTGTCCTGGCGTTGTATCCTGCGGTTTGCGGCCGGCCTGAACCTCCGGCCGGAGTAGTAAGGACGACCGCCGCGCGACTGCCGCCTGCTGCGGCGGCTCTCCGGGGCCACCTTCTTCAGCCCCTTCCTCGTAGCCAGCCTCGTCGTGGGACCGCTTGGCGGTCGCGTTGACGTTGCTAGCAGGAGAGGCGACGTTTGTTTCCATCTCGTATGGTTCAGTCGGTGCGACTTGCACACAGAGGGCGTAACACAACTTTCCGCCTGTTTGACAGGCAAAGGCGGAACCGCCTCTGTCGGTTTCCGGCCGTTGACTGGGTCCTTGGCATTGTGGCCGCTGGGTCCTCCCGAAGCCGCCAACGCCTCCACCGTCGAATCCTCCCCAGCACTTTTCGCTGCTTCCTCAGCTTCCGCTGTGTCCATGAGCAGCTCGGAGGAGGAGGAGGAATAACTTTATTTGCAAAGCGTGTCAGCGCTAAACGCGCTGGATGAGAGTGGATCCTTCTTCACAGGATTCCATATGCTGCCTTCGCCACCTGGCCCCTGGTAACCAGCCGTAGCTGATCCTCCAAGGCGGGGCTGGACAGCAAGATCTCCCATCGCTCGCTAGGGGTAAGGGTGGGGTTCTTAGTGGAGGAGTTGCTCATGAGGGGTGGGTGTTTTGGGCTGACGTCGCACTCTCCTATCATGTGGCGAAGAGTACCGAGCTGCTTGCATAACGGGCAGGTCTTGTCGTACTGATTTGGGAACATGCTATTCAGTAAGGGAGGGTGAGGGAAAGATCCTGACTGAATCTGTCGATACAGTACTTGCTGCTCCCGCGTGAGTTCTGGGTGCGGGGCAGGAAGTTTCTGCCTATCCTCTCGATAGTGCCACACTATCTCTCTGTAGGTCATCATAGGTTCACCTCTGGCCTCCTCCTCAGCCGTTACCCGGTACGTTAACGCACTGGCCTGTCGGTGGGCAAACGCATTGCCCTCCACCAAGGAGTGGGCTGGAACCCATACTAATTCAACTTGGCTCTCCGGAGGCGTTTTGTCTCTCAGGATGCGAAGCACCCACCGGGACACCCAGCCTGACTGGAAGTTCCTGTACGCCTGCTGTGAGTCGGTGACAACCTTAGAAATTCCCGGAAGGGTCAGGGCTAGGGCAATTGCCAACTCTTCCGTTTCTTCCACATCTCTGATTTGGAACGATGCGCTTGTCAGCAGCTCGCCCCTAGTTGTCACCACCGCCACTGCTCTGGTCGTCCCCTTGTTTTTGGAGGCGTCCGTGAAGACGACACCGTCTTCGCTCTCCAGTAGCCTGTTGAGGGCACGAGCCCTAGCCTCACGCCTGCCGCCATGGTGAGCCGGATTCATGTTCTTTGGGAGAGGCTTGGTCTTGATTGCGTCTAGCCATTTGTCCACAAGCTGTTCTCGATCGGTCAGCTCTGCCACGCTCTAGCCGATTCTATCCAGGATACGGCGGCCCGCCTTAGTGTGACTCAGCCTCTGTTTTTGGCTGGATAGGTGGCCCTCAACCAGCTCGTCCACTGTATTGTGTAGAGCCATCTGGAGGAGCTTGTCCGTCGACGCACTCATGGGAACTCCGATGGTTTGTTTCACTGCCTTGCGTACTACTGTGTCCACCTGGCTCTTTTCTCTCTTGTTCATCTGGAGGTAAGGTGTGGCGTACGTTATTCTTGACACCACAAAGGCTTGTACCAGCCGCAGGGTGTCGTTCTCCTTCAGTCCTCTCCACCTTGTTGCCACCCGCCGAAGCATGTGCAGGATCTGTCCTGAGGAGTGCATAAGCTTGCGCACAGACGTAGTGGCCTTGTTGTCTGCCTGGATGGTGAGCCCCAGAATCTTAACACTGGACCCTGGAACGATGTCTTCGCCCTCTAGGACCACCTTCACGTCTTCCTTCTGTGTCTTGGGCGCCAGAGGGCGGTCAACCACCAGTTCAGATTTTTGAGGTGAACATCGCAGTCCACACTCCTTCACGTATTTACTAACCACATCTGCGCCTGCTTGCAGCGTATCTTGAATCCACCCTAAGGAGCCCGCCTTAAGTCGTCCAGAGCGAAATGTCGTCGGCGTAGAGCGCGTGCCCCAAACCATCGACTACTCCGAGCGCCTTGGCCAGGCCTAATAGTGCCATATTAAAGAGAATAGGCGACAGGACGGATCCCTGTGGGGTACCCTTACTTCCCAACACTATGGGTGCAGATACCTCTTCCCCCACCTTGATTCGAGCGCTGCGGCCTGTCAGGAAATCCCGCACATAGTTGTATGCCCGCTTTCCGCAGCCTGTGTCCTGAAGGTTGGCTAGGATGCTAGCGTGGGAGACGTTGTCAAACGCTCCTTTGAGGTTCAACGCCAAGATTGCTCTAGGCGATTGCTTGGTGGCTTGTTTCATGACCTCTTCCTTCAGTTGCAGCAGTACGTCCTGCGTGCTTAAGTGCCTCCGAAATCCGAACATAGAGTCCGGCATCTGACCAGTGCTGTCGAGATGTTTTTGCACCCTATTCAACACCATTCTTGCCATAACATTTCCCACGCAGGACGTCAGGGAGATCGGCCGTAAGTTATCTATGTGTGGTGACTCCCCAGCCTTGGGGATGAACCGGACTTCCGCCTCCTGTTCATGTGTCCAAGGAGCTCTTATCTGGATTTGTCACTCGGGTTGTTGAGGAGTCTGTACGTAATAGTGTCCGGCCCTGGGGAACTGCGTCGATTACTTTCAGAAATGGCCGTTCGTAATTCAGAGTCAATGAAAGGCCTGTCCAAGACCTCATTAGAGGTGCCTCTGTACGGCCCAGGTTGCTCCACACTCTTCTCCGTATTCAGGTACCTGTCTTTGAGGTTTTCCATTAGTTTCTTCGCACTTCCTGCGTAGTTGCTTAATGTGCGCGCCATGCTTCGGTTGGTAGCGCTTTTGCTGGCCAGTGGGTCTATGAGATGGCGGAGCAATTGCCAAGTCTTACGGGTAAAGAGTGTCCCACGCAGATCGTCACAGAGGCTGAGCCAACTCTCTTTACACGGCTCGGCGGCATACTCAGCTGCTTTCCTGCTAATTTCATTAATCTTCTTCCGCAATTTCCTATTATGTCGCTGCCGCTTCCAGCGCTTGGTGAGGCTGCGTCTGGCTTCCCACAGGTGCGCCAGTCGTTCGTCGATGCATGGAGTCTGGTGCGTCGTGGCAATCTTCTGCGTGTGCTTGTCCACCAGCGCCAGCTGCTCCTTTTCCCAGTTCTCGTACGGCCGGTCCTCCACCTCCTCCTCTGAACGGTCTTCCTGCTCTTTTCTTAGCTTGTCCCAGTTCGTGATTCCTGCTGTCCCCATCCTCGCCTTAAACGCCGGTCCTTTGATAGGGATACGTAGTACGTCGTGGTCCGAGCCCAGGTTCACTCCCGAATTGTGCCATGTAGCATCGAGGGTCTCAGCTAGGAATAATAAATCTGGTGTGGTGTCCCTTGAGGTGCTTGTGCCTGTACGGGTAGGAGTGAATGGTTCGTTGAGGAGGGCGAGGTCAAAGTGGTCAATCAGGTTCGTCAATGTTCTTCCCCTCTTAGAACAAAATTTGTATCCCCACGTCGTGTGAGGAGCGTTAAAGTCTCCCAGGATAAGCAATGGTCGCGAGCCTGCCTTCGTCGCGGCGTCTTGAATTGTACCGGCGATATCTAGACCTTTCTTGGTTGGTCGGCAATACGCATTGAGCACATACACATTGTCTGCGCTTCCGATACTTCTGCTATTTAGCTCAATCAGGGTGTGCTCACAGCCCTTCTGGTCAGTCAAGTGTTGGGTAGCTGCGATGGTGTTACGCACTATAGACGGCCGTGCTTCCCTCCGTAGGATCTATATACGTTACAAATCCGGGGAGTCTCGGTCTTTTATTTGTCTCTTGCAGAGCTATTAAATCTGGCTTGTACCCGAGAAATTCTATGTACTGCTGCAACTCCCCCAACTTTTCTCTGATGCCACGGCAGTTCCACTGAAGAACTACCGTGACGTCCGCTTTTTTCTTAGTTCGGCGCTCCATCTTGGCTCAGACTGTGATTCATCGCGGTGAGGTTCCCTTCCGCACTTGTCTTCACATAAGGCCCCCCTTTCCTGGTTTTGTGAGCAAGTAAAAGTTGATTCACGTTCGCCTCCAACGTGTCCATCTTGGCTACCCGCGAGCACAATTGCGTCATTTGCGCCATCAGCTGCGACACCTGGCTTGCGAGCTGCGATACTATATCTTTGATTTCCTGCATAGGCCTCGCCGACGTGAGTTCTTCCTCGGTAGGCGTAGTTGTAGTCTCATCGTCTTGCTTTGGCGATTCGGGCAGGATGTCTCTTTTGGCCACCTTGCGCCTTATGTCGTTTTCATCTTGGCGTCGATGCTCTACAGCCTCCACCCTGGCTAACAGAGAACTGATCAATTGGTTTTGTTTCTCTATTTGCTCCGTCTGTTTCGCTATCAGGGACTTAAGTTGCACGCATTCTTGACAGCGTTGTTTACTTTCCTGCCTTAACGGGGGAAACTCGCTCCGGTATGTGATGGAAGATCGATCTGCTCAGCCCACCTGTTTGGGGTTGCTCGTCGCTGGCGTGGGGTTCCGGGACTTGGATGTCGACCTCGACACCCGCCGGGTGCTGCTGCTGCTGCCCGAAGCTATGGAATCCGTGCCCGCCGGTGACCGGTCCCGAGACGGCCTTCGCTGCAGAGTTGTAGACCTGTTGTGGCGCCGTGCATGTTGGAAGGTCTGCCTATCGCACGTGCCGGGCATGGATCTCCTCTTCCTGAAAGTGGACCTGGAACCCGAACGGCTTTCCTTTCTCTGGAAGTGGGTACTGAAGCGGTCTCGTCTTTCGTGCTGTGGATCCAGGTCGGCCCTCGTGGTCCGCTCTTCCAAACGGCGCTTCGCAGACTCTCGTTGCTTCAGGACGAACGGTACCCTGAAGCGTTTCGGGCAGCCCTTGGCAGCTGTCAAGTGGGAGCCTCCACAGACGATGCAGTGGGGTTGACAGGCATGGCCAGCCGGGGGTCGCGTAAGCCGCACCGATGGCACGCATTAAAATTTGGCTGAGGACATGCCGTCGCCCTATGTCCGACTTCATGGCAGACGTCGCAGACCGGAACCGTCTTTTTGTACAGTGAGCACGGGTATTCGGCTCCGAAAAGGGTTATGTAATAAGGAACTTTGCCGCCAGCGAATGTGATGACGACCAGGTTAGATTGACCCAATCGTCTGCATGCGTAGATTTCATGCTTTGATTGATCTTGAAGATATGATGGCCGAAGAATCAAGCCAGAGAGATCATGAGGAGCTCACATCGGACTCCATCACGGATTCAACGTGGATCGACGTCGTCAACCGGGCCCAGCGACGACGCCAGCGGAAAGCAGCGAACGAAGTAGCCGTAACGACATCCACTGCAACGCCATCGCACCAGCCTCTACGCAGATCCGCATCCAAGCCAAGTCCGTTTCCCAGGGACGATTATTTAGCTAGTTTTACGTCCCCAGGGTGGCCTGAAAATTGCCAATGTAGAGTGGGCTGAAATTTCTCTCGCCTTGCTCAACTCCGTCAGTTTCACTTGGCGGCAGGCCAATCTAAAAGTTCGTTTTGACGCCAAACAGAACACTGCAACAATTAGCACTCCGTATGAGAACGCAGCGAAGGCTTTGAACCAAGTGAAGCAAATTAAGTTGGGCAACGTAAGCCACCCCGTACAAGTCTATGGCCTCGCTCCTGACGACTCGGTCAAAGAGCTTATCCGAGGAGTGCCGCTACGTTTCTCAGAGGCGGAACTCTAGCAGCTCGGACGAATCCTCTCTCTCCGTGGCCCCGGTCACATTCTCGCATGTCTTGGCTCATTGCTCGTCTCGGTGTCCGAGCGGCCGGCATCGCGAGCAGCGCGGCGCCCGGCAGCCCCTGCGTACGTGGCCGGCGGTGTGGCAGCGCAGGCACTGCGTGGGGCGGCCGGGGGCCACGATGACAGCCAGTTCACCTGCGACTCGGATTCCGTGGGGCAGGTCGTCAACCTTCAGTCCGGACTTATTTTGAGGCGGGTGGTGGATCCATTGTCGTGCACACCTTGCACGTGCCAGCGTTCCCGGGTGACTTCACTAACTTTGCCATATGCCGCAAACGGCGCCCGAATGTCTTCGTCCGCAACACCGTACAAGAGCCAGTGAAGTTTCATTTTCACCTCATGGTCCTGCCGGTAGGTGAACAGGCAGCGTCGTCCCCTGACTTGCACTTCTCCGGTGGCAAGCCTCTTTTTCGTCGCTTCGGGGCTGTTAAACGTAACCGCTCAGATGTCGTTTATCTGGTATGCCCCATGGCAACTACATCGGCAAGCATACCACACTTGGCCAACGTATCCATGAAATCTTCCACTCGAAATGGTCGAGGGCGCACGTCACCATGAAGAAAAACTGCGTTTATTACGATACGCCCGGTAGGCAGAGCGGGCAAAATAATCTGGTACTCTTCGTTATCAACTTACCATTCACGTCGATCCCGTTTCCGCAGCTAGGCTGCGCCGCAAATGCCGCCCCTTGGGAGCACATGACCACGGCCGCTCAATGGAAACAAGGTCCGGCCTGCCGAATCGCGCGTCGGCACTGGGCGAGCGCGTGACCGCGGAGTTTCCAGTTGCGGCCGCTACTTTCGGCAGGGGCGCCCCACATCGGTGATGGCTCACCGGGTCCCGCTTCGGAGGGCCTTCGGAGTTGCCGGGATCAACCCGCATGAAAACGGCTTCAACCAATGTCCTGTCTCGCGTATATGGAAAGTAATATTATTCCCAGTGACCGGAAAGATGACACTTCAATCTCTAAAAACGTGATCTCATGCTATGCCGTCAGTAAATGGTGATCGCGGGTTAAGACGGCTGCGATGACACCGCCGCGTCAGCGGCCGTTCAGCGGCCACACGGTGTTCGGGAAAACGGCTGTGCAGCCTGGTGCATTGCGAATTTGGTTTAAAATTCTTTTAGGTGCATGCACTGAAATGTAACTATGACTGACGGCATATATTACGCTAAATTATTTGAAGCTATTCTTCAGCGCAATTGTGAAAAATTGCTCCAATCCACGCTGTGAAGGTGGTCGGAAAACAAAGCTGTGAACGACCCTTACAACAATTCCACATGCGACGTCACTTGAATTCCTACACGTGGCTCTAGAAAGAGTGAATCCAGAGATTCTGCCTGCCGTTACCTGGGATTCGCGGGGGCGCCGTCCAGAACGCAGCAGCGTCGGCCACAGCAAGGCAGGCTCGAGCGGCGGACTCCGCCGCTCTAGCCCGGCCGTGCGTCGGCAGAAAGAAAACGGAGAGAAGTGTGTTTAGAAGGGTGAGACAGCGGAACCTAGCCATCCTGATGTGCTAGCTGGGGGCTACACCACCGTCCTACAGAAGCGAGACACCGAAACAATCCGGCATGTGAGCTTAGTGATTCCCATTTAGACAGATTTAAACTAGATAATTTCGTAAGTTAGAGAATTGCGAGAAAGCTGAGGGAACTTTTATAATCGCTATTTATCAGAACCAGTTGCTTCGTTCGTCTTTTGTAATACCAGTGTAAACACAACTGAACTGGTATTCAGCAATTTAGAAAACGCAGTCCCATTCGGGACAAGCAGTGCGTTTTCTCTAGCGGCGTTTCTCTAGCGGCGAGATGTCTGCTGTGGTCTCTCCATTTTGTTTTCCAGCCCTGAAGACCAATCCTTAATGCATCTTTGCCGTACGACCACTTAATTCCGTCGGCTCCCGGTTACCTAGAAGGTGCTGTCGAATTAGTCATTCAAGCCGTACGAAGTAAGCGCGCAATGGACGATATACATATAGGTTGACAGGGAGTGTCAGTTTCTGTGTTCTTCACAAAGGCAGGTTTAGCTAGCTGCTAAGCCTGCCACATGCGCTAGCTTTCGGGCTGTGCAAACTAGTGCTCAGATGTCTGGAGAAATCCATAAAATCCACGCACATACATCAGTGAGGGAAAATTTTCAGCATTTATTTGTGATGCCGCGTTTTTACGCCTCGCAGACTGCCAGCTTAAGAGTGTGCGAGAAGCAGGAACGCAGACAACCCAGCCTTAAAATATGTAAACTGTTCCTAAAAAAACTACTGAAGTCACTGCTTGAAACTGGGCTAGTGATGTCTTCAAAACTCCTTTCCCACCAGCTCTCCTGTGAAGTGAACTTTTTCCTGCTGCTCTTCCTCCTCCCCTGTGTGGTGATGTGGTGTGTGTGGTGATGCTGCTGACCGCTGTGCTAGTACACCCAGCGCAATACGTACTTCCCGCACTTTGGTTTTACACTGTACGATGAAAGTTTCGGTTCATTTTAATTCCTTAGTACCTATAATAACTTCCAAATATTAACTTAGCTTCACTCTGTTATTGACTGTGTTCACATTGATACAGTCTTCCCTTTCTGTACAATCTTTCAAAAAGAAAGTTGATGCGTATTTGCTGGAGCTACAGTGAACAAGCTATGATATAGATAGCGTAATATTACCGTTGAATATCGCTCTGTATTTCTACTTTGCGATCTTGTTCAAGTCGTCAAGCAAACCCACACATGGTTCGCGGCAATATTTCATGGTCAACCACAGTCAAGCTGAAAGAAATGCTTTGACCGAGTGCTTTCCGGAAAGCAAATTTTTGCTATGCAACTTCCACGGGTAGCAAGCTTCACCCCAGTGGCTTGAAAGGACGGACTGCTTCGTGCAGTCACAGGATGCTGTACTTATTTGTTCGAGGAAGATCGCAAATTCACCTTTCGAAGGAGAAATGGAATTGCGCATGGGACCTTCATTGACAGCAACTCTGCACGAACGGCAACCTGAGGCCGTGCGTAGAATGCCAATGGCTGGCCGTCAAAGAGATGTATAGTTTCGACTTCAGTGTATTCATTACAACAAGCATTGGTACACAGGCCCAAAACAAAGTTTTGTAGAACAAATATCTAAACACTAACCGGGGAAAAGAGAAATTGCGGACTATTTTGTTCTCTGCTCGAGTGAAGAAATTCTTACTCGACAGGCCACAAGATTACAGCAGGTATGTGATGTGATCACCATCATCCTAGAGGGCGTACAGTGGCAGTACCACAAACTACCTGTAATACAGATCAACTGGCAATGCAGAGAATGAACACTGCACCCTAATACGTGGAAAGTAATGTGGGTGCCACAGGTACACCTAGACTGTATTAATGCTGTATTCGGGTGGTCGTTTTAGAGTGCTCTGGAGCACTCCGGAAAGCGACTCCGTGTTCGGGTGGTCGAAATCGAGCGCTCGACGTATGTTCGGGTGGTCGTCTCGGAGCGTCGTACTCCACTCCGAGCGCCTCCGACTGCTCTGACTCCGAAGTGGGAGTGCCGCCGAAATCTGGAGGCGATCGCGTCACGTGACCCCGGCCGCCGCGGCTCGCCCCGCTCGCCTGCCCAGTCGGTGGCGTTCGCGGAGGCCTAGCCAGCGGTTTGTTGTGGGAGTATTTTGACGTTTTTGCTTCTCCTGCTATTACTGAAGGCATCTCCGCGTCATGTCGAAACGGAGACGCCTATTGAGTGTAGGGGAACCGTCTCCGCTGCTTCTGCAGCTCGGAATCGACGCCGAGGAGGACAGCAGCTCAGACGACGACGACGACGACTCGCACGTTTACGCGACAAAGTTCGCCGAACTGTTCGCCGCACCGCTTGCTGTGTTCAAAGTGCAGGAATGCGTTCGCAACTGTGGCTTGGAGCTAACGCGTCCGATCTGAATGCTGCCATTTGTTAGAATTATTGGACGTGCTTGGCCATAGAGTTAATACTACTTGCCTGGCAGTTTGCAGTTGCCGTGTTGGCCGCGCCGCGGCGCCACGGTCGCGTGCTGCTCCAAGATCGGGTACGCGTTCGGTTGGGGAGCGGTCACTCTTGCTCGGATTGGGGGAAGCGGCGATTCGGCGTACTCCGAGTTGGAGTATAAGAGCGACCACCCGAATACAGCATTAGTGTGCGTAGAATCATCTGGCTGGCACACAGCAGAGTGGTTGCAGCCAGAATGCACCTGCATCGACTCCAATATAATGAGAATTCCCTGAAAATAATTCTGCACTGTCAGCTCAGTGACAGTTCATTCCTACAGCTTCCTGTACGTCGCCTCAATGGGCCTTTTGTATCTGGGACATGCGCGCCCGACACTGATGCAGGAAGAATGAGACGAGGCCCCACTGAAGCACAACCGAAACGTCACGAAGTAACAATCGAAAGGCAATTTATGCCTTTTAGATCGTGTAATTTTGACGAAGTGCATTACGTGTTCGTAGAAAACTTCGGAATAGCGCTGCGTTAGCAAGTGTGAAGGTTTATGTACTTTAGTTCAAGCAGAGGTGAAGGTGAACGTGACACCGAAATGGCGTTAAAGGATCAACCAACTTTTGGGGGGAGATTCCCAACCGCGCCAGAGCTCAAGGGACGGGGGGAGCCGTGCAAAGTGTGGAAGCCTGAGGGCTTGGAGGATCGTAATGAGCAAGTGGCGTCATCAGCTCAACCGGTACTCTTACACATTGTTGCTTTCTCTCTCTCTTTGCAGGTAAGTTCACTTTGGACGAGCGACGGACCCTCTTTGGCGTGAGTGGCTGTACAGCCATTTTATTCATTGCCATCTGTCGGCCCCCAGCCAGGCCATCAAACTGCTGAAGATGCATGGTTTTCTGCCGAATGCGCCGAAGATCCTTGCGTAGGCATGCCCCTGCTGCCTCATGGAATCCTGTATAGAAAAGACTTCTCTCCCTGTCGGCTCCACCGTGACGCTGTCTTCGTCATTGCAAGTCTTATAACTTAAGGTTAAGTGCTTGCGATCTCCTCACTGCTACCAAGTATGTAGAGCCGAGCTCTTTTTTTCCCTTTGTGTGCAAACATTTGTGAAGTTTCGTTTCTATACGTTTCTATACAGGTGCTCATAAGCTGATATCACAAAAAAATAAAAGGAATTTTCACAACAGTCCCGCAGTGGCTAACAGATCGGTTACACGGAACTGTTTACCGTTGTTACAAGAAGCTCACCAAGAATCACATGAATTGACCAAAATACTTTTGCAGCACAAACGGCGTAGCATGGAGAACAATGGCATCCCTACCCTGCACGGCAATGACTAGACACACGCGGAATTTAACATCCCCTCAATTCCGACAGAATGCATTGCCGAAGAGTTCTAGCGGCGGAGCTGGTTTAGGCCGAGCCTTTCTGTCCGTCTGGTGAATGTCGTGCGTAACGGAGGGGTAGGAGTAGGTTCCCAGACCCGCCGGCGGCCTCGCAGGAACCGGTGCCCAGACCCATCGACACAGGGCGCAGCGGTCTCGCAAACGGGCGCCTGTTGTCCTTGGACCGCGCTGTATTAAAACTTCGGCAATGGAAGAGCACACAAAGACTCTTCAAAGAATCTACCTCTTCCTCGTGCTGGGAGAGAGAGAGAGAGGGGAGGGAGCCTCCCGCCGCCGTCGTTCAGCTGCCTATTCATTTTGCGGGAGCCGTAGATTTCGCGCGGCGACGGCGCTGCCGTTATCGGGCGAGCGCCCGTTGACGTTTGCGCAGACACTAGAAAACCCCAGCTTCGCTGCTTCAGGAGATCTCACACCGGGTGCAGCCGGGTTTTTAACATCTCCAGAGTGCCGACCTGTGTACACACGTCAGCTCTCCAGCGTGGCGCAGAGCGCGACGGCGAAGGAACTTGCCGCCAGGCGGGTTAGGTAATCGTTCCCTGAAAGAGAGCGCAAACAGACGAGCAATGAACTCCCGCCCTGTGTGTTGTTCGTCTGTTCCTTTCTCAAGGAGCGTAATGAAAGAAGTGCTGCCGCCGATGGCCGCGGTGGGTACGTCGAGGGGACGAAATGCTTTAGCTCCTCATTCTGGACATCGGATCGAGGCTAGGCTCATCGAGACAGTGACTGTGAACTCGATGAGAATGCCGGTCGACGATCCTGCTCTCGTTGGGGAATTTACCAGCGTTTGCTAAAGCACTTAAATGCAGCACTCGGAAGTTTTACCCGTTAGCACCAGTTTCGCAACAAGCTAGAAATTGGCAATCTATTTCACAAGTGGCCCTTCACGGCAGCACCTGACCTGGCCACGGAACTGAACGTGTCTCCGCATGACGCCCGTTATCAGCCTAGAAGTTAGAAATCAGGCTTTCTGAAGCGTCTGCCCATAAGTTTTTCGTGAACTTCCCAACACAGCAAGGCTAAGGCCTTTTGGTCGAGCTGGATGCATTCCGTGCTTTTGGTTGTGTGGTTAACAGGATAAACATTACTCCCTCTTTGACCGCGAACAATGCGCTGCACTAGCGGACTTCCAGGCAGCGAAGGGAAATGGATCGGCGAGGAGGATGGGCAAGGGGAACGAGGATTGGTTGCCGTGGCCGGCTTCAACTGCTTCCGACTTAACCTTTAATCTCTCCGGCACATTCATCTGGCACAGGGTCAACTGAGGGCCGGCTCTAGTTCCGCGAGCAAAAACGTGGCCAAACTTTAACGGGACCCTCGCCTCACACGTGGCGCCGCCTACAGGCGCTTCCTCCACAGCTCAACTAAACTTACCACTTTCCTCTCGCTGGTGACCGTGAAAGCTACGGGGCCCTTCTTCTTTCCGGCGCTCTGCGTTCCGCGTACGGAACCCACGTGCGCGAGCCAGAAGCGCGGCGTGGTGCAGACGATCGTGTCGCCTGGCGAACAGGGCCGGCGATACGTCTTCCGCGAGGAGCGCACACAAAAAGAGGACCAAGCGGTGCGCAACCCAGGCAGACCTGAGGCGGGCTCAGACAATCGATATGCAATCGCCGCCATGTTCCCGGACCTCAGCCGCCGGGGCTGACGTGCAGACTCTTGGGCGGCCTTCGTTGCGCGTCGCGCTCGGCGGAACTTCGCTCCGCTCTCTCCTCCTCCTCCCAGATGGACGCCAAGGCGGGACACTAATCACCGGCCTGTTTGCCCCGCGCACACACTCTTCCTTCGCGGGGGCCGCGTAATGGTCCCGGACAGAGCTGCCCAGTGCAAATAAGAACAACGCGCGGCGGCGACATTTTTCCAGGCGTGGCGCCATTTTTCATCGGCGCGGGGAGGTTCAGGTCGGTCCGCCGCCCCCCTGCCGTGCACGCCGTAATCCCGACCGGGCCTCGCGGCGCTAATTAAATCCCAGCACGGGGCCCGTGTTCGCCTCGTTGGAATCTTTGTTCGGCCCATGTTTGCGTGAGCCGCCTGTCAATTAATATAAAGTTGCGCCCCGCCCAGAGGTTGCCTACCTGTTACGGCCGCTTTGCTTTCTTTGCTTCCACGGCGTTCCGCTGCTTTCATGTCACTCAATTTGCCAGTAATAGCGCGGCTGTTAGTAAGAAGACACGCCGTGCGGACCTTCTCCGGGTTTTCTGCAAACTGCAACCAAACCAAGGAGAGCATTCTGAGAAACGTCCTCATTCCTGCGCCATGCCTTGAGCTCGGGCCGCGTCGATAACTCTTCTGATCAGACGCAGCTCGTCTTCAACGGCGGAGCGGGCCAAGGCCCAGAGTGTCTTTGAAAAGGTTGGGGAGTTCGAGGGTAGATTTCTCCTGGCCGCCGGAGACGTGTTTGCGAGTCCCGGGCTCTCCGCACAAATTGAGCAAATTGTGTGGAATCAAAGTGGAGCATGCTGGTTTGCTATTTTAAGTGCAGGTATTTTAAGGTATAAGGTAAGGCAGGTAAGGTATTTTAATTGCAGAGAATTTAGGGGCTCGCCTTGTCGTCATAGCTCGCTCGCTTGACCCAAGTAGAGTCACAGGGCGGTCCCTAGTAGCCGCTGTCGTCACGACGTAACCCAGAGGCTTCGAAAGCCAAGCGGTGTATATAGTCATAAGCGTTCGAAACTCGTGAACCGCTGGCACTTGCCACACATCTCCCTGTTGTTTAGTGCAAAGAAAACTAGGTACACCTCAGGCAAAATATGCGTAACCAATCGGCAGCGCCCCCGTTCATTTAGTTAAGAAGGCTCGTTGGGTTGGTTTTTACAATAGCAGGTGAAAAAAAAAAAGTGGCAGTGCTACGCCGGCACCTGCGGGAGGAGAGAGAGAGAGAGAGAGCAACTTTATTTAGTCGCCTGCAGAGCGGTTTCGGACGACCCTTTCACGAGAGGTTCATCCTAGCCGTGACGCGGCCTGGACGTCGTCCCGGCTTGACCCTAGGACCTGCGCCCTTGCTTCCCCGCTCGGGTCGGAGAGAGCCACCACTCCCCCTCCCCTCTGTGGGGTCGCTCGGTCGCTGCAAACCTAGGGCCGCCGAGACCTGCTGGACTGCCTGGAGTTGCACGTCGTAGTCATAAGTCCACTTCGCCGCCTCTAAGGGTGGTGGAAGCGTCGTTTCTTCTGCTGCCTTCGTCGCGCTGATTCTGCAGTCCCACATGATATGGGTCAGCGTGGCCCGCTCACACTCACAGAGTTTGCACACATCACTGTCGTACACCATTGGGCACATGTACTTCGCGAGCACCGGGGTGATCACGGAGTCCGTCTGTAATTGTCTGTATAATACGGCCTCCTCCCGAGTCAACCTCGGGTGGGGAGGCGGCATCGTTCGTCGACACAGTCTGTACCACCGCACAACGTCGTTGTAGCTGGTCATCGTATCCTTGGTTCCGTCGTAATCTTCGGCGCCTGCGTCCACGTCGTCCGAGGCGGCCTGGGCGCTGTTCGTCGCGCGGCGTGCAAGTCCTCGCGCGACTGCGTTGGCCGTCTCGTTGTGGTTCGCGTTGCCCACCTGGCCCGCCACGGTTCTACCCATGTGGGCCGGGAACCACTTGAGCACCACACTGCCTCTACTGACGCAGCCGTTGGCTTCGGCCTTGCGCAGAATGCGCGCGGCCTCACCGCACACACTGTTCTTGGCATAGTTGCGGATCGCCGTTTTCGAGTCGCAAAGGACCGTCGTGCACCCGGGGTCTGCTAGGGCGAGTGCCACCGCTACCTCCTCGGCCTGATGTGTTTTCTTGGCGTGAACGCTCGCCGCCGTCTTCGTGTCTCCCGTCATGGCTGTCACCACCACCGCCGCGTAGACGTCTTCTTCATCTTGGTGTCTCGCAGCATCCACATACACTGCCCCGTTGTCGCTTGCGTATAGGTCTACCAGGGCCTTCGCCCGAGCGGTCCTTCGTTCTTCGGGAGGAAAAGCAAGCACAAAAGGAACAGCACTCCCGCTGGCGCAGTTTCAGGCAGGGGTCGCGCGAGCACTGCAAAGGCGGGACATTTGAATTGCATTGGGTGGTAGCAGTGAGCGCATAACGGCACTACAGCCCATTATGGCGAATCACGGCTCTGCACTTCCCACGCTTTCACATTGAGTGTAACGGCGTTAATTTTTTTAAATGCGGAGCATTTCTTAGGCTCGCCTTGTCCTGCGTCGTTGATGGCGGCGCCGTCCACACGCTCACTGCGCATGCGCAACTCTCCTCCTTACACCCACAGCTGTGCGATACTACACAAAAAAAAAGAAATAGTCAGCGGCGCCCAGTTTCGATCCCACGACTCTCTGGCCGCAACGGGAGGTACGCGGTGCTCTTCCCACTACGCTGCAAATCCGGGACAGGAGCAAGAGCTACGAACGCGCCTTATGTCCTTGACTCATTCAAACTACGTCAAGAAGCTACTGATACAACGAAGGCACGCGAAGCTGAACGTCAACGGAAACGACGAACTGAAAACTTTAGAGGGGGATGCTGAATTTCCCGTGGGAAAGCTGTTGCGGGAAGCGCCACGCGCCTTGCAGCTCAACCAGCCCCGTCCGCAGCGCCTCTGATGCTGATTGTGGCAGGATGCCCCAGGGATTGGCCAACCAAAGAACCCATCACGAGATAGGTTCGCGTTCAACCACCGTCGTCATCTTCCCGTAGGGGAACCGTCGAAGAAGAAGAAGAACGAGAAGACAAAGCTGCGAAGAGGAGGGCGTGTACATTGCTCTCAGCCGGTGCACCAATGTCAACAACCTTTACCTCGCCAAAGCTGACGGAGACTACCGATTCTACAACAGAGACGACAACATCGACAAGAACATGGTGGACGAGTTTCGGCGCCTCGAAAACCACCGCCTACTCACCGTAACACAACAGCACTTGCGTGCCTTTGCCACCGGTGTGGACCCGGAGGCGGAATTCCCTCTGGCGCTAGTAAAAACCAGCTCACTCAACATAACGGCAACACAATGGAACCACACGGAACCGCCACGATGCTTCGCATCCTCATCAGGGTTCCCCACGGGAAGATGGTGTAATTTTCTTTTTTTATACTGCACCAGAAGCAGTGCGGGGAAGGGGGAAGGTTACTCCGCCCTGCAGCGCTCGCATTAATCTTTCCTGGAAAGTAAATATTGCGCGAAAAACAGTAACCACAGAAACACTATGTGCCCCCTCGCGCGTTCAGACGGGCAATCTCTCTAACCGGTAAAGGTATTGAAGGCGCGCTGACGCAGCTGTGATTCAGCGCTGCGATTGCGTGCGCTTGAACGATCTCGCGCGTGAGCTGATAGCGTGCTGCTAGCGAAAACCTTGCATCCTGACAATTCTAAGGTGCAACCGCAGTCCCGGAGTGGAATTGTGAAATGCCCGCTCACGGATTTGTGCACATTTATATAGTGATGCTCTCAGAGGCACTCATTCGAGCAGCGCCCAGTCTGTTCCGTGCCCCCTTTGCTGGAGGATGAAGGTCCTTCCCCGTCGTCCTCGTCGTTTGCGCTGCATTGTTTTCTCCGTCATGGTTAGTACACCAATAGTGCTGCACGTTGAAATAGCGCAAAGGCGGGTATGTCGCTTTTAACTTGCGGCTGGCTGCACTAAATGGTAGGCCATTACCAGAGTAAACAACACTAAAGACAAACTGCATCCTGACACAAACCGACGCAAAGCAGTGAAAAAAAAATATTCTGCAGTCAATTCTGAGGATAATTCAATTGAATAGCCCTAACGACGGCACAAGTAAACAGCGCAATCCATATGTGTATAGCACTGTTTCCCTTAACACAAACCGGTCCCGCGACAACTTGAAACGGATTACACATGCCCACCCTGTCGGTCGGCCATGGGGCGGTCGGTGCTGAGGAAGTTACTGAAAAAAAAAACAACACGTTCATCTGTAGCTCTCTTTGCGTGGCGGGCCGGGACTCCACCGGGCCTTGTGCCGCGTGCTGTAGCTCCCTACAGGTTTGAGCATGGGCGGGGTACCTCTGGTCCAGGGCTTCAAGGGCCTCTGCTGCATTGCGCCCCCGCTGTACCACACCCATCTGGTCTTCCCAGCGGTGGTTGATCAGCAGCGCCTCCCATTGCTCCGCATTAGGGTTTTTAGATGCGGCTGCATCTAATTCACTCGCCTTGTCCCTCCATACGGCGTTGTCCGTCCACACCCCTCCCCCTACACTATAAAAAAAATAATAGTTAGCGGTGCCCGGTTTCGATCCGACGACCCTGTGGGCGGAACGCGAGATACATGGTGCTCTTCCCACTGCGCCACAAAACCGAGACAGAATCAAATGCTACGAACGCGCCTTATATCCTTGACTCATTCAAACTACGTCAAGAAGCTACTGATACAACGCATGATGGGGCAATGAGAAAAGAAGCTCCCACTTACAGCAACAATGATGGAGTAAAGGTCGTTGCGACAGCGAAGCCCCAAGCATACCACTTAAAGAGATTGACCAAGATGGGCCAATAAAACATAATAATAATCATAAAACATAATAATCATACACGTTCCCGACACGTGTATTACACTCAATATTACAAGGTTCCAACGACAGCACTTCCCTCCTCCACATCCTAAACTCTCAAAAGAGGAAGAATCCCTACTTCGCCGACTGCAAAGCAGTACCTTCCCTCACCCAGTCCACCTGCATCGCAAGTTTCCAACGCAATTTCCGGCCGAATACAAGTTCTGCTTACAACCCGGTACTCTTCCCCACATCAAAATAGAGTGCAAGCCTGACCCCAACCTCCTCCCGCTTCCATCCCCCCTTCCCATCCTTGAGCTGTGGGAGAACCTGGTGACCAGCAGCGATCTGGACGTCCAGACACTTTTGGCCTCCAGAGTGAAGGCTGCCCGCTCATCACATGGCTTCCTGGAATAAGGAACCACTCCCACTTCACCGGCTCAATAAATTTTTTCCCTCACTCCTACCCCGCCCCCCTACCCCCATGAGCCAAAAGCGCTGCGTCGTAGCTACGCAGGGATGTCCTAGGCAGCGATGTGGAACTGCACGCGCCGGGGCACGCTGTCGAAGACGAGGTGTCCGGCGAGTAGCAGGAGCGGAACACCACCTCTTCACAAGCCTTCACGTTCTCAAGACGGGTCTTGACCATCACGGTCTCCAGGAAAGGGTGCATATCACGAATACGGGACGCATTGTGCAGTCCGCTGATAAAGTAGCCAGCGTAGCCAGCTAAAAGCCGAACGCGCGCGCTGAGCGCTCTTCATGCATGCAATTTACAAGCCGCTGTATTTATTGAGGTCGAGAAGAGGCTCTGCAGGCAAGTACTGGCAGCGGGCCATTTCTGTTGCCTTCTCACGGTTCTTCGCTTCTCGTAACACGTCTGACACCTCGTCATAAACAGCGTCACTTGGCGGCCAAACCCGACTTTCGGCATCCAGATCAATGCGGGAACCGCATTTCGGCGTCTATTGGCACCCGACAAAGCAGATGCTGCAGCGGGCACCCATTAAGCGAGATTATTGTTTTACCCAGTTCACACAGAGCGCAAAGCCCTGCACGTCCTGCAAGTACATGAGTCAGTCGTCCTCCCTTTCGTTGCGTAAGTCATCGGAACCACGCAACATTTGCGTAGGAGGTTCAATCGCGATTTACAACACGGTGGTTTTCGACGAGCGGCATTTCGCTCCGATCCAGCCTCTTCCACCGTGCGTTCCCCGCTATCGACTAGGGCCTGGGGCGTCGGCACCCATACTGGTCTGGAATGAAGCTCTCAGCCGGCTGTTACGATGCAGCGCGCTGTTGCCCAGTGGACGTGTGATACAAGTTTGGTGCAGAGCGGTGAATTTTGTGTGTGTGGCGGTGAAGTCCACCCTCCTCAAACAAGTTAAAGGGGCACTGACACAAAAATTTAGCATCTTGTTTTTTTCGTTGCGATAAGTAGCTAGTGACCTACTTATAACCTGTAGAAACCTCATTTGCTTCAGCGTGCGACGGTTGTTTAATTAGAGGGATTTTAAATGCGGCCAGTCGCAGTTTCGGTTTCAGCGAGTGCCGCGAAACGATGGATTTTGGGTGAACAAAGCTGACCACGTGACCGTCGGAGGGATATCACAGAGCAGAGCCGCCGTAGCACTGTCGAATCCGCATCGACGGCAGTTTCTGCGAATGCCCCCACGTACTGATCTCGTGAAGCGCTTAATTAAAAAGCGACCGTGGATGTGACGCAGGCGCTGCGAGTGCAAATGCTACCGCGGCTAAAGAACGACGCGCGACGCTCCAGGCGGTGGGTGGCAAGACGCGCGCTGGGAGCAGCCGGCCGGTCTGCCTACAGATGTGTTCGGCTCAGCACTGCGGCGGATATTCGAGTGCCGCTCTCGTAAGCGGTGCAGATGACAATTTTTAATGCAACCCGCCATCGCATCATTAACTCCTTTCTCATTTAAGCCACTATGGTCGGGACTTGGGGACAATTTCGTGCAGCGGTAACAAGCTATCACTCGAGCTACCTGCGCCGGCCTGGGCCACTTCGCGGCCGTGGCCGCCGCCTGCACAGCGACCGTGCGGCTAGCTCAGTGGGCTTTTCGTGCCTCCGGCGCGTTTTCGCATCCAATGGTAATAAACAGTAATAGAAACAGAGTGCCTGGAATCGCTGTAGAACTTTGGTCGCGGCCAGCTGCCCGATTAGCTGACGAAATCACGGCGCCTCCGCCGCCAACGATCGGGTCGTTCGTTCTCGAGAGCAGAAGCTCCGCCCTCCGGCCCTCCGATTGGAGCGGCGAGCCGGGCGAGCCCGCGTAAAACGCCGGTAGTGCGGAAGCGGCAAACACAAACTCGTGACGTGTTTGGATGTTGTTTATTTACAATTGCGCGTGGTCCTCTGCTGGCTGCTCGGTTGCGTTTCGCACACTTCAAAATTGATTTTAAATATGTTCTAGGCTGTATTCGCCGCTCATATTTTGCAGATGATGTATATGTGTTCCCACCAATCTATCTCCGACGTTATCTCGCCTTCAAAATTTTGTGTCAGTGCCCCTTTAAGGCAAGCCGGAGCGTGTCTGTCCCGCGGACCCCTGTTGGCGATGATCCACGCTCGAGGCAGCTGCCGACTCTGGGACAAACTGGTTCTAGTAGTGGCATGTTCGGACCCCTCTTGAGAACGGACGCCGCCCACGGGGAACCCTCCTTTCCCCCTCTCTCAGACACAACGTGCGGCGGCTATCACGAGACCGGAGGAGGGTGTTCTTGTACGTTTGTACTTTTTTCCGGGGCGCGCGAGACACGCTGGAAGGCAGTGAGCTGTTTACGCTTGTGTGTATAAATTACCCCCTTTCGGCGACTCGTGTAAGAACGCTTCTGTCTTCCGTAAAGAGCGTTTCTCGGCGCGAGTCATGCTGTAATCCCGCAAAAATGCTAATCCTGTATTATTGCTGCTAATCTCTCACCATGCAGTAAACCGTTTAAGTTTTCGTCTCGGCTCTCTGTCGCCAACACCGAGGCGGCTCCCCTGCTTGCTGCTCCTTCACCACGCTACCACTACATGGCGGAAGCGATGGACCTCGGTACGTCGACGGCTTCGCCAATGTAACAAGGCCCACGCGGCGACATACACAAGGCGCGTCTAGCACGCTTTTCGGTCTGTTGCCATTTGACTGCAGAGATGTGTGGGGCTGCCCTCTTTACAGAGATTTCTTGCATCCGTGCCCCGTAACTCGTGGCAAAGAAGGAAAAGCCCTTCAGATTCATGTGGGAATGCAATCCGGCTTTCCGTAGTACCAGATGAGTGAGTTACTGTGGCGCGACCGGTTCCCGAACGAGAATCGGCATACTGCGAGCCGTGTCACAGGTGAACGTCACAACAACGGATTAGAACAAAGGATCGCCAGGCACAGATAGCTCTTATTCTAAAGAATCTGTCACCTCGTTCGCCGTCACGTTATCTAGCCACCGCATTCACGCGGCGTATCGGCTTAAAGGACCCAAACATGACCCCGCAGGGTCACGCACCCAAACAGAGGCTTCGAAGAGATACCCGCCTACCCTCACTCAGCCTCAGCCCCTTACCCTCATTCGATTCGGCCTTCTGGTCAAGAGTAACGGCATACATTAACAGGCTGTTTATGTAGTCATAACTATTCGAAACTCTTGAGCCACTGGCACTTGTTATAAATCTCCCTATTTTTTAGCGCAACGAAAACTGCAATTACGTTTGAGGCAAAATCTGTGTAATTAACCGGCAGCTTCCGCGGCAGCGGCAGCAAATGAAAAAAATTGGGTCGCGGAATACAAAAAACGACGCGTTCAAAACCGCCCAGCAAGACTCCGGCACGTGCGAGATGAAAAGAAGCACAAAAATAACGGAACTCCTGCTCGTGCTGTTCCAGGCAGAGGGCGCGCTAACACTGCAAAGGCGGGAAATTTGGACTGCATTGGACAAAACCTCGGTTCAATTAATCAAGAGAGGAGTGAGACAGGGAAGAGTGTTAGAGACCCGCCGCGGTGGCTCAGTGGCTAAGGCGTTGCGCTGCTAAGCACGAGGTCGCGGGTTCGATTCCCGGCCGCGGCGGCCGCTTTTCTGATGGAGGCGAAAAGCAAAAAACGCCCGTGTGTACGAGATTTCGGCGCACGATAAAGATCCCCAGGTGGTCAAAATTAATCCGGAGCCCTCCACTACGGCGCGCCTCATCGCCTGCGTTGCGTCGGCGCGTTAAACCCCTCAATCAATCAATCAATCAAGAGTGTTAGAGGGGTAACAATGAAGGTAATGACACCACAGCCAGTCAGGATTAATAATTGCTTTGCATTTCCGGCCGCTTTCACGTTGAGTGAAAATGCTTATTTTTTCTTGTAGCTTCATGCCTGTGTTTGTTCGGCTGGAGCCGGCGCGCTCTCACACGGCGGGGTCACGTGGCACAGTGACGCCCGAGCGGACTTGTATTTTGCGTTTTATGACTGGGCTTCACGCTTGTCCAGCGGCGCTGTCTCCTCACTTTTCTCTTTCCACGCCTAAAACATACTACTGAGAACTCCGTGTTTGCACTTATCCTTTCTCCCTCTGCTTTTCGCGGCCGCAAAATGGCCGCGTGTGCGTGCCTCTGCTGAGCGACGCTTAGCGTTTTTTTGCCGCTACGCGAAGTGTTCCCGAGGCGAGCCTGAAAATGACTCGGTTGTTGCGAAGTGTAAGCGACCAGCCACGGCCCCCGCACGGGTCGAGCGGAACGCCACGCGACTGCCCGCCTTTGTTTAAGCTCGGTCCCCTTTCGAGGAAGCCTTTGTTTGCGCTGCTTGTATCCAGTGACGACGTGATTTGCGAACCCCGGCCCGTGCTGCTGCTGCCGCCGCCTTCTTCGGCGCGGAGAAAGCTCTTCTTTCTGCTCCCCTGCCGCCTTGCCGAGGCCCTGCAGGGTTCGTGCCGTTCACCTGTCGCCGCACCGCTTTCATACGAGCCCGGTTTGTTTGCCAAGCATCGCGCATTGGGCGGAGGGGGCCCGAGGGGCGATGTAATGCGTGCTTAACGAGACGGGAAAGCAAAGCGGCCTGCATCTGCTTCCCCGGCGGGGAGCGGGGTTCGCGTAGCGCTTTGTTTCGGCCGGGGACAAAGCAGGCGAGGCCGTAGCGAGCAACTGGATACGGCGCTGCCCTGCGCGCCCGCAATGAGCCAGCCACGCGCCGCCTGCGCACAACTCTGCTCGGGTTGCGACAGGCTGCGCGCTCGCGCAGCCGCCGCCCAGTGGAGGCCTCGAGCGCATTTGCGAGGCGCTTTTCACGCATGTTTGAACTAGTGCCACCCGCGACGCTTTCGCGCCTTTTTTGCGAGCCTTCTTTTGCTAGGTAGCGCGGTCAAGAAGCAGGTATTAGCCGACCCATCGGGAAATCGTTCGCGCCGAGACACGTAAACCAGCCGGTGGAGCGGACGACTTCGGAGCACTGAGCCACTCGACACAACCGAAGCCGCGGCTCCAGGCACACGCAGTAATCCGTAATTTACTGCCACGACCACGCAGAGACGCACGGAGTCCCCACAGAGGAGATTCAGCGCCGCCAGGCGAGTGTTCATATCCGCTGTTCTGACTCTCGCGGTGGCGCGTGAAACTTGCGCTGCAGACAGTCGCAGCAGCTACGCGCACCGCTTCGGTCGTTTTTTTCGCGGGCTGTTCTATCCTGATCCTATTTGTAATCGGTATAGTTCAGTTTTGTCCAATCCTTTTTTGAATCCCCAACAGCAGTGATTTCCTACACACCGCCTAGAGGGTGTGTAGACCCCCCTCCCTAGTTTTCTGGACACCCCCATCTTAAACGTCTGGGCAGTTTGGTCAAGCCCTAATAAAATGAGGAATGAAATACCACGTTACCATCTAAAGCGAGACAGAAAGAGAATATACGCTCCTGTCTACTTCCAACCAAGGACCAAATTTCTCTGAAAATATGAAGCCTCACAGGACGCTTTAGCTGCAGTAGACATCAGGTGAAAGGAAAAAAGAATCTATGTTGTTCGAGGCACGAAACTATAAATGGATAATGTTTTAATACAAACAACGCTAATCAATATTGGAAGTAGGAGCAAAGCATATACCGACAGCCTCTCACCCAAACCTATTTCAACTGGAGCCACCTTTGGCTTGCACTGAGTGAAGCAAACGCACATATAATTTACTTCATTGATTCGGGCCTGTTTTTCGAAAGAAGCCTAATCTTTAACGAAGATATTTTAACATCTACATTTAGGATTGGCAATTTGGCGAGGCGAAGAGCTACTGAAGTTAAACCTGACGTTAAACCTGACCGGAAGCTAAACCTCGCCTGAAGTGTAAGCGTCAAAAGACAATCTGTGCCCGCTTTATAAGTGCTGCGTAATTCGCGTAATCTCTAAACATTTTTTTTTCGAAAAACTTATTCTCGTCTTGGGTCTTGGCAACAAGTTTGAGAATTTCCTTATACGTTGAAAAAATGGTCAGACATTTGAAAACTGAATGCTCACCTTTTCGGTAAAAACCGAATTTCTAAAACATCAGTGTTTTTCAGATTATATAGAAAACACCGCCTCCCAAGTGTATATAGAGAAAAGGAAACATACCTTGCCGGGATGAGCACTTGGTTTCAGTTTCAGTTTCAGTTTATTATTCATTCCAAAAAAGCAGTACAGTAATAGTATTATACAGACGACGATCCCAAAGTTAAAAACTGTAACGGGACCCTCGATGAATTACAACAAACAATAAATTAGATCAAGTAAACAAGCAACATGTAATACGAGTGAATGGCAGCGAAAAACAACGCAAAGAAAGAAAGAAGAAGAAAAGAAAAAGAAAAAATAACATCTAGTTTAATGACGAACATTGTCAATCAAAATACAATTATCTAAATTGCATACCCAAAAACCCACCCCCCCCCCAAAAAAAAAGCCCATAAATAGGCAGCTAATAATTTAACAGAAAACTTTTAAGCGGCTTTTTGAATAATGACAAAGTAGACATCGATTTAACAGAAAGAGGTATGTCATTCCATAAAGAAATGGCCGCAAAGGAAGCGGTCATTTTTCCATAATTTTTGCGCGAGGCGGGTAGCAAAAAGTTAAGGTTGGTTGCAAATCTGGTCACATTGTTGTTTCGTAAGAAAACTGGATCTATAAACTCAAACGGTAGCTGTGCATTTCGCGATTGAAACAAAAAAATGGCTATGCTATAAAAAAATAGGCGTCCGTTATTTAACTATCGGACTAAAAAAAAAGAAACAGTTTGTATAGTTTACCTAGCCTCCTACCTCTTCCCTTCAGCCATGTCCTGCAATTTATTCCTAAGAATTTTAATTTTCGGGATTGAGACGGAGCCATCATATTCAAGAATTAATCGTACGGGCGCAGCACGCTGGTTTTTCGGAGGCTTGGAGTGTTCGAACCTAGCAAGAATACACCTCATCACAGATTTTTCATCTACGACAACGTTTCAACGAAATCTACGCGCCAGATTAAGGACTGCCGGTATGTATTTTATGGCGATTAGGGTGAAAACTTCCGAGCGTCATTTTCAGCTGCCACAACAAGGTATACTTCAAGGAGTACCAAGGTATCACGGAATGTTTTTGCGTGCACTTGACCAATTCAAATACCTACATATTTCCCAAAAACATCACTTTATGTTTTTAAATCAATTTTATAATTTCCAATTTTTCGTGCGCGCATACACGAACCGTTATGAACCATAACGAAGTATTATTATTTGTGGAAGGAAACAAGAACCGAAACGAAATACATTTCGCTCCGACACCCCGTTTCAAAGTGCGTATATTCTAGAGCAAGGAAAACTAATTTCTACGTACATTTTACCAGAACGTATTATTGTGCATCAAAAATTAACCGCTTTCTGAAGTGATCATCATCATCGTTTATTTATCACAAGACAATAGAACCTGAAGATATTTGAGCTTAATTACAGGACGAGTGTTACCACTTCACGAATTTTCATAGTGGGTAGCCCGACATTCTTGCTCGTATGTCTGGCTTTTAAGCCAAACTTTTGCCGGAAAAACAATAAAATGCGTGGATTATTTCATGTTTATGTTCCGCATTTCCTTCGCCGCTGGTTTAAAATCTTACATACGAGATACCGGCGGAACTAAGGCAGCAGCCAGGAAAAACGGGAACGTAGTTGCAGATAGCAACCAAGATAGCAAAGGCGAGGGACATGGGAGTTTTCACGATGAAGGCCCGATGTATAAGGTGGCGCGGGTAAGAGCGACATCTTCCGAATGCACCCACCGAGAAGCTGGGTAGGGCGCGCGGAGTAGATAACTCTTCGCCAACGCCTGCACCGCGGCCAGAAAAATTAAAGACTCATGGGCGGATGAAGAATAACTTGGCACTCGATGTCCCTCTGACCGGGGACGGCTCAATACGCACGCGTTGCTCCTGCTTTGGAAAGAAACTATCTCCGCGCCCCCGCAGCCAACGAAGCCACCAGATCGGGCCAGGCTTGGCTCAATGTCTCTGCACGCGCTGTTGTTCTTTCTTCTGTCGCTCTCTGTACGCGGACGGAGAACGCGAACTTTCGCCCGCATGCGCCATTTATTGTTCCCCCAATAACAAACCCAAGCGTGCTCCTACCATGGCAGTACCGAAACGTTTGACCCGCGGCGCCACCATCTTTGACAATCTTTTGAACAAGGCATGTTGGTGGACTAGCTGGCTCTTCACGCTTACGCGTGAACCGCATGGCGCGTTTTTGCATGCGATTCGTGCACGTCGGCGTTGCGCGTGCGAGTTTCCCTAGTCGACGATTCCGCGCGCGCGGCAGTGGGAGGAGCCTGGCGACTTGAGCAAATGGGGAGGCGCGCGCCTCATGGCTGCAGTTTCGAAGCGCTCGAGACAGCCGGCTGGCTCCGCCAGCATAGTCTGCGGAAGATGTTTAAGCTCACCGACCCGGCAGATATTACATGGGTGCTTTCACTAGCGGCGCGGATGATGTTTTATAGTACCGTTCTCGCCTACATTATAAGCTCCTTTACCGCACAAGCAACTTCATGCGTGTCTTGAGCGGTATTTTAGAACGCGCTCAGAAGGGGTCGCTCGAGCTCCCGACACAACCTCGCGGTCGAAGCCGTCGCCATGTTCCCGCCGCCGGCCGCGTCGCGTGCAGCGTGCGGGTGGTTCCGCGGCAGCGTCAGCGCGCATGTGGCGTGCGCGGCGCGTATTCGCGGGCAGAAAACGCTCCATGCGGTTCACGCTTTAGACGTAAAAGTGGGCGCACGGACGGGACAGCGAAAAAGAAGAGACCGGGAGAGCGCCCCTCCTGTCCTCTTTTTCGCTTTCCCACCCGTGCGCGTAGTTTTACGTCTAAGTGAGACCATCTGTTCGCTGGGCCTTGCGCATTGCAGGAGAAACGGCCACCAAGCGTACCCAGTAACTGAAGCAGCAACTTGCGCGTTGCAATGCTAATTGGCTGGATTACGCGCTTCCGTCGGTGCCGAGAAAGAGCACGAGGCGATTGCTTGAACATGGCGAAGCTTGAAGGTCAGATTGACTCTACCAGGTGTTTGTCGGGTTCGTACCTGGGCTTCGCTCAAAACGCGACGTCCGTACGAGAAAAACAACAAGGCGTGAACTAGAACACAAAAAACGGGCGCCCGGCATCCACGTCCCTAATAGAAAAACATTCCTTTCCAAGGCGCAAACAACGCGAGCTTGACTCGACAGTTGCGACAGGTGCTCATCCCCGCCAGGATTATTTCAGAGGGGAAGAAGATGCACCGAAACTCGCCGCCGTCGTCCCTTCCGCAATGTGAATTCTGCAACCAGCCAGGCACTCGCAAGCACATCATATGGGAGTGCGACAGCAACCCAGCCCTGTGACGCCTTGCCCCATCGCCTGAGCAGTGGGTGATATTCCAGCTTCCGACCACAAGGTAAACTTCTGCTGGTTGAAAGGGCAAGTCGAGCCAAGACGGTGCATACATTCCTGAAGTTAGGGTCCACCCCACACCTAATGCTTAATAAAACAATTAGCAGTGGCTTAGCTCGGCTATGCCAGGATATACGTAGCGTGAGCTAAGGTTCAGCTGGTTATTTTTAGGTTTCCTGGTTGTCTAGGATTAGCTTATTATCATGCTTACTTTTGCTAAAACAATTTCCAATCCAATCCAATCCAATCCAATTCAGTCCAGTTCAGTCAAGTCCGGTCCAATCCAATCCCGTCACTGCTCCTCGCGCATGGCTCCTCCTGCAGCACGGCTCTCTAGGAGCCACGCGAAACGGCTATCAAGCGGCTCCGGCGCAGCATCAGACTTGGCTACTACGCAACGGAGGCGCACAGCTTGGTACGCGCCGGCGCCAGTGCGTTTGCCGCGGCTATGAGATCACTCCTCCGGAATGCGCACACCGGCGAATGTGCAGACCCGATTCTCTACACACCCGTGCTCCAATTGGATTGGATTTAAATCCAACACAATCCAATTTAGTCCAATCCAACCCAAACGAATCCAAGCCAATCCGATCCGATTCATGCGCAGGAGGGCCCTTCACGGCCCACGCGAAACTGCGCAACCTCGGTAAGCGTAGCTTACGCTACAAAAAAATTCTCTCTCTCTCTCTCTCTCTCTCTCTCTCTCTCTCTCTCTCTCCTCTCTCTCTCTCTCTCTCTCTCTCTCTCTCTCTCTCTCTCTCTCTCTCTCTCTCTCTCTCTCTCTCTCTCTCTCTCTCTCTCTCTCTCTCTCTTTCTGTCCCACTTCACGGCGACATGAACGGGCACTGGCGTAACGTGTAGGAAACATCGCAGCCATTTGAAAGCGTGGCCGGATCGCAAACAGAGCGTCTCCAGCGGCAATAATGCAATGCCCTTCGACACCGCGAGGCGAAACAGGGTCGTTTCAGGCGTTGAGGACACTTCAGCACGTGGCGATTGTGAATGCAAAAGCATTCACGATCCATAGCTGCTTGCATTTAAATGCTTTTTTTTTATTTCACTCATTCACTGCGACGCATGCCTCATTTTGGTGAGCGCCCACAACGCCGATGGTAAGAGCCAGTCCCTGACCCCTCCCGTTCTTGACCAACGACGTGAGACCCTGAGCAACGCGACTGTTAAAGCGGTTCCAACAGAGCGGCGTTTACCCCGCAGTGAATTAGAAACGCAGTCTGGGAGGAAGACACACATGGTGGGCCGAAAGCAAGACCATGCACATCCCACGAGTCAGTGCTGGGCCACGTGGCGCGGCTTGTACTTGCTTCTGGGGCCGACGCAGGCGCGCAGGCACTCGGCCAGCCGGGGGAAGGCGTCCGAGATGCAGGCGGTCTTGTCCCAGGGCTCGCAGCGCTTGCTCGTGTGGTCGAAATAGTGCGTGTACACCTTGTCGTCCCACCGGCACGGTCGCACCACGCTTTCCAGGGAGCCCAGACCACAGCGCGCGTCCCTCCTGCTCGCTGCTGCTGGGACCGGGAGTATCACGCCCTGAGAGAGGCTCACGCACCACGCCGCTTCGCTGCTGGCGTGCGTGTCGCTTTTAGGCATGGCCTCGTTTCAGGCATGACGCGTTTAACTCACTTTGCAGGAGGTAGTGCTTAACCTTTCAAAACCTCCTACGGAACACTATTAGCCATACAGAGCGCGAATGCGTTTAGTGATGTCGGCCATGGCATTCGAACCGTACTGCTCGAGCTTCGTGGAACGTCCGTGCCTTTAGGGTCGGAAGATGACACAAAGCGTCCCGAACTTTCAAAAGGGGGGGAAATTCAAAGAGAAACAAAACGAAACGAAAGGAAAAAAGAAATGTTTTGTCGATTACTTTTTGCGTTAAATACTCATTGGGCACCTATTGTGGCGTCCCTTATTATGCAGTCTCACACACGGGCCCGACATGATCCATCGAGGAGCGAAGCCCCTTTTCATTGCTAGAAAAGCTGCTTCCGTTGCAAATGTATTTGAGTGCGGGAGTTGCAAGGCTCCAATTGATAAACAGCCAGGTATTTTGCGACACTGCAGCAGCACTACCGTGACCTTCCATCAATGTTGAAGCATTCGCATACATTAAGGTACGCCTGTGGCACGGCTCTTATTTGCCCAGGAGCGACGGTCTACGAAATACGAGGTAAAATAAACCACCAGCTTGGAAGTCTACTAACGTGGTCCAACAACAAACATCTCTCCCTTAACCTTGATGAATCCAAAAGCCCCACCTTCCACTCTAGGCTGGAAAAATTATGTTCCGGTCGGTTCTTCATTTCCTCAAACAACGAACATCCCCAGCAAGTCTCTTCCCACAAGTAGTGGGGTGTCATTTTTTCCGAAGCAGATATGCACCTGGCGTCGCAACTCCGACACGTTTTCTTAAAGATAATGGGTGTCATATCTTGCTAAAGATTTGATGTGGGCATAGTTCGCGTATTGTACTTAGTTTTTGTTCATAGCCACGTGCGGCAGTGCCTAAAGTCTTGGAGCTGTACGTAAACCCCATATTCGAAACGCAATGTTCCATTACAGACGCTTTCCCTAAAAATTGCGACCTCTTCAAATTATATGGAACCTAGCAGAACGCTGCCCAGTTAACACGAATACCACCCTTTACCAGGCATAAACGCAAAAAATATGCAAAGAATTCACAACATAGTATAACATAGCGATCTTTTGCCATTGAGTATACTTTTCTACCCTAGAGGAAACACCAGAGCAAAAACTCATAACCAGATCACTTGGCCGGAATGTCGTACACCTACGAAAAATGATTAATCCAGCTCAATGGGTCCTATATCTTCAGCAGTATACGTCAAGAATAAAACCAGCTTTTCTCTGGCTTTTACACTACATTTACTAAGTCTGTAAAATAATGATCAATTGCCTCTTTTCACTGACATGTTAAGATTATATAAACTGTGAAACAGCGCTTAAACGAAGACAGTAAGAGAAGACACCGACACGAGCACTGACTATCAAATTAGCAATATTTATTGCTTGCGGAAATATGAAGCTATATATTCAGGTTGACGATGTTTGGTTGCTTCCGGGCCATTATGCGTTTCCTACGCAAAAATGTAAGAACACTAGAGAGCAGTCGGAAATGGAAGACACGCTGCTTCGAATACTGTCCTTTTGCAGCCCTAACAGCCGCGGTGCCGTCGGCTTACCTTGTGCACAGGCATCCTTGCAGCTTCTGTGGTCGCTGAAGCCCACGTTCTTGTCGACGCACTCGACTTTCGGTATGAGCCGACAGCGCTTGCGCTCCGAGTCGAACACGTAGTTCACCTTCCGGAACAGGCCCCGCGCAGTCGCAGGTCTCGGCCTTGCCGCACCTGCCGGCCTCTGCGCGCGCGCGGCAGAAGTCAACGGCACAACCATTTCTATCGCCCCAAAGGCGGAAACCGCGATCATTCCACGGTTCTAGCCACCGAAAAAAGGGTGCTTAATGCAATCGACAATTCCTGCTCCATGTTATCGCAAAAAAATAAAATAGAAAATAAGGCATATGCGTCCGAAACCGACGCAATTAGTTTTCACGGGTTTCCTAGGGCTGTTTCCGATAAATCAATTTACGAGTCTCGCATTGCAAAGGTGCTTTATGCGATGCAGAATTCCTGTTCATGTTTGAAGATGCAAAGGTAATTAGTTCGCGCAGGTCTGTCGCAACAAATCAATCAATCAATCAATCAATCAATCAATCAATCAATCAATCAATCAATCAATCAATCAGTCGATCAATCAATCAATCAATCGCTTAGTCCACCTTTTAATAACATTTCTAATCAGAAAAACAACCGCGAACATCCAGCTCTTGCATAGCGCGTCATCTTTCAAGGGGTTGTGTATGCGTATTTGTTGTTTTATTGTAAATGGGCGGGTGGAGAAACAAGTGGAATAAAAATAACACAAATTTTGCAACAATTTTCAGCGTCTGCTAGCTTCTACAACTTTTCATCTCCTTTCCAATGCACTTAAAACTGGATTGCACAAAATGAGCCAATCGCGAATGGCCTTTACCGGCTAGGAATTAAATCTGCAGCGGAAAATATCTTGAGGTATAGCGTTATGTGGAAGAAAATAAGATGAAAAAAATCGGCTACCTACGCGCGGATGGAGGAAACAGCAGATCTGGTTGTCTTCACTAGCTTTAGCTTTAACTAGCTTTAACTTTAACTTTTCTTTTTTTCTTTTTTTCCTCGTACCATTGAAGAGTGGAACGGTTTGCCTGCAAGCAGTTTACACTCTCCTGAGCTTATTTACGCCGAAATTTGAAATTGTTTTTCTAACTATTGCAACTGTTCCGCGTTTCCCTCCCCACTCTTACCTTTCATTGACTTTGTATAAAAATGTTACGCTTTCCGCTTTCTATTTTCTTCATTCCTTTCTTGATGTTGTAATTGAAATGTTGTGCATAATAACTGTATTACCTTGCCCCTCCTGCTTTGGCCTCTGGCCAGCAGTATTTGTAAATAAATAATAAATAAACTTTAATGGTCAAAAAGCAAAGTAAAATTAGCTAAATCCATGCAAACTGAGTTACATCAACGTCCGGAATCCACCCTTCTAAACTCCAGTATCGAAATTGCCAAAGTCTGAAGCCAAAGTCAACTTCAGCTCAGCCAAATTCCAAAGCCAACGGCCCCGCTACGAACCTAAAGGAAATGCTGTGCGCCAGAATGCGTTGATAGCTTAATCGGATAGAAGCCAGTTTCGTTACACGAGGCACCCTAGGTCGATTCCAATCGAGGGAAGCGTTTTTCGTAAAATGTGCTGTTGGGCTAGTTGGTGCATTATGAATTACGAAAATTGCGCTCCATAGACAAACAGAGGAAGGAAGACAGACAGTGCGCATTGCCTGTCTTCCTTCCTCTGTCCATTTCGGGCAATTTTCGTAATTCATGAAGCCTTTTTTTTTTCTTTCTAGGTGGCTGCACATGTTATTGTTCCCCACTGCTGCTTACCCGTACCCCTTGGTTCTTAGAGGTGGCCCAGGGGTTAGGTTGGTGGTTTCACGGCTAAAAGTCTCGGCATTGATCCCCGGGACCTTGTTAACCACATTTTTTTCTTTATGCGCACCCTCCCAACACTCACTTCTTGCTCGTGGGCTCCTTGCCTCCTCACCACTTTTCCGCAAAATTCTTGGCTTAGTATTTACCCCCTCTTAACTTTGCCGATGATGATAGTTTTTCGTTAGCTATCCGCTCGGACAGGGCTCAAGCTTAAGGGGCTCCGCTGGTAAAGAAATGGTATAATCGCAGCAGGTTGCGGCCTATCATATTCCTTTTTCAAGGGTTAAACGCAGAAATGTAACGACTATTCTTGGCAACCCAAGGCTATTTTCTGTTTTACCAGTGGTCGCAAAGAATGCTGCAAAAAGTGAGTGTTGCATCAGCATGTAGGGGTAAACAGCGTATGATGGATGGGCCTTTAAATTCAGGGATCCCCCGAGGTGGTTGTGGCCTATGTAGCTGTCTGAGGGCCCTTGATGTAGTGAGTCCACTGTGCTTCGGTCCATTCTACGGACCAAATCGCTCTTCCGTGCATCACGTGAGACCACGTCACGAATTTCCGTGCGCTGCCGCTGGACCGTCGAGGCTTTCCTCTCTCTTACTTTTGCAGGGGAACACGATATGAAGCAGCGTGGTCTGGCAACGCCTGTGTCCCGTGGCTGGTTACCGCGGCAATTTGTAAGCTCTCCGAGGGCCCTGTCGCCCCGCCATCGGAGACTTACATTGGTACTCTGAGTCCTTCGTCCACTAGAGCCTCCAGTGTAGGAGATCCTTGGCATCGATTTCCGTCGGTCGGTCGTGTGGACCGGCCTTGACCGTCGTGCAGAGTGGACGGCCGCGATTGCCACAGATCACAACCGAGGGGAACGGACGAGGGCCAGATGCTTTGGCGAGCGGCACAATCGCGCCAAGTTACGCGAAGCTCCGAGAAGGGGCCACAACGGTGTTCCCACCGGTAACACGGGCGGCTGTGATCATGGGAAACGGATCGGGCTGCTGACGAGGGGGCGAAAAGAGCACCCACCGGCATGCTGGAGAGGATGAAGGGGGCCCACGGAGGCTACTGGTGGTTGAAGGGGGAGCGCGGCTATGGGGGAGGGAGAGCTGCTGCGCGCTCGTTTTGGAGCGAGTGTGCACACCCGGTAGTGCATTGCGCAGGGCCGACGAGCGAGCATGTCGGCTTCTATATCTGAAGTTTCTTGGTGTGGAAACACCATTAGCAGGGAATTCGCACGGCTGCTTAAAGGAGTACTGACACGAAATTTCAAAGCTGAGATAACTATGTAAAACGCTTCCTTTTTATCAGGAGATATCTCCCAGCAAGTTTCAACAGCAACCGTTCAGCGAAACATATTTAAAATCCATTTTAATCTTCGCCCGCACGAGAAAGCCCAGAGCGGGCCGACGTGACATCATCTGCTACGTGCCCAAAACTGCCGACGTCGGGGCTCCCGTGACGAAGCCGACGCGCTGGCTGTGGTTGGCGCGCGCTGCTCGGGCGTGTGTACACGTCATGGTTTTGGGACTGACGTCATGCTGCCCGGGCCTGTGGGGACGGCGAAGACCTCGGCCGGTCTGGGCGCGCGCGTGCGCTCGCTCGCGCGCGCTTCCAGAGGCAGCGATACGGCAAGAATGGTGACGCCATGTCATACATGCTGTCATGGCGGCCGCTCGGCGTTTTTTTGTCGGAACCGAAACTGGCACGAATAAACGACGCCGTAAATGAATGTTTACGCTGCGCTCGACCGTCTAATCTGTCATTCTATGATTAGTGGACTGGTAGGCACGCATAGCAGCGAAAAAAACGGAACATAAAAATTTCGTGTCAGTACTCCTTTAAGGATGCCTGTCTCGGGAAGACTTCTTCGTGGGCCTGCCGCCGTATTTGCCACTTTATATGTCGCTCGTGCAAAGGTACATTGAAGGTAGACGGCAGAAGGCGACGCGTGTATGCGACGGCCCGACGTTAGGCCTGAGGGGGTCAAACGGTATCCGAAGCTCAAGTATCACGGCTCGACGTTAAGGGCCCCTCACGTCAAGCCTCCTGACCTTGGGCGCACGTATACCTGCGCAGTTGCTGCTGTTAACCTATATGTGTCCCTGAGCAGCACACACTCGCAGCACTCTGCCACCCACGAAAGCGTCACACAGTCCCGTGCTTCTGTCCCACGCTTCATAAGGAACAAACTATGCTGCTTTGCACGATATTCCGTCGTCGACACTGAAGTTTGTTACTGTATATGTAAACGTAAACGTATAGTGTATATGTTACTGCATGTAAACGTACTCTTCAAGTTTACGATCTTCAGTGAACGCATAATTGTCGCCGTCGTTGTTTGAAAAGTGCAGCGAAACGCAGTGCAAGGAGTTTGCAAGTACCCCTGGCGCCTTTTGTTAGCCTAATTGTCAATTTTCGCGTGTGATGGCGTCTGAATAAAGAGCGAAGAAAGCATGTTTTACCGTTGTACGAACGGTTCGAACTTCTCCGGAGGTCCGCAACGCGCGGTGACAAAGCGTAGCCCGAGCCGCCAGCGTGCTCCCTCGGGACTCACCCTTGCAGGCGCGCTCGCACTCGTGGCTCGAGGTGAAGCGGTTGGTCTTGGCGGCGAGGCACTGCCTCTGGGGCCGCCACTGGAGGCACGTGCTGCCCGAGGACTTGCCCAGGCAGAAGTACGAGCGCACCGTGCGCACCTGCTCGCCCTCCGCGCACCGGTGGATGTCCTGGCCCAGCGAGCAGTGGGGCTCCGTCCGGAGCACTGCAGCAGCGGTGAGCTCCGATGACGGCGGCGGTGGCAGCGTGCCCGCTCATCTCGCACGCGAGAGCAGGCGCAGAAGGGGATTGGCGTCTCGGAGAGGACCGCCCAATAGGCTCGCCGTAAGCGTGGCGGACATGGCGCCAGAAGTGGCCACACCCATGACGCCTTACGTAAGAGTTAACGAGGGTGGCTTAACTCATCGGTGAAGTGAGTTGTTCTGCGCCTTATGCAGTTTAGCGCTCTGCGCGTGCTCTTCTGGGGCCTGCTGGTGACACCGACAGGACAGTACAATAAAGTTTCCCGGTGAAGCCTCCGGCGTTGCACTAGCAGGCGCTGTATTCGCTAAAGAATAATTACACCAATATAGGTGACGGCCACGGACATGGTGGATGTTATGACGATTTTGAGAATGATGACGATAATGGCAGCGGCAGCGCTGTTGTATCGGGCACGTCGCTGGCTTAAGAGGAAGCGCCACAGAGGCCTCACTGTCCTGTTTCCACTGGTCAAGAGGCGCCAGAACAGACATTCAGAACGTCGTTTTCTACCAGGGGACACTTCTGCTGCTCTTGCAAGGAGGAAACAAATAGAAGTCGTACTCACGCAGCTTCTCGCTTCTCCTGTCCTTCTGGCTAGCTGTAAATCAACAGCAGAAAAACGCCGCTGTACTTCCAGGGCACTACAAGCACTCAAGGTTGGAAATTATTGCATTCTAGAAAGGGCTCAAAGTGTGGTGAGTTGGTAACGACCCAACTGCGCGCTAATTGACGCGGACAGCAACGCATAAAGACAACACAAGCGCGGAGGCGCAACTGGATTTTTTTTTTTCATTAAACACATCAAAAGCACAAATACGCAAGCCTCAATGGACACGCCCTACATGCGTCACAGTTCTCGGTGCACTCGGTCGCACATACAGAAAACAAGAATAACAAGCATTCTAGACCTTCGCGAAGTGCCAAGCTTTCGTATGCGCTGATGCTGAGCTCACTTTTACCCTTCTTTTGTCGGTTTTCCTTTTTTTTTTGTTTTTTCACAACAGCATGAAAGCTTGTTATGGGTACATTCGCGGTACCATTTTTATTTCTTTAGCATGGGGAACTTGGCACCGCGCTGCCCCGTGCTTCACTTTCCTTTAAGGACTTTTTCGGGCTTTTCAAAGCGAAAAATGTTGGCCTGTCCGTCTGTCTGTCTGTCGGTCTGTCTGTTGGTCGCTCGGCCGGTGGGTCGGTCGGTCGGTCGGTCCGTCCGTCCGTCCGTCTGTCCGTCTGTCTGTCTGCCTGCCTGTCTGTCTGTCTGTTCTTCGCTCAATTCAGCCGTTAAAAGAATTCTTCAACATTTTTATAACAGAACATTTCCCAACCAATGCAGTGGGCGTAGAGAGGCTGGTGATGATGATGATGATGATTTCCCAACCTGGTATCACGCTTCGTTCTTGTCAACACTGTTCAGCTATAAGCCGTTAGGTATGTTTGAGGCGAAGCATAAATACGTTGATATTCGCAGTGTTCTTTAAACTAAACATAGGCGTGGGCGTAATTTTTGTAATAGCAAAAAAAAAACACGTTAAAACAATATTTCAATCGGAACATACAAAAAATCTCGAGCTAACAAAGGGTCCCAACATGTGGCTCTACAGCAGTTCGAACTATCGTCTTTCGACGAAATTTTCAGCGAAGTGACCAGGCAAGCGGCCATTTTTTAATATTAAACTGCCCTGGCCGCTAAAAACGGCAGATTCACTTCGCAGCGCAAAACAACAACAACAAAAAAAACAGGACAAGAGGGAAGCACACATACTCGCTCTCCCTTTCTTCCCTGTTTGCGTGCTGTTGGCGCTGGATGTGGAACACCAACTCGCCCAAGCATCAGCGGTGCACGGGAAGGCGGGACGTCATGGGTGACAGTTTTTTTAAACTGACTGGCTTTTTTGGGTGTGGGCGCTTTTTTGGGGTAAAAACTACATCGAAGTAACGTCACCCTCGCTCGCATCACCGCTGCCCAAGGAGCGGATGGGGCCGTTTGTGGGAAAAAAAAAAACGAACAAAAGGCCAATCTGTACACTGTACAGCGGGCATGACGCAGAAGTGGGATCTCTGTGACAGAATTCGAGCCAGACGGGCGTGAGAGCGATTTTAAGTTTGTCGATACGATGTGAATCATTATCAGTGAATAATTGCTGGATATAAACTCACAGTAAACGGCGCCGTCATCCTCCACTGCAGCAGCTTGGGTGACGACAGGACGGGAAGGCTTCGGCGGCAAACGCCAGCCTACTGGGACGACGGAAATTTCTGCGTTGTAAACAGAATACAGTTGGGGCGCATATTCCTCCATTCGCTACAGTTTTCGCTGTTTCTGAAATTACTGGGCGAAACACCAAAGAACTCGAACACTACTTCTTGCTTGGGGAGCGCGGATACGACCCTGGCACAGAACACGCACGCACACAAACATCATCATCACCACCACCAGCCTCGCTACGCCGACTGCAGGGCACAGGCCTCTCTCCCATTCATCTCCAATTACCCCGGTCTTGTGCTAACTGCGACCAATTTATCCCCGAAAACTTGTTGATCTCATCTGCCCATCTAACTTTCTTCCGCCCCCTGCCACGCTTGGCTCTTCTAGGGATCCACTCTGTTACCCTTAATCACCAACAGTTATATTGCCTTTGCATTACATGCCCTGCCCACGTCCGTTTCTTCTTCTTAATTTCTACTAATATGTCCTTAACACGCGTTTGTTCCCTGACCCACTCCGCTCTCTTCTTGACCCTTAACGTTACACCTATCATCTTCCGTTCCGTTGCTCGCTGAGTCGTCCTCAATTTAAGTTGAACCCTCATAGTGAGATCCAAGTTTCTGCCCCCTAGGTGAGTACCGGTAAGATGCAGCTGTCATACACTTTTTACTTTTCTACTTTAGCGACAATGGTAGGCTGCCATTCATTACATGAGAATGCCTGCCGAATGCACCCCACCCCATTCTTATCCTTCGAATTATCTCTGCCTCATGGTTGGGATCCGGGGTCACAACTTGGCCTAAGTAGATATATTCGCTTACCACTTCCACTGCCTCGCCACCTATCTCAAATCGATGTGTTGTCCCGAGGTCCCGATCATTACTTTAGTTTTCTGCATATTAATTTTCAGAAAGAATTAAGAAAAAATAGTAGAGGATATTTACAATGGGTCCACAGGTAGCATCATCCTCCATAATGACAGCAGTAAAATACCTATAAGGAAGGGTGTCAGACAGAGACACAATCTCTCCGATGTTATTCTCAGCATGTTCGCAAGAAGTATTCAGAACTTTGGATATGGGACAGGTGGGAGTAAACACTGATGGAGAATACCCCAGTTGCCTCAGATTTGCTGATGACGTTGCCTTGCTAAGTTACTCAGGGACGAATTGCAAGGCATGCTTACCGCAATGGAGAAAGGGTAGAACCGTGGGCACAAAAATATGGTACTATATATATAGTCCTGAATCAAATAAAACTCTCAAAGAGCGGGAAAACGTATTGTAAGTAAAGACATGGACACGCGGAACAACATTTATGACTGAGATTTACCACTGACGTTTCAGGACGCGAACTTCCTGTCTTTAGAATATGTGCGTGCGTGCGTGCGCGCGTGCCTGCGTGGGTGCGTGTTTGCGAGTGTGTGACTCGCAGCGGTGGCTCAGTGGCTAAGACATTGCGCTACTGAGCAAGAGGTCGCGGGTTCGATTCCCGGCCCCGGCGGCCGCTTTTCTAATGGAGGCGAAAAGCAAAAATGCCCGTGTGTACGAGATTTCGGCGCACGTTGAAGATCCCCAAGTGGTCAAAATTAATCCTGATCCCTCCACTACGGCGCGCCTGCGTTGCGTCGGCGCGTTAAACCCTACAATCAATCAATCAGCTTCTGTGTGTGTGTGTGTGTGTGTGTGTGTGTGTGTGTGTGCGTGTGTGTGTGCGTGTGGAAAATATAACCAATAAGAACTGTTCAATGCATAACTACAATACAGAACACGCCTCCCATTCACATAACAGGCTTTGAAACCAAGAGAGCTTTATAGACGTGCAGTACGCTTGGGTCGCGCCTACTGAGCTCAGAAAACGGATTGTAAATCAGCGATCGTTTTGGGAAAATGGGGTTCCAACGAGTGAAGTCCGCGCGATTCTCGTAGTAAGCCGTAAGCGAAACAATGTCCCGACCGAAACGCCATTGCTGGTGTCGCCGAGCTAGGAATTAACGCCTACAGGTTGATTCTGGGCGTAAAGGTTTAATTAGCCACTGAGACACTGAGAGCAACCCAGCCGTGACGCGGAGGCGAGCGGCTTGTTCTTTCTCCATGCAGTTCAGTCGGCGAACAAGCGGCGTCCTGCCGTTTTCTTCCGCGCGAACTTCGTCGTAAAAGTGCGCTCGATATACCCTGGGCGCTTTGGCGAGCATAATATTGGCAGCGCAGTGATAATGAAACCAACTCCGCACGATTTTTTAGATGCAGAACATCTGATTCACTCGCCTTGTCCCTCCGGCGTCGTCGTCGTTGTCGTCGTCGTCGGCGTTGTCCACCCCTCCCCCATTCTCCTCGCCGCGCCAGCTGCGCTCTCCGCCGCTCACCCCCCCTCCTCTCCGATAGCGAACTCTCTCTCGCGAGGGGCATTGGAGTGGGTTCGATTGGATTGGATTGGCTTGGCTTGGATTTGGATTGGATTGGATTAAAGTGGATTGTGTTGGATTGTGTTGCGTCATAGCCGCGGCACGTTGCGTCATAGCCGCGGCAGACGCGCTGGGGCCGGCGCATGTGCAGTAGTCTCTCTTCCGCGGTTTCCTCTCCTTCGGGCGCGCTGCGCATATAACCGGTGTGCCGTTCTCCGGCGAAGCAACATCCACACTTGGCTCAAACACCTAGAGTCCACGCCGCTTTACAAGTACGCCAACGTCGTCATCGACTGGGACCGGCTTACGCAGTCTCCTCAACGTTATGCGCGCCATAAAACGCAGTCCCTTCCCCGCTCCGCCTATGCGTCGCATCTACACAGGGATTCCCGCGAGGGGAGGTGGGAGTTTTTTAGATGCGACCGCATCTCATTCACCCGCCTTGTCCCTCCATCCGGCGTCGTCGGCGTCCGCCCCTCCCCCATTCTCCTCGCCGCGCCAGCTGCGCTCTCCGCCGCTCACCCCCTCTCCTCTCCGATAGCGAACACTCTCTCGCGGGGGGCATTGGATTGGATTCGATTGGCTTGGCTTGGCTTGGCTTGACTTGGCTTGGCTTGGCTTGGATTGGAATTGGATTGGATTTGATTAAAGTGGATTGTGTTGGATTGTGTTGCGTCATAGCAGCGGCAGACGCACTGGCGCCGGCGCGTCCCCTCACCGTTATGCGCGCTATAAAAGGCGGTGCTGCGTCGCTCCGCTCCATCGTTCCAGCGCCGTTCCTCCGCTGTCCAACACTGCAACGTGAACCCCCTATGCGTCGCATCTACACAGGGGTTCCCGCGAGGGGAGGTGGGAGTTTTTTTTTCAGTGCTGCGACGCTTGAGTTCAGTGAAAATGTATACTTAACTTGGATCCCCGATTCCCCGCCGGTAGCGTAGCCCCGCCGGTACCGTAGGGGTCATCGCACCAGACCGGTATTGTGGAGGTCGTGGGTTCGGATGCCACCCGGCGGGAATTTTTTCGCCACTTTCTTTCTTTCTTTCTTTCCAAATGACCTACCACATCCTCCCTTTTGCTTTCCGAGGTTTTCTTGACTGCCAACCCTTTTTTCTGTCTTATTTCAACGAGCTCCTCATTTCTTATTCTGATTCGCTACATGCATAGCGAGGGCCTCTGTTCTGGCAGTCTTGGTGCCATAGAGAGCTTAAGAGGGTTCAACGCTGGTCGACCACTCTCGACATGTCGTAGACACTCGAGTCACGGCCCGGGGTTTAAAAAGGTCCACTTCACCCCGAGAAGTCGGAGTGGCGCTGGCTACCACCCCCAAGCACCGGAAAATATTACATTGACATCAATACCCCAGAAAGTGGAGGGGGAAATAGCCCCGCCGGTAGCGTAGTGGTCATCGAACCAGACCGGTATTCGGGAGGTCGTTGGTTCGGATCCCACCTGGCGAGCATTTTTTCTCCACTTTCTTTCTTTCCAAATTGCGCGACCTGAGAGGCTCTCAAAGATTGTGCGTAAGGTAAATAACCCTTGAACGAAGCCAAGCTGTATCATAAAGCGCACAAGTAGGCTTGCAGATTCTGCGTCGGGGGTGGTCTATAGGAACCCCCTGTCGTTCAGGAAGCGCTACGTCCGACAAACAGGCAGGTGCCTTAATGTAAGGCTCAGAGAGCACCATGCGGCTGTGAACGCGCAGATTGGGGCTGGCCAGCCGGCTGATAATTGCCGCACTCCAGATTTCTCGCGGACCCGCATCTTGTACATATATTCTTCACAAACAGACCGGCGAATTCTTAAGGCCTTCATGATAGGCGAAGAAGGGTTAAGCTGTCTCCGCACACCGTCCTTGGCGCTGTCCGCCAAGGCAATGGGTTTTTTGGTGTGGGGGAGCAGGCTGTGCGCAGGCGAGGGGTGATTGCCGTATACACCTGTAAGTTTAGTTCACGCCGTGTGATATGGGCCGGCACTGTGGTGTGACTGACGCGGGCGATACTGTTTTATTCTCCATTTCCGCGTTTTATGTACATATTCATGTTTTACTAGAGAAGGCAAGGGTGGCAGGGGGTGGTAGAAAGTTTGATGGGCAGATGAGATCAAAAAGTTTGCGGGGATGAATTGGTCGCAGTTACCACAGTACCGGGATAATTGCAGATTATGGGAGAAGCCTTTGCCTTGCAGTGGGCGTAGATAGCCTGGTGATGATGATGATGATGATGTTTGCTGTGTTTCTGCGGCTTAAAGTGAGCTGAAGTTGTGGCGTGTGTTTCGTCTCCCCTTAATCCCTGCTGTTCGCTAGTAAGACGAATCCCTTAGTAACCAACTCGCCCAACTTAGCGCTTTAGTTCTATTTTTTATCGATAGCGCATTTTGTATTAGGCAATAAGTGATAAGCAATAAGGGCATTTTATCTTAGGCAATAAGGCCTGCTTGACAGACATATACATTACCATAAATCAAAGGAATGTCATAACCAGCATCTATTGTACACTTGATGAATGGCTTGACGTGCTTTTTGTCGCATTTCTTGTGCTTCATGTCAGAGCGTGGCAAGATTTAAGGACGCTGAAAACACAACCGGCACATTGTACCTAGAAGAGACCCTCTTAAGCGACCCGAAGCGACCCGAGTGCGAACTCGGTGCGAGTAGGATATGACCTCAGGCCTTCATTTGGCAAGCGCTGAGAGCTTGCCAAATGAGCCAAGGCGTGGCCGTGCCGGATAATTGCGGCTTTCGGCGTGTGCTTCAGGCGGGAGCTTTGGTGGAGTCGACTGGCTGAGTACTCCGGCTCGTGCTCTCCATCGGCCGCCGATGCTTATCCCTGGTTTGTTTCTAGGCGAGAACGATTTCCCGAAGGCTTGGATAACACGCCGCTCCTGACATTTGTACCTGTCTGCAGGCACACGTGTCTGCGTGGATTGACGTCCGTTCGTATACCTGGGTCATTGTCCGCATATTCACATTTGCTTGATGCTGTGCCACTTGTGTTTTTGTGGCTCCGGATATTGGAAAGTTTCGTTCCACGGGCGTTCGTCTAGACGAGGTCGCCTAATTTCAAACTGGCTCAGTTCTGGCTTGCCGGGGACTCCATTTCGTCGGACGTGAACTTGGCAGCGTTTACGACGTTGCGTCGGTCACGTCACTTCCGTCGGCCGTTGTGCCTGTGGCTGGCGGGGTTGATACGCGTGAGAACGTTGGCGTGCATCTTATCCTGCGGCGAGCTGCGGTCTGTAGCGATGGTCGACATGGCGTGTTGGGGGCGTTGCTTCGCTTGACGCGTGTTCTTCGTGCGGTGCGGGTGCCGGTGGTCTCTTTGTTCAACCTACGCTCGTGCACCTTCCCTCGGGCCGTTTTCGAACGGCAGAAATAGTTGCAAATTCGTGCTGGCTTTTCGCGTCGGCGCCCTCTCGAGTGAAGCCATTGTGGCGGGGAAGTTGGCGTCTCTCCCGTTCGCTGCCACATTTCTCGGTCTCTTATATGAGCGTGTCTTCGTCGGTGGGGCTTTCCATGTCTGCGTCAAGATTGCGCTCGCTCGTTGACGTTCTTGCCGTGTCCCCGTCGCCGGTCGAGCTCCCGTCAGTTGCCCGTAATATGCTGTTCGAGAATGTTGTGGTCAGCGTTTCTTTCGTGCAAACAGGTTCCATGTCGTTTCGTGCTCTCTGTGGTTGCATGCTCACGGCTGCGTCCCCCTGTACGACGATGGCGTTTGTCGGACGTGCTGGAGATTTCTCTCCTGACGGCTTATTCTTCCCGCCCACGCTGGCTGTCTCGCTGCTCCTGCACGAGTGTTATATCGTTCGTAGGCTCAACTCTGGCTGTAGCAAGGGGTGCCGGAGATCTTGTACGTTCCGGCTCGGTTGAACCGCATGCGTGTTTCGTTGCACATGGCAAAGTTGATTTCTGCGCTAGCGACGTTGCCTGACCATGTCCGGGTTGCAGCAGTGCAGTGGAGTGTGTCGCGAATGGCGTTTCTTCCCTGGCTAGGTCGCTCTGCGTGCGCCGTACGTTTCGTTGGTCGCATCCAGTGCCATTGGTCTGAGTACGATGTCATTCATGGGTCGAACATGGACTGGAACATCGAGTGTGAGGGATGTCGGCCGTACTGCCCCTGGCGCGTTCCGTGCGCTGGGCGTGTTGTTCGTTGTGGCCAGCTCCACCAGCCTGGCCGCCGTGATGTTGTTCGTCACCTGTGATGCGTTTCGTGCGGTGTGCGCTTCGTTCGTCGGGGGCAACTCAACAAACTCTGGTGCGATGTCGTCCGCCACCTCTGGTGCGTTTCGTGCGCTGTGCGTCTAATTCACGCTGGCCAACTTTACCGATGCGGGTGTAATGTTGTTAGGTGGGCTTGGCCCGGGACAGCACGTGCGGAAATTGTCGTACGTACCGGTTCGGTTGCCTTACGCACTCCGAGCGTTTCGTTAGTCTTGGCGAGCTCCACCAAGGCGAACTCCAGAACGTCCCTTCGGAGCATCGGAGTCTCATCATCTCCAATTCAGACATGACCGGACGTCGCAAATCCAACACGCTTGCTCAAAGCTAGTTTATTACGGGTGTCATATTCGACTACGGTTGTGATGAGAGCATACTTGGCGTATTGTACTTTGGTTTTGTTCATAGCCACGTGAGCCATTCCTTAAAATCCTGGGGTGGTACTTATACCATATATCCGAAACCGTTTGTTCCATTACAGAAGCGTTTCCTTAGAATGGCGACCTCTTCAAATTGTATAGCACCTAGCAGACCACTGTGTAGTTAACACGAATACCACCGTTTACCCGGCATAAACGCGAAAAAATATGCAAACAATTCACAACATAGTATAACACAGCGATCACTTGCCACTGAGTATATTTTTCTACCCTAGAGGAAACACCAGAGCAAAAACTCCTAAACACCTACGGAAAATGATAATCCAGCTCAATGGTTCCTATATCTTCACCAGTATACCTCAAGAATAAAACCAACTTTTCTCTAGCTTTCACACTACATTTACTAAGTCTGTATAAATATTGATCAATTGCCTTTTTTCAGTGACGTGTTAAGAATATATAAATTTTGTTGCGTTGCTATGGCACGATATGTTGTTTTGTGTTATGATATGTTATGACATGTTCATTTCGCTGCTACTTTTCTAATCAATGTACACTTTTTGTAGCTGCAAATATGTTTTATGGCACGATAGTAACAACGATTAGCAATTCAACGTGTACATCGACAACACTTGTCGAGTTTATCTAAAAAAAAATCCCGACATCCTGACTAGCGTGATTTCCCAGAAGCACAGAGAGAAACAAAACCACTCGAGGATGGTACGAGAACCGGGGTGCCCAGCTTCGATTTCACACAGCCGGGAGCAAGGAGAGCGTGGCTCAGCCTTTGTGTGTCGTCGATGCCGCGCATGCAGCGCTTGTTGACGCTAGCAGTACTGGGTGGTGGTTGTGGTTTGCGACGGGAAAATGAAAGGAAATTCACTGGGGATATTTTGAGCTCGGCAGGGAGCTCGCCTGCATACAACCCAGTGCAGGGGACAGCACCAGCCTCGCCTCAGACGGCTGCGGAAATGAATTTCGCGCAGGCTCCTAACGTTGGGAGGTGCAAGACTTATGTGCATGGCCTAGTCGTCATGCACAGCATACCGTTCTTGAAAGCCTCGTTCTTCTTGGAAGCGTGCTTGGCCTTACTTTTCCGGCCTGCAAGGAAAAGTGCGGATTTTGAATTAGCACGGAGTAATCACACTTCCACGGCTCCATGTACCTGTTGCTTAGAAAGACAACGCTGCAGAAAAGTGTACACCACAAATATACCCTCCAGCTCTAACTCGTTCTCGAAGGGAGGCCAAGCAAGCATTATCGGCGAAGACGTGTGCTCATCACAAAGAATTGCGCCAGGTACGCGTCGCAGAAACCAACACAAAATGCGTACTTCATAGGCTTCAGTTTCTCGTACGTGTATGAGTGGGTGCAGTGCTCCAGCGCTGGCGTATATCCACGTTTTCGCATTTATTTCAGCGGCGGTCACTAAGTGCCACGGAAATTCCGCTGCCTTCGTAATGTTCCCCGGAGACACATTCACTACAAGCGCACACTTGCTCCATGAGCAAACCGAACCGTCGGATAAAGAAATGAAACCGTCGGACGAAACCGTCGGATTACGCGAACTGCAAATAGTTCTACCTCACTGATCGAGGCTTCATTTTTTGGTATAATTTTCATTAGGCCACGCTTGCCAGCCACTGCTTTCCCGCCATTGTTGCCTGGTAAAAGTGGTGTTTGTCGACCTCCAAATGTGAAAAAAAAAAAATTACACCATCTTCCCGTAGGGGAACCCTGAGTAGTATGCGAAGCAGCCATGGGGTCGATTGAAGTTCCCATTAGTTTTCAGTTCGTCGTTTCCGTTAGGCTGAGGTACGTTGCTACCGTTATATTTACCGTTTGGTTTCCATGCTAACTACCACAGTTTTCACTTACCGGAACTACGAAATGGGAAATTGCGTCGGCTGTTTCGAATACTACTCAGGGTTCCCCTACGGGAAGATGGTGTAATTCTATTGGAGGGGGGTGGGGGGTGTTAGAGTGGAGAGGCATTAAAGAGAGAGACAGTGAGACGTTGTACGTGGTATGAATTTGTCTTTATTTAAGCATTATCATCATCATGTTCAACGTAGGTGACGTCGAGATGTAGTTGGCGTTCTGCTTTGATCATGACCGTCTTATGGTCTGTGAAATGTAAACTCAAGGGCTGTTGTAGTGGATGAACCCTAAAGTTGCTGAAGATGAGGTCGATGCACGTTCCCCGGATGGTTGTGGGCTGCTTGCAATCACGGCCCGCCGAGACTCGCCGACGCACGCCGCTGCCGTCGACGATGAAACGTCAAAGGCGCGTGAAGCGTGCTCGTCTCGTGCCGGCCCAGGAAGACACCGGCAACACTGTCGCTTCAGGAGCCATTAAAGGGTAATGCACCACCGGGCGTTCAGCAAGCCGAGCATGCGCAGTGGGGGTGCGGACGGCGCAACAACATGGCAACAAGCAAAAGGTGTGGCCTATTCCGTAGTGGGAGTGAAATTCAGGTCAGGAATAGTACTAGGGAGTGCTTCCAATTCTATAGATATACGCCGAGGTAAATGCTTTTTCAACCAGGATGCTGCCGATATGTGAGAGCATGCAGCCCGCGTCACAGTCAACGCCAGGCTAAGAGCGAAATCAAAGTGTTACAGCTCCTCTTTACAGAATGCTTGGAGGGAAGTGGGCTGCGGTCGTAAGTACTAGTGAATACGTCACGTTATCAAGCGCCGTATCGTATTTCAAACTTGAGGCATCGAATTCTTATGCACACGCTTCATCAGCAACATCTAATGTTCAGTAGCCGCATTCGTTGCACGTCTGCCAGACGACGTCGGGAAAAAAATGCTGCAGCTAGCCCGGGTACGCAAAGCGAAAGCTTGGCTTAGCTTGATTAAGCGTTAGTCTTTCTTGTTTAACCTTTGATTTAACTGTAATTATTATACTGTTCATTCAACGCCTGCATTTGTCTACGTTTCTGGTCCCGCTGCCGACGTTTTCCGAGCCCAACGGCTCGCTCTTCCTCAGTTTACGACGCTAGTTTTTCGCGCGTGACATTCCTCCAGTGAAGCAGCTCGCTCGGCGATACACAAGGGCTGGTGAGGCGCCGCTTGCTGCCTGCTGCTCAAAGCCCCCAGCTCCCGCGCTATTCTCGGAGAAGAGAAACGGCCCGGGCCTGCTCTCATCCGTGGACACGCTCGCGTGCACGAGGCGAGACACGTGACGAAGCGGTGAACCAGCTACGGAGAGCGCATGCGCGGAGCCTGCTCTGGCGGCGGCGCCCGGCGTCTACAGAACGCCGCTGACGGCGGAGCTCGGCCCGGCGAGTGACGTAATGCGTTGCCAAGGGCACGGCGCAGCTGCGGACAAACGAAGGTCAAATCCTCCGCAACGGCGAAACCGCTCGACGAGATTAGTGAAGATCTGCCTTAAAACAACAACGCTCACGGGTGCCCTCGGCAGGGAGGACAGCGCCGCTCGCGCAGCTCAGCGCTGCTGACGTGGCGGAAGGGTTCCGTCAAAACCAGCTATCAGCAGCGCGTGCTGATGGAGGAAACGGGCGCTGTGTCGCGCGTTGTGGTCAATGGAGTGGGAGTGGCAGTGGCCACGACTCGATGAGTTCGCACAGATTGATGATAGACGTTCCGCCGTACCGCGTGCTTCCGTGCCTCTGCAAGGTAGCACCGTAAGATACCAGGGGCCTTCCCTGGGGTGTTCATCGGGGAGCACTCGGGGCTCCTCTCCTGCCGGGGTGGGGCTCGCTCGCCTGGGGCGTCACGAGGAAGCGGGCAGCAGCAGCAGCGTGGGACGCTCCCAGGCGGCGCTGCGGGGCGTGGGCTGCTGCTGAGGATTTCAGCCTTCGTGGGCGGAGCGCCTCTAGTGTCACTATGTGCGTCCCACTTTGTTCAAGGCGTCGCATCAGCGGCTGTTGATGCAAAATACAACCAAAACGTGACGCATGGGCAGTCGGCCGATTGGGTGGCGGAACTGCGCAACATGTGACGCTGACTGAGAAAGAAAAAAAGTGCGCAGTCTGTGCTGTTCAAGAGCCTTCGTAGCGCTGTGTTGCCGCCATGATGACGCCCAAGAGCAACAAAATCTAGCACCTGAGTATCCTTTTTGGACAACAAAACGGCTCACGACACTGTTGCAACAGGATGTACACTGGTTCTATTGGCCCAATGTTTTCGTAACATGTGAGATGAAAACGGCATCTTTGCGTCGAATTTCACCAATTGGGGCTGGGATAAACTTGGGCTAGTGTGCAGCCGCGAGAGAGGCAAGACAGGAGTCACCCTGGCAACGAAGGGCTTCGGAGGAAACATTACCTGCGTAGCACCTCTCACGTGCGCACCTCCTCGCAAGGACTTCTGCTAAACGATGCATACACATTTAAACCTGGATGTAGCGAACCTATGTGTTCGCGACTACTGCGGAACGAAGGCGTTGCGGCGGTTAACCTTGATGTAACGAATTCGCTACGCTGATGAGCCATTGCTTTTGCAGTTATTCTTAAAATTCGGCTGGATAAGCGCACTTATTTAGCGAACTTAGCCCGCACCGCAAACTACCGTGCGTTTCCAGTGTCAGTGCTGTTTTGGCTAGGTGCTAAGGGTGCCTGCCTGCGTGTAGTCGCGCGTCTCCGCTACCGCCTGTGGTGCGGGGTCGTCGGGGATGAGCTCTGCTGCTAGAAAAGGAAACTTCTATTTTCAAGACGAGGTCGCAATTTTAAATTCCGTCTCGACCAGCGAGAAAGAAGAACGTCACCTCCCGGTTCAGTATACCAGCTAGTAACCTATCAACAGTTTTTAGGTCGGCAAAGAGAATCAAGCTTGCGAAAGGGCTCCTTTGTAGCATAAGCATGGTCGTTGAAACGGGTTAAGGCACCCCAAGTGTCAAAAAGCAAAAGAATTACTTAAACAACGGTTGTGAACGCGGGGGTAGGTGACCCTGCTTCGTTGGAGTGCCGTGTAGTGACTAAGTTCGCGGGAGAGCAGCAGGCGAAAATCGCGCAGTTCTTCACTGTGAAATAAATCCTTGAAAGTTGAGTTCACCATCACTGATGTCTAGCATTTTTGTATCGTTTCTGCTTCATTCACGCGAGCTTTTACTCGAAACCTGCGTGCAATGAAAACCTGCATGTAACGAAATATTGATAATTTTTGTCAACTTTGTTATATCCAGGTTGATCTGTATAACATCTCTTTCGAGAGGAAAGGGGCCGCTACATTCCGATCCTTGCTAGTTTATTTTGGTCGGGGTAAGTTCGGTACTCCTGTAGGGAGCAGGCATAGTCGACCAAAACATGATCATTGCATAGCAGTTACACTGCAAAAAAATGGTCTGCACGTCACACGACACGAAGGCTTGCTGCCAGAAAATTCTCCGAAAAGGATGACTCACCAGGGTGCCACGCTGCGGCTAGAGCTCCTCACTGAACTCCCTTCGTGTCGCCATCCCTGGCAGCTTGGGGCGTGGTGAGTACGCTACGTTTTTTTGGGGCACCCCGGCATGGCGCTTTGCAGGCACACAGGGGGTTCCGAACCCGGACTGCACTCGAGGGGCGCGGAAGAATTTATTCCGGCATGTGCGCGCTGTGTAAGTATTGGGGGTCCTATGGGCTTTTCCTCAGACGACACTTGAGGGCCCTTTTGGTAGCTGCAATTAAGCGCGCCCTAGCCGCGGGAAACAATTCAGGATGACAAGTTCAATAAACGTCAACAGGCGCGCACCGAATTGATAATGCCGCATTGCAAAGTCGGGCTCAATGCCAAGGTGATCGCTCGGGAAGCAAATAAGCAGGCAGCAGCGCCACGTTGCGGGTGGCATGAGTGTTGTATCATGCAAGAGACAACGAGGGGAAGAAGGCGCTGCTACTTGTATCTCCAAACTTCTGAAAACGGCCGCTGTGTAGGTTGGAAGTCCCGCCAATCAATGCTCCCGTGATCACCTTCAAATTGATCCCGGCTGTACATCCGTAGTGTGAGCTTGAAACAGTTAAATCCTGACGAGCGGTGATGGTGGCACGGTGTATGGGAACAACGAGGGCTCGTTTATCATACACTGTGATCTTCCTCAGAAAACTGTCGCGCAAGAACTACATTTTGTTCGTGTGCTCGGTTTGCGACAGCATAAATTGTAAAGTGCTTAGAGCTCCCTGCCAGTCACGTCAAGGCGTACAATAAAGTACGTTTTCATCGCTGTTGGCCCACACGGTCTCTTGAAAAAGATGTCGATAAAATAAATGGAAGCGAAGCATCACACCTTTTTTCAGACAGCCGATCGTGTGCCTTGTATTTTTCCTTTCTCTAAACGATAAAGTGTTGAGAATGAGGCTGAAGCACCCCGAGCACGTCTTGCGCTGCAATTACGTTTTGCAGGCTCTGGCTTCATCTTCCTCTGGGCTGCTTGCATGACAACTGAGCGGAGAAAAAGCAGGCAGAACATTGCTTATTTATTTATTTATTTATTTATTTATTTATTTATTTATTTATTTATTTATTTATTTATTTGTTTATTTATTTATTTTTTTATTTATTTATTTATTTATTTATTTATTTATTTATTTATTTATTTATTTATTTATTTATTTATTTATTTATTTATTTATTTATTTATTTATTTATTTATTTATTTATTTATTTATTTATTTATTTATTTATTTATTTATTTATTTATTTATTTATTTATTGCTACCTCAAGTGCTCTTGAGGGGTGGGCAGAAAAAAAAAGCAGGCAGAGTTTGGGTTCGGGCTAGTTGGTGGCAGTAATCCATGACTTCGTGTAGCGCAGAAGCTGGACACGCAAAGAAGGAGGAGATGGGAACAAGCGCTAGCTTCTGACTGGGCTTCCAACTGAAAAATGCGCGAATTTAGGCACGGAAGGGGGACATTATCGCAAACAAAGAAAAGAAGAAAAAAGAACAGGAGCAGGGCATCGTCAAATTTACCCACAACATTATTCGCACAATGATGTGACGTCGACAAAAGACAGCACGAGACCTTGAAAATGGCAACCCTTGGGAGCCTACATGCGCATGTAGGCTCCCTAGGCAACACCCCCTTTTAGATGGCCAATCTGCTTATCAGACGTACATTATAACTCGTTCTAAGCGCCATACATACACTTTCCGTAACTAAACCGTACTCGGATACAAGTTCGATTCTTGCATCGTCCCTCACGGCCATTTCATAGACCGGAACGAAGAACGCAACTGCATCCAGCCCTTGTCAACGCGCAAATGTGAGCTGGAGCAGTGAAGCGTAATAATGAAGCGCGGTAGAGACATAAAAAAATCGGTTGATGTCCAGCGCTAGTCCTGTGTGACCGTGCGCTAGTGTGACTGTTTGCTAGTCCTGTAGTCCTTTGTCTCGTCTCCACCGCGCTGTTTTAACACGTTTCCCTGCATTCAGTGCATCGTTCAGCAAATCCATCTCACGCAACAGGGAAAAGGTTCTGTGGTCAGGCGCGGGAAAGTTTGGACACTTACCTGTCACTTTCACATTCGACTCCGCTCCTGGTGGGTTTAAGAATACAAAAATAGGCGGTGATTTCACAAGGTGTTCACACAAGGACACGCGGTTTCGGGCGCTACGCCTGTAGGTGCAGAGCGCCCTTCCGCAGGCGTTACGGCAGCAACCGAGTACATGGTTAGGCACCGCACACGGCGTTAATAAACCGCTTGACCCTCGGGGAGTAAGGTCTAAAGCAGCAGCACTCCGGCCTCCCGCGAAATCCGGAACCATAGAGCCGAACGGCCGACGCATTGTAATGTTGATTGTAACGTTGACAAACAGGTCCGCAGACTTGGCTCTTGCGGTAAGAGTGCACTGACGGGACAAGGGGGCGAACTAGGGAGCAGGAGCTTCATTTCCGTGGGCGACTTATCAGACGCATACGAACAGGGACAGTAATGGAGCGCTCACAGACGTGTGTCCGTGCTCATGAATGTTGTAAGTTCCGAAAATCACGCCAGTTTGTTGGTCCCTACAGATTTCGGTTGTTTTGCAGTGCTCGAACAAAGGCGTGCGCGCAGATCGCCTTTTAACGAGCGGATAAACGAGTGTTTGGTCGGAGTGTTCGCATTTTCGCGAGGTGTCCACGGATGCATCTGCCTCTAAGGCCTACACAGCTGCATTCACATGAATACGTATCTGGGGGTTGCTTTGACGATACCATTGACAATTTCCCGAGCGTTTTAGTGGCGAACCCACTTAGGGGCTCGGGCTGTCGGCGTCTCCGGTCGTCGCCGTCGTTTCATGTAGTCACGGTACTAATACACCATGACAGTCGTTTTCCAACGCCCCGAGCTAGAGCGTAACACGCACTAAAAGAACACACCGAGACACTCGTTTTCCAACGCCTCGCGCTAGAACGCTGCGTGCTTCAAAGACACGAGACTTTTACAGCAGAGCTGTACACCTCTACCCCCAACAGTTTCATCTACGCGAGCAAAAACGCCAAAACGCCAAGAAAACTTACTGCATCCTTCGCCCCTCGTCAGGTTTCAGGTTAGTGGAGATGACCCGGGTTTTTTTCTTCGCGCGGGGAGGATTCTTGCTGGTTTCTTCATTACACTTTTGCAAAAGCCGGGAAGTTTGTTGGGGAAGGAAAAAACCGCCCCCACGCCCGCTTTCTGCGTTGTGCGAAACGCGGAATGAACGATAGTGAAGCGCGCTTTTCTTGGGGCTCGTTTTGGTTTAGCTTGGGACAGAGACAAGGCGTTGTGGAGCGCTAACGTCCTCCGCTTACTGTTTCCGCGAGAATGTAGAGCCCGGCGCTGCTCTTTGTTGGGCAACATCGAGCGTGACAAGACACGGGAGCAGCTCTCGTTCCTGTCTTCAAATGCGACCTGGGTCAATCTCCCCGTGGACGGGGGAGCTTCAGTCTGCCCTGTAGAAAGACGAGGATATCTGGCGTAGGCGGCGTTTATGGACCGAGCCATGGAATCCACTTTCCAAGGTAATTCGCAACGCTATCACGGCCAACGCTGCTCAGGCTCGGCAACTGCGGCAGTGATCGCGTTCTCCTGCAACTGGAGTCACGGCATGTGTGCTCGGGGAAATCCAGGCCTGAAGAATTGTGGCCCAATGGAAGCTGCTCAGCGCTGATTTCCTATGTGGCAGCTTGAAAAAGAATTACTTGTTCGCAATCGGTGTAGTACACTGTACAACGTACTCTGTACACTGTCCACTAGTGTAGTAGACTGTACACACTAAACTTTTTTACACCCTTTAGCCAAAAAGGTTGTAGCATAAGTGGAAAAAGGGTGTTTGGAGGCCTTTACGCCCTTTTTCTTGAATCTCAACACCCTTTTCCTACACACAGAACACAAATAAGCCGGAATGGGAGTAAATGGCTTGTGTCATAACTCAGTACCAATTCGGAGTTTTCAAAACTCCTTCCAATGGGAGTTTCGCCTTACTCCCATTATTTCGGCAGTTTTTTCAGTAGCATATGGGAGTTTCATTTTACTGCCACTACAATGGGAGTTTCCAGGGGTACCATTGGGAGTGTATTGTTTCCTCCAACTGGTAGTTTTCAGGGGGCGCATTGGGAGCAGTGTTGACCTGCATTCGAGGTTTTTTTGTGTGTGTTTTTGTGCGCTTCATATATATGCGCTGCAGTGGAATTTATTACTGCATTTGGGAGTTCTTAATAAGGGCACAGGCCGCATTTTTATTTTTCGTTGGGGTCACGTAATTTCTAGTCTTTTTCCGCTTCAAACGTTGAATGGCGAAACGTGAAAAGTTTGTTTTCTGCACAGTCAATTTATTGCATAAAAATTACATGAATACGATATACGTGCGAACACGTTAATAAGACAATAAAAACACAGAATCAACAAAACACCTACATCGAGAACACAAGGTATCTTGGAAAGAACTTTATCTACTACAACACTCCTCAACGAAACAAATTTAAGCCATTTGCAAACAATGAGGTCAGCATGTCGTCGGTGCGCTGTTTGCTTGCACCTGCCTCACGAACGCTGACGTTGCCGCACCCCCTGGCACGTTCTTCTGGAAGCCACAGCAGCACATTCATTAGAGGGATAGCAAAACGCTTTAAATCTGCGGTAACAAATACATAAGCATATTGGGCATCTGACCTGAAAAAAAAAAAGAAACGGCACTGTAAAGACGCTGAACTTGTCACTCTTGTGTCCAACTTTCCGTAATGTCTGAATGTTTGTTTAAAGCTACGCAAAATTGCACTTCTGTCCGAGACACCTGCGCTCACTAGTTCGTCAAAACGAAGTGTTCTGCTGTTCAAAAAGGTGCGCGACCCTTGTGGCGACCAACTTCTCAAAGTGCTTCATTTCCCTCTTTTCCTTGCGTGTAGTGTTCTGGGAACGAGCTTCAGGTTTTACCCCCCGCACTGCCCCTCTCTCCCCTCACCGAAAGTTAAGGAAAAATTTCGGTCGGTGTGACGCCTGCGCGTGCCCCCCTTCAAAAAAAAAAATAAAAATAAGCGGTCGTCTGTCGACTCTACAGAATGCTCCCTCGAATGGCGTTTGCTGGTTATAGTTACACGCGCCTAGCGTACGGAGAGCTCCCACGGGGCCCCGACCTTCTCCCTTTCCAGTGAAAGGAATTATTCGCCGGCGGCAAGCGGCAGTCACCCTCCTCGTAGCAGGCGCGGCTGGCACCACACCTACTTCTCAAGAAAAACGGCCGCCCTGCGACGTTTGACCGGCCAACTTCACCCTCGCTTGCCAGTAAGCCACAGACACAGCCTAACAAAAACACCTCACAGCCGTCCAGAGTTCGGACAGTTTTCATTCTGCTTGCGAGTGTGAATGAGTGAGTGTTCTGCTCGAGATCCGCGCAAATACGCATTGCTTTCACACCGTTCGGCCTCCCCAATGACGTTCCGGGCATGGTGCGGTCTTTCAAGCACAACGCTCACCTCCAGTGGCGGAGAATCGCCCGTGCAGTGGCGCGGGAAACAAGTTGAGTTTATTTGACGCTAGAAGGGGCACAAGTCTCCCAACATGTTGCGTACAATAAAAAACGTGAAAATCTTACCTTCAACCACCTCGCAGAGGCACAACCGCGTTGTTTTTAACGAGCCACTCTCAGCGATCACTGAATTTAGGCCTCGCGTCGGCTCGCTAGCGTATTCCGTCGGCTCGAAGGTCGGTGACTCGGAGGCGACGTTGCAGTCCGTCGCACGTCAGTCCAGGCTGGTTCGACAATGTTCGCAACGAGCTTCGGTTGTTGGGAAGCACTTCACATCCGTTCGTCCGGCCGGAAGTTCACACTGGCAATAAATGTTCGGGGCCACTGGAGCTCACACGACACACGACACCAACTGGCAGCCATTTTGTAAGGACGCGTAGAGGAGGAAGGGGTGAAGGAGGAGGAGAAGGAAATGGAGGTGGCGTGGGAGTTTTTAATACTCCCATTAGGACAAACGCAGTAATCACAGCCAGATACTGCGTTTTGTGAAGAGGTACAACCGTGGTAAATGCGCTTATTTACGACGGCTTGTGGCCCCCGGTGTAAACTGGCAGTTTTTCCACCATCATACTACCACACGTGGGAGCAGGCCGCCTGTCGTGAGGAGTTTAAAAGACGTATCCCAGCCAAGAAACTCCCATTCAGGCTAACTTGTGTTTTGTGTGTAGCTCTACACCCTTTTTGGGTGAAAAAAAGGGTGTTGATCAACTTCAACACCCTTGGTTTTTCTTAGGGTGTTGGAATGGTGCGGAGAAGGTGTTCAGCTGTTCATTGAATAAGGCCATACTTGTATGCATAATAGCACTGTAAAGAACAAGACATTCCCTCATATACTCCTCTACTCGCAAGAAATTTTGGAACGCAAAAACATTTTCTCGTATGCAATGATCGCTCGTTTCCATATGTGGTGCACCTTATGCCCCAAGTTTAGCTTTGGCACATGAAACACCAATTTGAACCTTAAAAATTAAAAAAAGACTCTAGTCGTGCGGCGAAAAGGGTGTTTACCGACTGCAACACGCTTGGTTTTCTGTGGGTGCTGAAACGGTGTGAAATAGGTGATCAGTTCCAAAAAAAGAACAGCGGAGCTGAGGGTCGACATAGTTTCTTCCGGTGTTGTTAAGTTTTGTTATGTTTGCTAAGCTCTGCATTGTTCTTGCTAAGCTAAGATGACCGATGAGGGGTGAGGCCAAGTTTAACCGAATTTTACAAGGCTCTTCCAGTGTGTCCCCCCCCCCCCCAACTGCCAGGGGATCCAAGGGGGAAACAAGCTAGGTCGGCGCTCAGGTATGCTGTTTCTCCAGCCTTGCACCACTATTGCAAACTGCGCCATTTTTTTTGCCTTTTAGAATCCAAAAAAGACTAGTACCTTTGAAGTGGTGTAGTACGAGGTGCGCATACGCACACACGCCTTGTGCTCACACTCTAACAAGCTCGAAAGCCGACTTCCCTGTTATAATACCCTGTCGGCGGTGGTGCACCCTTTACAGGTGCCGCAGTTCTTCGTCTTTGTGTTTTTCGCTAACGCCACCGAAACTATCTCAAGTTTAAACAGCTTCACTGGTAACAAATTATGCCAATTCATATTGCTTTAAACATTGTGAAGTACAACCCCCCCCCCCCTTCCCGCTTATAGAAAATGTTCAGTCCACTCGTGTAAACAGGTACAAAATGCATCCAAAGTTAAAGGTCTTAGTTGGCGGAATTTTCTTAGACCCTTTTTCTTACACCCATTTTCTTTACGCCCTTTTTCTTAGTTTCGAACACCATAAATTGTAGCTGTACACCGTACTGGGAAAAAGGGTGTTCGAGGTGGCGGAGATTTGTTTGGTATTGAATAGATATCTATAAGCTATGGAACACAGAAACTACGTCGTGATTAAAACGTTTTTGCCAATCCGCGTGTTGATTTGTACATTCTTATAGTAAAATCTATAGTTCCGAAATTAGCGCCAAAATATGTCTTTTGTGACAAGCCCACCGACTCAATCAGGGGCTTTCCTCTGCTGGATATAAACCTAAGAAGAGCACATGTATTACTAAGTAAGTATGCACTCCCTGTACCGCTTGCATCCCGTTTATTTTCTTGCTCAATTCATTTGTGTTCGAAGTGTAACTTGTTTGAATTCACTGTTTGTGTTGAATGCTGCGCGCTCCGCCAATTCGCATTGCCACGCGTAGCTGCTGCCCTAGCCTCACCCTTATTTTAGGTTGTTGAGCAACTTTACACCCTTTTTTGAGGGTGGTCACACGAACAGCCTTTTTTCATCCGTACACATTTTTTTCGCCAAAACACCTCTTAAAGGTTTTCCCTATGGGACAAGATCCTTACACCCTTTTCGGCCAAAACGGGTGTAAGAAAGTTTAGTGTGTACAACTCACAAATTGTACCCGTGTTTTTGTGTGCCCTAACGGTCGTAATCCTGAAAGCAAGTCAACGGCAATGTTTCTGCGTCGAACACTAAATCCATCGACTGCGCATTCCCGATTCACGCTACATTTAGAACTAGCGAAGCTGAAAAAGCAAAAAAAAAAGAAAGAAAAGAAAACACGAACCTCGAACGGTCGCAACTTTTGAGGTCCTTGCCTCGGCGAGTTTCAAGCCTTTCGTAGATGGCCCTGGAACAGCAAAAGTCACCATCATCATCGTCGTTATCGTCGTCGTCATTGCCATCGTTATAATCATGATTTATATGCTGATTCAACTGCAGATATGGTGATGCTACTGCAGCGTCTCTTACTGACCTCGAACCGTTCCTGTTCTATGCTGCCTGGGTCCATGTGTGTGCCCAGAATAGTTTTAATTCATCCTGGCTCCATGGAGTTGGAGGTCTTCCCTAATTTCTAGTCGAATCCTAGCTACTCTGTTATAACGCTCGGTGGAGCGGTTGTCGTTCCGTTATATTACGTAAACCACCCTAGTTGATTTTTTGCTTTCAATTTGGACAGTGTATCTCCTAGCCGAGTTTGCTCCCTAACTTGCCTAACAAAACTTACTTCTTTCATCCTTATTTCCGTGATTATTTGGCCCGAGCCAATTTCGGTTTCTCTTCCCCACATGGAATCACAAGCCTTGGTTGTGCACCATTGTTTCAGCTATTTGAGAGGTTATTTGAGAGTGCTTTTGTTGCGTGGTTGGTATGAGGGCTGACAACATGTGGCGCACTATCGAGAAAATCCCATAAAGCTGAAAATTGGTTGAACAGGAACGATTTCGAAGGGATTTGCTTGCAGGGTGTATTAGCGACGAAAAACAAACAGTAGGGCACGAAAACCGATCGCTCCTGGCGCATACAGAAGGAGGGAAGCCAGAGGAGGAAGCCAGAGTTGGAGGTGTGCATGCGGCCAGCGATGCGTCGCAGGGCGTCTTGGGACGCTCCGCTGAGGGAACGCTAGAAGTGGCCGTAGCTATCGTACGCGCCCGGGTGACGAAGCTTAAAGAAACTTTGTCTTTGGTCGCAATGACCTCATCAGTCTCTTGTCTCCTTGCAGATTACTAGCATCTGATGTTGTTCTTTTCAACTTTGACGTTCAACTGAAGGGGGGAGGAGGGGCAACAGGAAATAAATAACTCAGCACCACGCACGCGAGTGGCGGCACAATGACAATTCATCGGGATCCAAGGCTGCTGCAGCGTTTCTAAAATAGTACCTACGCAAAGTTTCTGCTACCATTCATATTCGTGGCCATTAAGGTTTCGGCATCTCGTAGTGCATTGCCATCCAATTCTGCTGACCCGTCTCGCATCATCTGGGCACTAAGAGGCAACACGTCCTCCGTAATAGACAAACGCTTAAACTGGTACCAAAGCCTGCCGTGACTAACGCAGCAGCGCCGCAAGTAAACTCTAGGCAGTGATCGCCTTGAGAGCCAGCGACGTGACGGCGCTTACCCTTCGTGAAGCCGTAGCCTACCATTGCCAGCACCGCGACGATCATGATGGCGCCGGCGACCGTGAGCAGTACCCGCATCGTCGGCTGAGGAAGCCCAGGCGACCCTCGGCTGCGCAAAGAGCAGCTCGTAAACGGCGCACGCGTCACGCGAGAAAGGTCGCGATGCCCGAAGCTGCACTGGCGAAGGAACGTTGGTTTTCGAACGGCGCCGATGGTACGTTTCGATGCGCCCGATCTGAAAGCCGCTTTCAAGTTGACGCCATTGTTTGGAAGGATGATAGAGAGAACGCCCACACCCTCCGTACTTCGATAGAGCATTTGAAATTATCTCTCACTGGCAGCCACGACTCCCCCAGTGCATTTTGCTGTTATCAGTGTAGTCGTTACACTTGCTATTCTGTTCCACTTCGGCAAACATTTGTCCCTCCAGTCAGGCGCACTGTCAAGCAAGTCTTTTCAGATGGCTACAACAAACACGCTGCATCGTGCGCTTGTAAACACCAATAGCACAGTACTCATTCAGCTCGTCAGCTGTGCTTGCTTTGCTTTCCGTTGTAATGGTAGCAAGGAGTGTAACCAAAAGCAGACGCAATCTCGAGAGCGCGGGAAAACTTCGACTTTACACTGTAGTCTTCAGTCATTTGGCCAATCAACGCTGTGAAATGAGTCATTTTGAAGGATGGGAGCACAACAGGGTTTTCAAGCTGTTTTCACGTGTTTCGCGTTGGAAAAACAAGCCAAGGTGGCAAGCATTGCACATGCCTGCCTTCCTCGTCATTCTTAGGGTTCTCAGCGTTTATAAGCATCTCGCAGTATTCTCATGTTCTCGACTGGCACGAAAATCTCCCATCATTTGTTGCTATTTTCAGGGGTATATTTACAATAATTTGTAACCAGCGATGGCCAGCCATGGAGCGAGATATAATACAGGTTGTAATATTGAAGTGACCATTTTTAGGGCACTTCATGCATTCAGTGGCGCGTTCGTCTTTCTAGATCCCTTATCGTAAGCTGAGTAAGCGAAGTGCCACGGCCAGCTCACGTTTAAACAAACCGCGTTTCAAATTTTCTCCGAGCTCGCCGTTTTGAATTTTCTCGCTGCTTCGAACAGGACTCGTGCGCTGTTCTGTTCGAAGGGGCTCTGCTGAAACTTAGCACTGAACCTGAATCAACACCTCAGCCTAGTGGGCCTGTGGCCACACCACCTTTTCCCTCATTACCTTTTTCTTAATTTTCATTCCACTTGAAGAGGCCACTCTTTGACCTAAACATTCATTGTAACGGGTGGCAAGGCCCCCGTCAGGCATATTTTATTTTGCCTTTAGCCATTACACCCACGGCACTGTGTATTGAATTGTCTTGAAGTAAACAGACACAACATCCACAACCTCACACCATTGCTCAGACCTCAGAATTGTTCCTTTACCTCTGTTGGAATGTCCAACTTTTGATTGATTGATTTATTGTAGGGTTTAACGCACCGACGCAACGCAGGCGATGAGGCGCGCCGTAGTGGAGGGCTCCGGAATGATTTTGACCACCTGGGGATCTTTAACGTGCGCCGAAATCTCGTACACACGGGCGTTTTTGCTTTTCGCCTCCATCAGAAAAGCGGCCGCCGCGGCCGGGAATCGAACCCGCGACCTCGTGCTCAGCAGCGCAACGCCTCAGCCACTGAGCCACCGCGGCGGGTGTCCAACTTTTACACCTAGTGCCGAACACGTTAGCGTGTCCGCGTTAATAGCGCGCTTCGAATAACACCAATTTGGGGAGGTTGGTATTTTGTGCCCACAAAAACTAAAATGGATCTCTGTTTACTTGTATGGGTTGTTCTGATGATGGTAGCTGCCTGTTCAACGGCGCAAGTTCAACACTGGGCAAGGGGATACAAAAAAAAATCGAACTATTTTAGTGGTACCGTTCATAACATAGAGTAGTTCAAGTAAAAGTGAAATGAATAAACGAAAATTAAGATGGCTGCTGTATAGGACGAGATTGTGACTACGATCTATACAGAAATAGAAGTGCAGGAATGCGTGCGTGCGTGCGTGCGTGCGTGTGCGTGTGTGTGTGTGTGTGTGCGTGTGTGTGTGTGTGTGTGCGTGTGTGTGCGCGCGCGTGTGTGTGTGCGTGTGTGTGTGTGTGCGTGTGTGTGTGCGTGCGTGCGTGCGTGCGTGCGTGCGAGTGCGTGCGTGTACGTGTGCATGCGGGCGCGCGCGTGCGCATGTGCGCATCACCTCCTGGAAGCGATAATGTGTCTGAGATAGAAGCCGACATCGCTCCACCAATGGCGACACTCCTGTGCTCCTCTTCTGTGGGGCTCATCGTCCCCGCAAGAGCATATTAAATTACGGGGCAATGTTCCAGCGGCACTGGCACCGATTAGGTTTGTTCGGCTTTAGCCTTTAGGTTCTTGTCAGGGCACCAATGGCATAACTGGCATCATTTGGCGGACAGCTTATTGAGGAGAAGACCGGCGATGCGAATTTCACGGGGCTTGCAGATGGGAATTTCTCCCGTGTAAACCTGGCCGTCCAGCAGGTGTTGGCTGCCCTCGAACGCCAGCGACCCGAAAGTGCTACCTCCTTCGGAGGTTCAGCATGAAGAGGTAGCAGGCGACGTGCGGCAGACCGACGCGACGTTTAGGCCACGTCTCATCTGCAGGTCTCAATAAAGTTGTTTCCTCCTCCTCCTCCCGTGTAAACTCCACTGGGCCTTGTACGTCTCAGGAAGTGATTTGATGTCCGTTGTGTGCGTGAAATGGCGGCGAAAGGTTCGTGTGTATATTGCGACACCATGGATATGCGGATTCAAGACTCTGGAGATACATGTTTGTAAAGGCAGGTATTTGAAAATGCAGCTGCTCGACTAAATTCTACCTCAAACTGCTGAAACCACGTTGACTTCGTTGAATGGGCTCGGAAAAATATCCCGATGCTTTTTAAGTGCTTTCATAGGTTTATGAAGGGGTACTTAATATGCCAATATTTTCGGACGTAGATGCGCGTGAGGAAGCTTTCATGAAAGCCTCTAAACGTTTGTTTAGCTTGTGTATCGCTCGACATGGACACGGGCACAGATAAGGTAGATGGCAGAACAGGAGCTATAATTGTGCACAAATGGTTCCTCTCTCATTCAGAGTGCCGGTGAAAAAAAAAGACCATTTGGAATAAAGAAGATTGTTTCAAAGCTAAGAGTTGTACGTAATGTTCGTGTAACTACATGCTAGCGGGAATAGTTGTGTTCGTGCATGTTGTCTTTGTCGGCAAAAATATTTTGCGCTACAAGCTCTACTTGAACTTGCTTCCTTTCACCTACGTGGCAGAAAGGCAAACTACAAGTTGTACAGGAACATATGTTTGAGATATTTCAGGATCACTTAAATAAAACTGTAGATGTGAGCCTCCGAATTGTGGCTGGTGTGTCCAACTGTTTATTGTTGTGTCGCCGTGTAGCGTTATAAATTTACGTTTTTAATCTTTTAATTTTAAAGCTTTCTTCATATTTTGCTGGTATGACTACATCCAATGGAAACATGCATATCTGTGTGATGCTCCTTGTATTTACTGATGCGGGCACAGTTATACTGACACCAACGGTTGTTGGAGGAGCTACAAAAATAAGCACTGGTTCGGTTTTGTTGGATACACGGCATTTTTTCGCAGCGGTCTTACGCCAAATAGCGTGCAGATACGCAAATGCCCCTATGGGTCTGTTCTTTTTATTTTTTCGCGGCTGCTATGTGCTTTGTGCACGTCGGCGTCGCAGGCAGCTGATTCGTGTACTGTCGTCTGCTTTTATTGGAGAAGCGGCGCTTTCGAAAATATTCCAGCTTTTATTCCTCCACAATTATTCACCGGAATATTTCTATGAATATAACAACTGTGAACGTAATAAAACGCGGGAAGTTTTGCATACTAATTTTCAGGTTTTTGTTTAAATTGAGCCCCGCCGCGAACTGCTGTTCATGTTTATTTTGTTCCTCAGAAAAAATTCCGCCGCCGCTACCAGGTGGCGCCACATGTTTACTTGAAACTGCAGTGCACGACGCTCATACTTCATGTATATCGCTTACCACCACAGTTGGGCGTCCGATTGCCACTTTCCTCACGACAGGAAAGCCCGTTTTCAGTGCTGCCCGCAAGACCCCGTTTACAGGCAGTTCTACTCAACTGAGCGGAGGTGGTTGCCGTGGCGGCAGCCGCTCGGCTGATGAGAAGTCCACTATGTCCGATGCCTCGCTGGCCCGTAGCTTCTGCCACGCGCATGCCCCGACTCCTCCCCGCCGCTTCCACTGACGCGGCGGTCCAGCAGCGGCTGCTACATGCGTGACGGGCGGCTTTCCCGCACTACTTTAAAACTGAAGATGGCGGACGGATGCGCAACTCAGCTCCCGTGGGGAGCTATATACAGGAACTCTAGTTTAAAGTTCCTGTATACAGCCGCGGCATAGGAACTCTAGTTGAGAACACCGGTCAGTAAGATTTGTATTTTTTGTGTAAATACTAATACGTATCTATATTTTTAATATTAATATTTTGAAAACGTCGAATATTAAAGGCGGAATGTATATATCGGTATAAACTCATCCGTATCTACGGGTCTGCTTAATGGGGCAAACTAGATACTTTTTTGAACCTAGCGCATTTACAGAAAACCGTTAATGTATACGTACACCGATAGAAGCCTCCTTGGAGGATTCCATTATCACGGACTCACTATGGACTGCTAAAACACACACTTCGCAATTCCCTCAGTCACTTTAGCAAACATGAAGTTGAGATTCTGGCTGTAAATTATGGCCGCATGCTGGATATGCTTATGTAAGTGCGGTATTTCTCATTTTGGCTGCTGTATTTAACTGTCTCTGATAATGTTTTTCGCTGTACATCTTAAGCTTCCAGCCTGTCATTGCTGCGTCGGCAGACGGTGCTCTATCAAGCTGCGGGGTTGCAGCTTTTTACTGCCAAGCCGTATATGTCTCAGCCCCCCCCCCCCCCCCCCTCCCGGTTTTCAGTCCGGTGTCACCGATTTACGCGCTCTGCTCCGCGGCTCCTCCTCACCACCGCTGACACTCCTTCCACAACTATATTCCCCCTCGCCTCCACCGATGCCCCTCTGGCAAGTTGCGTAGTGGGGAGCTAACGGCGGTAAGCGATTATCAGATGATTGCGAAAAATAAACAGAAGCACCAATGGGCGCAAAAAATGCGCTTACGATTACTACACTCCCTAATATGAAATTTGTGCGCACCGCGAGCTGCCGTCTTCTCGGTCACGGTGCATTTCCGCTGCGTCTCAGGAAGTGTTCGCGTAGTCAGCGAACGTACCGCGTCGTGCGCTTCTCTGCTGCCACCACGCAGTGCGCCGCCGCCGCGGCCGGCCAGCATGTTGCAAATCGTGTTTGAACCTGCCGCGCAAATTTCACGTGGTTCGGATTAGCCCCACACAAAGGAGCAGCGAGCATGTTTGAGTATCGTATTTGAACCTCCTGCCCAAACGTCACGTGGTTTGGATTAGCGGAGAATGGAACAGTGTCAGGGGAAACTGTCAGAGGGAGGGCGCTTCTTAGTGGCAACACATGAAACATGTGTGACGGAAAGGCAGTGAAAGAGATGACGCCGTAGCCGCACGTGCCGTACTCCACTTCACCCTTTGCTAGACGCTCTTCTCCGTTTTCTTTCTTTCGTCGCTGCTGCGTTCACTCACTCGGTTACGCGGACATAAACAGACGCTGCCCCCTCGAAGCCCAGGTAACGGCTGCCAAATGGCTTCCCCCTAAAACGACCAAAAGCCGGCGTCACCGTTTCCACTCAAATTCACTTCGCCAAGTAGCTGCGAATCCATCCTGGTAGAAGAGAAACTTCTCCAGTTGGAACGCCGATTTGAGCCGATATTTTCTTTTCACCTTGGAAGGCCTTCCGAGCCACATTTTCGCCGGTGTCTTTCGCGCCTAAAGCCCGTTCTACATGGAGCGATTTTCCCTGCGAATTCGCAGATGTGGCGCCGCTCGTGCGGCAAAACGGCCTTTTTTTGTTGCTGCGGCAAAGTGCCAAATGTTAGGAACGATCGAGCATCCCCGGCAAACGCCGCTCGTGCGGCGTGGTGGTAGAGGGGCCGGAACTTGCGGCCAATAGGAACACAGCTAGGTGAACTTCACGACCACGTCACGGCACGCTTAGCAACCAGATGGCGTTGCTTGCATACGCGCAGCGTAAGCGCCGGCGCACCAACACAAAGGTACGGGTGTTCACAACACGATGTCGCGCGCCGTTTTCAACGAATGCTTAAACAGTGTCCGCGCATGTCGCGGACATCACAGCAGTTCGGAAGAAGTGCATAAGAACCGAATAAGTCCCGTCCGAGGTACACCAAAATGTGCTAGGCACGCACAACAAGCAAGCCCAGCGTTGCTTACTGTGTTTGTCTTCTCTGCTATGTGTACGTATATTGAAAAATAATTGGCGATTGTTAAATGAAACCGCTAATAAACTCATATTTACTGCAAAACAATCTGAAACAACCTCCCCAGAAAGTACAATAAAACCTATTTTTTTAACATCAGAACAAGCTTTGCTCGTGGCAGACCTAATTCGGTCTCCAAACAATGTGTTTCTGAAGTGCGAAAATCGTGACATTCGCAGGCCATGTAGACGACATTTTCAGGCATTGCGAAATTTGCAAGTGCGAATCTTCGATCCACCGAATTCGCAGGCGAAAATCGCTCCATGTAGAACGGTGTGCGCCAAGTATGCGCCATCACCGGTTGCCGGTTTATGCGTGCGCGGTTTGCGGGTAGAAAAAAGGGGCGTGCACGCACAGCTAGGCTTCATGCCGTTACCGATGAAATGCCGATTGTGGTGGTATTTAGATGTCTAAATTACACGGCTCAATGTGGTTAGTCGGCTGTCCTCCTCAATCGAATGGTTTGGGTGAGTTTATGTGGTGCACAGACATCTTACACACACAGTAAGATGCATACGAAGGGGAAGGAAAACGGACAGCCACTTGTTTGTACGCGAGAATAGAGCTCAAGGACTTCCTGGTTTTAAATCGTAAAAGGACGGATGCATGCTGTTCGTTTGGAGGAAGTAGAGCAAGAATCGAAGCGTTGGTCCGAACACAGACGCGAATGGGTCCAAAAACAACTGAACGCTTCTGGCGCGACCTTTACCGCCTCAAGTTCAGCACGCGGAGTAGCGGCGAATCCGTCCCAGATTAACAGCAAATTGACCGCTTGGAACGCCGGCGTGAGCCAATATCACTTCTTCAGAGGGCTTTCATGGAATATTTTCGACGACGTCTGTCCCTTATAAGAACGCGCACAGGACCTGTTGCCTGTTTCTGCGCGCGCAGATTGTAGTGGAGAATAGTGGTAGGGAGCGGCGGAAGCATGCACGCGCAGCTATAGGTTTCATGCCCGTACTGATGGATGGGATGTCCGTTGTGCTGGTGAGAGATTTAAAAATGAACGATAAACGGCCCAATGGGACCTGTTCGGGGTTCTTAGTGGTAGTGCGGATAGGGTTTGTCTGTTGGGCTATGTTGAGATTACCGACGCCAAAACTGCATCGTGGTTTATGGACGTAAAAACATTCCATGTCACGCAGTTCAGTTATCTGAGACATGAAATGACCTCATTCTTTAAAGTTATTACGACAGTTGCGGCAACAGTCTGAACCCGGCCTAGACAAACAGTAAGATGCTTACGCCGCTAGAGAGACACAGGCAGTTGCATGTCTATCTGCGAGAACAAAGCTTGTATCCTTCTGAGGTTCATTCTGCTAATTGGCTAGGACATATGCTCCATCGCAAATTCGATAAACGTGTTTGCGATAAACAGTCCACTCCGTGGACTGCATCCTGCTTAGCAGGTGCTCCTTCTTCACAGAGTGGAAAGGCACTAATTTTCTCCGCCCTCTTTTTTCACCCCTGCAATAACAATGGTGGAAATAAAACAGCTCATTAAAGCATAATTGAAATTCATTGTTTTTTACTTTTCTATAGGTAGAAAATGCTACCAGAGTATGTGGCAAACGCTGGGCGTTTTAAGCGCGTCTTGGTTGTTGTGTGTGCTTTGCTCTTAACGAAGGCAAAGTGCGCCACACCTCCAGCCTAAAATGTGTGCACTTTCATAGCATCATTCATCTTCACATACTTGCTGTTGTAAATCGCAGCTTTGACAGAAGAAATACATTGGTGTTTTGTTTTGTAACAGGTCAAAGTTAACTGCACGCCAGCTTTTGACAAATGATCTATGGTGGCGTAAATAACGTGTTCTTAAGTTAAGTATTAAGCTCATATACTTTAAGTTAAAGGCATATGAGGAAAAGCTTTCTGCCCAATGAAAGGGGCGGGAGCGATAGGCAATTTTGTGGCGTGAGCTACACTAGCCGAGGTTGAGCAGTTTCGTGTGGCTCCTGGAGAGCCGTGCAGCGCATGCGCGAGGAGCAATGACGTCACACGGAGCACAGCTGGCGCGCCGGAGCCGTGGCCGCCGCCTCCGTGCGCGCCTCGCCGGTCTGCGCATTCCACCGGAGTGACGTCATAGCCGCTGCAGACGCACTGGCGCCGACGCGTGCCCAGCTGTGCGCCTCCGCTGCGCAGTGGCCAAGTCTGGCGCTGCGCCGGAGCCGCTTGATAGCGCCTCTCATTTCGTGCGCATGCGCAGAGGTATCGGGGGGGGGGGGGGGTATACACATTGCGGGGCGTTTCCAAGACAACCAGGAACGCTAAGAATAGCCAGCTGAACCTTACCTCACGCTACGTATATCCTGGCATAGCCGAGCTAAGCCACTGTTAATTTTTTCATGAGTGGTACGCTGGAAGTGCAGCAAGCTGAAACTTCAAAATTAAATTCACAATTCGGCGTTTTACGCACCGCAACCTTAGCTACGTTAATAATTACTGCAGGAAAGTTTACGGATTAATTTATTATCCCCCGTATTCGGTATTTATTTACTTGAGAAACTCTCATGTCTCATTGGGCATTATTGCGGGGAGTGGTACAAAGAAAAGGAATAAAAATACAAAAAGCGCGGAAATGATCGCGATAAAAGGCAAAAAAGAAAGTTGGCGAAAATATACCCAAAAGTATACCCCCAAAAATGTACCCAATATTATTTCATTTATTTAAGGATACTGTCAATCCCGTGATGGGATTATTACAGGAGTGGTGTCACATTGTAAAAACAAACAATACACAGACTAAAAATACATGTTTCAAGCACTCGGGATTTCAAGCATATATCTCGGACGTAGTGCAAAATTCGGCGTAGTGATAGGCAAAGAGTCGTCATGAATATAAACATCGGTTGAATTGCTGGGGCAAGCAAATAAAAACAAATACAAAACGTAATTGCACAGACAGAGTTAAAACTTGCAACATCATCAACTCAGCAAATCACGGCTACATAAAAGTCACTACAGATTCACTCGCTCTAATAACAAATTTGTAATAATATAATAAGAAATTTTTTACAAAAGTAAAAAAAAAACGTTCACGATACTTTGATTTGCACATGTAAAATGTAGCACTATGGTACAAACTAACACAGACGGCATTATACAAACCCAACGAAATACACAACATTTCTCACAGAAAACACAAGGCAAACAATTGTAAGCTTAGCGCGGCGTGTCGTAGTCACACAGTTGCTTCTTAAACTGGTCAACTCTGGTCACAAACATCTGTTTTACCCATTGGGCTACGCCCATGAGTTTGTACTGGAGAGTCAAACGGTTTACTCCTTCACCTGTAACGGTGCGGAGTAGCTTAGGACCTCCCGATGTCCGTCCGCGTCCATCCGTGCGCACACCACCATAAAGCGAAAATTAAGCGCAATTCGATTTGCGCCGTGAGTCGCAGTTTCATTTAGGGAATAATGAACGTGCAACTCACGGCTCAAATCGAATGCCAGTCGTTGTGCAAATCGGATGTCACTCGGGGCGCAACTTGGATGTCGTTTCGAGTCCCCGTACTCCGCACCCTCGCCATCATCCATTTCACGGAGTGGAGATGCTGTCATTTTTTTGATGAGCGTTACGCTGGAAGACCGGTCGTAGTTAGCATTATGAGGGAATTTGGTATGAGTTGCGCTTAGAGTGTCGTGGAAGTCAGTACCAAATCCCATTGGCGTGGAAAGTTCACGATAGCATACGGGAAACATAAGCTTTGTGAAGTTAGCTGTTATTTCTACGCAGATAAACTCCAGAGCACTGGTAACATTTACTTGAAAACAAGGTAACCCATCTGCTACACCAACCAAACGCCACTACCATGCTTCGAGGTACGCTTATGCCGGAATATGGGGTAGTTCTCTTAAGAAGAAGAAATTTTATGACTGTACACAGAGTCGTTGAGCCACGCTTCAGAAAAAACTATTACATCAGCTGCCGTAGTATCGGCAGCACTTGATATGGAATCACTATTGCGGACAACACTGCGTGCATTAGTCAAAAAAAGATATATTATCGGATTTGTACGCGCACCGGTGACCACGGCTGGAAACCTATATGTGCGATGAAAAACCGCATTATGTCGGCCAGTAGCGGGTTTTGATTGGAATTGTTGCTGGATGGAGTTGGTAACGCGTTTTAACTTTGTTTTTTCATGGGCAGCAGCAGTTACGGGACAATATGCATGTCACATTTCCCTTTGATGATGAGTTTATTGTTACGAAGGCTGAACTGTTCGTCCGGCGATGTTTGTTTCGCGAGTTTGGCCAGTTTTTTACGCGCATTCCTGGTAGCTGGTGAGAAGTCTTCAGTGATTGTCATGACTGACCCTTTAAGTTGCAAGGACCCTTTAAGAATGTGCGCACTCCTACGCCAGCATGTTTTATATGCCAAGTGCATTCTAAATGGGGCCTCCATGGTTTTTAATTCAACCTGCCCGTTCGTGTGTAGTAGCTCAACGTCTTGGCTTCAGCCAAACTTCGTTCGCGTTTCATGAAACATCTTTTTTGACCAGACAAAAAATTCTTACGTTGATTGGGCTTGAATTATTCTTGCTGAGCGAGCACATGGAAAGAAACGCGGGCAAAGCAGAAATAAGTCGAATAGAAAACACGAACAACTTGTTAGCTTGTTAACTTGTCACGTTGAATCTAAATCTGTATAAGCACCCGCTGCGGTGGGCCAGTGGCAAAGGCGTTGTGCTGCTGAGAACGAGGACGCGGGTTCGATTCCCGGCCGTGACGGCCGCTTTTATGATGGAGGCGAAAAGCAAGAACGCCCGTATCTACGAGATTTCGCGCACGTTAAAGATCCTCAGGTGGTCAAAATAATGCGGAGCCCGCCACTACGGCGCGCCTCATCGCCTGCGTTGCGTCGGCGCGTTAAGCCCCACAGTCAGTCAGTCAATCAATCAATCAATCAATCAATCAATCAATCAATCAATCAATCAATCAATCAATCAATCAATCAATCAATCAATCAATCAATCAATCAATCAATCAATCAATCAATCGATCAATCAATCAATCAATCAATCAATCAATCAATCAATCAATCAATCAATCAATCAATCAATCAAATTGGTATAAGCTTCGCATAATTTAAAGGATCAGTCAGTTCAAAATAGTGCGGACGCAAGCGCAAACGCGGCACCAGGCATATTGAAGAATACTTAGCTGTTATAGCACCTGGCCACTTACTTGGGTAATAGTACCTCACTAGTAGCAAGTAGTGGCTCAGTAGTGGTATCAATTACATTCCTAGCATGCGTGACACCTCGGCGTCAAGTAGCCGTCTTCTTTTGTCCTGTTCTGTGTCAATCCAATAGTATCTTATATTCATAGTCAAAATTTGAGTCGGTGGTTGACTCTGGCTTCCCACAAGACTTCGCAACCTATTTTGCTTGCTACATGGCGTCCTTACATACACTTGCCGCGCCTTTCAATGAGGCATCTTACAGATATTAATTAATTAATCAATTAATTAACAATTTATTTATTCATTTACCCTGAGGCACCGGGGGCATTACATAGGGGGGGGGGGGAGTAGCTTACAACACAGGAAGAAAGTCACTTCTTAACGCAACGTTCTTACAAAGGCACACGTACACTAAGAACGACATTAAAAGAGTAAAGAAAAAAAGAACCATAACATAGGATACAAGCGTAGGAACAGCAAAAATACAGGAACAGAAAACCGCAACAAATCAGTAAGCACGACGAAGAATTCATTTCCAAGGAAGGCTGAAAGGGCAGTCTGAAATGGCTACGTGTGACGGTGACTGATTCCATTCGGCGATACTGAGCAAGATGGGGAAATTTTGCTATAAGCTTGTTCCGGCGAATACCGGGTTAACCTAATGCGCATGATCAAGACGAGGTGAGAGAAGAGGGCGGGGTGAATGTGAGTGCGCGCAAACTTGCGGGTGCTATGTATGGTACAAGGAGTGGAAGTGATAGTCTGGAAAACGTTCTCCGCATGGTGAGGGGCGGAAGTTCAAGGATTGTATTGATTAAGACACACTCTGCTGCCAAGCATACGACGATAACATGAACCTTATAGCCTTATATCGGACGAACTCTAATAATTTCATAAGATTCAGGTGATGGGGGTGCCGTATTATCGACACAAACTCTAGTGAAGGTTTAATTAATGAAACGTAAGCATGGAATCTGGTAACAAATTTAAACTGGCGTAAACGGTGCTTTAGGAGCCGAGGTGTTTTCTGGGCGCTGCTCGTTATAAGTTCGACATGAGAGTTTCAAGATAGGCTCGCATTAACAAATTATCCCTAAATATTTGAATGAAGGAATGGGTTCAACTGACGTATGTTTAAATATATATCTATTAGGAGAATTACAATATTTGTACAAATGTTTGCATATTTCGTCTTATCTGTATTAATTCCATTTGCCATGGGCGACACCAATCGGGTAACTTTGTTAGATCGGACTGTAAGGTAACTACGCCAGCCGGAGTAACTTTTGCTCTATAAACCACACAATGATCGGCGGAAAGACGAGAGTCAATATTCTAGCTATGTGATCAATATATATAACGATCATTGACGGTCTGAATACCCAGGCCTGCGGTACCTCACATTTGACGTGCACGCTTTTAGAAAAGATATAATTAATTTTCACTGCCTGAGTTGGATTACTTAGAAAATCTTCAACCCAATGAGTTGCGTTAGCGTACAGCTGTAAATCACGAATTTTTAGCAGCTATCGCTTACGGGGCACCCGACCAAACGTTTTCGACATGTCTATGAAATGGCATAGACGTAAAAATAAAGCAGAGAATAGTGAAAACAGTTATGAGTTCAAATAGTTGGGTATGACATGATCTATTGCATGTGAAGCCATGCTGCGTGTATACATGATTATTGAGGTTCAAGGGGCTCATTATTTGAGAATGGAGTATGTATATTGCCGCGAACCATGTATTGGGTTTGTTTATGTTTTGCTTTTACCGCCCGGCTGCGCCGTTCTGTGTTATCTGTGTGCCAAGGGAAGCGCGTGTCCCATTCTTTCTTTCTATGCCGCATGTGTTATATCTTCTGATAGGGAGAGCGGTCCGAACTAACATGAACAGCCAAAAATAATCTTCTTTGTTCTGGATGTATATCAACAGTTCGAGGAACAGTCGCGCCTTAAGAGCAAACGCCGCGGCATTCCATTCCACTCTCCGACGCTCGCCGACGCACGTCACTTCTTTTGACTGCTGTCTCGCCGCCTGTCTATTTATTGAGGTGTTAGGGGAGCAGAAGTTCGCTCCAATAAATTCGTTTTAGAGGCGGAGCATCTTATAGTCTGGGCATGTCCCGCGTCGGCGTCCGCACTCACACTGCGCATGCGCAACTCTCTTCCTTCCCTCTCTCCCACAGCTGCGAGATACTCCCGCCACTTCTTCTCTCGTACCAGCTGCGTGCACTTAACTTTCGCTTCTCCCGCGTTCTCGCTTCTGCTTTCGCGGCGCATACTTGGCACTCGCGCATCTCTCCTCCTCTAGTCTCCTCTTCTTCAACCTCGAATGTAAATCGGGTAGCGCGCTGCGTGCGTCCAGATCAGCGCTTGCTGCTGTTGACTCCACTTCACTCCGTTCATCCGATGAAGTGTGATGGAAGCAACAGACCCGTCAGTTAGCGGGTTGGCGCAAGCAAGCGTCAGCACCACCCCACAAAATAACAGCAACGCTACGTCCACTGAAGACAAAGCTGCACAGCGAAAGCCACGCGACGCTGAGCGGAACACAACGGAAACACAATGGAACCCCGAGAAGCTCCGCATCTACTCAGCGTTCCCTTCGTGAAGATGGGGCTAATTTTTCTTTCAAGACAACTGCGTCGTCTTTGACTTCGTGACAATATCTTCTAGTACCTCACAACCAACTGACGTTATAGAAACGGCACTTTAATTAGTAAGGTTAGAGCTATCACCTGAGTTAAAAATAGAAGTTTCTTCCGCTATCCTCTAATCGCCTGCAATGCGTCCTGGGTAGAGTGATTGCTGAAATATTAGAGCCACATGGTCACCTTCGCAAAGGGGCATCAGAGGTAGCGTGGTTACAGCGTACAGAACCAATCCTCTCCACCTTGGTACTTTGCTTTGTCCGCGCATCGTTCCCTGTTTTCTGTCGGTTTCGTTGCTACTACACCCATAAGAACTGAGGTCTCGTTGGGGTGGAAAGACGATGCCTCTCCTGACCCCTTTTGTTTTTTGGCACTCTGTGGTGGCCGTGACTAAGCGAGCACTTCGCACCTGCCTACGGGTGCAACTGCCCAGACGAACATTACCCAAGTCCTGTTTCGCCAGAAAAGCACTTTGGCGCACACTGGACGCACTCGCGGAGGCACCGAAATGAAGCGGCCGTTACTGTACACAGCCTGTCGCTGCGCCTCCTCCTCAAGCCCTACCGTGCACTCCTTGTAGCGGCGAGAAGCACTGCACGTGCTCAAACTGAGTGGAAGTAGCGGGGCCTTGAGTAGATGACCCGAGCCCTGTGTGCAGTGCTGGTTGCGACCCTGGGGGGTTTCGCGGCTGACTTCTCTCTGTGTCCTAATGTCAACCAGGCCGGAGGGCAGGGCTGTTCGATAAACGCCGGAAACATGCCACTCACTTGACGACTTGTAGGCGTCGACTTGCGAGGCTACCATGTCGGCTGGGTATTATGAAGCGCTAGGTGATGACAGTGATGATGTCCCCGGCACGTTTGACCAGTAGGTACGATTGACCAGGTCCTCAGCTTCGGCTGGGCTCCGGTTGTGGCTTGCAGGCTTAGTTTATTCCTTCTCCCTGAAACGTCGGGCACGCGACTTCGACCATGCCGGTGTTGAGGAGCTTTCTCCAACCACACGCAGTCAATCGAAGAGCCGACAAAATTATTGCACAACGAGTATTGGCTCGTGAGGAGAATATAGGCAGGAGAAAAAAAAACGAAGGGTGTTACAATAATTTCGATGAAAAATAGACAACCTAAAGACACAACCGAAGACACAAACACAAAACCGAAAAGAAAAACTTTCAACGCCCCTTTGTGTAACGACAAAGATGGTTGAAACTCTAATCTTTCGTCGCAAATGGTGTCTAGTGAAAGCCCAATCACATGGGAGATTCCTTCGTTCTCGACTGAGAACCCTCGTTTACTTCACCCACGATCATCATCATCGTCCCCGTTTTTCCAACCATAATCCCTAGAAATTTGTCTAGTCTGCCGTCGGGGCCAGTTTTGCATTACAAAGGTGTGTCGTCGCAGTGATGACAACGCGCGAAGAAGCCCACAGGTCGACCGCAGCTCCATCTTCAGCTGTTTAGCGACAAACGCTGTGTCACAGCGTTTGTCATTGAGCCATGTTTAGCAACGAAATTGCTGTTATAACTTTTTATTGCAAAGTTGTTTATTCGCTTACTTTTATTTGCCTGAAATATTCTTCCTAGGAATCAAAAGCGACAAATCATAATCGTATGCGTGCCGCCGTTTTTAGCTGTAGTCGCCTGCACCATACAGTTTCACACTAAAAACTAGAGGGGACACTGGCGCTGCAATCGTTCAACCACCAGGGAGCTGGTTATGTGGCCTAGATCTGTTATTTTCGAACTTGGCTTAACTTCAGGCTTGACATTTGTTATGTGTACTTGGCTTGTGATTTTTCTGCGCCATATCAGTTTCGGTTTCAGCGTCGAAAGCGTCGGCGGCTCTCTCTCTCGGGCAGAATTACGGCTGGTTGAGGAAAGCAGTAGCATCGCAATGTAGCCTCGACTCTAGCACTACTCATGTTTACGGCATTTTCATAACGGAGGCGAACTCGGGATGCCACACCAGATAGATGGTACGAGCACGCGGTTCCATCCTAGTCGCGTTCGTGACGACGCTTGCGGGGACAACACTAGAGCTTAGCTACTGTACCGAATAAAAATACTTTACTAGCAGTCGGCATACGTGTACGGCCAGCGAAGTTTTCTTCGCGTTTATAGAGAGTTTCAGCTGGCCGGTTCTCTCGGTCCGTCCGGCTCATACAGCAAGCGGCAGTGCCATTGCACATGCCTGGCGCAGTCCAGTGCAATTGGCGTTACCGGAGCGGGGCCCCGCTCCGCTAGCGGGGGCAACGAACACAAGGCGTCAGCGCTAGTACTCAGTGCTCTACATCGAGGCCACAGAGCCCGAACAGACAGACAGACAATAAACTTTATGGAAGGTCCTGAGGAGCAACGCCGCCGTTCAGGGCGACAGCGCGGCGGGCCGCTCCCACGAGCTCCTACGTTATTCAACGTAGCACTGGCGGCGCTTTCTGGAAGACTGGCCAACATCGAAAACGTCGAACATGCAATTTACGCAGACGATGTGACGCTCTGGACCAAACAAGGTTCTTTAGGTGCACAAGAGCAGGCACTACAAGCGGCCCTGGATACTGTCGAAAGCTACACACAGCAGATAGGGCTAACGCTGGCACCCGAGAAGACAGAGTTTGTGGTCATCCACGGTGGCAGGAAAACCCCATCCAAGGATGAGGACAAGGCTAGCGTCTACCTCACTATTGGGGAAAGGCCCATCCTTAGAAAACGCTCCATACGTATACTCGGGATGTTTATCGACGAGCAGTGCATAGCATCCACCTGGTTTGGCCGGACAGTTCGTGTCACTAAACAAGTCATCCAAGTCGTACGCAGGATCGCCAGCCGCACGAGAGGAGTCATAGAGAACGAACTGCGGAATTTTGTACGTGCATTTGTACACTCCCGTATCATATACGAAGCACCGTTCCATCCGATCACACGCACGCAGCTAAGCCTTCTTGAGCGCCTAAATAATGAAGCCAGGAGGGTGATAACCGGGCTTCCGAAATATACGCCCCTTCCGGCTCTCAAAAGCTGCAGCACGTTCAGCGATATAGCGGACCTAATGTCTACTCATGAACTCACGCATACTGCGCGATTAAAGTCCACCAAAGCAGGCAGATTCACTCTGAAAAAAAGTTGGTTTTGAAATCTCAAGATTACCGCCACTCCCAGGAATATCTCCCCCCTGGGAGCACATCGACATCGTAGACTCCAAGCCGCTACCCCAGAACATGGGACAAGAACAAACGGCAAGGAGACAAGCTTTCGCAAGAAGACACGACACCCAAGCAAGGCAACTCATCGATGGCAACGACCTTACTCGCAAGACCCATGTCATCTATGTAGATGCAACAGTCGGTAAGCAGCAGCAGCAGCCAATGTTCACCACGGCATGGACAAGCCATGACGCAACAACGCGAGGAAACAAACTCCACCTCATCCGTGAAGCCGTGAGCAGCTCCCTTGCAGAACTGTGCGCTATTGTAGATTTTGCCGAGCACGTCAGTTTGGCTTAACACCAAACGGGGGAAGACTGCTCCCATCACTACCGAGTCTACACGGACTCGCAGGAAGCCTATCGTGCCTGCCAAAACACTCGCACTACTACCGTCGTTGTCAAGAAACATCGTCTCTACGTTAGCTACCTCCGTGCTCTGGGACACGACTTTCACGTACACTGGATCCCAGGACACTCCGGAATACCAGGAAACGACCGGGCCCACCGACTAGCGCGCGCTTTACTTCTATCCGCGCAGTCGAAACCACCCGAGCGATTTTCCAGCCGGTTAGCCGACTACGTGGAGACGCACAATCAGTGGCTAGATCCCGCAATAACGGTTTCTTTTGCCAAGCAGCACCGACGCAGCTTTCTACGCAGCGCGTGCAATCCACTTAATATCCCTCCACTTCCTCGCAAGGCTGCTACCCGCTGGCAGCAAGTTACGCTCCGGCGGGTACAGACTGGCACCCTCCTTACCCCCTACCTTTTGCAGCGCTTCCGAAGCAAGGAAAGCAGCCGTTCCCTCGACCAAGCCAACACTGGAATGTGCAGTCCATGTGGAACCCGGGCTGACCTGGAACACCTCCTGTGGTTCTGCCCGCTGTACTCGGCTCCCAGAGCTCGGGCCCTGGCTTCATTCCCGAGTGAGATAAGGCCGAACTCCCTTCACAGCTGGGCTGTACCATCCCCGTGTACAACTGCAGCGGTCGCCAACGAACTTTGGCGGTCGCAAAACCAGTTTATGGATGATGCAGAAGCTCCTGCCACCGGTTCCCGGCTCGGACACACTGCCAGAACCACAGCCCGTCACGACCGAAGCCAGTGATCAAACGACAAAACGTTTACCTCTTTTTTTCTCTCTCTTTTTTTTTCTTTCACAGCAGCCTTAAATTGGCTTCAAAATGTGAAATAAACGTGTTCAACAACAACAACAACCCACGAGGGGACGGGGAGGCAGAGCCTCACCGCCGCGTCGTGGGCCCCCTGGACGGCCCTGAGCTGGTGTAGTAGACCGGAGCTCTCCAAGTCAGAGCGCCACTCTTTCTCGGTCATGCGTTGAGGGCCCCGAAGTGAGCGACATCGCCAGAGCATGTGATCCAAATTGCTACGTTCGACACGATCCGGGCCGTGCCGTTCGAAAGTGTCCGTGTAGAAGCTGAGAGTGGATAGACTAGGATAAGACCTGGTCTGCAGCATTCTCAGCGTGGCTGCCTGCGGCCTGGAGAGTTTCTCGTACGGAAGAGGAAACGTTCGTCTGCCCAGCTTATAGTGCTGAATAATCTCGTTGAACGTGAATAAAGTGTCTCTGAAGACCTCCCAACCAATCCCCGAGGAACCGCCTCCGTCCGACCCGGCGTGGTGGGTTATCTCGCGCGTGCGGGTGTGGGCAACCTCGTTGAAGTTAGTTAAACAGGACAAGTGCTACCCTAGGTTAGCGGAAAACCAGGTGATGGTGTGTGAGGAAATGACCTTATTTTCTAAGATGCGAGCTACCTCGGCCGAAACGGAACCTTATGCAAAGGCTCTAACGGCCGCGGGAATCGGTGTAAATTCGTTGCCGGCCGTTGTCAAGTAAAGCAAGAACCACCGCGGCCTGCTCGGCTCTAGCCGGGGTGGTGTTCCTGAAAGACGCAGAATTGAGAACTTGCCACTTTGATCCACCATAACTGGCGAGAGAAGTTTGCCGATCGGTTGTACTGCGCGGCGTCCACAAAGCACGCGGAGTGCGGGTCGTCGCGAACTTGGTTTAGTAGGGCCTCGCCTGAACGTAGATCTTTATTTATCATGCGCTCAAAAGAATAGCGTGCGCAGTGACATCACACATGTCACGTGGGTGCTCTGTGCAGCGAAGCGTTTGGAAACACGCAGCCGGGGCACGCTGAGCGGACCGTCCCGGCAGCTTGCGCTCCGCGCGGACTTCCAAGATGGCTGCCCCCAGCGGGGCGAGCGCGCTACTGCGAACTCCGTTTCTTTAGTTGAAACATGAGCGACGAAACCGCGAAACGCCTTCGAATAGGCAAAGATGCCAGACGCCCCATTGTATCAAAAAAAGGGGATATAAGGCAACAAACCCTGTATTTTGCTTTAGTTGAGTAACCAAAATATCAATTCTTATTCTTCCTCTTGGATTAAATTTGGTTGCCTTGCACAGGCCTTGGCGGCCGCATTTCTGATGGAGGCGAAAAACGAACACGCTAGTGTGTTCGACGTTTCGGCGCACGTCAAAGGTCCCTTGGTGATCAAATTAATCCGGAGCCCTCTACTACGGCGCGCCTCACCGCCTGTGTAGTGTCGGCGCGTAAAACCCCATAATCAATGGTTGGTTCGCGGACGCACCTACGCGTAAGATAAGGAATCGCTAAGCTTAAAAAAAGGTGTGCCAATCCACCCTGTGAAGATGGTTGTAAAGCGAAGCTGTAAATAACACCCGCAACGATTACCCATGCAACGCAACTTCAATTCACACACGTGGCTCTACAAAGAGTAAATCAGAAACAAGTAAAATGCACTTAACCACACCCTTTATTACTTCAGAGATATTCTTTGCTAAGCTTAAATCAATGCATGAATCATGAGCGGTGGTTGGTTGAGTTGTATTGGTAAAGCACATGAGGGGAATTTTTTATATAAAATTAAGGGAAGCTCAAACCCGGTGTTAGACGATCTAACCTCTCCTCCGCATCTGCCACCGCCGACGGGGGTGACGAGGCCGGCGGCAGCGACGGAGGAGAAGTGCGATGTCATGCTTCCTTTGACGTTTATAACCTAGCATATGTGCAAGGCGCGCACACGGCCGCTACACATCGCGACGGAACCCTTGATGGGTCGAGGTAAAAAGCTTCGCTTTAAAACCTCCATGCTCCTCACGCTAAGGTGTGGAGCGGACCTTCAAAAACGGTCCGCTAAAAGTCTCTAATTTCGCGGGACCGTCGACCGGCGAGTGGGTCGACGCCCCTTATCACGGTATCGGTGGGAAATCCCAAACACACAATAATTCAGCCAATGCATCCGTCGTCTGCTAGACTTTTCACGCAAGCGGTCCACAGCCTTTTTGCGTTTGTAATCAGCTGCCTGTCATCACTGGCGTGAATAAGGCGCTCGCGAAATCACTGGGCCGCCCATGACATGTAAATTTGTAGAATGCTTTGTGTATAACGCATGGTGTTTTAAAATAAGGATAACAGCCATAAGTAATAACAATTTAGTGAAACGAATACTCTGTGCTATACTGCAGAAGGCTCTCCTTAATCCGTACCGAACCGGTAGGGCCAAAGGTGCATATGCAACGGTAGAATCAGCAGTTTTAAAAGAACTTGGTAACAATTGCTTGCGGGCTTAACATTACGTTTTAGCTATAAAATGCAGCTAACATGTACTTTTGAAGATACATACCTGTAAGAGGCGAACACTGGTATGCTTGCCATTCAATGAAGTCATCGTCAGTCTACATTGGTCATAGTGTTGTCCTATTCAGTTGCAATTGCTGCAGCAACTGTTTGCAATACTGGGGCCATGGCTGAGCGTCTCAAGGCAGGCAGGTTGAGCACACATAGAAACAGTTGGGAGAGCAAAGAGTGAGTTCATTGTGCGAATAGCAAAGTGGAGAATTCAGTTTCACTCATCCATAAAAAATTACCTACTCCAGTGAGGCTAATAAAATAAGATAATTATACTAAGACAGCAACAGCATTTCTAATACCCCTGTCAAACGTGCCTATTTAACTGCACTTCCGCCGAGTGCACTCGGGCTTCCCAAGTGACACTTAGGCCGCGCGCTGCTAAACGACGAAATAAAGTGCCCTTGGCCGTGATGTCAGTGACGATAGCCGGCGTAAATATTACGCAAAATTACTTGAAATTCCCCCTCTTTATCACGTGAGGAATAATGTAAACATTTCCTTGTGTTTGCATTGTTTAAAATCGCAATCGGCGCCTCGCACAAGACCACAAAAAACAGAGTCGGGACGGCGACCGAACACCGGCGCTGACATCTTCACTGTTATTCACTGCGCAGTGAATGACAGCAGCATTATTGTTTGGAGGAAATTATCTGAAAGCGTTTAATACAACAGAAATAGGCTGAAGCAGGAACACAATCACAGGGCCACAAGAAACCACCTACGAGGACGGCTGCCATGCAGCAAAACACCCACCAGGCGGCGCTGGAACGTTGTTGAGAGAGAGGTTATTTTCTTATTTTTCATCGCTGCTTCAATTTTTGGAAAATAAATAAGAAATATATCCACAATTAACTTTAACGTTACTTATTATCATCTAAACGCTCGCGGGTTTAGGTTAATTTTTCCGATTTTCGGACTTCTGTTTACGAGATTACTCACTCGGCGAGCTGGAGCCGGTAAAGTGTGTTTGGGGACCACACTCAGCTTAAAGTGCGTTCCTTGTAAAGTGCCATTCGGGTTTGCCATTTAGCTTTTTCCGAATGACATTTTAGCCGAGTGCACTCTGTGTAAGTGCACCTAAATAGGCACGTTTGACAAATAGAATAACAAAAAACAAGAGTGTCAACTCAGGTTCACGAAGGTTTTAGAACGTTGTATGAGTACTATGCAGTGATCAATGTGTGCAGGCATCAGCAGTCCCATGGGTGTAGTTATAATTCCATGCAAGAGGGACTGTCGATGTATTGGTACCAGGATTTATTTTGCCGCTGCCTACCTTAATAGCCATTTCTGCAACCAGCATACCAATGATGCACGTGCGTTTAGCAGAAACCAACAAAATCGTCATTCTAAGTGTAGAATACATGCGTATGCTAGGATAGAGTAACATGATTACATAAAAAGAACCCTCAAAAAGCTTACAGCTGTATACTGTTTCAACCAGCACCTGCCAGCACAATAGAAACGGGGCAAGAATGTCTGATGAACGAATGAAACAAACTTCTTGAAAGAGCGTACACTCCGCAGTATCACAACATACAGCCACTAACCCGTCGATCAGAATCTTTTCAGCCATTTTACCAGTGCAATACCGGAGAGGGAATCTTAACATTTTTTTTTAATCCGTTAAGTGCAGATATATTGCCGCGAACCATGTAGGGGTTTGGTTATTTATTGTTTGTTTGCTGCCCGGCCACGCTCGGCTCTGTTATCTGTGTCCCAAGCGAAGCGGGTCTTCCATTTTTTTTTATTTTTATGCCGCACGGGCTATCTCATTCAGGTAAACAGACTGTTTCGCCCTAACATCACTTGCACATAATAATCTTCTTTGATCTACAATGTTCTGGATGAAATCGACGGTTCCAGAAACACTCGCGCCGAAAGATAAAAGCCTGCAGAGCAGACGCCGCGGCATTCAAATCGCCGGAGCTCGCCTGCACAGGTCACTTTGTTGACTGCTGCTTCGCCGCCTGTGTATTCTTTGAGTTGTTAGGGGAGCACAAGTGCGATCATATAAACTTGTTTGCCTTAAAGACAACTGTGTCGTCTTTGACTTCGTCACATCTGGTAAAGGTGCTGGGGGTCCGAAATCCACCCAAAACCGTCGCCGAATTCATTACCGAAGCCAGCACAATTGAAAAATTGGCCGCATATCTGCTCCTTTCTTTGCAAATGTCGACAAAAGACGATATCTTTATCGACTTTTGCCAAGTAAATGCCTCCCTTCCCTTGCCCGCTCACCTCTCATGCTGTTCCTCTTGCGTCGTGCTCCTCCCAAGGTTAAGACGCCAAAGGTTTGCTTAAATCATTTTAAATTTACCGCGTTCCAGTGCTTCAGGCCGGGTGTCTCGATGCAAACGCTTCCGTACGGCGAAGACGCGCGTGAATCGAGGCGCCCTACTTCAGCGTTTATAGACCCGCGTTTCCCTACTCCACGTGCGTTGCAAGCAGAACGTGGAACCTATCTAGTGGAACCTTTCGTAACTGTTGCCGGTTGATTTTTTAAAATGGCGCCAAAAGCTATGGTGGCGCGGGCGACAGCAGGTGACGGCGGAGTGAGGGGGGTTTTAAAGGATAGGAAGAGAGAAAGAGGAAAGAAGGAAGTGAGTGCGGCACAGCCTATGTAGCGTTCGTCTCGTCCAAGGCTAGACGGCTACAAACGCTGCACTAGTCCTGTCACAACTAGGAAGTTGAGGACGTGCTGGAAGACAACCCGTCGTAAGGCGTCCGATCCCATGGGGAACAGGAAGTTTTCCAGCTTGTGGTTTGGTGCACCGAGTCGCTGGAATGCGGCCCGGAGTTCCTCCATCGCGGTGTCGTGCTGGCTGCAAAAGCACAGTAAGTGCTCGAGCGTCTCGGGCTCTGGGCAGTCGGCGCAGGTGGGGGGCGCCCGGCGGCCCTGGTGGTGCAGGCGGGCTCCTACGTTGCAGCAATTAAGCTGCAGGCGAAGCAAGAACGACCGGGCGTCTCTACTGATGCGTCCGGGCAGGCCCCGTGGGGCCTGACCACTGACCACTTGAGCATCTGGATGTAGGACCTCCACCACTCGGTCCACAATAGTCCTTGCAGCGTCGAATGACACCACATCCCGAGAGGCTGGTACCCCCGCCTGGTTGAGCAGCACCCTTGGCCAGGGCGTCTGCAACCGCGTTGCCCACGATCTCCACGTGCGATGGCAGCCAGTGGACACCGCAGTGGACACCTCTGGGCATCCACTGCATGAAGCTTGGCCGCCAGCGACCGGTCTACGTAGCCGCTGCAGCTGGCTGGCTGGTCGGCAGCTCTTGGAGGAGGGCAGACCGAGAGTCGGTCAGGATGATGGCTCCCCGGACCTGGGCCCTCTACTCTAGAAGAAGATCCGCGGCCAAGTGAAGTCCAGCCAACTCTGCGTAGGTGGATGAGGCCGGGAAGGGGAGGCTGCACACCTGGCTGGTGCCAAGTTCCAGGGCCGTGCAGGCAGCTCCGGCTCTGCCCGTCGAGTGTTGCATGGAGCCATCCGTGTACACCTGCAGAAGACCGGCAGCGTCGTCCTGCAGCAGGGCGGCTACCTCTTTATAGATGGCCTGGGGTGGAGTGAACCTCTTGCCACGGACCCCCGGCAATGTGGTGGCGATGCGTAGAGCCTGCCCCGTGCTTGGTGATGGTGGCTCCTGGCGGGGCCGATGCGGCAGCGCGATGTGGCTCTCGTAGGTACTGAGCAGCATGCCCATGCGAGAGTTGGGCCGGCTGCGGTAGCGCTGGAGGAGTGACGCGCCGTCCGGTGTGCCCTGCAGGCGGTGGATGTGGTGGAGCCCCACCTGCAGGGCCTGCATCTGGATAGGCCAGGACCCTGCCTCCGTGTACGTCGCCGCCACCGGGGATGTGCTCGGAAGTCCCAGGCAAAGGCGGATAGCCCGGCACTGATCCACCTCCAGCTTTTTGAGAGCGCCGAATACGGCGGTCACCAGCCTCACCCTAGAGAAAAGTGCCTGGCGCGGCGGGCCACGTGCAATTACTGCAAGAGGCAGAGTCACTTCGCCGATGTTTGCCGAGCAAAGAAAGGAAACGCCAAGATAGGCTCAGTGCAAGGCGCTGTGCAAGGTACGCTGACGTGCGCGTGAATGGCATACCCACCAAATTCAAAATAGACTCTGGCGCCGAAGTGACAGTTGTCTCCTCAACTTTTCCTGCCGTTCCAAAAGTTCTCGATTGAGCCGAAGGTTAGCTCACCGGTCCAAGCAACCAGCGCCTGCCAGTGCTCGGGACGTTTTCCGCGACCCTCAACTGGAAAGACAAGTCGACCACTCAACGACTTTTTGTCATGCGAGGTCGAAACACCCCGCTACTTGGGCTTCCCACCATAGAAGACCTGGGTATCGGGAAATTCGTCGACGCGACATCTTCTGCGATGCCTCCTCCGCAGCCTCGAATCTTTCAAGGGTTGGGTGTACTTCCAGAACCGTACAAGATCCGCCTTGTACCGGATGCACAGCCCTTCGCTTTGTGCACCCCACGGAGGATTCCAATTCCACTACTGCGAGCGGTCAAAACTCAACTCGACGAGATGGAGAGTCAAGGCGTAATCTGCAAGGTACGCAAACCAACGCCGTGGTGCGCCGGTAACGTTGTTGTACCAAAATCGACAACTGGCTGCAGGTTTGTGTAGACCTCACCAAGCTAAACCAGTATGTCCAACGGGAACGCTACGTTCTTCCAACTGTGGGCTCTGTGTTAGGTCAGCTGAAGGACGCACACGTCTTCTCTAAGCTAGACGCCACATCGGGATTCCATCAGGTGAAGCTTTGCCCCGAAAGTGAAGAGCTGACTACCTTGATCACACCCTTCCGTCGGTATTGCTATCGTCGCCTTCCTTTCGGTATCGCTTCCGCTCCAGAATTCCTCCAGCGCCTTATGTCTAAAATCCTGGAGGGTTTTCCGGGAGTTGTCAACATGATCGACGACATTTTGGTATTTGGGACAGGCCGCCAGGAACATGACAAAAGATTTGAAGCCACCATGAAACGCCTAGACGAGGCCGGGGTCACGCTCAACAGGAAGAAATGTGAGTTCGGAGTCAAGTATCTCCGTTTTCTCGGGGTTGTCGTCAACGAGAACGGAGTGTTACCAGACCCAGACAAAGTCAAGCCGATCCAAATTCTTCCGCCACCAACGGATACCAGCGGAGTACGCAGGCTACTCGGTGTGGTCAATCACGTTGGTCGCTTCCTTCCGCACCTCGCAAGCGTGACTGCGCCCATCTGAGCTTTACTTAACAAAAACAGTCTCTGGACCTGGGGTGTGGATCAAGATACCACGTTTAAGAAGGTCAAGGAGATGCTCAGCTCAGACTGTTGCATAGCTCTACATGACCCGTAGTTCCCAACCGTGGTCTCGGCGGATGCAAGTTCGTATGGTATCGGCACCCTGCTTCTCCAAAGTCAACCGTGTGGTGCTCGACGCGCTGTCGCCTTCGCTTCGAGGTCTTTGACTCCAACAGAAGCCCGCTACAGCCAGACAGAGAAAGAGACACTGGTCATAACATGGGCTATAACGCGGTTCGACCAGTACCTGCGTGGTCTGTTCTTCATGACGGAGTCTGACCATCAACCCCTTGTAGCTCTTCTCGGACATAAAGACCTCGATCAGCTGCCACCAAGGATTCAGCGCATGCGCATAAAGTTGATGCGATACCAATTTCAAGTAAAGTATGTGCCGGGGAAGTTGCTGGCCACTGCAGACACGCTGTCCAGAGCGCCCTGCGATACCGCTCCCCCAAATTAGTAAATGCTGTTGAACTCTTTATTGGGGATGTCTACAAGGGCTTCTTAGCACCACTAGCAAGCCTCCTTGAAGAGATTCGACAAACCCAGCTCCACGACGAAGAATGTCTCGCAGTCAGTGGGTTTATAAAAAATAGCTTGCCAGACAAGAGCAAGGTTCCAGTTCACCTCATGTCATTTTAGAAGGAAAGGGCAAGATTGAGCACTTTCAATGGAATTATACTCTCGGACCACCGCATAGTTATCCCTCAGGCGTTGCGAGCCAATTTGCTGGCCCTCCTTCATGACGGACATCAAGGACTTCGCCGGTGCAAGGAACGAGCAAGAAAAAGTGTTTGGTGGCATGGGTGCAACATGCACATTGAACAGTTGGTTACAAGCTGCGAACAGTGCGCAACCAACAGAGTGGTGAACCCCGAACCACTCATGCCTACAGCGACACCGGATCACCCGTGGCAACGTCTTGCGATCAACCTATTCCACGGAAAAAGCCATGAACACATTGTCGTTGTAGATTACCACTCGAGGTTTCCCGAAGTAGTGTCCCTCACTTCCACGACTAACGTAACAGAAATAAACGCGGTCAAGATTTGCTTCGCGTGGCACGGGATCCCTGATATCGTTCGGACAGGCAATAGACCCAAATTTTCATCAAACGAGTTTGCGAAGTTTGCTCAAACGTACGGTTTTCGCCATGAAAGCAGTGAGGAGGTGGAACGCATGGTACGGACAGTAAAGAACCTTCTGGAAACAAGCGATGACTTGCACTTGGCACTCATGTCCTATCGTGATACACCGGGACCATCCGGATTTTCCCCAGCCTAGCTTCTGATGGGACGCAGTCTTCAGACACGACTTCCGAGTCTTCCAGGACGCCTGAGTCCACATACCCCAAGTCTTCGGGAGTTCAAGGTTAGGGGTGCGCCTATAAAGCCCAATGAGCCAAGGCGTTCAACTCTCGACACCGCGCTAGTCCGTTGCTGCCTTTAACAGCAAATGACCGTGTATGGGTGAAGGACCTAAACTTCCGGGCGACACTCCTCAGCCCAGCTCAAAGGCCTCGCTCATTCGTGGTCGAAACAACAAGGGGCGTCGTGCAAAGAAACCGCCGCCACTTGGTACGGTTCCAGCCCAACGCGACGCAGGACTCGGCGTCACACGAGGGAGAAGAGTGGACGGGACACGAGGAAGAAGAGAGTACGGGGAGATCGCCAACTTCTAGGACAGTTTCTGTTCCTGATTCGGCGAGGTCTCTGCTATCGCACGAGATCTGCCCGAGTGGTCCGGCCCCCGCAAAGACTGAACTTATAGGGTTCGAGCGTACACATTTGTTATAGTCTGTGGTCTCTCTACCTCACAATATACATAAGCCTAGCATTGCACAGGGCAGGCATTCATGCACACTGCGAGGAACCACCGTGGATTCAAGCTAGTTGAGCACGCTCACGAAACTGAAACGCCGTCGCGCCAAATCAACACCGCCTCTGTTGGGCAGGTGGAGAAAGGGGCGACAAAGGAATATGCCGAGGGTACGGAGGGAAGACGTTTATTTTACATGAACGTCCCGGTTACATCAGTTACAGTACAAGTACGCACTTCCATTGAGGTGAAAGAGGCGATGGGGCGCCACGCGCAAGTGCGCGCGTCGCCGGCGCAAAGCCGGCTGCAACTCTGTTTGCAGCCGGCTTTGGTCAGGGCAAATTCCGGGCTCTTTGGTCAGGGCAAATTCCGGGGTGCGCGCACGTTGTGCGCGCGCGTATCGCCGTGCTGGCCAGATCGGCTCGCAGCAGCGAGGGAGACGGGGCCCATTCGCTCACAGGCGCGTGCCGCACGGCGTGATCGTCGAGTGGTAGGTACGGCCTTACTATATGCAAGAGTAGGGGCAACAGGCGCAGCCTTAGGCACGGTCCGCAGCTAGAAGGGCTGGCGGGCTTTCGCCGGCGCAACAGAGTTGCAGCCGGCTGGCAAAGAAAGCGTCACATACCTTCGGCCAACACCTTCGGCGTCCTGGAAGCGTCTCCCCGAACGGACCCCCGCGCAGGGCGCGTGTTCGCGTCCCGGCGAGAGTGGGGTTCAGGCATCGTTCAAACGGACCAATGAGGTGAGGTTAGCTCCGCTACCAGGGCGGAGAGCCCGCTGCGTGACAGTGTTTTGTAGCCGCAATGGTCGCTGCAGCTTTCACCTCAGGCAGGAGTTTGAGAAGACTGCTCGGCTCTACACGGTGCCGCCGAGACGAGCCGGCATTCGGGGAGAGAGGGGAAAAGCGCCGCGCAACGGCACAAACCTAGCGATCGCGCAATGGCGCGGGCGCTAGGATCCCCACAAGTGTAAGAGGGGAGATGTAGGGGCCGCTGGCCACTCTGACACGTGTGAGCGGGAGCGCCTGAGGTGGAGCGCGTGCTCCGAGGCTGTCGGGAAGAAAGAGTTTCATTCTTGCTGTTGAACGGGTCGGTCGTCTCTCTCGTGGGCTCCGAACAGGGACGACGCCGATGGTGCAAAGGGTACCACGTAGGGTGGCCAAGCGTGCGCGGACCGTGTGGGTACCTCTTATGGAGCAGGCCGAAACAAGTCGTCGCTCAAGCCGCAGTGCGCGAGCACGGCAGCGCGAACATCGTAGTAGGGGCTTGCGCTGGGCGCTGTGTGTGGCAAGGGCGCAGCGGAGCTAGCGGCTCCCGTAGGATGGAGTGCTTGAGCGGTTGTATGGTTACGTGGTTGAGCCAGAAGGTAGCCCCGAGCTTGAAGAAACTACTTCTAACGTAGCGTGGCTCCAACTCCGGTATTGGCGGGTCCAACGCCGCCATGCCGCTGGCAGGGTCGCATGCGCAGAACTTCCGGATAACCACTTGTAAGAAGGAGCCACGGACTCGGATATTCTGCAGCCTCCTACACTTATTCAGGGCGCGTAAGCCTGGCCAGAACTTGGAGATCGAACGCGACTGCGTGCCTGGGCGGTCGCATGCCATCGCCGCTTTCCAAGTTCCGGCCGGGCTTACGCACCCTGAAGGAGGCTGCAGCATAACCCATTCTACGGCTCCTCCCTGTACCACCAATGTTGTTGCGATATTCGGACGATGATGATGATAGTGGGGATAAATGCGGGTGATAGTGACGCCACTACATCATTGGCGAAAAAAAAGAAAACGTGAAAAGAATAAAATACCTCAACATCTCTCGCTACTAAAAGCCATATTTGGCTGTAAAGAACTCGGACTCTAGGCAAGCGCATGAAAATGCTCCGACTTTTTGCAGATTTTTTTTCGAACCAGTAAGAACGAACTAGCCGAAAATCGTACCTGCGTGCTGTAGCAACCGACGGGCGCAGTTGCCCTATGTAGCACCGACGCCGTTCGCGCTCGCCAGCTGCCCCAACGCCCACCGGACGAAGACAACGGTGGCGAGGCGCAGTACCCGAGCTCAACGGATCGGGCAGGGGGACGGAATGGTCAGTGTGCTAAATCCCGAAGGCGGAGTACGTTTCTGAGGAGGAAAATTTGACATCCACCTTGACTCAAAGGAATGCTGCACAGCTTCCTCACAAACTTTGACGTTGAAGAAACATTCGTCCGGTCGATTGCACCCACCCATTACTTCGAGTTGTCGATCAATTCGGTCTCCCGCTGCAAAGGGGTAGCATCCTGGTTAGCGCAGTCGGTAGAGCGACTGCCGTAGGTGGGCGGAGTTTCCGTGTTCATACTCTGCACCAGGACAAATTTTTCTTTAACTGAGAAGTTTTTGAGAAAGCTGTGCAACTTTCCTTCGTAGCCGTATGGCTGCATTGGAGGTGAATGTCAAATGTTTCTTCACTGACTCCAACCAGAGGCGCAGTCGAAATATACTGGGGTATTCTGAAGCAGACCTAGCTACCTATCATCCAATGTAAAGCGTATGTTAGATGAGCGAAACTACTTCGGCTCAGGCCAGTCGGTGAGCCATGTTCGGAGACTTGCAATGGGGTACAAGGCGTACAGAACGCGTAATTTAGTAAACAATGCGGCGGAGGAATAACTGTGCGTTTCGTTCGCACCTCTTTTCTTTCGTTCCACTCGTTTTCCCATACTTTTTGGCGCTATGCCGGTCAGTATTCAATTCCCGCGATATCGAAGAGAGAAGAAGGTCGTCCGTTATTTTCGTCTCCAGGAGTAGTATCATACACCCGAGTGGTTGCTTTCTAAGCTCTCTCCGAACTTCTTGTGAATACACACTTTGGGGACGATCTGGCATCTCTTCACCAGCGTAGCGCGGTGGACACAAACGCACAAACCAGGCGCACCGAGTACACAAACGGCGTCAGCGTCGCTTAGGAACTCCGCGATGAGCAGCATCCCCAGGCAGTCGGTTGTGGCGCAACGCCCCTCTCGAGCATCAAGCAGCCCCGAGCCCTGCGGGTTTGTTTTCCTCCGCCGGCGAACACGGGCCGCTTGGCATTGACTCGGCCCGTGTCCGCCGGCGGTGGCGTGCTCTCTGCCCGGTGGTGGCGGCGAGGCGGGAGGAGGGAAGGCATCACGGGCAGAGCTGATTTAGTGCGCGCGTAATCAAGGGGGGAGCGGCCGGCCCGAGCCGCGGTTCCCGCCTGATGACGGCAGCGCGCATAACGCTGCCGCGGCCGGCATTCGTCTTGCGTCGCCGTCGGCCGCCGCCATCAGCGTTCGGCGACGTTGGCCCGCCGGTGAAAGTTTGCGGGGGCATGGCGTCCGCTCGGCAGCCGCGATGTGATTCATGTGCCCTCCCAGTGCCGCCTTGGCTTCTTCCTTGGGGGCCCCGAAAGAACGGACACGGCTTGGGTCAATAGCCAGGCCGCTGAGGACGCCCGATGAAAGTATTCCGGCCTTACGGGGATACACAAATTTGTTCACTCGAGCTTGCCGCATTTCCCTCCCGCCGCAGCTGTCTCCCCGGGAATCTGCAGTGACAAATAGACCTCTGCAGCGTTATTAGAGTGCGCCGTCGCGTATATAGAGCTTGAAGCACTGCAGCAACTGCCTTGCTGTCCCTGGCATGCGGTACGCTGCGCCACGGGGGATGCCACAATGGCATCCGCCTGCACCTGTCCACGGACAATGCGGACACAAAACATTAGTATGTTAGCGGCGGTTGAGGGGAATAGAGGGAGCGGTTGAAGGAGTGAGCGGTTGAAAAAAAGGCATTTGAAAAAAAAACCGTATTATTTTCGTTCTTTTTTTAAACCAGGGCAACACCAAAAAAAATGAAACAAAGATTCTCCCGGGAAATTTGTTGTGATTCGACCGATCTGCCGTGAGGGAAACGCTTTCTGAAATCAATGCCTCGACGTGAAATCGTGCGCAGATTTTGAAAGCGGAAGCTCTGCTGGTACTTTTGTGATGCAGCTTGTAACAATTATATTCATTTAAGTGTTAATGGAAAAAATTATCGGGCCCTTAAGTCTCATAAGCTAAGTGATTTGAAGGCGAAAACTAGTGGTTATCGAAAACTTCTTCACTGCTGCATCGTGTTTGCGGTGCCTTCACGTTCCCGTGTCATGCGTCACGCATCCGGATAATTCTTGTGCCACCCTGGCCCCGTACACGGTAGGTGCTGTGGTTACCACACTTGGCTGCGGCTCTTGGCGACCCGGGTTCAAATTCCATTCGAACGCAAACAAGTTTTCCATGTATATTTATTTACTTTTCTTTTTACAGCAGCCGTAATTTGGTTTCATTCGTTTAGTCGCCAGCAACTGAGGTTAGTTTTCGCATTTGATGGAAAATCTAAGGCTTTCGCCTTATGAGCTATGCCCACTTTTATAGGCATCTGCGGAATCGTCTTCTTTCAATTTTTCATGTTTTTTTATAAAGAAAAAAAGAAAGGAACGTTTTTTTGTCACGCCCCTTAATATTTCGTGAAAGCTTACGTCTCTCTAATGTACCTCTATGACATCATCAGCCGCGTTGTTGACCCCCAGACGAAGCAATATGCCTGCCTGTCAAGCAATATGCCTGACAGTGCCTCGTTATAGGGTCTCGTTATGAGAAGGTCTAGCTTCTTCAGTCCCGTCGCTGAGAGCAAAGCAGAGCGCGATTCTGGAGATGTGAGGGCTCGTATGAGTCGGAACACGGTGCTGGCTGCGCTGGCACGAACACGTGAGTCGAGGCAGCGGAAAAGGACGAGCGTCGTCAGCCCAGTGGCGACGAGCGGAACAAGGTCACTTTCGTCTCAACCAAGTTATATGCTCCGGCTCCAGTGCTACTTCGCAGTTAAGGACGCTGACATTAATGACGATGGAAACATATTGAAAGCTTCGTTTAACGGCGCTTTCCACGTGTGCGTGGGATCCGCCACTTCCTTCCCGAAAACACTCACGCACAAGCGTGCACGCATGTAGAAACTTTTGTCGGGGCTTTGGCTTCCGCAGTTTTGTTTGGCCCGCGGCGGGCGTCCGCAAGGCCGCGGTACAAGGCCCACCATTAGCGTGTTTTTGCGTCACTCGGGGAGACGTCGCGAATTTTTTCTCGCGTATGTTCAATAGGGAAGGAGATACCTTGCCGGAATTTTGCGTGCAGACGCACGTTATTTGGCAGATTCGTGCATTTTGTTCAGTTCTTCAGCAACAAGGGGGCGCCATCGTCGAGCTTCCCCTGCGTTGCAGTTTGCACACCGCCCAGTTCTGTAAAGTGTTCCACCCAACCCCGCTCGCTCGCGCGAGCTCATCAGTGGGCTGCTTTCCAGACCTGGGCTTCGCTTACCCCTTCCTCCTTAGGCCATTATTAGGCCATCCTTATCAAATAAATTCATTCATTCATTCTTTTCTCCCACGTTGGTCACAGATTGAAATCACTCTAAAAGCACCCTATAATAGCGTTGTGCGTCAGTATGCTTTTGTCGCGGAGCGAGGTTTTCCCTTTTTCCCTGTCCTTGCAAGACGGCAGAAAAGAATAAGCACAATTATGGGGCACTCGCGATTCGCTATGCTTTAAGTCACTCTGTGTCATTGCTACAGCTGAGGTGCGCGAACAGGCGTAAGACCAAGGCCGAACATCGGTACAAGGAAGCTGCGACCGATATTCCAACAGTAGCGAGAAACTTAAAAAAAAGCTTTTATTGGGAACTCTAGCGAAGTTTCGGCACAAAGGAGAGCTTAACGACCGACGCCAGCCTTGGATAAAGGAGCCAGCTTTTCTGAGTAGGAGAGCAATTTGCATGTGAAAGGAATAGCGTAATTTCTTATTTCTAAGTGTAGAATAATGCTTTCTTTCCTCTCTTTTGCGCGGCGGACTACATTTTCTCATTACAACTTGTTTCCTGCGCTATCTTCTCCTAATATTCAAGCAGTATGTGCCCTCCTTTCTTGACAAAGTCGACGAATGTGAACTTGGTTGGAAAGAAAGCGCTCAGCCCCCGTCGTCAAGTCAAGTCGACACAAAAGTACGCTGCTGCCCCGGCTGCGACGCAGAGTGGATATTTTTTGGACGTCTTGCTCGACCTTTAATTACGCGTCTATGCCTCTCGAGGGACAAGTGCAGAGGATATGTACTGGTGCCCGATCCAGACGAAAAGCTTTAATGTGGCCGCCGTTATGAAGCTGAAGTTACTTTCAATTCTTCCGTAAAAAGGAGCCTGAAATTTGTATAGTGTGCGTAGCTTTACAGCTAGAACGCCATGTACTGGGCCCTACATCGGCGGGCTGAACGACGATATTGCGAACTCTAAAACGAATGCAGCAAAAAAGCCTCTGGCTTACAATTTCGACCTTTTTTCGGGTGTTTTTTACAAAATACTTTCAGTACAAAGTTATTTACATTAATCTAGACGCTTTTGTGCCGATAGGCAGTTCATAATGATGCCAGGGGAAGACTTGGGAGACGAAAGCAGCGGGCAAAATGACGCCAATAACCCGTGCGCGGGTATGGACCACAAGGAAAATAGCCAGTAAAGGTAGAGGAGGACGTCGGAACGTTGATTCTTACCGCCATCCTCTGTCGTGCACCACATAGGCATCTTTACAGGTCACGTCTGACACAATCTCCCCTCGGCAGCTTCTGAAATAAAGATGAGTCCGTCTATCATTACCTGTTGGCCTGTGCACGCTTTTCTAGGATCAGATACCAGCCTCTTGAGGTGCCGCTCCGCCGACTGCGGATGGCCTTATCTGTGCCGAATCTCCGTTCACTCGGAACGCATGAGGCGGCAGAACCCCGTCGCGATACTGCCGCCTCTGTCCTCCTAAGATTCATAGAAAATTCTGATCATTTTCAGTTATGATTGGCATCGTTTACGTTGGAGACTAATGGAACTCGGCTCTTTAATTGTTCCCAGTTCTCTCTTTTTCTCTATTTCGATTATTCCATTCTAAAAGGTTTTGAACCGCTAATAATTTCGTTTATACAGGATACTGTAGTTTAGAAATACCTTCATTCCTACCACTGGTGCTTGGCCGATGACCTGTTTGGGTACGCGCCATTCACCAAGGGTCACCATCATCATCATAAGCTGGGAGGAATCAAAACCGGCTGGCTCGAAGGGCTGCTCTTCGACTTTCACCTGGTGCACCGAAGTCGATTTCATTGCAGCCGCGCAACAGCGCCGTGTCGCCGACAGCTCCTTCCGGCAGAGTATGGTTAGCGCCGTCGAGCCAGCCTCCCGTTCCCGCTCCAACGTCAGGCGGCCGAGCTTCGTTCCTTCCAGCGGAGGCCGCGACGTCGTCGGGCGGACCTCCCGCTCCTCCCGCGACCGGCGAGCCTCGACTTCCGCCAACTGCTCCCAGCCAAGGCAGCAGTGCTGCTAGAGACGGAACGCGGCCCTACGGACAGCGGCCAACGATACCGCGTGGACGGGAAGGCACGGCAGCAACCGCCGCTTCTTACACGCCTGACTCCGAGAGGTCTACCAGGAAACGTAAACTGACTGATTGCTGTATTTTCATGAACATTTGTCTCGCTCGGAAACTGCCGTTGCAGGTAGGACTGCCCCGACAAGGTCCTCATCCTCCGTCTATAGTGGTTTGTGTCGTCTGCTCTGTTTTCTCCTCCATTTGGCACCCCTCTATAGAGATCGTGCTTTTGTTTGCCGGAGAAATGTGCTGCCTCCCGTTCTTTGACTGTCACGTATGCGGGTATCGTTGATTACACCCTACCGGCAAAGTTCACACACTCGTAAAAATATGCACCACAGCTGCATAAAAATAAAAAGTATTAGATACTCGTAGCGACGACTGCACCCACATGCCATTTTATGGCACTGAAATGATCAACACGCCGAGATTCTTATAAGCGAAGGCTGTGTGGCCAGGGTACCAAGTATTTTTTGTGTCCAAGAACACAAACTGCTGAGGCTGTGCAATCTCTCTGAAGCGCGAGTAAGCATTGGAAAGCGTTGGTGGAGGTGTACGTGCATGTTGTACCCACCAAAGTCGCTCGCCGTTCAAAACATGATTTGGACGTCAAGCTTATGCGTCTCATCACTTGCATATGCATCCTGACTAGATTAGTTAATAACCGGCAACAATTGCAAGATTACGGCAATATGTATACCTCAACCCTGAACTTGTTCATTCATTTTGAGTAGATAAATTACTAATTGCAAGGTCGAAAGAGTCAAAATATATTGCGCGTATGTATGCGTACGTTTCAGGGATTACCACCAGCAACGGTGAAGAGAAATGAAATTTGCTGATATTTTTCGACTAAATGATGTCTCACCTCTATTATGTGTCAAAGACGTCGACCTTCACAGTGTGTCAAAGCCACCCACCTTGAAAGTGCTTAACCGCTCGTGATTTTTATTTTGTAATTGAACAAAAGATTCAGACACCTCTCGGTGATACTTTCTTGCGGAGCTTTCTTGCGTGTGATTCGAGTGGCAAGTTTCAAAGTGAAAGAAAGAATAAATGTAGCGAAGTGATCGCTGAGGGTAGTACTTAATCGTTTAGTTGAATGAGGACACGTATTAAGCAGATTGCCTCTATTAAACAGAGAGGTTTTCATCGTTTACACGTTCCCATTTGCATCGACGGGCTCACACTGCGACGGTATGGCCTTGCGATCGGCGTGGTAGACAGAGGTTCTTACACCGTGTTCCGCCATTAGTGAGACCAAGGCAGCTTCGCTTTCGAATTCCCCTCCGTGTCATCCGCGCGGGAATGGCGTAACCGGATACACGTGACCTTCGTAGGGACCCAGGTTCGATTCCGAACGCGGGAAGCGCTTTTTTCTTCTTGGTGTTCATTGTGTAAGTTGGCTTTCCCGTAGAGCATCTTGCCGTGTTCCGGGCGTCATCAGTGCGGCATAGCAAGCTTCGCTTTAAAAACGAGCACCAGCTTTCTGAAACTGGAAATCAGACAGGAAGTTACCCTCGAAGTTTGCGGATCCGGCAGTCACCAGAGCGCTCAGTAAAAGCTTGGTGAATGAAATCAAACAAGTCATGAAGCACCTGCGTGTCCCCTTTAAGCAGTGAGTCAGCACACGTAAGCATGCCGGGTCACGTCGAGGGTTGAAGGATTTTTCTCTTTTGTTTTCTCTTGTGTTGCACACACTCGAGTTATCCGAGCACTGCACATGTGCAGCCCCGAGCGGAAGCCGCTTTCTAAGAGGCAGTGTGGGAGCGTCAAGTGCAAGCACAAATGTCTTGGTGCCTGCGGGGAACCGTGCGTCAAGTGTAATATGAAGGACACTAGTGCCCTCCCGTACAGACAATCGCTATGCCCGTAAACAGTTTATTTGCGGATACCTTCAGTTCAGTACTCTGAAGACGGCAGTGGAATAAGAAAAAGCTGAAAATAAAAATGAGCAGCTCATATACACACATTTATACAACAGGAATATACAATTAATGACCCAAATTAATTCCCTACTGAAAAGTTCCGTACATACGGAATTATGGGAATACGGAGTACATACGGAGTGTTACGCCCCAAGCGTAATGAATGTAGATATTAGTCCTACAAACACGGGAATTATATGAGTTCGCACTATATGAACGTTTGGCACTGTTTTCATGTTTTTTATCTTCAATAATAAGCAAAATCACTCTCCGTATGATTTCCGTATACTCCGTATATACGGAATTCATACGGACAATGATTTCGCGGTTATATTGATCATAGAGACTTAAAACCGGTGTCAAATGTTTCAATAGGCATGCACTGTTTCATTTTCATGTGCTTCTGAAGAATCTTTCTCGATTTGTGGCGGTTTTGTGTCATGCTAGGAATGTACTCCGCATTCCCATAATTCCGTACATACTGAACGTTTCAGGATGTTTATCATCGAAAGTGCTTATCCAACGATGTACAACCATATCTTAAATGTCAGCTTATACAATACCATTACCGAAAGCAACAATAAACAACTTGATTTCAACGATTGCAGCACTTTCATGAAGAAGGTGATACTTGTTTTTTTTTTCGTTGAGGCCAACCTCCTCACTCGCCCCCTTTCCTCTTCCGCTTACCCTGCCTCTGCCGTCGCGCTGCACAATTTCGCTCGCTTTGCATGCTCTGCTTCCAGCCAGGCGACGCTGACGCTGGAACAAAACCCGCTGAAATGTGTAAAGATCGACTCCTATAATAGATACGTGCCTTTCATTTTCCCAGCTATCATGCTCCGAGGTTTTAAAAAGAGCAATGGCGTTACTCGAAGACAACCTAGTGCATAATGTTTCCAGTACCGTGGAGTAGCGGCCAGAGTTTTTTTCGTTAGTGATGTTTAAATTATTGTAATTACTTATCTAACTCCAGAAGTACCGTTTTAATCATTAAAGTGTTAATGAGTCACTTGTAGGTAGCGATGAGAGGCATCTAACGAGAGGCTTTGTTGGGCGACTTGTGGGTTCATGGCTTCAAAAAGTTAACGAGCGCAAAGGACGAAGACCGATAAACGCAAGTAGACTGGGCGAGCGCTCACTAGCAACTAGTTTAAATCAAATAGGCTGGATGGGCACGCACTAACAACTAGTTTAACACAAGTTTACTGGAAGAGCGCTCACTAGCAACTAACTTAAAACAATTTGCCTGGACGACCGCTCACTACCAACTAGTTTAACACAAGCAGATTGGCGGTGCTTGCGCTCGGGGTCTGTGTGCGCAGGGGCGCCTGTGATCTACCGGCATTTATGCGCAAAGAAGGGTTTCGAAATAAAGTAGTTTGTAGTGAGCGCTTGTCCAGTACGCTTGTGCTTCTCTGTCCTCACCATTTGTGCTTTTTTTTTATTTTTTGAGAGGGTTCTAACTGCAGTATTTTCAGTGACGATCTAATTACGTTCTCATTTATTCTGACTGATAAAGAAATTCCGCGAAATGTGAAAAATACCATATGACGCCGATCCACCCGCTTCATTAACAGTGCCCTCAAATAAGCTGCATGAAAGCAGCTGCTTTTCCTGTCCCACGCCCGCGCCTCACTTTAATTATAGCATGGAAGGAGCTGCAAAACAAGTCTCGCGGGGCGCGCGCTGCAGGTAAGGCACAATCTCGGTCGCGATTTCTTCTTCTTTTATTTTCTTTGTTTCATTGTGGCTAACTCACAGGCAAACTATTCGAGGGCACTGCTTTATGATGCGGCGGGAGCGCTGTCACGCGGTAATTCTCATATTTCGCTGGGTTTCTTCATCAGCCAGAGTAAATGAATTTTACAGTTACTTTGTCGTGAAAATACTGCAGTTAGATGTCCATCATGGACACCTACAAGTAACTCATTGACATTTTAATGACCGGCAGAGTACTTCTCGAATTATACAATTAATAAAATTTCATTTACAAAAAAAGATACTGGCCACTACTCCACTTTGCTGGAAACATTATGCACTATTTTCCAGTAACGCGACTGCTCTTTTATAAAATCTTCGTGCATCATATTCGGGGCAGCCTGTATCATGCCAGTAAGCTATCCTTCCAGCAACGTTTTCACAAGAAACGTGCGACACGCAATGCCTCTCGCGAAACGGTCTGCCGCACTGACGACAAATGAGACAAACGGTCATGCAACGCCTCGCTCCAAACTGTTTTGCGAGCTTACGAGAACTGAAGCGGACGCTTCTGCTGCAGGCGGATAGACGCGTGGTAGAACCTGCGGAAGCCATGTCCGGCGAACCACCTTAAAAAAGGCGATGTCAGGAATAACACGTGTCCAGTGGTCAGATTACGCATACACCGGCTGAAATTCGACTGGTGGTGGTGCATGGCGCGGCCGCTACCAATGCTTTTGTGGAAGCTGCTCGTCGTGTAACGCCACAGCTGTAACGCCACAACGTTTGCCCCTCGACGGTCACGCAGCGAAGCGGCTTCGAATTCGTTGCATATGGGGGCCGGTCGCCAGATGACTGCACAGCCGATGCACAGTACTTTTCGAGAGATCAAAACGAACTCGAAATCCCTCCTCCGCTAAGAAAAAGATCTCTCGTGCTAGTATTGAATTTGTGAACAGCGTAAAATATTTGGGATTGACTATTAACACAAAACTTAGGTGGGACGCTCACATCGACAACGTTTCCGCCAAGGCATACAAGAAGCTATGCTTCTTAAGAAGGAAGTTGGGATCACGCGATTGGAAAGTGAAACTTGCAGCCTATAAAACCCTAGTTCGACCAGTGCTGGAATACGCATCCCTTGCGTGGGACCCATACTTAAAGAAAGACATAGATAAAGTGGAAAGGATTCAGCGGCTAAGCGCACGGTTTATTTTTTCAGATTTTAGGCACCTCTCCTCCGTTTCTGAAATGTTCAATAAATGTGGGCTGGTACCACTCGAATGTAGGCGAAGAATTGCAAGGTTAACCTTCTCTTATAAACTATACAACAACGAATCCGGTTTAAATAAAGGGTGTTATATACTGCCACCTCCCCAGCGCTCAGCCAGGTTAAATCATTCAAAAACTGTTAGACCATATGCTCCTAAAAATAACACGTTCAAGTACTCCTTTTTTGTACGAACCATTGAAGACTGGAATTCACTGCCTTCCGGCTGCGTGCACGCTCCGACTTCTTCTAGTTTTGACCTCTGTGTTAAGAACCTTATGTAACCCTCTCCTGCTGGGATGGTGAAAAACCGTCCGCAGTATTCCTGAAATAAATAAATAAATAAATAAATAAATAAATAAATAAATAAATAAATAAATAAATAAATAAATAAATAAATAAATAAATAAATAAATAAATAAATAAATAAATAAATAAATAAATAAATAAATAAATAAATAAATAAATAAATAAAAATATGCCGGCTACGTGACCAAGGATAATACACCACGCCGCAGCAGCGGCTACCAGGTGGGTAACGACGTCAACATGGCCGCGTAAACCGTTCCCGAGTTCCTCCGAGTTCTACTGGCACTCAAACGCACCCAGCCCATTTGTGGTTGCGACGTAGCGACCTAAGTCACACCTAGCATGTCATCGACTTTGTCGATGGGTTAGCGTAGTAGCCACGAGGCCGCCTTCATTCGATGCGTGATAGCAGCAACAATGACTTTGTTTTTGTTTAAGAACGCACGTATCAACAAGCGTGCGCAGCCAATGTAGTCCTTGGATTAATTGCCAGATGCTCTGCAGCGCATGTCATGTATAATTCAAGACACAAAGCAGAGAATCGGAATGTAGAGCAGACAGTCGGAATGCATCCCGCTATGTCGAGCAAGCGTGGAAAAACAAAATTAGCGGCATGCCGATCGTATACCTTTCGTCCGCCGGCATCCGAAAGAATGTTATGGTGGCGTGGCGTGAAAATTTTGACCCCAGTCAGCACAGCACGATTTGTGATGACGGCGCGAATCCAGTCATACGTCTGTTTCGATAAAACACACGTTACAGTCATAGAGTTTCATACCAATATATACTAGAGGAAAATCTGGCGCCACTGTCTAGGGGAGCCGCGCTTCAGCGAGCGTTGCGTCATGTGCCGGTCAGGCACATTCCACTTGTCTTTGGCATGGCTCCTGAACGGGCTGAAAAGTTCCCTCTGGCTGCAAAAAAGCGACAATATTAATTTAAGGATTATTGAAAATCGTATTGTTATTATAAAATTTAACTTCCAGAAAGATTTACAAGTCAGTAATTATTTAGAAGTTTTATGCACGACGCGGAACAAAAACGTTACCTTTCTGGCTTCGAGACAAAAAAGAAGCCGTATGGCTAGCTAAGCCAAGTAGGCGAGGAACGTCGCTAGCTGCAATGGCACCAACCACAGCGGCCCGCGATTGCAGCGCCAGGTTTCCCTCTGGCTGTAGCCCGAAACAACCCATTCCCGTCTGAATCATGGAGGAAGAAATGTTAGGAGGGAGCATGACATCAGGCGGCCCAGCTTTGCCAAGCCAACCTCCTCTGACGCCGCATTCTCCTCTCCTCGGGCTCCTCCCGCGCAATGCATCATGGAAGATGCACCACTCTCACGCCCGCGGTAGCATTTAGTGGCTCCGGCTGGCTGCCGGTGGAGTTGGAGGTGGGTGGCGTTGCCGAAGGCGCCGCACGAGATTTTTCGCCAGCGTTGCGCTCCCACCCTCGTATCGTGGGTGGGAGCGCTGTTCGCTGTTCAAAGCGACACGACACGTAGATCCCACGCTGAGGAAGCACCTTCACGAGCTGCGAGCCGAATTTGACGCTTACCGCTGGAACCACGACCGGCTTTTCTCAAACGCGCCGCTGTAAACATTCACAAGCACGGAATGGCCTACGGGTGCGTGGTGTTTGCCAGGTGTGCTTCGACGATTGCGTTTGGACTTCTGGTGGGAGTTATCGCGCCACCTTCCCTTTACATCATAGCGCTGCAACAAGTGTCCTATCAGCTGAGAGGTGGTGCGAAAATCTTTGGTTTCGCTCGCGTCCGCATTTGCATACGTTCGCCTTATCGGTGCTGCGGCATGGTGGCACGTTGTACGCCCCACAATTGTCGTGACGACGTGTGTAGCGTTGCTGCCTCCTTCAGTGCATCAGAAAACGAAAGGGGTAGAACCACCGATGTTGGGTGCGGGCGCGGGAAGAACGAATCATTTCCCGCCTCGCGTCGCAGGGAGTACGCGGGCTGGTTGCCCAAGGACTGCTCAATCCGTGCGATAGGTTTATGGCTAACGAACGCTAAATTACGCCTGGGAGATGAAAATATAAAATGACCAGAACCAAGAAAGTGCGGTGTGAAACAAAATGTAAGGGAAGGAACTCCATTTTTTCACTGCGGCGGAACACAACACTTCGACTTCGGCGTGAACTTCGACGGATCGCAAAGCTCAATAAATCAAGATGTTTTCTGTCTCTCCCGTCCGACCACTTTGCCTGCACGATCAGCCCGCTGCACGTTTCGGGTTGCAGGCGGCGCTGCGCGCAACGCCCGGACGGGGACTCGTCGCCGAAACCCGAATACCCGGACGGCCCGGCAACCGGACGGACCGGCGCACGCAGCGCGGCCGGGTGGCCGCATGAGACGCAAAGAACTACCGCTTGCCTGTCACGTGAGGGGGGCATCTCTCATGAGTGTTTCCTTTTTATTTTTTATGACTAGGCTTCACGCTTGTCACGTGAAGCTCCTTCCTAAACTTTTCTTTCCTCCATGGTTTGAACCCGTCCCACTTGAAACCATTCCCGAAACGCCCTTTCCCTTTGGCCCGTCCCGTTTGCGGCCGTCCCCAAAACGCCCTTCCCGTTTGCAACCGCTTTCTGTTTCGACCCGCTCCGAAAGCGCCCGCCTCAAATAGTTCAGAAAGTTTGTGCGCTCGCAGAGCGCTTTCAGGCATCCAAAATTGTGCTGGGCAAGATAGTGTAGGTTACTGATTAATGACTACAACATATATTACTCATTTCTTGCTAAATATTTAGCGTGGGGCAAATTCTATTTTACCTTGACTCTAACTCTACTCGGTAGATGGCGCGAACGATACGTTTTCTTTTTAAAGCTCTACAGGTGATGGCTACAGTATTCTGAAACAACTACAATTATTGTGAACACTTCTGCCGTAAAGTGAAATATTCAAGCTACTTTAAACGAAAGCAAGTACATATGAGCAACAAAATTATGCGTGATTTGCTTTGAGGCTAATTCATCAGATGTTGCTACTTGCACCGCTCCGGCCGGAATACGCACCGCAAACGCTGTGCTAAAACGTGTCCTACGGTTTTCAGCGGCAAAAGGAAACTCCGGCTCCCGGTAACAGGGTAAACGGTAAAGGAAACACGGTAACGATATGCTGAAACTGTCTATGATTTTGCTTTTCCACGTACTGCGTGCCCGCCTGTGTATGATACATAAAAAGTACACGCAAGAGAATATAGCTTCGGGTGTTCTTAACGCCTGGATTGAAAATGGGATCAAAGGGGAACCTCCCTTACCTCTAGTATATATTAGTATGAAACTCTACGGTTGCAGTAGTAAACGCGGACTTTTGAACACCGCAGACCGTAGCATACCTGTGCGCACGACAAAAAGCGTCCATTTTCAGCAGTGAGAAGTAGGAAGGCGCGGTTCCCGTTTTCCACTCCGGGTGGCGCTCTTATTTTCGCAATCTAGGTTCGCTTGCATATTAAGAACTCCGGAGTTAATAAGTAACCTGCTAATAGACATAAAACGCAACAGCAACGCTCATTTATGCTCGTATGTAGTACAGCCCCCAAACGTTAGGATCGCTGTGGTTGCGGGACAGAGAAATGACGAAGCTTCATCCCCAGACCACGCGTCTACACTGCACCAGTGTTGTTCTATAACGCACGAAAACGGCAAACGGGAGCCGTGAACGTGGCCGATGGTAGAAGCTACAACAGGCCAGGCCGCCTCACGTCTTCTTTCGACAAGTGCCCCCAAACGGCTTTCAGAGGCGCCCGCCAGGCAGCCTAGTTTTATGTGCATGTATGTGTGTGTGTGTGTGTGTGTGTGTGTGTGTGTGTGTGTGTGTGTGTGTGTGTGTGTGTGTGTGTGTGTGTGTGTGTGTGTGTGTGTGTGTGTGTGTGTGTGTATGCGTGTGTGTGCGTGTGCGTGCGTGTGCGTCTGTGTGTGTGTGTGCGTGCGTGCGCTTGTGTGTGCGGTGTGTTGGAGTCCGTGTGCGTGAGCGTCGTTGTGCGTGTTTGTGTGGTGGTGTTCAGGTGATTATGATGATGGTTGGATTTTTTTGGAGCAAGGCCAGCTGGGACAAGGTGGTGTTCAGGTACATGCGTGTGTGCGTGTATGTGTGTGTGTGTGTGTGTGCGGGCACGCGCGCGCGTTCCCGGGTTTTTTTTTATTGCAATTTGCAGTTGCAAGCCGAGCTCCCTGCCAGCTTGGCATCTTCGTTGATTTTTCCACTCACCCACTCACTTGAGAGAATATGCCCAGCAGCAGCTTTAAATTATGGCAGTTCTTCGAGAATGCCCAAAAATTGCTGTAAATTCTCAGCTTGCTGAATTCAAACCTTCATAAAGCTTGCCGGCGTACTTCTGAAGTGAAACTTTCCATGTCTCACTCATGGCGATGTGGTCACGCCAATACTAACTGCAGGGAAGCCAACTGTGCGCAATGGGCTCCCACAAGTGGCACATGATGATGACGATTACGACGAGGACGACGAAAAGGCGAAGCTTCCACTTATACAAACGCAAAGACCCACTATGCGATGAGCCAAAGCCCAAGCCAACGACAACAACAACAACAACAACAATAATAATAATAGTAATAATAATAATAATAATCAATCAATCAATCAATCAATCAATGTTTATTATAGTGCCCAGGAACACCGGAGGCCTTCGTGCTGGAGCACTCAGAGGGGAAAATGCAGCACTGTAGTACATCAACAATTTGCTAATAAACACTCAGTGAGCAAAAAAAAAAAAGAAAGACTTACAAAAAACGGCAAAGAAGATTAGAAATAAAATAGTGCAATCCAACCGACTTTACACAATCAAGTCGTGCTGGCGCACAGAAAAGGTATAAGACAGCAATGAAATGCATCAACAGCTGGCGAAAGAACAGTGAGTGAGCAAAAAATAAGAAGAAACTACAACGTCAAAGAAGAATAAAAATACCATAGTGTAGTTTTACGCAACATTACACAATCAATAGAAACTGTAATGTCTGGTCAATTGCAAGAAGGCATCTTACAATAAGCGTAGCTATACGGAAGGGTGAGTGAAAAGAAGAAAGTTTTTACAAGATTCGGGAAGCGTACATTTTCAGTTTCAAATGGACGCATGAAGTGAATGTGGCAACTTTTAATGATAAAAACGGCAGAAAAAGAAAAATTCTACGATAATTACAGTCGCAGTATCAGCACAATACACGAATAACCAGGAACAAGAACAAGCTCGGTGAAGTCAATGCACACGTCAGGACGATAAGTGAAGAAAAAGAGCACTGCCAAGATGAACCTAGTGTGTCAGAGCTGACAACCCGGCCAAAAACTCCCGAAGAGGACGCTGAAAGATATCGAGCTTCTCGGAGTGACCATTATGCAGATGCTGCATCCTTTGAAGAGGAGAACGTGTGCTGAGAGCTCCAGCTGCTTTAAAAGGGTGGGCGAGCTTTGTAGCTTTTTGTGGAACGCGAAAACTGATTGATTCAAGTAGTTCCGGGCATAAAATAATACCATGAAGCAATTTGTACATGAAAAGAAGGTCTGAGTGGGTCCGCCGGGAACTTAGAGAAACAGTTATAGGGATAGGCTCCGAAGGAAAACTATGCCTAAATATTGATGAAAATTTGGTTTGTACACACTCTATACGTTGACAGTTGGAACTACAGGTTCCATTCCAAACGACAGAAGCATATTCTAGTTGCGGAATACAAAGCGTTCTGAATAGTTTTAGGAATGAAGAAGGAAACCGGAATTCTCGAGAAAACCTGCATACAGCCCCAAGAGAGCGTAGCGCCCGCCTAGTAAGTTGAGTGACATGAGGTGAGAAAGTTAAGGCACTGTCGAAAAGCACGCCGAGGTCTCTGATCTCTTCAACTCTAGACAAGTAACCGCCGTTAATACTGTAGCAAAATAAAGTGCGGTTCGTTTTCCTGCTATAAGACATGACCTTTGTTTTTGTAGAGTTAAGATTTAATCTATTGTCTGTGCACCACTTGGAAAATGAGGATATAACTTGCTCCAGGGCAATGCAGTCATTAATGGACTCAATCAGTCTGAATATTTTAATGTCGTCAGCGTAAAGAAGGAAAAAAGACATCTTAATTGCGGCTGACACATCATTAACAAAAATGGAGAACAAGAGAGGCCCCAACACGGAGCCTTGAGGCACACCGCTTGTTGATCTGTACAGAGCAGACGTCTGCCCGTTAACGCTAACGAAACTGAACCGGTTATCTAGATAACTACCCAACAATGCCACGAGTGGTGTATCAATTCCTACCTGTAAAAGCTTTTTAAGTAACAGCGTGTGGCAGACAACGTCAAATGCTTTGCTCAGATCACAGTAGACAAAGTCGAGCTGGCCCCTCTCAGAAATGGCTGCCGAGGCCCGCTCCATGAAGCAGGAGAGATTAGTTGTTGTCGACCTTCCTGATATAAAGCCGTGCTGTTTACTTACAAGAAGATTCTGTACAGAACTTGACAGTAATTTGTACAGCGCTGTCTCAAACAGTTTGGAACAAGCACAAAGGAGAGAAACTGCTCTGTAGTTTGTTGCGTCCGATTTGGAGCCTGACTTGAAAATAGGACGCACTCGAGAAATTTTCCACGCGAGAGGGAACACGTTTGTTTTTAGACACTGGTTAAATATCACCGTCAAAACAGGTACAAAAATTCTGCCGTATGTTTTGAGAATAGCTGGAGGTATTCCGTCAGCTCCACACGACAATGACGGTTTCATGCGCTTTAGGCTCTCCAAAACCAACTGCTCGTCCAAAAGCACTAACAATATGTTCATTTCAGAGACGTCACGCTGGCCGCATGTGGCACTGAAGTGCTGATCAAAGTGGTTGGCGACATTATGAACTTCTTCCCCAGAGGAATCTACAAGATTGATAAGATCATGTGAGTTGTTCTTACGGAAACGGATGTATCTCCAAAATGTTTCAGGCTGAGAATTCGCACTACTCTCTACAGAATCGAGATAGGAGCGCGGGTCCCGCTCATAAAGGTTTTTACATAATTTACGGTAAGAGCAGAACTTCTGTTTCCATTCGTCACTCCCGGTTTTCTTATACTTTCTGTGGCAGCGGTCTTTTAATTTAAGAGTCGTACGAAGTTCTTTTGAAAACCAATGTGGGTGCTTGGAGTGGTTTGATTTATACTTGGGAATAAATTGGTCCATACCGCTTTTGACAATTTCGGTGAACCGTTCGACCTGTGCATTGCAATCAGGGAGTTCTTGAATTTCCGACCAATCAAACGAAGAAAAAAAGCTATACAAGCCAATGTAATCCCCACGTGCATAACAGAAGGGAGAGAGTTCATTATACTTTAGTGAGGTACCACAATGCCGAATCGAAACGGGAGCCGAAACTGAAAATGGAGCATGAAGCTTGTCGGGTTTGACAAGAGAGATATCCATCATTGATACTCGCGCGTTCTGAATGTTTGAGAAGCAGAGGTCTAAGATATTTTCGGAGCAGTTTTTGATGTTATTCAGTTGTGCCATGGATGTGAAATCTAGGAAGTCTAAAACAATGCGAGATTTTTGCTGTACGTAATAATTGTAATGTTGGTTAGTTAGACTGTCCCATTGTACACCAGGTGCATTGAAATCCCCCAGAATGATAAAATGGTGATTTTGGTGTGAAGCGCAAACTTCTACAGAAGTAAGTAGCTCATTGAACGAAGAAATAGGAACATCGGGGGAATATAAAACGCCCCTATTAAGAGCCTCTCGCCCCCAGTCAGTCGGATGTCCAGCCAGACACACTCATTGTCGCCCTCAAGGTCTTGACGCCTCTTACACTGAAGACCACAATCGACCGCAACTGATACGCCTCCTCCCTTTTGTTTAGCCCCAGTAAAATTCCTATCTTTGCGGAAAACTTGGTAATTTGGAGGGAAATAATCATTTGAGCTAATGTCGCTACAGAGCCAGGATTCAGAAATTACAATAATTGGAAAATTTGTGGAAAGTACATTAGCAAAAAATTCGGACGCTTTAGTGCGAAGGCCGCGCGCATTTTGATAGTAAATGTCCACCCTATTGTTAGTTTTTTTCATCGTGTGGGACATCAGTGGAACAGAACATTTCGGCATGCAGCTTTCCGCGGAAAGGTTTGAAAAGGCAGCCCTTCGGCCAGAACAAAGGATCGCTCAAACGCTCGAAGGAGTCCTCATCGACCGTAACGCAGAAGGAAGAATATGAACTGTACTTAGTCTTGAGCCGCTGACAAGCCAGAGGTATGACATGTACCGTCGAAAGATGCTCCGTCAGTTGGGCTGATGTGGTGGACGGTGACAGTTTAGACACGAAGATGTGTCTCGGACGCTTAGATGGACGAACGACGGAGATGCTACACGCATCTGAAGCACCCACACACACTGCACTCTCTCTGCGTTTGTTTGACTGGGCCGAGTCGTTGGAAGGTGGCTTGCCGGATGCATCATTTAACAAAAGGCAAGCCTCGGAAGGGGCTGGGGTGAGCTGCTCGTTCGCTGAAAGCGTAGACGCTGCGTTTATCTTCGCCACAACAGTGGCAAAGGATGAAAGGTCCACTCGCTGCTTGGAAGGGGTCGCCATCGTCACGTTGAGCTCAGGTGTCGAAGGGGGGCAGGCAGCTCGGGAGGCAAGGGACCAGCCCGCGGTAACCGCGGGAGCCGCTCCCCTCGAAGGCTGCGAACCTCCGCCCGCAGAGAAGCAATTATGCCTGACTGCTGGGCGAAAGCACGCGAGTTCTCCCTGCTCAGGCGGTCGTTGGCCTCTCGTAGCTTTGCCACCTCGTCCGTCAGGAATGAAAGGCCCTCGAGAGCGTGGAGCAGCATTTCGCGGATGTCGGTCGCGTCCCCTCCAAGGTCGCCTGGTCGAGGAGCGCTGTTCTGAGGATCGGGTGGCTGCGTGGCCAGCAGGCTCTCGTGCACGGAATCGTCACTAGGCCTACTCACCACCTCCGACGCCGAACACAGACACATATTACACTGGAAGGGCCTCTCACCAGTCTTCACAGCTTGCAGCTCCATGTCGGGCAGCTGAATACATTTAGAGTGCGCACGTTTTTTGCACGATGTGCATCGAAAATACTCCTGTTTGCCGTAAAAAACAGCGGAGCACAGGACGCAGACAATAATAATAATAATAATAATAATAATAATGTTTATTTCATGCTCCTAGTAGTACATGAGGGGGCGAAAGAAAAGCTGCTGTGGGCAGCTTGACCAGTTCCCGCCCCCGGTTTACAAGGACAGCATACAGCAACACATGAATAACAATATTGTGCGATAGCAAACGGTCTAGGTTTTTGACTGTTTAACAGGTAGCAGTCGGTGAAGGGTTATAAATGTTACAATACACTGGGTTGGAAAATTCCCTAAGCAATCATAGAAAAGAAAGAAACTGGCAATGCACATTGGATTACAACAGTAGCAGAATTATGAATATTAGCACACATGATCGTTAGGCATCTTGAAAAATACAGCACAGTTGCATACATGCACACACAATATAGAAAATGACATCCATACCCTTACACAAATGGTTTTTTACATTCTGAAGAGGTTCTGTTGACATCCTACCAACTTTATTGCTATCCTACATACTCTTACATTCTATTGACCGTTGTCTGTAAAACGTCTATTGAATATATGTTGACACAGGCCTATTGACTGTTGTATATAGAAAGTACTTAATTTAGGTTGACATTTGTCTGTTGACGGTGGTATATAGAAAGTCTATCTAATTTATGTTGACATTTGTCTATTGACGGGCTTCTGTAGGATGACCACTGAAAGTGTTTTGAGACGCTTTTCGCAAGTTGAATTGAACGCAAACATCAGATTCCTCCGTCAAGGAGCCCAATTTGAATTATTTCATATTGTTTTTTTTTTTCTAAATACCTGGACAGGTTCACAATATTTTGGGACAAACTATTTACTTGACTTTAACCCAATTATGTTACTTTGTTTGAATCAGGTTTTAAACAAAGAAACACACACACAAACACACACAAGCGTGCGCGCGCGCAAACACACACAGGCACGCACGCGTGAACACAAACACACAGACACACACACACGTATATTTCTCTCTCCGTCTCTCTCTGCATGTATCTTCACACTTGCGCACTCGAAGAAAAAAAAGTCGCAAAAGTGCAGTTCCTCCCTCGGAACAACCAGTTCGTCCCTCAGCCGCACGGGTTGGTCCTTCATGACCTGCTCGCTTTCACTATTCACGGTGATCAACACGGCTGTTCCGAACAAGCGTCAGCCAGCGGCATCGACCACTCGCACCCGCTCGCCACTGTGTTTTGATTTACGCAAGCTAAGTGCTACATGGTTGAAAAGAACGAAATATTTGCGTAAATATTTCGCGACAGACTGCTGGACGCGTCTCCAACAACGGCGATAATCGAAAATCGCCCGCTATGCTAACTTAATCCGGCCGGCGCAGATGGTTTGGCCGCTCTCGACCAACCGCCATCGGCGCCCCTCCCTCTTTGCGTACCTCCGGGAAAAACCACGGCCGGACTGGAGCAGCGGCGAGCGCGCACTTTCATACGGCCTGCGCACCCAAGAAGGAACCAATACAGCAGATTCTTTACAGTGGGGGCGCTTCGAACCAACCCTCTGCCCTTCCAACCCGCCTTTCTGTTAGTCGACGCATCGCCTCTGGCAGAGCAGCTGTGTGTTTTTGACAGTGCGCTTCGCTGCCGGCGGGCCGCTCAGCCCGACCGGAGCGTGAATAGCAGAATCACGTTTAGCTAAGCGATAACCCTATCTCCCTCGACGGGAAATCATTCGCGTCTCTGGTCGTGCCCTGTGCGTGTGCAAACCAAGACATCATCCGAAAGGAAAAATAAAAAATAAGAAATGATATTTCAGTCACGGAAAGTGCCGTGTTTATTTGCCTGTCTCACCATTTTCATATAATACAGTCGCTGATAAGATATGAAGGCCTCGCACATTTTTCTTCATGTGCCCCGAGTTAAAATGTTTCTTTCAATTTTTTGATTAGCCGCTACCGAGTGATAATGTTCCGAAAATTCAGAAGGGGGAGGAGTCGCCTATTTTAATGACGCACATGTAAATTCACACGGACAGGTATCGCGTGTAGCCCCGGCAGGGCTAGGGCAGTGGCAAGTGCGCGCGCGCCGCCGCTCTACCTACCCCGCGCGTGCTGTAGGTCAACCGGCGAGGGTTGGTCCGCAGCGACACGAACTAGCGGCGGTCAAAGGTGGGAACTATACCCGAAGCGCAGGCCGTATGAAAGTGCGCACCCGCCGCTCCTCCAGCCCGGCCGTGGAAAAACACGTCAATCCCCGTAGGCAGCCAACAGGCGGCGCGCGTGCAGGCGCCGCGCTTTCTTGCAACCCATTCTAGTTTTCCGTTTTGTTTGGTTACAACTTGTAACTATAAAGTAAACAAAAAGATATGTACAATCGTTGACGTCCCAGTGTTTCCCGGAATGCTATTTTGGAAATAATAACGCGCAGTTTTGTAACCATTGAATGAGAGGCACGCCTCACCGCAACATCGGCATGCCGCGGATGGCGGCTATATATACATGAAGTGCACTGTAGGAAGTGTGCTGTGATGGTATCGCGCTTCTTTGAGCTTGTGCTTTTTCGGCTATAGTACTTTTCTGACGCGGGATTGTGTTGTTATGTTACATTTTGGAAAGTGAGCGTGTGAAACCGATAAGCCTAACCTGTTGCTGTTTCCTTTTTTTTTTCATTTTTGCTGCCACTACACGATCTTTTAGACAGAAATAATGACGACCTTCAATTAAGCTGTATTGACAGCACAGTTTACGAATTGTCGACTTTTCCCACTGCATCGCATTTTGAATATCCTGTCAAAACTCTTTGCGTAGCAACAGCGATTGAGTATAAGGTCTACACAAAACTTTCTGTAGAAAGTTTACAGAAACGTTTCAGTTCAAACACGGTGACCAATGGTTGACAAAAAGTTGGTAGGCTGTTGCTAGGAGGTCTATAGACAGTAAGTAGACACTACTCAATGTTGGTAGCTTCTGTCGACTTTTGTCAGCAAACATGGAATTCAATGATGGTAAAAATTTTAATAAGGGTAAAGTTTGCAAGAACAATTCATAGATTTTCTTAGCAGTATAAGCTTGTAGAAATCTGTACCTTTTTTATGGAAGTCGGCCCGGAAGCTGGAGGAGGACCCCCAGGTCCGGTACGTGGACGCCTCACTCCCAAAACACGGAACAAAGGCCGTGGTGGCCGTAACGGACATCGACGAGCTGAAGACCTGCGCGTCGGTGAAGACTACGGACCCCACCGTGGCAGAAGAGGTAGCCATAGCGCTGGCCCTAGCCATGCCGGAGGTCAGCACGGTGGTTACCGACTCCAAGAAAGCGTACGCAAGCTATCGGAAGGGGATCGTCTCCTCTGCGGCAGCAACTATACTCGAGAGACATCCCACAACACCGGGACGAGTCACCGAGCTCGTGTGGGTCCCAGCTCACTCGCTCGTGGAAGGCAACGTCACCGCCGACCACTATGCCCGAGAACTAGCCATCCGGGCCGAGGAAGAGCAACCACACCCCGTCACGAGTTATAAGGAGATCGTCCGCCTATACAAAGAAAGTAGAACGAGGCTTCCAAAGCCACACAAGCAACTGAGCAGACGGCAGCAGACGATATTGCGCCGCTTACAGGCAGGGTCGCTCGCACACCCGGCGCTTCTGCACAAAATGTACCCTGCAGAACACGACAACACATGTCCATTCTGCCGGGGAGACGGCACTCTCGCGCACATTATTGGGGAGTGCAAAAAACTCAAGACACTCCCCTACACCCTTCCTCCCTCCCCCAATTCCAACCCGCTCGAGCGATGGGAGACCTTACTGTCCAGCTCTGACCTCACCATTCAGCAACAGCTGGTGGTTCGAGGAGAAGAATTACTGGACACATATGGGTCCCGCGAATAGGGAACCACCCCATCTGGTGCCTGCGCGCACCATTCTTTATTTGAAGCTCCGTTAAAGTTGTTCACTCACTCACTCGTTCAAAATCTTCGGAATTACTGTTCGTAAAGTTTGAACTCCATGATTAGTTCTATTTAAACCCACCTTCAAATACTCCGCGCGACGTGTTTCATGGACATGTTTATTTATGACTAAATTATACAAACTGAATAGAAGGCTGGAATTCCGTTTTTTTTTTTTTTCATGTACAAGGCTCTGCACAAACGGTAGCTGTAGAGATTTCCTATACGAACTAAACGAAAATGATTCATCAGCGTGTAACGTTCAACCGGATCACTTCATGATCCGGTTGAACGTTAGCAATTACTCTAATTATTTTATTTTGCATCCTAGTCAACCTTGCAATATTTGTCTGCGTTGTCATGCCCCAAACTACACACTAAGAAATATTACTGTACATGAGAAAGAAATAGGGAATGGTATATGATAAGTCTGATTCGAACTGGAAGTACATCGCGATTACGGTGCAGCAAACCCACGACTCGCGATAATTTATGTATAACGTGATCGCATTGGATAACGCCAAAGTGTCAGAAAATGTCCCGCCTAATGCTTAAAAGCTTTTTACAATTTCAATGGGAGAACCGTTCATGTATAGATTCTGGCTGGCACTTGCTTGCTTGCTTTTTGCACGAAATATTACGGCTTTCATTTTTGAGTATTAATAACCAAGCCATTACAGAAGGGTTTCCTGAAGGGGCAGTTGGTATATTGTACTACGAAGAAAAAACAGCGCTAAAGACAGGACGAAGTAAAGACAACTGTGACGAAGTAAAGACAGGAGGAAGTAAAGACAACAGCACGAAGTAAAGACAACAGCGCCTGTGGTTTATTGTCTTTACTTGTCCTGTGTTTCGCGCTGTTTTTTCGTCGTAAGTGATTACAGGAAGCCCATTCCGTTAATTTACCCAAAATTTCACTTGCTTGGTTGGTTAACATGTCGCAGTCGTCATTTGAAATAAACAAGGCCGTATCATCTGCATAGATGATGAATTTTACACGGGGGTCAATCTGTCGAATATCGTTTATATAAATATTGAAAAGACATGGTCCTAAAATAATCCCTTGTGGGGCACAATAGGCAGTCGATCTAAAGGAGGATGCATACTTATTTATGTCTACATATCGATGATGATTAGACAACTAGCTTCGGATAAGCTGCAGGCCAGTCCCTCGGATCCCGTATTATTGCAATAGTCCATGGTCCAGGTTATCAAAAGTATTTGTAAAGCCTACAAATATTCCGAGTACAATTTTTTTGTTTTCGATTTTTTAAAGTAGAAATTCTTTCTGCGTAAGCAATGTAAGTTCTGTTGAACGCGTCTTTCCGAAACCTTCTTATCACCTTTCTTATATAGAACTGTAACCCTAGTTGTTCTCAGTGCCGCGGGAAAGGTACCAGAAGACCGACAAATATTATATATATATATGTGACAACGGGCGTGCAATGATGTCTGCGACAAATTTTACTGGACGTATTTGAATAACAAGAGAATCCGTGCAGCTACTGTTTTTTAAATGCATAATAGTTGAGTAGACCTCAGCCTCTGCAACAGCGCGCAAAAATATCGTGTCAGAGCACGGGTTTGTTGAATATCTTGGAATATCCCCAGTAGCGGTTGAAAAAGACAAGCTAACGAAGTAATCAATAAATGCCTCTGCAAGCTCCATCTCAGCAATCGTTTTTCTGTCAATGACCACTTCAGTGATGGTGTTTGGCGGGATAGCTGTAAAAAACACCAAGTTAATTTTTTTCCACGTGGCGGCTGTGTCCTGACTACTTGCATTAAATTGTTGGTTAAAGTACTTATTCGTGGCCTGTTTAATTTCTTTATTAAGGCGATTGCGAAAAGTTTTAAATCGTTTAAGCACCTCGGGATCACGCTCTTTAGGAAATGTATTGCATATCGAACACTTCGCTTTGATTTTGCTCAGAAGCTCGCGATTAATCCAAGGCTTGCGGCTTTTTCTGGCTGGAGTAAAAGTTTTGTACAGAAACTTTTTATTGTACGACTGCCTAAATATCTGAAGGAAATTATCAAAAGCGATGTCTGCGTCATCACTGGAGTGAATATCTACCCAAAGAATATTTACCCACAACGCTGCGCTAACCGAATCCGCACGCTCATATGACCCAATCACAAACTAAAATCAAATCAATAAAATCAAAACATCACACTATATGAGTACAGAGTTGTCGTAGATTTGGACTTTGGCTGATTATATTGCGGCTTTTGAATTTGTATCGGAGTAAGCATCGCGTTTTAACAATCTGTCATCCAGAAGGGGTGTTAGATTTTTCTTCTATAGGGCTACTGTTCTTGGTGGCAAGAAACGTGATGCATACACTGACGAACGTTTCTTTCTTGTTTGTTAATTCTATCAAAACCGGCGTAGTGGCGGCACAATATACTGGCGCATTACTCGTATAGTAGTAGTACAATATATTGACGAATCAGTATCCAATTCATTTTGATTGTTAAAGCCTAGCCAAGGCTTTGACGCCACTTCCCACATAACGCGGACACCAACGGAAAAAGAAATATCAGCAAAAAAAAAAGAAAACGGTTAAAATTTTCTCGGGTTTTTAGTTGGAGGGACCGACGGAGAGTGAGGCTGAAGGAGCAATCAGGTGCCTCATTTTCGAGAACGATAGCTGGCCTTGCTTGCAAAAGAAAGCCTTCTCCGAGCGCCATTAAAGTAAGCCGTGTGACTTGTGTCCAGTCGCGGCGGCAGTGGCAGCGGCGTCGGCAACGCACTGGGAGAGAAAAGCCGCACCGTCTAGCGCCACGCTGCGACCGTGCTCCTTAAAGCGCTCGTTTCCTTCGCTAGCTACGTGTCTCCTGAACGTCCCGCACGGCCTTCCGCGCCAGCTGGCTTCCCTGCTGCAGCGCGGCCGCGAAACGCGATGAAGAAATTAAGAAGGACGGCGAGACATTTTCAGCCGGACAAGAGAATCCTGGGGGGCTCCTTGGCCGCGTAATTCGCGCTGTCCTCGGCCCGGGCATGGCTCGTCTTCGCCGCCGCTGTTGAGTGCAGCAGCAGCCACCCAAGCGCCAAGCGACGCAGCCCTGCGCTCCCGCATGGCGTACACCGCTGAGCTCCTTGGCCGTCAATCGCCTACCAGGCGTGCGACCTCCTTCCCACAGGCATGCTTGAAATTCCCCTGCTGCTCGCCAGGCAGGAGCAGGCTTGCACGGCGCTGCGGGCGTGGCTGGAAATCGTATTTTGCACCGCACAATACGACGAGGCAAGCAGCAGGTGGCAATACCACTGCGCTGTCGTTTTCACCTTCGTGGTGTCGCCTTGGCTTTCTTGTGCGCCGGCGGCGTCGACGAACACATTCCAGTTCGGCCCGTCGGCTGTACTGCTGCCATTTATGTAGCAAGGTTACATTACCTCTCTACTGGATTTGCCTAAAAGTTTGGCTTAAAAACGGGGAACGACAAGACCGCATAACGAGGCTTTCCAAGCACATTGGTAATGGGACAGTAAATACTTGCCGACTTCGTGACAGATGCGCTTCCTGGGATCAATTTCAGAATGCTGTTGAAAGGGTGGCGGCACAAAACAGTGGAAGGCCGCGCGACCGGCGGGTGAAGCACTCCCCTTCGGACGGCGGGGCAGCGCGGAGGCTGGAAACAATCTCGCCGATAGCAGCTTACAGGGGCTTATCGCAGGGCGAGACGCTCGCATCGCCCGTGTTGCAGCCAAGTAGCGCGGCTGGGGCAGCCGCGGTTCGACTTGCGGGGCACGTAGCACCGGTAAGGGAGGGCCGTTTCGCGCAGCCGGGGGCGGGTTAAAAGTGGCTGCTGCAGCCGCGCTTCTTGGGCGCTCAAGAAGCGCTGAGTCGCCCTGGCTGCCGCCCGCACGAACGCGACTCGCGCACACCGCGCACGTCGGGGCGATTAAGCCGGGGAAGCCGTCAGCGCCTCACCTGCAAATGAAAAGCGAGAGGAACGCGGAGAGCGGGCTGATTGCCTGCTCCGGACCTCCCCTCGAGCGGCCGCTTCTGGGCGCCTCCTGTCGCCGCCGCTGGAAACAAGCGCTCGCTAATGACTTGCGCGGCGTGGCACAGGAGACCGAGGACGTGCCCCGACGTTTTTATTTCACCCACAGTGCGCTCGTTTCCGCGCCGAAACACAGCGAAACACGCCTGGTCTGCCAACGCGCAGCTTTCCGCAACAGCCTTAACGTAACCAGCAGGCTACAGTGCGCGAAAACCGTTTTGCACGCAGCCGAGGCCGGGCGGGGCAGCGGAATGGCGCATCTAGGCGCTGCCCATTGCCCTGCCGAGTCGAATGCGCCGTTTGCATCAACGTCACTACGTGTGCTCCTTCGTCAGCCTCGGCCGGCCTCTTCCACCTCACCAGGTTCGACGGAGACGTTCATCCACAGCGCAAACAACCGACACGAGGACAAGAAGTTACGAGGTCTCTGGGCGCCCTTTGTGATGGAGTGAATGCGGAAGCAATTAGTGTCTACTCGCCGTACTGTCATTATTGTCGTTCAACCTTTGCGCCTTTCTCTGTCCGCGCGGAGACAGCCTCTGATTGCGCTCCCACTTGGGCATTTCTTCTGTAACAGTATTGGTAGGCAAAGGCAAAGGCCACTTCGGGGAACCGCAGTAAGGGGGGAATGCAGCGTCCTCTAAGAGGTCGTCGCGACTTCGTGGGGGGCGGAGTCGGCCCCACTGCCCCTTCTAGGCTTGCACTTTTGGTGGGAAACAATCCTATCTTGCTCGGTGGAGATTTGTATATCGAATAACGGTCCACTCTTGTGCCTGTGGGTGCGTCGGAAGACGCGGTGATGCCTGAGCGATGCTGTGAAAAGAACAGTGGAGAAGCTCAAGGTAGGTGGGTTGCGGAACGTGCATTTAAGAAGAAGGATGGGCGAGAGGCATTTCCGGGTGCTGCGCGGGAGCACAGGCGGCATGGGCGAGCAGCTCGTTGAAAAACGTTTTGCCGGCTCGTGGCACGAAAGGAATTTCGGTCAGGAATCCTTCAGGGGCGGCTTCGTCGATGAAACACTAGCGCCGAAGTTAGTGCCGGGAAGCAGGCAGCCGCACTGGACACCTCAACCAGAGGTGCCATCCCTACGCTCTCCTGTCCCGCGCAATGTGTGGCCTGGATGCCCGCACAGGTCATCTCGTGCAACCGCACGTGTCAGGATCTGCAGGGTAAGGGCGTTTCGGGAGCTCCCGATTCGTGCAAAATTAGTCCTTAAAGGATCCCTGCAACGTCTTAAGACTACTTTTCATAATTTACGCCTGGTCTTTGGGTCATGCACAGGTAGACACGAAAAGAATTATCAAGATTCGTGCAGCAATGAAGTAGTTAGTAAATTCTTTAATTTAAAAATAATAACAAAAAGAAACACCTTCACGGCCGAGCCAATAAAAAAAACATTTCTAATGGCCCCTTTATGCGTTACAAAAAGTGTAATAAGGAATATCAGCCACTGCTCGCATCCACTCGCCGTCAGTTTTTGAAACATGACATCATCTGTTGGAACAAATAACGCTCGAAAATCTTGGCGTGTTATCTATCCTGTTAATCACCCTGAGGTCAACCTCGCTGACAGCAATAACTATGCCATTGCAATTTCTGAGTGTTGTTGCGACCGGGCGGGGGCACCCGATCCGAGCTCCGTGGCCTCCGACATACGAGTGGTAGCGTGTATGATGCGAGCGGCCAGCCGCTGTTGCAGCCATGAAGAAGTTCAGAAGCCGTAGGCTAACGTAACTCTTTACTTCATAGCGAGAGGTGAGCCGAAGCCGAAGAACAATGCCCCGACGGGCGAGGTTACAATACAGGACTCGAGCAGAGCGACAACATCGATTTGATGCTCTAACAGGAAATGAGTTACAACGCTTGGGCCCAAAAACGATAACGGTCAAACGCAACAAGCTGGAACACGCCACGAACGTCACAGACACACACACAACGCTCTTTCCAGAGTTCGTAAGCCATTGGTAGCCTGAGCGCACGTTGAGTCCGAGAGAGGGGAGAGAGGAGGACTGTGTTGCGATCGACGGGGCCTTTGTGTCCTTGAAGAGCGTGGAGACGAGCCTCGCTGCCAGCCGCCGAAGTTTTGAAATGCGCCGAGAGCGAAGCGTCTGACGCGGCTAGTCGCAACCTGTCACCGACATCGTTGCGCGTGTTTTCGAAGGCGCACGCAGGGGCTTCGCCGCACAGCCGAGGCGTGATACGGGACAGTACGGCGGCGCTGGCCGATTCGTAACAGCTTCTCCGCCGGGGGTCCGAGATCCCGATGAATAAGGGTCTTCAACCGTTGTCTGGAGAGATGCTGTCGAAGTGAAGTGCTCGGCAGACGCTCGACTCCAGGCCTGGGCTGTACGACACCGTGCTGGAGCTTCACCGGCCGGGTCACTGGACGAGTAGTGGCTCCCCAAGAACGTCTCTGGCTTGGTCAGGCAAGCAACAGAACAACACAGGAAGCCACAACCGCATCGCCGGCAAGTGCGAAGACAAATCCATACTGAAGCTGTACCAGGCTTTTAGTTGCGATACAATACGCTAATAACTAACTACTCTCGTTATATTTTTGCCCAGCAGTACTTTAGACAAGGGACAAACTTGAAAGGTGACATTTCGCGTGATTGGAAATGTCCCACACACAAAAAAATGTAATCGTAAAGGGCGAAACCTGCGTCAGGAAAAATATTGAAATTGAGAAAGTCAGGCGTCAACAGGCCATTTCTTGCCTTAAGGACTCCGACTTAAGCCATCAGCATTGCCATTCAGTTTCCCCTTTTTGTACCGTACTTTAGATACGCCCGTTCTCGGAACGCTGCTGCGACCGCGTGAAAGGACACCGGTCGTCTTGTTCGACAAAGGTCGAGCGCAGGGGTTTCCCCAGGCACCGAATCAAGGGGGGGTGTCTCAATGACTCTGAGGGGAAGGGGGGGGGGTTCATAAACTACAAAAGCTGTTTTTTTATCCCACTAGTTAAATAATAGACGTCTGTTAATCAAACGCTCATCCCCGTGACGTACGTTTTTTCATTTTCTATATATATATATATACACCTGAGAGGTGGTGCTTTCTATTCAATCTAAGGAAAAAACAAATTTAGAGAAATTCATTTTTTACCATGAAAGGTCCGTATTCAGTTTTTTTTTAATTTCTCGCCATTTTTCAACGTATAAGGACATTTTCGAACTTGTTACCAGGGCAAGTGACGAAATTTGAGTTCTTGAAACAATGTTTAGGTAGTACACGAATTATGCAGCACTTATAAATCAGGCACCGATTGTACGCTCCCGATTTATTAAAACGCCAGGATTAGCTTCCGTAGCGCACTTTTGTTTATTTTGCCCGAGGCTACTGCCAAGAATAGCAGACGGGAAGCCCGCGCATGCGCAGATCGACACTGAAAAAGGTCCATACAAGGACTGACAAGAGTGAAATTTCGGGATTAAAGGGGGGGGGGGTGTCCAGAAAAACTAGGGGGGGTCTACACACCCCCTAGGGGGGGTGTAGGGAAATCACTGGTCGAGCGCGCGGAGGAGCGAACGAGATTTTCCAACGTTCAAACGTTAGGCGCGGACTCCTTCTTGGAGGCGGCGTTCCCTTGGCGCGATGCGAGCTCACGGCTTTACCCCTTGGCGTGGCCGCACTGAAACACGCGCCGCAAGTACCCGCGGAAATTTTTGCTATCTCCTCGTTGCTCGCCTTTTTACGAACGCGTTCGGCAAGCAAACGCCGGAACGCGTTTACGTTCTCTCCTCTAGGCTGGTCGGTTCCTGACTTCGGCTCAGCCGTAGTCGACACCGCAACCTCAACTAGCTCAGCCGATGTTGGCCTATCATCGGGAGCATCAGCTGGGAGTGAAAAGGGCACGGCGTGCTCATTAGACACCTGGTAGGTTCGAACAGTCACTACCTCGTTGCCCCTCGCGCTTTCGGCGACAGCCTCAGCAAGCGAACACCGAAGGGTGTCTTCGTTCTGTTTTGCCGCTGTCAAGGCTACACTAGATCCAAGCTGCCCTGTCTCAAAAGACGGCTCAGCCGTCCCAGACACCTGAATCTCTACGAGCTCGGCTGGCTGTTGCTCGAGGTCAGCTACATGAGCTAGTGTCATGACGGAATCGGCTTGCTCAGTGGCGAGATCGTCATTTCTCCCAAATGAACCGCGCAAACCGTTCGCTGCCTCGGCTGCAGGCTTTGCCGCCACATCGCTCGTTTCCGCACTACCGTCCGAAGGAACAACCTCCGTTTCAGCGGACTCGTGCGGCGTCTCGGAAACGTCATCGTTTACGCATTCCTGCGAAACGTCGCTATCTCGCGAAGTGTTCACGTTCATGTCAGCAGCCGTTCCCAAGGCTTCCCGCGCATTTGAACCGTCCGAACACTCCGCCGAGATCTCCAAAACAAACGCCGACACATTATCGCACTCAGTGGACACGCACTGCCCTCTGCCGCCTCTGCCGACAGTCTGAGCTAATGCGCCTTCGTTATCTCTCTCAGCAACCTTGACGCGCTGCTGGGCTGCAACGGTCGCCTCTGACTCGCGCTCCTGAGCGTCTGCTACTGGCAGCGCTGGCACGGTGGTGCTTTCCTCGACAACGAGGTCTTTTTCGAGCAACAATTCCAACACAGGCTTCGCTTCTTCCTGCTCGAATAAGAATTTTGTGCTCCAGGTTCTTGTTCTCCCGTTGGGGTCTCTCTCCATCGAGCTCCCTTCTTTCCTGTTCAAGGCGCTCGAGCTCGAGGTCGTACCATCCCATCTTTTCCTCGTGCTGTCGTTCTCTTTCCTCGCGTTCCTGCTGTCGTTTCTGCCTCTCGAACTCCTTACGCTGGCGCTCAGCCTCTGCCTCTGCAGCCTGACGTTTAGCCTCTGCCTCGGTGGCCTGACGTTTCGCGGTCTTCCTGCCATTGATCAGCTCAATGCATTCCGACAGCTCCTCATCGTCAGCCCCGACAGCGAGTATAGCCTGTATCAGCTCTGGCTTTCTCAGCGCGTCCGTAACATCCAAGCGCAACTCTTTTGCAAGCTCCAACAACTGCGGTTTTTTCAACGCTTTCAAATTCATGGCCGGTCTAGAGTACTGCTTTCCCACTGCTCCAAGAATGTTTTGCGCGAATAACCCACGCGACAAAAACACACGCCCTACCATCTATCCTCAGAAGCCTGGTAAAACTCAGTGAAGAAACGTCCCGCACTCACCCTTGACCGCCGTGAATTCTGCGAAGTCCGAAGCCGCCTTGACGTCCGTGGTGTTGGGTCTCGCACCGCTGGCTTCAGGTGTTACGAAGTTGCCATCCGACCGCTGCCAACCAGTTGTTGCGACCGGGCGGGGGCACCCGATCCAAGCTCCGTGGCCTCCGACATACGAGTGGTAGCGTGTATGATGCGAGCGGCCAGCCGCTGTTGCAGCCGTGAAGAAGTCCAGAAGCCGTAGGCTAACGTAACTGTTTACTTCATAGCGAGAGGTGAGCCGAAGCCAAAGAACAATGCCCCGACGGGCGAGGTTACAATACAGGACTCGAGCAGAGCGACAACATCGATTCGCTGCTCTAACAGGAAATGAGTTACAACGCTTGGGCAGCTCTATTTATACCCAAAAGCGATAACGGTCAAACGCACCCAGCTGGAACACGCCACGAACGTCACAGACACACACAACGCTCTTTCCAGAGTTCGTAAGCCGTTGGTAGCCTCCGCGCACGTTCAGTCCGAGAGAGGGGACAGAGGAGGACTCCGTTGCGATCGACGGGGCCTCTGTGTCCTTGAAGAGCGTGGAGACGAGCCTCGCTGCCAGCCACCGAAGTTTTGAAATGCGCCGAGAGCGAAGCGTCTGACGCGGCTTGTCGCAACCTGTCACCGACATGGTTGCGCCTGTTTTCGAAGGCGCACGCAGGGGCTTCGCCGCACAGCCGAGGAGTGATGCGGGACAGTACGGCGGCGCTGGCCGATTCGTAACAGTGTGCATATGTTTTAAACGACGCATTTACATCAGTATTCAGGTGTGTAGACATCACGTTAACTTCATTCCTGATGTCAGCATGCCAGAAATATTAATCAGTGAAGCGGACAGGGGCGAAGCTTGGCAAGGGGGTAGGCACACCGGGGGGTGGGGGGGGTGCACACCAGGTCCGTGACCCCCCAAATTTCATTCCACGTTTGCGTGCGGTTCAAGTCACCTTAAGAACCTCTTGAAGTTGCCTGCAGGCGTGGAACCTGCAGTTTCATGCCCATGCTCGTTGATAAAAAACTGGAAGCAAAGACTAAGCCTACGTCTGATCACTGTGGCCGCCGATTCTGTACATGTAAGCATATAGAGCCGGGCGACGCGAGGACGTCGCCTGCCTCCGAATAGCTCTTGCTGCATTTCGCGCCAAATGCGCCGAGCTGCGCCGCGAGCCGATTGAGGCTGTCGTGCTGTCTCGCTGGCCGAACAGCACAGCCGCGAAACGGCGAAACAGAAGAAAAATCCTGATGTGGGCATACATGCGGTCTGGATTTAGACTTTAGATTTTGTTATTGTATTTACTATGGTAAGATGTGCAATAACATTACAGAGCATATCACTGTATTTTGTTCAGTCAACTACAAATTCTAGATATTTTAATTGTCCTACCAACATTTCCTTTCATTTCGACTGCATTTGGATAAAACCTGCTGTATGAAAAGCAAGCCTGTGCTGTATCGTCTCCACATCAACAAAATTGTACAAGTAAGCGTTGTCTTTTTTGGCACTGTTGCCTTGATTGATTGGTCGTCCTATTTGCCCTACTCTCTATTTTCCTAACCGCAGTTTTACTGGAACGACTAAATAGATAGAAATGGACTAAATAGATAGAAATAGATTGGACTAAGTAGATAGAAATAGAATGAAATTTAGGAAACGTGCAACAGTATAATCACTCACCAGAAGAGCAATAAGGTGCTCCGCTGAGTGTAGCTACTTAGTGAGATTACGAGTACGTAAAAATAGCAATAATAAGGCGATTAGTTAAGGACGAAGATGCACGTGTGCTTGTTTCGCTGCCATATTATACGAATGTGCCACAAGTGCGCTTGAGTACAATTTGAAACCTGCGGGAGCGCAAGTCGCTCAAATGAAGCAGACAAAACGCCAGATTTAGTACATCTTCGCTGCTAATTTCGTTATCGTCGGCGTAGACAAAGGGCAACCAAGTTTGTGCTTGACCACAACGAATGCATAGCATAAAACAGAAAAGGCGGTAAGTTGGTTGCGGAGGCAATTCGAGTAGCGTGGAACAGCATGCAACGGCATGAAATTCAGAGCGTAGGAGATGAGCCAAGGAAAACATTGGTCGACGACAAAATGGCAAGGCCCTGTATAACGATTCTGCCACTTATTCATTCCTCTGCGAATTCAGGGTTTACATGGTAGGGGTTGTGGGAGTGCTCGGCGGCCAAGAATGCTCACGTATTAAAGTGCATAATTGGCGGACTTCACATACTTAATCTTTACATTAACAGCGTGTGGGTTCGAGCTAGTTGGTACTCCATAAGACTTTCAAGCGCATTTCTCTGTTCTTTACGTCGCCTGTCTAAATATTTGACGCGCGAAAGTCTTATCATTATTCTTTACAATAGTGTGAAAGAAAATATTCGCCTAAAGTAAATTAAAAAAACATAAAAAAAAACATTAAGATATTAAACATGTACTACGCAAGTAAAAAATTATGTGTTCATGCACCGTGCTTACAAAACCAATTAAAAAAAGTCCCTCAAAATAAAATCAAAGCGCAAGAAAAACAACCGTAAACAGATCGACCGTGTAACGCCTAGCATTTGCAGAAAATTTATAATTGGTGCAGTAACATAATGTGATTGTTATAATACCGTAAATGACAGGAAATTTCAAGAACACCAAAACGCAACAGTCAAAAAATAAAAATTAATAAAGTAACGCGATCAAAAATATCAATCCCCTGCACTTCCCTCACTCAACTAAGACAAAAATAAAAAGCCCAGAAAAACGACCGAACCACGAAAGTAAAATCCTGAAGACGAACCCACCGTGCATTCGCCCTCTATCTGGCCATCAGTACATAACTCGCGAAACGAAGCTGCTTAGTCGCTATAAAAGTGAACGTCAGTGCACCACTGGGGGCGAAAAGGACAACTACAAAACAACACAATAAAGCAACATATTTCGCTACTCGTAGAAAAATCCGTCTAAAATTAGGTCACCGTGGAGACGAGCGGCGTACTCACGCATTATTAGACAATCCTCAAAATTTCTGCGCATTTTTGAGCGAAAGCAGTAAGTTGCCCGGTTGCGAGGGTAGTCGGCAATGGATGTTTGAGGGTGCAAATCCCAGCTACTATTAAAGGGACACTGAAGTGATTTGTAAACAATGCGGGATTACGAGCGCAAACTGTAGTCCGGAGTCCCTGGGCCCTGTTTCGACCACTCTGTGCGCGTTTACGCGAATTTTTTTAGTAGAAAAATCAATTCGAAAATGCTGTCCTCCTCTCTTTACGCTCGCCCATTTTCTGTGGCGTTTTCGTGTGACGTCAGCAGGAGAGGAGCTGACAATTGGCTGCGCTACTGCACGGCTTGCCGACCTTCCGCGACCGAGTCAGTCGGCCCACCGTTTAGTCCGCCGGCCGCCGACGGGTCGTCGCAATTCGTTCGATCAGTTGAAACTAAGCCACAACACGTTTGGGAATTGAAGAATGCGCCTTTCTTTACTTCGTTAGTTTGTACACTGTATCTAGCTCCAAGTCAAGGTCGCTTCACACAAGCGCTGCACAAGCGCACATGCGACGCTTCGCTGACTGTACGCCAGTAGGAAAATATAAGGCCTCTTGAAGGGGGAGAAGAGTGAGCGAAGTCAATATAGGTACGAAGGAAATAAAATCAACTGATATTTTTACCGTACAGCGTAAAACTAGGGAGCGGGAAGCACTTTTTTGCGCTGGGCGAACAAGCAGAGCGGTCAGGAGCACGACTACGCATCTGCGAACGCTTTCCCGTCTACGATATGCAATTGCTAGACGTGAGCTATTGTGGAAACTCGGGGGACGCTTACTGCACGAGCGCAATACAACAAATAGTCACCTAAGCTGCTTGAAATACTAAAACTAAATAAAAGTGTAAACTGGTTATACATTATATACCTGATATTTTCCATTGCCGCCAGTCGCCCCCTTTGGCCTAGTCGTCTGGTGCGCTAGGTATGTCACCGCAAGTGTTTTGCCAGTCACAAGTTCGAATCGCCGCGGGTACGTGCTTTTTTTTTATGAGTTAACTTTTTCGTTTTTCGCCGATGTTTTCTATACTGAGTTCACCTTTTTTTGGGCCGCAACGTTCATTGCTCCACGAACTAGTCCACAGAACTCGCGCAGGCTGGCACTGCCGCGCTGGCGAGTTCTCGTTGGCGTGCTGTTGCCATAACCACCGACTGCTTGCGGGCAGTGGGTACAGGCCAGAATCAACAGACCCTTGGCCTGGTGCGAACACGCTTTTTACGATACAGGCATGAGCGAGGCAAGCTCCAAATATGGGGGAAAAGCGCATGCATTTGAGCGTCTGCGGGGACGCGGAGGGCGTTCATGCACTGCGTAGGCCTCAGATAGTGAATGCTACGATTCCAAGCCATCCTGGGAGGCTTATCTTATGCATTTTACAGCCGACAACATGGCAGAAGCGCGGTACTACGATAACTGGGATATTGAGAATGCCCATCCAACGACGCCATCGAATGTCAAACATGTTGTTTTACAGACCGAAACCGAAACCGAAACTTGTTTGATTGCTAACCTTGGGCATCGTCCAATCACGGCGCCTCCTCCTCCCAACGTCACAGCTTAGTTTGTGCGGCCGCCGCAAACCGCGCATGGTAGTTTTTCTTCTTTCGCGCTTTGTAAAATAATTACCGATTTGTCAACCGGATAAACGATGAAAAGGGTGCTAATTTGAGCCAGTCTACACAGTGCAAGCAAAAACGGGAGCTTGACAAACTCACTTCAGTGTCCCTTTAATGGGGATGCTCGCTGATCTCCCCGATGGTGTGCCTTGAGGCTGATCTGCTAGGCCTCGCAACGCAAGGTGGAGCTGCACCCGCACAGCACGAACACGGGGACCGCAGTACACACTCCTCGACATTCGTACCCCGACTCACCCAGAACCGGCTTCGAAGGGGGCCAGAGTGCTTCTGTCGACGTTAATACATTGCTTTGAAACCACCACTGCCAGGGAGAAGAGAGAGAGGACATTCTTATCTCGAGCTTTGTGTGGCTCAGGGGCTTGTGTCGGGCGGCGACATATGCAGGCCAAAGAGGTTTGTACCTCATGGTCTGAGCTCCCGGCGCCTCCTCCCACTGCTCATCATAAAAAATTATGGCAAAGGGATTTATTTTTTTTATATTTACGAGTACTGAAATCCCTATTAGGGATTTTCGCAGAGTGGGTTACATGAATTACATGAATACTCATATGCAAACAAACAAATTTTCAAAGCAGGAAAATAAAAACACACAGAAACAAAAGTACGCACAAAGCAGCTCAAAATATACAAAAATTTCCAACGTTTGTGGGGACAGCTTAATTGGCATGTTAGTTTAAACAATGTTGTTGAGGCTCGAAGAAAACAGTGTTAGGGATGGCTGTAAAACTTCGGTGTAAGTTAGTTTGTTCCAGTCGTTTATAATTCGTGGAAATAATGAATATTTAAAGCAGTTGTTACGTGTTGCATACGGTGTTATTGTGCGCTCATGCCTTTGCCGAGTTGCATATCCGGACGAAAATGAAAGAACTTCAGAAATGCCTGTTTTGTAATATCCCTTTACTGGTTGATATAAAAAGTTTAGTCTAGATAGGCGGTTTCTTTCTGTTAGTGTTGCTAGATTAGCTAGAGTTGAAAGTTCCGTAATTGAAGTGCGTCCGAAGCTGTTATAAATAAAACGAATGGCTTTTTTTGCACTCTTTCTAGCTTGTTGATGTTAGGTTTGGTGAAAGGGTCCCATATAATTGAAGCATAATCCAAATTCGGTATAACTATTGTTTTATAAGCAAGAAGGCGGACGGAGGGGGTTGGAAGTTTCACTGCTCTTCTGAAAAAGAACAGTTTACGCATTGCAGTGTTAGTTACCGTATTAATGTGTTTAGTGCAATTCAGGTCATTTGTGATACATAACCCAAGATACTTGTAATGTGGGACTTCGGAAAGGTAGTAGAGTACTCGTACTCTAATGGGTTTTTTTTATTAGTTATTTGCATAAACACTGTTTTTTCGAAGTTAATAGCCATTTGCCATTCATTACACCTGGAGGACAGTTTTTGTAGAGCATTATTTACACCTGTTGGTCGGCGGGACAGCATACTTCTTTGTTAAGTACACAGTCATCAGCGTAGTGTTTGATTTTAACCAGGATGCCATCAACAATATCATTAATAAACAGGAGAAAAGGAGTGGCCCTAGCATGGAGCCCTTGGGAACGCCACAGTAAACAGTAAACAGGCTGTCTGTTTGAGCAGCAATCATCAAAAACAACAAATTGTTCACGTTTTGTTAGATATGCAGAAATCCAGTTAACTACTTGAGAATTATTGATTATCTACCTATCTTATATATCAATTTAGTGTGGGATACCTTATCACAGGCTTTCGAAAAGTCCATAAAAATAACGTCGGTCTGTGTTCTACTATTTATTGATTTGGCAAAGTCATGTATTGTTTCAACTAACTGAGTGATGGTCGAGTAACCTTTTCTAAAACCATGCTGGCATTTTGTTAGAACGTTATAGTTGTCGAGAAATTCGCAGATGTGATTGTAAAAGATATGTTCGAGAATCTTGCATACGGTACATGTTAATGAAATTGGGCGATAGTTTTTAACGAACTTCTTATTTCCGGTCTTATGAACTGGTTTAACTATAGCGGTTCCCCAGTCTCTTGGTATTTCTCATTCTTGCAAGGACTTGGAAAAAATAACATGAAGATATTTTGACACCCACTCAGCGTACCTTTTCAAGAAGCTATTCGGAATGTCATCGGGCCCTGGTGATTTTTGACATCAAGCCATAGGAGAAGATTAAATATACCACCTTCAGTAACAATGACATTGGACATCGGTGGTAGGGATGTATGGATGTATGAAACACAGGTGACATAGCATTATCTTGGGTGAAAACTGATTTAAAATGGTTGTTAAAGGCATGAGCAATTTTTGCACTATTGTGAGTAAGGCAGCCATCAACTTCAAATGTATCACATTCAGTGGAGTGTGGAGAAATTTAACGCAAAAATTTCTCGGGGGACGTAGTTATAAAGCTTGGTAAAGATTCACCTTAATAGCGCTTTTTATCAGCAGCTTCTTGGTCTTTAATTTCTAAAGAAAGATACGATATTCCTTGCATTATGAATAATGTTCTGTTGTTTGTTAACCTTTTCTTTAAGCGCTTTAGTCACCTTTTCGATTGCAATGTCTCCCTCGAAATCCATGGGTTCTTACCTGTACATTATTTTGTAATCTTGGGTACAAAACACTCGATACATTCATTCACAATCTGTTTAAATCTGTCCCAAAGATGGTGTACATCACAAGTGCTATTGCGAAAATCATCAAAATTAGAGGAAAGCAGGTCAATAACAGACACATCATCAGCAAGAGAGAAGTTCGGAAATAACAAAATTGTATGATTATTCTTTATATAGGTATTAGCTAGGGTAAGCAACACGGCCTTGTGGTCTGAAATTCCCGGAACTACTTCGCAGTAACTTTTACCACTAATGGATTCACTTACTAGAAAGAGATCTAGCACTGTTTTCCAATGTTCTTGAATTCTAGTAAACAATGTTACAATTTGAAATAAGCCAAAAGTGAACGCAATGTTTAGCATTGCGTCTCCCAAGGGATCATGCTGATTATTGAGCGAGGAATTCGGCCAGTCTATATTCGGCAAGTTAAAATTTCCAGCCAGAATAACTTTGTCACCAGGTTTGAATTCAAATGTAGATACTCCTTTAACGATACTAACATGTCAATAGACGAGTTAGGGGGTCTATACATGAATGCTATTACATATTTAATCTTATCGTGGTACGCTTTGCAGAATATGCACTCAACGTCAGTCAAGTGAAGCATTCACACTATACGCAAACATTTTTTAAAAAGAATGCATACACCTCCTCCTTTACTGCCTCGGTCTTTTCCAATTACAGTATATCCGGCAGGAACGAATTCGCTGTCGTATATTAATTCATGTAGCCAAGTCTCAGTGAGAACTGTGATGTCGGCAACGTGTACTAGTAATATACTTTCTAGTTCGGTAGCTTTATTGATTACACTTCTGCAGTTGATGTTTATTATTTTTAATGACTGATTTTTAGTGCTATTTTGCCATGCAGTTTTCTCATTCAGCCTAAATCGTGTCGCCCTTTCCTCGTTCCAACGCAAGAGTACACCGTCTACGCTTAACTTGTCGAAGAGTAATTTGCCCTTAGCGCTTTTTTCTTTTTCTTGAGCTGCACTTCTCCATAACTGTTTGCGCATTTCCCGAATTCTATTGGAAAAAGTCATGAGAGAGTGAAAAATCGGTGTCCTTTAGTAGCTTTTATTGCAGCGATTTTTTCATGGTAGTCGACGAACTTTTAGGATAACGTTCGAGGTTTCTCAGACGTTTTTCGTCCAAGCCCGTGACACCTCTCAATACGGTTCACGGTTACACCCAGTATTTCATGAAAATTGTTATTTTTGACTGCCGCCTGCAGTTCCTCGTACGTCTCTTTGTTAGGCTCCTCTAAACCATAAATGATTAGGTTGTTCCGACGTACCCTACTTTCCAAATCATCAACCTTAAGCATCAGCTCTGAAATCTGTTCATCAAACTTAGGCACATAGGTTTCCAGAACTTTCAGTTGATTAGTTACAGCATTTAGGTCAGTGAACTGTTTTTCAAATCTATCCAGGCGGTCCGTTAAGGTTGAGGGCTTATCTTTGATTTTATTCTACGCGGTGAGTACTGCTTCAATTGTGGCAGTCATTTTACTCTGTCCTTCTACTAGTTCTAACAAAATATCTCTACCTGTTTTTGAAGGTCCTGGATTAGCCTCTATGTCGCCACAAGACAATAAGTCATCAGAGAGACAAAGAACGCAACAAAAAATGCTCTTAACACAACGTGGGCATGGCAGCAGAATAAAAAAAAACGGTCATACTAACCTGCAGCACGAAGCAAAAGTTGTTGCTGAGCATGGTGCCGGTTTCGCTGCTGCCATGCCCACTGGCGATGCCCGTTGTTCGTCCGTCAGTTATGGTGCCTCGGTCCGGCACGTGATGGCATGCCACCGACGTGGTTAGCCATGTCGGCATAAGCGCTGCTCTGCAGTGCAGCGATGATTCAGCGATGATTCAGCGTGTAAAGCCCTCGCTCTCTGCAGACAAGGTCCCGTCAGGCACGCCGATGCCAGTCGCACATGCCACCCCAGGATGGATAGCATCAGCCGCGTCGTAAACAGCAGCTGCAGCACGAAGCAAAAGGGGCGGCTGAGCATGGTGCCGGCTTCGCTGCTGCCATGCCCACTCTCATAAGGACATCCCCATAAGATGTGGGAAGGGAGAGAGTTCTCTTCCTGGCGGCGGCGGTTCAGCACGTTGTCTCTTTGGGGAAATTCAAAGCCCAAACGGAGCAACGTATGACGCATTGCTTTTTCAACCGAAAGGGTAGAAGAGGTGCTCCCTTTTTTACTTGCGGTGTGCACGACGCAGAGCGGGAGAAAGCGACGGGTGCTGCTCGCTCAACACTTTGGCGCGTATTACCGCGACCCATGCCCTGGGTTTGTGTACTTATGTTTTGTTCTTGCATGCCGGCTGCGCCGGGCTGTCTTATCTGTGTTCCAAGTGAAGCGCGTGTTCCATTCTTTATTTTTATGGCGCACGTGTTATCTCCTTTGATAGGGAGAGTGTTTCGAACTAAGCTCACCAGCCTAGATTAATCTTCTTTGATCTACAGTGTTCTGGATGTAAATCGACGGTTCCAGAAACAATCGACCAGAAAGTGAAATTACCACATGGCAGACACCATGGTATTCGATACCGACACTCGCATGCGCAGGTCACTTTGTTGACTGCTGCTTCGACGTGTGTATATTTTTTGAGTTAGGCGAGCACAAGTTCGCTCCAATAAATTCGTTTTTCCTTCAAGACAACTGCGTCATTTTTCACTTCGTAACAATATCAGCCTGTGTACACCTTCCAGAAAAGCGTCCATCATGATGGTAATAACTGCTCTTTTCACAGGGTTACACAATATTTCGGCGGAAATGCACTCCCCCCCCCCACCACAATACTGTTTTCGTTACCGTAGAAGACTAGCTGTCGCTATACCTATGTTGCGTAGTTGCAATTGCGTAGTTAGAACAATTTTGGAATCTCTAACTATTTTCCGCGACCCGGAAGGCAATGGGAATCTAGCGGGCAGTGAATGGCGGGTGAATGCGATAGACGCTTTCACATCCGGAATGAGGTTGGACCGCGGTGGCTCAGTGGCTAAGGCGTTGCGCTGCTGAGCACGAGGTCGCGGGTTTGATTCCCGGCCGCGGCGGCCGCTTTTCTGATGGGGGCGAAAAGCGAAAATCCCCGTGTGTACGAGATTTCGGCGCACGATAAAGATCCCCAGGTGGTCAAAATTAATCCGGAGCCCTCCACTACGGCGCGCCTCATCGCCTGCGTTGCGTCGGCGCGTTAAACCCTACAATCAATCAAATCAATAAGGTTGGAATGTAGTGGGCGGGCAATCGCCCGCCCTACTCACCGTTTGACATGAACCGCCGTTCAAGCACGCTCAAAAATGCTTTGCAACCAAATGGTTCAAGCAAAGCCCGAAAGCTTTGCAGTTGCGTAGTAGTGCTTACAGGAAAATAACTTCAGAAAATTTGGTAGCGTTGTGGCGTTGAAATAATTTGTCATCGCATTTTGTACAAACGCGCCTGGCTACGCCTTGCAACTCCCCGCCCTTTTCCAAACCGTGGGGTAAGAAATATTGCACAGCCTGAGCTATAGGTCACACCTAGATCTGTCACAGTCACGTTTTGCGAGATTCTTCTTTTGCCGAGAAATTGTGGAATTGGGGGGGCTGAAGAAGTGACAGAAATTGATCGGCTGAATTCGGAACGGAAATACTTAAGACAACGCATAAGACCGCAGGACTCGTGCTTCCGGTGCTCTGAACAGCACAGCACTTCCCTTTATAAGCAGATTGCCCAGGCCTAGCAGTACAGCACAGCAAGAGGTCTCGCCAACGCCTGGAGCGAAGATCCCCTGCAGGTGGTCGATCGAGCCCTCCACAACGGCGCACCGCATAGGCCACGTGTAGCTTCGGGGCGTAAGACCGCCGCATTTGTTTCTTGGCACTGCGCCAGCAGACGTCGGAAAGACGTTTTCGACAGCTTTTCTTAACGCTAGAGCGAGGAGTACCCGATCCCCAGCGAGTTCGCCACTCAGCTAATCTTCCCAAAGCGAGGGACTCGGTGTTCTGTGTTGAAGGATCTGCCTCAAATGAGTGAACATCCGCGAACATTGGGTGCGGCCGCCTGACACGGTAGAATGCATTGACAGAAATCGGATCGGCGCCCCACCAGTGGGAATGGTACGAGCGTTTATTCGTCCCGAAGATTTGCAAGGAGTTCTGTTACCGGACATCGCCACTCCCCTCAACGGAATGACCATCTCCGTTGTCCATCTCTCCGAATGGAGACAACCAGATACACAGTGCTTCCTTGGGTCGTCTCAAATGACACAATGTTTCCTTGGATCGACTTAAATGACTCTTCCCAGTCTTGGTTGACAGTAGTGACCGGCTTGAAATACTCGCGGGGCACTTTTTCCCGAACAATGAAAGCCTCCTTCGGTAGACGTGTTTCTCTTCCCTTTTTTTAGCGCTGCGCCGTTTACTTAGGCGGGCCACCATGCCTGCAGTAGGCGGCGGGCCTAAACGCGTGCGGCAAGTTGGCGCAAGGGAGAGCCAAGGCGTCCATTAATATGGAAAAGGTCGCGGCGTTCGGCGGCGGCGGGAGCCAAGTGATGCATAGCCGCTCAGCCGACGCTGCGTCAAGTCGTCGACTCTATCAAATTACAGTCGCGCTGTCGACGGCTTCCAGCGTCGTTTGTCACCCGCGGCGGCGGCGGCGGCGGCGGCTGCGAGCTCCTCCCTCTCCTCGACCGACGGGAAGGAAGGAGGGCTCGGCGGCGCCTCGCAAGCGTCATCCCTCCGCACAAATCCGCCTGGAACGAGCAGCAGATAGTGTGATTGCTCACGCGCCCTCTGCACATGCGAGGACGTGCCCTTTTCGCTCCTCTTCCTTCCAGGGATTCAGTCGTCTCTGATCTGAGTTCGTACATCGATGCTGTGTATGTTTAGCGTGGCAGGGTCTCGGGCCAGCGGCAACAATTTACCCACGCCGTGTTTGCGACGTATCATAGAGATCATAAAATATAAAAAAGAGATCTTTAGGCCTCCATGTTTTGATAGAAGAGTGCTTATATCGTCCTTAAAAATTTCGTGCCGGCAATACAGTTGTGTTTAGTTGCGAAGCCGACCTTGAGGGCTTGGCCTTTGGAAGCTAGCTTTCCCACATTGTCTGCTGCACAGTGGAGCACGGTCATTCTCAGGGGGAGCATGGTTACAGCGCCACTTTAACGTCTTTCCACTGCCTTCCCCTCCTTCCCTAGTCGTGTACACTACCCACCCCTCGTGGCGTCTCTCTCCGCGCGCTCTTCGGCGACTACCTTTGCGACACACTGGAGCGTGCGCTGTGATCTGCGTATCTCTGCGAATCCGTATAAAACGACATTGTTTCTACGCACTAATGGTATGTGTCCTCAGTCTGTGTCGTACAGGCCGTGCCACTGTGCTTATTATTCAACATGGCAAAAGCCTAATGCATCTAAACACAAAAGTAGCAAATCCCACCACACCACCAGCTTCTCTGGAACTCCCTCTTCACAGAATGGAAGGGCTCTGATATCTGACGTGATAATTTCCCTACCGGCTTTTTAAAGACGATAGTCTTTCTTGGGCTACTTAAACCCAGAAATTTTGGTCTGTCTGTATGTCTGTCTGTCCGTCTGTCTGTCTGTGACTCGATTCAGCCACCCGGCCAAAGCAAAACAATGCCTTCGCAATAGTCTTATATAGTCACAGCTAAATCTACCCGTCTATGTCCGGTGTAATGTTCATACTTGTCAACATTGTTGAAGAAGAACAAGACATTACGCAAATATGAGACAACAGGTCAATACAGAAGTGATATTTACAGTGTTCCTTTATAATAAATCAAACATGCTTGACTTTTGCGAGATTAAATACTTCATAAACTGCAGAAAAAGAATTCACTTCGCCGTAGCCTGCTGTCGCCCGTGCCGCTATAGCTTCTGGCGCAATTTTAAGAAATCAACCGGCAACAGCTACGCAAGGTTCCACTAGATAGGCTCCACGTTCTTCTTGCAACGCACGTGGAGTAGGTGAACGCGGTTCTATAAACGTTGAAGTAGGGCACCTCAATTAACCCGCGTCTTCGCCGTACGGCAGCGTTCGCATCGAGACACCCGGTTTGGAGCAGTGGAACGCGGGAAATTTAAAATGATTTAAGCAAGCCTTTGGCGTATTTACCTTGGGAGGAGCGCGACGCAAGATGAACAACATGAGAGGTGAGCGGTAAAGCGAAGGGAGGCATTTACTTCGCAAAAGCCGATAAAGACTATCGTCTTTTGACGGCATTTGCAACGAAAGGAGCAGATACGCGGCCAATTATTTGTCTCCGCGTTGTGCGCTTTCGAGCCTGTACTTAAACAGCTGAAAGCACTGGCGAGCATTGTAGATACCCTTCATTCCCCAGCACGAGCTGACATGCTGGTGCCATGTCAGTATTTCTTGAAGCCAGGTTTCCTCGATGCCATCAGGGGCACTTCATGAATGTGCTAGCCGCCACTGGTCATCGATGGGCTTACTGGTGATACCAATCAGCAGGCTGATTTCAAGCCCTATACCCCTGTCAAACGTGCCTATTTAAGTGCACTTACACAGAGTGCACTCGGCTAAAATGTCATTCGGGAGCAGCTAAACAGCAAACGCGAATACGCACTTTAAGCTGGGTGTGGTCCCCAAACATACTTTACCGGGCCAGCTGGCCGAGTGAGTAATCTCGTGAACAGAAGTCCGAAAATCGGAAAAATTAACCTAAAACCGCGAGCGTTTAGATGATAATCATCATCATCATCATAACCAGCCTATCTACACCCACTGCAGGGCAAAGGCCTCTCCCATTATTCTCCAATTACCTCGATCCTGTGCCAACTGTGACCAATTTATCCCCGCAAACTTCTTGATCTCATCTGCCCATCTAACTTTCTGCCGCCCCCTGCAACGCTTGCCTTCTCTAGGGATCCACTCTGTTACCCTTAATGACCAGCGGTTATCTTGCCTTCGCATTACATGCCCTGCCCACGTCCATTTCTTCTTTTTAATTCCTACTAATATGTCTTTAACACCAGTTTGCTCCCTGACCCACTCCGCTCTCTTCTTGTCCCTTAATGTTACACCTATCATTTTCCGCTCCATTGCCCGCTGAGTCGTTCTCAATTTAAGTTGAACCCTCTTAGTGAGCCTCCAAGTTTCTGCCCCGTAGGTGAGTACCGGTAAGATGCAGCTGTCATACACTTTCTTCTTCAGCGACAATGGTAGGCTGCTATTCATTAAGTAACGTTAAAAGTTACTTATGGATATATTGCTTATTTACTTTTACAAAAATTGAAGCAGCGACGAAAAATAAGAAAATAACCTCTCTCTCAACAACGTGCCAGCGCCGCCTGGTGGGTGTTTTGGTTCATGGCAGCCGTTCTCGTAGGTGGTTTCTTGTGGCCCTGTGATTGTGCTCCTGCTTCAGCCTATTTCTGTTGTATTCAACGCTTTCAGGTAATTTCCTCCAAACAATAATGCTGCTGTCCTTCACTGCGCAGTGAATAACAGTGAAGATATCAGCGGCGGTGTTCGGTCGCCGTCCCGATGCTGTGTTTTGTGGTCTTGTGCCAGGGACCCATTGCGATTTTAAACAATGGAAACACAACGAAATGTTTACATCATTTCTCACGTGATAAAGAGGGGGAATTTCAAGTAATTATGCGTAATATTTACGCCGGCTATCGTCACTGACATCACGGCCAAGGGCACTTTATTTCGTCGTTTAGCAGCGCGCAGCCTAAGTGTCACTTGGGAAGCCCGAGTGCACTCCGCGTAAGTGCACTTAAATAGGCACGTTTGACAGGGGTATTAGGCCAACGATGGCAACCGTAAGGAATGTATGAGGAAAGGCTTCCTTTTTTTTTTCACTTGAAATATGAGTGCACGTCCCTGACAAGTGCCGTTACAGTGCGTTTTTTCACTTTAAAAACCAGCTGCGTGAGATATCTTCTCATTATAGAGGGAACTAGAAGAATTACTGGCATACTAAAATTTTGTTCTTAGGTGTCTCAATAATGCGTCGACATAAGTATGATTCGTACCCCTGCTAACGTGAGAGTCATTTGAAAAAAATTACCCCACCTTCCCGCGAAGGGAACCCTGTGGAGATGCGACGCATCTTCGGGGTTCACTTGGTGTTTCCGTTGGGTTGATTCTCTAATTGCGTGAAACGTGTGAGGAACGCGTATGATGTATTCTATGACGGCCTTGTGGTCGCTTAAGTGTACAGGTAGTGGATGGTGAAGTAACGGGACCACCGTGCAATTTGCAGCGAAGATCAAGTCTATGCACGTGCCCGAAATCGGAACGCTGGTGCTGGAACGACCGCGGCTATGACGCAACGTGGCGCGGCTATGACGCTACACAATCCAACACAATCCACTTTAATCCAATCCGATCCAAATCCAATCCAATCCAATCCAATCCAAGCCAAGCCAAGCCAAGCCATGCCAACCCAGTCGAATCCAATCCAATGCCGCTCGCGAGAGAGTGTTCGCTATCGGAGTGGAGAGGGGGTGAGCGACGAAGAGCGCAGCTCGGGCGGTGAGGAGAATGGGGGAGGGGTGTGGACGGACAACAACAACGCCGTATGGAGGGCCAAGGCGAGTGAATGAGATGCAGTCGCATCTAAAATGGTTCGAAACATGATCAAATAATCGCCCTCTCATGTGGATTTGAACCGTGCGTCACTCAGCCCCGTGCGTCACGGGCGGAATTTTCTGCCAAAAGTTTAGGTTTTTAGCCAGGAAGAGGCGCACGAAAATGCCCCGTCCGTCGGGGTGCATGGCGATGCGCTTGAAGGAGAGTTGCCGCCGCGCACTGGACCAAGAGCCATAGGCCAAACCTTTGGCCTATGGTTTGCCCTTAGCTTTTAATTTAATACATCTCGCGTAGAGAAGAAAAAATTCCCCCGCATTTCCCCGAGAGGGAGAATGTGAAAGTGCGAATGCACGGTTGTCGGCCCGCTTGCGGCGCTTGCGCTCGGCCCCCGCAGCCCACCGCCTCACCGCCTTCTCTTCCATCTCTTCCATCGGGTTTGTAGTATCACGTGTACACCACGCAGTTATCAAGCCGCTATAACGCCGCTGAGTCGCCAACGCACGCCGCTGACGACGTAGTTTGAATGCGTTAAAGATATAAGGCGCGTTCTGACACCGATATCAGCGTCGCGTCCGTGGCTTATTCGGTAGAGCGTCGGGCTGCGGCCCGAAAGTCCTCGGATCGAAACCTGGCACCGGATGCTGTTTCTTTATTAAATATAGAGGAGCACTGCGGACGCCGACGCCGCCGGCGGTGGATGGTTTGGGGTCGCTTATAAAGTGATTCTCACTTGAAAAGGCCGCTCATCTGCTCGCCTAACTGTAAATGTCATCGGAAGATGATAGCCGTCTCCCCTCCCTGCCACGTGGCTGCCTCTCCTGTCTAATGCGCCCACCCTTCACACCTCCTGTCTCGGTACACCCATTTTGGGTTGCGGAGTTCCCTTTTGCCGCGTTCGCACTGATTCGGCGTCTGTTGGCACTTGGCACCCAGGAGCGCGAGGCTCGGGCGCCAGCCATGTTGGTGATTCGGGGATAATTCTTACACAACAAAGGTATCTGTGTGTGTGTGTGTGTGTGTGTGTGTGTGTGTGTGTGTGTGTGTGTTATAATGAATCTATAAATCTCTGCCAGGCCCGGATGCTAGAAAATGAAATTTTGTAGCCTTCTTACTCAAACTGGCGAACACCCCGCAGCCGCAACCTATCCCGCCAACATGTTAAACCATTTGTGGCCTGAATGTCCAACGAGACAAAAGATCTAACGATACAAAAGGTCCAATTCGTCACGTGATCGGTGAAGTGAAAGATCCAACGAGACAAAAGGTCCAATCGAGCCGGAATGTCAAACGAGGCGAAAGATCCAACGATACAAAAGGTTCAAGTCGTCACGTGATAGGCGGGGCAAAAGATTCAACGAGACGAACGATCCAATCGAGCCTGAATGTCCAACGAGACGAAAGATCCAAGTCCAATTCGTCACGCGATCCGCGAGGTGAAAGATCCAAGGAGACGAAAGGTCCAATCGAACCTGAATGTCTAGCGAGACGAAAGATCCAACCATACAAAATGTCCAATCGAGCCGCAATGTCCAACGAGACGAAATATCCACTGAGACGAAGGGTCCAACAATACTAAGGCCCCACTGTTTAGACACGCATTTTTTGTGAAGACTAAGCCGATAGCGGCAGGTTCAAGTGTGTTGGGCCAAACGTTACACTACGTTAATAAAATGAGCGTGGTGACAGTGCAGTTAGTCGTGTACAGGCCTCACGTTTGCGTCAATATAAAGCCTTTCACATGAACGTGCCGTACCGGATGGCTTTCGTCAACCTCCTCAGAATACTTCCACCACAAAACAAACAAGAAAGTGTGTATATGAGTATAGAAATCTATAAGAATGATCTGTTTGTTCGCGGCACAGACTACCATCGCATGATTAATTGCTTGTGAAGACTGGCCCGGAATGACAAAATTTCGCCTATTACTCTTAAGCTAGAAAAACGAACTTCTGCTCAATGAATTCTTTTAGCAACGCATGGCCTATCTTCTCGAGTCAGCTGGAGCACTCTTTAATAAATGACTAGAATTAACGTGCACACAAAATCATCTCAATTGCTATGAGAATAAATAATTGCATTCGAGCAGCATCGGTGGCTGGCGCTCTCTCTTGTTCGCTCCTTCTTTTCAAGTATAGTAGTCCATCCCTGAATAGTTGTATGTTACTCTACCCGAGAGCGATCCGAGAGCGGTATCCGTTAGCGGTATTCATTATCCCGATATTCATTATGAAAATTGAAAAAATGTGGTAAAACAGGATTTTCGGAACAAAATACACAGCCAGTATTTTGCGGTCAGCCATGTATGGTGGATGGCTACGGATTAATTGATGACGCCTAATGATCTATAGCGTGCGCCCAAATGCAGACACACTGCGTCTCCCAGGTTACAATGCGTTGTCACCAACCGCAAGTTTGTGCTATGTAGCGCAGTCAGTACTTTGCACAGTGAGCGGCCGGTGCGTTGGAGTAAATTAAACCTAAAGGGGAGATGGGCTTAGTAACTTAAACATATTGTGGGGATGTGCGCAATTAAGCACTGTGGTGCTCTTGAACCGAAGAGGCCGGGTATTTCTTTATTGCGTCACCGCTGTCGTCGTGCCGCGTAAAATTTCAATGTTTTTCAATTGTTCATGTTGTTGTTCGGTAAAAAAAGACGTCTTTCAGGGCTGATAAGGAGTTGAATGGGTTACCAAAGGCTGGCTCCATCGAATTATACTGTTCCATTTGGCATTCCTAACCCCATTAAAAAAGAGACAGATAAAGACCTGAACAAAGAAAAATGCAAGAGAATTATGAAGACGGGGCAGCAGAGGTTTCACTGAATGTCTGAGTATGTATGCGCACACGTTGCTATTTCCTCTTAGTGTTTCGACTTCGCGCACAACGTTAGACTAGTTTCTTTGTTACGGTGGTCGACTGAACACAAGCTATATAAACGTATTTGCCTTTTGAAAATTCCGCTTTCTGCTGATAAAGCCCTTACAGTTTGCCCGAATGATAAAACAGGTCCGAATGAAAGAACTGAAGTCCTATTTGGGCACTTTCAGCAACATACTCGCCACCAAGCTTGCTTTCGTCAATAGCGCTGCAGGCAGACTCAAATTTTACGTCGGAAATCAGAGGTGCCAGGCGCACATTTCACTTCACATTATCGTGTAAAAGTTATTACATGTGAAAGTGCAGAAGGTCCCACGACTATATTGCGGTAGAGGGCATTCAAGGTAAGTTTAGAGCGCTCCCGGGACATTCATTTAATAACAAGAGCCTAAATGTCCAAAGAGACGAAAGGTCCAATTGAGCCTGAATGGCCAACGAGACGAAAGATCCACCGAGTACGAAAATCCAATCGAGCCTGAATGTCCAACGAGATGAAAGGGCCATAGAGACAGAATATCCACTGTTGGACCTTTCGTCTCGTTGGACCTTTCGTCTGGTTGGACCTTTAGACGCTGAACAGTCTTAAACCACACAAGCGTAGATGACCTCAGCATTTCCTGGACGGCCACGATCAAAAACCATTGCGTCTATTCGAGCTTTCGCCACTGAACTGCGGTGCTTGGAATCTATAAACGGTGAATGCAACAACTCCGTCGGAAAACACTCCTTCCACGCCGGAGTAATGCTATCGCGAAATGCATCTCAAGAACTAAACGTGGATGTCGTTTACAACTTTTTATCGATAGCGCATGTTCTCTTAGGGGGTAATTGAAGCATCGGCCGGTTTGTCCGATATATTCATTACCACAAATCAAAGCAATCTCATTCACAACACCTATCGCACATTTTATGAAAGGCTTGACTTTTGAAAGGCTTGAAAAGTACTTGACTCTTGTACTTTTGTGTGCTTCATTTCCGGCGTTACTTTTTAGACGAGCGTAGCAAGTTTTAAGGGCACTGGAAATTTAACCACTGCATTTTACTTGAAGCGACCTTCTTAAGGTTTGCGTGATTGTAAACCCGAGCTGGACAAGGGAAACATAATTCTAAAAAACAGATATATGACGGCACGCACGGTTGCTGAGGCGTTTGTTTTTTTACAAAAAGAAAGAGGCCCATCGGCGTGAGAGAGCTGTCACTTTGTATCTATAATAAGGAAAGTGATTTTCTAAGATCGTTTTTCTTTTGTGCGTGCTTCGCCAGATGGCCGTGGTTTATCTTTTCTTTTCTTTCAATTTTCTTTAGTGTATGCCCTTCACAGATATGCTTGTCCTTTTAGAAATAAACTCTGTTGTTAGTAGCGCCTGTCTCGTCTGCCACCGTCCTCGTCTTTTTTGCCCTGAGCCTCACATTAGGTGTGTATTAATTCGCTCAACAATATGTTTTATTGGTCGTCTATTCATATCGGTCATATACTTGCGTGGGCAGCGAGGGGAAGGGAGAGTCGGAGAAAGAATTGAAAACCGCTATTGTTGCGCACTCCCGATAGTGCGTTCTTATATATTTTTTTTCCCATCAGGAGGTAAAGCGCCTGTTGCCTTACTCCCAGTCGGTAGTCTGGTCTGCACAAGATGTTTAATCATGTCCGCCTTATTGATTGCAAGCGCAGTGAACTGTCTACTGCGCAAGGTGACACTCATTACGACTGAACACCAGAGGGATCTCGTTTCCTTTCGCGTTTGGACTTTTTCATTCTTCAACGCGACCAACTTGCGTCTCAAGTCGGCCCAAGTGGAGATTCCCTTGTCGGGATGACACTCCTTCCGGCCTACTCTGCGGGCAGTGTGGTGAGTCATGATTGAGCCATCGATCAGTCCTCTTCCGTAATTTCGCGTTTTCGGAGTTGCGTTCGGTACCGGAGCGTACGGGCGTGCGGACCTCTGCCTTGCGTTGCCCGCGGCGTCTCTCTCTGCGCGTCGGGCAATTCCCTCTACCAGCGAAGCGAGCCATACACGTTCCAGCAGACCGCGCACCCCTCCTGCTTACCATCCTCCTCGCTCGACGTCGTATCTTTCCTCCATGTCGCTCTGCGTTAGTGGCGCCACCTCCCCCGCAGGAGTTCTTTATTGGCTGCATGATATTCTCTCCCCATCCCGACGACCTCCGTCGGCCGCCGCTGTTTTCATTAAAAACAACTTGTGCCCAAGAACAACGTTTCTTGTTGTCCCGCAGCTCGGGCGGCTCCTGTCTCTGCTCGTTTTTCTCCCCCGCTACGTAATTTTATTACTGTCCCCGCACCCCGCCGTGAAGTAAGCTATCAAAACGCCTCTCCCAATTATCTTCCGACCGGCTCATCTGCTATCTTCACTTTTTTGCTGCCACCTAATTTTCGCGCTCTGTTTCTTTTCCCTTTCGTTTGCCCCTCTTCGCGTTTGATAGAGGTAAGAGCACGGCTTCCTTTTTTGGCATTGATGTTTACGATGAGGGCCCTCCCTGTTTCGCCTCCCCCTTTTTATTTTTCCGATGGCGTCGTCAGCAGCGTGGCAGCAGTTCTCTCCTCTGTCCGTCTTTTCGGGAATGAGCTTTTGTGCTCGCTTTGTGCACCCTCTTTGCCCCGTCAGTGCTGCTTGGGAAGAAGTGCTGAGTGCTTTCAGCGTGAGTTCGTCGTTGACCCCGCACTGCGGAGCAGTTTTTAAAGAGACCCGTCGGTTGCATAGTTGATCGTGTTTTGGGCTTCTCTTCGCGTTTCTTTTTGTCTCGCTATATCTCTCCGGCTCGTTTGGGCCGTCGTGGCTGGCACGAAATAAAAGGCCCTCGTCCGCTAATGGATGTCCTGGTCGCTCGAGCGGGTAATGTCCGGTGGTATTATCCGCTAGTAAAAGCCAATAATGGCTGCAACAGGACTCACTACATGGCGCGACAGAGGCTGCGTGGCCACAGCCGCGGGATGTAGCCGGGCAGCGGCCGTCGGGAGCGACAAAGCCTGATTAGTTGGACTGCCGAAGAGACGGACTGGCCCGGTGACGGCGGCGGCGGCGGCTGGAGAACGATGCGGAACGAGACGGAACCCGGGGGTGGGGTACAACATGTCTCCGGACGAGGGCCTGTTGCGCCCTTCTAGACTTCGCGCAGCGAGGCTCGTGCGGCAAGACAGGACAGCTTTCCTCGTTTCACGGGCCCTGCACGGTGCATCAGTGCGCTCGACGAGCTCCTCGGCATAACACCAATATTGAACAGCGTACAAAACACTGGTTCAGAAAATAATGCGCAAAAATCGAATATAACAGCTCCTGATATTGGCCGAAATCTCGCTGTAATATGTTATAGAAGTGGTTGACACAGCATTCATATGCTTCTCAAAGCAGTCACCATGCAAGCCAGATGAACCGGCTATCGTGAACACCGGCCCCAGTGTTTTACGGAACGGCGTTCCAAGGAACGCCATTCCTGGAACTATCTCTTTTTAGGAGTAACTGAGGAACACCGCCTTCCGTTAAAGGGGCCCTGAAAGGCGTTTTGACCACACTAAATGAACTAGCGCAATCGTTAGATTGGGTCATCAACGTCATCTGTGGCAAGTATTGCTTCTTACCCCGTGGCACTTCTTACCCCGTGGCACTTCTTTCGTGCAATCGAAGAGAACGCCCTGAGCCGAATGCCCGGGTTTGACGCATGCATTTTATTCAACTTCAAAACAATTCAGAGAGGTGTTTCGAACGAACACAACGTCACACCATGTGTTCCAAGTCTGAACCGCGATTGACAGACGATCGGTTGCCTCCTCCTGCCCGTCGTAAATTCGCCACTCACCTCACGCGCGGTTTGCGGCTTTGCGGCGCGGTTTGCGGTTTGCGGTTTGCGGGGACGGCTTTTAGCCAGAAGGCTTTTAGCCAGGCACACTGCACATACCCCATGCATGGTTGAGTCGTACGTCGCTCGAAAAAGATAATCCAGTCCATGGGAAGCAATACCCACAAGCAGAAGCACAACGTCGCATTTCATTGCGAAACAAATGAGTCCACAACACACACACACCATCGCCTCCTGTATTTTTACAATGCCGACCGCATTGCGCACTTCCCAATGGGAGTGAGTGGTACGCCTGCAGTGCCCACATGTCGCGAGGTGGGGCCCCAAACTGAACCGGGATCACGGAACCGTAACTGTCTTCTAGAGCGGTTTGTCTTTTGTTGCAAGGCAACCGATGTTTGAGATTGTCAAAGAAATGGCGGTCGCGCCAGCGCTAGAAAGCTCAGAGCCGCGGTGGAGCATGTTTTGCCAACGTTGCCGCTCTCCACCACGTGTCGCCTCAATCTGAACTGGTCACATGATTGAAGCCCTGGGAAGGCTCCCGATTGGGGGAGAGTGGCCAGAGTAGAAGGAAATTGCTTGGTTGGCCGGTTTTTATATAGGTCGAATGGTTAGCACGTCGCCCTCGCGAACGCTGTATTGTCGTAGCATCGCTGACTGTCCGAACGAAGCTCGCAGCTAAGCCAAGGCAGCGACCTAAGCGGTGTGTGTCTGTTGTGGACGCGTTCGCTTCGCGATAAAATGCGACGTCGTGCTTCTGCGGGTGGATAGTGCTTCCCATGGTCTGGATTATCTTTCTCGAGGGACGTACGACTCAACCCCGCATCGGGTATGTGCAGCGTGCGAGCTTAAAAGCGCTCTCGGCTTGCGCGCCAGAGTTAAGTGACTTGCTCTTCGTCCCCGCAAACCGCGCGCGAGGTGAGTGCCGAATTTACGACGTTCAGGAGGAGCATCCGATCGTCTGTCAAGCGCGGTTTAGACTTGCAACGCATGTTGTGACATTGTGTTTGTTCGAAACGCATGTCGGGATTGTTTTGAAGTTGAATAAAATGTATGCGTCAAACCCGGGCATTTGGTTCAGGGCGTTCTCTGCGATTGCACGAAAGTGTCACGGGTCTTCAACGCTTTCTTTATGGAACGTGCTCAGGTAAGAGAATATTCATGTCGTGTTATGGCCGTGTTGCATTCAATACTAACGGGAAAGCGTTTGTTTACGCTTGTTGGGATAGTCGTAAAATGACCAAGCACTCGGGCACTCCGCTGGCAGATCAGCCGGCGATTCATTTCGCAAAACAGTGGACAGATGGCGCCGTAAGCATTAGCGTGTCGCTACGCAAAACAGATGAGACGCTCAACTAAAACTCCTCTTGCAGTGTTTACGTAGCGTGACGCAAACATTTAGATAGATAGATAGATAGATAGATAGATAGATAGATAGATAGATAGATAGATAGATAGATAGATAGATAGATAGATAGATAGATAGATAGATAGATAGATAGACAGAGAGACAGACAGACAGACAGACAGACAGACAGACAGACAGACAGACAGATAGACAGACAGACAGACAGATAGATAGATAGATAGATAGATAGATAGATAGATAGATAGATAGATAGATAGATAGATAGATAGATAGATAGATAGATAGATAGATAGATAGATAGATAGATAGATAGATAGATAGATAGATAGATAGATAGAAACTTTATTGTTCATGGGATGGTGAGGCTAATCAGCCGCCTCGGTCCAGGCAGCCGCTGAGGGCCCTGATGATGTGGGCAGCCAGTTCCCGTTGCTGTTGGAGACTCGCCGTAATAGCCAGCCGCTCTCCGGTGTAATTGTGTGGTTGGGTTGGGTTGTAGGGGCACTCCCACAGAATGTGGTCCTGGGTAGCGGGAATAAGGCAGTGGGGACAGAGTGGGACAGGGGTGTCTGGCGTGCGTTGGAACAGATGGAGCCGAGTGGCACTGTACGCAAAGGCAACAAACGCTGTAGTAAAACTCCCTATTATCTGGCCACGCTAGGAAGCTTCGTGTCCCCTCCTATCTTATTCTTGCTCCGTGGTCCGGGCTGATGCGTTTGGCATTGTAAAAATACAGGAGGCGATGCACACACACACAGCTTCGGTCACTGGCTTGGCTTTGCTGAAAGCTTTGTTCGGACAGTTAGCGATGTTACGACGATACAGATCTGCGCGAGGGCGACGTGCTAACCACTCGATCTATATAAAAACACAGGAGCAAAGAACTTGGTCCATCGGAAGCAAATTACTGTCCACAGCAGAGCGCAACCATGGATGGTTCTCGCGCTACTTGCCGCCATGTTGGAAACATAAGCGGCCTCACATGCGTGCGTTATTTTGCTGACTACCGATCACAAGATATGGGTGCAGCTTGTCATAACACGGGTGCGCACTGCTCGAGTGCGGCGCTGGTTTGCTGATAAAGCGATCCGCACCGGCGCGTTTTGTGCGCGGGTTCTGTATCGGTAAAATGTCTTTTTCACATGCCGCCGGTAGGAATTACCACCGCCGCAAACTAAGACCCGGCACCAGCGGGGCCCCATCTGAGACGGCGCTTTTTGAATAAACAGTGCGCGGTGCATCATAAAAGAACGAGCGCACGATCCTCCCCGTGTGGCTGCGAGTTCGCCGCCGATAAAAAGTCACGTGCCGCCGATCACTGCAAAAAGTCACTGCAGCAACGTACACCGCGAAAGGGCAAGGCCAGGCCGCACACATGCTTCCAGGTCTTTCGTTCGCTTTTCCAGCCTTTAGCGGAGTGCGCGATCCATGGTGTCAACAAAGATGAAAAAGCCAACAGAGCTTGCCCGTAGCAGACGGCAGTCTGAGAAGCGCAATAGCGGAAGTGTGTCACCGCTGAGGAGCGCAGCATCATGGGAGGGAAGGCTCGCGCGCCGTCAACAGCGAAGAAAAAGTTGAAACGAGGAGGAAATCCGGCGCGACGATAATGCGCGGTTTTTGATTTACGATTTCTCAGCTAATACTCATCGCTTTAACAAAATTCTTGCGGGAGGAGATTGCTAATACATTACTTTATTTGGTTACATGTACATCCATGCATCGCCGAAGGTATTTCAGGACCCCTTTAAAGACCGGTGGAACTGTAACGGTAACGGTAATGTTCCATCGCTATGGTTTCGCTGTTTTTGATGCCAAAGCTTCAGGGCACTGAAGCTAATACCAAATTCCCCAGGTCACTAGTGTTATTATTCTTATTCGCCGCGAGATTGGCCTATAGGAGGCTGCAGCGTCGCGCTGCTAGTGTAGATGCTGCGCTGGCCGTTAGCGGGAGAACCCTTACGAAAATGCCATATATGGCCATATATAAAAATTGCCATATATGGGCCACGTCAGGAATTGGGCATATGTGGCCATATATGGGTGTGTCATATAGGGCCATATATGGCTTCATATGCCCAATTCCTGACGTGGCCATAGATGGGTGCGGCCATATGTGGATCTGTGCCATATATGGCCTCATATGCCCAATTCCTGACGTGGCCATATATGGGTGAGGCCATACACGAGTAAGCCATATATGGCGGCCTAATATTATATATGGCTAATATGGATTGAGCTTATGACCACGTGGATGGCATATATAATGAACTTCAGTTAAGAGCAGCAATTATTACTGCACCCAAATGCTGACAAACACTTCATCGCAACCTTCCACATTTTATTACAAAAACTGCTGCGCGGGCAGGCGAATTAAAGTGGCGGCAAGTTGCTTCGTTGTGGTGACGGGTCGGTGGCTTTATTCTTGGCCAGCTTGGCCCCCTTAAATGGAAGCACCTCTGCATTTATTTAGATTTACCTCTTGTATTTAGCTGTGGCTTTCCTAAACCCTGCAGATGAAATGAAACAAATAGAAATATCAGTAGCCAATGTTTAGGCTCTTTTTTCTTTAATCCTGAAAATAAATTCCGTAAAAATCACTGTCATCACCTCAAGAGGGCCTAAATCAATTTCTTCCCCTTGGAAATATTTTTATTCTGCCTTACACTCTTCACAACAGGATACAAAGAAAATTGTTATTGATAATGCTGAAAGATAATTCCTTGCAATTTTGTCACCATGGTCCATGTTAAAACCTTAATGCAACTTTTATAATATCAATTTTCCGTGTTTAAATCAAGAACTCCTAATTTGGACTATTTAGCGTGAGGTTTAAACAAATGCACTTCAGCTAATCACGCCAAATGTAAATGCAAATTGCAGCCCACAGAGCATTTTTTCTGCTTATGTATATAAGAAAAAAGCTGCCGAAAATGGCATCAATTCCTGCATGGAGAGGTGTCTGCTGGATTGTGCAAACATTTGGCTTGTAAACCCTTTCTGGAGAATGTAACGAGGCAACAAAGCACCTCATTATTCCACCCCACTCTAGTACTAACACCGAAAACAACAAACAGAAATGACCGAAAATTCATCAACAAAATTCAGCAGGAGAGCATACTCATGCAAGGGGCACATTTCTTGGGCAGATTTGACATGGCGGAAGTGCTACTAAGATTTCATTAGCATGCATTTATATTCACCGACTTTTCTTTAAAGTATGAGTGGAAGCCCCGTGGATATTATTTTGTTAAGATGAGTGAGGTATATTTAAATGCCCAGTGGAGTACAGATGAACGACGCTATAACGAACGCTAATATAGCATATTATGCGCTGTAGTGAACTTAATATGAACTTTGGTTGGTCACGCTTCAATTCAGGGGCACATTCTCTTTATAACAAAACTGAAACATTAAGCCCTGTTCTATATCGGCTGTAATGAAGCAATATCTGGCTAGCACGGGGCTGAAAACTAGGAAGCTAGCATATAAAAGCAAAATAAATTTTTTTTTAAGATAACACATTATTTTGAAGAAACTTGAAAAAACTCCCGACGTCCAAAACAGCACAAGTAGAAAACGCCCTTCCGTGCGTGGACAGTGTGAAAAACTTCATCCTGATCCGAGCTGTGAAAAGCCACCATCTAAAGGCCGCATCCTTCAAATAAATACGAACGCAAACCTGTTTTGCCAAACAAGCGATGCTGTTGTTTTTTCACGTTATCATGTTTCGGTCAGTTACCCAGCGAACGCATTTAAACGTTTACTTTCGCTGCCCGACTGAGTCATAAAAAATGCGTTATCTTCCGTGACGTAACTAACGCAGCAGGCATCCGCCCGATAAAGCGGTTTCAGTGAGGGCGTCCACTAAGCGCACAGACTGCGAGGGTGCGTCAGCCTCCCAACAAAGCCCTGTGCATGCACTGAGCGGCGCGCGCTCCCGTGTTTACTGACACAGAGCATTCGACTGTACCTCCGCCGAACTGAGTGGCCCGCACTAAGTTTTTGAAAAATAGATGCAGGAAAAGGCGGTAAAACAGGGAAACACTGAGTGTCCAGGTTAACAGCTCTGAAAAAAACTAAGCGTCACCACCCTTACAACTTTTGGAACCGCATTAGCTACAACCCCAACACGTATGTACGCGCAGGACAAATTAGAGAGTTTTTCCAGTCCGTCCGTTCCGTTCGTTACGTTGTTACCGGGTTTACCGGAACAGGTCTGCGTCTGCGCGCGTGGAAGGGTGAGGAGGAAGGGTGAGGAGGCGCAGACATGGCGAAGGCAGGCCTGCGGAACTAATACCCCTACCGTGACGAATGCCCAAGTGCCCAGACGGGTCCCGGTCAACACGCTAGCTGCGTACGCGACGGAACGGACGGACTGCTAAAACTAGGCAGTTTTAGCATACCGGTACCGTGTTTGCGTTAGCGTTTACCGTGTTAGTGCACAGCACGAGAGTTACCGTGAACGGTAACTTACCGGCACAGGCTTCACCATCGCCACCGGCTTTCGGTAACACGGTAAACGGTAACGCAAACACCGTAACGATATGCTAAAACTGCCTACTCTCTATTACCGAGAAGAAGCCCTTACGTTAATACGATTTTCTTCAGCGAAAAGGCGACGGAAAGGGTGAGCTGTAAAACAGCGCTTCTATTAAAACAAGTAGGGTTGCCGCGGCAACTTTTCGAGAGAATTCGGAAGCGTAAAGCATCGAGTTATAGAACGCTTCAGACGCGCCACCCCGTTTAAGCGAGTCTCGAACCAAACGCCGGTTCCACTGGTTCTAGCGTGTTTATACCGATCGAGGCTCGGAAATCAGTTGTTTGGGTACACTTGTTGTACCCGCGAGAGCGAAGGCCACTGGCTTGATCTGATGCGTGGCTACACGGGTAATATCCGCATCCACGAAGTGAAATTCGCATGCCTAGAAAAAATATTACCTCCAATAAGCAAAGCCTTCGGTGCTTGACATACAAAAGTGCGGCTTGGGAGCCACTTACACGTGCATGTGTATACACTTGAACTGAGAGTGCCAAAATGAGAAAAAAAAGCTTACCGTGGAATTCTAGGTGACAGTGAGGCTTTCTCGCGGCACCGCGTGTATCCATGCATGCCTCAGTCTTCCTTCCACCGGGAACTTGAACACGTGTACCTTCGTGTCCGCGGTGTAGTCGCCGCGGCATCATCGTACGCAGCACTTGCACGGCATCTCAGCGTACTTCCTTTGACATTACCAAAATTTGCAGACGCGGAGACGCTCACAGAAACACGCAGAAAACGAGCGACTCGATGGCGAAGAGACGCACGTGGAAAAAGATACGCGATGGAATGCCGAATCTCTGGGACAGTAGGGGCACCCTGCAGCCGGACGTGTGATTCCGAGAAGTCGCGGAGGGGTGATCGCCTCCGCGGTGTCGAAAGAGAAAAAAAAAACAAAAAAAAACGTGCAAGGTTAGACAGCATAGCCGCTTCCCAAGCGGAAAGCTGAGGGGTGCGCCTTCCTTCCGGAGGCGCCTTCAAGAATGGCGGACCGGCAAGAATGGTGGACCGGAATGGCGGACCTCCATCAGAAAAGCGGCCGCCGCGGCAGGGAATAAGACCCGGGTCCTTGTGCTCACCAGCACAACGCCATAGCCACTGAGCCAGGCTCGGCCTTTTAAAAATGGCGTTTAAAGCTAGATTCGCGTACTGCGCTTGCGCCGTGCGAACGACACAAAGGAATACCCAACTCGACCACTTTGTGCAGGGCTGCATGCGCTACACTAAAACACCCCATTTCCGCCGCAGCCGGCTACGTTACGAAGAAACTTTGGCGGGACCTGTTGTGGTACGTTGGGCGGCTCCAAATTCGGGAGGCGTCTAGAGCTGACAGAGCGCGGTCGAGGGAGGGGACCAAAGTAAACACTTGGGGTCCAATCCATGCGTAGAGTTTTGTACTAATTTATAACAGAATGGGATGAGGCGCCAGTAGAGTATTGGCGAGCGTCGCGTCAACGAGCACGCTGTCATTAGAGCGCAGAAGCGTAACAGCGTTACTTGGCGTGGCTCAACAAGCTCAAAAGTTGTATGCGGCTGCAAAAAAGAAAAAAAAACAATACAATTATACATTACTTCAGGCTAATTTATCAATAGCTCCAGAAGATTTATTTCTGTAGCTTCAAAAGGTGATTTCTCACGGATTTAATAGAAACAAGACAAAGCAGAAAAAGAAATAACCTTTTGACTTAGGAGCAAAAAGAAGCCACGTACGAGAGGCTTCTCTGCCCTAGCTGCTGCGCCGACGCCCACGACAATTGCAGTGACAGATCCCCCCCCCCTCGTCTATATTGCCATTTGGAACTCCATGAATGCCTAGCGCCCTTCACTAGCCAGCCTGATTCTGATGGGCTAATGATTCTCGCAATGCCACGCCACTGCAGCGCCAGTTTTCGGTCTTTTCGAGAAACTATGGGGTGGTGTGGAAGGGGTGCACATTCCGCTCCGAGGGAGAAGCAGCTTCCCCCCGAGGAAAGCCTTCGCTTGCGGCAGTGGGACTCCGTGCATGCGGATAATGATTTTTTTCCTCACCTGTGGAGCATTCCTGTGACGTCCAATGTACATTTTCCGCACCACGAATACCACCAGAAGCGGCGCTTGCTACAAGCACAACTGGGGGCTCTTTCGACCGCGGTTGCTCGTGGTGGCGTTGTACTAACGGCTAATGACGGTGCATGCCCATAGTCATAACCTGCGAGGCTTTGACATGCTGATTACCCTTCACTTTTTTAACTTTGTGCGTGGAGTTGGCTCTTCGTGTGCTCTGCTAATGAATTTCTATACGTTCCCCAACGCCGGTGATCTGGCAGTCTTGCAGCGATTACCGAATATCAGCCAGAATCAGTCTGGAATTTGGCCTGCGTGCCAACCGCGTAAGTTATCATCGGCGACTAAGATAACACGCAGTCCCCCAAAATCTATGTATTGTGATCTACGTAATGAAATCTATGTAACGAAATCTAATGAAATGAAATCTATGTAATGAAATCTATGTAATCTGATGTTTGTATGCATCGCGGTGTGTGCATTGTTTGAGTGTGGTATTATTTTGATTATGCCTACTGTGGATGTGCACTGTAGTACTGCAATAATCCTGCAGATTTGCCTGCGCAAGTTGCCCACCTTTTCTGTAAGTTTGGATGTATAAGCTCACTCCTGTAATAATGCCCCTTGGGGATTGACAGTATTGCGTAAATAAAATAAATGAAATAATGGCAGCGCCTCCAGGCGCATGCGTATATAAAGCACTTTGAAAATGCCCATTCGGCAATGGTTGTAATAAGATTGATTTGATTGTTTGTAGGGTGTAACGCGCCGACGCCTTGCTGGCGATGAGGCGAGCCGTAATGGAGGGCTACGTATTAATTTTGACCACCTGTGGATACTTTAACGTGCACAGAAATCTCGTAAACACGGGAGTTATTATTTTTTTTTTTGCTTTTCGCCTCGATCAGAGAAGGTTGGAATAAGGAAATCGTCTTCCGAGCCTGCAGAATCCCCAGAGCGGCCCAGTCCGGAGCGCTTGAGTGGCAGCCCGGAGCCACGCCCACCGCACGCATTGACGTCCCGTCGGAAGCCGCGTGTCAACCGTGGCGTGTTTCCCCTTGCTGCGCCCTCGTCGCTGTGTGGCGACAAGCCTCGACTGTGGACGACGCAGGCTGCTTGCATGCCGCTGCACAACTTGTGGGGAACGCTCTGATGACCGCGCCCACTGCAAGGGTTGTTCCCGATGGTAGGAGATCGAGCGCAATGTCATGGCTCGTGCCCGTAGTGGTTGCTGTCGGCGGTTTCACGTTTTCTTCTCCGAGCCTGTGTTTCACGAGAAGCTGCATTCCGGCCGTGAACTGTGCCGTAGTACGCGCGTGCCGACTATACTGAGGGCTGAGGTTCGACATCAGTAGTAAGGGGGCTGAGTAGCTCGAGCCGAAGAACACCCGAGGCACAATCGATTAAGGCTGCGTGGTCCGCGAGAAAGTCCAGGCCGATTACAACGCCATGAGGGCACGTGCTCAGAACAGCAAACATAACTGGGATTTCGTGGCCGGCCAGTCCAACACGCGCAGTACACATTCCGGCTACGTAGGTCATCCCACCATCGGCAACTCTCAAAACACGGGACGGGGCAGGCGTCAGGACTTTCCGTAGGCAGTGGCGAAGGGATGAGCTCATGACGGACAACTGTGCACATGTATCGACTAAAGCAGTTACCGGTACCCCATCGACACGAAGAGCTAATAAGCTGTGCTTTCCAGTACGAGGAGGTAGAGGATTTTCGGGCCAGGTCGAAAATGCAGCGTCACCTGTGGGAGCTGCGCTGCCTGGTTTTCCGAGGAGTGGGGCATCGGGGACGAGCAGCGAGGTTGCGGCGATCGGGACTGGCGACGTTGGGGAGAAGGTGAGCGGTGGAACTGGGTGCGCACAGGGTCTGCATTCAAGTGTTGGGTATCCGAGCTTGGGGGAGTACGGCGCTGCGCATCGGGAGTGTAGCCGTAGGAGAAAGACCGAAAGCCGTAATGAGGTGATTCATTGGGCGGGGGTGGAGTCCAGCGGTTCCTACAGTAGCGAGCGATGTGACCAATATGGAAGCAGTTGAAGCAAATTGGTCTGTCGTCAGGCGTTCGCCATTTAGCACGATTGCGGCGGCGGTTGCCAAAAGCCGCTTAGAGGCTTATGTGCGTGGTCGGCCAAAACTGTTGGGTAAAAAGAGGTAGGGGATGGCCGCTACTGCAGACTTGATGAAGGCCCATGCTTGCCATTTCATCGCGAACGACGGCCTGGATTGGAGCGATCATAGGAAGTTGGCAGCGATCATCTGGATATGGCAGTGTGGGGGTCGGGACCATAGCCTCGATTTCGCGTCGCACGATTCTGGCGATATCCGCAGACGAGGCGACGGGGTCCGGCTTGCGTGGAGCAGGAGCGGGTAGATGGACGTCGCGGCAGTGTGCGGGAACCGGGCAAATTGGTGATCTATACGGCGTCCCTTGGCCTGCTGAAATCGCCGGCACCCCTCGATGATGGAATCAACGGTGGCGCAGTCCTTACGAATGAGCAGGTGAAAGGCGTCGTCAGCGATGCCCTTAAGGATATGGCCAACCTTGTCCGTTTCTGACATTCCTGGGTAGACTTTGGAGCATAGGGCCAAAACGTCGTGGATGTAGGCGACGTAACATTCAGTAGATGTTTGAGAGTGTGTTGAGAGCTCTTGCTTTGCCGCAAGCTGGCGACCAACGGGCTTCCCGAACACCTTTCGAAGCTCTTCTTTGAAAACATCCCAACTGGTTATACGTCATGGTAGTCATGGTAGTGCCTGATCACTGGTCATGGTAGTGCCTGAACTGGTCATGGTAGTGCCTGACACGTGTGGAACAGCACCGAGTTTATCTGTTATCTCTTGTGTGTAATTCTTTTCTGTATCTCCTATCGACTATTTTTCATGTATATATTTCACGCTTCCTCAATAAAATTTAGTTGGAAGTTAGCGCGTGTCCCTGTCTCATTCTGTGTCCCTGTAGTTTTTGGCGCTTAAGAAGTAGTTATGGTTAGTCGTGCTTCATTTGTTTCAAACCATGTCTCAGACGTTTGTTTGAGGCAAAAAGCAGCGTTGGCGAGCTTAAGCGTGTCGTCCCATCTGTTGTGAGCACTCACACGTTCGAACCTGCGATCTTCTACATCAGTGTCGTCCGTCCCAGTGGAGTCAGCGGGGTCCCGAGGGTGGGACACAACGATGAACGGTGAAGAGGATCCGAGCTCATTGGTAGGCATCGCGTGGCCGCGAGCGTTGCGCCCACTCCGAAGTTCCGTGTTGGTAGGAAGCCTCGCTGGCAAGAGGTACAGGAAACAGGAAGTCCAGCACCTTCACCAACGATGTCACGTGACAACGCAGAGATAGGCAGTCAGGAAGAAGGTGTATTTACAAAAGACACCGTAGTCACCGGGAGAGAGGCAGGTTGATGGCGCGAACCCAGTCCAGCGGGTGCTCGGACTTCGTCTACCTTCTCTTCATTCCGTTGGTCATCTACCAGCGTCTTTCCACCGAAGCACATACCTACATAGGGAGAGATTGGCCACATGAATATGTGGGTATGCTCCGTGTAAGTTTCTCGGGAAGCTGGCCAAAGTTTGTGACAATATATTATCTGACACAGGCTTAATAATTACGGCTTTTACACCATCGAAATACGACACAAAATTGTTTTGAATATTCACAATAATTTCCCTGATTTCAATTTCACTTTTTATTTGATTTTTGTCCGCTACACGAAGCAGTGGGCTTGGAAATGAAAGCACTAAAAGGCTTGACAATGTTCCCGAGCTCAACATATACGGCAGCACGAATTTACTAGAATGCAATCACAATCATGCTTGCGTTACAAAAAGCAAAAAAAAATGCGTCATTCTGGTAGACAGCCTTACAACAAAGCAAAGTTCTACATCATTTACGCAAGGGTGAAGAAAAGGAAGAACAGGTCGATATACCAAAGTACACTATAAAATTGTACACTCTCATACCCGAAAAAAGCACAAAAATTAGCACAATAGGAAAAGCGTGAGCGCAAATATATATTCAGTGAGACAACGTTTGCGAAGAGCAACAATGCAAAATATGAGGCGAATGCATTTCGTTAAGCCTTCAAGTTTAACCAAAAAGTTACAGATGACATCTACGCTCGAGTCTTAAGATGGACGACGCGATAGCGTTAATTCAATTCAGGGAGCGCTTTGCTACAGAATTGCTGAATTTACAATCTATGCTTCACGATCACTGAAGCTCAGCGGATATCTTTAATATTACGGAACATTATGGAATATTATGGATGAGAATATGTTACCGAAGCGCTTGGTATTCTGCCTACAGAAAAGTGCATAATATATTTTGTGAGTCTGTAACGATGTTACGCTTCTATTCGATACTTCCGCTAGTCAAATGGCCAGAGGACAACTCCAACATCCGCTTGTAAAGCAAAGCGTCCTACCTCTACCAGCCAACGGTTCTTGCGCGGCGTGTGGGACAATAAACTCTCAACGCGGAGGCGGCGGCGGCCGCGGGGAGGGGAGGGGAGGGGGGTGCGCGGAGGATTTCATTCAATGAGCTCAGTGTAGATGGCGCGGCGAATTTACCCCGCGCGGAGGTGCCTGCTCCCCTGCGGGCGAGTCAGCGGTACGGCTTTGTCGTCTGCTTTAGGGACGGTGGTTTTGGGCCTGTTTTGGCGCAGCTTCGCGTCCTATGCGCTTCCTTCGCACGGCTTTATTAACTTTTTCGACAGCACCTTCTAGGTAACCCACACCCGACAGAATTAAGTGGTCGTACGGGAAACACTCGTTAAGAATTGGTTCAAGGGCGGGAAAACAAAATGTACAGACAACATACAGACATCTGACCGCTAGGGAAACACCACCTTCTGCGCACTGCTTCCCACGAATGGGACTCCGTTTTCCAAATTGGTAAATGCCATTTCGGTTGTGTTTTAAGAGGTATTACAAAAGGCTGAAGGAGCAACTAATCCTGATAAATAGCGATTATAAAAGTTCCCTCAGCTTTCTCGCAATTCTCCACCTTACTAAACTAACTAGTTTAAATCGGTGTACATGGGAGCTCACATGCCGAATCGTTGCGGTGTCTGCGCTTGTGTCGCGCGGTCGTGCAGCACCGAGCTAACGCATCAGGACGGCTAGGTTCCGTGGTCTCACCCTTCGAAGGACGCTCCTCTCCGTTTTCTTTCTGCCGACGCACGGCCGGGCTATAGCGGCAGCGTCCACCACTCCATCCCGGCCGTGGCCGACGCTGCGGCGTTCGGGACGCCGCCCCCGCGAATTTCACGTAATGGCTGGCAGAATCTCTGGTTTCACTCTTTGTAGAGCGACGTGTGTGAATTCATGTGACGTCGCATGGGCAAGTGTTGTGGGTGTCGTTTAAAGCTTTGCTTTCCAACCATCTTCACAGCGTCGATCGGAGATAATTTTTTTGTTCCTTTGTGTAGGAGGGTCCTGCAGTCAAAAAGGTTTGCCGGACTAGTCAACTACAACAATAGCTGCCTCCTACTCTCGCAGATCACGGAGTCGGTGCACACTGTGTTCTCATGATACAATACAAAGCTCGTTAGTTGGAACTAGGAGGCTACCATGAAATTGTTTGAATTAAGCGGAGCTCGAGTCAGCGGACGGTCGCTAGAATGAATGCAAATCGCGCCACACTGCGCGGGAAGAACACGAAGCAGCCACCTCTGGACCCGTTATCGCGAAATTAGGCACTACTACACGTTTGTGGCAGGTGATTTCATATATAATGTTTCGTAAATAATAATCGCATGGGTCGGAGCACTGGCGCCGGGGCACGGCGCCCTCTGTAGAAGCGAAATGAGCTGTTGCAGGAGCGTAGCGCGCGCGCCACGCTGTCGTTTTTCTGTTTCGTTTTGCACCTCCAGTAAATTTTGTTTGGTTTTGCTTTGCAACGCGTTGTAATCACTCTGGGCCGACTTCTGCGAGGAGCGATAGAAAACAGGATATCATAGTTCGAATTAACCGATCTGGATACCGACGCGTTCAAATTATCGGGAGTTTTCACCCATTGAAATACACAGGGCTGGGCCGGGACAAGGACGTGAGTTCGAATTAACCGGAAGTTCGATGTAACCGAGTTCGAATTAACGAGCTTTTACTGTATTTAACTTTCTTTGAATTCACTTGATACTGCCACATCCCCTCTCCTTATCCATGGCTTTATTTATTTTATGCGGAGTCGCTGGATCGGTGACATGACCGTGATGGCGTCTTGCCGATAATCTTCCGGAGGGGTATTCCCTGTCTTCCATGCTATGGCCCATCCCGGTTTTGTCTTCCGGGTTTTCCGCGTTACTCTAAGGACCCGCCGAACATTTTAAAGCAAAGCTTTTTACCTCTACCCCCCCCCAAGGGTTCTTTCGCGACCGTTGGTGTCAACACAAAACTCCCGCTAACAAATAAAAGAATTTCCTGGCGCCTCCAGGAATTGAAACTGGCACTAATAGAGTAGTACCAAAGCGACAGCCCGTTGTCTTACCGATTTAGCTACGAGCCCAAGCGGAGACGAGGAAGGCAGGTGGTGTACTCACCGAGCGCATATACGGGATTACCCCTGAATTCTCGCTGAATGCCACGTGATAGCATCACGCAACCTCTCGCGCCGCTGTGAGCTCCGCCCACGGCACGTCTAGCGGCCCTCCGCGCTTCTTGCGGGTGTGCTAGAAATTACAAGAATTATAGGACGCTCACACCAACGCATGTCACCTCACTTCTAGTACGCCAATGTCCTAAAGCCTGTGGCATCCAATGTTCACGCAATATATCAGAGCTCCTTGTCGTCCGCCCTCACACCAAAGGACACATCAAGGAACACATTCGAATACTCGTTAATGGCCAACACAGAATGTAACTCCGCTTGATGTACTCCCGGTCTCTTGGCGACAAGAACTGAAGATTCTCCCTTTGCTTAAAAATATTAACCCCTCACACGACGGGGGCGCCGACAAGGACGAGCTCAAGCACTCGACCCCATCATCGGTGGCGATCATGAAGTCGTCTACACGGACGCCTCCCAACATGGAGAGCAGTAGTACGCCATCATCGTGGCTACCTCCAGAACTTACCTCCTTGCGTGTGCCTCACTCAAGACGCAAGACATGACGGCAGCAGAAGAGGCAGCCATCGCCTTGGCTCTCACTCAACCAGGGGTTCGGAAGGTAGTCACCGCTTCCCAAAGCCAACCAAAATTTCCAGTGGGGTTGGGTGTCCCGACCTGCAGTGCGTGTGCTAGAAAAACACTCTCCAAACGGTGACATTCAGCTCATCTGGACACGCGCTCACGCTTCAATGGAGGGCACCGAACATGCCCACCAACAAGCCTGCGCTTTAACCCTCCCCCCCCTTCCCTTGCTATGGAGCTGCACGAGGACAGTCACCCGCTCGTCACGTTCAGGGACATAACACAGCATTATCACCTTCAGAGACAGACCCTACCTTCGCCTTACCCTGACCTTTCCAGAGAACAACAAACTACCCTATGGCTCATACAATCCGGCTCCTTCCCACACCCGACGTGTCTTCCCTTAATGCAACCGAATCTCTACGACGGTGAATCTAAATTTTGCTCAGTAGTAGGAACACTCCGCCACATACGCGGGGTGTGCGACTTTAGCCCTGAGCACCCTCCTCTCTTTCCGTCAACTACGCAAGAAAAGCAATGGGAGATGTTGCTAACCAGCCCCTCTCCGCCTATACCCTGCTTCACCTGGTGCACAGGCGGCGCGCACTGTGGAAAAAGAACCACTCCCCTGGGCCGCACTTTGGGCCGTTCAGAAATCTGAATATAATTATTTCTTCCTCCTCATCCTGCTCCTCCTTCCTTCTATGTCACCGATCTCGTCGCCTCGGTCCGCGGCGGCAGAAACGGAGAAGTGAGATCGTCTAACACCGAGTTAGAGCTTCCTTTAATTTTTTAAAAAAACGTTTCCACTCTTGTGCTATACCAATACAACTCAACCAACCGCCATTCATACATCATGCATTGATTTAATACTTGCCAAGAATATTTATTTATTTATTTATTTATTTATTTATTTATTTATTTATAATACCTCAAGGGCCCCAGTCAAGGGGTGTTACATGAGGGGGTAGACAGTTCACAAACAGATGATTTGTTCGATGGCTTCTTTGAAATGGGCGATGCTGGAGTGGTGCACGATGTCAGCAGGAAGATCGTTCCATTCTGTTGATGTTTGCACAAAAAATGAAGAGTGATGAGCAGTGGTATGCGCACGGGGTGGATAAACGGCTTTCGAATGGCTAATACGGCATGAAAGACGATGAGCTGGAATGATAACATGGTTTAGGTGCAATGCATGATAAAATTTATGGAACAAACACAGTCTTGAAATTTTTCGGCGTGAAGCTAAGTTAACCATGTTAGCTTGAGATTTTAGTTCGGTGACGCTACTGTGATAGGAGTAGTCTGAATAAATGAATCTGGCTGCGCGATTTTGGATGGATTCAAGTGTTTGAATAAGAGAGATATGATGGGGATCCCAGATGGCACATGCGTATTCTAGCTTCGGGCGAACTAGTGTTAGATAGGTTAAAAGTTTAACAGAAGGTGGGGCTAGACGTAAGTTTCTGCGGAGATAGCCAAGAACACGGTTAGCGTCATTACCGATGTTCATTATGTGGGATGACCAGGTCAGATCTGAAGTTAGAGTGATACCGAAGTATTTACATGAATTAGCTGCTGTAATTTCAGAATCAAACAGGAAGTATTTATTGGGGGAATAAGATTGACGGCGATGTAAAGAAATGACACAAGTTTTCTTTATGTTATGGGACATCAGCCATTCTTCGCACCATGATTGAATCAAAGAAAGGTCAGACTGTAGGATGACAGTGTCGCTTGCATTGTGAATAGGACGATAAATGACACAGTCGTCTGCGAATAGACGAATGTTAGAAGCTAAGTTATTGGGGAGGTCGGTAATATAGATTAGGAATAGTATAGGACCAAGGACCGTGCCTTGAGGTACGCCGGAGGTTACCGCGGATAAGGAGGAGCGATGGTTGTTAGCACAAACGAACTGCTTACGGTTAGTCAAGAAGTCACATATCCAATTAAAAACAAGACAATTAAGGTTAAGACGTGAAAGCTTCAAAAATAATCTATTATGGGGAATTTTATCAAAGGCTTTTTCGAAATCAATGAAAATGGCGTCTACAGGTATGTTAATATCCAGGCTAGAACTCAGGTCGTTAACGAACAGGACGAGTTGAGTGTCACATGAAAGTCCTTTTTGAAAACCGTGTTGGTTAGGGTGAAAGAAATGTACTGAACGTAAAAAAATGTACTATGTGGGAATAAATTATGTGTTCTATTAACTTAGAGCATACACTTGTGATCGAAATGGGACGATAATTACTTGGCGAAGATGAAAGACATTTTTTCGGGACAGGAACGATCTTACCAAGCTTCCAGTCCTCCGGCACCACTCCGCATGAAATGGACTGCTGAAATATGTATGAAAGAATAATGCTTGTTACAGGCTTAGTGTTTTTCAGTATTTTGGAATTAATTTCGTCCATTCCCGCGGATGACGTTAGTTTCAATTCGTCAATTAGTTTTGCAATTCCGTATGAATCGAATGTAATGCCTGGCATGACCGGATAATCAAGGAATGGGGAGTCTGGAAGCGGGCTGCAAGATTCAGGGGTAAATACGGAAGAGAAGGCAGAATTTAATACTTGAGGGGTAATATAATCTGGAATAGGATCACCGAGTTCATCAAGCAATGATAATGTTTTTGTGGGGTTGGGGTTAATGGCTCTCCAAAATTGTTTAGGATTATTGCGTAGCATATTAGGTAATGTAGAAGAGAAAAAAGAGCGCTTAGCCTTCGCAGCAAGCGATTCAAATTCCTTTGCTGCTCCGCGGTACCTGTTCCAAGCGCTCGCGGTGTTAGAAAGTTTAGCCGAGTGATATAATCGCTTTTTCTTATTGTTAAGACGCTTAAGAGATGTGTTAAATCAAGGTGAAGACGCCCGTTCCGTAATTGTAATTGTGGGTATAAACCTATTGAACGAAGACCAGTTAGTTTCAAGGGGGCGTTGGAAGAAGTCGTTTAAATACCAGTCGCAAAATATGGATAGTTCATTGTTAAAGGTGGCATAGTTACCCTTATCGTAGAGCGTGAGGGTTTTCTTGGAATGTTTTGGGCCTGGTAGTTGATTAGAAAACGAAGCGTGAAGTACAGCGTGATCACTTATCTCGGAGAGAGGAACTAACGATACCAGATTGCCGGGGTGTGACGTGAGAATGAGGTCAAGAATATTTGAAGAGTGCCCAGTAACTCGCGTTGGGAAGGAAACAAGTTGAGATAAACCAAATGTTAAGAACGTGTTAACAAAGTCGCTTTCCATAGTGTGTTTAGATACCGTGAGCGCGAGGTTAGACCAGTTTATTCCTGGAAAGTTAAAGTCACCCACTAAAATAACCGGTGTGTTAGGATGAGAGGCATTCAGGAAGTTAAGAGCACTGTGGAAATTAGCGATAAATGAAGCATCTGAGTCTGGGGGGCGGTAACAGACTCCAATAATAACCGGAGGATATGAATTTATGCAGCAGACAAACAATAATTCGAGGCTGGAAGGGATGACCACTGGGGAGCAATTTAATCGACTGTGAGCAGCTGTAAGAATGCCACCACCACGCTTACCATCAGGATCTCGCCGAAAAATTGTAAAGCCAGGAAAGCATGGTGTCAATTCGGAATCCCTTATTGAAGGGTTTAGCCACGTTTCAGTTAAAAGAACAAAGTTGCATTCTGTCGTGCTGATAAGATTAAAAAGCGAGTCGCGTTTCGGCAAGAGGCTTCTAATATTAGTGTGTAGATTTGACAAAAGTTCAGGGTTTAATTTAGGATTCGCTGGGGTGGGAGGTGGCAGCTATGGGTGGAGGGGGATTACTTTTTCAGAACAGCGATCGAAAACGTAAGTAGTGTCGTCAATCGTTAGCTTGTTGTACCGAAGTTTATACGTCAGATGCTTTACCAAATTCAATGAGGTGCTTACGGGCCTTGCGCGTGTTGGGGGAAAGATCTTCACTAATGCTGTAGTTGGTGTCTTTTAGTTTTTTGGCGTTAGACAGCACTAGTTCTCGGTCCTTGAAATGGCAGAACCGGACAATGATGGGCCTATTTTTACTTGTTTGAAAACGCCCTAAGCGGTGAGCGCGTTCAATGTCTCTAGATTGGAGTGAGACTTCAAGATTGGCAAGACATAGATCGATGACGCGCTTCTCAGACTGTGCCCAAGTCTCGTCACTGGCATCTTCAAAACCGTAAAAGATAAGGTTGGATCGTCGCTGTCTGTCCTCAGAGTCGTCCATCCTGGCGACAAGGCTAGCGATATCACCGCAGTTTTGCTCAGTTAGTGTTTGCAAGCCGTCGACCTTTTCTTTTACTGTGGCTATTACAGAGCAGTTGTCTTCAATTTTAGAGAGTCTTTTAGTAATTTCTTCAAATTTTTCCTCGTGTTGCAGCAGCGTAGAACGTATCCCTTTGAAATAGCAACGGGTGTGGTTAAGTGCATTTCACTTCTCTCGGGTTTCACTATTTGTAGAGCGACGTGAGGGAATTTAAGTGACGCCTCATGGGTAATCGTTGTTGGTACCGTTTACAGCTTTGCTTTCCAACCACATTCACATGGTGGACTGGCCTGAATTTTTTTACGTGAGTGCTCTTTGGGAAGATATGCGTACTGTCACGGGACACCTAGGCGGCCAATGCCCCATCATGGCTCATCACAGAAGACGACGAGGACGACGAAGAAGTGGCTGGCTCGCAGCGCGCGCTGTTATGGCCGCATTGTAAATTCTGTAAATAGATCGTTCCTCATCCTTCAACCATCGTTCGAGTCATTAGATCTGTCGCCACGTTACAGTACCTATTTTAGTGCGTAGCATTCTTTGCAGAGTAGCTCCACAGCCAGGACCGTGTAACGCCCTGCATTTCCGCAAAATTGCAGATATCACAGAATTTTCACCTGCAATCGTTGTAATAGCGTAAAGGGAGAAAACTGCGCGCACAAAAATTTGAAAAACTAACAAGCAACAAAAATATAAAAATTACGAAGGAGGGCGAAACGTGTAACACCCTGCATTTCCACAATATTACAGATTTCGCAAAAGTTCCAGCTGGAATCGTTATAATAGCGTAAATGGAGGACTAAATTATGAAAAAATAAAATTATAAAAATAAAAAAAAAATTGGCTGCGTATCTGCTCCTTTCGTTACAAATGACGACAACAGACGATAGCCTTTCATCGACATTTGCCAAGTAGATGCTTCGCTTCCCTTTCCCGCTCACCTCTCATGCTGTACCTCTCCCGTCGGGCTCCTCAGAAGGTAAATATGCTATAGGGACCGGGCGGCCGTTGTATGGCACCACTGTCGTTTCAGCGAACAGCGCCGCCCGTGGCGAACCGCTCGTCAGTGGAATGCAGGTGGCGGTCAGCGCAGCGTAGTTGTGCATGGCTTTCTGTCGTTTTTCTGCGGGGCGGCTTGCAAAGCGTACGCAACCCCACGTGAATTTTTTCAGATTGGTAAATCTTGAGCGTGGATGTGACGTTAAGGCATGCCATGTGTGTTATTTACGCCCATACTCAGTATTTACAAATAGCAGACGACGCTCAATTCGCCAAGCTGGAAGTCAAGCTGGAAGTGAAAGTTTGTTGCTTCATGCAATTTTTTCATGCCTGCATGCAGTTTCGCGAATCGACGAGTATATTGCCGCTAAATGCTCCCAAAAAGCCGGTGTGTGCAACCGATCTAGGAATGCTGCGGCGATGGCCTTTGGCAGTTGATGACGAAACGGCGACGACGTCGTGCACAAGCGAAAGACAAAGTTGGGGGGTGTCTTCGAAGATTTATCTCAAAAACAGAAATTGTGACGGACGACGCTTCCGTAACTTCATTACCTACGGCTGAAAGTGTTTAATTTCACAGAAATGCTCTTACTATAGTAATCGGGAATCGTTGATAGAATAAATACCGCATGATAGTAGAACGTTATTGCTTGTCGTGGAGAAGCATTGCTTTACAAGAATAGCAATGGTTGCTGGCTAGTTGGTAAATGGTTTTTTCAAAAACTAATTCCTGCGTGGCTGAAGGACGCAAGACAGGAGGGTGCCCGAAACCTGTACTCTGCTTCACAACTGAATGCTGCGGTCGGCTTACAAGCTGCCACAGCTACGCTTGAAAAATCATGCACACCTCCGTCTAACGACGATTATGGTTTATCGCAAAGCTCTATCGTATGGATTTCCTCGGTTGCCTTCTGGATTCAAACTTTGACTAGTTAAGCGTCGAATTTGACCAGCACGCAGTTTGGTCTTTTGATCTCAGCGTCTTCGACTTTGACCATTTGCCATTCAATTTCGCACGAAGAAAGCTTTGTGTTCAACCATCATAATCATTAGACGGAGGGCTAGATGACTTTGCTGTTTAATTTTGAACTTCCATGCCCCCTCTCCAAATCTAAACTTTTTCCAGCGTGTCGGAAATGTGTCTGTGGTGGAGGACTCGGGCTCATGCACCCATATTTGAGGCAGCTAATCGCGCGTTTTTGGCGTCTTCACCAGGCATTACACGATTTTTTTAAGTACTCTGTAAAGAACACTTAAGCTATAAAAAACACCGGCTGACGTTAACACTCCCATATTTTTTAACTATCGGTGCCAGCCTTTATTCCACGCAGGTGGTAAAATGGGAAGAGGAGGAGGGATGGTTTGTAGCTTGGGCTGTTGAGTTGGTGAATAACTTTGGCGCTTGATAAAATGACCACCACAAACGTGGGATTTCCACTTCGGCTTTCAGGCTCCCATGCTGTCACAATGTCGCTCACCAAAACTGAAGGTACAAAGCTCACGGTTACAGAAAGTGTAAACTACCGCAACATTTATACGGCTACACGGTAATCCATCTCGTATGCAGGTGCCTTTCTATTTAAAGCACACGTATCGAGGTATCCCAGCGCTAAGGCTGGCGTGGAAACCGTAGTCATTGAAACCAGTGGAGATAATTTAAAGTGGTAGAAGTGAATTCTAATATTGCTAATAGTTTTATTCCTACCCAGATCGCGCGGAGCCAGGCGCAGAGCGCTGCAAAAAGCGCTCGTGTCAATGTAGCCCTTCCCCAACCTTACAAGCATCCAATAAGTTTGCGTAGCCGTTAGTGCATTTAAGAAGAAAATAACACTAATAATAGTAGTTTTATTCGTACTCAGAACGGGTGCAGCCAAGCGCAGATCGCTGCAAAAAGCGCTCATGCCATTGCAGCCGATACCCAACTTTAGACGCGTCCGACAAGTTTACGTAGTCATTACTGCATCTAAGAACCCAACACATCTGTCTAGACTTCGTTTCATCTCACATGTCTGCTCACAACGCCACCAAAACATACAAAGCACCGACGCAAACACGACAAAAACAACGGGAGGCTATGTAGTCCAATGCACGGGCTCATTCCACTGACGAGGGGAGCGCCGAGTGGTGGCGCCACCCGTCCAGCTGCCCGGTCCCTATTGGCTTGCACTAGTCAATTTAAATTTACCGCGTTCCTACAGGCCATGTTCCTCAATGCCAGCGCTGCCGTACGGCGGTGACGCGCGTTTATCGAGGCGCCCTACTTCAACGTTTATAGAACCACATTGCCCTGCTCCACGTGCGTTCCAAGCAGAACGTGGAACCTATCTCGGAACCTTTCGTGTAACCTTTCGTAACTGTCACGGCTTGATTTCTTAAAATGCCGCCAGAAGCTATAGTGGCGCGGGCGAGTGGTGGCATCCATAATATTTTTATGAAGAAAAACTGTAAATATCACTTATGTATTGATGTTCTGCCTTACATTTGCGTACTTCTGTTGTTCTCGTTCAACAGTGTTGATAAGTGTGAACGTTGACAGAAATATGCCCCCGGTACCCCGCCAGGATCACCGGAATTAAACGCTTAGGTTCGGCTGGGGGTATATAAGAGTGTTGCGCAGCTTTTCATCCACTTTCGCCGGGTGGCTGAATCGAGTCACAGACAGACATACATACAGACATACCAAAATTTGTGCGTTTAAGTAGCCCAAGAAAGACTATCATCTTTAAAAAATTACGGAAAATGGCGAACCATGTAACACCCGGAATTTCCACAATGATGCAGATTTCGCGAAAGTTCCACCTGTAATCGTTAGAATACCGTAATCGGTCGAACAGATTTTGGAAAAGAAAAAGAATAACAAAAATATTTAGAAATACGGAAAATGGCCAACTGTATGAGGACCTGCATTTACCCAATAATGCAGATTTCGGGCATGTCACACTTGTAATCTTTATATTAGCGTAAATGAGCTAATTTGACGAAAGATATTTTGAAACGCTAAAAAATAAATATATAAAAATTATGCAAAATGGGGCAGCGTGTAACGCCCTGCATTTCTACAATAATGAAGATTTCGCAAAACTTCTCAATGAAATCGTTACAATGGCGTAAATGGAGATAATTGGCCGAACGAAATTTTGAAAAACTAAAAATAGAAAAATATAAAACACGTTACGAAAAATGGTGAACCGTGTAACGCCCGGCACTTCCACAATACAGATTTCGTGAAAGTTTCACCTGTAATCGTTATAATAGCGCAAATGGATATACTTTGTCGGACGGGATTTAGGAAAATCCCGCAAATTTGGCTGTAAAGAACTTACACTCAATACAAGCAGCAAAAGAAAGCTACGCATTACTAGACAATTCTTGAAATTTCTGCAGATTTTTTTTACTTATATTGTTTTCTGCTGTAAGCCACCTTCAGAGCCATATTCCTGTCACTGACGCACAGTGCCCGCATTACTTGTACCTGAGAAAGAATGAAGGCAGTCATCTTCACCTTTTCATGCCCCCTGTGTGTGTCAAAGCGCACTCAGGCAAGCAGTTTCTGACGTCCCCCACATGGCGTGAAAGCGCGGCGCCGTTCCAGGGCAACGCTCGCCTGGGCCACCACCAGGAACATCTCCCGGCCGGGCTCGCTTGTCGACGACGACGCACCGAGAGGTCGCGCGCGAGGCCCGGATTCGATTCGCCGCCCATGTGGTGGGGCGGACCGCCATTAGGGGGCTCACCCTCAGGGCCCGCTGTGCTGACACGAACACGACCTGTCGCGATGGCCTTTCTCCATTCGCGGACCTCTTTAGACAGGTCAGCCACCGTCAGCTGTGAACCGTGTGCGTAAGCGATCAGGGAAGCCACCTCACGCCCCGCCACATCATGGGCAGCTCAGAAACAGGGAAGCAGAAACACAAACTTTTGTTCTTACAGTACTTGAGCCTTCTCTTCTTTCAAAAATGCAGAGTGCGCCCTCAGCCCACTGGCGTAATTGCAAAGTTTGCTGGGATCTTAAATACTAGCCCATCAGCTCGGGCTATTTGCTTACACATAAGGGCGCGTATGTTCTTTCTACGACATACAGGTTGAAAAAAAAAAGACTGTCAGAACAGAAGATATTCCCACGACGTTTTTCCCAGCGGGAAAAGAATCACTTATTTTCAAGGAACTTTAGGCGGAACAAACGGAGGAGCATGATGGCGGTAGGCGTATACTTTCTTCGACACGGGGAGTTTGCAGTGTTGTAAGCCGAGGCTGCCGTTAGTTAGAGTAGATAAATGCTCCCAGAAATTGGTTGTAACACCCTTTATAGCGAACACGTATTAATTCACACGGCGCTACGTCTGCTCGCTGAGACCATTCGGGGTTGCTCTCATTTATGATGGAGGACTCGCAGCTTCAAGACGGATGCTTATGCACTCCAAGAATAGTGCGCTGGGTGTCTTTGACAAGTTGCATACGTGCAAAACTATTTACACCACTTTTATGTTTCTAATCGTGTCAAGTGTTACTTCTCTCTCAAGGACAGCCGCTACGGTGCGCGGGTGTAAAAATGTTCTATTCTTGGCTCATTTACACGTGTCCAGAGCATCGCATGCTATTGGCGGGGATATAATTTCTAAGAACAGCTGTACCTTTTGAGCTAATGCACGTATAATGTGCCAAACTATGCCCCATTTGTCATCGAACATGATTCCTTAAACGGGCTGCAGTTTCTCTAACTCGTGGTGAGAGTTACTTAGGAATGGTTATGTTTAAAACAAAACATCCAAAAATAATAATGCCGGTGTCTAAGGCGTAGCCCATTGCACCATACAGAAAAAGCGACATCAGGCCACGATTTATCAAACCGATAATCAAGTCCATCGAGAGAAATGTGCTTTGCTTCTCAGCGGCGCAACATTCATTTGCAGCAGCAATGTTTAAACAATAAAACACAGTTTAAACAATGTCTCCATGCAGCCAACACGGTTACGTGGAAACTAACAAACAACCGGCACCAACTAAGTGTCAAAACATGTAAAAATAGCCGCAGCACAATACTGAAAGTTCGCTAACGCCGGAAAGCTCGAAGTAGCACTCAGCGGCGTTCAGTTGGAGTAAGAACATGCTGGGTAGCAAAAAAACAAAAAAAAAACACGAAAATGAGAACGTGGACCGGCGCTATAGTTCCAACTGTTTATTAGCAGAGACTAATTTTATTGTAGGGTTTAACGCGCCGACCACCTGGGGATCTTTACGGTGCGCCGAAATGTCGTACACACGGGCTTTTTCGCTTTTCGCCTCCATGAGAAAAGCGACTGCCACGGCCGGGAATCGAACCCGCGACCTTGTGCTCAGCAGCACAACGGCTTAGCCACTGAGCCACCACGGCGGGTAGTGACATCGTGCCTAATCGCAACCATTGTGCGAAACCTTGGGAAGGCACGGAAGCACTTCGGGCCGCTTGTAATTTCTTTAATGCGCATTCGTCCAAAGCCTAATACCCTTCACTCTTCCACAACCCTGTCCAGGACCGGAGGAGATAAGCCAGCCGACAATAGTCGCTTCACCTGATTATCAAAGCTCGGCTGCATGTGGTGTGCGCACGATTTCCGCAGTGCCGATTTTGGGCAGACACTGGGAATCGCCCGCTTATCTGATATTGAGTGTGCCGAGTCATAAGGTAAGAGTTCTTTACGGAAATGGGGTGAATATGCCCGGCATGCGTGCCCCTGCGTCACCTTTATGTTCAGGTCCAAACACTGAACGTAATCATCGTGAGGGAAATCATGAGTGAATCTCAGGCCTCTTCCAAGGCGCTTAAAATGGTCTAGTACACATTTAACGAAGTCGGGGTGTGTCACTGAACTCTGTTATCTAGAAACAATTAAAAAATCGTCTGCATATTTCGAAACCTTCAAAACAAAATGAGGACTAAAACACATTCCAAGGCCTGATCTATTTGTTCTTGGAATATATTACATAGGATAGGGGCGACGCGCGAACCAATAGAAATACCTTTTTTTCTGCACATACAGCTGATTTTCAAACGATGTAATGTGGTGTTCAGACACGTCTCTAACAAGGTTAAAAAGTTGTCAACCGTCATGCCTATACTGTTCTGAAAGGAAATGGCAGCACTGGAATCAATGCATGAAGTTACACTTTCTCAAAGTTCTGCTTGAGGAATAGATCGCCAGTAAAGCAATTCTTTTTACGTCAATCGAGGACATATACCCTACAGACTAGTTATCCTTTAAAAGATCAACCACATCATCAGATTTATTCGTGAGAAAAGGACCACCGACCATCAAGCTTTTCAAGGCTTTTTATTGGCTAACCTGAAGCTGCCAAGTTCCTGTCTCGCTTAGGATGGTTCGGAATGACATGTCAGATTTATGTGTCTTAGTGATACTGAGCACATTGTTTACTTCAGGGATATTTTTCGGTGTTATTGTTCAACGATCAGTGATGTTGTGATACGCTGATATGGTTCAGCGATATTGCTATTGTTCTGTTGCTATTGTTACGTGGCGGCAGAAGGGATGAGGCGATCCATGGTTTGTGGGAAGGGGTCTGTTTGCCAGCAGATGCGATGGACGTATTTGCAGAATGAACATGGCGGCCATAAGGTAGTGCGCGCAAGGACACAGTCACGTCTTCGTCGTCCTCGTCGTCATCTGTCTGGGCCATGGCAGTATGGGACGTTGCCCGCCGATGTGCCCTGTGACAATATTGATACGTTCAAACTGTGTGGTACGTGCAAGTATTCTTCTCTGTGAATCATCGTTGTTGTCCCAGGGACAAAATTCTTCTGCGTTTTTTGCGAGATTCAGGACTAGACAAACCTTTGTAATTCTTCCATTGTGCGCATGGCTACGTCTGTACGCGTTTGCGCCGTCATGTACGCTTTGACTCATTTTTCTTGTTAGGCGCTCTGCGCTTCCTGGCCTCCATTCGCTCAATTTTTTTTTCTTTTACTTAACTTTATTTCGAGTTTTTTCCTTGCACTTCATTGCGTGCCATTTTTATTTAATTTTTGTTTTCTCTCTATTGCTGCTTTCCCGATCTCTCACATTCACTTCACTGCATTGTAATCATCCCCATCTGGCGTAGCAAGCACTGCCGCTAGCAGAGCTGACCTCTCCAGCCCACATTACAGAGTTCTCTCTCTCTCTCTATCTTTACTGTGAAGTGCTGTGTCGCGGCTCTGCACGACAAACGGATGCGCGTTGTGTCCCCAGGAACGGGCATGGATTCGTTAGTTCTTTTCTTCGTTGCGTGAGAAATGTTAGTTAAGTGGGACACTGTAGCCATCTTACGTACTAATGAAAAAATAGTGGCGGGGTACAATGTGCGGCTTGGAATGGCCCTTCTCATTTGCAGTAGTTTTGGGGAACCTCTAAACCCATGGGCTTCAGCACGAATAAAAAAAAAGCGTAGTGCCACATAAGTTGTGCCATCAACATTTTGCAGTCTGTCGCAAAAAGGCGGCCGAAAAGGCTCTCCGTCAGAAGTTGCGAATATCGTCCAGCTTTGGCGCACCTCCGATTAACGCGGGTCTCGCGAGGCCCTTTATGTGCAGTAGTCGGCACGGTTAAACGCGGCCACAAAGCTTCGGGCCCCGTGGCGTGGGCGGCACCTGCGGCCAGAAACGCGCGCCGGTCTGGCCACCCGATTTTGCGGCAGCCACAAACAGTGCGGTCGGCAAGACGGGATTTGGCGCGCCACACATTTCTCAAAGCGGGGGCTACAGCCAGAGCTAGGACGCCGCAATGCCGCCGACAACGCGCTCTGGCAAACAATGGGTCGCGGCGCCGGATTTGTGCCCCGAACGCGCTACGGTAAGCCGGCCGCGCGCAAACAGCGCCGGCGAACAATGGCCAGAAGGAAGAGGGCGCGCCTCCTTCGCGCGAGCTTTCTCCGCTTCTCGGGAGAGGCCGCTTTGAATACTGCCGAGGGCACGCGAACTGCTGTTACGAAGTTTGTGGAAACTTCAAGTGCGCCGGCACACTGACAAAGCACTGCTGGCTTTATTGACGCGTCTGTCTCCATTTGCCTAACATGCTGACGGTTTCCTATTCCCGCGCTCGTACACTGCCCTGCCTGTGCGCACGGTACACCAACTTTGCACGTTGCCATGCACCGACCTGCAACGGGAGCTGTGGCCTATACCTGCAGACACTATACCTACGCAGTCTTCAGTAGTTAGGATCCAAGCTTTGCCTGTGAAGTTCGGGTTAGCCTATCGGTTAATGCCTGCAGGCGGACGTAGAAAAGCGTGCTCATTCGTCGCGCAAACTATATTTTTTTCGATGACGTGGACAGTATTGCCTACATTCACGCCATACCGAACGAAGTATTGTTGTCAGTCTTCCGTAAATTCCGTTCGAATTCAACTAGAGATTCGAATCCTGCGCAATTTGGAAGTCATTAAAGTGCTGATTGTCCTGTCAGATATTGAAGTTTGCCACCGTGCACCTACGCGAAAGGAAGGACAGCCGAACATGATGGTGCACCGCAGGAGTCCGCAGAAGCAGGACGAGGTGTTTGAAAAGACAAGGAAAAAGCGAAACAGCCCCAACAACCTGCTCGGCTGTGGCAGTGGCCTCGGCTCCGAAGCTTCTGTTGCCATTACTGTCTTCGTGAACGAGCCCTTATGCGCAAGTCAGGAGCTTCTACTGGCGTCAGTTCAACTGGCGTTTTGTGTGGACCTGGAATGGCTGTACCTTTGCTCAGAAATGTGAGGGGAATCCTTCAGTTCAGAGTACCTGTGTTGACGGCCTTTCTGCAATGGGCCTTTTCAAACGCCAGCAGCTTGCCGACGCTGCTATTCGAAGTGGCTCGGCGAGACCCGAAGTAGCTCGGCGCGAAGATCTCCTGGGCGTCCACGCCCAGCAGAGAGCTTCCAGGAGGAAGGTGCGGCTCCGTCGCGGAGTTTCCTGGACGTTCAAGCCCAGCCGGTAGCTCCCCGACGACGCTGCTTGCACCTGCCCCGAGCACTGCCCATGTCTCTCTTTGTCGCTCCCTTTTCCCCACTCCTTTTCCCACGCGATCTTCTTTCTGGCCACCCGTCTCCCTTGCTCCTACGCGTCGACTCCTGTCCCCGTGAGAGGCGCCTCCTCACAACGAGTGCACAGAATTCGCGCAGTACGCTGATGCAACCAGCCTGCTCGTTGCGTCAGATGATATTGCCGAATTACTTGCGCGGGAAAATGCTGTTCTCTCGACCACTCGAGGAAATGTGCTCGAGTGGTCTAACAAAACTCAATTGGCGATCAACGCAAACAAATCAAAAAGTATATTTTTAATGCAATAAATAAACCCGTTACGGGCGATCGGATTTTGGGTACGTCCAGCATAAGTATTGTCAATGAACATAATGCTCTCGGCGTGATACTTTGCCACCGCATGACTCCGGACGCTTACACACATAATTTGCTGCACAGCTGTCCCGCGCAGTTGGTGCGGTATATTTCCTACCTCTGTGAAACTGAAACCTTATTCTTCCTTCTTTAATTCCCATTTGAACTACTCCACGCAACTGGGGGGGATGACCACTAAAAAGAATATTTATAGTCACTTAATCTTGTGGGAAAACCGCCATTCGGTGTATTGAAAATGTGCCGTATTTTCACATCACTAAACCCTTATTCCACCAACACCGAATCACCTGCATTCAGCAGCTCTACTCTAGAATTGCGGCTTGCTGTACCAATTACAATTTTCAGCTTAGCGTTGCCGACACTTTCTTGTTAAAATGTCACGCTGCGTTACGCTACTGGGTGCGCCAGAGAATCGGAACAATATAGCATTCCTCGTCGCCGCGCAGGCTATCTTTAACAGTCATTAAAATACAGGGTGTCATATATGTTCAAAAAAACAAGTATTCGAAGTCAGTGCGGCAGGCTCACACGTAGTGAATTCCGCAACCTCTGCCTCAGCGACAATTAAGTTGATTGTAATGCCTGCATTTTTGGTTATCTGAATGCGTTGCCTCTATTTTTTATTTCTTCTTGCCAAGGGGCAACGTGACATTTGTGTGCGTAGTATTGTAATTCAGTTCAATATATATTTCGGTGCACACATACTTGTTATACTGAATTTCTTCATTTGTGTGTACTATGCGCTTTTATATGTATGGCAGTTATTTATGGGATCTTGCTCCGGGAAGGCCATCTTTTTTCTCTGTTGCACTGCAAACTTATACGAGAAGTTCTAAAGGCGGTCATGGGGTGTTGTTTGTACAAGTGTCACGGGTCTGTGGCCTCCTCAAGCTGTTGCAGATTTTTGCCAGAGAAACAACAACATTTTAACCAATGTTGAAATAAACTTTCATTTGATTTGTTTTGATATATGTGCCTATTAGATAAGTAATTATTGGTGGACCATTATTAACGTAAAACATTTTCGTTTAACTACGAGCACGCTAAACAGCCATGCTTGGCTACTGAACAGAGCAGCATCGGACAGGCCGACCCTCCTGAGCCCACTTCCGCTGGGATGCACACTGGTGACAGCATGAACAGACACGCCGGAACAAATGGACGGGCCGATCGCGTCACCGCCTTCCACGCTGTGCGGTGTGGGGCGGTTAGAGCAGCATTAAGCGCACATGTAGGTCCTGTCCTCGAGGGACTGCCTGTCCCCACTCCCTCGCAAGCGCCCCCATACCCGGAGTCCCAAATCACCCCGCGACGCTACGGCCCCAGCTAGCCCGTGACTCTTGTGCGGGACATCGCCCCACGACCTAGCGCGAACTCCCCCGTTCCCTCCCAATGCATCAAACTTGCACGATGCGGATATCAGTCATACCGTTCTCGATTTCGACGCGCCTCGCCATCGCCTACAAAAAGGCATCTCCCACGTGACACGCGTCTTCCGCGGCTTTTCGTCGTGCACTCGTGAACGGAGTGCTGAAACTGAGAGAACGTGACGACAGGCACTTTCTCAAAATGGAAGAAAAGCGCACTTTTCAGTCGCCTCGCATTCCGCAGGGCTCGGGACAGAGCGTCGTCTGCTCATTTGTGCGAGCCGCACTGCACAGGCGAATTTCCCAAAGGAACCGTGCGACCGCGCTACACTGCGCGGTCTCGCTCCTGCCCGTTAAAGAATCACCGAGGCCGCGATGCGTACGCGCGCGCATACCGAGACATTCTCCACTATGCCACATTCAAAGGTAGCCTCCCGGCAATCAACCTGAGCAGGTGCGCACTCACTGCATCACGCGCGTGGGGTGAAACTCATCGAGTACGCACCAGTCTTGCGCACAAGCTAGGTATACGTGCATTGGGCGATAAAAACTGCCTGTACACACGCACAGTTTTGGCTGTAATGCATTTGCGTTTTAGGGGTGAGTATGCAGGTAAGAAAAAACTGGTAGCGCATGCGCCTGTTGTTTTCTTTTCTTCCTTAAACGGTGCCCCTCAGTAACGGGTGCAGTCCTGGTACCTTTATTTGTGAGCGTGTTATGCTTCCGTTTGCTTGTTGCCTTGATATCTTCTGCATTAATAAACGTCAGTAGAAAGACAGCGTCTGGGTGTCTCGCTCTCCTCCTAGCCTTCATTTCACGTAGTTCAGCTCCGTCAATTACAGAATACGAGCAGAAAGGGGTTACGACAAAGTTACGTGCATCAATTCCTTTGACGGGCCGTAAAGCGCGCTTTTTACTTCCACCTAACGGGAAACCTCTGCTGTTTGAAGAAAGGCTGCGGCACTGCGCCGGGTCCCGGTACCTGGGAGAGGGATCATCTCCTCACGGCGGGAGATGCGTGCTCATCCGCAGCGCACATAACACGACGCGGAGTGGCCCCGGCGAAGGGAGGTGACTCGCGGAGCTGTCCAGCACCAGCGGAGGGGGCACATTACGCGTCCGTTTGTCGTGCAGAGCCGCGGCACAGCACCTCACAGTGAAAAATCCTTGCGTGTAACGCGATGTTGGATCGTTGTCATGTCAGCTCTTTTCATACTGTCCGTGTGCCAATTTTAAACTAAGCCACGTATATCAAAGTAAAATTGATAAATATCCTTGAGTTTCCGTTTTTATTTTCTTTCAAGTGCATGGACACAGAATAGTTACGATGGATTTTTTATTTAATCATTTAGCATACCTTACAGGTTCCTTTTCAGGGCATTTGTCAATTCTATTTTCTTTTCAAATATCGACTAGATTCTGTTCCGCCGTTAAACCCTTCAACCCTGATGTTTTGCTTCCTATGGAAAAATATTTTCGGTATGTTTTTTTATGTATGAACCCTTTGAGCTTACAAACTGACGATTGAGCATGTGACGCTAGTAATCAGCGATTTACAAGCATGACAACTAACTAGGTGATCAGGCAATTAAAATTTAATTTTACAGCTGAATTTTTTTTCTTCTTTTCCTAAAATTGGGAAAGCAGTGAGCCCACATAAAAAGATAGGGCTTGTAGAGCAAGTATTTTTGGATTTACAGCCATGTCATCAAAGTAAGACTTCGGTACTTGGGGCATCCTTGACGTCAGTTTGGCCTTCACTGCAATGACTTCCTCTTTTTAGCGTTCATTTTTAGGAAAAAACTAACAATGGTGCTATCCGCCGATAGACGCACCCTTGAAGAACTATTTACCAGAAAGCAACTCTTTGGTTTTGTCTTCAAATTGATTGTTTGTTTGTTTGTTTGATTGATTGATTGATTGATTGATTGATTGATTGATTGATTGATTGATTGATTGATTGATTGATTGATTGATTGATTGATTTGATTGATTGATTGATTGATTGATTGATTGATTGTAGGGTTTCACGCGGCGACACAACGCAGGCGATGAGTCGCGCCGTAGTGGAGGGCTCCGGGTTAATTGTGACCGCCTGGGGATCTTTAACGTGCTCCGAAATCTCGTACACACGGGCGTTTTTGCTTTTCGCCTCCATCAGAAAAGCGGCCGCCGCGGCCTGGAATCGAACCCGTGCCCGTGTTCTCAAATTGCTAGAAGACTTTTATTCATGTCCTAAATATAGGATGCCCCGGCCGAAAGGGTCACATGACGTGCGCACGATATTCCATTAAGATTAGTATGACTACTGAAAATCCAAAATACCGCATTCAACATATAGACGCAGAAGCAGGTGCGTCGAAATGCGTGGATATTAATGTTATTTACTCGTTAGTTTTCTTCGCTTTTCTTTCAAAATTGCAGCGACAACTTCATGCAAGAAATTTACACTATACAATTACATTCAAGTACCCATTAGTTGAATTGGTTACGTTTCTTCAGAATTTGTCTCCGTAATTTTGATTTTTTAGGTATTTCCAGACGCTGTTTAGGATTTCAACGTAGTTACCACTGATGCTGCCTGTTCCCCGTTTTTTTTTTGTACTTTATTAACCTACCAATAAGTAATTTATGCTCTAATCTGCCTTAATTTCTTTAAAAAAACTCCTCGGGCACCTAATTCTGCTTACGCACTTTCAAGGTAGACGGCTGGCGATACTTATCACAGAGTTTGTTTTGCTGCATCATGTTTGGGTAACTTTGTTTCCGTTTTCTCTGTCTTCTGGCGATGTCATCTACAATGTTGTTCCCAACGAACAAGCAATTGTAGAGCTGTTTATGTAAAAACTTCCTTTTCCTGGAAGCTTCTGTTGGCTGCACGTTTAGCCCACGTATATCTATTTTATAGGAAGTGCCGTTATGGTCTATAACTTTGGGACCTCCTTCGGTAAAGTCTAACCTTTCACAATGCAATCTTTGACTTGACTTGAAGTACTTGTACAGGCCGACTGACCACGCTTGAAGGGATAGCTTCTCAGGAGTCAGGGCTCCCTGTGGCAGGCTTGCACTGGTTCTACTCACGTGCCGTCGTGTTCACCTGGCACGTGGGCACGAGGCAGGCTAGCTCTCCTGCCGACACTGTACGTGACTCGGCTGTCAATCTCGGGGCCAGGGTATAGTCCACACATAAACCCAAAGTATTTTCTCTTTTCCGGCGCCGGAAATGCAGTGCCACGGACATGAAAAAAATTATGTGAGGTAGCCTAATGCAGCTCCGCTCTAAAAGAAAGTTCCAGAAATTTCGACATCGTCGTACGGCAGTCCTACGTTGGGAACCACTAAGCTGCGTTCATCCGTGGGACGCCCTCGATGACCGTGTTATCGTTTATTTTAGGCGTTTTCAAAGCAAGCCTTATGGGTAGCCTCCATGGCAAGCGAACGCATCACTGGGCGCGCAACCAGCAACGCTCTTTTTCAACATGCAACCAGAAATGCCCTTGCTAATAACACATTATCTGCATTGCGTTGTCACCAGAAGTGCAATGCCCACCACCAATGCAGAATGCGAAAGAAAGCGAAAGAAGAATGGTACAGATGCCCACCAATGCAGAATGCAAAAGTATTACAAGCTCTTTGTCATTATGTTAGACATCCCCAGGTTCCTCCCTTACAGAGATGGCGGGCAGTTACACAGCTGTTATCGCACGTACCGAAAAAAAGCAATGTTTCTGTCAGGGATTTTTCAAATAAATACTAGGGATGATACGCCTCTTGAAAAGGCTAGATATTACACAGTTCTTCCCGTATGTATTATTGGTTAATAAATAGCCCCTTATTTGGTAACCACGCAAGGACTCGAAGGAACGCAGAATTGGGAGTAAGAACGTGCCTAAGAAGTAAGTACGATTTCGGGGCTGCAAGTGTCACTTGAACGGTGCGCACACGTTGCCCACCAACACGCACGCCTGAGCTCGTTTTCGTGCCGATACGTGTGTGTCCAGGATGCCCTTTATTCGTGCCTTTGCCACCGCAAAAAGTGAACCCTTAACCACAAATAGTACTGAAGTTTGTCTCGGGGCAGGGATAACATTACTGCCGCATTTTTTAGTGAGAGAGAAGCGAAGTTTTATTTGCCGTTGAAGAGAAGTGCAATTCTTAAAATATACAGACGAGGGTCCCAAAGTTCCATCACTGTCACGGGACCCTCGATGAAGAATTATAAATGATGGACACTTTAAGAAACAGCAATAAAAAATGTACGCAATAGTAAAGGTAAAATATTTATCATATCATCATTATACAGTATGTACAAAACTTGTACAAAGATACAATAGCTATACACACACGAACACACACATGCTAAATATTAAAAAGTTCAGAATACATGTTCTTCCCCAACGAACGTTCTTCACGTTCTTCCCCAACGAACGAGCTACAGACTGGCATGGCAATACGTAAGGCGCACAATTACTCTGCTCCCGCTCAAGAACGACATAAGCGCGAGGTGACGTTTCAATGCTGGAAGCAGTCATACTAGGGGGTGTTCTACTGGAGAGTTGGCGATGCTGGCTCTCAAAACAAGCGTACTGCGATTCCTCTCGCCACTTCACGTGACGAGTGAGATGATCGCACTTGGAGACAACTCAGACGACGATGGCGAGGAGGTGTGGCGCGCTCACGTACGCGTGAGCGCAAGATAACGCTCCGAGCCGAACACACATTTCGTCCGGAGAGAAAAGGCCGCCCAGGAAGTGTCGCCCAGCCTTTGGAATTGCCTGAGCAGTGCCGAGCAGTGTGGGCCACTCACGCATCGTCTGCACCAGCCCGTTGTCCGTCAAAGCAGCCGAGGCGAGCGGGAAAGCGAGGGGAGTCCGATGGGGCTGGACATTGGCGCCGACCTCGCAGTTTTCCCGGACTGCTCGGGAGAGCAGGGTTGCTCTCGCGGATGCCGTTCCGGCGGACGCCTCTGCTGCTGCCAGGCGTGCCGCTTGGGCGCCTGCCGAGAGCGGCGGCCATTAATAAAGGCCGCCTTCGCGAGCTCGGACGCCAGTCCCGTAGGGAGCCGCTCGCAACGAGTGCGGCAACAGTGGCCTGCTGGGCGCATCGCGCAATCTCTCTGCCCCGGCCTCCGTGGCCCGCTGCAACCGATCCGCCCCTCCGGTGCCCGTCGCATGCACGGCGGCTTACGGCAATGGTGGCAAAGGTGCCCACCCGATTGCCCCCTGTCTAGGCGGAACGTGCGCGACTGGCCACGCACCCAGACCGAGCAAACGACGGCCGGGAGCGGAATCACTGCGCATTGCGCCAGCCGTAGCGGCACTGCGTTAAGCGGTCGGATACCCCCTTCAGAGGACGGGGCTCACTCGAGACGTCCGTGTTCAGGGTGACCATTTATTCGAAAGATCGCGCGAGCAACCCACGGGCGCACACCACGATGATGAGTATCGGCAGAGATGCTGCGTTTTCACTGAGGATGATGACGAAGGGAATCCAAAAGACAGCTTGGGTCTAAGGCGCGTTAGACGAATCGCAATATATGCGTACATTAACCTCAGTGAAACAAACACAAGGTACTGCAGCTATCCCCACAGCACTTTTTTCTGCCGAGACTATGCACTTTTTTTTTGCAAAAGCAATTCTTTAGAGTAAAAATTACAGACACGTCTCATTTTCAAAAATTGCCAGGATGTGGGGTCCTGTTTTTTGTATCCTAACTAAGGAGTTCAACCTTTTCCAGTTTATGCAGATCAGATGGCTCTACTTCTAAAATGCACTGCATTGCGTGCGAGTCGGCGTTTTGTTACAGTTTAAAAACCAGTGTAAAAAGGCATGTGGGATTTTGTAATATTCACAAATACAAGCCAAGGTTTCTGTTTATCACATGCATAAAAACATACCGTAGATTTGTAGCTACAAAGCACCTCGCTAGATATCTAATGGCGACATACCAGACTGGTTTGCAGCAAACGTCTGACGTCTACGAAGAGTACAAATTGCAGCCACAAATTTGTCCGCTCTGCGTGTCCAGAGAAAGTTACGAATATGTCAGGCATCACAGCACTCTCTGCGTTCGAAGTGATGACAAATTTGGTTATGTGAACGACTGAACAAAATTCAGGACGTATAGGGAAAAGATCTAGTCTAGAAAAAAAAAAGACCAGGGACGTCGAGAGCGTACGCTGCCCTTTATCAGAGCGGAGACGCGCCCTCGCGCACCTCCGCTCTAGCCCGGCCGCGATAAAGCCCGGCCGTACGTTTGATGGGTGACGTCAACACGGGAGCGTGGGTTTGCGGAGCTTTGCAGCCGCGGATATCCAGAAGCGCGCGTTCTTCAGGGAACGCTAGTACTCAGCCTATAGTTCTGAGGGAAATTGCATTTTCGCTAATCTAATGCCGGATATCGGTTTGACTGTTGATCCTCTACAATTTTCACCTCACAATCACATTCCTAACTGCAATAATTGAAAGATTATTTATTTATTCATAGAAACCTTACAGGCCCTACTGGAGGGCATGGAGTAAGGGGGGCGTGTGAAAACGTAATAACAATACAAAGCATAAATTGAAGACAGGAACATCGTAACAACAAAATGTAAATGCATTATACGTATTTTGAAAGAACAAGGCGATCACTTTTTCACCGTACATGAACACTTGTGGCCTACAATTTTTGAGAGAAAAAAACACACACACGCAACATACACGAAAATCCTGGTAATGGGCGTTACACAAAAATATTTTAACAACAATAAATTGTGTAATGCAGGAGTAGCTGACGGCGAAATGTTTCGGGGGAATGTTTCGGCGAAACAAGTACTACTGTAAATTGCTACTGTAAATAGCAATCGGAACTTGTTCTATTGCGTCCGCCACATCCCCTGATCAGTTCGCGCAAAAAAAATAACAATTTTACCCTCGAAAGCCTATATATTATTTAAAATTTCCTAAAGGCTTCCTTGAAGCACCCAGTATACAGGAGAATCAAAATTAAGTCGAGAGGTTTTTAAAAATTAGGCGCTTACATTTACGTGAGGACCAGCTCTATAGTGAAGTTATGCGCCCAGGGGGACACATAAATAAGTGGTAATTATTGATGTCGGTGGCTTAATTACCTAAAATTGGATAATGAACTTTTTAGTTGCCGCAGTAAGCAGGCATGTTTGTACCGAAAAGTCGAACGCAATCGTTTTTCTATGCAGTTTAATTTAACAGAATTCTTATAGCGCATTCGTACTACGAGATATAGAACTCCGAAGTTTAATTGCCGTTCGCATGATTACGCATGCTAGACAGCGAAGACCGGCGCAAAGCTCCTCCCTGTTGTTCAGTGTTTCAAAAGTGGTTCCGAGTACTGCAGATACCGATAACGCCATGCGAGCCTGAAAGGCTGCCAGTTATCGCTTTAGTCCATGCCTCCACCCCGCTGTCGAACTAAACACGACAAATAGCAGGCGCGTTACAAAAGGGAGGAGGTTTGCTCAGGTATTCGCTGTCTAGCATGCGTAATCATGCGAACGGCAGTTAAATTTCGCAGTTTTATATCTCGGGGTACGGATCCGCTCGAACAATTCTGTCAAACGAAACTGCGTAGAAACGCGATTGCGTCCAACTTTTCAATACAACCATGCCTGCTTACTGCAGCACTTAAAAAGTTAATTATTCAATTTAGGTTAATTGAGGCACCGACATCAATAATTATTACCTAATTATGTGTCCCCCTGGGTGCATAAGCTCACTGTAGAGGTGGTCTTGACGTAAATCCAAGCGCCTAATTTAAAAAAAACCGGTCGACTTAATTTCGATAACCCTGTATATATGTATAGTCAGGGATATAGTCGACCCTCTGGTAGTAGGCTGAAGGAGGGATTTATCTGCAGGAGCATAGGCGAGGTCAGCGTAGGTACACGCGTTGAGACGATGGCCGATCTCACCCACCGAACACCTTCTGTCGTACTTCTTCCGCTGCTACCAGCGTGCGCGCACACCCTTGTGCCTGGATATGATCGTATGGTGCTATTCCGTGGTGTTGTGCATACCCCAATGGGCTAATGGCGCTATGGGAGTTGCTCATTAGCCTTGCTACAATCGCCCCCGTCTTGCGCCCTTGCTAATCGGACTTCGTCGCGTATGACGTCGCGTATGCCGGCCAGCAGCAAATGCTGGCCGGCAGTCACCATGCTGAAGCATGCGCAGTTCTTCGCGCACAACACATCGCGTGATCTCACGGATGTTCTTTTCCCCGTGGATTGGGAAAACGCAAGCAGCCAGTCTCACTTCACGTCCATACTGCATGGTGCGCTGCTGCGGTGCCCGCTTCTCGAGTGAAGTCAGCAACCGTGACCGGTGGGCTGCGTACAAGGCCATCGAAAAACTGCTCCTTGACACCCTGCATCACATGGCGCTCCTTCGTTGCTTCGCTCATGCTAGGGCAAGCTCGCCTAAACAAGCGCGACATGTCTTCAGTGAACATAGAAACACTCTCGTTCCGTTCTGGCCCCTGGGCTGAAGAGTTCAGCATTTTCCCTCCGCTCGCTGCTTTTGTAAGTATCGAGCAATTGTCGCCGAAACTCCAGCCAGCTCGTTAGTGATCCCTTGTGATTTTCTAACGACGTTAGAGCGGAATCTTCGAGTGAGAAGTAAACATTCCACAGTTTACGTTCGTCATCCCACTCAATGGAACCAGCTACGGGGTCGAAATGTTCGAGCCAGTCTTCGACGTCGTCGAAGGTATCCCCGCGGAATGACCGTGGTGTGCGCTGCCAGTGGACGACCAGTGGTGAGAAGGCCCCGCTGCACTGGCTGGTTTGGCTAGCCGTTGTGTTTGAGCATGTCCGCAACGTTCATATTGGATGACTTGCTGCTCGGTGGTGGCATGCGGTGTGGTCGCTGTCCCAGGGGTGCGTGGGAACTGGTGAAACGGTGTCAATGTGGTGCGACACAGTGGATGCCCGGTCCAAATAAGCTTTGCTGAGAATCGAAAGACTCGCGGAAACGGTAGAGAAGAGTAAGAAGCTCGTCTCGTTGGGCAGGATCGAAAGCACCGTCGATGGAACGTAAAAAAACACCGGGGTCAGACTTAGATTGAAACCAAGTGCGGGGAGGTGCAGAGACGGAGACTTCTCGGATACGTCAACGATGCGATGATCTTCAACAGGCACGACGTGGCCAAAATAATCGCTGTGAATTAATGTGGCAGATCCCGAGGACGGGTACGAAGCAAGTGTCGTACTTAGACCATAGCGAATTTCAAGGAAGGCGTAAAGAAAACCGTGGCACCCGACAGACAGTCACAAGACGGAAACAAGCACAGAAGAGCCGGGCGGAAGGTCTATATCATCAGTACCAACCAATTTATCGGGGAGTTTGCTTACCTCGGTGTCGTCAAGCGGGAAAAATCGAACCTCAGTGCGAGCACACAGAATGCGTTGTGATTCTCGACGTTGTCTGGGGTGCAGCATGGATTTGGGATCCGAAGTTCCATCCGAGGATACGCTGCCGCTGGCTGCTCTGCGGAACATGCAAAAGATCGGAGTGGTGCTAGCGGTGGTCTTGCGACGGCGGAAGATTAGGAGAGGGGTGCAGCGACGTGGGGATCAATAGGAGACATTACAGGTGGGGTGACAGGCGCCGCCGCTGCAGAAGGGTTGGGTGCGGGCGCAATTGGTGGTTGGCGTAGTGAAGGGGTCGTCTTGTTCAACGTTACTAGAATTATTCTAGTAACGTTGGTCTTGTTGGCCTGCTCTTGGGTCACCCGTTGGACAGCCTGAGGCAACGGGCAAGACGGCTGCCGAGCACAGGGAAGCAGGGCTAGCTGACTCGTAAGCTCTCCTCGCACGAACTGCTCGATGTGCGGTAGAAGAAGCGAGAGGTCAGGACAACCAGCCAATGCCGACAGCGACCCACGTTTAGGTTATTTAAGAAAATGGCATTCGCGGATGAAAATGCGTCGCTTACGGTGGTCGTCATAGCTCTGACACGAGTTGACAGCGTTGCTAATAGCCTGCGGGTTTTGGCTCGCGAATATTTCAAAAGCGTCGTTCTCAGTCCTCTTAAGTACATGCTTGATTTTTTTAGCTTTAGGTCATTGCTGGATTTTCAGGCCTACGAAGGTCGACGACGTCTTTTATGTAGCTCGTTAATGTGTGACCCGCCTGCTGCGCATGTGCACGTAGCCGCTGCTTGGCCCGGAGCTTGCAAAAGTCGGACGCCTGAAAACTTCCGTGAAGCTAGATTTGAAGGCTGACCAAGTCGTGAAGGTAGCTTCGCTGTTGTGTAGGTTCGCTGTTGGGTCCTTGGCATCTTCCGTAAGATAGAAGCTGATGTTGTTGAGCTTCATCGTATCGTGCCACGTATTGTAGGTGCTCAGCGGTGCCGCTCAAGAAGAACGGGGCTCGTTGCCGGAGCGCACCGGAGCAAATGATAGCCATTTCTTCGCTAACCGGGTCCCTTGCCATTCACAATTCCAGGGTGTGAGACCGTAGGGAGATCCTGATCCTGCGGCGTCCACAAAAAAATGTGGTGATGTTTATTGGCAGAACCACTGGTAAACAAACACGTCGTCTGGCTAGGCCAGGGTTCGAGCGAGAGTAGCAAACCGGGGCTGTGGTCCGAGCCGGGTGCGCACACACTTCGTCTACTTCAGAAAGCACCTCAAGGAGCGTAACTATCTAGGCAAGCTGTCCACCAGCTACTATCTGATCTTAACACATAGACACTAAGAAAGTGTCCGTCTTCTGCTGTGTATGTTTGTGTGCGTGCGTGGGTGTATCCGCGCGTGTGTGAGCGTGTACTTGTGTGCTTCTTCGGTGTGCGTGCGTGCGTGCGTGTGCGTGCGTGTGTGTGTGTGTACATGTAATTGCAGATGACTGGCAAAATAAACTGACATAGACACGCCACTAGAGAAAGCCGCCAATCCGGCCATAGGGGAACTCTGCAATGGTAGACAAGAGATCAAATGGAAAGGAATTTGCACACCTGACAGGTTTCGTACCCACAGCCTTTCGATAACGCATCCGATACGCTACTAGTTGAGCTACTGAACTGATTGAGTTCTTCTTAATTTTCTTGTGCAATTTTGTACAATAAGTGTTTTCCGCGTTCAGGGGTGCACACTTTGGCGGGAAGGGAACCTTCTTTTTGCCCCCTTAGCATCTACCGCTTGTCAAGAGCAGCCCACTGGGCATGAACCCTCGGACGCTACCTGCGGCGCCAAGGCTGCCCGAACCGAGGCCGTCACTATGCATGTAGCTTTTGATAATTCCAATTAAGGAGCCACTATACGAACAGGAAAAGCCAACAAAGAAAGCAAATCAAAGTGTAGGGGAGGTTGTTTATCTGCCCACCATACGCAGATTATAAAACAGCGGTCGCTACCTGGCCGTAGAGCACAACTCCAGGCATTGTCTGGAGAAAACTGCGATGGCGTACGACATAGGAAAACACCGTGCGCCCTAGGAATATTTCGGGTTGTGCCCACGGAGCATGAGTCATGTGTGTGCGTGTGTCTAATGAACCTTTTTCTCTTTTTTCTTGCAGGTAAGTGGCCATGCACGTGAATGAGTCGCCCTTCTTGGATTTCTAAACGTGAGTTTTCTTATGCTGCCCTTCAAGAATGCGTCTGATCAAACACACAAGGCTGCAGTTTTCTTGAGTGAGCTTTCCCGAAATACAATCTTATTTCTGCCTGTCCATCTTGCAAACACAACGCAAATGTATTCGTGTTAGACTAATAGTTCGTCAGTTGCCTTCGGCATTGAAACAAAGAATGCACTAATTTCTTTCCTACGAATGTAATGGCCTAACTTTGTCGTGCCGCAAACTGTTATTTTCTCTTATCCGCATCTTCCCAACCAAACCAACAGTGACTGAGCTGGGTGCGTACCTTTTTTAAAGTAATGAACGGACTTATACTGAGTCCCGAATCATTAAGGAACTAATGTATTCATTGCAATAATGTAATGCAAAAATAATGTAATGAAATAATGTATTGTATTAGCAAATAATGTATTCCTTGAAGAAATAGCTAGCTGTCCTCGCGTATTTTCACAAAACGAAACCGGCTCCAGTTGGAAGGGGGCTTTAATGGGGGAAGAGCGGCGACTAGAACACCCAGCAGCCGAAGCAAGGAAGAAAAGATTTGTGGTTGATTCCTCTGTCATACGAATCGGTAAAACACGAGAGAAATGTGCAGCGAGATCTGCGGCTCAGCCTGATTTGCGGGTCGACGGCTGTCTTGTGGGTGTGCTTCGTGAGCGGCGTCCTGCTCGCGGGTCGCTTCGGAAAAGCTGTACTGGCGTACTGGGACCAACTGGGACGGATCAGGGAAATCTTGGTGTATCCCGACATAAAACACTTTCGTGCTAAAATATAAAACCCGAAAACAAACAACCCTGAGTATGACGTACTCTTTAGCACTAAAGGTTGCTTCCCCGCAAGAACACCCTGTGTGCAGGGGTGCACCCTTTACAGGCCGCTTGCTTCGTTGAACTGGCGCTACTTCCGTGATGGATATGACGTGATTAAAATCTTTTTGTATCCGGGAAAACACTTTCGTGTTAAAAGAAGAGTCACACCCAGCACGTAGGTGAGCCTCTCGCTTATGAAACCATACAGCCGCTTCGCCGCGACACCAACTTCACAATGTCATGTCCTCCACAGTGCCATGTAATCATGGGAATATGACATGGCATATATATATATATATATATATATATATATATATATATATATAAGCAACCTAATTGTGCTCACAGCCCTGAAAGGAACGAACAATCTCATATCGATCGCTGTGAGAGGATTCCTAGTATTCCAAAAGAAGTTGCGACTGTTCACCTCACTGTTTCTACTTCAAGAGCGTAACTCGGACGAGGACGAAGCGAAGACAAAATTTTGCTGGAAATTTAGCACACTTTCCCACCTGTCACAAACATTTTTCCAACGGAGAAAACCGGAAGCCGGTGACTGAAACTGACGCGCTACATGTTCTGAACCTTCCCTCCAAATGTTAGCGACGATTCAATCCATTTGAGGCGGAGAAAGGGAACTGCGACCTGTTACGTAACACTTTTGCCTCGGTCCTCATGAATCTTAACAGAGGGTGCAAGCGAAGCTCATCTAAATCCGCGGTTCGTGAAAGCTGAAGTCTACGCGTCGCGAATTTCAGTTCTTTGAAGATGAAAAAAGAAGCGGGCGATAACTGATAAGGAAGCTGGTGGACGGCGCCTTGAAATTGGCGTCACTTTTCGGAAGCGCATTTGTTTCTGAACAGAAAAAGAAGCGCCTTTGATCGGCCTAGACGGACGTAGCACTACGAGATGTGCAATTATTGAAACCAGTGCGATGACACTTCATGTGCGAAGCCTGAGCGCAGGGGTGGTCGCCACATTTCTCAATTTTTTCCGCCCTGGTTTTTTTAGCTGTACCCCGTTGTTGTATTAAAGCGAAGCTTTCTACGACTCACTCACGGATTGTGAAGCGTCGGAAACGCAGTGCTGGAAGGCCAACTTCCTCTGTCGATGATGACGATCGGGGGTGAAGTAAAAGAAGGAAGAGACGCTTCCCGCGGCCGGTACAAACGTCTATCCAATGGCGCCATTACAAGATGGTCGAAGGAGTTTAGATTTAAGAGGGGTGCATGGACGTGCAAAATCATAAAAATCCTGCACCTGCGTCAAACTACGACGGCGGTTGAATGCGAAGCCTTCTTCTGCGAAATGAAATGGCGAAGAGTCAAGGTCAAAGCTCAACGAGTCAAAGCCCATACTCAGACGACAACTAAGGAATCCTCCACCAGAAAGCTTCGCGTTCAGCCATCACGTACTTTAGACGAAGGGCTGCATCAGTTTGATACTAATACTCACAACAGCAGCCTTGTTTTAGCAGGGAAAGCCGTGTTTGCATGGTTTTAAGCGAATGTTGGTCCGCAAATGCTTGCGTATGTGAGGACGGGTCTTCATTTACGTATTTATTTAATTTAGAAAAACCTGAAGGCCTTTCAGGGAGGGCATAATATGGTGTAGAGGTTTATAAGGGTGTCACAAAAGCTAATAATATAACTCAACAAAAAAATGACAAACAATGAATTACGTGGCATCAGCGTAAACAAAAAATAAAAGCGCAAAATACCAATAAGACCAGGTATCCGTAGAATAAGTAAAGTGAATGACACGTAGTATAAACGGCGTCATCCAGACGTCACATACCAGTGCACGAATTGAGTGCATTACACAAAGATAAGAGATGAGCGTTCGCACAAAGAAGGTAGTGAAATAATAGGTTTTATACACTGATATTATTCCGCAGAGAACCAGTAAATTTAAAGGCATTCCGTGCAGTGACAATTCGGGGTGATAGACTATTCCAGTCTGTTCTGGTACGTGGTACAAATGTTTGGACAAATGTAAGGGACAAATCCATGTCATACGTTTGACTTTGCTTGTCTGGTCGCGACGCGGAAAAACGGCTGTGGGTTCACACATGCACTCCTTATGAGTTTTGATGAAGATAAATTCACAGATGAATGCTTTATGCGGGGCATAATATATGAAGTACTGAAATAGTTCATTGAATAGTGTTGAACGCGATATGTTGCGACGATGCGTTAACACTTCGAGCTCAGCACCATTTTTTAAAGCAGTTACAAGTACATTGTGAATAATCAGAAAGGATGAATCGTACAGCAGGATTTCGCACAGCTTCTAGATATGCCTAATGAGGATCCAAAATGGCTGATGCGTGCTCTAGTTTAGGGCGTAATAGTGCCAACTTCCGTAAGTGCGAAGGAGCATATCTGAGGTTATGATTGAGAATGGTTTGCAGACGCAAGTTCATGGTTGATATGATTAATTCATGTCACATTACTCGTTAGCCGCCGCGGTGGCTCAGTGGCTAAGGCGTTGCGCTGCTGAGCACGAGGTCACGGGTTCGATTCCCGGCCGTGGCAGCCGCTTTTCTTATGGAGGCGAAAAGCAAAAACGGCCGTGTGCACGAGATTTCGGCGCACGTTAAAGACCCCCAGGTGGTCAAAATTAATCCGGAGCCCTCCACTACGGCGCGCCTCATCGCCTGCGTTGCTTCGGCGCGTTAAACCCTACAATCAATCAAGGAGGTAAACCCGGAGAGGTGCTCGGTCAGTGCACCGTATCTCCCCCCGTCGCCACGTAGGCTCTCAGCGCATTCGGCAAGACTATTTATTTAAAATACCTTACAGGCCCGGGGGCATTGACTAAGGAGGGTTACATGAAAATTGCAGATGGTGCAAGCAGCCAACACTCGGCAGGAAAGATTGTAAAGAACTAAAAACTTCAGTACACACATGGCAAAATCAGAGAAAAACAAGGGAAGAAAAACGGATAATTACATTGCAGGGAAATAACGCCAAAAGTGCTACAATGTTCAGAGCCCACAAACCTCATCAAATGAAAGGTACATATTCGTTCCATGAAAGGTGAAAGGCACGGGCTATTCGTTCCAGGTTCGATTCCTGGCGGTGCCGGAACTTCTTTTATTTGTTCGCGGGAGTTTTCTGTTGACACTAACGGTCGAAGCAGAACCCTTCGTGGGTATAGGTAGAAAGCATGGTGAAAGCGCACTATATACATATTGGCGAGACGCATGCATTCAGTTTGTATGCTTCTTTTTTTGTTCTTGGCATCTGGCTGAGGCCAGTTGTGTTATCAATGTTTCAAGCAAAGTGCATCCTTATTTTCTTTTCTTTTGAAAGCATCACGGGCCAGCTTATCTTACAAGAGAGAGTGTTTAGCCTTGACGTAAATAGCCTAGAATAATCTTCTTTGATCCCCAGTGTTCCCATTGCAATTTGGCATTTCGAGAAACAATCGCGCCGAAAGATGAATACGGCAGAAGGATCGATGTTTGGGTTAGTTGGTATTGGTAAAATGTTCCACGAAAGGTAATACTTTGAGTGCAGCCGCCGCGGTATAAAATTCACCGACACTCGCCTGCGTACGTAACTTCGTCGTCGGCAGCTTCGCGCTCTGTGTATTCTTTGAGTTATTAGGGAAGCACATGTTCGCTCCAGGGAAGCACATGTTCGCTCCTTGAAGGAAAACCTGTTTTCCTTCAAGGCATCTGTGCCGTCTTTGGCTTCGTGACAATACTTCTAGGTACGGCGCAACATAAAGGAGAATACCGGATTTCTAATATATTACATATCTGCTGCCCATAGCTTGTGAACACAACTATAACACAACACAAATTAACAGAACATGACACTTTTACAAATATAAATTGAAAAATAGCCAAGAAATCACATGTACTACATTTTGAACAGCCCGCGAAATGTCATAAAAGTGACGTTCTGAAGCATGAAGCATCCAAATTGTTCGATATCCAAGGCAGTCTGTTTTTTTTTTTCTCATTTGTGACCACATGTCCTTTTACAAGTTCTAACTTTCCATGGCTCAAAATGAGGTGTTTTAAAGGGTTCTACATTTTCTTAAAACGAAGCTTTCAGGCTCTCACATATGTGCGCATAGGCGTTTTCTAGTGAACGTAGTCACCTGACACATGACGCCATCTGGTGGCATGTTTCAAGCTATATCCACGTTCTTGTCGCACTCAATTTAATCGCTCAGAATCATTTTTCCCGTAGTTTAGTGAACATTAATACCCCTGTCACTCGAGCAATTTCAATTGAGATCTAGCCCGATCGCGCTCGAACTCAATTCTGGCTCCCCAAGCTCGATTGAGGTTTCCAAGCGCGATGGGATGAAAGCGGTGATACTCTCGTCCCCGATGTGTAATGGCACAAAAGGTGACAGCTTCAACTAACGCCACAAATTGTGTGAAGTAATTTGACACAAATAGGCGTGCGATAACATTTATATAGTTGCGAATACGTGCAACCGCGCAAAGTTACCAGCCGCCGGCCGCAGAATACTTTTTTTTGCGCCATCTGCAGTAAGTAAGTGCAACCCGAAAAGTCAAATGCGCTTCGCTTCAATCCGGGTTAAAAGTGCCCGCGTGACAGGGGTATAAAACGTGAATAGTGCAATACTTGCTCCACAAACCAGAGCTTTGCCACGTATAAAGCTACACTGCATATTTGTTGTTTTCGTGTGGGGGTTCACTTGGGAGAGGAGCAGTAGGATGAATTTGTTGCGGGAAATCCGTTACGGCGGTTTAGGGCTGACTCGCCCGTTCGTACGGCAGTTCGTACAGCAATTTTTGTTTTTGCGTGGTTAGGTCGGTTTCGGCTATTTCTGGTTAATATTTTTAAACCCCTTTGCTTCTCCTGTTGGGTAGGTTCACATTTCGTTTTGTTTTTTTGTCAATTTGGGTTATTTTGTCCTGTTTAGGTTGGTCTCTCCTCTCGAAATTGAGTCAGGAAGGGGCTAGCTGAGCCAGCTGAGGAGAGGCTTCACGTGCGTTGTTTTTTTACAGTTTTGTTGTTTCATCCCTCTTAGATCCGTTTTGGCTGTTATTTATTTCAGTTCTGGTGGTTGTGTGTGCTTTGGGTAGGTTTCTGCTGAGGTAAAACCCCCACAGCCAGCTCAGCTGGTAGCTGGCTGCGCTGACTAGGAAACGCATATACGCCACTGATGTCACCTGTACTCTAGCCAAAACGCACTGCAGGAAAGCAAACTTTCTCTGGCGATGATTGTGATCCTCGGTGAATTGAAAAAAAAATTAAAAAAGCATCCGGTGGTTGTAATCGAACTGGGGTCTCTCTCATTACGAAGCCGACGTCCAACCGACTGCGTCACTCTGGCACGGTCGAAGGAGTTTGGAGAAAAAATGCAATCAACCGTTTAACAACGAATATGGTTGAACGTTAAGGAAAGCCACGGAATCCCGTATCAGTATCATAATATAGAGCGGAATCGCAGTGCAGTAAACCGTCTTGACGACAAATACCTTATGTGTATGCTAAGGTGATATAATGTGGGTCTACTCGCTTCTGGGTTGGTTCGTTTGGCGCTGGAAGTGGTTTTCGAAAGCCTCGCGTTCCCCATAGTTGTCCTTTCGACAGAGGGGTAGTAGATTTTTTTTAAGCTAAGCTATTTTCTGAATAAAACCATGTGCACATTTACTTTCTGGTTTGAACAACTTGCAAAGTCAGTAGCCGTAACCTTTTGTGGCTAGCACATCATTGTGTTTTGTGAATAAGTGACATGTGCGATAGCACAACGCTACAATTTCAACAGCACATAAAAACGTCTTTTCCAGAGTGAGCAGTCGGTCTGTATTAAATTTAGTTGTTGACGCCCATACCAAATCAACATTTGAATATGGTGACGGAAACATGCGAGAAACTATGGGTATTACTTCTGATGCAACTTTTTTTTTGCAATGGAGTCAGTGTGGGTACCTGACGACATGGTTTTTTAAAAAATAGCATCAAGAGTCTTACAGCTTAGTAAAATGTCTGCAAGAATTGAGCGCAGTAAAATTTCTACTTCTAAAGCTACGTTTTGCTGTTAGTATAAGTCGCGTTTTTCGTTCGGGTACCGTGACGGCCCGTGAAGGACTCTGGGACCCGTTGCAGGTTAGAAGGCGAGATTGGACGCTTTTAATCATCCTATCAGGACCGCTTGTGCGATTCCTCTTTTATTCTAACTGACAACTTCGTTTGCGTCGGCTACCGAGAAGGAGGTGCGCACTTGACCCTAACCACGCGCCGGCTCGCGGCCCCGAAACGCTGGTCGACCGACCCCACTGGTCGACAGCTGCCTCTCGACCTCTAGCTCCAACCCGAAAATTCCGCAGCTTCTTCTTTCCCTCTAAAAGAACATACAATAAAAATACACGTCAAAGCATCGACGACCGTAAGTGGTTTGCCAAGCGCGCTGGACTACTGACTGAGAATTCGGGTTCCCCGAACGTTTCCCCACGAGCCAATGCCAGCCCGAGAAGTTATGCGAGAATAAAGTGTCCTGTACAAAAGCGTCTCAATTATCTCTCTCGGCGTCCCAGGCCGCTACTCATCCGCTCGTCTGTGGAGCTCCTGGAAGAAAAAAATCTGGCGAGACTTGACAGTATGAAACATGACTGCTTTCGTTTTCTGAAAGTTTAGAATAGGATCTGGTTGGGGTGCATTCGGCAAGCACTGCAAAATAATAAAATGTAAGATACTCTATTCCCAAAAGGAAAGGTATTCAACCAATGCGTCCTGCCGCTGATGACATACGCAACGGAACCTTGGCGACTTACTAAACAATTAGAGAGCAAAGCTAGGCCGTCCAATGTGCCATGGAGCGAATAATATTAGAGGTAATGCTTGTGGACAGAAATCGAGCAACCTAAATTAGGTAGCAAACTCAGATAGATGATATCATAGTTGAGGTTCGCAGATAGAAATGGACTTGGGCCGTACATGTGGCACGACGAACAGACAACGGGTGGACCACAAGGACAACAGAATGGACACCGAGAGGCGGGACTAGAAGAAGAGGAAGGCCACTAACTCGATGCAGAGATGAAGTAAGAAAATTCGGAGGCAAGAAATGGACACGGGCAGCACAGGACAGAAGCAGGTAGAGGTCAATAGGGGATGCCTTCGTCCTGTAGTGGACCAAAATAGGCTGTTGTTGATGATGATGTTCGTTATGCTATTTTTCTGAGTCTATTCATCAACTTCAATGAGCGCTACTTTTGCTAAAGCCAATAACTCATCGCTTTATTTCCCGGAAAAGAAAAAAACTTGCACCATCGGCATAATTCATACATATGGAGCATGAACCATTGCTGTAAACATCGGTCTTGTACATATTAAAGAAAAATGGGCCCACGATGCTTTCCTGTGGCACACCATGGTAAAACTGAAGGTAATTAGACAAACAGCCACATAGGGCTACCATTTCAGTGCGATGTTCTAGGTAGTATTGTATAAAAGCTCCGGGTTTTCCCACAATGCCATAATGTTACAGCTTCATAATCAGCAACGTGTGGTTGATGACTTCGAAAGCCTTCGAGAAGTCAAACTTTGCCCAAGACAAACGTTCCATCTTCCGGTTGACTCAAAATGTTATCCATCTGTGTTCAGAGCACAAGTTCCGTACTGAATACCGTGCGATAACCTAATTAGACGTCTGATAACAATTTGTATTTTTGTTTTCGAAAATTGTCATTCTCAGTAAAATAGGCTTTAATGACCGAAAGGAATGATATGGGAGGGTAAGTTCCCATATCGTTTTTGCTACCTTTTTTATATAAAACGCTTACTCAAGAAACGTGCATTTTAGTCGGAAATAAAGCCTTCTCTAAGCATAAATTAAATGTATGCACTAAATAATGAGCAAAGAGCAGCGCAACATGTTTGATTGCTTTTATTCGAATACCATGGATATCTTCGGCACTACTATCCCTACAATTTAAAATTATATTTATGATCTCTGCTTCATTTCATGAACATCAACTTATTGTTTCGTGGAAAGTTTGCTGGGTTTTTAGTCACGGTGGTGTAGCCAACTTTAAGGTAATAGGCCAAGTCGAGATCCCTATTCTTTCTAAATGTCATTATTTTGCCTTTTACTTTGTTAGATGGGTAATATAATGGGCATGATTTTGCTGACAAAAAGTTTCTTCCCACGCAGTTTCTTTCAGAAGATGCAGCGAGCAGTATGAACCCACCCGGCCTCTACGAAACAAAAACTGAAACGGCCACTTTTGTGTGCAACACAAAAATGCCGTGGTTTGCAGTTTTTAGCTTGTTATTTAACACTCATATAAGGAACAAAAATGTACTAAGGCCCAAATACGATTTTCAACACTGTTTATCAATTAAAATCATCAACCTCTTCCCAGGCGGACGCGCGATGTTTTGGACGTGTTCTTTACGGTCGGGAGCCCTCGCGCATGTGCGCAAAGAGCTGTGGATTGCTTGGTAGATTTGTTTACTCACTGTCGCTTACTTTTTCTTACTGGCAGGCACAGTATAGGGAAGTTTAGAGTGCAAAAGTGCAAAAAACGAAAAACCAAGGATCAGCAGCGCGCCACAAAGGCATCCCGTCAGAGCACTGATGCTTAAAAGCAAACTAGAAAAAAAAAGGCGAGGTGCCACACGAGTGAAATAAGATACCAACGAGACCTAAGACGGAAGTAGCGACAAATGTGGGGATTTTAGCTCTCTTGATGATCTTATATAGGGACTGCACTTGTTCGAAATCTTTTTTGTTGATGTTCTCGGAACGTATATTTTAGTGATTCTTTCAAACTCGAACATCACAACTTTTTTCATAATAAATATTTTTAGTAAAACTTGCCACAATTCTTTCTCACACTATTTAGAGTGCAATGAACCTCAAGAAATAAAATCCTGTCACAAGTTTTCATATGGCTGCTTTTTACAGTGAAAACGCACATGTTTTGGGTAATTTTATCGCTATGCTTTGAGGATTCATCTGATTTCATTAATTTTGGTTCATTGCACAGGCAAAAGACTCCCCTATATCGCTGCCAAAAATTGTGTTTTTGTCGAGTTAAATTAGAGTTATGAGTGTTGGCGTGATACACACGTTTAATAAAATTTTAAAATAAAAATATATACAAAAAAGGACATGCTTTAAACAGCTCACATGGGCCTTAAAAAGTGTGCTTTATGATGTATACCAGAAATATGCATTCTTTATCTATTTTTAAGTTTTTTCCCCAGCACTTGGCCTCATAATTTAATGCAGTATTCATTGCAAGCATCCACAGGAGGTTTTCCCGTTAGCTCTGCATGATTTATCTTTGTTTTATATACTTTTGAGGCCCTATTTTTCATTTGCGCCAAACTTCATTCGTCCGTCCTGCTGTAGGCCTGAAAACACTATCTATATATTCACGTCCCCTTTCTTTACATTTTTCTCTAGATGATTACGATAGGCCTTACATTCTCGGAGTATGTTCCTATATTCTGTTTTCATGAACTGGGGCGACAAGTTATTTATTCTCAAATTCTGGCTACAAGCTTCCGAATTTTTTTCTCTGCTTCTCTTCTAGTAACGGAAAACTGTCCTCACAAATTGGTATGTGCATTAACGCGTCATCAGCAAGGCTTACATCTACACTGGCAGGGGCTTGACCCCGCGATGAGTGGCCAATTTTATCATAGAACTCGGAAGGGCTGCGTAGTGTTCTGCGTTGAACAAAATATGCATGGCGTGCCTTCCGTTTGCTTAACTGGCCTTTAGCGCATACTGATATTGGAAAATGATAATTGAGATATCAAGTTAGCACACCTTGTGTTATTGTACAGGCATCAATATTGGCACGTTGGGCGGATCTAAGTTTGTTGTCTCGTTGTTTAGGGAGGTGCTAAGTTTCCGCTCCGTATGTCATCACCCGTAGGATGGATTTATTAAACGCCTTTCTTTTTATGGATATCTTTCTTTTTACTTTTCCTTAGTGGCGAGCGCTTGCCGACTGCATACAAGCCCATTCCTCTTCTGCGCCGGATTTCTTTCTCGGGGTTGGGATCGGCACTGACCACCTGTCCAAGGTAGTTATTATCGTTGAGCCGTTCAAGTGTTTCCTTGCCTCTGTTGAAAAGGACGTGTTCAACATGATTATTCAGCATTAATTAAGATTTACTCATATTTACCTTTAGTTCCACGGCGAGTCTCTCTGACTGTCGTTATTTAATCATTTTTGGTGTTGTTCTGGAGATTCACTGAGCAAGACTATGTAGAATGCAAACCTGAAATGGCTCAAGTATTCCCCGTTTATCCGTAAGCCTAAGTTTTCCCAGTCAAGCTTCCTGAGTACCACCTCCAGACACGCTGTGAACAATTTTTGCGAGATGCTATCTCCTTGTCGCACTTTCTTTCGTATCGGAAACTTTTCGCTTTGCTTCTGAAAGATTATCCTTGCCGTGCATCCATCGTATGCGTTGTCTATGAGCTATGTTGTCTATGTCTATGTGTTGTCTCCTCTATTCCTTGGTCTTTTAGGGTGTCGATTACTGCGGCGGTGTTTATTGAACCAACCGCTTTTGCATGGTCTATAAATGTCGTGTGGCCAGTTCATTATACTCTGCGCATTTTGCTATTACTTGGTTGATGACGTAGATGTGGTTTACTGTAGAGTATCATTTTCTAAATCCTTTCTGCTCCCTGGGTTGATGTCTATCTAGGTTATCGATCATGCGGTTAACTTTCACCTTCGTAGACAGCTTGCAAACAAATGGCAGTAGGCCGGTGGGTCTTTACGGTCTTTGGTAGCACCCTAGAAAGTTAGAAAGTTAGATGACCCCATCCCGAAGCGATGCTTGGGACGCGGTAGTATCGCAGTAGCAGACGCCCACAACCGGATGCTGTTGTAGACGTCACGGAGAAGCGAGGTATCACGAGCGATATCCGACCGGAGCGCTGGCGCGGGTGAGGAGAAAGGCGAAACGAGGGGGAAGCGCGGCACGAGCGAAAATGCGCTGTTTTGATTTGCAATAACTCCACTAATACTCATAGCTTTAACAAAATTCTTGAGGGAGGTGATTACTAGAACATTGCTTTCTTGGAAAGTACCCATGTATTGACAAAACCTCTCTAAGAGCCCCTTTAAGTAGTAGGATAGGGTTCATGCTCGGCACAGTGTGATGGCAATAGGACTGACCTGTAAGCAGGGATTCAACAAAGAAAAAACTAAAAACGGCCCGGTGTACTAGAAATGAAGCTTTCTAAGGTTAAGGCTTTGGGGAAGCTGGTTCATTTTTAACAAAGAGGAGAGCAGCACGTCTTTGTAGCGCATGGGGTTGATGCAGTGGGACGACCACTTGGATTATCTGTAGCAATCATGTTACCCTTACAAAAATGATTGGTGAGTTTCATAAGAAATTTTGTTGAATTCACTCAACAAACATTGTTGAGTATCCAAAGAATTTCTGTTGAGATTGTGTTGAGGATTTGTTGAGTTTTTCAGGAAAAGTGGCCACCGTGGTTTCATTGATTTTCCGTTGAATTTCTTACGTCGAATTCCCATTGAGTTTCTGTTGCCTTTCCGTTGAGTCTCCACTGAATTTCGTATTGATATTTTGTCGAGGTTTTTATGAGTGCCCAATGTGTTTCTGTTGATATTTTGTTGAGATTTTTACGAGTGCCGCATGCGTTTCTGTTGATATTTTGTTGAAATTTTTACGAGTGCCCCATGCGTTTCTGTTGATATGTTGTTGAGTTTTACACGAATGCTCAATGTGTTTCTGCTGCGATTTCTTTCAAAGGTTTTTGCGATCATTGTAGGTTGAACAAGAATCTACATTTTATCGCACCACCAATACACGAGTTTATGGTGTGGCAGTAGTGCATGTCATGTGACTAAAAAATTCTGCCTCATGCAGACATGCAAAAAGAAAAACAAGGTGTTCAGCGTGCACTTTTTACTTTATTTCCCGATTCAAAAGCGATGATAGGTTATTTTTTATGTAACCGGCGCTCACACCTGGAAACTTCTGGCCCGTGTAGCCTGCAAGAGATAGAATGAATTTATGATTTACTATAAAAAATGAAAACGTGTTTAGCAAGTTCTCAGAATTAGTAATAAAAGTGGGCAAAAATAGACACTTTCCCAAAAAGCATAAAAGGGATGCACTGATCTCACTGTGCACATGAAGAAAAACGGGTGATTAGCTACAAGTTGACAAAGATGACAGCTTTGTTCTTGGCACTCTAAATGCAAATCATGTGCACTCTCCGACCACAGCCTTCACCCGCACCTGGTCCAACCCGGGCTTTGTAGGAGCGTCGCCCTGGGCTTTGCCTTTCCCTCCAAAGAGAGTTTTCCCCTTGAGCTCCTCCGGAGTGAAGACATGGCGCAAAAGAGCCCTGGCAAATTTGCCAGGGCCACTCGCACACGCATGCACCAGCTGATCCAGGTACCCCTTCTCAATTAGCACACCGCCCCCAATGTCAACCTGCGAGCAGAAAATAAAACCGAAACTGTTGAACCAACATGAACTCCAGGATTGAGACAATGAAGAGTTTGAGTACCCATGAACAATTTCTCAGAATATTACGGTAATTCATTTACAGATTTTGGCATTGATCCACTAAAAATTCTTTTCGAATAGATTTAATTTAAATGTATATTTTTAGTTTTTATGGGTGAACATGCATACCTCAACATGCTTTCGGCTTGTTTAAACAAGCATTTCAAGAATTCATTAAAGTGTTTGCCAAGTGCCCACTGCAGTACACCGTGGGTGTATTGCTTTGTGGTAAAAAGGCCAAAAAAAAACCATTTGGGTGCTGTTAGGTCAATCTGGATGAAAGGTTATGTGGCTAAAATAGTCAGATGGCTGTAATGCACACAAAGTAGGCAGTACGATGCCTTGCCCTGACTCATGCAACTATCCATAAAAAACTGACCTTTTTTTGACCTTTTTTTAGCACCCGATTCAGCAAAATAAAATGAGCAGACTGTTATTGATTTTTTAAATTATTTAAATTGAAAAGAGTGAACCCTAGTTACAACTACGCCAATTTGCTCCTTCATTTTTTCATTGGCTAGCAGTGCACGAGGGTCATACGTGAAATGTGGTTTACGGCGTGGTGCTAGCAGGAACTTTTTGTGTGGCTGGTGTTCTTTCTGCAGGATTGTGGGTTTGCGAATGCCTTGTCGTAAGGAGTACCCAGCATTGTTTTTGGTTCGAAATTCCGCACTGCGCTGTTCACGCCTCCTACAACCACAGACACGAAGCAGACTGCACGATGAATGCTAGCACAGCGAGCTAGCACAGCGAGCACAGCGTGACAATTGGACAGGTGCGGACAGCAGCTCAGATAAGGTAATTTTGCACTGTCTGTGTCATCTCCGCGCACTGATTGCCTTATTTTTTTTTTTCATTGCTTCAAATGACTGTGGCTCGAATAAGGAAAATTTATGCACTTAAAGCTGCAACGATATTTCATGTGGTGGTGGCGTGTGATAAGAGGCACTGTTTTTACTGTGCCCCCCCAGGCATGCTGCGCACTTCTTGAGGAGTACGAGAGTTTGAGAGGTGCTCTAGTGACAGTGTTCTGGTATGTTGAGCGCATGACCATCCTCCGCCTGAGCTTCCAATGCTGAGCGATTATGCACAGGATCTGGGTGGAAACGACTGCGAGGTAAGAGTGCAAAAAAATTACATACAGTGGCGGTGACAGAGATTCCACCTGGGGGACAAAGATTTTCAAGTGTTTTCTTTTCAATGTAGATGAAGCATAAATTATAATTGATTGATTCTCGGGTTTAATGCACCAACGCTACACAGACTGTGAGGTGAGCCATAGTAGAGGGCTCCGTATTAATTTTGACAACCTGCGCATCTTACATGCGCCGAAATCTCGACCACATGGGCATATTTTGCAGCAGACATGATAGACAAGAATTTCCATCCTGCACTAGGCGCCACCAATTCTTTCGGACTGCGGGGCGAGCAGACGACGCTGAGTCCCACGCTGTTGCTCCGTGCCATGCGTGAATATCAGACCTCCCGAACGGCATCGAAAATCGGTGTCATTTATTTGGCATTTCAGCAGCAACAAGTTTAGCAGTGCCTAAGGAGAACGTTTAATTCTTCCAAGAGGTGTCCCGTTCGCCCATCAATTCTGTTCCTAACCCGCTAAGGTGGCGGGCCAGTCCACACCACTTTGTCCTGACAGGCATTGCCTGTGAGGCCACGTTTCGTCCTGCCAGCAGGACGCCTGACCTTTTTATCCTCAATTGATGTTTATTTTCGGAATTCTGGGAAAATTGCCATCATTGCCTTTTACTTGGCGATGTTCAGAAGCTACTTGTCCGGGCAGGCGTGATTACGTCGTTACTGGCTGCACCAACAATCAGCGTAAGCGCAAAGTGCTCATGCAAGAACCGTGCGAAGTGCACCATGACAAAACAAGTGTCTGCATGTGCGGAGTCTATTGGCTGCACAAATTTCCTGCGGCGCTTGAGTGTCACCGTAAATGGGTCGTCGCGCTAAATCGCAGACTTAGAGCCTGGCAAATTTGCCAGAATGAGCCCGGTGGTACGCTGCTTTTGGAAGCGCTGTTTAATCACCCTCATGCTCAATCCTTATCGCACGTTTCTGTTCTTTGGAGGTATGTTTGGTCCGTTTCATCGACGGGAAGCCATCGAAAATCAACCAGACACTTATGCTGCAGCTTGGGTACGCGAAAAATTCTCAAGTAACCCTTGTGAAAACCGTGCTGATATTCGAATGTGATATTATAAATAATTAGCAACTTGAGAGTGGATGAAATGTTCCCTGACCTAGCGTATGGTGCTTGTTAGGAAAATTTAATGGTGAAGTACCGTCCCTGATTTAAAGACTGGTGCTACCTCGGCTATCCTCCAATCACTGAGAATAGTGCCTGTCATGAGAGACTGCGAAAAAAGTGCCGACAAAATCTAGACTGCGGTATGTACTTTTCGGTATAGTGTGATTAATAACAGCATGATCTGTAGTAGATAATATTGTAAGCTTACTTAAAATGGAAAGTAGCTCCACACCAGTTTGTATTGCAAATTCAAAACCATATCGAAAATCCTAAATGTTTGCTTGGCTTGATTACATACGGATACTTGCTTCAAAGTCAGTTCAATTTCTATTCTTGCACTTTACCCATTGGCCCCAGATTCGCTTCAATATCCCTGCTAAGTAATGACACACTCAAAATGCACAACACTGCTTCATGAAACTGTTTCAAATAACCAGGGGCTAGAGCACTGCTAACAGGTATACATTATGACAGGTTCCAACATGAAATAACTAACCTGAAAGTACATAATCAGTGGGTGCACTGATGTGGCAGCGGTGCCTGGACCGATGCGTTGAGCAAATGCGCTGGCTTCTGAACGGGTGGTCCAAGCGGCTAGATGATGGATGAAGGATTGACTATTCCTGGCGGCAAAGCGTACCCAGCACCAAGGAAAGGCCAGGCAGTACTTGGGTACAGCAGGTGCAGTGTCAGTTGGCCACGGAGGGCCCTGGCAAAGCCTTTGAAACTGGACTGAAAGCCAGCCAGCCAACCCGGACAGCCAGCAGCAGCACCTGAAAGTGCATAATCTGTGAGTGTGGTGGCACTTGATGAAATACAAGAAAAGCACACACAAACCACGAATGCTTACATTAAGCAGATTATTAATCGTTAATGAGTAACCTCCAAGGCCCTAATAAGAACATTCCCGCAACACCCAAACTGAAATTTAGGTCACAGTAATGTATTTATTAGGCACGCAGGTTCTGTGAGTGGGGTATGCCTGATATATGCAAAGCTCACTGCTATGCGAATTTGCATGGAACGCTTGCTAGCAGCCCATATGCATCCCTAGCTTTCAATCGGAACTGGTGTGTACTAGTTGAGGCTCCTCCATTTCAATGCCTAGCTTGCCTTTGCAAGTTCGATTCTCCAATATAAATAGAGTTGAGTGGGCAGGCGCCCCTGCGAGACCACGCGCGCGCATTTCACCTTCAATTTCCACGTATGTGAATGTGAGCTTCACGAGTACGGCACGCATACCACGACGCATATCGCGGCCCGAAGACCACGAGACGGGTCGCGACGGCGGCAGCCGGTCTCGCGAGCGTAATAGCTGCGAAGCGCACTGCACGGAATTAACAGTCGCCGCAAAGGCACTGTTTGAGAGACACATAACAAACAAACGCCCCGGTGTTTAAGAGCCTTGCGTGATGTCAAATAATTAGCTGCCGCGTTCTACAGCGCGAGCATCGCAACAAAGGTCTAGCTTCAGCGTAAATTGATGCTGACGGCTGCGGAAACGGTAGACTGGTAAATCCAAGGCGCCAAACAAGTATGCTATATCGCATAGGCTCTGAGAGCAAATGAGATGGGGGTCTACCGAATAACTGACCCATAAGCACCAGAACTCGTTCCGAACAATAACAGAAAAACAAAAAAATGCGTACTCACCCCAGCAGAAACGACGTTTCCCGCCTAAAATCCTTCTTCACGCTCGTCTTCCCCTTCAAGGACACCGACACTTTGTTCGGACGCAATGTCATCCACCTTTGACGCGCGATGATTGTTGAGGCGATGATCGTTCTTCCCGTTCCCGCGTGTTCAACACACGTGTAGGTTGGAAGGGCAATCATCACCCTATAAAGCTTTTATAACTATGATTTAAGCTTGAAATAGATAAAACTGAACAAATCGCCCCAGCTACCACTCCGCACAAAACCAACTCCATAAACAAACACACAAAAAGGGAGTGATAGTTGCCAGACTGCAATAGCAGCATTTCTGTGTTTGACAAAAATTGTGTTATTGGTAATTAACTTCCTGCTTTTAACGTATTAAAAGTATTTATAACTTGAATTTGAGGTTTTTAAACGCAAAAGCGAATAAAAGTAAACTAACTGACATATATACTTAAATTGTAAAGAAGGTTTTAAAGTTAGTTTTGGTTTTGTTTTCACGGCGGGTTTCTCTACAGAGGAGGTGCGAGAAAACGAACTACTTTGGGTTTAGGAAGAGGGTGGCAAACGTCGGTGTGATTGAAAGCAAGGAACAGGCGCTTACTATGGTTTTAAAAAAGAAGAGGTCATAAAACCTTCATCAGGAAAAAAAAAAAAACCTCAGACGAGGATTCGAACCACGGACCCTCAAAATAGTAACCGAAGACGTAACCACTCGGCCACACAGGCTTTTTTTTTTTTTTTTTTGTAACAGTAACTTTATTTACAAATATACATACAGGGCCAGATGAAGTGGTTACAGAGGTTTCAGAGAACAGTGTAACATCCTTTGCTCACACAGACAAATAATCGCGTTCGGGAACTGAACAAGCCAAGACAAGATTCAGCGTGTTTCGCCAGGGAAGTGGAAACTATTCGTAGACAGTGCCAGCAAACCCGCGCAGTGCTGGCGTGGTTCCTATTAGAAACACTTACAAATGGGCGATGGTGTCATTTTTTTACAGTATACGGTAATGTACTAGGGACGAGGGGTTGGGCGTAGAAGTCGTTAGTGGGCGGAAGTGGCCCATGGTGCTGTCCCGCTTCCGACCCTCAGATCAAGTCCCATCTCCTTTGCTGTTCTACCTTAAACTCCATGAGGGCTCGTGAGCCCCGCGCCAGTGAGTCGCGAAGTTCAGTGTCTGAATCGGGCCCGTCGAGGGCGGCCACTGCCCACTGCGCCTTCTGTACAAAGTGCCTCCACGCTGGCCGCGGGTTTTCGGCACATTCAACCACGTCGACTCTCGCCCTCCATAGCGAGTGGAGAACTATGACGTGGACGCAGTCACGGAGGAGCGGGTGCTCCGAGGCCGCCTCCAAGAACCTCAAGTTCATCCAGGTGAGCTGCCAGTACGTGTCGAAAGAGCACTGCAGCTCGTCCCAGAAATACGACGCCGTGTTGCACTCCAAAAAGACGTGCTCTGCCGTCTCCCTCCTTCCACACAACAAGCAGTTGGTCCCTCCAGGAAGAAAGAAGCCCCTCTCCCCCTGTCTTGCCTTAGTGGGTAGAACCCCTGTGTGAAAGCGGAAGAAGAAATCCTTCGAACCAGAAGGAATGGGGAGCTTCCGCACTCGCCGGAGGACGTCACTTTTCATGCGCCCAAGAGGTGGTGAGCGATACATGGGGGGTGGAAAGATCTGTTCCACCAGGTCCCAGTACAACTTCTTCGGGGCCACTGCGCACAGGTACTCCCAAGAGAACAGTCCCTGCAAAAGGTCCACCGCTGCCGCCACTTCTTTGTAAAAGCCCGTTGCCCGGTTACTATGTGTAAACTCCGCTGTTGTTGGCAGCCAAGGGGCCAAATGTGAGGAGCCTACGTTTTGCAGGGCCGCCCGAAGGAAACCGTCGCGACGATCCCGGAAGAACAAGACTACAGCTGACGTCTAAAATGATTATATAACTACGTAAGCCGGCAATGAAAATTGTCGTTTGTGTCTAGTCAATGCTGCATTTTTGGAATTCTGGCTGTTCTAACGCTTGTTTCTCACGCACCGATCTTGCAGACGAGGTCACATTGTTAGTACTCCGAGCGATTGAGCCGGAGCTCCCTTATTTGACTCAAGCAAAGCTATCGCAGGTCACCCGCGATCTTTCCTTCGCAAGCCACGGTAGCCACGAAGGAAATGGCATGCGCCGTTGGAATTGTGGCGTTGGTAACGCTTGTTTGTCACGCACCGATCTTGCAGACAAGCAACATCGCGCTAAAACTACAAGCGATGTAACTCCTGGCATGTAAGGCGCATACAGCAGCGAAAACCTCTGAGTTTGTAACAAGTTGGGGAAAATGCAAGGCAATATTAAAGAGACCGAAGCATGTGGTGGCGGCGACGTAATAAGTGCAACAAACAGGTACTGTGGGCGGCAGCGACGAGCGAAAAAGATGTAACATGGGCCGCCCCCGCCGGCCTGCGCAGAAATGGAAACACACAATCGAAAAAAACTGTCCGGCCGATTCAGTTTGTTGTTGACGAAGAGCAAGCGAGGCTTCAGCAACAAACGATTGTGCTTGCCGTGGTATGAGTCAAAGCATATCTTGACATCGTTGTCGCTGGTTGTCGTTATGCTATCGTCCGTCTAGAAGGGAAAAATCAGAACGCAAACGTTTTCGTCTAGCGTCTATACCAGATATAGACGCTGCTGTTTAATGATATCTGGAGACAAATTTTTAGCTGGTGGTGAAGCAGCGGATATTTTGTAGTATGGACAAGTGAATTTTATGGGTTAACTGAATGGCTGAAATTGAAATATGCACTCTAGAAACATTGATAAAACAACAGTATAAACAAGAATTTGAATTTTGTTCGATCACACTGAAAGTGCAAGTTATCAGAGTTTGTGCTGTACTTTATCTTGTGCTATATCTTGTACTTTGCATGCTTCCAATGCTGACAAGGCAGAACATATATTGTCTGCGAGATGTTACACAAAGCATCAGACATGACGCGCTGATTTGTGCGATATGTGACATGTTGTAAGAATACCTTGAAGACATGTTGCCGAACGTCTAGGACTCATCGTTGAAATCTTTATATCATGAACATGTTGTTGATCTTCGACATGTTGTTTGACTCTTTACGATATCAGACCTTTATAATCTTGCAGTATATCGACATCTAGTAGAAGTCCTTATCATTAAAGACATGTCGTTATACTTATTCGACAAGTCGTTGAAATCTTTGCGATATTGGACCTTCATGATGTTGAGGACAACGAAATGTCGTTGAATTCATAAGGTGTCGACAACATGCCGTAAAAGTTATGTGATTTTCGTTGAAATCTTTGTGATATTGAAGACATCTCGAAATCGTTATGATATCATGCATGTCGTATGGATATGTTGCCATATTTTCAGCTGGGATATACGTACCGGTACAAGAAAGCGCTGAGAGTTGCATTGTGAAAGCTGGCTATACCTGTACAAAATGCAACTTTCTTGAAAAATGCAACTTATTTAATACACTCACACTGCACAAAAATATGCTAAGATGCTGCCTAATTAGGCTCATACATCCAGGACAGTGGGTATTAAAGTTTTAGTGCACGTGGCTGTCCATGTCGAAGAAGCATGCAGATAGTATTTGGCATCAGTTGCTGATGACTTGCCCACAAATAATCACCATGAGTCACTGAAAATACAACAAAAAGTCAACAAGAACTCCACAATAGAAAAATCATTGTGCGGACCACAACGAAAATTCCGTTGTGTTCTCAATGTGTAAACTCAATGAACATTGAGTTTCACAAATAATCACCACGAGTCACTGAAAATACAACAAAAAGTCAACAAGAACTCCACAATAGAAAAAATCATTGCGCGGACCACAACGAAAATTCCGTTGTGTTCTCAATGTGTAAACTCAATGAACATTGAGTTTCTGTTGATTTTCCGTTGAATCAATGAGAACTCAATGAAACGTCAACAGAAATTCAGAACCCGTTTTTGTAAGGGTAGTCCTGCTTTAGGGGCGAAGCACCTTAGGGGATCGGACTGTCGGCGTCTCCTGTCGTCACTGTGAATCAAATTATGAAACGATGGTCAGAAAGCCAGTGTTGTAAGATAAGACCGGTTCAAAATAAGAAAACATGATTTAAAAGAATTTAAAAGAGAATAATAATCAGATTTAATTCCTGAAATAACAGAGGTTTGCTAGATTCAGCCTCAAAATTGGTTTCAAACACCACGTTTTCTCATGTAAAGCATACTTCCTAGCATTCTGCGGCGTGTGACACAAAGACAATTTACGGCCTGTGTGTCTCTAATTTAATTAATTGAATCCGGTTCAACGCGAGAGAGGGCGCCACCGCCTCAGCAAACGTTCGATTGATCCTCCATCCAGCGCTTCTCCGGCACCCACTCAGCGCGCGCCGTATGGCAAGACTTTGACGTGGATGTCAAAGGATGTCTTTACAGCAACGGCGCGCGTTGCTCCAGAAACGCTCTTTTCTGCGATGGACGCTTGCCAATTAGCAGCCATCTTGCTGTGGGAAACACCGGCGCACACTGCCCGCTTCACTCCTCCCGAGGTTTCACGTTGGTGGAGATGTCCCGGAATTTTTTTCTTTTTTTCTTTCAGTGCTAAGCACTTTGGCGGCTCCTGCTGTGGTTTGAAAACGGAGGAGGAAAGTGGGGCGAACGTGTGAGGCGAAGGGTGGTGTGCTGACCCCGTGCGATGATGATGATGCCTAACGGCTTCCCCTTTGTAACGGGGTGCAGCGGCCTTAGTGGCAACGCCACTGTACAATCACCTCGCCAAAAAATACAAAGAAATAAGTAAAAATAATATAAAAAGAAAAAGAAAATACCTTTACGAAATTTTTGTGCTAGTCTGACTTTGTCCGCATGTCTTCCCAGATTGTTCTCTGCTCTTTTACCACCAACATTCTAACCTTCGAGACGCTTATCGGTGCGTCGCATGGGGGATGTGTGAGGGGGAGGCAGCGGCACATGCTGGACGTTTGGAAATGCATGTGAGGTGGAACAGCCGGTTCTCCCACGAAGGGAGAGGGGCCGCCAGGTCTGCTGTTCTTCCAGCCTTGCACCGCAAGTGCAAGCTCCGCCAATTGGGCTTAAATCTCCTGATCATACCGGTCACTTAGCACGTACAGTACGTCCTCGGTGGCGTGAATACTTTCTTTAGGTGGCAGCAGCTGGTCGAGCTTGTGGTTAATCCCCTGCATCGAGGTGTTTATGTGTGTGCTCTCCCCACTAGCGAGATCTCCATTTTGTAGTGGTCGCACAGCCTGCGCACGCGTTCTCGAGGGTCTACAACTGCTCGAGCGCCAGGCCTTTCCGTATTAATCTCCATTTGCATTAAGCTCATTTTAAAAATGCTACTGCGCGAAGGGAAACAAGAACACGAGAAAAAGACGGGGCGAGGGCTGACTTCAAACTGAATTTATTATGTGGAAACTTGCACCTTTTATACGCAGCCAAGATGTTACTTTCAGAAAAAAAATGAAAGTTTTAATATCAACTCTCAACTCGCCCAAGAATACACCCTGCTGCCTTAAGCGTGGCATCAGAAATTCAAGCGCATTTCTGAGTGTGATATCTGGGAGCACGCTCACTAAGACACAGTACAATCTATAACAAACACACAGAGCATTGCAATGTCGGCGGCATTGCACATTCGTTCAGATACGGCTGTTGCATCCACAAGTAAGACACCCCAGCGTCACAGCCAACTTCCAACCATTTTCTTCGTAAAGGTGACAACTCTGTCTCTCTCTCTGTATCTGTGTGTGCGTGCGTGCGTACGTGCGCAGCTGTGACCAACGAAAAAACAATTGCGGGAATTCAGAGAATAGTCTGTAATGCGTATCATTGTTACGCTGCTTGTATACAAATATGACTTCTTTACAGCCAGATTTGGCTATGAGCAGCCAAACACGCTCGACTATTTTATTGTTTTGTAAGTTTTATTCTGTTTCTTCTCTCCAATGATGTAAACTTACACCCTTATAACGATTAAGTGTCTTTTTTTCGCAAGCCTGTATTTGTTCGCACATAAAAGGTATAGTACAAGGGTTGCACACACTCACTTCTTTTTTTTTGTATTTCCAAAGTTCTCTTCCGGGCGTACTTAATTTAGTGTTACTTTTTGAAGGACGTGCACAGTACGCATAATTTTGACTTCGTCAGTTATGTTTTGGAGAGTTTGTGTTTTCCTGTATTTTGTATTTCTTGGTTTAAAAAATTAACTTCGACCAATTATGTACATTTACGGTATTACGAAGATGAAATGTGTTACTTCCACCAAATATTCCTTTTCATGAAAATTCAGGGCTCTACACGGTACAAGCTGGGGGGGGGGGGGGGGTACTAGGCAAACAATGCTACGCATTAAAACATTGTTTTGGGTTGAGCTAAGTTTCCAGACCATATTCTATGGTTTTCCAGAAACCACATATAAAGCTCGCATATTGAATCATTAAGTAGTACCACCAAAATTTACCAGATAAAAATAGTGTTGTGGCTTGGTTCCAGCGCGAGAAGTCTTAATTAGCAGTACTTACAGTATGTGCCCCCGGGCAGTACTTACGGTATATGCCCCCGGGCACCTTTTTATTTTTCTCTTTCTCAGTGGGCCACTGTGCCCGGCGCGTAGAAATTCTAAGTTCGAAGATCCAGAGCCCCGTTAATCCCCCGCCGTGTATTTAAAGGCGAACTCAGAAAGCAGGAAAACATTCGCGTTCGCAAAGCTCCCTGGACCCATCTCAGTCTCCGCCGCGGGAAGAAAATAAGCTGCGTGTTTACAGAACAATGTTACGGTATGTGCCCCCAGACAACTTTTTATTTTCCTCTTTCTTAGTGGGTCACTGGGCACCGGCGCGTAGGAATTCTAATTTCAAAGCTTCCAGAGCCAGGTTAATCCCCCGCCACGTATTTATGCCGCCGCGTATTTGCGTGTCTATGCCACCGCTGCACCGCCGGGCTGTCTAGCGGTGGCGTAGAGGCAGAGCGTAGAGGTAGAGCATCCGCCTCGCGTGCGGAAAAACCGTGGTTTGAATCCAGGTGTTGGACAATTCCCACCAGTTAAAAAAAAAAAAACACGCAAATTTGGAATTGCAGATGGGGCTTGGGGTGCGGCCTTACCCCGGCGAGCATTGCCGTTAACTCACTCCCTCATCAGAGCAGGATTGGCCACCGTGGTGTAGCAACGGCCACAACCTCCCATGAATACGCCAATTAACGCATGGCCCTCAGTCTCCAGTGGCTGCGAATCAACTGACCACGGCGGTGGTCAGACCTGTGACGCAGCAGAGGGTGCTAAGAATACCTTGACCCGGACAGGCCGCCGTTGGAATCTGAACCTGGCAACGTTTAACCCGAGAACCTTATCTAGTGAAGCGAGTCTAGAGGTGTTGTTCGAGGAATTAAAGGGCATCAAATGGGATGTCATAGGGCTTAGCGAGGTTAGGAGAACAGGTGAAGCCTTTACGGTGCTGAAAAATGGACACGTCCTATGTTACCGTAGTCTATAGGACAGAAGAGGACTGGGAGTGGGATTTGTAGTCAACAAAAGCATAGCTGGCAACATAGAAGAATACTACAGCAGTAACGAAAGGGAAGCAGGTCTTGTAATTAGGCTGAATAAGAGGTACAAGCTCAAGGTGGTACAGGGCTATGCCCCCACATCCAGCCACGAGACCGGGTAGTGGAGCGCTTCTATGAAGATGTGGAATCGGCAATGGCTAAAGTAAAAACACAGTATACCGCAGTTATGGGGGACTTCAATGCTAAAGTAAGCAAGAATCAGGCTGGAGACAAGGCTGTTTGGAAAAACTGGCAAACCTATATACGCAATGCCTAATTACAGCAAGTGTACCGGAATCTTGGAAGAACGCGAACATCATCCTTATCCATTAGAAAGGTGACATGAAGGACTTGAAAAATTACAGGCCGATCATCTTACTGTCAGTCGTCTACATGGTACTTACCAAGGTAATCGCTAACGGAATTTCTGGAAACTTAAATTTCAGTCAACCTAAAGACCAAGCACGGTTCTGTAAAGGCTATTCAACAATGTACCATATTCACACTATCAATCAAGTGATAGGGAAGTGCGCTGAGTATACTGAATCCCTATATATAGCCTTCAAAGATTATGAGAAAGCATTTGACTCCGTCGAAACCCTAGCAGTCATTCAGGCATTACGGAACCAGGTGGTAGATAAGCATTATGTAAAAATACTAGAGAATATCTCCAATTGGTCCACAGCTACCATCATACTTCATAAGGAGGGCAGTAAAATACCTATAAGGAAGGGTGTCAGACAAGGAGACACAATCTCTCCAATGTTATTCACAGCATGTTTACAAGAAGTATTCAGAACGTTGGATTGGGAACAGGTGGGAGTAAGGGTTTATGGAGAATACCTCAGTAACCTCAGATTTGCTGATGACGTTGTCTTGCTAAGTAATTCGGGGGACGAATTACAAAGCATGCTTTCCGCACTGGACGAACAGAGTAGAACCAAGGGCCTGAAAATTAATATGCAGAAAACTAAAGTAATGATTAATAAACTCGGGACAGCACAGCAGTTTGGGATAGGGGGCGAGGTAGTGGAAGTGGTAAAAGAATCTATCTACTTAGGCCAAGTTGTGACCCCAGATCCCAACCATGAGGCAGAGATAATCAGAAGGATCAGAATGGGGTGGAGTGCATACTGCAGACATATTCAGATAATGAATTGCAGCCTGCCATTGTCCCTGAAGAAGAAAGTGTATGACAGCTGCATCTTACCTTTACTCCCTACGGTTAAGGGACAAGAAGACAGTGGAGTTGGTCAGGGAACAAACGCGTGTTAAACACATACTAGTAGAAATTAAGAAGAAGAAATAGACGTGGGCAGGGCATGTAATGCGAAGGCAAGATAACCGCTGGTCATTAAGGGTAACAGAGTGGATCCTTAGAGAAGGCAAGCGTAGCAGGGGGCGGCAGAAAGTTAGATGGGCAGATGAGATCAAGAAGTTTGCGGGGATAAATTGGTCACAGTTGGCACAGGACCGAGGTAATTGGCGAATAATGGGAGAGGCCTTTGCCCTGCAGTGGGCTAGATAGGATGGTGATGATGATGATGATGTCTTACAGGTTTTATTCTGGCACGAGAAGGAGACGAAGAAGTGGACGATTTCACATAGCACCATGCTTGCCATCCTTCGGAGATGGGCAAGCATTTCAAACTGTTCGCGTGCGAATAAATTTAAAACATTCGCTTAGGTGTGCGCGCATCAGCAACCGAAAAAATGTATTTCCGCGCTTTAGCGCAGCACATCGCGATGTGTCCCGTTCGTCCGTACAAGTGAGGCTCAGTTGAGTGCAAAAACTCAGCTTCTCCGAGAGCCAAAGTTTTCATTGCTGAAACAGTGCACTGCCGGAGCCGCTGCCGAGATGCGACGAGCGGCCCACGGAAGAGTTGACGGCCGCAGCACCGCCGCGCAAAATCTGCGTGCGTGAGGTTACCGGCGACGGCGACGCTCGCATGACTCTTTCGACGGCCCGTCCGCGCCAGACGCGGCCGCTGCTCGCGGAGCGCACCGGAGCGTTTCCGCAAGGCGCTTACCCGCCATGATCCGAGTGGCGCTTTGCGAGGCGCGTGACCGTTGTAGAGAGCTCGTGCACTGTAGCGCCGCGCCATTTTTATCTCCAGTGAAAGAGGCCGTGCATAATTTCACGTTTCGGGAGCATCGCCAAAGGCTCCTGCGTTCTGATCTGGAGAAAAATCAGATACGCAGGGTTGAAATCATCATGACGAGCCGATCATCTATTTGCCTTGTGGCGAAAGGAACGACTGCACCAGGCGTCCTGCTATTAAGATGCAAACTAAACGACTGCCCCAGCCGCAAACTATGGAGCCAGCTCGCGGTGGCTGCGCTCGTGCGAGATTCATTCTCCTTATTACGAAACCTACTCCCGCGGCCCCCAAGTTCCTCTGGGGATTGCTTCGAGATAAGAGCGCCGCTGTAGTGGATGCCGTTTCTTCCGTCCCGATGGCAGGCAAAGGGCAATCCAATGACGCAGGGAACAAGGTCGCACAACACTGTCGCATTCGGGGAAGAGCTGAAGAAGGTGGCCTGGATTTCAGATGTCAGGCGGCCAATCGTCCTGTACAAGCACATACAAGCACTTGGAGCTTGGCTAGCGGCTCCGCTGCCACCTCCGGCGCGAATCGAAGCAGCAGGAAGCACCTGTTTCCAGTGATGGCAAAAACGGTCGTTGACGGCTTTACTCGACCGTGCTCATCAGCGCCACTCGCTGCCAATCGAATATGGTTCTGAAAGAGCGAGTTTGTGCGGCAGCACGCGTTGCGTATGCCTAGCCGGAAATGCGCTAGAGACAGGGGCATGGTTCAGCAGCGTCTGCAGAAAGGTAAGTTTGGGGTCGCCCATTTATCATCGATTCGACTTCGCACAGCGTCGTGTGCAGCTCTTCCCCAGTGCCGCAACCGCGCCCGAGAATTCGACTCAGTGTTGGTGAGCCTGATCACGCGTTTCCTCCAACCAGCCAACCACGGAGCGAAGCTTTCAGCCTCCTACTAAAGTCGTCGGTAGTCCACCCAAAACGCTCTGCCGGGAAGCTGTCTTTATCTTATGATGATGATGATAATAATGATGATTATGACGACGACCATGGTGAAATGAAGAAAAATTAAAATACTTACCATGTAATTAGAAAACACTGCACTAAGTTACCGTGGATGAAGGACAGCGAGACACGAGATGCATGCATAAGGAAGAGCAACTATGAACTGGCTTTATTTTCCGACACTTTCGGAAAACATGTGAACGTAAACAAAGAAAGATAAAACACACAAAACCACCACGCAGAAAACTACGTCTGTGTTCAATTCTTGATAGCCACCTCATTTCCTCGTGGCCGCGCTCAGAGCTCCTAACACGCGCTCGCCTCCCCCTCTGTCTCGTTCGCACCCACACGAGCTCGGTGCGCCTGTCTGCAAAGGTTCAATTTCCTCGTTCCTGAGAAGCACTGATGGCTGGCTCACGCATGCGCTATAGCTACCCGATTCCATACTAAAGGCTTCTGTCACTTCTCTGGTCGTTCTGCTGTGGGAGCGCGCGAACATTGTTGTCCCTTCGAACGGTGGTTGGCATTTGAATTTCCAAATGACCAGGCGATTGTAGCTTCAAACATTTGTTCTTCTGCTCCTGCTGCCGCTCTTTGAGGCACCTGGAAGTTTGTCCTGTATACGACCTCCCATAGGTCAACGAAATTTTGTAGACAATTTGTGTACACCATCCCGTTGTCCTGCAGATCGAGATGCGGGGGGCAGACGGGGAGGTACATAAATTATCGGCTCCGTGAGCTCGCCAATGTTCTGGCAAGCGGCATGTCGCGCCATTTGTTCGGACAGTGTGGCATCATAGCCAGAAATCAGGAACCGGGTAACCCGGGAGATCATAGAGGCAGTCGCGATCGCACGTGTGAGCGCGTCTTCTCGGTCCCTCGCGGGAAATTTATGACACAAGCTAAACGTGCCCTAAAAGTGTACCAAGGCGCAGGGAAGGGAAGCTTGCATTCGAAGGATATAATATTTGGGTGTGTTTAACAAGTGATACATGAATAATCAATTGAGTTCAAAGCTGGGCTTTGCGCAGTGTGTCACTTCTGGTGTGGCGTCGTCTTTGTGAGCACGTGAACATTCGATATGAAATAGAGTAGCGTACATTCCATAAAACAATGTAGAAAAAAAGTATTGAGACCTGTGGGAGAGCATGTGCAGGCAGCTGAGAAGATTGCATAATGATGGGGTTTCAGTGCACTGGGAGCCGAGTTTGGGGTCTAACGCTTTGCCTGGGCTACGAGGGGCGCCGTAGTGAAGGGCTACGGGTCAATTTCGCCCACCTGACGGGGATCTTAACGTGCTCTGGAAGTCGAGTGCAAGCGTCGAAGGGGCACCTACGAAGGATGTAACGAAGCGCTCGCCTTCACACTGCGCCAGATATGGCAGGTGTATGCGCGTGGTCATCTTAGCCTCAGCATGGAGGATTAGTGCTAGCTTAGATTTATTAAAATGTTTTAAAATGAGACAGATTTGTGATAGCCGTGCTTACGTATTGCATCACCTAATAATGATTTTGTAGGAGATACATTAGCTGAGAAGAACTTCTTACTGGGCTAGTAGGGGAATAGATGCCATGATTTGAAGCGCAACAAAAACACACGGTGAAGAACAGAGTAGACGATACAGGCGCTAAATTCCAACTATTTTATTCGGCTACGAATGTGCTTATATTCCCTAAGAAAAGAGAGGGCGAGAAAGAAGGATAGTACACATACACACATGATAATAAAACCAGATATGTTTACATCACGTTTTTCAGAGACACCATTTCGCTACAGTACAAAGCAATCGAGGTATCACTTACACAGTCATCCGCTCTCTCCCTGATATAAAACGCTTCAGTTAATTCCCTCATAGCACCCGCCGCGGTGCCTCAGTGGCTACGGCGTTGCGCTGCTGAGCACGAGGTCGCGGGTTCGATTCCCCGCCGCGGCGGCCGCTTTTCTGATGGAGGCGAAAAGCAAAAACGCCCGTGTGTACGAGATTTCGGCGCACGATAAAGATCCCCAGGTGGTCAAAATTAATCCGGAGCCCTCCACTACGGCGCGCCTCATCGCCTGCGTTGCGTCGGCGCGTTAAACCCCACAATCAATCAAATTCCCTCATAGCCCTTTTCTTGCTTTTGTTTAGTATTATTATCTCTTTGAACCGTGATTCACAACCGCAGGCACGAGAGTCAGTGGGAAAGTGTGCTCCGTTAACTTTTCCAAGGGACAATTCATGCTCCCTGGCTCTCTCGTTGACGCACCGGCCCGTTTGGCCAAGTTAAGACCTTCCTTAAGATAGCGGGATTTCATAAAAAAAAAACGACTACACAGTTGACATAGCGATTTGCGTGTTTTTTCCCACATGCCTTCTTCCTGCGTTCACCCGATATGCGCGAGCGCAGGCGCGCAAGTTTACACGGGGAAGAGAACGCAAGGTTGATCCCGTAGCTTTCAGCGACCTTGGGACACTGTGCATATACGGCATGACATCCGTTTTCTGCGGACGGGAGGTATCTTTGGCCTTCTTCTCTCCTCTCACTTTTTTGAGCAGTGTCTTTTCCACAGCGACGACGACAGTGCCAGGGAAACCGGCCGAGTGAAGCCTACCAATCTGATTGAAAAAACTGTCCTGCATCTTGTGTGCACACCATTTTTGTTATGCAGATTCCAAAGTCAGGGGAGCGATTGCCCTTTTCACTGTTTTCGAATGCGCCGATTCATAGGGCAGCAGTTCTTTTTGAGCGCGTGGATTGTACCGCCAACAAACATGGTGTTAAAAAAACTTCATGGTAATGTCTAAAAACTGCAATTCACTTTCAACAGGTACTTCGTGGGTAAAAGCTATGCCTTTTAAAAGCTCTAAATCTAAAAAGCTCTAAAATCTTCCCTACCGTGGCAAGGTGCGCTTCCGGGATTAGTTTCTTTAATATCACTAAAAAGTCATCAACATATCTAAAAACGGCAAGAACAAGATTAGAGTCAAGGGCATCAATAATGGTTCGGTCTAGACTGCTTAAAAAGAAGTTGCACAGAACCGGCGCGACACAGGACCCGATACAAATGCCATGACGTTGTAGGCAATGCTTTCCGTCAGATGAAATAAAGGTGGAATTAATATAAAACTCCAGCAGTATTATACAGTTTGCAACCGACATTCCAGTGGAATTTCAGAACTGCACCCCTCCACTCTAATCGATGCAGGACTGTACAGAAGCGAGCAAATGTTCATGCGGTATAGAGTTGTACAGGTCTGTCACGTCACCCGAAAGCCTAACCCAACTTAAAAGCCAGCAAGGACAACAAACTAATTGTGTTTTTTTCCGCAAAGACTGATAAGTCGGGGACACCATTTAGGACTATTGTCAGTGAAAGAGAGTCCTGGCAGCAAGAAATGAGCCGGTTTCTCCAGAAACACCTGAACTCTGTGCACATTGATGACCCTTTTGCTACTAGAAACAGTGTTGATGACTTTGTTGAAAGATAACCATTCAGTTGGGTTAGGCTTTTCGGTTGACGTGACAGACCTGTACTACTCCATTCCGCATGAATATTTTCTCGCTTCTGTACAGTCCTGCATCGATGAGAGTGGAGCGGTGCAGTTCCGAAATTCCACTGGAATGTCGGTTGCAAACTTGATGGTACTGCTCGAGTTTTATCTGAATTCCACTGTTATTTCTTTCGACGGATAGCATTACCTACAACGTCATGTTATTTGTATCGGGTCCTATGTCGCGCCGGTTCTGTGTAACTTCTTTTTAAGCAGTCTAGACCGAAACATTAATGATTCCCTTGACTCTAATCTTGTTCTTGCCGTTTTTAGATATGTTGATGACTTTTTAGTGATTTTAAAGTAACTAATCCCGGAAGTGCACCTTGCAATGGTAGGGAAGATTTCAGAGCTTTTTAATCGACATGGGAAAGGCCGGCCTAGCTTTTATCCACGAAGTACCTGTTGAAAATGAATTGCAGTTTTTAGACATTACCATGAGGTTTCCTGAAGACCATGTTTGTTGGTGGTACAATCTACGCGCACAAAAAGAACTGCTGCCCTATTAATCGGCGCATTTGAAAACAGTGAAAATGGCCATCGCTTCACTGACTCTGGAATCTGCATTATAAAAAAAATTGGCCGCATATCTGCTCGTTTCGTTGCAAATGACGTCAAAAGACGATAGTCTTTATCGGCTTTTGCGAAGTAAATGCCTCCCTTCGCTTTACCGCTCACCTCTCATGTTGTTCCTCTTGCGTCGCGCTCCTCCCAAGGTAAAGACGCCAAATGTTTCCTTAAATCATTTTAAATTTCCCGCGTTCCACTGCTCCAAACCGGGTGTCTCGATGCGAACGCTGCCGTACGGCGAAGACGCGCGGTAATCGAGGCACCCTACTTCAATGTTTATAGAACCGTGTTTCCCTACTCCACGTGCGTTGCAAGCAGAACGTGGAAACTATCTAGTGGAACTTTGCGTAACTGTTGCCGGTTGATTTCTTAAAATGGCGCCAGAAGCTATAGTGGCGCGGGCGACAGCAGGCGATGGCGGAGTGAATTCTTTTTCTGCAGTTGATGAAGTATTTAATTTCGCAAAAATCAAGCATGTTTGAATTTTTATAAAGGAACACTGCAAATATCACTTCTGTATTGATTTGTTGTCTCATATTTGCGTAATGTCTTGTTCTTCTTCAACAATGTTGACAAGTATGAACACCGGACCAAGACGGGTAGATTTAGCTGTGACTATATAAGACTATTGCGCAGGCATTGGTTTGCTTTGGCCGGGTGGCTGAATCGAGTCACAGACAGACAGATGGACAGACATACAGACATACAGACAGACCAAACTTTCTGGGTTTAAGTAGCCCAAGAAAGACTATCGTCTTTAAAATCGTGTGCTCACAAGATGCAGGACAGTTTTTCAATCACATTGGCAGGCTTCAATGGGCCGCTTTCTCTGGCACTGTCGTCGTCGCTGTGGGAAAGACGTTGCTCAAAAAAGAGAAACGAGAGAAGAAGGCCAAAGAAAACGGATATCATGCCGTATACACACTGAGTGTCCCACAACACAAAAAAGGTCGCCGAAAGATACGGGATCAACCTTGCGTTCTCTGCCCAATGTAAACTTGCGCGCCTGTGTTCACGCATATCGGGTGAACGCAGGCAGAAGGCTTGTGGGAAAAAACACGCAAATCGCTAAGTCGACTGTGCTGTCGGTGTTGTAAACGAAATCCCGCTATCTTGCGGACGGTCTTACGTTGGCCAAACGGGCCGGTGCGTCAACGAGAGAGCCAGGTAACATGAATTGTCGCTTGGTAAAGATAACGGAGCACATTTGCCCACCCACTCTCGTGCCTGCGGTTGTGAGCCACGGTTCAAAAAGATAAGAATACTAAACAAAAGCAAGAACGGGGCTGCGATGGAATTAGCTGAAGCGTTTTATATCAGGCAGAGAGCGGATGAGTGTTTAAGTGATACCTCGATTGCTCTGTGCAGTAGCGAAATGGTTTTTTTTTGAAAAAGTCGATGTAAACATATCTGGTTTTGTTATCATGTGTGTATGTGTACGATCCTTCTTTCTCGCCCTCTCTTTTCCTAGAGAATATAAGGACACGCGAAGCCGAATAAAATATTGCAAGCTAGCGCCTGTCTCGTATACTCTGTTCTTCGCCGTGTGTTTTTGTTGCGCTTCAAATCATGAGATAAATTAGGTCGTTCATGCGTCCCCACGAAGCCGTTAAAACAAACGTCCACTCGAGGCTCGCAAGGCATCGGGAGAGAACATTCTTTGTTACTTCCATGCGGAAGCAATATTTTATTTCCAGTGCGGCTTTTCTCGTAATGTCACCAACAGGTGTCAAGTGTACAGTTGGGAGAGGTGGATCCAGGAAGTTCGGCGCGTAACAGGCAACCATAGACAGATGCGGAAAGGCGCTGGGCATTTGCTCGCTACATTTAATGCGCCGCTGGTTTGAGCCACCCTCCGACGGATTTGTCACGCACGCACCTAAGTCCCCCAGCGCCCAAAGAGGAAATAAAAAACCTCGTATGGGTTTGCGTGGGAATTGAACTCGCGTCTCCAGACTAGGAGCCGAGTGCTTTGCCACACGCTCTCCCGGCACCGTGTGGCCCGCGGAAGTTGGCCTTCCCTGTACAGGAATTGGAAGTCTCTCTGCGGCCTTCTCAGAATTAGATGCCGCTATTCGGCATCTACTGAGGTGTTATCTTCTATACGCATGGGCCACACGGGTGATTGGTGTGTGCGCGAAGCCCTGGAACGTACGGTTACTTCTTATAAAGTTATCGAAGCAGGGCGCCAAATCAAGATGCATAGCCTGAGTAACGCTCAGTGCCAAAACACATTTTGGGCATAACAGAATTCTCCCAACTGGCATCGCATCAAATATGTCCCGCGCGTGCACTGTTGGCATCGCGTATCTTTTACTCGAAAAATCTCCCGTGACGACTATTGACAAATTGTGGGGGTCTACGTGCTCCTTGTCTGAGCAGTAGAAAGTGGCCTTAATGTTTCTGCCGATCACTGAAAGCCCCGCTACCACGCGTACGAAAGGGCGATGAGCTTCTCCAGTGAAATGGGCACTATCGAAGAGACGACCGGTTGTTGGGCGCCCTGCAATATGTCGCGCACCAGGTGCGCATGCCACTTTCATGGTGGCGCTGGGCACGTGCGGGTTGAGCATCTCTGAAGGTCAGTGTGACGGCTGCGTATTGGCCGTGTGTGCAACGTCCGTCCTAATGCCGGTGGCATGCTCACCCCTCTGAAGTCGTACTGACTAGCTACGTGGGAGCGTTGGAAGTTGCACTCATAAATAGCGCAACGCACCCACCGCGAGCTCTGCTATAAGCCGGCCCAACTTACCCGGTAAAGTGGTATGAGTGGTAGCATTTTTCGAGTGAGTCGCTGACCGTTCTGTCGTGAGGCTGCTGAAAGAATGGCCCGCGCTGCGAAAGGACCCCAGCTTCGCGTCTACGTTCCACCCCTTTCTGTTAACTGGGAGGGTCACAATTTGCCCCTATTGCGGCAACTGGCAGCGAAGAAAAGGACGGCATGCAGTAGTCCACTAGCGACCACGGTTCTTCCTAGAGGACGGATTTTTAGCTAACACACCGTCGGAGATAGTGGCGAAAGATGGAAGAGCTCCGACCGTCGAGCCAGGAAGGCAGCGAGGAAGGCAGCGACTTATTAAGTGAACGAAATAAAGTTTAATTCATGGGGAGAATTGGAGGGAACAGAATGTGCGGCACTACTCTTCGTCACGGAGCAAGCATCTTATTCTTGCTCCGTGTCCTTCGTGGCCGCTAGTACGAACAAATCTGTCGTGCCTCAAAAACAGCTGCAATGCGATTACACCAATGGCCTCCCACGCATAGAGGTCGTGAACAAGTCGCTGGAAAGCGTGCATGTGCACGAGTACGGCTTCACCGTCTCCGGCCCCGTTACCCTCAGCAACCTCCCATTCCCCAGACTGCAATGTCACGGCCGCGCAAAAAGAGATCGCATGGAGCTGGCCACGACATGTGCGGGCAGACGGGCAACGTACATGCAGCTGAGTACTCCAACCAACATACGCTACTCCAAAACTCCAACATTCCAGACTCCAGAGCTGCCATTGCCTTTGTAAGGCCCAAGGCCACCACCCATGGTGCACTGAACGGAACAACACGCGATTCTACGTATTCTACAGTTAAAGAGCAAAACTTGCGGGGCAGAGGTCGGCGTACCTGGACAGCTCACTCTGGTGAACCCGAGCAGGGGTGAAGCAAACACGGGGTTCTGGTATTTGACACCCGCACAGCAGTCACACGATTATCATACCCACCTGCAGAAGTGTAGGAGAATGTAGTAAACGCTCGTAACCAGATTAGAATAAAAGGTAGGCAGACGTTAGATATGGGCAGGGCTTTGCTGGCGGGTGTGGTTAGCAGGTGTCATAATTCGTCGATAGAGGTACCACAAGGGGCGCTATATTCTTCTGATAGGGAGCCCATCATACGTATTTTGTGGCTGCTGCCGTTATTTCTCCATGGAAATAAATCACTAATTTTTTATGGATGGAGTGATTGATTGAGTTTGAGAATCAGTCATCCAGTGAGTGAGTGAAAGAAGAAGTGAACGTTAGTCAAACATCCGTTTACCCTCAATGGCATCATTTTGGGAGAGTCGATACTCTACGTAACGATGGCGAACAGGTAACATCACGAGGCCGCTACGCCGTAAGCTATGGTTACCAGCTGCATGCCACCCACTCGACGACGTTCTCGTGCATTGGAGCATGACGAAAGGGGGAGCTTATTTGTTAATTAGATACAGCGTTAAAGCTACTGCTATGGCTTGTTTCAGGAAGCAAAAAAAATGGGCGGGCCATCCTAATCTGTGCAGGTGGATGACCAGCGAAGCTTGAGTTCGGACTGTACGCGGCGTCTAATGGGGCCGTGAAACGCAAAAAAAATTAACGAATGGCTGACACAGAAGCACAGGCGCTGCTTCGTAATAAAACGTTGTTATTCGCACGACACATATATACAGTGAAATCTCGTTGTTACGTTTTTCACAGGAACCAGAAAATAAAACGTATAATGAGAAAGTCGTATTATCCAGAGATTATAAACTGGAGGGAATTACGCATACTCCGTCACCAACTCACTTTAATTGAGCAATATTGAAGAAGCTGGTCAATTTGTGCGGCACTTTCTTTTTTTCAACGTCCAGGACTAAATTATCGTGAAACGTAGCAAAAAAGCAGAAGGTGCGGGTATTTTTCGCTTCGCTGGACACTATTTTGTACGACAATTCGTGTCGTGCCTATTCAAGTGGAGCCAGCCGCCGGACGCTTGGAAGTCTTAAGTGCGGCAGAAGTGCGGGAATGTGTCAACCTTTTCGCGTAGAACTGACCCTTCAACGTTCACTCCTGCCGCGGTAAGTTCCTTGAAGCATGTATAGAAGAAAGCCTTCCGGTGTGATTATGATACATTTCGCAAGATGGCGCAGTGTATGTCCTGACGTAACATCATCACTGGGCAAAGCAGCCATGCCTGGCAGCGATACTTTTGCAGCAGAACAGGCATCACCGCGGCCTCAGCGGCTCTGCAACGTACAGATCGTGCCTCGCTGGAATGCGGTTTGAGCTAGTATAGCGAAGAATAAACGCTAGATTTCTAAAAATGTCGGTCAAAATCCACTTTGGCGGTCGTATTATCCAACTTCCGACAAAAATGTGATCGTAATGAACGCACAAAAATGGAATATTTCTAAGGGACGCCGGCCGGGAATGAAAAGAAAAACGTGTTATGCCGAAAAACGTAGTATGCCGAATCGTATCCACGAGGTTCCACTGTACATAAAAAACCACAATTGCAAAAGTTCACCGCTCTACTGCACAGTATGCAAGCACGCACCAGTTCATACCAGGCTATATGATGTATGTAAAGACTCCGCCACCAAAAGAAGGGAGGTCATGCTAGCGCGTTCGGCATTGAGTTTCTGGAGCCTCCCGCGCGCGCTGATGGGCGTCCTGCGACAACCGAGCACGCGGATCGAGCGCAGGTTTGCAGCCGCAGTCGGGGCAAGGAACGGTGTGCGCGCGCCTTCAGTGCGACGCCATATGCTGCGTTCGCTGTTCAGTGCATGTTCGAATGCTGCGTCTTTGTGACGTAACCTCCCGCGAAGCAATAAAAGGTGGACAGTTTTAAATGCGAATGCATTTATTAGCCGGGGGTTGTCTTGCTCCGTTGGCCGGCGTGCGCCTGCATTCCTCCAGCGCGAGCGCACGTGAGCGCGCGCCTCGTAGTTCTGCCTTCGTCGTCGTCGTCGTCGTAAATGCGAATGCATTTCTTAGTCGGGGGTTCACACAATGCAACGTCAGCATTACGCCTCTCCCTGGCGGTGACGTCACTGCAGTTGCTTCCACGTCATCATCATCGGTTGGAGAAGAAGAAGAAGACAAGTCTGCGAAGCGCAGAGCGCGTAATGCCGAAAGCGTAACGCTTCGGGTTCTTTGGAACGAGTTTGGAAGAGGAGGTGATTAGAACGGTGACGCCATCATCGCGGTCTGTGACGACAACCCTCGTCTGGCGCCGTTCAGGTCGTACCTGGTGTGTGCCTCGTGCCGCGAGCCTCTGGTCAACGGGCGCGTTCCTTCGATGAGCGTGAGTTTCGGCTACCGGTACCCTCCTTGTCCGGCGCACCTTCCCATTACTGCCTGCCACCATGGAAATTCCCCCATGGCTATGGCTATGGGTGGCTATGGGGCGCACCTTCCCATTACTGCTTGCTATGGAAAGTGTGCGCGTGCGCTCCAAACCCTCTGACCCCATAGTCTTGGTTGGCGACTTCAACGTTGACGTGCGCAAGAAGAGTGGCGAGTGGCTGGTCGAGTACATGCAGACCAGGCACTCTATGCATTGTCTCTCTGCCGGCTTCGACACGTGCCCCACTACCATTCACGGGAGTTGCATTGATCTGGTCTTTACGCGAAACTGTGACGCGCGTATGCTTCTCAAAGACCCTTTGACCATGCACTTTAGCGATCACAAGGCAGTGATTGTGGCCGTCAGGTACAACGATAACACAAACAGGTGCTGATGAATAAATGATTACGTTCACACTCTCGTCATTAATTACGCCATTACTCGCAACACACTCATCGGTGCACCCAATGCATTCGCATTTCTGCACGATTCCCTTCGGGGAGGTGCGGGGGAATTTTTTTTATGAAGGTAAGGTCAGGGGTGATGTCTCGGGATACCGAGCTTCTAATCCTGATAGGATGGGCAGGGTCAGTAATGAGGGTGTAGTTCAGCTCAAGCGCGTCTTGTGCCAGGTTTCTTCCCTTGGCGTTGCTCCTCGTGTAGCCCACGCTTGGTCCATGCTATCGAAGTGTGCTTGCGAGCTGTCGTGGTCGCCTTGTGTAGGATGGTCTGGAATCTTTGGAGTATTTGTGAAGGGTTGCGGTAAACGTTCAGGAGGAAGATGCTGCCCTTTCTGTGCCTGGTTGGGATGAGTTCTGTCAGGGTGGGTTCGGCCTTGGCGGACTTCAGTTAGCGTTTGGTGAAAGTCACTCCCTTTCTGACCAGGGCGCACAGGCCTCTGCCATCGGCCGGGATCACGTGCGCTGTGTAACCGGGAAGGAATGGTGCCTTCGTTAGCGTTTCTTGCAGTAGCAGCACGTCGGGTTTGCGTCGAGCGGGCTCTATGTGTTGTTGAAGTACTGCCCGTTTCCCTTGGAAGCCGCGACAGTTCCATTGCCATGCGGGTATGCTTGGTGGGCTGGAGGCCATGTTTGTCCGAGGTGAAAGTCGTTGGGCTGTGGCACTTGGGCACCTTGCTGCATCTGTGCGAAGATGGGGTGGCGCATCATTAGTTGCTGATTCTTTGCCAGGACGCTGTACCTGTTGGCTTGCTCTGAGAGTGTGGCTTGGATGGATTCGATGACGATCTTCATTGCCACCATCACTTCTTCGATTCTTCCTAGCTCCGCCTCACATAAGCAGTCGTTGTTATTACCGACGCCATGCGTGGCGTTGCCCTTTTCTACCGCCCTCTTTTTCAGTGCGGGCTCCTTGGACGGAGAGGCCTCCTCAGCCTTAGTGGTGCTCGGCGTATTCTTCGGTAGCTCCTTGTTGCGAATCTCATTGCGCATGTCCGTGATTTCTTTGGTCACGCTTTGAATGGTGGCTCTCATGACGGCGTTCTCCCGCCTTAGCGCCTCGCTTGTTTCGCTCTCCTTGCTTTTTGTACGTTGCCTGTCTTACTTTCGCGAATTGATCGCGGTGTTTTTGAAGGCTGTACGCGCAGTGTCGGCCCAGCTGAGTCTGTATCTCGACGGGAATCTCTTGACTTTAGGGTCATTGGCATCACAGCTGTATTTTCTTTGCTTGCTCTCTCGTGACTGTGAGCGGTTCCTGGAAGGCGTTCTAGACTTGTGTGCAGCTGGTTGCCCGAGCTGCGGGAAGTCTTGATCCAGAGACAACTGGGTGCCGACCTTTCGCCGCTCGCACTGTCGCTTGCGCACTACGTACGGGGTCTTGTATCTTGCTTGGCATTTTCTGTCGGTAATTAAGTGTTCTCCGCCGCAAAGCGTGCATTCGGGGGTGCATGGGTGGCCCTCCTCGGGGTTCTGACGACCGCATCTCCTGCAGATCCGATTCCTCGGCGTTGGGCATACGTCCTTTCGGTGTCCGATGCGTCCACACTGGTGGCAGACGTCTAGTTGTTTGCGGTATAGATGGTACGGCACGAGCGTGACTCCTACTTGACAAGATTGGGCACCTTCGGTCCGCTGAATGCAACGATGACCGTTGTCGAGTTCCCAATTCGTTTCCTAGCCAGGGCCAGTAGATTCCTTGCATTGACAATGTTGGCATCGATTTCTCTTGGGCTTACATCGATGGGAATGCCCATGATCACACCTTTGACGGTGCGGTGCGGGGCTGTCCGGTACGCGCTGACTTCGTGTAGCGTGTCTAGGATGTTGATTTCTTCAATGTTTTAGCGATTAGCGTTCTCTTTGGGCGTGCTGATCACCATGACGTTTTGCTGCGTATTCGGGCATATCATGTCCGAGCAACTTTCGTCGGTGGTGACTTCGGCTGCGGCGAGTATGGCTGCGGCAACCGTCGTGGTCCCCGTCTTGGCGATATCCAGGCCTCAGTAAACCAGTAACGTTTGCCTTCGGCTTTTGCTGTCGTCACCAAGGCAGCAATCTTTGCTGGTCGCTCACCACCACGCTACCACTCGCATGACCAGGCGACGGAGCCCGGTTAGGGGAAGCCGTCCTGTATGTAACACCACTCGGATATCTTGCGTTTTCCGCTGCGCGGATTTGGGGTCTCGACGGCCATCGCGCTTATGGTTGGCGCCCGCGGTCCCATCGTCGTCGGTGGTCTCCTTCCGTCGTGTCGCGCTCATTGTCACATATATTTTAAAGTCAAGCTTTATATGGTTTTATCCGGTGGTTTCGTGTACACAGAAGACGCCGACAAAACTCCGGAGGAACGAAGTTCCAGTAGCGTCTCGTGAGCAGCCGTGCGATGCATACAGTGAGTTGGATCAAAATCCGGGCAGCGTTGGATCTGCGATCTGGTTCCCTTTGCCCCTTTGTGTTAGTACCAGGTCGGCGTAGATCTTTGCCGTTACGTCCCCCGAGAGTGTCCCCCGAGAGAGTGCACCCACTGAGGTGACGCCTTGCAGTCTTTTGCGACCCTCCGCTTGGGTTTCCTCGGGCAAGGCTTTCAGTGTGGTCGTAGGGGGGGGATTGCCGCGGCGCACTGGAAACCAACGCAGTTGAGTCTAGTGTTTCCCGGGCGGCGGTGTGAGCCACGTGGTTGCCGTGTGCCCCAGGCGTGTTTCCCGGATGCCAGACGATGCGGAGGCGAGGCCTTCCAGTTGAAGGTCTCAAATTAATAAAGTGTATTTGTGGCCGTGTATTTAGGCGGAAAGGTCCTGTTTAATTCTTTAAAGGCGACGGGAGAGTCAGTAATTCCGAAATGTCTGGTCTGAGCGAGAGGAACAGTTGTCGCGGATGGGGTGGCTAGCGCCTAAGGCACCCATGAGTTCGGGTTCTTCAGCTAAGGCATATATATGCATTAGAGGAAATTTCCGGGAATCGTTTACAAGAGGGCGTCAGAAGATTTCCATGCGATCGCTGCCTCAGTTTCGCGCATGGTGGCGTCCGTGAAGAGGTCTTCTTTGTTCTGCCTCGTGTCGTTCAGGATGGTACGAGCGCATGTGTAGCTTTCCCGTTCATAGCAGTCCTCTCAACAGTGATTGCTCTGTAGTTATTTGGCGAAATGAAAATTTTTTTCGCACAGCTAATATTCGGGGCGAAAACTTGCTTTGTGCAGAGTTTGAAGTCGTGCACTTTGTGCGACTAAACACCAAACCCATGGAAACTATCTCATACAAATGCATGGCGATAAGATATGACATCGCATTGCGCAAAAAAAATGTTCTGAATCCTGGAAAGTTACTTTATAGCTCTTATCTCCACGCACGTTGACTTCTTGCTTTTTGCCAAATATCACTTTCCTGAAGTGGTTTTGATAGGTTCCTGAGAGGTCGAAATATTGAGCGAGAAAGCTGGGTATGGTAAAAGTCGCGGGCTGTCGCGTGCTGACGCTTTCTATTGGCATGACGTAGACGGCGTTTAGGGAATGCGAAGAATGGAAGGGGCAGTTGAAGACAGGTGGAATGGACAGCCAGTGGGGTCGAATTTACGGTCCATGTGGGCCCATGAGTCAATAGCCTTGCCTTGAGGGGACTTTTACCCCTTCCAAGGTAGGGAAGGGGTAAAATTTGATGAAGAATGTCTACGGGGGTGAATTAAGGAAGACCACTGATTTTACGGAGAAGGTGCCGATTGAATATATGGAGGTGCCATACGTGAGCCAGGCGGAGATTATACACCGGAAAGCCGAAAGTGAGGCCGTAAGCCGTTTGCAGGGGCCCGTGAGCTATTGCACGGCCAAGCACAGTACGAACCTTTTTAGGGGCGACATCAAGCCTATTCGATACGCGGATGGCGGCAAACCTGGTGTTACGCCAAGTTTTTTTCGTATTAGGGATCCATTTGGAACAGTGAAAGGGAGCGTTCAAGGCTGAGAATGGCAACCTGGAGTTTCGTTTGCATTGGACCTTTAGATTTATAGTCCTTAGCTTGTGTCCGAAGCAAAACGTGACCTTCGTAAAACGCAAACCGAGCAGCGGTGTCTCGTTCTAGTGATCATGCAGCGCTTCTCCTGGCTAGGATAAACAAAATTGGAGCTAAGATTGAGCCTCGGGAAACGCGGCGACATAATAGGGAAGTGGTCGGCTGGTGTGTGGAAAGATTTAGTCGGATGGGTGGTGCCTGAAGAAAATTTCCAACCCAATTTGGAGCGTCTCGACAGGGGAACGCACAGGCCAGTTCCTGCAATATGCTTGATTCGCAAACATTATCAACAGCTGTGTGAATTTTGAGTGCAAGCAGATAATCTGGAAAGGCCGTGCGAACGGTTGTGTTAACGACCCGACGTAAGAGCCATAGGGGTTCAAATAGTGACGAGGGATCACATTAGGTTGTAATCCTGTGAGAGCGGGGTGGAACCAGCCTGAGCGCACAGAGTTAATGCCACGTGGCGCAAGTCGTAGGGGTATTTGGCTCCTTGGCAGGCTGAGGAACTGGATGAATGATGGTAATTATAAGATGGCCAGGTGCCGTCCCTGAAGTTCAACGATCTTTCACAATGTTAACAAGGGCGTTAAAGCCATGCGTGGAGCGATTGCTTAGTTCCTTCAATTTGACATGGTCATGCCCCTGTGCTTATTTTGCTGCCCCGGCCTTGGAAGATGGGTATGTAGAGCTCTCCATAGCAAACTGAATCTCTAGAATGGTGTCGGTAGCGTTCATATTAGGGTAGATCAGGGATAACTGATGGATCCCTCACAGCATGAGAGAAGAATGCCCAAAGGAAATTATTTTCGACCTGTGAGTAATCTTGGGTTTGGAACGCGTTATTACTGGTGGGGAGCTTTTTGTCGGCGCGGCCATTCGTGGAATCGAAAACACGCCGTAGATGGCAGAGACCTGCTTCATTGCGGAGTTGTTGACAGTGATCATGTGAATTTTTTCGTTGAAGGGTGACCTCATATTGTTGCATTATGCTATAACGATGTCTTATCTGCATTATATGTCGCTTACCATTATGTGCCGCTTCCCATCCGTACGGAAACGATGGGTAAGACGCCCTGCTTTCTTCAGGGTACGAGACGTGTGCGTGTCAGTTTTCCCGGCTCCTCAGTACTGGTGACTCTTTCGATTGCTCTGACTCGGGCCTAAGTATTGGATTCGTCAAAATCGGCAACGTTGCAGCTGCAATCGGCAGAAAAATGTTCTCCAAATGAAGTCCAATTTGCGTGATTGACAGTGTGACGGGTGCGAAATTCTATGCTGTTGAGAAAGAGAAGCATGGGATATGGATCAGTGCCCCAAGTGCTATCATACTTCTGCCATGTTCGGAAAAGGCCAGGAATGGCGAGAGTTATGTCGGGGGCAGCGCCACTTTGTTCATATTGAAGGCCTATGCGGGCAGAAAGTCCCCTCCCGCAAAGATAAGTGCTGTAACAGTTGGTGACCTAAGTAAGAAATCCAACCATACGCATTCGAAGGGACAGAACCTCTTCAATGGGGGTAGTATACGGACAACGGAAGCGTAGATCACCTCAGGTGGTACTAGCCTTACGATGACCACATCGCAATGCTTTATACTGGCATCAGACCACTTGTGCTGCACTGCCTGCTGTGGAAGAACAGCGGATAAGCCAGGAAAATGCGGTTGCCCGGTACACCGGCTCGTATATATGTTGTGATAGGCGGATCTACAAACGTTTTGTAATTCAATATCTTACAAGGTGCACACTTTTCTTGCAAAATATGAGCCAGAAGCTTCGAGGTGGTTGCCTGAGAATTTGAAAATGGTCCTTGTAAGGGTTCCAGGCGCCAGCGACGCAGGATGTGTCGAACGCAGAGGGAGCGACGGTACCGGGAAATGGGAATGAATGACTTTATGGCAGCCAGCTCGTTAAGAGCAAGCGGCCTTTGGGACACGCCGCTCGCGTGAGGCCACATTGTCTGGGGCCGCAGCCGCGTCGTCGCGTTGTTTTGACCGGAGTGCATGGTGCAGCCGTGAGAAAACATCGGTAGCCTGGCGAGAATCAAATGGCATTCCGAGGGCTTGGCGGCAGCTGGCTCTGGGCCTACCGCGTTTTCGTTTAGCAGGTTGTAAAACCATTCGGTCCGTCGAGCGGCTAGAGACGGGGGAGCTTGGAGCTGTCAACTGTGGTTAGACAGTGGCCGATTTATGGCGATAGCTTTTCTTTTGTTCGCCCGTCCACCCACCCGCGGAGTGAAGGCGTGCGAGGGTGTGCGTGTAGCGGCCCGGGATGGGCGCGGCAGAGGCGACGCCTGAGCCGGCCGCCGTGTCCTGTTGTCCCTGCGAGCTGTTTCTGGCCCACGGTCCAATTAACGGGGCATCGCCTGTCAACGGCCGAGAATCTTGGGGGCGCGCCGGGTCGAAGACGGGTGGTTATGGGTTTGAGCTGGCGTGGAGTGGCTGTCCGACCTTGGACAAGAATCGTGGGAAGGGGCGGCGCAGGTCGCGTTCGTAGAAGCTTGTTCCCGGCCGTTTGCACGTGTCTCCGCGAGTTATTGAATGTTTTTTGTCTTTGTTTAGTTCACTTTTGATATTTTCCTTCTTTCTGTTGCGAGACCGGGTGACCGATGTCTCAGGGTTACGGGGGCGTCACCCACCGCGGTTTAAACCCGGATGTGGTAACCCGCCCAATCAGATCGCCAGGGGATGCTGATTGGCCCGTCTATCGGGGGTGGAGACTAAGTGGCCCATTAAAACCACGAGACATGAGGTCTCGGGGTCGAATCCTCGGGGTTTTAAAGTGGTATGCCGGCCGGCGTATTGTCGGGCTAGCCAGGTAAGGCTAGGGAGGATCTCACCACTTGGGTAGTTTTAGGTCAGGGTCCGTCGCTAATGGGGGTGCCGCGTACACAAAGTCTTAGCTGACCTAGAACCCCACTTTATTCCTTACTCTGTCTAATTCAGTCTGTAAATATCCTGTATACGTCTTTCGCTTAAATATACAGCTTTAAAAAAAAACCTCAACAACTCTCATCGTCGTGTAATCAGTGCCGCAACCATCAGGCACCAACGCAGACCATCGGAAGACTTCTACACGCCACAACATCGGCGCATCGAAGCAAGCAACAGCGAACCAAACCTTTACTGTCTTTTTTGGAGGAAGCTGCGAAATTCGCACATTATGATACACCGATTAATCGAGGATAGGGGTCCTACTTTGCAGGCCAAATTTTAAATCGAAAATTTCTATTTGTCACTGAAGACGTATGTTGCGTCGAAAATGCTCTGCAGGAAAGCCAAGTCTCTCTGACGATGATAATGATAGTGAATGAAGGGAAAGAACAAATGTTTCCCGTGGTCCGGTTCGAACGAGCGTCCCTGGCATTATGAATCCGACATCCATCCAATTGCGCCATTTGGACACGGTCGAAGCATTTTGGATGCGGGGAGGGGTGCATGGAGGCGCAACATTAGACAGAAAAATCATGCATTCTTCCAACTAACGACAACGATGGTCGAACGCTAAGCCTTCTGCGTGCGAAATCAAATGGCGAAAGGTCAAAGTCAAAGCCGCGGCGATCAAAAATCCAAACCGTCTGTGAGTCAAAGTCAAACTCAGACGACGACCAAGGGATCCCTCGCAAGAAAGCTTCGTGTTCAACCATCGACGTCGTTGGAGCGAGGGGTGCATGCTTGCTTCTTTTTCAGTTTGTTTTGTTAGAAAGGGGTGTCTGTACCTGAATTGTTTGTAACACTTCCCGTGTCTATGCGACGATGCGACCGACACTTGGAGAGCGACAATTCCATTGGATGCCTTATGCCAGTCTTTGATATTTTCATACTTCAAGCCCGCCGTGCGGTTGATGGTCGGCGACGTAGTTTTCTGTGGAACTGCTTGTGGTCGACCGCTGTATTCCTGCGACCTGTACGCGACCGTTTGCGACGGTTTGGGATGGAGCGGACTCGTTCCGGCGAGGGTGGCTGACGACGCGTCCATGTCTTACGCAGGGCTGCCATTTCTTTGTGCGTAGCCGTCATCTCTGCGCGCAGTTCAGAGAGGCTGCGGTGGAGCTGGGCATTTTCGAACACCAATGCACGATTTGCGGGTAACTTGTAGTGTGTACCCGCTGCAGTAGGAGGAAGAAATCTCGCGTGGCGTCCAGCAAAACACGGCAGTTGCTGCGTCGTCTTTGCCGGGGACTCACCAGAGTTGGGGCCCTGCGAATCGGTTTTCGCCTGAAGGTTATAGACGCGCGCTGCAAAAAGTTTGGAGTGGCCGTAAACCGCCCGCGCTGCACTGGCAACGTCGTGCGAAGAGGGCCAGGCTTCCTCCTCTGCCCTTCGCCTTGCTGGGGCCTAGTCATTGGCTACTTGAGTCTTTCGGCCGTAGGAACACGCCATGCGAGCGCTGTAGCTGTACCGGCGCTTCGCTCATCAAGCGGTCCCAGGCCTGCTTCGGTGTCTTCGGCTCTTTTGCCGTGCGGGCGGCTAGGCCAGTGGGGGAGGGGTCGGCAGGCGCCCACGCTCGACGAGAACGTGGGCATCGCGCAGTGGCCGGGGCCACCCAAAATTGCGCGCCTAACACATATTGAATCGACGGGCGTTCTTGCACACCACCGGCCCGTAATGGCTGCCCCTGATGAAGCGGCCACACGAGCTTTCCAGCGCACTTGTGCCGGCCAAGCAACGACGAACGCTTCGTCTCTGTCGTGGCTGCACCAGCACCTGCTGCGGCGCGAGCCCTGCTAAGCGTCCAAAATCGAACGCCCGTGCCAGTAATTAGAAGAGCGCGACCTGCCTCGTTCCCCGCTAATAACCGGGGTGGCCAAATAAAGGGACGGCTAAAAACCCATCTGCTGGCGCCCCAAACGAGGTGGCGCGCCTCTGCGGCCTGCCCCTTAACTAGGGCGTCGCTAAAATCCACCACGACGCGGCAGGGACCTTCAGACTGCCATGGTTCCGCCACATGCAGGCGCCTGTGTTCCCGAAAGAGTGACAAAACATTTTAAGCCAGGCGTGCAAAAGAACACTTCGTCATTGCTCATGAAAAATAAGGGCAGAACCGGAGGACCGATTTACAGTAGGAGTTGTGGCACGTGCGCACAAATCGCCAGCCGGACCGTCTTGTTTGGTCTTCGAGCGAGAGGTCGCTGCTGCTGCCGGTTTCATGGAGGCAGAATTGACCGAGGCTTGCGTAGATGACATCGGCCTCTTCTTAACTTTCCTCACGTGGATCCCATTAAGGTTCTCCTTAGGTCTGCCGATAAGTGTTTTCCGGCTTCCATTCTTGTCTGGTAGCAGTTGGAAAGCTATAGCTTTCGAGGTGCCACTATGAGTTGGCCATAACTAGTTTTCGTCAGCACACGGGATAACTCGTTTTTTCGTATACTCTTGGCTTTTTTTGTTGTTGTTGTTGCGGTAATCCTTGAAGCGGTATCGGAAGTTTTTATTGCCTAACCCTCAAGGAGTCCGCCCTAAGAACCGGCACGAGTGGAGGGAGGTCAGGAAACAATGCCCAGACCGAGAAAAAAAATTGAAGGTGATTGGTCTGTGAAGGTGATTGGTCTGCGCAGCTGTAAACGGCACCTACAAAGGTTAACGTAGGGGTCAACTTCGCAGAAGGCAACAAAAGCCCTTCTGCGTTTCATAAAGGACGCATGCTTGGATGAAAGACTATAGTGCCCACAAAGGGACTAAAGTGCGTGCGCGGCCTCGCTCCTATTTCCTATTTTTCGCCTGCCCTCTCTTTCATCTCCTGAACACCCCTTCCCCACTGCTGAGTAGCAATGCGGGCTCTAAGCGTGACTAACCTCTCGGTCTTTCTGTTCGCCTTTCTCCTCCACCTCATGCGGCGTCACGAATTTACACACACGTGGCATCCGCTCACTAATCCCACCCATCACGCTCTTGCCTCCCAGTCTCAACCCCGCTGCGGCGGCTCAGTGGCTAAGGCGTAGCGCTGTTGAGCACGAGGACGCTGGTCCGATTCCTGGCCGTACAGGCGGCTTTTCTGATGGAGGCGAAAAGCAAAAACACCCGTGTGTATGAGATTTCTGTGCACGTTAAAGATCCCCAGGTGGTCAAAATTAATCAGGAGCCCTCCACTACGGCGCGCCTCATCGCCTGAGTAGCGTCGGAGCGGTAAACCCTACAATTAATCCATCCCTGTCTCACTGCCCTCTGGAGGAATTGAACAGAGGTTTGTCCAATGTAATTCAAATTTCCCGCCTTCACAGAGCTCGCACGCCCCCTGCCTAGAACAGCACGAGCAAAAGTTCTGTTCTTTTTTCTACTTGCTTTCATGTCGCGCCCGCCGACTCCTTACTGCGCAGCTCAAAACGCGCTGTTTCTGGCGGCCACTTTTCGGGTCTTCAGAAGGGTGGGGAGGCGGGGGACACGCACGTCATGGGCATCATCTCTCTCACTGCTTCCCCCTCATTCTTGTGTCAAGCGTCACCTCAAAATAGCGCCCTCCCCGTCTCCTGACGCTGGATCTAAACTACCGTCTGTCTTCCCCGTCTCCACGTGTGGGCGCAGCTTAGTCGGCAAGACGACGGGATCTCGCTCCTCTTCTCTATGCGTGCTCAGGTTCCATCCCTGGCGGTCATCACCAGCCTTTCTACGCCCACAGCAGGACACAGGCCTATCCCATTAATCTCCAATTACCCCGGTCTTGTGCTAACTGCGACCAATTTATCCCCGCAAACTTCTTCATCTCATCTGCCCATCAAACTTTCTGCCGCCCCCTGCAACGCTTGCGTTCTCTAGGAATCCACTCTATTACCCTTAAGGACCAACGGTTATCTTGCCTTCGCATTACATGCCCTGCCCACGTCCATTTCTTCTTAATTTCTACTAATATCTTCTTAATACGCGTTTGTTCCCTGACCCACTCCGCTCTCTTCTTATCCCTTAATGTTACACCTATCATCTTCCGCTCCATTGCCCGCTGAGTCGTTCTGAATTTAAGGTGAATTCTCTTAGTGAGCCTCCACGTTTCTGCCCCGTAGGTGAGTACCGGTAAGATGTAGCTGTCATACACTTTCATCTTCAGGGACAATGGTAGGCTGCCATTCATTTTCTGAGAATGTCTACCGTATGCACTATACCCCACCCCTCCCGGTGGCGTAGAGGTAGAGCATCCGCCTCGCGTGCAGAAGGACCGTGGTTCGAATCGCAGTGCCGGACAATTCCCACCGGATTAAAAAAAGAATCCGCGTATTGATGGAATTGCAGAATGGGGTGCGGACTGACCCCGGCGACCATATCCGTTAACGCACTCCCTCAACAGAGCACGATTGGCCACCCTGATGCAGTAACGGCCACAAACTCCCATGAATACGCCAATTAACCCACGGCCCTCGGTCTCCCTGGCGGTGCTAGGTAACCTGGGAGTTTTCTGCTTAACGGACACGAAAGTTTTCTTGGCTCGTTAGAGGTATACTGCTTCGCAATGAAATATTTTAGCGAGTTTTCAAGTTATCTGCTGTGCGTGTAAAGCGGTAACGTCGTACTTTATGACCCCGCGATCTCAGCATTGGAAATGCTCTGAAAGCATCGGATATTTTGAAAACAAAAAGCGAACAAGATGTCGTGGGGGGCCTTCAAGTAATCCCGAGCCTTCCGCTATGGTTTATGGGTTTAAGAATCCTCCTTTTAAATGTCTCGTTGGCATGTGTTACACTTAATTTTGAAGTAGGAAATAAACAATAATCCTACGTTGTGGCATGTATGCATGTATGCATGGATGCATGGCATGGCAAGGCAAAGCTATGCTTTACCAGGCTTTGATGTAAAAATGAAGCGATAAATATTCAAGTTTTTCTTTTACTTTCGTTTGTAACAGCTCGTTATTTCAGGGCAACACATTATGGCAAATGAAGTATCTTCTGCTGCGGACCGGCCAAGGAGTGGCACGGTGAAATACTTGAAATATTTCCAGAGTCTCTCCACACTCGCAGCACTAGTGTAGTGCGTGCTCAGACTGAGCGTTCTTGTTTTTTTGTTTTGTTTTTTGGTAGGGAAACGGACGGTTCGCAAGCACGTGGTTGGGCCTTCTTTTGTACATTGGGCATTTGCACACAGTAGGCTTGAACTGGCTTAAGCGTGCCGGAGCAAGACCGACGCGTCATATGAGGCCTGAGCTGAGGCAGATTGCTCGCAGGGCCTCTACTGTCGACTGGACGGCACTCCTTCGAGCGGGCAGGCGAGGTGCTCCGCCGTTACCCTATGCGCGCGCGATACTTTCCACTGCGGCGAAGCTTCGTGTGTAGCGCCACCCCCTCTCTGCGCTCTCTGGGCAGGTCTCGACCTGCCGAAGAAGCGTACACTCGAGGTGAGTGGCTCATGCCAGCGGCGGCCCAGGGGCTTGACATCTCACCCCCTACTTCTCTTTAGCTAAGAATCCAGCCGCTTCTGGGCACCCCACCGCTCATTCTATGGACATTCGAACGCTGCATCTAGGGAAGACTCTAGGTACATTCGAACACTGAATCTAGGGAAGATGTAATTTGTTTGGGTGCATATCCTTGCGCCTTGTTGACCGTTGGGACGTTTGCTTATAAATTTTCACCCTTCGGCGAGGCGAGTCAGTACATTTCCGGCATGAGAGCGCGAATTTACTCTTCTCGAGTCATGTTGTAAGCAAGCCAGCGGGCTGCCTCCTGAAGTTACTCATCAACGGCTTTACAGGGAAAACAAGCAGATCAAAGTTCTCATCAAGGCAGGGTGAAGGGTTGTAGGGGAACACCGCCTGCTAGTTGGGAGCAGCAGTAACTTCGAGACCCAAAAACATCTGAAGGCGTTCCGATACTCTGCTTCATTTTATGTTCATTCGCGCTTAGTTATCCTTTTAAACTTTGCTTGGACGTCTTGGTGTTACGTACGTCGGAGAATTTTTTTAATCATCAAATTGGCTTTTTCTTAAAAATGTGTGGTTGGCTTTTCGCCCTATTTGTTTATTTTATATTGCCTTTAAACGTACCATAGCCTAGCTGGAGCAGGTCTCGTTCCCCACATTTTTTCTTCTTTTTTTCTTCTGACGGGGAAGGAGGGAACATGAAATTGGAATTGGGTCATCGCTATTCTGCTCTCTACATTCATTAAACGAGTTAAGTTTTGCTATCGGCTCTACGCGTCGTCCGGGCAGAGGCAGCTCTCATGCTCGCCGCTCGTTCACCAGGCTACCACTCTATGACGGGGGCAACGGAGGTCGGTTTTGGGACGCCTTCGCCAATATAGAAGCGTATATTCAAGCAACGTCCCGCGTGGCCAATATGGGGTGAAAACACAGGCACAGCAGACATTATAAGCAAGAAACACCACAATTTGGGCCATTAGTGGCGCCCTGAAGCTGTAGAGCTGAAAGTATCACTTTACTGAGAGCCAACATTGCAGCATATTTGCAATACGCGCATGCTTGATACATTTTTCTTGTTCACTATACGGCATCCGGGTGAGAACTTTGGCTCAAATCTGCCTCTTCATTTCCTAAAATGGAAAGGCCGTTGTTACTGATTCTAACTCTATCTCGAGTGCCCGTGTACATGCAAGAACTCCGGGAGCAAGAAATTTATTCTTGCCAAGGGGTACTCGCCGTGATTTGCTGTAGGACGCAGTAAACTCTAAAGTTCCTCTCGAAATAGTTTCGCTACTTTGAGTGCTCATTGAATCATCCAATAGGACGTGCCTCTCGTTCCACGCTCACTCTCAGTCAAGCCGAAAACGACGCGCGTATACCGAAACATAGGCTTGAAATCTGTCTAGCTTGAATTGGGAAGCACCCTTCGAACGCGTATTTCGCCGTCATTGTTTGCCAACATTACTCCTAATTTTCTCTTGCCGGATAATGGGGGCAGAGACGGCGGCCAAGTTTCGGCAGCGCAACTCCTCTGCACGAGGGCACTAGGAAGAGTGGCCGCGCCCATTGTGCTGCCGGAGGCCATCCGCACTGTCAACCATGCAGCTCCATCAACCTCAGAGCAGACTGTCTCGGCGATCATGCTAGACCTAGATTGCCAGCGTGACGTTGGCTTTCTCTCCGCGCTCGCTCCGAGATTGACGCAAGCAGCACTCATCTCTGTCGGGCCCATCGAATACCTTGTTATCGAAAGAGGTCTCTTCTCCCCCTGTCCCTCCGCTGTAAGGAAGCAGCTCTTTATGGAGTGCGAGATTGATCCATTTTATGAGGTGAGCGGCAACCGTGCGAGAGCGCCGACATCGCCGTATGTATACAACCGCGACCCTTCTCCCTATACTTGTTCCGGCGCTTGGAAAACTTTTCCCGTTTAGGGGCGTTCCAAACGCGGGAGGCAGCCGTAGTGGATTGAATGCGGCGCCCTGTAGGAAGAGCGGGGGGCTGTGCACCGGTACTGCAGCAGGAGGGCGCCGACGAGGCCAGCGGCGGCGCGTTCTTGTTGATCGGAGCAGTGGCCATCGGGTTTGATTGAGCCGCTGACTGATGGCGGCCCCGCGGTGATAAACGAGGCCTGCGTCCGCCGCTGTCGTCGTCGGTGTGCGCGCAGCAGAGCTGGCGGTCACCGGCTTTCCGCGCCAGCGACGACGCGGCCGTCAGCAGTGCACGACGTCTCCTCGGGACAGGGGCGGCGCCGGCGGCGTCGCAAAGGCGCGCGACTCGAGTCAGGCGCGTTGCCGCGACCAGACTGGATATCGAAAATGAAAATCGATTGCGTCCAGGCCCGCTGGCCACGCAAGCAGGGCCGGAGTTTACGGGACCCGTCTTTTCTGATGAAACGGATTTCGATAACTAGAAACCTTGATTGTACGTTGATCACATTTCAAGGCCAGGGCTCTGGTGCACATGTATGGTAAGAGGGTGTGGCGCATGCTGTTCACGAGACAAATTCCACGCGGCACTAAAGCCAGTCTCCAGTTCCCCTCCTGGAGCTTTGGGCCGGGTTGAGCGCAAGGTCACTCGACAGCAACAGCAACATCTGTGAGAGCATTTGAAAGCCGGTCGCTTCGAGACACCATCAGAAGCAACTACGCAACTGCAAGTTGTGGGGGCATGACACCACAAGTAGACAGTGGTTGCGCCTACGTATTCCTTGACAAAAGTCGAGATAACTGTAACTAACCAGTAACGACAAGAGAGATTTCGTTTCCTTGTCACGGATGGTGTTGTGCCCCGAACTTCGTGCGTCGTCGTCTAGTATAATTGCAACTTCGCGCTCAGAACCCGTGACCAGTGACGTCGATGATGGAGCACGTTGCCAGAGGAGGCTGTCCTGCCCCCTCGTACTCCACAATCGTAATCTTAGAATACCAGTCTCGGGAAATTTAGCCGGAAGGCACTTCTTGAGTCCTCAGTTTTTATCTAGTGATGAACTCTCCTGAAATTTTGAGACTGGGGCCGCACTGTTTGCAGCAGACACCGGCATTGTACGAGGAAAGGTGAAAGAACTGAACGCCCGGCTCCAGAGCTGTGGTCGTGGTGGGGTGCGCGGTGTAATCGCAGAGACACTCGACGAGCAGGATTTGAAGGGTGTTGGCGGGGTCTTCGACGGTCAAAAATCACGAGGGACTGTGGCTGCAGGCGTCGGGGCATCTTTCGGAGAGGGCTCGTGCGTCACTGCTGTGCCGCAAGGCGCTGCTGCGGCTCACGGGGAAGGATGCCGGGAAGTCCTCCTCGACGTTAATGCGGGTGACACCTGCAATGGTCCTTTTAGGGACGAAGCTCCTCTTGCTCGGGCCCTGTCCCGTCCCTCGTTGCTGCCGTACACGGCACAACGATGATGATTGTGGCAGGATCCCCCTAGAGATTGGCCAACCAAAGATTGGCCGAAGATGTCAAAACGTTCAACGCGTTCGTTGCTACCCAACAAGGAGGAGAGGAAGAAGAAGGGGTTGTCGTTCGTCGCCTGCGAGCTCAAGACAGGTACCGGGTTTAGGCGACACAAGACGCTCTGCAGAAGGCTACGGCCAAGGCGGCTAAAATGTCACACACCGAATTCGCCAACTTACCCATGTAGATTTTCATCGTCCCAAACAAGTCCTACATAATCACCACAAACATCGACTTCGTTGACGGGCTTGCCAACGGAGCGGTGAGAAGTCTCAAGCTTTGCGAGCCAGGAGGGGTGGTCTTGACGCGGCGGCGTCCGGTTTCGATCCCACGACTCTTTGGCCACGACGGGAGGTACGTGGCGCCCTTCCCACTGCGCTACAAACCCACACGCGAGCATGGCTACGAACGCACCTTTTGTCCTTCACTCATTCAGATGGTGCGCGCCGTCAAGAAGACCTATAACAACGTGCCGAGTCTTTATATGATGTGTGGGCGAATGTTTCACGGTTTTACCGATAAGCATTTTGGCTTCACCCCTCTCATCATCATTCACTTTGTGGAGATGGCGGGATTTTTTTCAGTGCCCAGTTTTCTATGCGCACAGTGCAACGCCGAGCGGATTTCGCTGACTCGTAGTCAACTTAATTTGCAATCTCAAATTTCCGAATCGCCTTCTAGTCGCGGCAGACGGAGCAGTGGAAAAATGTGGGTGTGCGCATTGTGGTATAGTTGGGGAATTCGATGTTTTGAGGCGAACCGGACGCACGGGCACAACTGCCAACCCAGCGAGAAAATGCGCAGTTCCGCCACGTGCCCGAACCGCTGCTCTTTTTCATGGCCGAGGTCCACGCATTCCAGGCATTCATACGCGCGGGTTGCCACCTTAGCGCGGGAGCACGTGTAACCGTGGACCACGCGTTCGGATATACTGTTTGTGACGAGAAAATGATCTGAACCCTTCTGAAGCTTTCCAGTGACGTAGAGTTCACTGGCAGTCTGAGCCGCAACGCCTTCAAGATTTCGGGATCAGAGTAGGTCTTGGCAACTCCCCCCCCCCCCCCCCCCCCCCCCCCCCCACACACACACACTTCCAGAATTGCTGATTTGTGGCTGGGACGCGTATACCGAAATGCAAGCAATAGTGGAAATATGAGACAGGCGCTACGTGACGCTAGCATTACGCATCCCTCTGGCGACAATGTTGAGCTGAAAGTTTGGTCGCCCTTGCAGCGCACAATTCGGGCCTGTATATTCAAATTCATCCTTCACAACAAGGAAATTGCACCATGTAAGTCATTCGGGCATCCGCAGACTTTACGACTATCCCAGGGGGATCGCGGCTGTGCTAATATTGTGCAGAATGCGGGAACGTTTAGAACCTCGGCAGCGCTTAGCAGGATACACGGCCTGCATAGCATAGCTCAGTATTATCAGATAATGAAGTAGCGTTATTGACGAAGATGAGAGTCTCGCACGCTGAGTCGGATATTTCTGATATGTCATGTATGTCATCTGGGAGTGGTTGGTCAGAGGTATCCGCCATATGCATCACTTGTGCCGGAGGAAGCGACGGCAGGCGGAGCCCAAGATCGGTACTGTAGGGGCTTCTTGTGGTGATTGATTGATTGATTGTGGGATTTAACGCGCCGACGCAACGCAGGCGATGAGGCGCGCCGTAGTGGAGGGCTCCGGATTAATTTTGACCACCTGGGGATCTTTATCGTGCGCCGAAATCTCGTACACACGGGCGTTTTTGCTTTTCGCCTCCATCAGAAAAGCGCTTCTTGTGGTGGCCGGGGCAGTCATGACGAGGCTGCGCACAACGAGTCGACAGGAAATCTCATCTTCGAAACAGCTGAAAGAACTTTTGAGGTAAAAATCGGGGTAGCACCTTTGAAAACCCACTACCAAAAGAACGGCGTTTCCAGGGTGGAGTACTGAGCTATACACTTTTTTATCGCCAAGATGGGCACACTTCGAATGACACTGCCGCTCACAATTTTTGCTCTATCTGCGTAGGCGATATTCACGTCACTTTAAAATCTTGTAACATTTCAATCTGCGTGCGACAGGCAAACCCGGGTGCTAACAATTTCGCAAAGTACCCTGATACCAATGGTTTTAAGGAAAGGCGCGGAAAGAGTGTCTTTGTCTTAATTCGTGCGCAGCCCGGCACGCCATGACACGGCGTGACGGCACGGCAACCTCATCATGACATTGCTCACAATGGTATAGCCATTCCAGCAAAAAGAGTACATAGATGCCTCGTTCTTCTGCCGGACCATCAGCTTCCATTTATTGCACATACTAAGCAACTTAAAGTTAAATACATAAAACAGTCAACACACTAAAGCTCCTGCACCACAGTGGAAATAAAAGGTTCCTTCCACTCTTTAACCGTCTAGCAATGTTCTTCTGGCTCTTTTGTTGGGTGTCTGGTGAATCAGCATGGTTGGTTTTAAATTCCAACGAATCAAATCACCAGCATGGCAGTATTTTTATTTTTAACAGAAGACCTGTTTAAGCATTCACCTCCGCCGTATCAAGTTACCAGAAAATAATTGCGAGCCTGCCAGGACAGATTTATCCTCATCCAGGACATTTCAATCAGGCCAAGCCAGGTGTCTTGCCAGCTTGGAGGATGAATTTGGAAGTGTAGGAAGAAACGCACACACACAGCTGGCTGGCGCCGCATCTTTTCAAAGTGCTGCGAGTTGTGCCGCGCCTCCGCCAGATGGCGCCACGGGTCCCGCGACCGAGAGAAGACGCAGTGAAACATCCCCCTCGCGAGGGGCACGATCAAATGCAGAGCATTTCCGGGGGCGCACGACGTTAAGTAGTTTGCGTTACGTTAAGGTTGTAGCACTTGTGGCAACTGCTGACGAGAGAGCGCTCGTCAGCAGTAATTTGAATGAGTCAACGATATAAGGCGCGTTCGTAGCGTCCCATCCTGTGTCGGGTTTGTGGCGCAGTGGGTAGAGCACCATGTACATTGCGTTCCTCCCGCAGGGTCGAGGGGTTGAAACCGGGCGCCGGATAGTATTTTTTTTATATAGTAGGGACAATGACGTTGCGGACTACGGACGTCAACGCGGGTGACATCGTGAGTTACTGAAATGCTCTGCATTTAAAAATACCAAAAAAGGAGCAAGCGCATGTGACCGTGCGACTCGTGAGGAGTGCCGAGTGTCAGCCAGGCTTGCGCGTGGGCATGTGCCACTTGAGAAGATCGCGAAAAAAGACCTAGAAAAAAATACCCAGCGCACGTGAACGTGCATTTCGTGAGGAGCGCCCCGCTACGGCCATCTCGACCTTCAAGAACACTCTGTCCAGCATTCGTGGTGTGCTCTTCTGCTCGCCAGTGTGCGTTCGCGCTACAGACCCCGAGTTTGCGGAGCGGGTTGCCGCGAGTTCTAACGCGTGCTAGCACGGTAAATTTGGGAGAGATGTGAAAGGCTGCGAATAAAACTATCCGGGCCGTCCAGTCATGGAGAACTTTCAGCGCATTTCCTGAAACCCACGTGAGGTGCAACATCCGGGTCTCCGACGAAGGAAGAGGGGCCTCCAGCTATGCTGTTTCTCCAGCCTTGATCCACTAGTAACAGCTGCGCCGTTTTTAAAGACGGTAGTCTTTCTTGAGCTACTGAAACCAAGAAATTTTGGTCTGTCTCTATGCACGTCTGTCTGTCCGTCTGTCCGTCTGTCGATTCAGCCACCCGGCCAAAGTAAAACGGACACTGCGCAATATTACTATATACACACAGCCAAATCTAAACGTCTAAGTGCGGTGCGAATCTTCACACTTGTAAACGCTGTTGAACAAGAACAAGACTTTACGCAAATATAAGGCAGGAAATTAGTAAACAAGGGATATTTTTTTTTTAATTTTTAACCAACTTTACCGGCGCTGTACATACACACACACCACCTTCTGTGTAGCAAATTTTGGGTTGACAAACAGTCATCCTCTCCCCAGAAAAATGTCAGTTTTCTACATCACCAACGCGGTTTCTTGCATAAAGATCGTTAACGGTGAGGCAAAATTACCCTATCATTGCAGAAACGCAAAGTACTCTTGATCTCGCTCGACTGCAGAGCTCCCAGAACAGATACAACACCATTCAGCGGTTCGCGGGGTTTAAAATCACCGTTTCCGAGGAGCACACGCCCGTACTACGTTTTCAGCGACGCCATCTTGAGATTCCACGCTGATGATTGCGTGTTCGACAGATGAGAAAGCGGCGTTACGTTCGATAACCTTTGCTGTTGCAAACATTTCCCCTCGTAGGAGACAGCCATAGTAAAATTTGGTGGATGAGATATATTGCATCTGCCTTTCGCATTAAATATCCAACAGTCTACGTGCAATTATTTCGTGCTACGATTGCAAATACGAGGGCCCCCGCTCACGAGTAGTCAGTGCACAACTAGTTCAAAGCAAAGCCGATCGCAGCGAGCAGAGCTGTCATGAGCAGCCGCTGTCTCATTATTCCCAACTGGGAGACAAATCAAGCGTAGGTCCCCCCTTTTTATTCCCTGGCTAGAATCCCGCTTTGCTCCTGCGTCCGTCTACCTCGCAGTCCAAACAGTACTGAATGCATTTACGGCACTGTTCCTCACTGGACGAGTGGCGTTCTGAGCAGGCAAATTTCTTCCCCCGCGTAACGCAACAAGGGCTGCGTCGTCAGGCGCAGGCAGTGCCGTTGCGGCTGATAGTTTTTCGCCGCAGGTGTTCCGGCAGCACCCGTGGCGTGACGAGCTTTCATTTGACAGGGACTGGTCGTAACGATACCTGCTCGCGCGGAACTGCGTGCACACGACACACAACCATCAGGGCTGAGGTTTAAATGCTAAAACGCGCGTCACGAGATGTGAAAACTCTTCCTTCGCCGCCTCTCGGCGCCCGGCCTTATTTGCGTCCCGCCCGATGGCAACGTGACACGCCTGGCCCGGGCTGCACTTTTCCTTTTCCTTCCCATTACAGAGAGTGCCTACTTTGTCCACTGAGTTTCGGCCTTTCGTTCCACACGTTTTCCGAACGATTTGAGGACGGTCGCTCGCCGCTGCCCATGTCGTCACACCAACGCCGCTTCTCGCTGCCGGGTCGGAAGCTTTCACCACCGCCTCATCGATCACCGGTGTTCAGCGATACTACACGCGTAAACGCTGAATAAGAAATGATCGCCCTGCCTGCATGCGACTCCATTTCCATGCCTCTGGACCTAGGCGTGCCGTAGCAACTTTACAGAGCGCAGAATTGGAGTCGCTAAGGATGGGTGTGATTTTCATGCGCTGAAAACACAAGAAGTTGAAATCCGAACACAGTGCAATTAAACGTACAGGTATTTCTGCGGCATATGGCTTCCAGTGAATCTGCGGCTGTCGGTCGGAATTTTTTTACACAATGGCGCTCTCAAATTGTGTTGTCCGTCGTTTGGGAGTAGATACTCAGAAATACGCACATGCGTGCGTGCGTGCGTGCGTGTGCGTGTGTGCGTGTGCGTGTGCGTGTGTGTGTGTGTGTGTGTGTGTGTGTGTGTGTGTGTGTGTGTGTGTGTGTGTGTGTGTGTGTGTGTGTGTGTGTGTGAAAACATTTGTGGTGAAAATATTTATTGAACTAATTTGTTAGCCGAAGAGCGGCCTCGATAAGTGGGGTCCTCAGTCCAGGACTCCAATGGCGGACGCTATCCGGCGGGCCCGCTCGATCAGCCGTTGCTGGTATTGCGGGGCAGTGCTGGGCGGAACAGCCGCCGAGGAGGCGCGGGTGGAGATTCGTACAGGTGTGAGCCCGTCTGGTGGACGCGGACACCCCCATACAGAGTGGTAGAGGGTGGGAGTGGGGCTCTTACGAGCGTGTGTGTGTGCGTGCGTGTTTCTGTGTGTGTGCTTTCAAAAGAAAACTGCACAATGTAGCGGCCTCGTGTGATGCCAACGTTTCGACAGAAGACTTGCTTTTGTTCTATGTATGTAAGTATGAATGTATGTATGCATCCATGCATGTATATGTGTCTATGTATGTGTGTGTATGTATTTATGTATGTTTGTATGTATGTACGTATGTAGTGCGTACATACGTGTAAGTAGACGCAAAGCACGTAGAAGCTATGGCTGGAATAACTTGTTTGACTGGAAGAATTTGTTTGACTGGAAAATACATGCATAGCAGGGCCACCGCAGTCTATGCTTGATTTAGTTTTTGTTGATGTATGTTTGGATAATTACGAAGTAACAATACAGAGCGGGTTGTCTGATCACAAAATTATTTTCGTTGAGCCTAAATCTGGTTCTTCTTCCCCCCGAACCACGTAAAAGACCATATTTGTTCACCACTACGACAGAACTGATAACACAAGCATTATCGATGTGCCTTTTGCATAAACCTAAATTTTCTTTAACCACAGATGATGATGATAGTGATAATGATAATAAATCAATCAAGCACCCATTCATACACAAAAGTAATGCCTAAAAGAGAGGCATATCTGACTGCCTTTAATAATAATAATGATAACAATAATAATAATAATAATAATAATCAATCAATCAACCTTTATTTTTGGTGCCCAGGAACAACCCTAGGGTCTTGGTACTCGTACACCATATACAAACATTCATAAAAACAAACTAAAATCAAGACAACACAACACAGAAAAGCTTATGTATGACAGAAACAATAAAGTAAAAATAGTTACATTGATCCCAGAAAGCAAAACAGCAAAAAAAGAAGCCTAGTGTTAGAAACCGTGACACCAGGCCAGCAAAACGTTTAAGGCACGTGAAGAATTGAAAATACACAAGCAAATACTCAATGAACATGACGGAGATAGATTATACACATAAAACGAAGGTTTTGTAACAAAATGTTAGGAAGTTTCAAAATGGAAAAACGAAGCTCAGCGTTACAAGCACTGACACTCAAACCTACAGAAATTCAAGCAACACAAAATTAGGAAAAGTGAAAAAAAAACAAGCAAGAAGATGATTTGCATAAAATAAATACGGCACATAAATGACATAAAGGCACTTAAGCTACAACAGTTTTCAATTCATTAGAGAACAAAGACAAAGAGCTCTGGAATATATCAAGACGATCGGAATATTCATTATATGCACACTGTATTCTGCAGATGGACGAGTATCGTCTGCTTAAAGCATCTGTTCTGAAAGTTCGAAATGTTCAGAAACGTTTGTTCGGCAAGTTGACATTGATAACTGCAACCAAGTCATCACACAAAATATCACCATGAAGAAGTTTATAAAGAAAGATAATATCAGCTCTCATTCGTCCACACCAAAGGGAAGGAATACTTTTGAGACAAGACATGCTGCCGTTTGCGTCTTATTGTACATGACGGAAACGGTGCTTAAAGATAGAAAGGAACTTATTTTGAACCCTTTCGATCCGGTCACTATTGGACTTGCAAGTTCCATTCCAAACAACAGAACCGTATTCGAGAAAAGGTAAGCAGAGAGCCGAATACAACTTTAAGAAAGGAAGAGGACTTTAAACTCTCTAGAATACCTGCAAACAGCACCCAGACATCGAAGAGAGCGTCCGGTAATTTGTGTAACGTTGGAAGAGAAAGTCAGAAAAGAATCAAATAGTACTCCCAAGTGCCGAATTTCGGTCACCCTTGGCTGTGCAGTGCTTGCTATGTTATAGGAGTATTGCAGCTGTTGAGTTTTCCTACTATAGGAGACAACTTTCGTTTTTGATGGGTTAAAAATTCAGTCGTTTTTGGCGCACCAACGATGGAATGACGCGATATCAGCCTGAAGAGAATTACAGTCCTGAACATTACGCACCACTAAAACGATATTCATATCATCAGCATACAACAAAAAAGAAGAATTTTGAATGGCAGAAGCAACATCGTTAATGAAAATGGAAAAAAGAAGAGGGTCGAGAATATAATATAATAATAATAATAATAATCAATCAACCTTTATTTTTATTTTTTTGGTGCCCAGGAACAACCCTAGGGTCTTGGTACTGATACACCATATACAAGCATTCATAAAAACAAACTAAAATCAAGACAACACAACACAAAACCATATATATGAAAGAAACAATAAAGTAAAAATAGTTACAGAGATCCCAGAAAGCAAAATAGCAAAAAAAAGGGAAGCCTAGTGTTAGAAGCCATGGCACCCGGCCAGCAAAACGTTGAGGGCACGTGAAAAATTGAAAATACACAAGCAAATACTCAATGAACATGACGGAGATAGATTATACACATAAAACAAAGGTTTTGTAACAAGATCTTAGGAAGTTTCAAAATGGAAAAACGAAGTTCAGCGTTACAAGCACTGACACTTAAACCGACAGAAATTCAAGCAACACAAAATCAGGAAAAGTGAAAAACAAACAAGCAAGATGATGATTTGCATTGAATAAATACTGAACAGAAATACGCCACATAAATGACATAAAGGCACTTAAGCTACAACAGTTTTCAATTCATTAGAGAACAAAGACAACGAGCTCTGGAATATATCAATACGATCGGAATATTCATTATATGCACATTGTATTCTGCAGATGCACGAGCGTCGTCTACTTAAAGCATCTGTTCTGAACGTTCGAAATCTTCGGAAAAGTTTGTTCGGCAAGTTGACATTGATAAGTGCAACCAAGTCATCACACAAAAAGTGTAACAAAATAAGTGCACCCAAGTCATGACACATGATGACAACCAAGTCATCACACAAGTCATCACACAAAGTTTATAAAGAAAGATAATGTCAGCTCTCATTCGTCGACACCAAAGGGAAGGAATACTTTTGAGACAAGACATGCTGCCATTTGCGTCTTCTTGTACATTACGGAAACGGTGCCTAATGATAGAAAGGAACTTATTTTGAACCCTTTCGATGCGGTCACTATTGGACTTGCAAGTTCCATTCCAAAGAACAGAACCGTATTCGAGAAGAGGTAAGCAGAGAGCTGAATACAACTTTAAGAAAGGAAGAGGACTTTTAAACTCTCTAGAATACCTGTAAACAGCACCCAGACATCGAAGAGAGCGTCCGGTAATTTGTGTAACGTGGGAAGAGAAAGTCAGAGAAGAATCAAATAGTACTCCCAAGTCCCGAATTTCGGTCACCCTCGGCAGTGCAGTGCTTGCTATTTTATAGGAGTATTGCAGCTGCTGAGTTTTCCTACTATAGAAAACAACTTTAGTTTTTGAGTGGTTCAAAATTAAGTCATTTTAGGTGCACCAACGATGGAATGACACGATATCAGCCTGAAGAGAATTAGAGTCCTGAACATTACACACTTCTCTGAAGATTTTCATATCATCAGCATACAACAAAAAAGATGAATTTTGAATGGCAGAAGCAACATCGTTAATGAAAATGGAAAAAAGAAGGGGGCACAGAACGGAGCCCTAGGGTACGTCACTTGTTGCTTTGTATCTAAATGATGTTTGACCGTTAACACTTACATAGCAATATCGCTCCTGGAGATAGCAACGTATAAGACCCACTAAAGAAGCGTGAACATCTAACAGAATGAGCTTGGCAAGCAATAACGAGTGGTTGACTACATCAAAGGCCTTGCTCATGTCACAGTAGACCGCATCAAGCTGGCTTCTGCCAACGACTGCTGGGACAGCCTGCTCCATGAAGCATGCGAGGTTTGTGGAAGTTGAGCGACCACGCATGAAGCCATGTTGATTAGGAATGAGGACGTGTTTAAGTGAGAAAGACAAGACCGCATGAAGAGATAACTCGAATATTTTAGAGGCAGAACAAAGGAGCGACACTGGCCTATAGTTCATGGGGTCAGTTTTTGGGCCTGACTTGAAAACAGGGAATACACGAGAAATTTTCCATGAGCGAGGGTACGTGCCAGACCGGAGACAGTTATTAAATATTGAGGTGAACACAGGAACGATAATTTTCGTTCGTTTTTAGAATTGCAGCAGGAATACCATCTGGCCCATCTGCCGTCATCACTACCACCGCTAAGCCCAAACAAAGAAGAAAACTGACGAGCAAAGCAGTCGGCCGCATCTGCAACCTCATCGCCGTTGGAATCCAGAATACGAATAGATTCTTTCTTTGTACTAGATCTAGAATGAATGTATTTCCAGAAGGCACCCGGCTGATGAGTTGCTTTAGCTTCAACTGACGCCAGGTACAAAGCATGATCACGCTTGTGCAATATTTTGCATAGGGCACGTAGGCGCCGGAACTCCTGAGCGAACTGATTCGCACCAGGGCGCTTCATCTTTCTGTGCGCACGTTCTTTGAGTTTCAGGGCATCCCGCAATTCAGAAGAAAACCAGTGTGGGAACTTGAACTTCTTTGGTAAATATTGCGGGATGTATTTCTTCATACCCAAAAGCACAATCTCAGTAAAACGGTCAACTTGTTCATTGACATCAGAGAGGACAATGACTGTTGACCAAGGGGCAGCAGAAAAGTAGCCATACAGCCCAACGTAATATCCCCGGGCGAAAGCGTAGCGAGGTTGCGCATTGCTTGAAATTACAGAACGGTGGAGTATTGTAGGAAGGCAACAGGAAATAGAAAGAGGAGGATGATATTTGTCGGGTATTACTAAAGCACAATCAGAACGCGACACACTAACACCATCGAAGTTTGAAAAGCACAGGTCCAGAATGTTTCCACTGCAGTTTTTTATGTGATTACGCTGTGCCATGGAAGTGAAAGACGAAAAATCTAGTAACCTATTACCCTTCTGTTGAAAGTGGTGGTTGTAGTGGGAACAGGTGAGGTGGCTCCACTGAACGCCAGGAGCGTTAAAATCTCCAAGGAGGAGGACCTTGAGGTCGCAATGAGTAGTGATCACCTGTTCAATGGAGGAGACTAACTTATTGAACGCGTCAGGAACTACATCAGGAGGAACGTAAAAAACACCAACTAGAAGTTTTTCAGTTTTAGAGATACGAATTTCGACCCATAAAGACTCACCTGCGTTTTCAATATCGCTACGTAGCACACACGGGAGAGATTTGTTAACTGCGAGAAGTACCCCGCCCCCCTTTTGTTTGCATCCCGTTAAGGCACGATCATTACGATATACATGGTAATTTTGAGGAAAATAATCACTTGATAGAATATCAGGACACAACCAAGTTTCAGATATAGCTATTAACGGAAAGCAAGATGCCAGAACATTACCAAAAAATTCAGTCGCCTTAGTTCGAAGACCTCGCACATTCTGATAAAAAACATCTAAACTAGTCATTATTCTTTTTCTGATGTGTTGGGCTCAGAGCTGTGAAGCATGCCTTCGCGAAACATGCCTCGAAACTTCTTAAAGAGGCAGTCTTTCGGCCAAACAGCGGGGTCATTCAAGCGCTCGAAAAACTTCACTGACGGAAATATAAAAGGATGCGTATGTTTCAAATTTAGTTTTCAGTCGTCGGCAGTTCAAGGGCGAGACACCTAAGGTTAACAGATGGGCATTAAGACTAGCAGAGGTCGTGGACGGAGAAAGCTTTGAAACGAACATTGCTTTGGGGCGCTTCGGCTGCGGAACGACGACCAGTCCACATGTGTCCGATGCACCTACACATGCCCGGCTTCGACGCTTCTTCTCAGCAGTAGGGGGGAGACAGTCAAGCACAGGCGCAGAATGCACCGGGGAAAGTTGGGGCGGAGTAGGAGGCAGTGCAGGAGAAGCCGAAGACACCGAATGCAGCGGAGCAGACGTAGCCGAAGGCAACACTTCCTTGTTTACAGCTTGGGCAAAAGAAGGCTGCCCTGAGCTGTGACGCACTCCTTCCGGCAACGCGGGGGGGTGGTGAAGTAGTTGGGCACGCAGGGAGCACACCTCGGCTCGCAAGGAGGCAACTACCTGCGCATAATGGGCGCGGTCACCCTCCCTCCACTGACGTAGACGGTCGAAAGCCTGCGCGTTTTCCCGGCGTAGGAGGTCGTTGTCCTCCCGCAGCCGGGCCACTTGGTCGCTGAGGAAAGAAATGCCGTCCAGCGCGTCGATGAGGAGTACGCGAAGACCGGAAGCTTCCCCTCCAAGGTCAACCGGTTGGGACGGCGGCGGCGGGGCTTTCTTGACGACTGCCGGCGAGTCACACCGGCGAATAATAATAATAATAATAATAATAATAATAATAATAATAATAATAATAATAATAATAATAATAATAATAATAATAACAATGTTTATTTACGTGCCCAAGAACAGCGAAAGGCCTGAGTGCTGGCGCACGGATAGTTGCATAAAAACAAAATACAAGAAACATATTGCAAGAAACAAACAAGTGGTGAAAATAACAAATAAAACACAGGTGGATTTAAAGGTAGATGTAGGTAAATAGAAAAAGAAAGACGCCTTTGTGGCTCTGCTTGTTGTAAAGACCGCACAACAAGCAGAGCAACACAGTTTAACAGTAATGCGACAAAAACAACGGCAAGGGTATAGAGACAAATGATAAGACGAACAAATCACAGGAAATAGTTTCAAAAATAGGCAAGTATCAGTTGCTCAGAAACAGAACCGCGGAAAAAGTAAATTCCAGCAATCGAAAAAAAATTATCGACCAATTCAACATAAATGTCCAACATACTTTACTGAACAGTGCAGTACGGTAAAAAAATATGAATAATAACATTCTAATCAGTCGATCTTTTTTAACGTGCCCACGAACAACCTGGAGCCTTTCTGCTAGCGCACGAATAAAAAAACACATGCAACTTACGAGCAAACACCTCACAAGTAATTCAGTTTGGGACAGCGTTGCTTACACATGAAAAAATTATACCATGTCGCACACCCAAATAGGCATTCAACCACACACCACCACACACACACAGAATTACAGAGTTACAGAATTACAAAATTACAAAAACAGAATTACAGCCCCTTGCCGCACGGCATGAGAGCACGCGTACATATATAATATTAAAAATACCGACACGAGGCACCGACAGGCGACTAACAAACTATGCGGTTATGGGGGGATTTTCCACAGGTTAAACGAACGGAGATTGTGCGACGAGTTCCCGTGGAGGAAGAGGACAAGGTGTCATGGTTGCGCATCCCTCAGTGGGTACTAGAGGCACCCAGCCTCTTGCGTTTTAAATATTGCAAATAGATTTTTCTACGGCATCCTTGCCTCGTTACATCTTGTGGTAAGGTGCGGGGCCTTTTGAGAAGACGGAGCTTCGCAGCGGTCGCCAGATTTCGTTCATCGAGCTTCGCTCCGACGACCCAGCGGCTACTGCCGCTTCGACAAGCCCCCGCATCATTCAGTCGCACCTCCGGGACTCTGCCTCCTTCTATGGCAGGGTTGACGAGGATGTGGAAGACGGGATCATGATGTACGAGCGCGTCAGTGGCCACAACCGCTGGGATAAGACAATCATGCTCGCCAACCTGTCTTTCTATCTCAAAGGTACGGCCCTAACATGGTTTCTCACGAACGAGGCACGCCTCACAAGCTGGGACGTTGTCAAGCAAGGCTTTAAAGCCATATTCGGGACGTCCGCTAGTCGGCAGCTAACAGCAAAGAACAATCTCGCTTCTCGCTTGCAGAGCCCCACTGAGTCCTACGTCGCGTACATCCTCGACGTAGTGGCTCTTTGTCAAAAAGTTGACCGACAAATATTCGAGGAAGACAAAGTGCGATACGTTTTGAAGGGGATACGGGACGACGCATTCAAGCTCCGGGTTTTCAAGAACTGTGACAAAGTAGACGCTATTATCGCCGAATGTCACCGCTTTGAGCTGGCGAAAAGCCGCGCATCGTTCAGCATTTCACACGACTTCCGAACACAGCTGCGACCTCGTCGTGCACCGACAACGTCCAGCCAACACCAGATCAGTTCCCTTCCACAGAGGCGGCACCGACTTCCGAAAATGTTACCAGAATAGTGCGTCGTGAACTTCAGGTCTTGGCTCCAGCCGCTGTTCAGCCTAACCCACAACCCTCCATTGTGCCTGCTGTATCTTTGATGAAAGGCGTTGTACGCGACGAGTTCATCCGTCTCGAATTCAAGCCTTTTTTCGCCGTCACACATCCAAATGATCGCCCTGTTCCTTCCTTCCCAGCGCCTCTACGAGACAATATACCGCCGCGCTTCCGGTACCGCAACCCACATGAATGGAGGACGCCCAATGACCGGCCAATTTGCTTCAACTGCTGCTGTGCCGGCCACGTCGCCCTCTACTGCCATAACCCCTCGTTCCCATCTCGCCCGACCAACTTCTCCCGGAACACCGACGAGGGCAATCGACGCTTCTACGCCAGCCGTCAGACGCCACCGCCCTACTTCTCCACTTCTACCGACGGTCGCTGGTCCGGTCGCTCGCCGTCCCCGCAGACCCGTCCGTCCTGTTCACCCCGCCGCTCTTCCTCGCCATACCCACGCTCCAACCAGGAAAGCTAGACGATGCAGCGCCCAGAGGTACCGCTTGATTTTCCCGACGACCCGAAAATCCCCTAACAATGCTGCGTGCTGAAAAGAACTTGTTAGACATTAAAGTTGACGGTGTCCCTGTGAGTGCACTGACCGACACAGGGGCGCAGGTGTCCGTGATGAGTGCGCTTCTTCGCTCCCGCCTGCGCGAAGTTTTGACACGAGCCATTTCTTGTCTCCGAGTCTCCGACTGAGGAACTGCTGCCATCGCGGGCATGTGCACTGCACGCGTTACGATTGCGGGTCATGATACCTCTCTCCTGCATGTTCACCGTTTTAGAGCGTTGCACCCATGACCTCATTCTGGGCCGAGATTTGCTGTCGGACCATTCTGCGCTGATCGATTGTTCTCTCGGGCTCGCCAACCTTGACCTACCCTGTCGCCAATCACCGTTGGTGAACCCTTGCCACGCCTGTGCTGCCTCGAAGACACCCGTTTGCCGCCTTTCGTACGTACCACTGTGTGTATCTCCCTCTGTTCCTGGCCGCGATTACGTCATTTCCCCTATACCAGCCGTTTTACTGGAGCGCAACGTGGCCCTCCCACACACAGTCGTCATGATCATGCAAAATCGGACTTCTCTTCCCTTCCTAAATTTCAGTTTTTCTACCCAGCTTCTGCCGCAAGCCATCAAGCACTCTGGGCCTCCTCTCCGCGTTAGAGGAATGCCATGTTTCTGCATTGGCCGTCGATTGCCAACAAAAATACTCGCCCTCACATTGCACCGACCGAACCTTGCACCGACCGGACGCGATTGCACCGACCGACCCTGGTGCGAAAATGTTGGCTAGAGATTTGCTGCATGCCCAAGCCGATCAACTCCGCTGCCTCCTGGCTTCCTTTTGGGACATTTTCGACCTGAACAATCGCCCTTTAGGAAAAGCCTCGTCAGTCACTCACCGCATTAACACCGTCAGTGCAAGCCCCGTTCACAAACGCCCTGACAGAGTCTCTCGTGCAGAGCGGCGAGTTGTCCAACAGGAAGTAGATAAGATGATAGCCAAGGACATCATTGCAAGTTCTTGCAGTCCGTGGGGCTCTCCAGTAGTGCTTCTGAACGAAATAAGATGACACATGGCGGTTTTGCGTCGATTATCGACATCTCAACGCAGTCACAAAGAAGGACGTGTATCCCCTCCCAAGGATAGACGACGCCCTTTACTGCCTTCACGGCGCTAAGTACGGTGGAACCCCGCTGATACGTCCCCCGGACTTACGACAACCCGCTTCTTACGACGGATAACGGCGGTCCTGGCAAACTCCCCATAGAAACAATGCATTAAAAACCCAGATGATATGACGCTCGGGTGCACGCGGTCCGCTAAATACGACGGACATTGGCGCGGATAAACCGGCGTTTTACCATATTTTACACCGCTCCGCCACCTCATCCCGACCTTCTTTATTCTTAACCCTCGTTTGACACTTCTTGATGTGCAATGGTCCGCCGGCGGGCCAGACAACTTGCGGTATAGACGCAAGCAAGCAAGCGGGTAATCGTGAGCGGGAGTTGACCAGCGACGGCCCCACGCGGCAGCCGTGCGCAAACGCTCCAACCGCGAGAGGTCGAAGTTCAGGGGGCAGGCGTACCTTGAATTGATGGATCCTGTGGGAAACTAAAGCAGCTATGTGTTAGCGCTTTGACATAATAGCGATGGCACGGGACCATTCAAAGGGTGTCTCTACCATGTACGGGTAGGTTATTTTTTTCATCTCCGCTTTGTATTATCGTTCGTTTCGCTTGGCCTTGGCAGTTTCGCACTCGCCTTTCCCTCTTTCAATTTGCTCGACCAGATCGGCCTTATCTCACTCGTGCAAAGCGCAGTGCTGGGCGGTAGCTCGGACGCATGGAGGAGAGGGGGCACGACACAGGCGTTGCTTTTTTTAAACTTGGGATTTCAGCTAAAGGTTCGCAAATCACGCGAAGAATACGCTAAATGTAGCAGTTTGAATAAGTTCTTAGCCCACCTGTCGCGTGAGAGTGTCTACTGGGCCGGAATTTGCCTGCACCCCTGTCGTACGACACCCCGGTCATACGATGCTTTCTCGCGGTTCATTGGGAGTCATATTATCGGGCTTCCACTGTATTTTTCATCGATTGACCTTCGGTCTGGATATTGGCAAATCACCGTAGATGAAATGTACCGTGAAAAAACCGCCTAAATAACAACCGATGGTCTGTAGCAGTGTAAAGTGATGCCATTCGGCCTTCGTAAGGCTCCAGCTACATTCGAGCGCATAACGGAATCGCAGCTCCAGGGCTTCAAGTGTTCCACCTGCCTCTGTTACCTGCATGACGTTATCTTATTTTCTCCCTCATTTACTACCCATGTCGAACACCTTTCGGAAATTCTAACCCTTTTCCGATGCGCCGATCTCCAGCTGAATTTCTCTAAACTCCGTTTCGGACGTCAGCAAATTACCATCCTCGGACACCTCGTCGACGCTAAGGGGGTTCGTCCCGGCCCTGATAAAGTTCGTGCAATTCAGAACTTTCCAGCACCGCGGTCGACGAAAGACGTTCAAAGCATTCTCGGTTTTTGTTATTTCGCCGCACTATCAACAACTTTGCTGATATTGCTAGACCACTTACTAACCTCTTGAAGAAAAACGTTCCATTTTCGTGGCGCTACGAGCACGCTGCCGCTTTTAACAACCTCATCGCCGTACTCACCCACTCTCCGCTTCGGGCTCACTTTGACCCTTATGCGCCCGCAGAAGTACGCACAGATGCCAGTGGGTACAGAATCGGGGCTTTCTTGGCGCAACGACAGGATGGTCTTGCCAGCCGTCTTATCCCCCCCTCCCCCCAGAGCGCAACTACTCCATTACGGAACCAGAATACCTCGCCCTCCTGTGGTCTGTCGCCACGTTCGCACTTATCTGCATGGCCGCTCATTCACAGTCATAACAGACCACCACGCGCTGCCCCGGCTGTCTTCGGTAAAAGACCCGGTAGGTAGGTTAGGTCGATAGTCATCGCGCCTACAAGAATATACATCCGACGTAAAATACAAACCTGGACGCTTGCACCATGTCGACATTACGGAAGAACAGCGTCGTGACCCAGCATTACGATCGATCATTGACAACATCAACTCTGCCTCACCTAACGCGTCGACGGGAACGTTTTTGCTCCGCGATAACATTTTGTATCGCCGCAATACCCGTCCGGCCGGGCCGGAACTTTTGCTCGCAGTCCCTGCGAACCGGCGCTCCACTGTCCTCCATATGCGCAGCAGCTTCACGGCATCCCTCCAAATGGTCACCTCGGCATTTCTCGCATGTATGAACGCGTACGCCAGCGTTTTTTTTTTTTTTTTTTGGCCCTGCCTGTACCGTTCCGTCCGCCGCTACTTCAGTTCTTGCGATCAGTGTCAGCGCCGCAAGACACCAACATCGCTTCCTGCGGGAACACTACAGCCACTTTTTTTCCGGGTTGGCCTCGACTTGCCTGGCCCTTTTCCCCAGTCGACATCGAGAAACAAGTGGATCGCTGTCGCCACGGATTACGCTACACAATACGATCACGCGTGCTTTGCCGACAAGCTGGGCTACTGATGTGGCAGATTTTCTTCTTCACGAAAGCAACAGCCAGCGACCGTGGCTGTTGCTTTCTCTCACAAGTTATTGACGACATCGTCCGATCCTGTTATACTAAACATAAGATAACTACAGCGTACCATCCCCAGACTAATGGACTTACCGAACGCTTAAATCGTACCCTGACCGATATGCTTTCCTGCTACGTTTCCGCGGATTACCGTGACTGGGACGTCTCCCTGCCGTACGTGACGTTTGCCTATAATTCGTCATGGCATGATACGGCTGGGTATTTGCCATTCTACCTCATTCATGGCCGTGAGCCCACCCTACCTCTGAACACCCTTATGCCTAGGTCGGCAGACCAACCCTCAGTACGATCGGAGTACGCCTGGGACGCCATTGCTCGCCCTGAACATCCTAGGCAGATTGCCCGAAACCGGCTTTTTTCCTCCCAAGCTGATCAGAAAACGATTAAATACCAAAGACATTGGTGGGCGCACTTCGCTTCGGGATCCCTTGTCCTCCTCTCGTTCCGCCAGGGAATAGTGACACGAGGCACCGACTATGTGGTTATGGGGGGGATTTGCCACAGGTTAAATGAACGGGAATTGTGCGACGAGTTCCCGTAGAAAAAGCGGACGAGGTGTAATGGTTGAGCATCCCTCAGTGTGTACTAGCGGCACCCAGCCTCTTGTGTTTCGAATATTGCAAATACATTTTTCTGCGGCATCCTCACCTCGTAACAATATATGATTAAATTTAAAGTTTTGAGAGCACGGAGCCACTGAAGATAGTTTATATTTGAGAAGCATGGTATATAATGAATACATATGTGGAGAAGACAAGTGGATTGAAAAAACGATAGAACGGATTGTTATGTTAGCATTTCGTACTCAAGTGACAGCGCATGAACAAAGGATAAAAAAGGTCACTTACATGACCAGCTCACAGACGTGCTTGCGGAATGGAGTTGGCGAATCAATAAATGTATCTAAATATTCAGAGTACTGATTGTATGTACACTGCAAATGAAACATGGGGCACAAGCCACGTAATCATTTGGGATTAAAGAATGTATACCATGTCGTCTGGTCGACGTTTTCGGCACGCGAAGTGGAACATGCTGCAGCACCTCACCACAAAACACTGTGCCATTAAGGATTTTGAATAGGAAAATAATATACACCTTAGTGTTCCTGGAAGCATCTTAAGCATGGTAGCATCGTCACAAGAAATGATCCAGAATTGTAATTGTTACGAGTAGCAAAAGCGATGGTTACAGATTGATCAAAACCTTTTTGGACACTTTCAATAGGCATACAGCTTCTTTTGCATGTACTATTCCACACCACAGAGGCATACTCTAGTTGTGGATGACGTAGTCGTGTAATAACGATAATAATCAATCAATGAAACAATCAATCGTTTATTAACGGGTCCAGGAAAATTCGGAGGGCCTGTGTGCTTGCGCACGAAGAAAAAAAAAACAGGCAATGTAAGATGCCCACACCTCACAAGTAATGCAATTAAGGACAGCGTTTCTGACACACACATACACAAAATTTACACACTAGCGTACACTATAATAATAATCAATCAATCAATCAATCAATCAATCAATCAATCATGTTTATTTACGTGCCCAGGAACAGCCAGAGGCCTGGGTGCTGGCGCACGGATAGTTACATGAAAACAAAATACAAGAAACATATTGAAAGAAACAAACAAGCGACAACACATACACAAATTGAAGTAGCGAAAATTACAGAAATAAAGCACAGGCGGAGCCTGGGTACAGGTAAAAAAGAAAAAGAAGATGCCTTTGTGGCTCAGCTTATTGTAGTGAATACACAACAAGCAGAGAACAAAGTTTAACAGTAAGACGACAAAAACAATGACAAAGTATAGAGACAAATGATAAGACAAGCATGATAAGTAAACAGTTTCAAAAACAGGCAACTATATTGGTTAAACAGAACCACAGAGAAACGAAATTTCAGCAATAAAAAAAACAGAAAAACGAACGACAGAGATATCATAGATGTTTAACATACTGTGTTCAACAAAGCAGTACGGTAAATTGTAAAGGAGCTTTGAAAGATGTCAAGGCGTTCAGAGAAGCGGTTGTAGCAATTCTGTATTCTGCGCACAGGAGAATGATTGGAGTTGCGCGCAGCGGTCAAGAAAGGGCGATGCGACCTGGTGGGCCTCTGTGGAACACTAAACTCTAAACAGTTAAGCAGGTCTGCGCAAGAAAGGTCACCATGAACAATTTTGTGAAGAAATGTAAGGTCTGCACGCATACGTCTGCAGGTCAACGAAGGAATGGAAGGAACTATAGGTAAGTCAGAATCAGGACCCGGACTGTGATTGTGATGACGGTGCTTAAATATGGATAAAAACTTCTTCTGCACACGTTCTATTAATTCACTACTAGATTTGGAGATGCCGTTCCAGGCAACAGAAGCATATTCTAACTGGGGGATACATATTGCATTGTATAGCATTAGAAATGGATCTGGAGAAGAGAATTCCTTTGTAATCCGACACACATTTCCAAGACTTCGGAGCGCTCGCCGGGTGATGAGCCTAATATGAGAAGAAAAAGAGAGGGTACTGTCGAAAAGAACCCCGAGGTCCCTAATCTCCTCAACCCTTTGCAAAGGAGCTCCCGCTATACTGTAGGAAAACAGTAGACGATGGGTTTTCCGGCTGTACGTGACAACCTTTGTTTTAGCTGGATTTAAAATTAGACAGTTTTTGCTGCACCAGACCGATAATTCCGACACATCCCTCTGCAAGGCACAGCAGTCCTGAAAACTGCTAATGTGCCTAAATAGTTTGACATCATCAGCATAGAGAAGAAATGAAGATTTTGTTAACACTGTTGACACATCATTGATAAAGATAGAAAACAATAGTGGACCCAGCACAGAACCCTGAGGTACACCACTCGTTGCAGTGTAAACACTAGACCTTTTGAAGTTTACATCTACGTAAAAGGACCGGTCAAGGAGATAGTTGGACAACAAGGCAACAAGACTTGCATCAACACCGGACATAGTAAGCTTGCTAATTAATAATTTATGGTTCACTACATCAAACGCCTTACTGAGGTCAAAATAAATTACATCCAACTGGCCGTTTTCACAAACTGCAGCCGAAGCCTGAGTCATGAAGCTTGCAAGATTTGTAACCGTCGATCGACCCGAGAAAAAGCCGTGCTGATTTGGTATCAGAACGTTCTTGACGCAGGCAGCAAGAACGTTGTGCAGAGCTGACTCAAAGAGTTTTGAGGCGACACAAAGGAGTGAGATTGGGCGATAGTTGGTAACGGCTGACTTATCACCAGACTTAAATATTGGAAAAATTCGAGCAATCTTCCATGCACGAGGAAATTTGCCGAAAAGCAAACAGTTATTATAAATGGAAGTTAAGACAGGCACAAAAATGTTGCCGTAAGCCTTCATGAGGGCTGCTGGAATTCCGTCTGCACCACAGGAAAATGACGGTTTCATCCGTTTAAGGCTATCATTGACAAGTTTTTCATCGAACATAAGTGTACTAAAATTAGACATATTATTAAACAATAGGCGTCTGTCGGGACCATCTGGCAGTTGAAAGACAGAATGAAAGTACTGAGCAAAGCTCGTGGCGACATCCTCAACCTGTTCCCCATCGGAATTAATCAGACTAATGTGTTCTTTAGACGCCTTAGAACGGCCGCGTACATACTTCCAGAAGTCAGCCGGTTTCTGAGACGCAGAAGCCTCTAACAACTCTATATAAAGCTGGTGATCACGCCGGTAGAGGCCTTTACAAAGTGAGCGATACCGACTAAACTCCGCTTTCCACTTGTCAAGCCCAGAACGCTTGGCCTTTTTGTGGGCGCTGTCCTTAAGTTTAAGCGAACTTCGAAGTTCTTTAGAGAACCAATGGGGAAATTTGGAATGAACAGGCTTATAAAAAGGGATGTACTTTTCCATGCCACTCCTGACAATTTCGGTAAAACGTCGAACCTGTTCGTCAACATCATTGACATCAAAAACACTAGACCATTCAGCAGATGAATAAAAGTGATAGAGCCCAACATAATCTCCACGCTTGAAAGCATATCGCGGGACTGCACAATCGTCAACACCACCATAGCAATGCTGGGCAGCGACAGAGATAGAGACAATAAGAGGGGGGTGAAACTTGTAATAATAATAATAATAATATTATAATAATAATAATAATCAATCAATCAATCAATCAACCTTTATTTTCGGTGCCCAGGAACAACCATATGGTCTTGGTACTGGTACACCATATACAAAACATACATAAAAACAAACTAAAATCAAGACAACACAACACCCAAAGCCGTATGCATGAAAGAAACAATAAATTAAAGATAGTTACAGTAATCTCAGAAAGCAAAACAGCAAAAAAAAAGAAAAGAAAAGAAACAGGAGACCTAGCGTTGCAAGCCATGACACTCGGACAGCAAAATGTTCAAGGCACGTGAAAAACAGGAAATACTCACTGAACATGACAGAGATAAGTTATACGCATAAAACGAAGGTTTCATAACAAAATGTTCGGAAGTTTCAACTTTGAAAGAACCTCAGCATTACAAGCACTGGCACTCAAACCTACAGAAATTCAAGCAACGCAAAACCAGGAAATGTGAAAAACAAACAAGAACAGGATTTGCCTAAAATAAATACGGCACATAAATTTGCAATGACATAAAGGCACTTAAGCTACAACAGTTTTCAAGTCGTTTGATAACAAAGAAAAAGAGCTCTGGAAAATATCAAGACAATCAGAATATTCATTATATGCACATTGTATTCTGCAGATGGACGAGCGTCTTCTACTTAAAGCATCTGTTCTAAAAGTTCGAAATGTTCGGAAAAGTTTGTTCGGCAAGTTGACATTGATAAGTGTAACCAAGTCGTCACACAAAATATCCCCATGAAGAAGTCTATAAAGAAAGATAATATCAGCTCGCATTCGTCGACACCGAAGGGAAGTAAGACTTTTCAGAAAAGGCACGCTGCCGTTAGCGTCGTCTTGTACATGACGGAAACGGTGCCTAAAGATACAAAGGAACTTATTTTGAACTCTTTCGATACGGTCACTATTGGACCTGCAAGTTCCATTCCAAACAACAGAGCCGTATTCGAGAAGAGGTAAGCAGAGAGCCGAATACAACTTGAAGAAAGGAAGAGGACCTTTAAACTCTCTAGAATATCTGCAAACAGCACCCAGACATCGAAGAGAGTGACGGGTAATTTGTGTAACGTGGGAAGAGAAAGTCAGAGAAGAATCAAATAGTACTCCCAAGTCTCGAATTTCAGTCACCCTCGGCAATGCAGTGCTTGCAATTTTATAAGAGTATTGCAGCTGTTGAGTTTTTCTACTATAGGAGACAACTTTCGTTTTTGAGGGGTTCAAAATTAGGTCGTTTTTGGTGCACCAACGATGGAATGACGCAATATCATCCTGAAGATAATTACAGTCATGAATATTACGCACTTCTCTAAAGATTTTCATATCATCAGCATACAACAAAAAAGAAGAATTGTGAATTACAGAAGCAACATCGTTAATGAAAATGGAGAAAAGAAGGGGACCCAGAACAGATCCCTGGGGTACACCACTGGTTGCTTTGTACCTAAATGAAGTTTGACCGTTAACACTTACATAGCAATATCGCTGCTGGAGATAGCAACCTATAAGACCCACCAAAGAAGCGTGGACATCTAACAGAATGAGCTTGGCAAGCAATAACGAGTGGTTGACTACATCAAAGGCCTTGCTCATGTCACAGTAGACCACATCAAGCTGGCTTCTACCGACGATTGCTGAGGCGGCCTGCTCCATGAAGCACGCGAGGTTTGTGGAAGTTGAACGACCACGCATAAAGACATGTTGATTAGGAATGAGGACGTGTTTAAGTGAGAAAGACAAGACCATATGAAGAGATAACTCGAATATTTTAGAGGCAGAACAAAGGAGCGAGACTGGCCTATAGTTTATGGTGTCAGTTTTTGGGCCTGACTTGAATACAGGGAATACGCGAGAGATTTTCCATGAGCGAGGGAACGTGCCAGACCGGAGACAGTTATTAAACATTGAGGTCAACACAGGAACGAAAATGTTTGCATATGTTTTTAGAATGGCGGCAGGAATACCATCCGGTCCACAAGAAAGCGAGGGCTTTAGCCGCTTGATACTGGTCCGCACGATGTTCTCATCCAGTTGGAAACAACCAGAGTTACCACCCTGGTGACAAGGGGCGCTGCTGTTATCACTGCCACCGCTAATTCCAAAAAAAGAAGAAAACTGACGAGCAAAGCAGTCGGCCACCTCCGCAACCTCATTGCCGTTGGAGTCTAGTAAACGAATAGATTCTTTAGTTTTACTAGATCTTGAATGAATGTATTTCCAGAAGGCTCCCGGTTGATGGGTTGCTTTAGCTTCTACTGACGCCAGGTACGAAGCATGATCACGCTTGTGCAATATTTTGCATAAGGCACGTAGGCGCCGAAACTCCTGAGCGAACGGGTTCGCACCAGAGCGCTTCATCTTTCTGTGCGCACGTTCTTTGAGTTTAAGGGCATCCCGCAATTCAGAAGAAAACCAGTGTGGGAATTTGAACTTCTTTGGTAAATATTGCGGGATGTATTTTCATACCCAAAAGTACAATCTCAGTAAAACGGTCAACTTGTTCATTGACATCAGTTTCGTCAATGACTGTCGACCAAGGGGCAGCGGAAAAGTAATCATACAGCCCAACGTAATCTCCCCGGGCGAAAGCATAGCGAGGTTGCGTGTTGCAGGAACTTACGGAATGATGGAGCATTGTGGGAAGGGAACAGGAAAAAGAAAAAGGAGGATGAAATCTGTCAGGTCTAACTAAAGGACAAGCAGAGTGTGACACACTAACATCATCAAAATTCGAAAAACATAGGTCCAAAATGTTTCCACTGCAGTTTTCTATGTGATTATGCTGTGCCATGGAAGTGAAAGACGAAAAATCTAGTAATCTATTACTCTTCTGTTCAATGTAGTGGTTATGGTGGGAACAGGATAGATGGCTCCACTGAACGTCAGGAGCGTTAAAGTCTCCAAGAAGGAGGACCTTGCGATTGCAATGAGTAATAAGCTCCTGTTCAATGGAGGAGACTAACTGATTTAATGCGTCAGGAGCGACATCAGAGGGAATGTAAAAAACCCCAACAAGAAGTTTTTCAGTTTTAGAGATAGGAATTTCAACCCATAGACTCATCTGCATTGTGAATATCACTACAAAGCACACTCGGGAGAGATTTGTCGACGGCAAGAAGGACCCCACCCCCTTTTTGTTTGCTTCCCGTCAAGGCACGATCACTACGATATACATGGTAAGTTTGAGGGAAATAATCACTGGACAGGATATCAGGGCACAACCAAGTTTCAGAGATAGCTATTAACGGAAAACAAGAAGACAGAACATTACCAAAGAAGTCAGTTGCCTTGGTACGAAGACCGCGCACATTCTGATACAACACATCCAAAGTACTAGTCATCATTGCTTTTCTTATGTGATGCGCTCAGAGCTGTGAAGCATGCCTTCGCGATAACATGCCTCGAAACTCCTTAAAGAGGCAGTCTTTCGGCCAAACAGCGGGGTCATTCAAGCGCTCGAAAAACTCTTCACTGACGGATATATAAAAGGATGCGTACGTGTCAAACTTAGTCTTCAGTCGTCGGCAGCTCAAGGACGAGACACCTAAGGTTGACAGATGGGCATTAAGGCTAGCAGAGGTGGTGGATGGGGAAAGCTTTGAGACGAACATAGCTTTGGGGCGCTTCGGCTGCGGAACGACGACGAGTCCACATGTGTCCGATGCACCTACACATGCCGGGCTTCGGCGCTTCTTCTCAATAGTCGGAGGGTTACGGTCAAGCACAGACACAGATTGCACCGGGGAAAGTGGGGACGGAGTGGGAGGCAGTGTCGGAAAAGCCGAAGACACCGACTGCAGCGGACCCGACGTAGCCGACGGCGACACTTCTTTGTAGACAACTTGCGTGAAATAAGACTTTTCCGAGCTGCGACGTACTTCATCCTGCAAGGCAGGGGGGCGACGAAGCAATTCGGCACGCAAGGAGCACACCTCCGCACGCAGGGAACTAACCACCCTCGCATAATGGGCGCGGTCTCCCTCCCTTTCTTGACGGAGACGGTCGAAAGAGTGCGCGTTTTCCTGGCGCATGAGGTCGTTGTCCTCCCGCAGCCGGGCCACTTGGTCGGTGAGGAAAGAAATTCCGTCCAGCGTGTCGATGAGGAGTGCGCGAAGACCGGCAGCTTCGGCGTCAAGGTCAACCGGCTGGGACGGCGGGGCCGGGGCCTTCTCGACGACGGGCGGCGAGTCTCGTCGAAGGGAGCAGGGGGAAGGAGCCCCGCTTGCGGACGTGCCGAAGTCGTCGCCGGCTCCGCTAGGCCTAGCCGCCGCCTCAGCCGTTTCGCAGATGTTGCACTTGAACGGCCGAGCGCCAGAACTCAGGAGTTGAAGCTCAGCGTCCGGCCACACAACACACTTCGCGTGCACGCGTTTTTTACAGGAAAGGCAGCGGAAAAACTTTTGTTTACCATAAAAAACACAAGAGCATAGAATACAGCAATCCTTGCTGGGCGCCATCTTGCCGCAAGATGGCAATAATAATAATAATAATAATAATATCATAATAATCAATCAATCAACATTTATTTTCGGTGCCCCGGAACAACCCTAGGGTCTTGGTACTGGTACACCATATACGAACATTCATAAAAACAAACTAAAACCAAGACAACACAACACAGAAAACTATATGTATGACAGAAGCAATAAAATAAAAATAGTTACAGAGATCCCAGAAAGCAAAACAGCAAAAAACAAGGGAAGCCTAGCGTTAGAAGCCATGACACCCGGCTAGCAAAACGTTGAAGGCACGTGCAAAATTGAAAATACACCAGCAAATACTCAATGAACATGACGGATATAGATTATACCCATAAAAAGAAGGTTTTATAACAAAATGTTAGGAAGTTTCAAAATGGAAATACGAAGTTCAGCGTTACAACCACTGACACTCAAACCTACAGAAATTCAAGCAACACAAAAACAGGAAAAGTGAAAAACAAACATGCAAGAAGATGTTTTTCATAAAATAAATACGGCACATAAATTTGGAATGACATAAAGGCGCTTAAGCTACAACAGTTTTCAATTCATGAGAGAACAAAGACAAAGAGCTCTGGAATATATCAAGACGATCGGAATATTCATTATATGCACATTGTATTCTGCAGATGGACGAGCGTCGTCTGCTTAAAGCATCTGTTCTGAAAGTTCGAAATCTACGGAAAAAGTTTGTTCGGCAAGTTGACATTGATAAGTGCAACCAAGTCATCACACAAAATATCACCATGAAGAACTTTATAAGGAAAGATAATATCAGTTCGCATTTGTCGACACCAAAGGTAAGGAATACTTTTCAGACATAATCAATCATTCATTCAACCAATCAATCAATCAATCGTTTATTAACGGGCCCAGGAACAGCCGGAAAGCCTTTGGGCTGCTGGCGCATGAAGAAAAAAAAAAGAAAAACAGGCTATGTAAGATGCCCACACCTCACAAGTAATGTAATTAAAGGACAGCGATACTGACACACACCAATAAAAATTACACACTGTCGTACACCAGTGTATACATGCACCCACAGAAAACACAAACACACATATGCATACAAAAGCATGTACAGTGCCTTGCACTAAGGCATGTGACACCACGCCAGTTGTCGTCATACACAGATAATTTCAAAAATATACATAAATGTTAACAAAGTGTAGGTGTACGGAAACGGAGTGGATCAAGATAGCTTATATGTAAGAAAAGGAGCATGGAAGGAATGTACTATTATGAGCAATATGAAAGGGAACACAGGAACGCGTGGCAAACAGCCTCGAACCAGACTCGGAATGATACGTGGATGGCGCTGTGAAAAACAAAGGGGGAAAGCAGGGCGCTCTTCCACTAACTGTTGGCACTCCCACCACGCTGGCATTTCTAAAAAGCAGCAACTTTCCTCGTTTCGTCGATAACATGGTATCGCCTAAAAGCCGATAAGACCCACGGCGGCAAAGAGAACAGTTGTTACAACAGCGTCCCCCTTTCCACTTTGTTTCCGACGGCGGCCGCTGGGAATCACTGATAGCTGGGTCTGAGGGTGTTTTCTACGCGTTCCTGTGTTCCCTTTCATATTGCTCATAATAGTACATGTAGAGAAAATCAGACATGGAATAAGGAGAATATAAAAGAGAAAATCTTGTGTTGTCATCACTTCATGCTCAAGTGACCGCGTGTGAACAAAGGATCAAAAAGGTCCCTTACATGACAAGCTCACAGACATGTTTGCGGAACTGTGTCGAGGAATTATTAAATATGTCTAAATATTCGTTGTACTGATTGTACGTACACTGTAGGCGAGACATGGGGCACAAGCCACGCAGACAGCTCGGATTAAAAAATGTGTCGTGTCTTCTGGTGGATTTTCGCTGCACATGGAGTGTAACATGTTGCAGCATTTCACCACAAGATACTGTGCCGTGAATGGTTTTGAACAGGAAAAGAAGATCAGCCTTAATACGTCCGGAGTTTAAGCACTCTAGCATCGGTACAGAGAATGACCCAAAATTGTTACGGCTAGCAAAGCGATGATTGAAGGTAGAGATAAACTTTTTCTGGACACTTTCAATATGCATACAGAGTGTTTTGCATGCGCTATTCCATACCACAGAAGAATAATCGAGCTGCAGACGACAAATAGTCGTGTACAGCTTGAGAAAAGAGCCCGGCTCCTTGAACTCCTTTGATAGGCGACGTATAACGCCAAGAGATCGGAGGGCCCGCCGAGTGACCTCCCGGATGTGCGGGGAGAAGCTCAATTTACTGTCGAAATAAACACCAAGATCCTCAACCTCCTCAACATGTGATAGTGCTTCACCGTTAATGTTATAGGAGAACAATATGCTGTCAGTTTTTCTAGTGTAGGTCATTACCTTAGTTTTTGATGTATTAATAAGGAGTTTGTTGCGTGAGCACCAATCTGAATAAGACGTGATCGCTCGCTGGAGAGCGATTGAACTGAAAAATTGAAAAAAGAAATGGCCCCAGAACAGATCCCTGAGGGACACCACTTTTGGCCTTGTAGGAGACTGCCCGTTTGCATGCACGAAGCATGACCTATCCGATAAGTAATTACATAAAAGGGGTGTGATCGATGGTTGTAAATCGAGTTGACACAGCTTTCTAAATAATATATCACGGCAGACGACATCAAAAGCCTTGCTCAAATTGAAGTAGACGACATCGACTTGTCCTCTTTCCTGCACAGCTTCCGAAGCGTGCAGCACAAAATTTACAAGATTAATGGTGGTCGATGTCCCAGCGAGAAAGCCGTGTTGCTGAGGTAATATTACAGTTTTTACGCTGTAAGAGAGTAGTGTATGTAGTACAGTCTCAAAGAGTTTTGAAGCAGCGCAGAGAATAGAAATCGGGCGGTAGTTTGCGGGGTCTAACTTTGACCCTGACTTAAATATAGGAACAACCCGCGCAATCTTCCAACGAGTGGGGAACTTACCGGTATTGAAGGACGTTCGAAATATACGGGCCAAGACCTGAACAGGAAGATCCCCAAACGCCTTCAGTACTGCCGAAGGAATGCCATCAGGTCCGGACGAAAATGACGGCTTAACTCGCTTTAGAGCTACAAGATACAAGACTTTCCGAAATAAAACATTTTGAGCTTTTATCATACCCTGGAAACACATGAGGGGGGCAGGCTGCACTTTTCTTGCCGAATACTGAACTGAATTGTTGAGCAAAGGCATTAGGAACGTCAGGAATGCTTTCACTCCTCTTGTCAATGAGGTTAATATTTCCTGGGTTGTTTTGGGAAGTTTGTGCACGGACATGACACCAGAAAGCTTTAGCTTCAACTGCGGCAATGTAACTGGACCTATAGCGCTTAAGGAGACATTTACAATGCGACCTGAGTTGAAAAAACTCCCTCTGCCACCTCTCTTGGCCAGTTTTATTTGCTTGATTGTGAGCTCGATTCTTTCTACCAAGGGTCTTTCTAAGTTCAGATGAAAACCAGTGCGGGTAATTGCTGCTTTCTTTAGTTTTTTCAGGTACAAATCTGCTTAAGCCATCGTGAAGAACTTCGGTGAAAAAAATCAGTCATTTCGTCAACGTCCAATGGTGACCAATCCGTCTCGCCGACGAAGTGAAACAAGCCAATATAGTCCCCATGAGCGAAGTTGTAACCATATACACCTGGTGTGTTCAAGGGAGTACTGTGGTGGGCAAGGGATACGTTACAAATTTAAATGAGTAGGGGGGGGGGGTGAAACCTGTCACGGCACAGCGTGCCCGCGCTCCGCAGAGCGCCAGCGCACCGCGCATCGAAGCTAAGCGGCGCAGGCGCATAGGGGCTTGGAGGCGTGGCTTCGTGTCGTCTGCTAGCGGGGAAGCGCGCCGTGCTTGATTTCCTAACTCTCGGCTTGATTGTAGCGTCCTAGCAAGCCGCGACCGCGTTTCGGGAAAGCGCACTTCTCTCCCTGCGCCGCGTTGTGTATTTTCTGCGTACAACGGAGCGCTCCCTCTTTTCACGTCCGCGGTCACAGTTTAATGCATGTATTGTTGCAAACATTTCGGAACTGACTTAAATTCGTTAAGAAGAGACGCTGTAGAGCAGGGCTACTTATGAAATCGGCTACCAGGATTGATTTATTATGCACTGGTATTACGCAGCCCATGGGTGTCTGGGCATTTTGCGTGCGCGGAATTTTGGTCACAGCGACTGGGTTACGATCTCGCGACATTGGTATCGATGTGTTTTGGGTTTTTTCATATATATGAATATCGTGCATCGTCGAGATGGTTCATGCAGTCGCCCAGACAGCGGGTCACGCACCCAGTAAATCGTCCTACTCTCCGGCTGAGTCATGGACTGGTGCCACTCTAGTCTGCTACATTATGATGCATATGCCATTGCTTGCACTGCCTACCTGGCCCCCTTTGTTGCTACCTGCTACGTATTCTCCTTTCTGGTACGACCCGCACTTCATCGCAATTGGCCTACGTGAGTAATGAAGGTGTGGTCACCAGTTCCATGCTACGCAATTGTGAAACAGCTTCTCCGTTCTTCAGTGCCACATCATCTGCATTTTTTCTTTACCATCCCCACAAACATTGCCTAGCCAAACGCCACGAATTGAAAAGTCACCAATATGTTCAGCACGTTTTCAATGTGTTAATAATGCCAGAAATGCCTTACAACATTTAAACATGCACCTGCATTGCGGGCTGAAAATATTCTGATTTCTTTTCGTATTTACGATATTTGTTGTCGATTTCCATGAGTTCACATAACATTTGAAGTCGCATCCAGCAATCCGCGAGCGTCTTCGAGCTAGACTTAGCATGTGACACTCCTATCAAAAAAGATTTAGGAACGCTTGCACTCACGCACAAGACTTGAATAGCGAAGCTGTTGTTGGTTCGCATTGCCGGACACAGTTCATTTTGATTATTGTTGCTTATTTGCATATTTCCGATGCCAGTAATCATCGTCGTATGCATCAAAGAGGCCGTCGTCTTCTTCGTTGTGAGTGTAGGGTGTAAAATCATCATCAGCATTGTATGCTTCCACCGTCTCTTCGCCATCGACTTGAGGCACCGGTGGCGGGATCTGCAGGTCGTATCGGGAAGGATTGGCACACTCGTAGCCATGTCTCCAATTACCCATAAAGGCTTCCAGAGCATCTGGCGGCCACGGTGATCCCTCCCTAGCAGGGTGTCTTTTCAACTATAGAATTACATCTCTAGCATTATTGTTGGAGTTTTTGCATGCGCGGCAGGGTTTGAAGACAGAGCTCGAGGTTCTTTTTCTTTTTATATATATATTTTTTTTTGCTAAAGCCACTGCGCGAGCCGGGTACTCGGTGGTCTCCGCGAGGCACGCGCTCACGAGCTGTCGGCATTTTTTCGGTCTTCGAGGTTTTGCCAGTTTTTTATTTTCGCTAAATCCACTGCGCGTGCCGGAGACACTCGGCGGTCACCGCAAGGCGAGCGCACACGGGCGCTCCAAATTTTCTTTGGTGTTTTTTTTTCTGCAACGGCGAACGTACGGCCAGTAACAAGAGCTCCGCGGTTGAAAAAGCGGGCCGGACGGCATATCCGGTAATACGGCGTCCTGCTTTAGAGAGCACACGCAGAAAATAAAGCTTTGTTCCTCGACCCTCTTTATTTCTAGGGTGCGGTGAAGCACTGAGAAACCCGCCAGTAATTGGCCTGGGCCGTCACGCTGGATCAGTGGTTAGTCTGCTTGGATATACTAAGCCGGGAGACCCCTATTCGATCCCAGCAGCAGATGCAGCTTTTCAAAAGAGGCGAAATGGAAGAGCACCTGTTTTATGCGTGGTCCAAGTGCCCCGTGAAAACCTCAGGTGGTTATCCGCAGCCCTACTCTACAGCGTTTTCGTTGCAAGAGTCGTTTTGCGGCGTTAAACCCTATAACCCCAGCCAAACCATTTGAGAAATGCCTGCACCAATGCAAGCATTAAAGTGGGAAAGTGAAACTAAAAAGAGAAAGCGCTCAGTTGTCGTACGCAGAAAATACACAACGCGGTGCAGGGAGAGAAGTGCGCTTTCCCGCAGTGCGGTCGCGGCGTGCTTAGAGGCTACAAGCATGCCGAGAGTTAGGCGTGCTTCACAGTGAACCAAGCACGGCATGCTCCCGCGCTAGCAGACGACACAAGGCCACGCCTCTAAGCCCCCATGCGCCTGCGCCGCTTCGCTTCGATGCGCGGCTGCTGCCTTTGGGCTGGCGCTCTGCGGAGCACGGCCACGCTGCGCCGTGTTCGCACCTAAAGTGGACGGCCCTGTACGTCATCAAGTCTCCCATGTGCGTCACGAAGCAGAAATCCTGCTATTGGAAAGCTTTTTTTCTAACTTTTGGTGAAGCGTCGTCTGCTTAGCGTCGATGGGTCGCGGCGGCACCTTCGGTTAATTAGTGCTTCCTGCAGCACGCTCAACACTATCATGTTCGTCCATATTTATCTGTTTTACTCTATTGCCACAGTTCTGGTTAAGGCGCGTTGGCTAGGCCGACACTACGACGACAGGACGGCGACACTGACTTCCGAGTTGGCAGACCGCCACGTCACACAACGTCGACGGTGACATAAACATGTCGGCCGATCGAAAGTACGCGTGATGTGACTGACTCGCTGACCGAAGACGCCGATAATACCAATCGGTAGGACGGTCGTGGGGAATCGAAAGGGAAGCGAAAACAGCGCCCCGACAACATTCGTGCCGCAATAAATGCAGCTCTGTTGAGTTGGTTCCTAGAGTGTTATAAACATAGTATGGTCCATGAAGCCCATACCACTTAACATTAGGGCTAAGGCGATCCGTACTCCGGTTTACGACGCTTCGGCCGTTCGCTTTGACGACAATTCGTTTCCCTGAGTTGCAAGATGTATATTCATCTGTGACCACCAACGCTTGTAGAAAGTATAACCTCCGTTAAGAGCAGAAGAGCAGTAACAGAACGTTTATTAAGTAAGAATAAATCAATATTGACCGAAGTTTATAGCATAAAGCGTAACACAAAAGTACGGCAACCACTATTCCCGCAGGGCGAAAGAACAGTCGCTACCGTGCATACACTTGCGATAGCTTTGCTGCCCGAATTGGGATGTTGCTGGAGATCAGCTATGGAGGGGCTTCATGAAACCTTACTGCGCAACTACTATTCAAGAAATGTTCAGTTAACCATGACAGGAATTCTCGAAATCAGAGAGAAAACATTAACGCCACACGAAGAATGGGTCTCAATCTAGCATGCAGGTTTTTTTCAGAGAAAGCTGCAGTTTTGCCGTGACGCAGTGGACTAAACCCTGGCGCTCAAACAACCGAAGTTGCGGGTTCAACTCCCGCAGAGTTTTGCCTTCTTTTTTTTTTTTTTCGCGTGGCCTTTTTAAGTGACATGGCTTGCCAATCGTATTCCGGCATCCTAAACAAACCCTTCTGGTTGAAGTGTGGAACTACCATATCAAATGCAATTTTAAACTCGTGACTTTTTAAACTCATAAAAAGTAAATTGCACTTTCAAAGGAAGAAATACTGATGTGTGTATTGTGCGAAATTGACATGTCTTTGTATAGAGTAAACATAGCAAATTTCATTCAGCTAAAGGAGACGCAGGGAATGCTTTGGGGGCGGAACGGGCCCTATGAAAAGTACGAACTTTTCAGGTGGAAAACGTTTGTGACCAGAGCTAAACACCTCGGAACACGGCGTTACACACTCCAAACGGTAATCTGCGGAGGTATGAGTAGCGAGCATCGGTCTCCCGTCGACTAGAAATGCTTCCGTAAATGTAAAAATAGAAGTGCGCTCATCGTGGAGCCTTGGTCGCAGCATAAGCGTGTAGAACCCGTATAAGCCTCTACGCTTTGAGCGGTACTACAACGCCTGCGAACAGGGTAGGTGTGTTTGCAGCCTGGCCGCGCATGGCTGGTAAGCCACTGGGAAGGCGTTTGATGCCCTGTAAAGGGTGCACCACTGCAGAATGATTAACATTGCGGCAAAGCCATACAGCGAAGCAACGCCGGCTCTGCCACGCTCTCTTCTTTCAACGCAGACCATTCTTTATACACCTCCATCGCGATTCTGCCCTGGCAAGAAAAAAGCGCTCGAGCCTCACCGTGCGTGTGCGAGGGGAAAAGAATGAACCCTCCCTTTCCCCTCCGAAGGGGGCAGAGGATGCGTGCGAACTTCCTTCTCGCACACCGTTGGCTCCGGCGCAAGGAGCTAAACCGGAACTGCGTGTGCACGCAGCAGCGACAGTGCGCAATTCTTCCCATTTGTGCCTGGGCCGTATGATTTCCAAGTGGTCCGCTGCAGCAGTGCTGACGTCAATGATTGTGTCGCAAACCTTTTATCAAAAATGATCTTGAGTGAGCGCTCCGGTTCTCAGATTAGATGTGGTCTCGCAAGCAACCGCCCCTCAGAGAAGAGGACCTCTTCGAGAGTAAATCGCGTCGTACAGCCGCTTAGCGCAGTGCTTACGCAATCTAGCCGCTGCTTGTAGGTGGCGCCGGTAGCCTTCACAAACGACATTTGACATACTGTAGGCAAGTAGCGCAGTGGTTCCGGCAACGTTCTTTGTGTTTTTTTTTTTGCATTCAGGAAAGACGAATACGAGACTACCTCAACTCGGCATTGCCGCCTTGTTCAGTATTCGCGCTGCATTTACGTGATTTTATGCGTGCTTCGCGAGCCGTCATCGTTGCAGCGGTACTTCACAGCACGCCTGACTCGCACGTCCGTAGTCGCAGCTTTTGCAGCTGAAAAAGCATTCACAAATAAACCTTCCGGCCTTTTTACCGTGCGTTGTCGAAGCAGTACTGGCTGTAAAGTGGCTGAAATCCGCACACATATAAGTGCATCCGGATACCGAGAAGAGTACACGCGCCCTTCTCCACCATATTAGGGAACCATATGCGTAGTCCGCAGCCGAAGGATCCAAACTCTACACACAATGCATACATTTCTCGAGCATATATTTATATATATATATATTCCTATTGCTTATATTTCCAAGATAAATAACAGCAAATAAACCTACAAATTTGTCAATGGCGCTTTCTAATTTCCGATTTCATTTATGCGGGTTATATGTATTTTATGTATGCGCTGACCGGCAGACCGACCTGCCAGCCGCCGGACTCACTCACTCACTCACTCACTCACTCACTCACTCACTCACTCACTCACTCACTCACTCACTCACTCACTCACTCGCTCACTCACTGACTCACTCGCTCACTCTCACACTCACATTCATATACGCTGGGCTGAATGTATGAAATGAGGGAGTGGTTTCGCACCCCCCGCAGTGGCTCAATAGCGAGGCGTTGTGCTGGTGAGCCCAAGGAGCGGGTTCGATCCCACCGTCGATGGCTTCTCATCTGATAAAGGCGAAAAGCGCGAACGCCCGTGTGTCGAGGTTTTCGTGGGCGTTACATATCACCATATGTTTTTCCCTCTCCCCAATGTCCCGACTGTGCAGCCCACGAAACAGTTGCTCATATAATTCGGCAATGCCCTCAAAACTCAGTCCCTCTCATCACTTGTGTGGAGCACTGGGAGGCGGCGTTAGGCAGCTCGGATCCGCGGGTCCAGCAAGGACTCGCTGAACAAGCAGCCGAGGTCACCGGCGCCCTCCAAGCGCTGGTCACCACTCGTCGTTGACCCAACGACTCCAGAATAAAGTTCTTCTTCTCTCTTTCTGTCTCTCCCCAGCTGGTCAAACTTCATCCGGAGCGCTCCACGACGGCGCGCCTCAGCGCAGGTCACAGTGTAAGAAATATTTTTACAACGTGGCCCAGGCGTATCTTCAGCGCATTGAACCCCACATCCAATCAATAAAAATGGGATTTCCCTCTATTATGATCCTGAGGGTGTGAAAATTTATTAACAATGTTTCGGCAGGTCCTTAAAAGTTCGCTGCGTTCGCAGAGATATGCAATTGACTCTTGTTATAAAGGTGAACCGTTTACTTGCTCAAGAAGGGAATTCATTGTTTTCCACTAATCGAGCCTTAATTCGTAGAGTCTTGATTCTGATTAACATATCATTATTTCTTGATTTGTGAAGATTCCCGCTCCTTATGATGCTCAAAAAGACCCGAATAAAAATTCGGAAAGTGATTTGCGGGAGCAAGTAGTTAATCCTGATGGGCCTTCGTCCCCAACGTGGTCGAAGGCACAGTAATTAAAATTTCAGTTCAGTAACTAAAATTTCTAACATTTCAACACGGCTGACTTCGACGTCCTTAACCTTGAAAAAAAGAAATTCAGGGAAGCTTCCACTCATGCGAAAGACTTAATGATGAAGCTGTTGTTCGTGAGCATTGTCGGGCACATAGTTAAGTTTCAATATCATTATTTGTTTGCATAGTTGCGGAGCTAGTAATCGTCGTCCTTCCTAAATAATGCGGCGGCCACGATGACCTCTCCCAAGCAAGCGGTCGTTTCGTCTCTAGCATTAGCGCTGCAGTTTTTGTTGTTGTTGTTGTTACTAAAGCCACTGCGCTGGCCAAGTACTCAACGGTCGCCGTGAGGCACGCGCCCACAACCACTTGGCATATTCGTAGCTTTTTGTTTTTCAAATTAAAATTTCAAATTTATTCATTTATGTATTTACATGTCACGTTGCAAGGAGAGTGGTCAAAAAGTCAGCACAGGCGCTGGCTTGACGAGGACTTTCCCCCGTGTACACACGTGGACGGCAGCACAGCACTGCCGTTCTCTAATTACAAAGCAAGTGTCATATGTTTAAAAAAATGAACAGAAACAAGTCGAACCTCAGTCGGCCAACGAAGTGCGAAAAACAAAAGAAAAGCATGAAAAAGAATGAACAGAACAATTTCTAAATGTACAGTATACAATGCACAGTTCATACAAAACAAATAAGCACCTTATACATCCTAGACAATTTCACAACTTGCGCCAAGGTACAACATAAAAACAAGCATGAATGAAAGTACAGATAACAAGTATGCACATTTAGCAGAAGAGCGCCAAATTTGCTTCCACGATTTAAGCCTTAGGTTTTCTGGATGTATTTTACATAGGTATAGTTGGTTTAAGTGGTAAGGTAGCTGATACTGCACTCTTTGCTTTCCGTAGTTTGTCCTGGAGAGGGGGGTAAGCCAATATGGGATGCGCCGGAGCGTTCGAGTTATTGTGTTTTTTGTTAATTTAGCAGTATCCTCCAAGAACCTACTACCAGTCTTCATTTCCTTTATGTAGTGTTGTACAAGTATGTATGAATATAGGCGTTTGATTGCAATCATTTGTAGATCGCGGTATAGGTCTTTAGACGGCGAATCACGACAGCGGTTTGTTACATTTCGTAATACCTTGTTTTACAATGTTTGCAGATTGTTTGGATGGCTTTGTGCAGTCGTCTCCCAGGCCAAAAGAGCATAGGTTAGTTGACTGTAAAACATAGAGTTGCAAATAAGCAATTTCACATTTTGCGGAAAGTTTTGCGGAAGAAAGCTCCGTTATTTAAAATATGTCGCGTACAACTTTCGCACAGTAATGTATGTGGCAGTGTATAGGCAAAGTGGATCCTTTGAAAAAAAATCGAAATAATCCAGACAGTGAGTTTCTCGGTAAAGAGTCTCAGAAACACCAGTTTAAACGAGTAATAACAACACCACAACCCCGTGGTGCTGCTGAGCACGAGGACACGGGTTTGAGTCCCGGCTGCGGCGGCCGCTTTTGTGATGGAGGTGAAAACCGAAAAACGCCCGTGTGTTCGAAATTTCGGCGCACGTTAAAGATCCCCTCGTGGTCAAAATTATTCCGGGGCCCTCCGCTACGGCGCGCCTCATCGCCCGCTTTGCGTCGGCTCATTAAACCCTACGATCAATCAACACCACAACCCGTTCCTCATAAACAGAACGGATCACACAGAAGGTTTCCACCTTTCTAGCTAGAATGAGAAAAGGATTACTACGAACTAACGGGTATTCTACTCACTGTTAAATTGTGGAAAGTGGTTTAACTTCTCTTTGATATCCACCATTGAAAGTTCGCGGCATACTTAACACCAGTTACAGCGCTGCGAGCATCCCTGGTAATTCTGATGCTGTAACGAGTCCCCATCATGCCTGGTCTCAAAATTGAGGTAATTTATTTGGGTCACCGTTCCCAAGTTAATACGTCTTTGTGGCAAAATAAGTTTCAATTCCCCGCCAAGTATAAGAATAGGCAATGGTGGTGTGTTCTAGCTATATAAATATCTCGACTTTCCTCAGCAGGATTGCACAGTATTTAACAACAAACTCCTTACAACTGCACCTCGCACAATCTCGTGAGCTTTTAACACCCTTTTCTCCAGTCCTTTTTGTCTCACTTAATTCCTAGTGATTGGTGCGTTGGCAGGTCATCCCGTTTTTTTTTTTTTTTAATTTGGATACCACACTGTCATTCCATCCTAAACTTTGTGGGGGAAAAAAGTATCTGGGAACCTTTGGGGAACCTTCATCCGCCCGTAAACGGAAGATCATCAAGAGGATGCCGACGACATCTTATAACGTACGGGACCGACCCCGAAATGACTTTCTTTCTTGAGTGCATGCGCTCGGCTGTCTGAATTTCGGCCTACAGTTACTTCCGTGTCATATGGCGGCCTGCTCTTTAAAATGACATCTTCAATTAGTATTTCACATTAAATTCTGACCGTTTCGTTGGTTCAGGGCTCGCATCCATTAAACACAGAAGGGCGCTATCGTGACTTACTCCTGTTATTTTCTATTCGGAAATAATGGGGCGCGAGTTCTATTGGCGTGTTGACAACGTCAGGTAATTTTTATCGTCTGGGCTGGAAGTTTTGATGCATGAATAAGTGCAAGCCCGAAAAACTTGTGTGCAATTAGTCATTAAGGAAATTTAAAGCATTTCCTGCCTAAAATATGTGTATTAGATGCATTCGTGGTTGCTGCCAGTAAGCCTCACTCTCAGATCGTGAGTTTTTAAAACCAATCTAAGGAACGTTCTTGGGATTAATATCAGCGCCTGTTATCACTGTGAACTTTTTATACGTCGCGTAAAGAAATGCCAGGGGAGCACATAAAAGCTGGAATACTCCTCAGTTCCCGGCTTACGTTCTCTGAAGGCCAAATTTAGTCTGGAGATAGTTATTAAAAACTTCTTTACTGCTGCGTCGTATTTTCGCCTCTTTTTTTTATTTTACTTTCCTTTCTTTGTGTTCGGTTCTGCAGCAGCTTGTTTGAGTCTCCACTCCGGTCTGTGCATCCCACGGCGCCAATTACGTCAGCAAGCAGACCGCCAGACGCCGCAGCTTCCCTAGAATTAGAATTCTCGCGGCTTGCCTCTACCTGTTCTACTCACGTGCCAACATATTCAGGTGTCATGCTACACGCACTATCTGCAACATTTACGTTTCGTCGTAGTTTTCTGGATTTTGTAAAGCGGCACACAAGCGCATAAAGATCCTGATTCCTGGTCCCAATTGGCCGCGGCCCCTAGTGGATACGTGCCATGAAAAAGGAACTGCAACAACGACAGCAGTTTTTGTTCTACAACGGCAACGCGCGGAAGTGCCGTTGCGGGAATTCTGGCGTCAAGGCGCTAGAGTACGCGCATGATGTAGTTTAAGGCCTGAATACATAGGGTGAACTTTCACGACGAAGTCCACGCGGCGGAAAATCCGCCGCGGTAGGACGCCGTTGGTTTGTCGGGCTGAACTGCTTGCAGCAAAGACATGCCGCTTGCCGCCCCGTCGCTGGTGGGTTGCTCTCAGTGTGGCTATACAGAACGTCAACGCCCAGAATCAGCGGCAGCTGATTCTGGGCGTTGACGTTCTGTATAGCCACACCGAGTAGACCGAGTATAGCCGAGTATAGCCACACCGAGTATAGCCACACCGAGTAGACCGAGTAAAGGAGCTTCCTGCTTGTGTTGTACGTTGTTGGACAATTCTGCGTGAGTCGGGGGTGTTTCTTGTGCTGAAATATACCTTTTCAGTTCTCACAAGCGCCAATGGTCGGAAATAAGAAAAAAGAAATAAGAACGCGCCCGGGGAGGATCGAAATAGCGACCTCCACAAGTATGCAACGACAGAAAAGGGGGGAGTGGCGATGGAACGCTGGGAGTTTAAAACGTGGGGTGAGGGGGAGTACGATACGGAGGGGGCGGGGGAATTCATTAGGGGCAAATAAGCGGAATGAAATAGGCACAACCACCGTCTAGATGCAAAGGGAGGGCTTATAATTATCATCAGCAGCAGCATGTCACACAAGACCACGAATACAAATCCGCTTGCTGCTTCTCGTTTTCATCGTATTTAAAAGGTCCTTGCAGTGATACCACCTGTTCCTCACGCCCCGATCGTGCAGACGAACCGCACATTGCTGTTAGTACAGGTAATGTATCCGGATCGCCTTTATTTAACCTAATAAAACCTATCTTATATGCCTAGCTCGGCGATACAAGCCACGTCTGTTGTGTCGGGACCAGGTTTCGCTAGCGGCTTGAGCTACCAGAATCGCTAGGACTTCACTCGTTGCAATCTCATTCTGCTCAAACGATGTCAGGTCTACAATCCGTTTTTTAGTTCGAGTAGGCATCAGCCAAGGGTACGCCCATCACACTTTTTTGCTTTCAATGACATCCAAAGCGGCCGTCCGCCAGCGGCCGGTACGCGTAATGGAGGAGAAATCGGAAGACCTGATTGGCTCCTTCGGTTTGCCGCTCCTCCTCCGCTTCGCCGAAGACAAACTTTCCTGGCCTGTCTAGATCGGCGGCGGACGACGTTTTTTCCGCCGCCGTGCGTTGGGCGGGCGCCGCCGGGCATTTTTCTACGACTTCACATCGCGTATTCGCTCGATGTATTCTGGCCTTTACTGGTGCGCAGACAAACCAAGTGTAAATAATATTATCGAACTTATGCAGTCCTTTTGTACTGAGCGACAGGAGCCTCCAGAAACCCCGAGGATTTCGGTTTGGGTAGAGGGGAACCACTCGATGAAAGTTCGCAGGTAATCGCTGGGACGCTGGGTGCCTTTACATGGTTACCGTAATAGTCCTCAATCATGGTCGCAGTCTACGAATAGTGTTCGCTTCACAGCTTAAGCATGGGGAGGACGGGCAATTTCACTTTTTGTGCGGGTAAATGTATAGTGTATTCATGGCGGCAAAATTAATGCGCCTTCTGCACTGTGCCCGTACCGGCGATGTCATGGGATCTTCGCGCGGTTTGGTTGGAGCTCCAAATGGGCGCCCATGCGTCGAGACAACCTCTTTTTCCCCCCCCCGATATGGGTGGGGTTTGCCTGATCCATTTATTTTACAGCTTTTCTCTTGTTTCCTCGGCTTCCGGGACAATACTCGCCCGTTCCTTGCCGCAGTGGTGCAGCGTCGCCTATCCGTTCACCGGCCATTTCTCATAACTTATTCCCAACTGCAGGACTGTCGTTTCTATTCCTCTCAAAATGACGTAGAGGATGCTATACTAAAGACGATAGTCTTTCTTGGGATACTTGAGCGGGAAAATCTTGGTTTGTCTGTCTGTCTGTCTGTGTCACTCGATTCAGCCAGCCGGCCAAAGCAACACAGATGCTCGCAATAGTCTTGTATACTCACAGCCAAATCTAAACGTCTAATGGCGGTCTTAATGTTCATCCTTGTCAACATTGTCGAAGAAGAACAAGACATTACGCAAATACAAGGCTGAAAATCAATACATGAGTGATATTTGCAGCGTTCCTTTATTAAAAAATTTACTGATGCCTGCTTTTGGCAATAGCAAATAGAATACTACATCAACTGAAAAAACCCTCACCTGCTGTTGCCCGCGCTACCGGGCGGAATTGAAAAAATTAGCTGTGGCTTAGCGAGGGTATGCCAAGATATACGTAGAGTGAGCTGAGGTTTTTAGGTTTCCTGGTTGTCTAGGATTAGGTGATTATGGTGCTTACTGCTGCTAAAACGATTTCCCATCCAATCCAATCTAATCCACTCCAGTCCAGTCCTCTCCAGTCACGGCGGCGGCTGTGCGCCGTGAGCCGTCACTGCTCCTCGCGCATGTGCAGCATGACTTTCCAGCGCGAAACTGCTCAACCTCGGCCAGTGTAGCTCACGGTACAAAAATCAAGTAACAGCAGCAAAAGGGTCCACTAGACAGGTTTCGCGTTCCGCTTGGAACGTTCGTAGAGTAGGGCAACGTGGTTCTATAAACATTGTAGTCGGGTGCCTAGACTCGCGCGCGTCTCCGCCGTATATACGGCAGCGCTAGCATCGAGGCACCCAACTTGGAGCAGTGGAACGCGGTAAATTTAAATTGGCTTGAGCAAACCTGTACCTGTTATCTTGTAAGGAACAAAACTGGAGAGGAACAAATGAGAGGTGAGCGGGAAAAAGAGAATAAATGCATGTACTTGCCAGAGGCGCCAGTCGACTATCGTCTTGCGTCGACATTTGCAACGAAAGGAGCAGATACGCGGCCAATTCTTACTCCGTGAACGCGGTTTTCTATTTATTTATTTAATGTCACCGGAAGAAGTCTAATCCGAGCTAAATTAGATGTCTTCTTCCCTATCCCAGTTCATCGCTCAGCGTACAACAAAGAAGAACCGTCTTGTGCTCTCGGCGCGTGAAACGCATGTTTCACGCGCCTAGGAACAAAAACGTTTTTCTTGAAACTTGATTGATTGATTGATTGTATGGTTTAACGCGCCGACGCAACGCAGGCGATGAGGCGCGCCGTAGTGGAAGGCTCCGGATTAATTTTGACCACCTGGGGATCTTTAACGTGCGCCGAAATCTCGTACACACGGGCATTTTTGCTTTTCGCCTCCATCAGAAAAGCGGCCGCCGCGGCCGGGAATCGAACCCGCGACCTCGTGCTCAGCAGCGCAACGCCTTAGCCACTGAGCCACCGCGGCGGGTGGCTCAGAAACTGCATGCTTGAACACGTCCCGTGAAATCACGGCAAAAACAAAAGGGCTTGTTCATACCCTGGTGCACTTACTGCAGGATATGCTGGAAGCCTGGAACAATAGTTCGTTGTTTTGTCGATTGCTGGGATGCCGTGTTTTATTGTGATGTGTTGCATCGTACATTAAGAAAAGATTTTGACCTCAACCATGCTACCATTCGAGGCCGTCATAGCATATGGCGAGCTAGGATAATTTACCGTCATTCTAAGCCTGTGCGCTCAGTGAGAAGCCTATTTCAAAAGGAGATTACCCAAGAGCGCAGTGTCTATTGGCGGTGAGCGCGAACACAGGCGGCGCTGCGAAGCGCGCCTCCGTGACGTCAGCTTAGGGATTCTCGCATTTGTCGTCTGCTTCACTCAGGATCGCTCTCCCTGCTGTTTCTTTGCGCTCGGTCAACGTCTGATGCTTGTCCGCACCAGAATTGGCGTGTGGGTAACTTTTTAGCATAATAATAGGCTTAAAATCGCATACACTAGCTCATATGGTGCCAATTAAAGTATTGTTTTGGATACCGCTACGGGAGAAACATTACCGGCGCCACCCCATTCCTTGCGAAGCCGGTCCTGTGCGGAGCGCGAAGAGTCGGAGCTAGGCGTCAGCTTCTCATGTAAGCATTCGAACAAAAGGAACAGTCAGCTGCTAATAACCGACAACAGCGAAAATGGAAGACCAAAACAAATTCTAGGCCTTCAGGGCTGTCGGCTTTGGCAGAAGGCATCGCGATTCCCGGTAATCATATGTAAGGTAAAACAGTTTTTGCAACCTTGCCGAACACTCGAACGCGTTTTGTCACATCACTTTACGTTGTCAAGGCATGAACGTTTGCCGACATGCACTATAGACTGCAAAAACTGTAGGTTGAGTTCCAAATAACCCAGTGCGTATATACGCGCGTGCTGATTCTATACCAGGCATCTAACCAGTATGGAGGTTTATTGAGCAAAACGAGTCACGTCTTCGTTAAATTTATAGTAACACATATATGTTTGTTAAGACCTGGAGGGATATTTCGGAACATTTTGCACAGCCATACCTTCCCGATATTCGGATATGCGTTGTAGGAAAACTGCACTCAAGAGGAGGAGGAGGAGTAAGGGGAGGAGGGGAAAACTTTGTTTAACAATTAAATCGATCTGGTTAGTGGGCCGGGTCCTTAGTCCAGGACAAGAGAGTAAAAGTAATTTCCTTCAATTCATAGAACGCCATCCCGAGTAGAATAGGATTTGTTCTTCGCGCCTGGAAGGGTTGAAAAGCAATAAAGAGCTACTTGGAATTCTTCTTCGGTTTCGAGTCTTGTAATATATGCAGATATACTATTTATTACGTTAGTTAGCGAGTATATCATGCCTTGAACACCGTAATCATGTCATCATTGTTCGAGTTGAGCGTCAGTTCGTTATGATGACGATATAATTACGATAAAAATTCGGAGCACAAAGCCGCATTCGAGTACTGTGGACCACTTTGTTTAGGGCGCAATCGCGGTGGCGTAGCACAAACCTTCTCATTGTATTTGCATGTGAATAAACAAAGCACGCTGCGGATATGCACCTTCTTGCACGCAGCCGTAATGAAAGCCAATTTGTGAAGAAGGGAATGTATGCCATACAAAATGAAGGGAATATCCACACGACCTTTGTGAGGCTCCCGAACATCCCGAAACCTCCTAATAAGAAGTTGGTGACCACGCAGAAAAATTAATGCGTTGGCAGAAAAAAAAGCAAGAAACATTAATCCGATACAAGACAACAACGAAAGAAACAGAAGAAAGCCGCTTTATTTCCTGCTGTGCGATGAGCGTGTAGAGGCCGCTGCTTGGTACGTAGTATTAGACTGTTGAGTCTTCATAGGAGCATCTCAAAAATACTGCAGGGAAGCCTACGCATTTTGAATACTTATCGAGAAGCTCTGATCGCTGATCCTCGCGAATAAGCAAGAAAGGACGAGTTACACATGATCTTCTGACCGGTACTCTGAAGAAAGTTGTTCTCTATCTCTTCGTGTGTTGCAAACTTGTGGGGGATACAGCTTCAAATTATTCAGATGCCTCAGAAGCTGGCAAAATAACTGAATCGCTAGAAATACGCTTTTTAACGCACTACAGCAACGAAGCGGGCGATTTCTAGCTCAGGCACTGTTGCCCCTCACAAGCGGAGTGTAGCAGACGACAGCGGCGCGAATCCCTAAGCCGACGTCAGAGCCAGGGGGCGCCACTCAAAGATCTCACCGCCAATAAGCATTCAAGTGATTCTCTTGGCCGCTTTAAGTGTCTTCATCGCTCCCTGTGATTGCTTGACTTTCAATGTGAGTTGTTGTAATGTTACGACGTTTGTTGTAGCTGCGGTTTTGTTGTAATATGTCTCCTTTGTTTCTTGTCTCGTTTCACTTTCACTTTCACTTGATTTCCTTAAAGACCCCACAGGGGATGTTACAGAAGGGGGGGGGGGGTTGTAGAAACTTGATTACAAAAGCCTCAAGTCAACATTGCACGTACACAGACACACTTTGAATAAAACGTAATGTACAGGTAATTGAAACGACGTCGTAGGGAAGGTCATTCAATTCAGAGGCGGCGCGGCAAAAAATCATGCAGAAAATGTTGTGGTTCAGGTTCGGGGTCGGGAGGCTTGAAAAGGATGGCCTGTGCAAAGGGAAATGCGTGTAACGGGAGTGATATGAAGTGGTTGGCGGAGTGAGCTGTGGTAAAACGTGTGGTAGAGTGGCCGGGTAGCGATTCTGCGGCGAGAGGAAAGACTTGACAGACCGGATTCATTTTTAAGCAATAAAACACTGATATTGTAATTACAGGTTTTATTCACTGGCGTAGTAGTAGTAGTAGTAGTAGTAGTAGTAGTAGTAGTAGTAGTAGTAGTAGTAGTAGTAGTAGTAGTAGTAGTAGTAGTAGTATAAGTAGCAGTAGTAGTGGTTGTAGTAGTAGTAGTACGTATTGTTGGATAAGGCCGAGTTAGCTTTGCATAACAGTCGGCAATTGCTCCGCCTAATCGTCCCCAATATTATATCAGAGATACGCAATGTCACTACACCTCACTTAATCCTGTGGACTGCAAGGATCCCAGCAGGAGACGAGGCACCTCTCTTCGCACAATCCAGTGGTCCCCAGGAAATATACTGTCCTCCGATGTAGCATGGGGCACGCCTAGCTTCTGGAGATCGCGGAAAAAGTTCGTCCGCTCAAGGTTGGTTTTGGAGACGTTCATAATGTAGTGATATAAGTCACCAGTCACAATGCACAAGGGGCACAAAGGGGACGAAACAATGTTGATTATAGGTAGCAAAGCTGGTGCACAGGCTGAGTGGGTTCTTACTCGGTGGAGCAGACTGGCCTCGGCTCTATTCCCGTCTTCCGTCACAACGTACTGGTCGCCACAGCTGCCTAAACAGCTCGCAAACGGTCTATTTCTGTATACGTTGGAAATCGCACCGCATTTGCACCATCCTTGTAGATGATAAGGCTTCCTTTGCTTGGCTGCCAGTATGTTTCTCTCCGGTTACACCTACGTGCGACTGGATCAACTGTAATGTCACGGTGAAACCTTCACGCTTGAGCCTGGCCTTTTTTTTATACCAATTTTGAATATCCGCAGGCAAAGCACGCATGCAGGCAACCATGTGAGTGCGCCGTCACTGGTTACGTCGGGCTCCACGGGATGTTCGCACTTTGTGCGTGCTAAGCACATGATGCATATTGGACGTTCCAAACTTTCCCCCACCGAACGCAAAGTAATGCCTCGACTCCAAAAGTAAGTGTCCCGTGACGGCGAGTGCCGGAGGTTAAGTTTTAGGAATCCTTATGATCGGTTAGCTGATGTAATGATATTAGTGATATGCGTGCGTCACAAAAGATATGGGGTGAATGTTACACCAAGGTATTTATAAGATTGTTGTTTCGACTGGTATTGTTACGAATCAGCCCGCCGCAGGGCTTTGTGCCACACTCCTCGACTGGGTGACGAAGCCTTCACTACGTGCGCCTTTCAAGCAAGCCCCTACTGTGGGTGACTCACGCTTGCAGCCGACGGATTCAGACGTGTCGCTACATGTCTGGATCGCTGGCGCCTTGCTATCGGAGGGATCAGACTTCGGTGGCGGCCGACGCAACATGCTTCAACTTGTCCGATAGATGCGGAAGCGCTGCAGAGACCTCCTCTCTCCCCTCTCTCGAACTCAGCATGCGCCGCTACTACCGACCGCTCATGAACTATGGAAAGAGTGTTGTGTGTATCTCGGCCGTTTGTGTCGTGTGCACAATCTAGAGGCAACGCTTGTTTGACCGTTTTCACTTTGGGTATAAATAACACCCCCCAAGCGCTGTAGTTCATTCCTGTTTGAGCACTGAATCAATGCTGTCACTCTGCTCGAGTCCTGTACTGTAAGTTCGCCAGTCGGGGCATTGTTCTTCGGCTTCGGCCCATCTCTCGCCATGAAGTAAACAAGTTAAGTTTGCCCTCGGCTTCTCGTCTTTTTCGAGGCAGCAACATTGGCTGGCCGCTCGCTTCACCACGCCATCACACCTCCGTCGCCTCCGACGGAGCTCGGAGGCGACGGAGCTCGGCTCGGGTACGCCTTCCCGTATGCAGCAAGGGGTTGTCAGCGGTGGGATGACAACGTCGCAACAGTATATTTATGATTTCATAGAGCAATCGGAGCGGAATTTCGCGGCGGTAGAAGGAAAGTAATTTGCATTTTTGGGGATTAAGGGTTATTAGCCAACGGCACACCAGTTTAATACTTTATTTAGTTCATTGTGTAGTGATACTTGATCAGATGTGTTAGTTATTTTGCAGTAGATAACACAATCATCCGCAGAAGATGATGCCGACGGCAACTGCCCGTTTACCGTCATTTATCGTCATTTAACGTCATAAACTGCCCAATAGAGGACATCATTGTAGAGGTTCACGGTATAGATCACCTATTACGTGAATTGGATACTTCGTAGGCATTTGGTCTAGATAGGCTACCGCCATTTGTTCTCGCTAGATATTTAGCTATTACTTCCAAACTATCAATTGAGTCGGAAATTGTTCCCAAAGACTGGAAATTTTCAAATGTAACTCCTTTTTTAAATATGGGGATAGAAAACAATGCAAAAAATATAGGCCGTTGTCTTTGACTTCAATTTTTTTGTAAACTCTTGGAACATATTATATGTAGTGCAATATTTCAGCACTTCAACTCCATTAACTACCTGTTACCTTCTCAGCATGGCTTTCGCAGCGGATTTTCATGTAGTACTCAACTGGTAGAACTTCAGCATTACCTAGCACAGGCCCTCCATAATAATATACAAGTAGACGCAATCTTTCTTTATTTCAAGAAATCTACCCGCAGCGGTGGCTCAGTGGCTAAGGCGTTGCGCTCCTGAGCACGAAGTCGCGGGTTCGATTCCCGGCCGCGGCGGCCGCTTTTCTGATGGAGGCGAAAAGCAAAAACGCCCGTGTGTACGAGATTTCGGCGCACGATAAAGATCCCCAGGTGGTCAAAATTAATCCGGAGCCCTCCACTACGGCGCGCCTCATCGCCTGCGTTGCGTCGGCGCGTTAAACCCAACAATCAATCAATATTTCAAGAAATCTTTTGATACCGTACCTCATAACCTTCTGGACAATAATCTTGCATCCCTGAACATTAACCGTAAAATTCATACTTGGATACTTAACTACCTGTACGGCCGGGAGCAATGCGTGAGTTTGAACAATCATAAATCTAGCCGTGTTGAAGTGAGTTCTGGCATACCCCAAGGTAGCGTACTGGGGCCATTATTATTCTTAATTATACAAATGATATAACAGAAGTCTTGACATCCCAAATCAGATTATTCGCTGAGGACGGTGTTATTTATGGCACATAAATTCATTAAGCGGCACCTTCACACTACAAAAAGACCTGGAAATGGTAGCTCGGTGGTGTGACTGATGGGACACGAGCCTAAATATCTAGAAATGTAATCACCTCCGGTACGCACGAAAATAAGCTATAACCCAAGCAAGTTATCATATAAAAGATACCATAATCAGTAACGTCACGGAATGCAAATACCTAGGCGTTGTTGCGACCGAGGGGGGGCACCCTATCCGAGCTCCGTGGCCTCCGACATACGAGTGGTAGCGTGTATGATGCGAGCGGCCAGCCGCTGTTGCAGCCGTGAAGAAGTCCAGAAGCCGTAGGCTAACGTAACTGTTTACTTCATAGCGAGAGGTGAGCCGAAGCCAAAGAACAATGCCCCGACGGGCGAGGTTACAATACAGGACTCGAGCAGAGCGACAGCATCGATTCGCTGCTCTAACAGGAATGAGTTACAACGCTTGGGCAGCTCTATTTATACCCAAAAGCGATAGCGGTGAAACGCAACAAGCGGGAACACGCCACGAACGTCACAGACACACACAACACTCTTTTCAGAGTTCGTAAGCCGTTCATAGCCTCGGCGCACGTCGAGTCCGGGAGAGGGGAGAGAGGAGGACTCTGCTGAGCTCACGGGGCCTCTGTGTCCTTGAAGAGCGTGGAGACGAGCCTCGCCGCCAGCCGCCGAAGTTTTGAAATGCGCCGAGAGCAAAGCGTCTGACGCGGCTTGTCGCAACTTGCCACCGACATGGTTGCGCCTGTTTTCGAAGGCGCACGCAGGGGCTTCACCGCACAGCCGAGGAGTGATGCGGGACAGTACGGCGGCGCTGGCCGATTCGTAACAGCGTATACTTAACTCGGTCACTCAAGTGGATTGAACATGTTGAGCACATAGCTACAAAGGGCAGTAGAATTTACATGAGGCGTTTTTTTCGAAATGGGCCAGATCCACCTAACGCGAATTTGAGAAACAAACCGAAATTTGTTACCGGAAGTAAATGCAACGCCGCCAAAGCTATTATATAATATATTTTACATGTCAGCCAGGGAAGTTTGTGGCCACAAGTAATTAAACATTATGCCGTGAGTTTGAGCAATATTGTCGTGATAGGTTCGAATTTGGCTCATATTGAATTGAAACACTGAAGTTGATGCGGCATTCTTATGAAAACTTCATTTAAATTGACTATCAAGCGTGATACTTTTGGTGGAAAAGGCACTAAAAATATACAACAGGGCTTCAAGAACCCTACAACAATGCCAGGAGAGCAAGTGAGGCCTCTTGGCACTATTAGCAGCTCTTTTCAAATTTTTCCCAAGGATACTTTGCGTGGGCACGCCTGAACGTACTCATGAAGTAAGCAAGCCCTTCATTGCTTTGCCATGAATTTCCAAAACGCTTCACATGAAGGCTGCTCATGTCTTCTCCTTCACCCTAAAGAGGATGTTCGTACTGTCAGAGGGATGGCGGGATATTTGCCAGTGCTTGTAAGAGTAGCTATTTAGTCAAGTACTAAAATGGCAAATATGGGAGTAAAAAAATAAATGCAATCATAGTTATTTCGTAGGGATGGTTGAGACGAAATGGAATCATTATTTCACACCCCTCAGTTTACTTTTTTTCGTTCTCTTTCTCATTGACATGTGGAGCAAGATATTTCGCCGATCTCCTAATGGCCGGCGGAATTCATAATACGCCAGCTCCGAAAAGCAAACAAAAAAAACTTCCGGAAAAAAGCAACCTCCCATTGGGACAATACATTTGGCTTATTTTGATCCGTGAAACCGCAGTATTTGGCTCATTTTCGATACGAACTACGATCTGCGTACACATACACGTTTTCATGGCGTTATCTCAACTATTTTCTTGCCATCTCTTTTTAGGGGAAATTTTCCGAGTTTTCCTTGTCAGTGCAGTTTCATCCGACTCACTTTGGGTTTCTGGATCTGGCTCATTACGAAAAAAAAAAACGCCTCATATGTATCCGTAGAAATTTTAATGATGCATCTAGAGAAGTGAAAGGCGCACTGTATTTCACGCATTTCCGATCTATACCTGACTATGCGTGTGAAGTGTAGGACCAACACCAAGAATATCTTATAGAAAGATTGGAAAAGCCGAAAAACCAGGCAGCGTGTTTTGTTATTAAGAACTGTGACCCTTTTTCTAACATCTCGGTCATTAAAGCTACCCCAACCTTGGAACCATTACAGTACAGAAATAAAAAAATTACGTTAAATGTTTCCCACAGCATTTCCTGCAATGTCACTGGTATCGACACAAAACAGTATCACCTGCATCCAAACTACATATCGCTGCGTCATGATGATTCCCCAAAAGTGTTGAGTATTCCACGGAACAAACATTCTTGCGAAATCAATTTTTTTTTCAAGAACAATACGTGACTCGAATTTGTTGCCAGGGGAACTGGTTAGCATACGAAATAACTATCTCTTTCGACCCCGTTTATGACCAGTGTGGTGTCTCTTTTTTTAACCAGCATGAATCAGTTCTTTTGAAAAAAGTGTATAAATGTATGAATGTGCTTTCTCCTCTGTTCTGTACATTTTGCATGTCCCCCCTGCAAGAATGCCCTCGTGGCGATATAGGTATCCAGTAAATCAGTAAAAAAAATAAACACCCGAATGTCGCATGATAAGCCGTTAGGTAAATCGTTAATGTATAAATTAAAACAAAATCACACCCATCACAGATCCCTGTGGCACACTAGACCTAACAGAAAGCGAGTGAGATTTAACATTGTTCACGAAACCAAACTGGACCGGTTTCTAAGAAATTGGGCAATCCAGCGTAGGATGTCCGGTGGCAGATTTAATTGCGAAATTTTCGCTAGTACTCGCTTCTGTGGAAAGCCTTAGTGAAGTAACGTATGGAAAGCCTTAGTGAAGTAAAGAAAAATAACATCGGTTTGCAGGTTAGCGCCGATGTTACCATCAAGGTCATGGAAAAAAAAGGGATAGTTGGGTTTCGCACGGGAGGCCTTTTTGAAATACTTGTTGTGAGGAATAAAAAAAAATTAAATCCAGAAACCGCACGATATGAAGGTATATGGTTTGTTCAATGAGTTCGCAACACACACTTGTTAATGATATGGGGTGATAATTTAACGGGAAGTCTCTGTTGCCTGATTTGTTAACCGGAATGACCTTCCTAATTTCCAATGGAAATGCAGGATTCCTGATGAAAAAGACTCGGAAAACAGCAAAAACGAAAAGTACTCAGCTGATATGTCCTTTGTGTTTTTCAAAAGCTTGGAATTAATTTCATCAGTTTCACCTCAGGATGACAATTTTATTTTTTCTTTTAAGTACAGGATACCATGGAAACTTATGCTTACGGGTGGGATTTCAGGCATACTAACAGGGTCTAATTTTGTTTTAACGGGGTTAGTGTCATTCGTAAATTCAGCCTACAAGGCGGCATTAAATATGTTGGCACATTCTGAACAACTTGCATCTTGACCAGACTGATTAGTAAGGGTGATACGGAGTGTGCCCTGTGGGTTTAGAATTTGCCAGAAACGTTTGTGTGAATCGGCAAGAGTTGTTAGTAGTTCAGAATGAAAAAAAAAACAGTGCTTGGCGTTCCGCACTCCTCGTAAATATGATTTTTCTGCAACCTTGTATTTTTACCATGCACAGGCATTGCTTTTATTCTCCGCAGCCCTAAAGAGGAGTTTCTTCTTTTCAAGTCTTTCTAATTTTTTTAGTGAACCAAGGTTTGCTAAAAAGGGAAGGTTCTTTTAGGGGTGAAGTCATAAGCTCGTTGGTTTATTCCATTTTTGAAGATTAACCAGTTTTCGTCGGAAGGACGGTTTCAAGTTTGTGATTGATGGCCCCAGAGGTAGCCTTGTCGTATAGTCTAAATGTGCTACTGCAGGCTTGGTGTATTACCCGCCACGGCGGCTGAGTGGCTATGGCGTTGTGTTGCTAAGCCCGAGGACGCGGGTTCGATTCCCGCCCACGGCGGCCGCTTTTCTGATGGAGGCGAAAAACAAAAGCACTCGTGTGTTCGAGATTTCTGCACGCGTTAGTGGGCAAAGTTAATCCGGAGCCCTCCACTACGGTGCGCCTCATCGCCTACGTACCGTTCATGGGCGCGTTAAACCCCTGATTAATCAAATGGATCAGGCTTGACGTACTTGAGGAGCGAAAGAAAAATTAGCCTCAGTGACCTTGTGGTCGCTTATTTCATTAAGATATGTTATACAAGACAGGCTGTCAGGATACGTTGTTAAGATTAGGTCAGAGATGTTGGCGGTATCCTAAGTCATTCGTGTAGGTTGTGTTATCAGCTGAAGAAGACTAAAGTTGAGGCAAACATCAAGAAAATCTTCTTTTGCATTAGGTGTCGACGAGGTTAGGTTCAGCCAATCAGTGTTCGGAAAATCAGAGTCCCCAAAGAGGAGGAGGCGAGCATTTTGGGAATTTGGTCGTAAGTTTGGCTAAAATACCATTCAGCTCACGGGAGAAATGCTGGCTGTTTTTTGGAGGCCCATAACAAACTCCTAATAGCACGGACTGTGGTGCGTAATGTCCAATTAATCACAATATTTTAAGGTTGGAGGCAGTGTTGATAAAGAATTGCTGGCCATTCCTGATGGCCATTTGATGTCCTGATGGCCATTTGTGACGATTAGGATGCGCCTGCCACGTGTGCAGGGACGATCCTTTCTAAAAAGATTAAATTTAGGCAAGTCGGTCAAAACTTCGCTGTCGGTCACGTCAGAAGTCAACCCCGCGTCAATTAGTATATACCTTCTTATTTCATATAAGCAGAGTCCATCCACCTCCTTTTTGGGCTGTTGGGAGCATGCGCAGACTATTTCTAGAGCCACTCTCTTAGAACTTTTGAATGCGCACTCATGGAACAGTCCAAAATGGCGACGTCCGAGTGGTCTTGATTGCAAATGTTTATAAGTAGACTGCTAGTAAGTGACGATAGAAGGTCGAACACGTGGTCGTTTAGAAAGAAAGCTGCGTATGTTGGTGAAAATGGCCGAAAAAGAAAGGTCAGCTTTGGGACCAAAGACAGGACCATTTGAAGACCTCGGATGGGAAGGGGATTCTACAGTTCCCGTTGCTTGTCAAATGCGTAGCGTTTGGAGCGCATTAATAATATCTTATAGCGTAAAAGGAAAGGACCTTATTTTTCGTTAGCAAAAGCTACAAGATGCTTCCGTGCATTCTGGCCCCGACGAGAGAAATCCTCCCCGGTTCTAAAATTGGTGCCCTTAACTTGAGGAACATTAGCAGGAATAGCTTCCTTGGCTTTGCAGGATGTGAAGTGCACTTTATGGGCCCTGTGAATAAGGGACCACCCCGTCGGAGGCCGCCTCAACGCTGACTTCAATGGCTCACATAAAGTTGTATCTATCTACATGCACTGTTATAGGCCGACACCGGTCTCGCGAGTGGCCGCCAAGGCGTTCGGCACGCTCGACACCTTTGGATTCGACAGATGTTTTTAAATGGTCCCTGCAGAACCCAGTGATCAGCTCTTCAGACTGGGCGTACGTCTCAGATTGCTTGTATTCAGCTATGCCGTAAAACAGCAAGTTGTTTCGCCTGAAATGGTACTCCGCATCGTGCAGTTGAGCCTCCAGTACCGAGACTTGGGTACGGTAGTGAGATTCTAGAGTGCCGATTCCTTGTTTAGTTCGGAAACAGCTTGATAGGTGGCAGAGAGCAGGATTTTCATGATTTGCATATCTTCAATGAGCTGCAATTGACCGGAAGACAAGCTTTTTAGCTCAGTCATTATTTCTTCTACGGTGGTCCGTCTGGGGTTACTCTCAACCCAATACGTAATTGCTTACAACTCGTCCTCTCCACCCCTTGCGGTAACCTCAGGCGTGCCGCAAGGTTCGGTTCTCGGTCCTCTACTTTTTCTTGTCTATAGTAATGATCTTGCATCCTGTGTGAAATTTTCAACTATTCGACTTTTCGCTGATGACTGCGTTCTATATCGTAAAATTACTGACTTAAGTGATTCTAATAACTTTCAACAAGACATGGATCTCGTTCTATCGTGGTGTAACAAGTGGTCTATGAAACTTAACTTAGCCAAATGTAAATGCATGCATGTATCACAGCGTACTAATGTTACTAATCTGAATTCATATCTACTCAATGATAGCCCTTTCTCAGTTGTCTCATCTTACAAATATCTTGGACTAAACATCACCAGCAACCTATCCTGGCACATGCATGTCGATATTATATGCAGCAATGCTAACCGCATGTTGGGCTACTTGCGTCGGAATTTCTCGGCTGCGCCATCATCACTGAAGCTAACACTCTACAAAACATTAGTCCGCTCCAAACTAGAATACGCATGCGCCATTTGGGACCTGTCTAACATCACCCCAGTTAACAGCATTGAAGCCAACGTCAGCAGCAAAGAAAAACAATGTTCACACGATCAGAAATGATAAAAGCACAGCACTGGGTGCTCGGTAGCTGAACAAGGCATCGGTTGCTTGATTTATTTAGCAAGAAGGCAGTACTGCTTACTGACCTGCATGAAGAATAGAAGTGGATTGGATAGTGTCGTGGCACAGCTACCGAGCCTACAGAGTGCGGCCGGCTGGCAGGGCGGATTTATGCGACTACAGTTCGCTTTCTTCAAGTGGCGCTTGCCTACATGAAAAAAAAAAGTGCGGGGATAGCACAGTGGTACTGCAACGGGCTCCTACTGTGGAGACTCGGAGAGTCACCGGAACACATGCAGAGTTACTCCCTACAACGGCGGTCATTTTCTCGGCCGGACACAACCAACAACAACGATGACGACGATCTGTAGGCTTTCGCCTTAACAATAATACACGTACTTTGTTTAAAAGGCGTAAGTACAGGGGACTTTTATTGTAATTTCGATGGACCGTACGTGTGGGGTTTTGCTACAGACATCCGGGCGGAACATAGCTGTAGTCGTGCACTGTCTGCTATGCTGCGTATTGCATTAGGCCCTGCAAATGTTGACGGCTGTCAGTAGCGGGCACCCGCTAGGGTGAATGAACAGAGCAGCCTTTCCCCGTGCTGCCACATTCCAGGCATTCGCTCGGCGCTTCCACTACTGCGTAGTGGTGGGGCCTCGTCCGAGGTCCCAGTCCCACTTGGCACTCACCGCCACCGCCCAAGAGTGTAAACGCTGTCCATGGACGCCCTTCTTCAGCGTTTTAGCGACCCTCGCAAATTCTTTGGCGAAATGTAAATGAGCATAAAGACCTCGCCGATCCTTCTATCTCTCGTACGAGATGAAACAAAATTGCATGCAAATCCTGAAAGTTGGGTGCGTTGAAAAGTGGAATGGAAATTCGCCAAGCTCAGCCGTGCCGTCAAGTAAGTGGGAGGGCGAAAGAGAAAGAAATTGTCAAAGTTTGTCGACGGAGGCACCTTTCAGCGGCGGATATTGAAGGGGGATCAATGGGGGAGCGGCGGCCGATCGATGGCCGCTCCTCCCAAATCCGTCGCGAGGCGCCGCCGATCAATGGCCATATCTTTCTACTTAGCGGCGCATGCAAATGCTCCAAGAACAAACACAGCGGTCCCCGTCGCCTCCGGGCGTGTTGCCATCGCACCTGCACCCGCCCCGTTCCAGCCTGGGTGCACAGTCGCAGTTGTACGAAGCGGTGGCCATGCGTAGATCAATTCCCTTTTCGCTGCTTTTCGTCATCGTAGAAACTTGCCGATAATAAAGCCTGCCCCAAAAGCAGTTAAATTCCCCCTGTGGTCCCCAGGGGCGCCCAATTAGAGCCCGCGTTGTTGAAGGCCAAGTGGAATCAATAAAGACGGTTGTGTCTGCCATTGAATGGTAGGCAGTGCTTGCAATGCTGATCGGGGCTAACCTGTTTCCCCATTAGACTGGGCACGGAAAGGCTGCAATGTGCTGCTGGCATTCCAGGGCCAGGAAAGGTGGCGCCGGAGCTTTTGCAAGAGAAAGGAGGACGACATCGGGAGTTGCGAAATGTTGCGAAATGCCGGTGCGGGTTTGAAGGTCTGCCGGCCTGCGGGAGTGCCCGCACACTTTCCTACATGTCCGGCACGTCATCTTGGCTTTCCTTGTTGGTGTTGGGTTTCTGGTCTAATCGACTGCCGAGGGCCTCAGATTTTCTTACACGTCCAGCAGGAGTTCTGCTGGCCCAGTAGAAACGTTTTGATGGGATTTTTGACCGGGTATACATACATACATACATACATACATACATACATACATACATACATACATACATACATACATACATACATACATACATACATACATACATACATTGATACATATTTGCATACATACATGCTCACCTACATGCATGCATACAGCACAGATACATGCATGCCGGCATACATACATACATACATACATACATACATACATACATACATACATACATACATACATACATACATACATACATACATACATACATACATACATACATTGATACATATTTGCATACATACATGCTCACCTACATGCATGCATACAGCACAGATACATGCATGTCGGCATACATACATGCATACATACATACATACATACATACATACATACATACATACATACATACATACACACACACATACATACATACATACATACATACATACATACATACATACATACATACATACATACATACATACATACCACGGTGTAAGAATATTTAGGTACTGACACTGCGCCCCATGCGCTTCTCCGGAACGCCGCCAGAGTGCAACCCGCCACGAGGGCCTGTCTGCTCGCCGAGCTACGGCAACCGTAATGCAGGTGTTGTGGGATCGTTCGATGGTGTGGTGTGTACGTGAAGTTTTTAAATTGCAGATAGGCACAGATAGATTGAAAATGCTGTCGACACCAAATAACTTTTGGCTATTTTCATTTTTACTCACAGAAACTGCTTCACTGCGCGGAACAGCAGCGAGAACGCGGTCATGCGACCCTTTCGAGCTCTTTGTCGAAACGCTTCTATTGCGAATGTATTTTTTTTGAAGACGATAGTCTTTCTTGGGCTCCTTAAACCCAGAAATTTTGGTCTGTCTGTATGTCTGTCTGTCCGTTTGTCTGTCTGTGAAGACTCGATTCAGCCACCCGGCCAAAGTAAAACAATGCCTGCGCAATAGTCTTAGAACGTACTTAGAAGTCACAGCTAAATCTACCCGTCTAAGTCCGGTGTAATGTTCATACTTGTCAACATTGTTGAAGAAGAACGAGACACTACGCAAATATAAGACAACAAATTAGTACAGAAGTGATATTTGCAGTGTTCCTTTATAAAAAATCATACATGCATGACTTTTGCGAAATTAAATACTTCACCAACTGCAGAAAAAAAATTCACCCCGCGGTCGCCTGCTGTCGCCCGCGCTACTATAGCTTCTGGCGCCATTTTAAGAAATCAACCGGCAACAGTTACGAAAGGTTCCACTAGATAGGTTCCACGTTCTGCTTGCAACGCACGTGGAGTAGGGAAACGCGGTTCTATAAACGATGAAGTAGGCCGCCTCGATTCACGCGCGTTTTCGCCGTACGGCAGCGTTGGCATCGAAACACCCGGTTTGGAGCAGTGGAACGCGGGAAATTTAAAATGATTTAAGCAAACCTTTGGCGTCTTTACCTTGGGAGGAGCGCGACGCAAGAGGAACAACATGAGAGGTGAGCGGTAAATCGAAGAGAGGCATTTACTTGGCAAAAGTCGATAAAGACTATCGTCCTTTGACGACATTTGCAACGAAAGGAGCAGATACGCGGCCAATTTTTTTTTTTTTTTTGCTCATCCGCACGACTCCCGAGAGCGTGGTTACTTTACCGCCTTTTAAAATAAATGGTTGTGCTAAACGCACACGCTCGCTGTTTGGGCCGAAGGGCCTACGCGTAGCATAAAATGTTGCTTGAGCAGTGTAAATCGCCCAAGGTGTGAGGTGGTAATGCCCGCCGTGTAGAGAATATGGCGAAATTCGTCCAACTGTGGTTTTTTAACGTGTCCAGAGACGTCAGTGACGCTTTCGTAATTCGCCTGTATCAGAAATGCTACCTCCATAGCTAGGCACACAACCCGCGCTGTTTTGCTGTGTAGCGGGACGCCTCCGCCGTTGTATGCGGGAGGGCCCGGAACGAAGCTAAACCAAGACAATACATATGCTACATTTTAATGGCTAAGGCACTGCAGTGCTACCTACTCGACGCGAAAATGGTCAGTAAAAATTTCCCAGGCGTTTCTCTATCAAGCTCGGCTTTCGCGACGATACCGACGGTGCTGAGCGGTTGTCTAACTCACGGAAACACAGGCGTGCACGCCCAGATATAAAATACTGACGCGACTCTAAACTGGGATTGGGGGATGTCAGTTTGGAATAATTGCAGTCGGCGTGGTAAGGCGACTTCGTCGACCAGAAAATTCTCCACCGAACTTAGTAGGGTCAGGGCAAATTATACAGCTTTATAAACGTATTATGTTAAACCAAAATGTGCAGCGGGTAAAAACTGGGCGCGCGATTGCTGTATAAACTTAACCGCATCGCTGCTTTTGCATACGGCGTGTGGTGTGCATGTGTAAATGCTTCCTTGAAAACACATGGAAGATACCGGCATCGGTAGCCTCAGTTATGTCTAATAAATTTGGAACTTGGGGTAACTGGTTCTTTCGCACATTTTGACAAAAAAACTGCACTTAGACAAGGGCGAATAAAGGAAAATACAAGAGCTCATGTTTCTGTTTCCTTTCTTTGTCCTTATCTATGCACGTTTTCTTTTTTTTTGTCAGAGTTGCGGAAGCCTCAATTATTTCGTCCGGGGACCTTGTGACCTCCAGACTTTTGATATTGTGAGATTTTACTGATCAGGGAGCTCAATCGTACAACATAAGTGTAACACTGACTGCGGCATCAGCGAAAGAATGCAACTGGTGCCCGTGTTCTGTACGATTTGAATAATCCAATTTCGTTTTAATTTGAAGCCTTGAATTGCGGTGTCTATTATTTCCCACAGTGGCGCATCCAGAAATTTTTTGGGGCTTGCTATACGCCACAGGTAAAACAATAAAAAGAAATAGATCCTGCGGCGAGACAATTTTCGTTTTTCTGCTTTAGTAATTTTGTGGCATTTGTTTCGTCGACCTAATATCTGCACAAAAATACGGATACGTATAAGAACCATATTTCTGAACAAACCAACATTCTTGTTATCCTTGTTTTTACATTTTAATATAACGATTCGCTGTGTTATTAGCATTGCTCTGTCTAGGCTCCTGATTACGTATGTATATATTCAGCATAAGGATAAAAAAATTATTTTTGTTCCACGAAAGCCAGAATAGCCATTATGTGTAACACATATTTTTAACTACAAGTCGCCTTTCTTGCTGGAGAAAGCACAATGCATTACAAGTGCCGTTCGCAGAGATTTGCCATCGAAAAGCACATGGGCCGTGATATCCTGGCACTGCGTGGTCTTGCTGTACCGCGTGAGTTCCCCAACGCTCACTGCGGCTGGTGCCGCTGTAAACGGGGACGAACACAATGTGGAAGCTGAATCATAATGTGTACTCCTCACTCTGGCAGCAGAAAACACCGAAACTCAGCGTGAATGACACGGAAAATCAAGCACGCCGCGCATCCACCAAAGCTGCGCCCTCTACTCGGCAAGCGATAGCCGGCCCCTCATTCGCAGCGCCCCCGCGCCGCTGCGGTTTGCGCATGTACTAAGGGCGAACACGATCTGGCCGCGTTCTCCGCCGTGGCGGCCGGCGAGTGTCAACACCTAAATACTCTTACACCGTGATACATACATACATACATACATACATACATACATACATACATACATACATACATACATACATACATACATACATACATACATACATACATACATACATACATACATACATACATACACGCACGCACGCACGCACGCACGCACGCATACATACATATTGTCACGAAACGAAAGATGACACAGTTGTCTTGAAGGAAAAACAAGTTTATTGGAGAGAACTTGTACTCCCCTAACTAAAAAAATTCACAGGCGGCGAAGCAGCAGTCAACAAATTGACATGCGTATGCGAGTGTCGGCGAATCGAATTCCGCGTCGTCTGCTCTGTGGCCATTTATCTTCCCGCGTGGGTGTTTCTCGAACCGCCTAAATACATAGAGAACACTGTAGATAAAAGAGGACTAGTCTGGGCTAGTGGCGTTAGGGCGAAACATTCTCCCTATCAAATGAGATAATCCGTGCGGCGTAACAAAGAAGGAATGGAACATGCGCTTCACTCGGGGCACAGATACTACAGCCTCGGCGCAGCCGACGATAAAAGCAAAGACATAAATAAACAAAACCAGTGCATGGTTCGCGGCAATATGAACAATATGAACATACATACTCCTTGCTGCTGATTAGTGGCGTCTCAGCTATTTTTCAACGCTGAGAATAAATAGTGAGCTGCAGCAGCATTTCTCTGCGTTTTAACGTGTGCTACAAACTACCGACTAACTGAACGTGTGCTAAAATACACTATAACAGCTTCTGTGCCACAGTTAACATTTCCAAGTGATTCTCCCATGCTGTTCAAGGGGATTTTCCGTTCGAAATAACTAAGGTACATAAGTAACTAAGAAGTCCCGATAAGAAAAGGCCTTTGATTGTACATTTTGCGCCATTTAAGGAAAAGCAGTCTATAACAGGAAACGCTAAACAACTAAAAGGTTCTGGCCTAGGTGTTCTCGAAAACAGTTCGGTACATGCGCTGAAAGAGGCGGATCCTCTGGAAGTTTGCGCAGTCACGGAAAAGCGATGATTCGCAAGTCAACCTTAGGCTCGATGTACTTCGCCTTGACACGTCAAATATGTTTATTATGAAGAGATCGATCAAGTAGTGAAGCTTAAGTTTTCGTCCGCCAATATTTCTTCGACGCTATCGTTTTTAGTATACAACTGCCGTAATATAAAAAAATAAGGTGAATTTGACAAAAGTGAAAGAAACATCTTTAATGGGCAAGTGAGGTCAGCCAGGCGGGGCGCCCGACTTGCTACACCAAATGGGGTGAAGGTGTGATGAAAATTAATGAAAACTCTCACTTACACATCAATACTCAAACAACAGAAACACACAAAAAGCACACACACAATCACGCGATATAGTCATTTGTCTGAGAGTTCATAGTTCACTGACAAGTCCAGTGTTTCGGAGGAATGTTAAGAGCCCTTTTGTGGCGCGACTTGCCATGCCGGTTGTAAGCCAGGGCCCAAGGAGGTGACTCGAAGAGATCTGCGCGCACGCGGGCAGGCCCAGAGAAAGCTTTGCCGTGGTACGCTCAAGTTCGTAGCGAAGACGTGCGCAGAGAACGTGTTTCAGGTCCTCGCGAACTGTACAGGTAGGCCACAGAGGTGACGAAACTCGACGTAGTTTAAGAAGGAAATGCTTAGTGTACGCCACATTCAGTCGTATTCGATGCAGGACAGCTTCATCTCGCTTGCAAAGACCGCTTGGCATCCGAAATCGACACTCTGGGTCTACTGTGTGCAATGGATCGTAGGTATTATTTGGGTCGGTCCACACCAATCGCTGAGAACTCTTGGCAAGCGATGACGCCAGAGTCGCTCCGTCTCGCCTTGTGAAAGGCACTGGAGTAATAATTGGGCTGAAATGCGCTGATGCAGCAGCTCTGTTGGCTTTGTCGTTGCCAGCCACACCGCAGTGAGATGGAAGCCACTGCAGAACAACGACTTGGTGGTTGTTTATTGCCTGCGTGTGCAGGTCTTTAATTTCTTGAGCAAGCTGGTCTTGTGGCAGCACCATGAGGTGCTTAAGGGCTGCTGGAGAGTCGGTTCAGATTGCCGATGCCTAAACTGGCGCAGTTAAAATGTGTTCCAATGCAGCACGCAGGGCCGGGAGTTCAGTAACCATCGACGAAGTTTTGTGACCTATTTTTGCGGTAATTTTTGTGTGGGTTGTTGGGATCCATATTCCGATGGCAGATGACGTATCCATGACTGATCCATCCGAGAAAATGCCAGTGTAAGTTTGGTAGGTAGTAGCAATGTGCTCCACTGAAAAGAATTTAAGAGCAGGGAGAGGCAACTTAGCTTTGCTGTGGATGCCGGGAACGGTTAATGTTATTTTCCAGGAGGCAAATGTCCATGGTGGCTTGGTATGCTCTGGTGGGCTTTGATACACTGCTGGTAATAAAGCACGTACGGAGGTAAAGAATGTTTAGAGAATTCAGGGCAATCCTTCAGTTGATAACCTCAAGAAACTTAAAATAAGTCATAGAAGTCAAGAATTCAGTTTACCAGGGTAAATGACGTTTTTTTGATTCTTGTCAATCGCGTATTAGACAGAATTCAAAAGAAATATGAAAATACATCAAGCGCAATAAAAAGGTACCGTTTCCATTGCAGCCTTAGTGCACGGTAACAATACTATTGAGGAACCTCTTGACAAAGCAGAATGCCTCAATCCCTACTGTGCGTCTGGGTTTTCTTTGACGGTGGCGTTTACGGACGAAACGAGAATTGTTATGTTTTTTATATCTGAATGTTTGATTTGAATGTTTGATATTTGAGTTCTGTTGGATACAACTACTACTTGGGTGCTTGAACACATCAAAAGGAGCCGGCCCTGATGGTTTGCCAAATTCCTAGCTAAAATCGTGTGCGCGTTACATAGCACCATATTTGAAATATTACCTGATGAATCGGTGCAATGCACTTCCTTCCCTGTAGGCTGGGAAACCGCCTTTATAGCCCTTGTTTACCTCGGAATGTGGTTTCAATTACCGTCCCATTTCTTTAACTTGCGTGTGCTCTAAATAATTGAGCATATACTGAATAGCGCTATTATTAAACACGTTAGTGATAACAGCCTGTTCAACCCTTTGAAGCGTGCCTTCCCAAAACGGCTACCATGGGTAACCCAGTTGATCCAATATACTGTCGCTTGTCCAGGCACTAGACAACCGCAAATCTGTTGATTCTGTTTCTTTAGATTTTTAAGAAGGCATTCGACAAGTTTCCTCACAAGCTATTAGTTGGAAAATTAACGTCCTATGGTATCTAAACCAAAATACTTGCCAGTATGTCTGAGTATTTAAAGGGACACTGAAGTGAATTTTTCAAGCTCCCGTTTTTGCTTGCACTGTGTAGACTGGCTCAAATTAGCACACTTTTCATCGTTTATCCGGTTGACAAATCGGTAATTATTTTACAAAGCGCGAAAGAAGAAAAACTACCATGCGCGGTTTGCGGCGGCCGCACAAACTAAGCTGTGACGTTGGGAGGAGGGGGCGCCGTGATTGGACGATGCCCAAGGTTAGCAATCAAACAAGTTTCGGTTTCGGTTTCGGTCTGTAAAACAACATGTTTGACATTCGATGGCGTCGTTGGATGGGCATTCTAAATATCCCAGTTATCGTAGTACCGCGCTTCTGCCATGTTGTCGGCTGTAAAATGCATAAGATAAGCCTCCCAGGACGGCTTGGAATCGTAGCATTCACTATCTGAGGCCTACGCAGTGCATGAACGCCCTCCGCGTCCCCGCAGAAGCTCAAATGCATGTGCTGTTCCCCCATATTTGGAGCTTGCCTCGCTCATGCCTGTATCGTAAAAAGCGTGTTCGCACCAGGCCAAGGGTCTGTTGATTCTGGCCTGTGCCCACTGCCCGCAAGCAGTCGGTGCTTATGGCAACAGCACGCCAACGAGAACTCGCTAGCGCGGCAGTGCCAGCCTGCGCGAGTTCTGTAGACTAGTTCGTGGAGCAATGAACGTTGCGGCCCAAAAAAAGGTGAACTCAGTATAGAAAACATCGGTGAAAAACAAAAAAGATAACTCATAAAAAAAAAGCATGTACCCGCGGCGATTCGAACTTGTGACTGGCAAAACACTTGCGGTGACAGACCTAGCGCACCAGACGACTAGGCCACAGAGGGCCGCTGGCGCCAATGGAAAATATCAGGTGTATAATGTATAACCAGTTTACACTTTTATTTAGTTTTAGTATTTCAAGCAGCTTAGGTGACTATTTGTTGTATTGCGCTCGTGCAGTAAGCGTCCCCCGAGTTTCCACAATAGCTCGTCTAGAAATTGCATTTCGTAGACGGGAAAGCGTTCGCAGATGCGTAGTCGTGCTCCTGACCGCTCTGCTTGTTCGCCCAGCGCACAAAAGTGCTTCCCGCACCCTAGTTTTACGCTGTACGGTAAAAATATCAGTTGATTTTATTTCCTTAGTACATATATTGCCTTCGCTCACTCTTCTCCCCCTTCAAGAGGCCTTATATTTTCCTACTGGCGTTCCACTCAGCGAAGCGTCGCATGTGCGCTTGTGCAGCGCTTTTGTGAAGCGACCTTGACTTGGAGCTAGATACAGTGTACGAACTAACGAAGTAAAGAAAGGCGCATTCTTCCATTCCCAAACGTGTTGTGGCTTAGTTTCAACTGATCGAGCGAATTGCTACGACCCGTCGGCGGCCGGCGGACTAATCGGTGGGCCGACTGACTCCGTCGCGGAAAGGTCGGCGAGCCGTGCAGTAGCGCAGCCAATTGTCAGCTCCTCTCCTGCTGACGTCACACGAAAACGCCACAGAAAATGGGCGAGCATTAAGAGAGGAGGACAGCATTTTCGAATTGATTTTTCTACTAAATAAATTCGCGTAAACGCGCACAGAGTGGTCGAAACAGGGCCCAGGGCCTCCGGACTACAGTTTGCGCTCGTAATCCCGCATTGTTTACAAATCACTTTAGTGTTCCTTTAAGTAACCGACGTCATTTGTGGTGGTAAACGGCGCTGCATCGCAGGGGTTCCGCAAGGGTCCGTCTTGGGTCCTTTATTCTTCCTTCTCTAAATAAATGACATCAGCAATAACATCACTTCAGTTCGCAGATGATTACGTATTGTACGTAATAATTACATAATACATAATATGTACATGATAATTGTACATAATAATCACCAAATGTTGCAAAATTTAATGAAAATAATAGATGAATGGTGCGAAAAATGGGGAATGCAACCTATAGCGCAAAAAGAACGAGGACAGAGAGAGAACACACACCACAGCGCTGTGGTGTGTGTTCTCTCTCTGTCCTCGTCCTTTTTGCGCTATGAATTCATCAATATCGCCACACCAACTTGCCCAAGAATCCGTACTAATGCAACCTAGTCTGAATAAAACTGTCTGCCTCAAGAAAGCAAACCCCAAATAGTCTGGTTTACAAAATAAAAAAGACATTCCCCTAAAATCCATCTACTAGTATAAATATTTGGAAATTTACTTCACTGCTACACTTTGCTGGCATCGGCAAGTCCATTACACCGTACGCAAAGCTTGTAGGTTTCAGTGTTTTCTGCTGCGCAATACAAGAAAGTTTCCGCAGGTAAAGCGCGAATTATTGTAGAAATCTAACGTAAGGTCGATATTAGAGTACGCTTGCGCCGTTTGGGACCCCCCGAACTTTCTTCACAAAAATGAGTTAGGCTGCAAAGCCTTGCCGCCTGGTATATGCCATTGGTAAGTCTCCTAGGAACTCGAAATAGCGCAAGTCACTGCAATGAGATTTTGAAGTGGGAAGCACTAGAAGATCGAAGGCCAATATTTCGTTTAAAAGTAATCCATTCCATATACCATTGTCAAATTGACATTCCCCGCGATGATTATGTTTTTGCACTTCAATACGTGTCAGTGCAAATGGACCAAACCTCCAAGGTGCGTAAAATTTGCTGGAAGACATTGGCGCTCACATACTCATTTGTTCTGAAAACGACACACATTTACCTCCACCCATAGTTGCAGAACAGTCTGCGGATGCATTTTACCCTTCTGTGTGTTTGTTAAAAGCTTTTCACTAATGCAACTTCGTTCCCTGCGGATTTATCGCGATGCAAAAAGCGTCTTTTTTGTGTCGAACTCGAAGTGCGTTGTATCCTGATATGGTAGGACAGCGTTGTGCTCTAACATTTTCGTCTATTTCTTGCTCGTGTTGTTCTTGATACAGTGTGTTATATTTTATGTGCAGCAGCAGTTGTGTGGAAAACAACTCATGGGAGCGGCGCAGCATTTGCTTTGTACAGTATTTCAAACTCGCTGATATTCTGTACCACTTTGTGCTGCGAAACTGCGAGTGGTTAAATTTGAAGAGCATTGCGCAAATTTTCTCCCTTTCCTTTTTTTCCTCTTGTGTGAACGAAGGTATGTTGAAAAGGCCTCGCGGCCCCTGGAAAGTTCTGTTTGGTTATCAATGTAACTCGATCATGTATTTCTTTCTGTCATCCCCCTTCCCTCATGTAATGCCCAAAGTCGCTGTGGATATCAAATAAAGATATAAAGAAAGAACTAAGTACTTTCAAGTACTTTCAAGCACTTTCAAGTATTTTCAAGTAATCTGAAGCACTGCCTAGGAATTCTGTGAGTAATTATCCTAAACCCAACAATGCTCGCCATTTAAATGCAATCATCGACGGTGAATTCCGACTTTAATTCTTTTGGTAACTCATAGAATGTAGCAGCGGAGGTGTGAAACGCTTCTGTTGCCTTCGAAAACTGTTTAAAAAATAGTAAGGCAGCGAGTGGAACGCTGAAACGGTTAACTAATTTTCTTCGTTTTGTTCTTCGTGCAGGTGAGTACCGCAACAGCGGACGTGTCCCCCCCCGGGTTCGGACGACGTTCTTTGGAGCGCAGGACCGGTCGGACAATGCTCCCAGGGGTTGTTGGTACGGCAGGGGAAGCGAACACAGCTTCCCAGCGCCAATCAACTGGTCACGTGGTGTGAGGCGGGACGCCTGGTCCAGCCGTCGCGCAGAGCAGCTGTCAGCGAAGTAGGTGACGGCGAAGGCGATGTGTCCGTGCCGCGGCGGATTTCTTGCTGGCAAACAGCGGAATTTAACTTGGCTGTATGCCAATCATACTCTTGCAAATCTTATTCTTATCCTGAAGTGGGCCAAATACGGTAATTGCGGTAAACACTACAGCCGCCTGCGCGCGCTTTACCATTTTTACCATCGTCCATGCTGCGCTGCAATTCCTGTGGCAGCAATGTGGCTTTCACACGGCATAATATGGAGTTAAGCCGACATCTGTATCCAAAGGGCATTAATATTCTTACCGAAAAACTGGGAATAAAAAAGGCGTCGCTCGAAGGCAAGTTAGACCATGAGCATTTTTTTTTTTCAGATTTAGCTGCACTAATGCTGCAACGGTATTAACGTACGGTCGAAATGAAACGCGTTGCGTATGCAGGCTGGGCATGTACGGCCCTCTTTCACGCGCACTGCCGATTCTACGTGGTTGTGTGTGATGCTATGTTCAGACTACCGACGTAACAGGCGTATCGTGCGCTATGGACGAAAAAAAAACGGCGTTTCAGGCAGTTCGGTTGGCTGAGACGTCAAATGACGACATTGTTTAAAGATATTCCGACAGTTGCGACAACAGTCTGAACCCGGACTAATTCATGTTATTCGCGTGTCGTCGTCCTTCAGACGTTGTCGTGGAATGTCCGCTTGTGTACTAAGGTTCTCGTGTGGCTTAATGGCGTTGGTTTACACACAGACTCCAATATTGGGCGTTCACGTAGAAAGGTAGCTATCACATTGAGCGATATGAGTGTTCGTCACTGTCGCCTGGCTTACTTCACCCGCCAGTGTGCGGATAAAGCCTCGTTTTATTGTGCTGACAATTCACACCCTGCTGTCGAGTGAGCTGATCGCTTACGATGAGAATGATTTGGGCAACGCGGTTTGTGTGTTCAGTGTTTGAAGAAGGCTTTTCGCGGGCCTGTCCTGAGGTCCTTTTGGAGCCCGAGGTATCGGGTCAAATATATAAATGTCATTTAGAACCCCGCGACGTAAAGACAGTTTCCCCTAACTTTTCGCCAAGGGGTGCAACCTTAACAGGGCAAAGTCTGCAACACCATCGTATGGTACATCCCACTCGGCAATAGTGGGCCGTACTACACGCTGCCATAGTTGCAAGGGTCTGCGTGTGCGCCTCCTGCGATAGGCACTCCCAAGAGAGCGTGGCTAATCTTCGCCGGCTGGTGCCAAGGCTCGAACAATGACGACATAGCACATAAAAGCCCGAAACTTATCTTCGCCACGGACCACATTGGCTCTCCTCGGAGGTTGTTCCCAAAGCTCGTTTCGCAACAGCGAGGCCTCGTGGAAGGCCACTGGGCGCACCATCCTCCGCGCAACTGCCGCCACTCGAGCAGCGCCGACTGGAGCAGCGCGGCCGTTGCGCGGGGCAGCACGAATGGTGCGAGCGGGAGAAGCGCCGCCGTAATAGCGCTGGCCTACGGCTGCGACGAACGGGTTCGCACTTCGATCCCGTCCGTGGCGAACCTTTTGGGTGAAACGAAGCGAACGAGGCGCCCGGGGTCTCGGGCCGCACTTCATTTAATTGAAAACCTGTCAGGTTTCGGCGCCCCGAGGCGCGATCGCACGCAAGAGCGATTCCTTATCGCCGCCATTACGGCGCCTCTCCCCTTCTCGATCGTGGCGGGCCGGAGTAAATAGCGCTCCGTGACAAGGCGCTTAGAAGTCGTCTTGATGAACGACGCTGTTTTAGCTCCCACGCTTCGTGCCTCGCGCCCAGAAGTGTATGCGCGGCCCCTTTCAGACACGCGTCCCCGGCAATTCATCCGTCCATCCCGCGCGCCGCTGCATGTCGAGTGCGCTTCGATCCCGCCGCGCTGAGACGGGCGCCGCCGCCTCGGCTTTCAAGTTGGCAGTGGTTTCGCACGCACCTCCTTCGCTGACGGGCAAATGTCTATACATCTTCTCCCCCGTGTGAAGAAGGGCACCGCTAATGCGTTCGTTACCGGGGCCTTCGTGGCGTGGCGCCAGTTTCGGCTACAGCGCCCGCCTCGGTGGCATCATGAATGCGCCGCGGGTTTATCATCGTCCAGAGGTGGCGCCCGGAGCCCTTCTTTGTCCGCGCTTTCATCGACACGCGTGATGGAGAGGCTCTCCAGACCGCCGAGGAGGCCGTTGGCGCTCCGCCGCAGCACGTACACCTCGCCTCCCGGTAACGTCGCTGCGGTCGCCTACTGAGCTCTCGCCTCATTGGCTGATGTGAACCGCAAAAGTGGATGCATTGCAAGGTCAACGTCCATTAATTTAGGAAAGTTCGAGAATAGAGAAGAGCCACTGTCCCGCACACGTTCAATTCGCAGAAATCGCGTGGACTATGTCATTCACAACAATAAAATCAAGCAAAGCAGCGAAGGCCAGTAGAGCATCGACATGAAAAGAAGTGAGAAGGGAAAAGGGTTTGTTTAATCTACCTCTTGCAGCCGAATGCTGTGGCTCTACGCCTGATCTGCCTGTCGATATTTTGAGCAAGCGTTGCGGTAGGGCGCGAGTGAATGCACATATTGAGAAGATGCAAGGTGCGTTATTATTTTACTCGAATTTATTTCGCATGATGCATACGAAACTTTCGAGTAAAACCCGACCAAACACCCGTACAGCGCGGCTAGAGAAGGTAGAGACACACCGGACCAGCGCTAGTCCCGTGTCTCTGTTCCTTTTCTGGGGCGCTGTTTTCACCGTGTTTCGTTGCTCGTACCAACTAGCCCACATTCAAGCATTGTAATGTTCGATCCATCGCGAAGAACTACGGAGGGGGTAATTAATCGCAAATACAGGCAATAAAGAATGTAAGACCGCTCTGTCATATTTACGAAAAGAGTGGACAGAAGGAAAAAAGAAAAGCGCACAGAACAATACAATATTGAAAGTAGCCAGGATACACCTTCGCAGGAAGAAACCAAAGGAATTATTTCAAGTACTTCAAGGCAATACGCAGCTTTGAATACTGAGAAGATTGGGAACATTATAAGTCCGCCAACTGTTATTAGAAGGGAAAGGCGATGCAATCACCAAGAAATCAGTGTTTAATGGGACGAAATTTAAAATGCCCGCTTTTTCCACCCTGATATGACGTTGCACGGGAACTATCACGTAATTGGAGGAACGGCCCTGGTCCCAACTCCGTCCTAAAAAAACCTGATGTGAGGAATTGCCGAACAGAACTAGTAAAGCGTGCCACGCACGCGTCTGATCGTGCAATAGTGCAACGGCGTTCTTGCCACGGGCGATTTAATGTGTTGTAGTTGAACGATCCCCACACAAAAGGGCGGGTGCGGTTTGCTACTATCCTTTGCTACTACCACTGCTACTACGGTTTGCTACTACCACTCCCCGGCGGTGTGAACGTTAGAAACCGCCGAGCCATGTTGATTATGCGCTCTGCAGCAGTTTGTTAGGCGCTTGTCGTTGGCGCTCTTATTGTGTGAGCCACAGGTCGGCAGCGTCGTCTATCCGCGGACACACATCGGCAGAAGGAGAGAGAAGGAGCCGAGCTGGCAGCGGTGACGCTGTTTTCTCGCCGCTGCCGGCTTCACCGGCTCGCTGTAGCCGCAACGATTCCGCTCTATTTAAGCGAGTAAAATCAAATACGTGCCTCATATCAACAGAAAGGGTTTTTGAGCAGATATTCTTGCGGCGCCTCGGGGACTCAGGTACCTGGTGAAAGCTAGTAATGTAGAAAGCCATAATTTTACAACAGGTTTAGCTTTCCTTGCAGGACCAGTGGCATGTGTGTTTTTCTGAAACTACGATACGGAGTGTGTAGGCGCCTTTGCGGGTTCTCGCTGGAAAGTTGATGCCTAGGCAGATTTTCTTACTGTATTTCCATTCACGTGACTACAGGTGTAATTGTAATTCTTTGCGACGAGTTCTTGCGGAGCGTTTTCCCTTCTGCAGTGGCCCGCCTTCAGTGGCGTCAAAGGACCAAAGAACCGAGCGAGAGGCTCTTTTCCTAAGCACTTCATGCGAAAATACCTTATCCGCGGGCCACGGACACAGTGCTTGTTCTGGTAGAACATTTGCAACGCCTTTGAGCGACACACGTCTCCTGGTAGCCGTGGCACGCTCAAATATGCCCATGCCTTGCGACACGCGGCTAGAACTCTCATTGTTAGGGGCGAGCCTTCAGCCCTGGCTCTGATGTTCTTAAAATTGCTAGCCTTATTGACGATTTTTAATTCTGTGTGACAGTTTATGCACATTTTATGGACATTTTATTTTATGAACATTGAACATTTAGTGATTGCTTTGATCATTTAACCTTAGACCATGAAGAGCCCTAGGATGAGAGCACCCGTTCCCTGCGCATGCTTTGCAGCAATGACCACATGCGTTGGCTATATGCGCCTGGGATCAAGAAACCCCTGCTACCAAAGAGTTTCATAATAAGTGCACTACAGAGGAAGCTGCGCCTGTGAATCCATGTCGGCGTGGGCGGCTATGGGAAGAGCACAGCCACTGGCTTGGCAGGTTATCGGATTCTTAGACGTCTTCTTGGGTTTACTTTCTTCGCTATGCATTGCAATGTGTACGAGGTAGCCGAAATCAGGGTTACTTGACATCTGACCTAAATGGCCGAAACTTGCCTTGCTTCTTTCGGCTCAGTGGAAACTCGACATTCACTCCGTTAGTTCACGCTAAGACATCTGTGCTTCATTATGAGCGAGTGGCAGGACTAGTGCGGGCCAGCGATTATTGGCACATATTTATATAAATACAAACCCACAATGTAACGCAATCTACGCCGACGACATCACCCTGTGGGTTGCCGGTGGTAGCGACGCCTATATCGAGAACCAGCTGCAGGCGGCGGTCACCGCCATCGAGCAGCCCCTCACGGGCACGGGCTTGGTCTGCTCGCCAAGTAAGTCCAAGCGTTTAGTGATATGGCCGAGACGCAAGGGCAAGATCCCCAAAAGATACTGCGACCGCATCAAGATCGTCACCGCGTCGGGACAGCGAATTCCCGAGGTGGCAAGAATCCGGGTCTTGGGTATGGTAATCAGCAGGAACAACTGCAACGGCGAAACCCTGGCCAAGCTCAGCGGCAAGGCAGCGGAGGCAACCCTCCTCATTCACCGGCTCTCCACGCGCAGAGCGGGAATGAAAGAGGACAGCCTCGTGCGCCTCATCCACTCCTTTGTCATTAGTCATATAATGTACGTGGCTGCCTACCACAGCTGGCGGGTCACTGAACGCAACAAGATCAACGCGCTAATACGCAAGTCTTGCAAGACGGCGCTGGGCCTCGCCGAGACCACGAGCACGGCACGCTTACTTCAACTCGGCGTGCACAACACCCTCGAAGAGATCGAGGAGGCGCAGCTGACTGCACAGCTAGAGCGCCTCTCAGCAACGTCATACTCAAGACCCTGGGTTGCAATCCCCGAGCACCGGACCGGCAGTCGAGCGACATCGGCGGGGATGCACGGGCTCACATACGAGTGGACCCGATCCCCAAGAACGTCCACCCAGAAAACAACAAGGAGAGGCGAGCGGCGCGGGCCAAGACCCTCATCGAACAACACGCCAAGGACGAGCACGCGTGTTACGTCGACGCGGCGGAGTGCCAACAAGAAGGTTTCGTCGCGGTGGCCCTCAAGGCTACCACGGGTACCACGACAGTGGCAGCCAGCGTGCGGTGCACGGGCGCCACGGACGCCGAGGAGGTCGCCATCGCTCTGGCGATCTCCGAGGCTGAGTGTCGCACCGTTCTTAGCGACTCAAGAACCGCCGTGCGGAACTTCGCCAAGGGTCGAGTGTGCGCCCAGGCGGCCGCCATCATCAGAAAGACCAAGCTTCAAGACAGAGAAGTCCGCATGAAGTGGTTCCCGGCGCACGTGGGCGAGTGCGCAACTACGTCCAACCACAACGAGACGGCTCACTCGGAGGCGCGTGCACTTACCTTCCGCTCCCCCCCCCCCCCCCGAGACCGACCGTCCGTGGTGGTTCGAGACCAAAGACCGCGTAGCAAGCTACACCGAAATCACCACCAAGGCTTACTGCCTACCCCGTAGGATAATGCCCCCCCCCCCCCCCCCAAAGACTCAGAGCCGGGAGGAGGCCGTGTTGCTACGGTAGCTCCAACCCGGATCCATCCTCGCGCCGGCAACGCTGCACGTGATACAGCCAGGACTTTATTTGAGTGGTATGCACAAAATGTGTAAAGTGAGACGGTCTGGCAGACCAGTGGCACATCTTCTGGGACTGTGTCCGATTTCCAGACGAAGCGAAATCAAAGAATTATCCGCCGAAACTCCAAGAAGCAGTGCGCAGTAACGACAAGGACGTTCAACTTTGGGCCGTCCAGCAGGCCCGGGGGGCGCTCGAAAAACACAGACCAGGCGACCCGGCAACGGGGCTCGTTGGCGCTGTGCAGAGTAACAGCAAACCCTAGGTCGACGCCAGGCCCGCGTCGCGGCGAGTGAAAACCGTCGTTTTGCAGGCATCAATAAAGTTATACCTAACCTAACCTAACACGTTATTTTGTGGTAAGGAGAGTTCGCTACCCGGGTTTTTCTTTATTTTTTTGCTGTAGCAGTACGTATGTTAACAAAGCTCGGACATCTTGACTCTGCAGGTAATTTGCCGCCGCGATTGTTGTAGCAGACGGTCTGTTACGAAAACACGAACAAAACACCGCGAAGGCGATGTTTTCATTGGTACACGCATAAAAACTTTCTGGGCTTTTGAAACAATTTATTATTTGCCATATCGGCGAAATCAGACTCATTAATCTGTTTATCCCAAAATTGTACACTAGTATTAACTACCAGCTTGGTCGGCAGAATAAAGGGCACAACGCATCCGGCAGACTGTCAGTAAAAGGAATGCGCTTTGCTTTCAGTTTCCTTAGCCTTAAAAGAGCGTGTTTTATTTTATACTTGTACAATTACACATTCTTATTTGCGTTTCCCTGGCCCTGTATATGAATTTACGGCCAGTTCAATGTTTCAATCTAAGCCCTTGATGAAGCTATTGCGAGCGCGCAGCATCATGGAGGCCCATGACGGCACGGACGGCTTTCATATGAGCCGCTTGGACGCCAGCGCCAGATTCCTCTCTATATAGCAAGGAACTATATGCCTGCTACTATTTAAATCAGCCCGTTGAAAGCTCGTTGAGAGGAGCCTTACCCCCCTTATGTCTCACAAATGGCTTACAAAATCATGGGAGAAACGAACCCGAGGAAGTTTCTTCACGCACATTCATCGGCTCAGTAGCGTTGGGTACCATCGTTCGTGGCTTGTACCCGTCGCTGAATGCTTTGTTTGCAAATTGAAAAAAAAAAAAAGCACAAATCTACAAGACGGTCCCACTCGGACAGCACATTTGATGAATAAGCTAGCGCTCATACTTTACATTCGTCAGCTCACTCACAATGTTAAAAAGATTGGACAGCAAGTTGATTTAAACGTCGTGTTTCCGGCCCCTTAAAAGTATCACAGCTAAGTAAAAAAAAAACTATCCCGTTCGCTTCGATAGCAGCCCATGCGCCACCAAGCACGAAGAAATATTTTATGAATGGGAGGCAGTATACGCCTCGAGCTTCGCGATCGCTGCGCCGCCTGCCGCCGCTTCTCCGCGGCGTTGACGGGATTTGCGCTGCGTGACTGATAGGGGCTCGTGCAGTGTTTTGGTTCTATTTCGCTTCTTTTCGCCTTTCCGCGCCATAAAAAAACGTGTTATGGTGACGACTATAGGCAAAGAGTACGTTTAGGTTACTTAAAAAGCAGCTGCGTCTTCGTAGAGTACGCGATCGCCTGCAAGAGCTACCCGGGGACTCGGTTCTGCGCGCTTCATCGCCGCTCTTCCGGGCGTCGGCGACGGCAGCAACATATCACCCATGTCACCTCCAAAACATCAGGCACAAATTAGTTCTACTGACGCCTCGTTTAGACCTGATACTGGCACAATGAGAGGTTGGCTTCATTTTGCAGCGTGGACAACGAATGCGGCTTCGTTTCGCATATATACGCCGCAGAAAAATATGTTTCGGGGACGTGATTACCCAATCCCGGACAATAACTTATGCCTTTTATAAGAATATAAACCATGCGAAAATGTAAAGTATATTCCAAGCCTGTGCGTCATTAAATATGTGCCCACACACGCCATATAGCAAGAACCAAGAAAATGAAACCACAGAAAAATAAATGCTGTGCCAATGCGGAATTTAGAAACATAATAGCTCTAACGGAAATAAAAAAAAACAGTGCAGCTTCTGGCATGCTAAAGACGTTCGTCTAGACTTAAGCCAGATAGGTTTCACTAGACCAACTATACGCGAAATGCACTGCTATTTCGCGAGAAATCGGTGGGGGGGGGGGGGGGGGGGGGGGAGGGGGACGCCGTGTACAAATGCGGAGCGGAATCAAGCAATGAACGTTTTAGTAATCCCACACATAAATCTAGCGTTCACTTTCCTTTTGTTTTTCTACTTCAACGAAGAGCTGATCGTACGGCGGACGCATTTTTGGAAGTATACAGGGTAGGCTGTTCAACAAGCGATGAAATGTGTCTTTGGAAGAGTGTGGTATGTGATAAGGCCCTCTGATTTCAGTTTCTGGTTTATTCTGCAGGCTCCCTGTGCCATATGACGATATTTTGAAGAAGCATTTAGTCGCGGACGCGGATTATATTGTAAGCCCGTCTCCGCGCTGCTCGCAGAGGATATATGTAGCAAATGAAGGTCTGCGGGCGCGCACCTCACGACAAGACGACTCTGTCGTGTGCTGATCCCCGAGTATAATTATGCATTGTCCATCGTACTTTTGTTGAATATTCCCGAAATTAACCCAGACTGTCTTGTAAATGGTCGTGATCAATATCTGAGGTATAATATTGGCAAACGTAACTGGTGTGCTGTCAGGTATGAGTGCTCCGCTGATTATGTAAGCGCACAAAACCGATTTAAATCGTAGTGTATAGCCGTAGCATGAACATTTGAGGAACCGGTGGTTACGGAGACACGCCTAGTAAATTCAGGTCAGTGTAACTACAACCGGCTCCAGCATACGCCGGTTCCGCGACGCTGGGCTGAGACACACACCTGGCGCTTATACAGACCGAAAATACCACACTAAGATCGCGTCGGAAACATTTACACTCTCGTAAACACACCCCATTTACGAACAGAGTGACTGCTACACAAAAACATGAATTTCAAACGCCCACAACCGGTAAATCTCAGTCGTGAACGTGCCGCAAAAGCAGCGGCGGCACTGGGGAGCGGGGCGCGGACTCCCGCGCCTGCTTTCGAAACGGGCCGCTAGGGGGATTTCAGTGGCGCCCCTACAGGCCGCGCTCGAGGCGTATACCGCATCCTTATGGCGCGATGAGGAATACATCGACAAGGCCGGCATGTTCACAATTGAAAGTCTGAAAGAACACGATTACAATGCCCGTCATCTGACACGAGGCCACGTGGGTCTGCACATTCGTGTTTGTGTGCAATGTAATGGCCTCAGTGTAGACGCTGATACGACGACAGGATGTTGATGATGATCTTCAGAAACAGAAACCAGAGTGCTATGGTACTTGTTGAATTTTCCAGAGTAGAAAGAGCGGGAGATAACCGCATTAGTGTGCAATCAACAACGATTTTGCCAAACGAGGCCAGCGCAAGGCAGATGTGCAGTTAGCTTTGCAAACTAACAATGGCTTACTTCGGATTAACTGCGCCATGCCTTAGTACTGGTACTGCTCTGCTTTGCCCTTGTCAAAAAAAATTCACAGCATATCCACGGGGTGAATGATGATGAGTGGGCGAAGTTCATGAGGGGACATCATCGGTAAAACCGTGACTCTTCAGTGAAAGTTCGCCCACTACATCTGTGTCCGAACGTAACGTCTAGAAAGTCCCGCTTAAACCGCGCGTCAGCACCTTGGGCTGAGCTCGCCTGATGCGTTTTGCAGACGCCTCACGAGCTGTCACTGCATCAGGGTCTGCCTGCCGATACGCGCGCTTTCTCGCCGCTTCCCGTTCTCTGACGTTTTGGAGATCCTCTTCGCGCCGCAGCCGTGCCGCTTCGCGTACGGCAGGGTCCTCGCGCCGTTGCCGTGACGCTTGGGCCTCTCGTTCTCGAACGCTGGGATCTTGGCGGCGTCTTCACGCAGCCAGACGACACGCTTCGGCCTCCCGCTCTCGTACGGCAGGATCTTGGCGGCGGCGTCGCGCAGCTTCACGGAGCGCTTCTGCCTCGCGGGCTCGCACATCTGCAGCCTTATCCATCGGGCGACTCCGAGCGCGCGCCAACAGCGAACGGATTTTATTACAACGCTCCCCGCCATCTAGTAAACAATCCAAGAACTAAACTAGAGGTAGCCACGCCATCTAGTAAACAATCCAAGCGCATCTTTTCATCATATACAAGTACCGCCATCTAGTAAACAATCCAAGAACTAAACTAGAGGTAGCCACGCCATCTAGTAAACAATCCAAGAACTAAACTAGAGGTGGCTACATACATACGTCGAGGATGGACAGACCCACGCCCTAAGGAGCTTCGCCCCTAAAATGCACGGTACTTAATCTTCAGGTGTACGAACTCAGGGAGACGATAGGTTTTTAACAGCAGAGCAGTTTAGGCCGACACAAATCCGTCCGGCGGAGATGGAAAACCTAGAGCGCACATGAGCGCGTGTCTCATGGCGACAGCCCGGCTTCCCGGCGTACCTCCGCTCAATCATTTAAAAATAATAATAATAAAAAAGAAAAAAAAAAGAAAACGAGTGCACGTGAGCGCGTGATTCGCGACGACCACCCGTCGCGAAGCGCGCAGGACTAGCTCTACATTTATGTGGGAGGTCTGGGCTCAACGCGTCGAGGGAGCACAACGATTTTCCCCCAAGTATGAGTCAGCATATCTGCAGGTATCCTTGAAGCATTGACATGACTTCCATGGATTATTATCACTGTTTACGCAAGTTAAAGGGGCCATGAAGACATAATGCAAGCTTGGGGGAAATCTTCTCATTAGCAGTGGTACACTAAATAACTGTTAAGTAAGCATAATATTGAGATAGTAGAGGCAACTCATTGGAACACGGCAAGGAACAAAACTGTTGTAGCTAAAGCGCTTTGCACTAGCGACTTAAGGACAATGTTATTAATCTTTTTCGCCAATTATCTCAATACCACATTGTTAGCACAAAACTAGGGAAATATGCGGCCTCGAAAGAAAAAGCGAAAAGCCAATAAATGGTTAAGCTTTGAATTAGTACCCAGGTAAAGTCTTAACCAAGGGGACCTGACGGAGGGGGGGGGGGGGTCTTCCGGAATATTATGGCGGGCTGACGAAACCTTTCTGGGTGTGGCGGGGAGTGTATAAATCCCGGGTGCGGACTCTAGCCTGAACGTGTGAAGCGCCGAGTTTGGTGTACCTTATAGGGACAGGCAGCCAGTGGTTTCGTCGGCTCGGTCGGGTTTTCTCCGCTCCGAGGCGCTTCTCTTTGCCCGCATCATTAAAACCGGAACCAGGGCACGGCACCCGGCGTTTTCATAAAATTTCGACTTCACCGCCACACTCCCGCTGGGTGTTTACTGGCGAGCTGGTACAGGTATGCGTGCCGGAACCTGCACACCTGGTAATGACTTATCAGGCGATTACACAGTGTCATAGGTTGGAACGCAGGCGCTATTCAAGCCCGCATAAAGAACTCGCCAAAGATCGGGGAACAATCATGCGCCTATTGCCGACGACTCTCAACAAAAGCCCACCTTATCGCCTCAACCCTACACTGCCGTTTATGTGGGGAGGCGGCTACTACCTCCAAAACGAAACAGCGCCCAGGACGGGACAAAAAAGGACGCTACACGCACACTGCGCTCTAGCCTGAGCGCTGTTTTGTTTTGGCGACATGAACCGACAGGGCCGAAGACTTCCATTGAACGCACTCTGCCACTCAACATGGGCGTCCGCAGCCTTCTTCCCCAAACTGGGGCCCTTCCTGTGAGCAGTGGGGCACGGTGCTGGTGAGTTCCGACGTCGAAGCCCAGCTTCAGCTGGTGAAGAGAGCTGTCGCTTAAGGAGTCGTGCACTAAACACCCGGTCTGTTGATTATAATAAACATTTCTGCTCTCCCTTCCTGTCTCTCTCTCTCTCTCTCTCTCTCTCTCTCTCTCTCTCTCTCTCTCTCTCTCTCTCTCTCTCTCTCTCTCTCTCTCTCTCTCTCTCTCTCTCTCTCTCTCTCCGAGGCGTAGCGCGGTTTCAAGATATCAGTGCAATCAGGTGACGCAATTGATTTCGCTAAGCTCACTCAGCTCTCATAAAACTAGAACGTTGCTGTCAAGGAGGTGTTCGAGAAATATTGAGGGTCAACCATATTTGGATTTCGAAAGTAATATTTCTAGTTGTGTAAGGGAAGGGGGGGGGGGTTGATACCCCCTCCCCCTCGAGAGGTCCGTCGACCCAACCCCCTCTCCCCTTTCCCGCCCGAACCAACGACCTAAGATGACCGAGCGAAGTTTGTAATCTCAGAAGAATCTATTGATGGACATTTTTAGTTAAATCTCGAAAAAGAGTATTGTTTTGCCGGTATTGAAAAATAAAAGAACAAGGAAACAGGAGCTCGAGCTTTAACAAGACAATGTGCTTTTAAGACTGTGCGTACCAACTTGCGTGTAACTTGAACAACTTCAAGAAAAAGCACGAGAAAATTTTTTAGTGATAGCGAAAGTGGCCGTGGGTAGGAAATTTCTAAATGCCTAATAATTCCTGCGGGGTTTAAATTAATCCCTAGCACCCCTTACACCACCCCTACTGCGCGCCTAATAGCCCACGCTAAACCTCAATTAAAATTTTTGTTCAGCCACATTAGTATCCGTTTCCGAACCTTTGTGCGCAACTACAGTCGTGATATTTGAATTACTCGTCAACTTCTAAAAAAAGGGCCCTGAAATTCGCCGTAGGTTGGGACTCACTATTGTCAAGCTTGCCTTCTGACCTCAAAGCAAATATAACAAGATAAGATCAAATTTACTTTTCTTTTGAAAGCTAAAAAACTGCTTTTTTTAATACAAAGCGCTGTACGAGCAGAAATAGCGCTCCCTCTTTCGTTATATAAAAAAGGTTCGGTTTTCCTTTGTATACCATATATCGCTTGAGTTTATAACATCCTAGCATAGAGACGTTTTTCGTGCGCCGATAGGAAAGCAGTGTATTCGGATAACAATGATGTCGTGCTGAATAGGCTTCCAGAAATATGGGTCAATTTGTCTACTCAGGGCAAATTGTGCTGACGTATGCTAACAGAATTTTTTCACTTGCAGGTAGATGGAATTTGAGGGAACGTTCGCCTTAAGACGTATTTGAGGTTTCGGTTCCATCTTTGTTCCTCGAAACTAGCTCCGCCATGCAAACCATATTTTTTTGTTGGAAGACAGGTGAACAGCTTTTGTCTTTTGTATCTGGTATAGCACAGAATAGTAGTCAACTGTATTACAAAATTTTCTCTTTCATTCTGCCTTTTTGCAAAAATAATTGCCACGAGGAGACTGCGCATACATTACGCTTTTCTTAGCTTCATCAGAAAAGAAGGCATTGAGGAAAGCTAAAGTTGCATTTCCTTTCCACACTGATCTCCCGGCATTCCTTCCTTCATGTTCTGCTTCCAAGCTTGAATCCGAGGCTTCGGGCAGTGGCAAAAAAAATTCAGGGAAGCTTGTACTCATGCGCGAGACTTGAAAGGTGGAGATGTAGGCGAGCATTGGCGGGCAGATAGTTAAATTTTAGAATCATTGTTTATTTGCATAGTTGCGGTACTCGTAACCATCGTCATATGCAAAGAGGTCGTCGCGGCGTGCCGGGGATGCAAAGTCATCCCAGGATTATAAACTTCCCCCAGCTCTTGGTCATCGACTCCAGGCAGCGGTGGCGGAATGTGTCCACATCTCCAATTATCCATGATGGCTTCTAAAGAATGCGGCGGCCGCGGTAACTTCTCCCAAGCAGGGTGTCTTTTCATCTTTAGCATTACCGCTGGGGCTTTGTTTTACATGCGTGCTGGCACTTGACGATAGCGCTAGAGTTCTTTTCTTTTTTCTAAAGCCACAGCGCTGGCCGGAGACTCGGCCGTCGCCGCGAGGCATGCACTCATGAACGCTTGACATTTTCTCGCTACTCAGGGTTTTGTCAGTTTTTTGTACTAAGGCACGATGCGGGGAGCTCGGCGGTCGCCTCGAGAAACGTGCTCACAACACCTCGGCTTTTTCTTCATATTTTTTTTCCTGCAGCGGTGGACTTACGGCCAGTAATAACAGCTCCGCTGCTAGAAGGCTTCCCGTGTCTTTGTTAGAGCAAAGCTTTCTAGCTCTACGAGCCAATGGCTCTTCCGTGGTGTGCGGTACAACAAACTCTTAAAGCGTCGGAGGCGGTGGCGCGGGGAGGGAGGAGGCGGAGGGTTTCACTCACGGAGCACACTAGAGATGGCAGCGCGAATTTACCCAGCGTTCCCCGCGCGAGAGTGCCTGCTCGCCGGCGGCGGCGTCCGCGGTACGACTTTGTCATCTGCTTCAACAGCGGTTGTTTCGGGCCTGTTTCGGTGCAGCTTCGCGTCCATTGCGCGCTGCCTTCGCACGGCTTGATTAACTTCCCTCATAAAAAATTTTACCAACATTGAGTTCAATGTTTGTTGACAAAAGTCGACAAAAGCTACCAACATTGAGTAGACTGTCTACTTACTGTCTATAGACTTCCTAGCAACAGCCTACCAACTTTTTGTCAACCATTGGCCACCGTGTTTGAACTGAAACGTTTCTGTAGACTTTCTACAGAAAGTTTTTTGTAGACTTTATACTCAATCGCTGTTGCTAACCGAAGCGTTTCTGACAGGATATTCGAAACGCGATGCAGTGAGAAAAGCCGGCCATTCCTAGACCGTGGTGTCAATACAGCTTAATAGAACGTCGTCATTATTGCCCTTTAAAAAATCGTTTAGTGGGAGCAAAAATGAAAAAAAAAAATAAAGCAGAAGCAGGCCTCGGGAACCTCGTCTGCGAGGGTTCACATTTTGCGGAGCCACACATACACACGCGCACTTTCTGAAACACAACACAACAAACATGTGCACACAACCCCAGCTCACAAACGTACTACATCCGAAAAACCACAAGCGCTTGCAAGCAGGACACCGACACCGCACAAATGCTAGCAGTGCACTTCATGTATATATACCCGCCAGCCGCGGGATGCCGATGCCGCGGTGAGGCGCGCCTCTCATTGCATGTTTACAAAACTACGCGTTATTATTTTCAAAATATAATACCGCGAAACACTGGAACGTAAGCAATTGCACATATCTTCATGTTTACTTTATTGTTGCAAGCTGTAACTAAACAAAACGGAAATCTGGAATGGGTTGCGCGCCGCGTTTCGGCTGCCTCCGGTGATTGACGCGTTTCTCCCGGAGGTACGCAAAGAGGGAGGGGCGCCGCTGGCGGTTGGCCGAGAGCGACCAAAACATCTGCGCCGGCCGTATTAGGTGGGCATAGCAGGCGATTTTAGATTATCGCCGTTGTTGGAGACACGTCCAGTAGTCTGTCGCGAAATATTTACTGGCATAATTCGTTCCTTTCAACCATGCATGGCACTTAGCTTGCGCAAATCAAAACACAGTGACGAGCGGTTGCGCGTGGTTGATGCCGCTGGCTGGCGCTTGTTCGGAACCGCTGAATAGTCATGTTGATCACCGTGAAGAGTGAAAGCGAGCGGGTCGTGAAGTACCAACCCGTGCGGCTGAGGGACGAACTGGTTGTTCCGAGGGAGAAACTGCGCGGCTCGAGGTACGAACAGTGAAAGTTGCTCCCTTTTGCTACTTTTTTTTTTTCTCGGGCTGCACAAGTGTTAAGAGAGAGGGAGAGAGAAAGATACGTGTGTGTGTGTGTGTGTGTGTGTGTGTGTGTGTGTGTGTGTGTGTGTGAGAGAGAGAGAGAATGTGTGTCTGTGTGCGTACGTGCGTGCGTGCGTGCGTGCAGGCGCTCGGGCGCGCGTGTGTTTGTGTGTGTGTGTGTGTGTGTTTAATACCTGATTCAAACAAAGTAACGTAATTTGGTTAAAGTCAAGTAAATAGTTTGTCCCCAAATATTGTGAACCTGTCCTGGTATCTAGCAAAAACCAATATGAATTAATTGAAATCGGACTCCAGGACGAAGGAAAAAGATGTTTGCGTTAAATTCAACTTGAGACAAAGCGTGTCAAAACACTTTTAGTGGTCATCCTACAGATGCTCGTCAACAGACAAATGTCAACAAAAATGAGGTAGACTTTCTATATACAACCGTCAACAGACAAATGTCAACGTGAATTAAGTAGACTTTCTACATACAACAGTCAACAGACGGGTGTCAACATACATTCAGTAGACTTTTTACAGACGACTGTCAATAGAAAGTAAGAGTATGTAGGATAGCAATAAAGTTGGTAGGATGTCAACAGAACGTCTACAGAATGTAAAAAAAATTGTTCCCCAGCACCTCCAGGGTAACCCGCACCCGACGGAATTGAGGGGTCGTACGGCAAACATACGTTAAAAATTGATTTACAGGGCGGCAAAACAAAATGTACAAACCCCATACAGACATCTGGCCGCTCTAGAAACGCTACCTTTTGCGCACTGCTTGCCGCGAATGGGACTCCGTTTTCTAAATTAATTGGTGATTACCAATTAGGTTGTGTTTTAAGAGGTATTACAAAAGGCGATAGTAGCAACAGGTTCTCGTAAATAGGAATTATAAAAGTTCCCTCAAGTTTTTCGCAATTCTTAAACTTACTAAGCTAACTAGTTTAAATCGGTATAAAGGGGAATCACTAAGCTCACATGCCGCATTGTTTCGGTGTCTGCGCTTGTGTCGCGTGGTGGTGTAGCCCCAAGATAGCCCGTCAGGATGGCTAGGTTCCGCGGTCTCACCCTTCGAAAGACGCTCCTCTCCGTTTTCTCTCTCCCGACTCACGGCCGGGCTACAGCGGCGGCGTCCGCCGCTCTAGCCCGGCTGTGGCCTCCGCTGCTGCTGCGCTCGGAGCCCCGCCTTGCGGATTCCAGGTAACGGCTGACAGAATATCTGGTTTCACTCTGTGTAGAGCCACGCGTGTGAATTCAAGTGACGTCGCATGGGCAATTGTTGTGGGTGTCATTTAAAGCTTTGCTTTCCAACCACCTTCGCAGCGTGGATTGGAGACAATTTTTTTAACATCGGAGCTGTTGTAGCTGGCCTTAATGTGTTGGGCAGAACGCAGAACGCGTTAAAAACACCAAGAAAATTGCGAGCGCTTGTCAGCGCGTGCCTTGCGGCGACCTCCCAGCTTCTCCGGCTCGCGCAGTGGCTTTAGCAAAAAAGAAACACTGGTGAGAACCTCGAGGAGCTCCTCGCGTTGCCTAGCAACCGACAACACCACAGGTGACACAACACCAGCTCCACGGAACCCCGACCCGACTCCAGGAACGCTGCGCATGCGTCGTGCACGTATGCGCCGCCGCTGCGCCCCAAGCGCTACCGCGCGTGTAATGCTTGGCATGACGAACACGATGATATCGATGCATATGACGAGGACTACTACTAGCGCATTGCAAAGCGACGACGGAACATGTAAAGAAACAATTTCAAAATTGTACAAATGCGTGGTGATGTGTCCTTCGCTGCTCACATAGGAAGAAATCCTGCAGGTTCGCTATGGTTCAAGCCTTGAGCGACTTGAAGCAAGCTTCGCCCGTTTTTTAGTATGTAAAGGTGTGTCCATTATTCCATTACTCCTGCAAGTAAATTATGTGTTATGGCGGCTGCTTTGACGGTTCATTTTTCCGTGTGAAAAAGAAAGGTCGACTACTCTTTTGTATTGTTTATATATTTTATTCTTTATATTTATTTATATTTTTGTTTGCATGAATTTCTACATATTTGTGTTTATACATTATTGTAGTTATATTTATTGACAAAATATGAAACAACCAAGAAAATAGTCCTAAGTGCGCAAGCGCATGTTTCTAGTGGATTTGGGCTTTGTAGGGTGATGTTTGCGTAAGTTGAAAGTTATCATGGCAAATGAATGAACTGATAATAACAATAGAAAAGCTGCAGGAAGTGAAATCGATTAAGTCCTGTCGATGTTTTTTTGTTTTTTTTTTTTCACTTTTGACAAACCTTTTCAAGCTGATTCCTTCCCAAAGCGGGGGCAGTAGCGGACGTGAGTGATTTTTACGCTAAATAGCGGCATCGTCAGGCTTGTTCGGAAAGCTCATTCATGCTGCGCTGTCTTCCCCTTGGGCTGAAAAGCAGCCCCGTTCAGAGTGAGGCAATAAAGAAGGCCGTTTTTTCCCGCTGCTGGGCTGAGTGTCGGCTAGCTCCGACGATTCGAAGAACTCTCTCCGCCGAGAAACGAAAACGGTAGGTTACAGGGCGCTTAGCCACTCGACACCACCGAAGCTGCCGCCCGAAGACGCGCAGAAAATCCGCAATTTACGGCCACGGCCGCGCCAAGAAGCCCCGAGCTTCTCGAGAGCACCAAAGCGCCCCAACTGGGGTGTGTTATGCCCGAGAACATGAGGCGACGCCAGACGCAACGCGAGTGTTTTCGTTCGGGTTTTCACTATCTCACCTTTACGTTCCTTCGCCCAAGAGAGTCGCCCCACGCCTGTACACCGCGTTAGACGTTTTCTCCCCGTGCTCCTCAGTCTTGATGCACTGTAACCTGAGTTTTCTCACTTATTAAACGCTTTAATTTCGCAAAACCTAGTTTCTCCCATTCGATTTCCATTCGAGCCGCGACGTAGCTCACAGAGCGACGTGGCAGTGAAAGCAGCCGGACGTCGACAGGAGACGCAGCGGCCGACAAAAGTCGGCAGACTCGCGATAAAGAGCGGCAACCTCGGAGAAAACGAGGTGATGCAAACAAATCGGGGCGGGAGCGCACCCTGCGCGCAGCAGTAGTCCGCGCGGTCCACTAACCAGTTGCGGCGGCGCGAGTCCCGAGGCGCCAAACGGAGCCCATCTTTTTCCCTCGCCCGTAACCCTTTGATGCCAAACGATCGCGCCATAAAAAATTCACCCTCCCCGCCGCCGGCAAAGCGGACCCGCGCGCAGAAGCGGGCGCAGCCAAAACAAAGGCGCAACACATGCAGCGCGGCCAGCAAAAGCAAAAAGTGCTCCGAGAGAGTCGGAGGCCGGGTCTCGGAGCCCGTTGCCGGGGCAACGCGGGGCCCACGTGACCGGGAGGGGCTCCGGCCGCCAGCGCCACCATCGCTGCTGGCGGTGCGTGCGTGTGCTCTGTGGCCTCCTGTCAGCTGATCCGGCGGCACGGAGGAGTCCTTGTTCCCGCGCTTGCCCCTGCCTCCGGCGGACCGTCATGGCGATCGTGGTGCAGGCCAAGCCGACTGTGAGTGTCCTGCTTCTCACATCTGTCACGCCGCCCGACAGCCGGAGCATGGGGATGCCGCGTGTTGTGCGCCGGCGGCGGCGGCAGCCTGTTAGCGGCGTCACGCGTTGCGCCGCTCCCCCAAATCCATGGCGCTCCGGTCGCCGCCGCCGCCGCCGCACGAGCGCGCATACTCCGTGTCTAGCCGGCGCGTACTGCTCGCCATATGCTGGTGCACACGCGAGCCGCGCAAGAAACAAGGCGCGTTCGGGAGACGGATACTGGAAGCGGACTCAAGGTGGTGCGCTACCAGCAGGACGTGGTCGTAACAGTCGACGAGCCCGCTGCCGCGCACGTCCTCTGAAGCAGCTGGTTGCGCGCTGACAGAAGCGCGTTTCCCGCTTGCAAGGTTGCGCACCCTGCACGAGCGCTACCCCGGCTGTGCGTTGCCGGTGCAGATTCGGGCACCCCGCCACGTTCCCACCACCGACATCGCCAACAGAGTGGCTTTCCACAGAGTTCGTGCTTTCTACTCCGCTCTGGCGTGACTGACCAGCTCAGGAGGCAGTATCGAGTAGTGCCAGTTTTAGAAGTTTTCTCAGCTGTTAACGTCGGCTTTTTAACGCTTCACGGTCACACGTAAGCAGTGCGAAGAGCCAAGCGGAAAAAGCAACACCCAGTAGGGTGGTGCCATGCCATTGTCATAAGTCAGAGCTGGGCTTGTTGCGTCCTGACATTCTTGTCTCCTCCTGGAATGAAATTAAGTTCCGTTGAAAGCCGGCGTTATCGCCTTTTTCTTGCTACAGATGGGCATTTCGTGGTCGCGAAGAAAGCAGGGGTAGTAATCAGAGTGTCCGTTTACTTGGACACCGTCAGTTTCGCGACTTTGTCGTGGCCGTTTTTTCTCTACGCCCGAGCAGGACGGGTATTAATTGATGCCCATCTGGGTGGGAATTCTCGTCAGCCTAAACCTCGTAGCGAGGTTTTGCGTTCACTGCCTACTACGCTTCCGAAGAGTAGTTACCCTAACCCGCACATTTTTTTTTTTATTCATCTGAACGTGGCGTTCACACGGCATCGCTGACATCGTATACGGCACTTGAAATCCTATACGGCTTGAATCTGTTACAATAATCGTATACGGCACTCGTATACGGCGCAATTTAAAAAGTTGCGCGTTTGACTCGTACTAGCGTAGCGGGAAGGAGGGAGCGGGGGGGGGGGGGAACTGAACGTAGCTATTATTGTCTCCGAGAGGAACGCCGGTACAGTTCAAGCTGGGTGCGAAAGCACTAAAGTTGCCCGTCAGACGTTGCATTGCCAGCCTGTGATTAGTTCTTGGGGACGTTTCGAGGAAGGAGGCAGCGGAGAAAGTTGTAATCTCTAGCGCCGGGATGGTGGCTGTGCGATCGGCAAAACGATGCAGTGAAAACACTCCAGGAGGAATTCTGTTTCATGTTAGGGGGTATTCAGGAAGTTTGACTGGGAAAAGGCAGGGTTACGGATAAACGAAGAATACTTGCACCATTTGAGGGTTGCGGACGACATAGTCTTGCTCCCTAAATCTGCAGAACAACTACAAAAAGTGAATGAAAAACTGCAATCACAAAGCTAAGCTTCGCCGTGGGGCTAAACATAAATATTATCACGAGAAGACGAAGAAGAGGCAGTAGGGCATACCACTGCGGTCCCCATGATCGACGACTTGGGGCACGGCCAGCGCGGGCCCCGCTATGGCCGCCTGTGAGAGATCGCCTCATGTTGCATACACATCGCTGCATTATCAACCAGGGTTCGTGTCATATGTTCTACGGCGACTTAGCAATATCCGTAAATCTAGGTAATGGCAAATAAAACATGCTGAATGCGCCCTCTTCAGTATAGGTACCGGAACACTAGAACAAGTAGAAGAATGTAAGTTTGTTGGCCATGTGGTCAGTGCTGAACCCAACCACGAGGCAGAAATTCGGCAGCCGAATAGGAATGGGCTGGGGCACATTCGCCAAGCGTTGATAAATACTTGAGAGTAAGCTACCTGTATCACTAGCACGATTTAGTATTCAAGCAATTCGTGTTGCCGGTGATGACGCACGGAACTGAAACTTGGCGCCGTAGTAAATACATGGAAATCAAACTTCGGTCGGCGCAACGAGCCACGCAGCGAATAAGGATAGGAGTAACACTGAGGGGCCGAAAACCCGGGATCAGGGAGCAAAGTCGAATGCCGTAGTTCAAACTGAAAACAAGAAATGGACTTGGGATGGCGAAGTATATAGTGAGGCGAAGCGACAGCTGCTGGACCACGAGGGCGGCAGAATGGGTGCCGAGAGAAGGGACTGGAAGAGTGGGAAGGGTGCAGAGAAAAATAAGAAAATTCAGAGGAGGACAGGAGCGGGTGAAGGTCGGCGGGAGAGGCCTTTGTCCTTCAGAGGACCTAAATACGCTGTTGCTGGTGATGAGGATGTTCTCCGCGCGTCATTAAAATACGAGGCACGTTCTGAAAACAAAACAGGGCACGTGCGAAATGACTGTAATGATGTGCGTGAGAATATACATATATATATATTTTGCAAAATCATGTAACTTTACTCTGATGAAGGCAAGTCCCGTTGCCGCTACGTAAGTAAACATTGTTTGTTATTGTTCTTGCTGTGTATCCGACTCTTTACTTATACTATTTCTGCGCGCTTTGTGAGTATATATATATATATATATATATATATATATATATATATATATATATATATATATATATATATATATATATATATATACACTGTCCGTTATCGCAAGATGTCTACAAGTGTGTTTCCCTTGAGTGTGAATTCAAAACAACCAAATTCAAATCATCATACCCTTGTCGGTAAAACTAACTGAACGTATGCCACAGTTAGCAGGCAACAGAGTTCATCTGCTGGCACGGCTTACGTCAATGCCGTGCAGGATGGTCTAGGGTATTTTGTGTGTGTGTGTGCGAGCGTGCGGGCGCGGCGTTCAACAGCCTTTACTGGCGAAAACTCTCGCCACTCTGAGAAACCCGCGATAAATTCACAGACCCACCTAGACATGGAAAGACTAACTGCAGGAGTCAAGAAGCTCTGCCATCCTTGTCATGACTCGAGTGCATTATTAAAAAACAAACCTTCCACATTTGACTTTTGAAAGGCGACAGCTGCACATGTGGGATCCCGTTTTGTTTACAACGGTGGTGCAAAGCATTTGTTTGGATGGCTTCAAACGCTGTTAGCATGAATTAGCTAATATTCATCAGCTACGTAGCAAAGCGCTAGGCGCTAGCGTACGAATACGTGTATGTATTGGTACTAAACGATCGGAAAGTCCGTCGCAATACAACGATGCCTTCAACTGTGCCGTTCATAGATATGTTCGCAGTCCTCCCACGGCGCGAATAACGTAGCGCTTTAGGCGGCGCTGCAGAGACACTAGTCATTTAAAGTCGCAGCACGTCAATCGCCTGGGACGTTCGCGTGACGAAATCGCGCGCCGCTGCAAATGCTGAAGCAAGGTTTTCGAAGACGAGTGGAAGAGCTCCTTGCGGCGCGGGTGGCGTGGCACTCTGCGCGAACAATGGCACTCTCCAAGGAGCCGCGCACTGGCCCGCGCTGGTGCTTTTGCCAGAGGTGCGTTTCCGCGTGGTCCTGGCTCGAGCGTCCTGTGCCAGCAGCTGACTGGTCAACAGGCAGCGGACTCGGGTGGCACCACCCGCGCTTTCGGCGCACCGAGCTGCGTGCGCCGTGACTGCGCGAGTGCCGTTTCGTCGTCTTTAGCCGCGTCTGCGCCTCCTGACGCTTGTCACCTTCCCACTGCTCAGTCATTTCAAGGCTCTGCATCTCGCCCATTACACTGAGCTCGACGCGTCCGCAGAGGGGCAGTGGTGTTGGCCGAAAGTGACTTCTACGAACGAGAGATGGCTCGTTTCTGTCCGCGCCCAAAATTGCGCTGTAGTGGGCAAAATAAGGACGGGGACATTTCGTCCCTTTATAGCAGGGGCAGTTAGAAAACTGCGGCTGTGGCTGCCGTCAGTGCGCAGCAGCAGATACTCGGAGAGCGCTTGTGTTCACTCGCGCTCATGTGCGCTTTCTGTGGGCGAAGAGCCTGGCTGGGAAGCCCGCTCCCACGTCCATTCACGCGCTTCCTCGCCAGCCTCCGGCGCCGTGGTCGCTTACGGCCACTCCGGCTCTCTGCTCTACCATCGCCGGAGTAGTTGTCCCCGCGTTTTGCCCAAGTATTGGATCTAAGTAGAGAAACAGCGCGGTAGACAGGACCAAGGGAGACTGGACACCGCATCACTGACTGCCGATTCGGAATTTTATTTACGAAAAAGGGGTCTCTATTACGCGCGTACTGGATAATACGCACAAAAAACGACAGAAATTGGGAGACGTAATCCCCTTTTCCATTAAAGCCAAGCAAAAGCACCTGAAGCAATTTTTTTCTTTTAGTGCACGGCTAACGCTTCAAATATCTCTGGCGTGCCTTGCTCCCGGTGCCGCCTTAAGATGCCTTCGGCAAAAGCCAGCGAGCAACCGCTGCACTCTGAGCAGTGAGTAGCACGGTGACTGGCCGTAGCCGGTTTTAGGCACCACGCGTGTTCCCTGTGGAGATCATCGACGCACCCACCTGTTTGGCCGGTATGGGAGACGCCGCGTGACAGTTTAACTTCGTGCACCACACCGACACCACGGTTGACGTCAAGTCTCGCGCGTTTTTTGTCGCGCATGGCGTTGCCTGCTTTATTGTTCACGACGCGCCACAGAAACAGTCCCTCGCACTCCCACACGGGCGCTCTCAATCCTGTGATCCGCATACGGGATAACAGCGCTCCCTCGACGGGGTTCCTCAGGTTCGCGTATGCTCCCAGCACTCTTTCAGATCTGTATTAGCAGCATTTGTGCGAGACTATTAAGCAGCCCAAGTTTACGGCCAGCGGCACGGCTCAAGTCTTCCGCAAGCACGCTTTAAAGTAGCCCAGCAGTGGATTTCGCTTTCCTGATTCCCGAACAACAAATTGGCAACGTTAGTGGGATAGAAAATAACGTTGTTCAGCTTTACCACGTCGCTGACGCGCTCGCATGGTAGCCCGTCTTCCGCGTCCTGGTTATCAGCGCCGGTAAAGATCGAGCGATCTCGTTGGCGCGGCGGGCCGGAGTTCACGATAGCTGGGGGTGGCGAAAGCAGCCTACCGCGGTCGCGCTGGCGCGGCATGGAAGAGCTCAACGGTCAACGTGCCATTTCGCAGTTCCAGGCTGAGGTACGGTGCCGGCGATGTGCACCTTTAATGACGCTAGTTGACGGCGTAGACGCAAGACGATAACGGCTGAGGCCTGGGTGAGCCTGGGCGACTGTAACGCAGCGGCTGCCAGCAGCTGCCAACGGTGGGGGTACGCACAAGTCCATACCAACTCGATCAAAAGGTCGGGCTGGGCAAAGGCTACGCCCGAGATTGTGGCGAGGTTGATTGGCGGGGCGGCAGCGAGGCGGGGAAACACGGGGAGGCTTGGCTTTGTCCGAAGGGCTTCTACCGTGCGCGCTCAGCTATCGTGATGTTGATGATGATATTGTGGCTTGAAATGATCAGGGTGCATGTCTCATCGGGGTAATAAGATCCGCTACATGTTCTTTCCTCATCACTAGTATGTGGAATTATGAGTTCACATCAGCTGTTTCTGGCGAAGGGAAAAGTGCGCAGAAGCGAATTCGGGCAGTCAACGAGGTTGTTCGTGGAACCCGCCGCGGTGGCTCAGTGGCTAAGGCGTTGCGCTTCTGAGCACGAGGTCGCAGGTTCGATTCCCGGCCGCGGCGGCCGCCTTTCTGATAGATGAAAAAAGCAAAAACGCCCCTGTGTACGAGATTTCGGCCCACGTTAAAGATCCCCAGGTGGTGAAAATTAATCCAGAGCCCTCCACTACGGCGCGCCTCATCGCCTGCGTTGCGTCGGTGCAATCAATCAATCAATCAATCAATCAATCAATCAATCAATCAATCAATCAATCAATCAATCAATCAATCAATCAATCAATCAATCAATTGTTCGGTATCGTAGGTCATTGAAGCAACGGGAAATAAAGTTTGTGTGTGGGGAAGGTCCAGTGGTATTTATAATGCTTTGTAGATATGGTACCCCAAAGTAGTGTGGGGATGTTACCCTGAACGGTTATTTGCAAAGGCTGATCAATCGCTGGCGATAGCAGTTGCAAATGTTTAAGATCTTAAATTTTATGGACCACGGTTGAGTTGGGCGCCAGTACATTACGGGAAAAGAAGTTTCTTCCGAAGAACATAGTATTTTCTGCTTTGGGACACTGGACTCTGGACTGGAAGTAACGAAACTTTTTGTACTAAATTATTTTTAATGGGAGGGGCGGTTGTAAGATAAAACTGTGCAGAAGCATTTAGTTTGACGTAATAAACGTGTTCAATCCGCGTCTTATGTTCGTCGAAATTAACGCGTAATATTTTAAAACGTTTCCTTGTTCTTATTTTTGGAGAGCAGGGGAATCACTGCAGCAGTTAATGAGGAACGCATTGAATATTATATTTCTCTTCGAGGAAACGTACGGCTTTCGAAATTGGTTCGTTGACTGTAAATAAATGCAGGGCCAGATTTGAATTGTGGCAATGTAGGGCTACCAGGTTGTATCCCATTACAAGGCTTGACAGCCAGAAAAGTACTAGTATCTGCAGTTCATGTTGTAATACGAGCTCTGCATTCTACGTTTACTGAGTCATTTGTGTAAACGTTGAATAACAGTGGCCCGAGAATGTACGCCACAACAGGTGGCTCTTGATGAGGAGCATAAGGCTGTTTATGGACGTACAGCCTTTCACATGGAAAATAGAGTTTAATAGATCGAAATTAAGGGCCGGCATTTTATTTTATACATTATTTTAAACGGTGTCGTTGTTTATACCATCCAGCGTTCCAGCCGAATCCATGAACATTCCACGGACAATATTTTTCTCTGTAAAACTGCTTTGTATGCGTCTTTGTTGATAGCGGAGCGCAAGCTCCCCGCACCACCCTTCCTAAATCTCTACAGGAATTCGTGGCCTCGCTTCGCTAATATTTTTCAGCAGCTTCTGAGAATGCCGGACGGGTGCTAATGCATCCGTACCTTTGTAACCCCCCGCCTTTCTTTTTTTAAGGCGATATCACGTCTGCTTCTTGCATTTTCGACGCAAGAGGGGCGTTCTGCGTGGCATTAATTTCTGCCAGGCATCGGCGTCAATGACCTGAAGCACGTGCCGAACTTAAATATTGCTGGAATCACAGGAACTGCTCCTGAAAGTCTGCTTCCCCTTCGCGAAGCCGGTGGGGAATTGCAGTGGAAGAAGACTGTTTTGAATAAATTATCAACGCGTCGCTTCGAGTGGTGAAACAGGCAAACTTGGTATCTTTGATCCGCGCCCAATTGTGTACACGACGACATTTAATTTTCCGCGTGGTTTGATACCTCTTGGTCGTTCTACTAAAACAGTAATATCTAGAGATACAAAGCAGAAATATGGGCTGATATACGCACTGAATGTCTGGTGTTCGCTGTGTACGACGCAATGAAGCGCGAAGACACGAGATCTCAAAATAGATACGAGCCGCCCATGCACGAGCGCCTGCAATCGGGTTGCTTTTTTAAATACGATAATCTTTCTTGGGCTACTTAAACCCAGAAATTTAGGTCTATCTGTATGTCCGTCTGTCTGTCTGTAACTCGATTCAGCCTCCCGGCTAACGTAAAATGCTGACTGCGCAATAGTCTTATATACTCGTCTAAGCCCGGTTTATATGTTCATACTTGTCAACTTTGTTGAACCAGAACAAGGCATTACGCAAATATAAGACAGGAAATTAGTACACAAGGGATATTTACAGTGTTCCTTTATTAAAAAATTCCTGGGTGCTTGGTTTTTCGATAGCAAATGATATTCTACATCTACTGCAGAAAACCACCGCCTCCTGGCGGCATATGAAAAATCACGCGGCAACAGCAACGAAATGTTCCACTACCTAGGTTCCACGTTCTGCTTGGAGCGCACGTGGAGCACTGCCACGCGGTTCTATAAACCTTGTAGTCGGCCGCCTCCATTCACGCGCGTCTCCTGCCGCGCTGGCATCGAGGAACTCCTCCTGTAGCAGTGGAACGCGGTAAATTGAAATCGCCTTGAGCAAACCTTTAGTGTGTTTACTTTGGGATGAGCGCGACGGAACAGGAACAGCTTGAGAGGGGAGCGGGAAAGCGAAGGGGAGCATTTCCTTGGCAAATGCCTACAAAGACTACAGTCAAACCCGGCTATAACGAACCCGGATAGAGCGAATTATGCTATATATCGAACAAAAAAAATTCAGTTACGGAAATACATGGGAAAAATATTCCTTATAACGAAGTTCACATCCGATATATCGAACTCCCCGCGCCTAGAATGGCCGCCGAAATGCATGGTCTCGGAGCGGCGATTGAGATGTGGATTGGCCGCGACCACGGAGCTGCGACAGGGACATTGCGCCTTGCTCGGAGCGACGTGACGGCCGACACTTTCCGTAACTATTTCAGACGCGTGGGACTTACGACGGAACCCACCCAGTCAGCGAGTCCGGATCAAGACAGCAGCATCGGTGAACTGTGGGAAGAGCTCGCCAACGTTGCCGATGGTGTCACGAGTGAAAGCCGTCCGATGCTTATAGTGAAGTGCTTTCGGCAGTCCATGTGCTCCGCCAAGGCTTCTTCGATTTTGGAGAACGCAGACTGGCAAACAATGTTTAGTGTAGAGACTGTTATGCTAGTCGTAGCCGCCAAAACGAAAGTGAAAACAAAAATCACCGCTTTTTGTTTGAAAAGTAGGCAGTTAAGGCGGAAAGAAGCTTATTAATTGCAATAAATGGATTATTTTGGGTATGGTTAGACTACTTTACTGTGTTCGTTTCTGCATGCGGGGATGGTGGAGTTGAGGAGGGGCTATCGCGCAATGCGAACTCGTAACAATAAGGTCGTTATAGGCGGGTTTGGCTATATCGAACTATTGGATATATCGAACAAATCGCGGTGCATATTGCAGTTCGCTATAAACGGGTTTGACTGTATCGTCTTTTGACGACATTTGCAACGAAAGGAGCAGATACGCGGTCAATTTTTTCATAGGACACGTTGAGAAAACGTGTAAAGGATGCTAAGAACAGGCGCTTTCAAATCTCTTCTGGGCATTTTTCGTAGCTATCGCGCGTTATTAAACTTAATAAGCACATATGTTCACATTAGCGAACAAAGCGCACACATTAGCGATTCACCGTGCTTCAAAAAAATTGGCGGTATACGCTTTGTTTTTGTGCAGTTTATCAGAACGTGTTTGGAAAGATCCAGGCCCCGTGGTCTCGAAATGAATGAGATTTTGTGGCTGCTTCTGAGCTCGAGATTGCGTTATGCCGGGCTCCCATTTGTGCTGGTTACAAGGCGAGTGGCAGCAGCCGATGTGCGCGTTCTGCCGCAGGCCTCGTGTGAATGGTGGGATGGGGAACTGGGGTGAACTAATGAAACTCGCAGTGTCGTCTTAGCGGTTACACTTCTTCTAACGATGTTCTCTCAAGGAGTTTGTAGCGGCTGCTACCTACATTCGTCCCGTGTAGTCTCATAGGGACAGACATCGAGTGTTTCCAGGCGTTTCCACTGCTTCGACTGGTGCACCGTGTTTCCACTGCTGCACCGTGAAGTTCAGATTGCAAAGCTCGACTTCTCAATCGCTGGGTTCATGAGGGTCGCCTTCTGCTAAAGAAAATGGGGTTCAGCTCCGCGTGTGGTTTGCCACGCGTGTTTCGCGCAGAGGTAGACGAGCGGCGGTGTGAGTCATGAGGTTCTGGGGCCCTCTGCTTACATTTATGGTTTGTTTATCGATACTGTCAACCTTCGCTTGACGATCACAACAGCGAGGGAATACAGTAGTGAGTACGAACAGAAAACCTGTGGGTGAAATCACTCACGCCAGGGAGAAATACTTCTCGCCCAGCCGGAATACAGCCTGCTTGCCGCAAGTTCATGCATGGTCCCGCCCGCTATACGCTCCGCCACGGCGAGGAAGTCCGACATAGCTGGCTGGCGGCACTTTTATTTGCTGGCCGCCGTGGCTCCCGAGGACGCGCCTTGCGAGCCTTCCTCGCCTCTTGTGCCCAGCCCGGCGAAGCGGGAACACAGCCCGTCAAACGCGGCCACCCCCGCCCGAATCCGTGGAGCCCGTTTCTCCCGTCCTCGCCGTTCTCGTTCTGATCCACAACAGCACGAGCGCTCAGCAGCGCGGAGCATCGCAGTTCGCGCTCACGTTGAAATCATTCGCAGGCACCTGTGCTTTTTCGCATACAAGATAACACCCGTTTCATCAACAATGCATGGTACACACGTGACAAAACGGTAGTTTCCCGAAACGCTGCTAATATAAGAATATCTCGGGGAACAGCCAGAAACAAAAGAGACGCAAATAAAAGAAATGAACAGGGCAAGCGCCGACTTTGAAATCGTAGTTTTAATAGAAAGACATCTTACCACATATACATACTTAAAATCTCCCTCCCCAACACCACGCGCAACCATCCCAACTCGCCACCTTGCTAAGATAAGAATACGCTGGTCGCATTGAGCAGGAAGATAAAATGGTTTCATGCGGGCAGAGGCATATTTCTTCAAGGGGACCTAAATGCTATGAATAGCGTAATCATTGGAAGGACGGCCTTTACACAAAAAAAAAAACATTGCCTGAAATTTTCAAGTATCAGCCGTTTTCGTTATCTAAAGATATAACGCGTGGGGCGTTCGCTCTTTTCTAGCGCCTCAAAAAATTGTGGATGCTACAAGCTGATCACGTTGATGCAAGGGCACCTAGAGGCACCTGTCAAGGCCCTTCGGTTTCTGAGATACGCGCAGTTATTGGCTGCGCTTAGTGTTACGTAACACTGCTTTCAAGGAGCCATGAAGAGAAAACACAAGTTTGGTTCATTCGAAAGATTGCCTCGTTAGAACAGTACTGACACCACTTTTAGAGCAATTTTCGCTCAAATAAGCTACATAACTAGGAAAAAAGGGAATGACCATGCGACCCCCCAGCTCATTTCCCGCAACAGAACCTATGATGTCATACTAGAATTATCTGCGATTGGTGGAGGCCGGCAAAAGCAAACGCAAGTTAGGCAGGGCTTACCAGTTTGCATAGTGAGCTATATGGCCATTAAACATACTGCACATTCCTTTTATGACACTAAGAACGCTGGAGTAAACGGTTGAAGTTCCGAACGAACACGCAAATATGTACGGCAATGCGTACGAAACTATACCGCCGGCCGAGCGGGACATCTCGCCTTTGCCACCGTCGCGCCGACGAATTTTCGGGTTCGAGGCTCTTAGGGGCCAACGAACCGTTCCAGCACGTACAACCGCGACCTTGCTTAATATCTTAATCCCTTGACAGGAGGTTGGCCGTCATATCGCCAACCAGCAAATGTAATAACAGAAACGAGGGGAGTAAGGAAGAGCAAGTAGCGACTAAATAGTGCCACTCGTCGCAGAAGTTCCGGAATGGTGTTGGCTTGCTGCTGCCGTTAGGAGCTCGTTTTTAGTTTACAACCACTGAAAACTTCAGTTTGTTCGACTACTTCACAATGAAATTTTTTTGCTGCGTACTGAAATGCCCATGTAGTACGGGCAAATCGTCGAGGGAGTGCCACATCTCCGCCGGTGAAGAGATCTCCTTTCATGCGCTGCCCAATGACGAACCTCGGCGAAGCAAGTGTGCAAGTGGCTACGTTTTGTGAACTTTGCAAACGGAGGAAAAAGGGAGCTAAAGAAGGACGAGTGCGCTCGCTTCATTTCCGACGAAGTGATTAAGGGCAGGGACCCTTACGTTAGCTCACTCCTGGAACATGTCGCCGCTCGTCGCCGACTTCTTCAAATCGCCGTCAAAGCGTTCCGAGCTTGGAAAACAATACCGTACACACCGCGCGTTGACGCTCGTATCTTTCTGGTCGGAGCAGAGAGCTAGCGCGAACGGCTTTCCATACACGACACCGGCCAACTGGCATAAGCGATACTGCTACACAAATTGAACTACTATTAACCGTAATAAAAAACACGGCACATCTTTACCAGTCTGTATTCGTCCGTCGCGACGGGGCTGACGAGGCAGCGCTGCCGTCGGCTGGGCGTTCGTGTGTTGTGTGTATCGCGGAATGCTCGCTTTCCGGTCCATCCGTGTATCCCACGACTCCTGCCGCTCGTGCACTTAAAGCATTGAGCGTTCAAGTGGTGTTAGGTTGTTAAATGCAAGCCCGATCTCCTCGGCGAGACCTTTATTGTCCGGATAAGGCGATTCCATGAGTGCGGCTGGGGGTGTACTAAGTTTTACTAGTATTTTTAAAATGGCCGCCGTCTCTGTTTCGGCACGAGTTCCCGTTCCTGTTTGGTTCCCGCGTGTGGGTATATGGAGTCGACATACTAATCATCTGTTTCATGTACCGGCTCATATGACGCCATTGTTGACGTCACGAGATGTACAACTTAGCGGGAGATTCAAAAATTTGGCCTAAATTGCCTTTTTCTATTCCTTATTTCTAATAAATCATCCTTTGCTTCAAGGAAAGCGCTTGGGGTATACTATGAAACTCCTAATCTTTGGAATAAAACAAACGTTTGTTTTGTCTTCATGGCTCCTTTAAAGACGACAGTCTTTATTGGGCTACTTAAACTCGAAAATATTGGTCTGCCTATATTTCTTTCTCTGCGTGTGTCAATCTACCCCTCGATCCAGCCAGCCGTCCAAAAGTTACAAGAATTCTTGAACTGGAAGTTCACATAGCCGAAACCTTTCCGGACCACTCAATCTGATTGATTGATTGATTGTGGGGGTTTAACGCGCCGACGCAACGCAGGCGATGAGGCGCGCCGTAGTGGAGGGCTCCGGATTAATTTTGACCACCTGGGGATCTTCATCGTGCGCCGAAATCTCGTACACACGGGCGTTTTTGCTTTTCGCCTCCATCAGAAAAGCGGCCGCCGCGGCCGGGAATCGAACCCGCGACCTCGTGCTCAGCAGCGCAACGCCTTAGCGAGCCACCGCGGCGGGTACCACTCAATCTGGAGACATGCTCTGTTTGTTCTGCACAAGTGTAATCATAGATTCTGAGTGCCCGAGGTGAAATAAATCCGGGGGCGACATTTTGAACTGCCGTTTTAGAATCGGTGATTGTTGGGCTTTCCAATAACGCTAATGCCATTGCCGCCTGTTCCGCCGCGGCTGGGCTGGTAGTGCGGACGGTAGGGAAGTTGCCCTCAACTAGATTGGAAGTACGATGCGGGACGATTGTGAAGGCATCGTGCCATATGCCACCCCGTGGGATTCCAACCGGGGTCTCCACAGCGGCAGCCGATGCCCTACCGTCGGTGCTCTGCTTAGCGCGTTGCGAGCGGTAGAGCAAAAGTTGCCGTTCTTGATTTATTCGTACGACATGCGCGCGTGAAAATTGGCCTGGAATCGGCACATTGTGCCCACTTTGCAAAATTCACAAAACTGTCAATTGGAAACGTGAAATTTGAACAATAGTGAGTGCCGCGTGCCACCTGAACGTGACGGTGCGTGAGTGCAACGGCTGCACGCCAGCCGCGCTGGCGCGTCCCAGCCTGCTTGGCGACGCAGTTCGCTCACTAGGACGAAGAAATAAAGAAAAGAAAGAGACGTAAACATGGTGTGGCACAAAAAAAGCTGGTCGAAGTAATTTGTTCCAAAAGACGAAGAAACTCGAGCGAAGAGTGCCGCAAATTCATTGTAGCAGTAAAGAAGTTTTTGTAATTGGCGCCAGGCTTCCGCTTTGAAAGCGCATAAGTAGACCTTAGTGGCCTGAGGAACTTTTTTTTTTTTTTTTTTCGCAGTGCCCGTTCTGCCGAATGCGCCTGTTATCTACGATCAGTCGCACTTTGGATAACTCGTGCCTAGCTGCCTCCGGGTTTTGAATTCTAGCCGTGACCACGCGTTCGTCGCCGCGGCATGAGGTGCGCGTTGCGGGTCTGCAGAATGCAACAGCTTGTTAAAAGGCGAGTACCCGAGCTTTTAAGCTTGATATTCGTCTGCCGATCTCGTAATCCGTGTGAGCTGAATGCACATATCTGCTGTCGCTCTAGCTATCACCCCAACTGGATCATCGAAGACATAGTACGCGACTCCAAAGACGCCTTCCGCACTTGCAAAAGGACGGATATCACCAGCATGCCGCAAGAATACTTGCGGAAACTTCAGCCACCTAGTTATAGAAAAACCCGACAAGCCTGCACTCTGCCCGCAGAGCTGCTCGCGAGATCTACACCCGAACAGCATTACACTGCATGCTCACACAAATACGGCATAGTCAGTTCATACAAAGAGATTGCAGCCCATTACAAACTTTGCAGGTGCGAATTGCCAGCGGTCAGGGCGGAAATCATGTTATCAGGTAAACGCAAAAGGCTCCGCCTCCGCGCAGGCCTTGCGGGGATGCACCCAGTAAGGCTCCCCTACACTCGATCGACCCTCGTCCTCCTTCCAAGTCTTATCGTTCTCTTCCCAGTATATAGATATGGATATGAATAGGCCCAGTATTGTAAATGTGATTATTATTATTCCTATTATTGTCATTATTTGTTGTTGTTTAAATGACACATTTGGTTTCTACAAGCACCGCGATTTTTTTTCTCAAAAGTGAACCTCGCGAATTTCGGAGGCAGCTTCTAATATGGTTGTTGACATTGGTTCGTTCTTGTGTATCGTCAGGGTCATCGCATGACAGGACACCAATTGTGTGCACACAACCGTGTTCACGCCGTACGGACAACGCTTTGAGAGAAGCGCATCGAGTAAGGCGGGGGCACCTTCGATCCTGGCGCGTACGCTTGCTCGTGAACGGGCGCGTGTGATCCTCCGCGCACATGTCGGCCGATCGACGGCACTGCATGTGTCGCGGTTGTGTCGGAAACGGGGGAAGAGCTGCTCGTTGCGCGTAATATCGCTAATGACTTGTCAGTCAACGCGGGGCGGCCAAATTGTTTTGGGCCTCGCCGAACGGCCGCTGCTGGCCGATCGATTTTGCGGACGTCGCCGGCGCCCGAAATAGCTGCGCCGCGTGCCACGGCCGCATTTTCATAAACGTCGTCGCAAACCCGGAGCAGGCTCCTGGCGTACGAGCTTGTGTGGGCGGCGTGCCTCCCTTCCGGCCGCCTGTGCCGGGGAACGCCACTGGCGGCAGAACCAGATGCTGTTTGCCGTGCTCTGATCGCGAGGTACGTCTCGCGCGCGCTACGGATAAAGGCTGCGGGTCGTCGTCCTTGTTGAAATAACAAACTGCAAATGTTGGTTTTAACTGATTTAGCGCAGTCTGTTGAAACAGAACGTCCACGCAGTGCCACGCAGTAAGTGCACTCAAACAGAATCTCAATTACCGCCATCAGCATAACCGGCGGGAAAACTTGTAAACCAGAGAAAATTTACGGCAATTTAAGCGGGAACAAAAAACGAGATAGAGCAGGTTTCCAAAATTGAAGGAAAACACAGAGGGTGTGCCCTGCCGCTCTGTGGGAGGGATAAAGAAAGGGAGGAAGAGCGTAGGTAGAGGGTGCCTGATAGAGGGTAGGGTGCGACCATATGCAGTTGACATTCGAGAGTTCGCCACGATGGGTCTGTCCTACAATGTGGCTGCCAAACCGCTGCTTCCCAGAAATGTCAGCACTGCCGTAAGCTTGCTGCGTGCACGTCGCTGTTGGGGCCAAGCTCCCAATAGGCCGGCCGCGGACAAGCTGAGGCGCGTAGCAGGGACAGTGAGCATGTGCCACGGCCTCTGGAATATGGCGCACTCTGTGCCATAGACAGCGTCTAGAAATGCGAGGCAGTAGGAAGACGGGGATGGGAGGCACTGCGTGACCGAAGCCGGGCGCTGGCGTTCTCGTTCCTTTTGCCACACAGTCGCTGGCGCCCAGACCCGTGGACCGAGGCACGACGTCGCAGGGGCTTCGGGGCACGCCGGGCCGGGATGCCTTCCACTGCCTTGCCTTCGACCACTGCCCTTCCGGGCTCGTTCCTGGGCCGCCCGTAGGTGTTCGAAACCCCCAGCCCGCGTCTGGCTTTATGGTGGTTCTTCGCATTCGCCTACATGTCTTGCGAGCGGCCGTCGCCAGACCATGTCAGGGCTCGACGCCTTGCTGAGGAGTCAGGCAGGAACGACCATAGACAGACAAAATATCCTCCACCGTGTCTTGTATGACCAGGTGAAACTGCTCGAACTCGACGCTCAAGTTCAGGTGAGCCTGAAGGAGGACGAACTGGAATCTGACATTTCGGACGCGATCAACTGCGAGGAACGCATCTGCGCCCTGCGAACGTGCGTGCGGTTCTCCATGAGCCGAACTGCGTCCGCAAGTCCCGTCCCTCAACCTCAGGCGACCCGGCTTGCTGCCATGTGCACCGCAACCTCTACTCTCGGCTCGCTTCCCGAGGAGGCCCAGCTGCGCGGGTAGTGGAAGGTGACGGCGATGACGAGGGCGATGTTCCTTATGAGGACGCCAAGCAAGACCACGAGGTCCCGAGCCAGCGAGAGGGGCTCCAGCAACGTAGTGCACGACCCTTACTTCGGCAACGTGACTCTCGTTTCGGAAACTTCCCCGCGGCGCTGCACCGACCGCGGCGTCACTGATGCGACTCCGGTTTTTGAAAAGGCGTCCCAGCGGGCCGGTTGCGACCCGCACGTTGGCGACGCGGCTTCGTTTCGCAAAACTTTCAGCAGCCCCGTTTCGATTCGAAGATAGTTTTCTTGGATCCAGCTACAGAAACACGAGTCATGCGGAAGGTGGTGCGGCATCGGGCGATGGCGAAGGGCCTGCTTCTCCGGAGATCCCTCGGCGAGCTTCTGCGCCGGGGGCCGCCTGTGGCCGCGCGCATCTAAGCGCGGGGCGAGGAACCCACGCGGCGGAGTATAACGGCTCGTTCGATGATGGCCGACCGTTCTCTGGCGAACACGCGTCGATGCTGGACATGCCTTTCTACCGTGTTTGTGAGTGCGACAAGAGGGAAGTCCCATGGTTCGCAGAGAAAACGGACGCCGTACTATAACACACCGATTACTTCACGGAAGCGGTATCAGACGCAAGGGCAGTGGCGCTGTGGTCGCCACATGCTGTCTGGAAACTTCGCTGTCTGCATCAGCTGTTCCCGTTCAATCTCGGCGGCTGCCTCATGGCGAATGGCCTGGAGCGCGGTATCTCTTGCCGGTTTTCCAGCAGAACGTTCTCAGTATCCAGCTTCAGCCACTGCATTTTATGTTGGTCCTCGCAAACAAGAAGGCGCTCGGTGCCTGTTTACCTGGCTACAAACTTCTTTCTCACTGACCTGATGACGACGCTGTTTCTCGAGATCGATAGCACCGACACACCCAGCCACATGCTTGCTGGATCCCACAGCCATCCTACAAGCGTCGCTACTGTGGCATAATGCTCTGCGACGCGAGCTGGTTCTAGCGGGGACCGGACGTGGCCACAGCGCGTGTCGCTGACAGCTGCTTCCTGACCAACTTGGCGGCGGCGGCGAACGCATGCCGAGAAATAGAGATGCGCGGGTACCAGTAAGAGGTGAGCCACTCACTGCCTCGTACATCTCCGTTTCCGAAGCCGCGTCTCCTCGCTCCTTTCGCCACAGGCAGTCTCGGCACACGCACTGCCCACGAGCAGAGTGCTGGGGGCGGCTACGCTGCACAGCCGCAGCTGTCTCGGCGAGGCGGCAATCAGCGTCCACTCGACGCTGCCCTCCACGGTGGCAAGAGCTGTCGTGTCCGCTCTCAACTAGTTTATCCTCACATTTGGTATATCGTCCTCTGGACCCGGGTTTCCTTGAACATCACCGCACAATAGCAATACTTGCAGATGAAGTGCGCATCGCCGAAAAACAAATGCCCACGCCTACCGCAAGGTTTTTTCCCCCGCACATCCGAGTTTGAACTGCGAAAAAATGCTTTCTAGTTGCGAACGACTGTAAAAACAAGATGCAAAACTGGTTCACTCAAAATACCGCTTTTTTTTCCAATAAACGTACTGCAATTTTGAAGGCGACTGTAAGCAATTGGACTAGTCATTAAGGTAAGCAGATGAAGTAGGAAATTTTTACTAGCCACTTTCTATCCCAGAATGTCTGTCATCCTAGGGACTACGTAAAGCCGCCACCAAAAGACATGACTGTGTTTTCTGCGGTTTTCTTTTTGTTGTTGCTGTTGTTGCTGTTGTTGAAATCATGCACGATGTTCTCTGTGCCATCACGCTGGCCTCCAAGAGGATGGAGTTACGCCCGCGTAAAGGCACTTCACCCCCTCACATGACCACAGGCGTATTCAAATATGGGCGTACTTTTTTCATCAGTCGCAGCTCAAACAAAATTAGCATAAAGAAGGGCTAAGCGGAGCAGCTAACCTCTATGAGGGTGCTGGTTCCGGGTCACCTGGAAACCGTCCGGCTCCTTGGGCTCTCTTCAGCAGCCAGAGCCGTTTCCGGTGCTGCGAAAGGCAATTTCCTCCTCTCCGGATTACGTGGCCACGTGCGCGCACTGGGCGGCAGAGGCTGGCGGGAAAGGGGCTCGGCGTGCGAGCCACAGCCGGAGAGGAGGAGCACGGGAGCCGCTCGTTTTTCCCAATCAATTTGAGGCGAGAAAGTTTCCTGCACACTGCGGCAACAAACAGCGACAGCCGGGTGGCCGGCCGCGCAGCCACGGTAGCCAATAGCGATCCCGTTGTTCGCCACTCCCCGAGTGTGCCATGATGGATGGAGGTCCCCAAATTGTTTCCAAAAGCGCCCCTCTCTCGCTACAATAGCGTCCTCCGCGTGTCGCCTCCAATGGCGCGATTAAAAATTGCTCGGCCGCCCCCGCGTGTCCGAATCCGCGTCGCTACTCCGTCTTCTCTCTCCGCCTTCGCTCTTGTCGGGCTCCCTTTCGTCCAACAATGGGGCGCTTCTCGGCGGAAAACACTTCTCTCCCTGCTTCGGACCCGAACAGCTAGGAAATGCATTTGCGGCTACACTGCTTGGGACGCCGCAGGTGGGCCACTCCGCCTTGTCTCGAAAAGTGTTTCGCCGTGTGACGCCCGCTGCATCTGCAACCAAGTGCGAGGGCAACGAGGGGCGGCTCGCTCCACGTTTCCGATTGGCTATTACACTCGGGATACATTTGAATGCGTTCTCTTAAAGTCTTTCTGGGGTTATTTTAAGCGGAAACGCTAATGTGCCAGTCACTCGATTGAGCCGCTCGGCCAAAGTGAAAGAATGCTCGAGCATAAATGGGAAAGACCGCCCCAAACTAGCAGCGCTGCTGGAATGGCATCATACATGTTCACATTATTCACTGAAAAGAGAACCTGAGGCATATCTGGGGAAAGATTTAGTTTACAATACACGCCGGATTGGTTTTTCCAGCCGCCAGGGAAATAAACTAACGATGAGTTAAAAAATGCTGTCGAAAATAGGCGCCATAACAGCAAACACAAAACAGAAGATTTCGGCACCTGCTGTTTTGAAAATACGAAAAACCAAAATATAATAAAAAAAATGGCTGACTATTACGATACTCCCAAATGCAATATCCGTGTGCAGGTCGAACTGCCGTCTTCTGGGTGACGGCGCATACCTGCTGCATCTCCCGAAGTGATCGCGGTATCAGCGAACGCAGGAAGGGACCGGGCAGCTGGATGGGTGGCGCCACCACTCGGCGCTCCCCTCGTTAGTGGAATGAGCCGGTGCATTGGACTACACAGCCTCCCGTTGTTCTTGCCATGTTTGCTTCGGCGCTTTGAATGTTTTGGTGGTGTTGTGAGCGGATATGTGCGGTGAAACGAAGTCTAGACAGATGTGTTGAGTTCTTAGGTGCAGTAACGGCTGCGTAAACTTGTCGGCCGCTTCTAAAGTTGGGTATCGGCTACGATGGCATGAGCGCTTTTGCTGTTTTACCTTACATACGGTTACCGGAAATCGTAATGCCTTCAGCCAAAACCGACAGCCCATAACACCTGGATTTTTTTTTTCGTTTTGCACTTTCGCTGTTGTCGGTTATTAGACTGTTTCCTTTGTTCGAAAGATTGCTGAATACAGAAGCCGACGCCTAGCTCCTACTCTTCGCGCTCCGCACAGGACCGGCTTCGCCAGGAATGGGCGACGCCGGCAATGTTTCTTCCTTAGCGATATCCAAAACTATACTTTAAATCACGCCCTGAGCTAGTGTATGCGATTTTAAGTCTTTTATTGCGCTAAAAAGTTGCGCATACGCAAAATCTGGTGCGGCCAAGCATGAAAGGCAAAATGAGCGCAAAGAAACAGCGAAGAAAGCAAGCCCGATTGAAGCAGACGACAAATGCCAGAATCCCTAAGCTGACGTCACGGAGGCGCGCTTCGCAGCGCCGCCCGTGGTCGCGCTCACCGCTAATAGTCTGAAGCTGTCTTGTACCGCGTCGCCTCGGGGGACCATGTGACGCACCCTTCGCCACACTTTCATGCCCGGCTCATGCCCGGCTCAATCTTCGGTTGCCTGTACGTTCTCTCAGTTATCTCGGAGCGTGCCGTCGCCGGAGAGAAGGTCTCTGCGTGCCACCCTCCCCCTTCACACTGTCGCCACACTCTCCTCCTCCGCTCTCCTGCTCGTCCTACCTCGTTTGTCTTCGGTGCCGTCACCGTTCGTTGGGTTGCTCGAGGGACGACGGCGCCACGAAACCGCAGGAGCGGGAGCTTAGGTGCTGCTCACTAAAAATCGCGCGCTCTCCCAACAGATGCTGCGCTAGCAAGCAGGAGATTGAATTCCTCCCTTGCCTGGGAGGAGCGAGAGGGGATCTCGAAGAAGGAGACAAGGGAGGCGTAGCAGAAGACGATCGCTTTTGCACCTCATCTGCAGGGACACACGCGGACATTTTTGTTCTCCAAAAAGCTCTGAGAGGTGCTTTTTGCGTATTATTACCGGTTTTGCCGCGACCTCTGTAACCCAGGGTGTCGGGAGATCAAGGCGTCGCTCGAACGGTTGGTCATTAGGCGACCGCAAAACCATCTTCGTCGTTGTCGCCGTCCGCACGGGAGATGCGCGGGGAGGCTATGTCAACCCTGATCATTTGCGGGGACCCCAAAAGCCCCGTCCACCGCCTCAGTGGTTGAATGAATGAATGAATGTTTGTTTATTTCACAAGCAAGTTTATGGCCAAGACAAATAGGGAAAAAGTTGCAATCATGCAACTTGACGGGCCCCACAAATCCATTTACAGTTGGAGACAGCAGCGTATACGCATAAACAATACAATAAAAAAAGGAAAAGGAAAAAAAAAGACAGTATACACTTCTATACAAAAGGAGGCACAGAAATAACGTTGAAGGAAAAAAAACGACCTAGAGGGGTACACAGATAAATGATGGGGAGGGGGGGGGGGCTGCAGGGGTGAAGAACAGAAATCACTGCACTACACATTCTTATGTAGCATTAGAGAAACAATCCAGATAAATTATATACAGGCGTTCAATGCAACCGTCAGGGTTTCACAATGCGTGGCATTCAATACAAACAACTCTAAATTGAAAGAAAAAAAAAAAGATGAGTTGACACATGTGGCGGTGTAACACTGAAAAAAGGCTGGTTAGTTTCGTAACGCTAGGTGGTTAATTATGCCAGCATCTGAACACAATGTTACGTCAAGTCCATTGAGTAGCAGACTGTTGACTAATGTCGTAAGGTTGTAAGAAAGCATTTGCATGGCATAATTAGTGCGTGGGTGCGGGACATACCAATGTTCTGGTTTTCTTGTGGTGTAGCTGGAAAAATGTATTTTCAGGTTTACTTACTGCCCTCCAACTTTGAAAACATGGTAACATGAAAACACAAAAAATGACGACGAGAAACATTTCACACCCTCCTCCATCGCCATTTGTGAGTCTTCACAACAGCTTTGCTGGACATCCACTTTCGCAGGACGGGAAAAAGACCAACTTCATTAGACTTTCGTACACCAACTCTGGCGAAAGTCAATCACGAGTAATCGGTGTCCCCTGCAATTGCTTCGTGTGTATATGATCCTGAGTCAATAAGCAGTGCAAATGACGAACGCGGTGATAGGCGTCCCCGCCACGTCAGCACCATGGCGATGATCACCTTACCTCACCTGGAATGTCTGTGACCACAGCATGGTTATCTAATTTTTATTCTTATATTATTATTATTATTATTATTATTATTATTATTATTATTATTATTATTATTAACTGATTAAAGCCTGCCGATAAATTGGGTTCACATATTTAATTGACGCTCCGTGTTAGTATGTACTGTTAAAAACGAAGCTCACTGTTAGAGAACAGCCGTGGTTCTCGAGAACAATGATTCATTTAAAAGGAAAGTTATGCGACGTCGCAAATGTGGTAACGCAAGGGAGTTTTCAAGCATTATTTAAGGAGAAAACTCCATCGGCAAATGAACATTTTTTCATTACTCTGCAGTCATTCGTGAACATACAACCCCCAAAATTCTGTGCTAGACTAACAATGCATTTCAAAGATAAATGCGTCAGATGAATTACTGTTGACTGGACTATTGTTTCTTGCCTGTAGCTGAGGCTACTGAACAAACACTCGCGCCGAACACTCGTGCCGCCGTCGCCGATGTAATGCCCCCCAACCCCCCTCTTTACTTTTTCTTCTTCTCTCTTCTCTCTCTTTTCTTCCTGTCTTTCTCTTTCACACCTTTTCTATTCCACTCCTAACCTCCTCCCAAGTCTTTTATCCCCTCTTCCCCTCCCCACCGCACTGGGTTGTATGCAGGTGAGCTCAATAAAAATTACCCCACCTTCCCGCGAGGGGAACCCTGTGGAGATGCGACGCATCTTGGGGGTTCACTTGGTGTTTCCGTTGGGTTGATTCTATAATTGCGTGAAACGTGAGAGGAACGCATATGATATATTCTTTATTCCTTTGGCCGGTGCTGGAACGACCGCGGCTATGACGCAACGTGGCGCGGCTATGACGCAACACAATCCAACACAATCCACTTTAATCCAATCCAATCCAAGCCAAGCTAAGCCAAGCCAAGCCAACCCAATCGAATCCAGTCCAATGCCCCTCACGAGAGAGTGTTCGCTATCGGAGAGGAAAGGGGGTGAGCGGCGGAGAGCGCAGCTCGCGCGGCGAGGAGAATGGGGGAGGGGTCTGGAAGGACAACAACAACGCCGTATGGAGGGACAAGGCGAGTGAATGAGATGCAGTCGCAACTAATATCCCCAGTGCACTTTCCTTTCCTTTCTTCCACCAAATCACTTCTCTCTCTCTCTCTCACTATTGTTTCTAACAAATTTAATGCGTTCTTCTTCTCCGTGTTCACGCGCAACGTTTCGCAAGCACTGCAACCGTCATATGATTTTGACTGTCCGATACCTGAAGTAGAAATAACTGAGGGGACTGTTCTTGGCCATATACGATAACTGGATGAGAGCGAATCACTTGGTGCTTAAGAATTGGCAATACTTGTTTGAGTGGATATGCTGTATGGGTTGCACAATATTTCCATCACGTTATATTTTTAAGGCCTGCCGCAATTCCGAAGAATGGCGCTCGCAGAATAATTCGTGTGCATAAATGTGGCTCTGCTCTTGAAATGCACTACTACATGCCAGTGCCGTTAACAAGTACTTGTACATTATTCGACCTCACTATCTGTAAGGCCGTTCTAACTTCCCTGGGACATACCCATTTTCCTTATCCCTAACAGCATTGCTTTAGATTCGGTTTATCTACCGCAACCCAAGTGGCTGAAATTAAACGCCGGACCGACGCTATATTTCTGGACCTGTGGAAGACCTTTGGCGTTGCCCGTCATCCCGATTTAAGTACAAAGCTGCTCGCAATTTGCGTTGAAAGAAAATTAGTCGCATGGATGCAATGGTGGTGGCAAAATATAAATCAGTGTGTCGTCATAAATGAGGGTGTCCCCGAAGAGTTCGACTGTAGTGTTCCACAGGGATCTGTCGTTGGACCTCTTTTTGTTTTAGGATAATGATGTTTATATTACTGCTGAAATAGCTATTTGCGGCCGTCTGCGTTGTATACACACCTGTTTGTACCGAGATGACCAAACTAAATTACTTAATGCTCCACACTATAGGTGGGGCATGATAATAACCGCTATTAGGACAACTTCTCTAATGTTCAGGAACACAAAGAGGCCCCTTAACGTTTCTTATTACTGCAAAGCAGTAGATGTCTCACCCCCCAGTTTTCATTCCGGTGCAGCCGATTTACTCTCCGCCGCTTCTACGCTCCTCCAATCCACCGCCAACCCCTTTTCACAACTGTTATACCCCTCGTAACCACCGCTGCCTCTTGCATAAGTTGCGCATACTGCTGATAACGGCGGTAGCGTCTTTACCAGGTGATTGGGGATAATTAATAGAAGCGCGAATGGACGTCAAAACGACGTAGCTGCTGCCGCCGAAAGTTTCGCCACCGTTGCTGCCTGCAATGCCACCTCGTGTAGCAGTTGTGAATTCCACCCGGGTGAAGCGCAACTTGCCCGCTTGGAACGCCAGAGTGAGCCCGTAACTAGAGTTCCTGTATATGCTCCCTACGGGAGCAGAGTTGCGCATAGGTCCGCCATCTTGACCGCCGAGCATCCAAAGCAGCGTGGGAAAGCCAACCGTCGGGCTTGAAGGAGTCGTGCGCACCGCGCGAGGGAGCGTGAGCGCGCCCCGACGTCGCTGTTTTTTTTTTTTTTGTAACGCGCGCTTTGTTTTATTATTAGGGGTGTTTTCCTATAACGCATATCCCAATATCGGGAAGATATGGCTGTGCAAAATGTTTCGAAATGTCCCTCCAGGTCTTAACAAACATATATGTGTTACTATAAATTTAACGAAGACGTGACTCGTTTTGCTCAATAAACCCCCATACTGGTTAGATGCCTGGTATAGAATCAGCACGCGCGTATATACACACTGGGTTATTTGGAACTCAACCTACAGTTTTTGCAGTCTATAGTGCATGTCGGCAAACTTTCATGCCTTGACAACGTAAAGTGATGTGACCAGGCATCTAACCAGTATGGAGGTTTATTGAGCAAAACGAGTCACGTCTTCGTTAAATTTATAGTAACACATATATGTTTGTTAAGACATGGAGGGATATTTCGGAACATTTTGCACAGCCATCCGATATTCGGATATGCGTTATAGGAAAACTGCACTCAAGAGGAGGAGGAGGAGTAAGGGGAGGAGGGGAAAACTTTGTTTAACAATTAAATCGATCTGGTTAGCCTGGGGAGGGGCGAACCATGCAGTGTATAAGGGTATTCAAAAATTGCAGGTCTCTTTCTTGCCACACGGCGTGTTTCAACCCTTCCAGGCGCGAAGAACAAATCCTATTCTACTCGGGATGGCGTTCTGTGATTTTAAGAAAATTACTTTTACTCTCTTGTCCTGGACTGAGGACCCGGCCCACTAACCAGATCGATTTAATTGTTAAACAAAGTTTTCCCCTCCTCCCCGTACTCCTCCTCCTCCTCTTGAGTGCAGTTTTCCTATAACGCATATCCGAATATCGGGAAGATATGGCTGTGCAAAATAGAGCTAGGCGTCAGCTTCTCAAGTAAGCATTCGAACAAAAGGAACAGTCAGCTGCTAATAACCGACAACAGCGAAAATGGAAGACCAAAACAAATTCTAGGCCTTCAGGGCTGTCGGCTTGACCGCGTACTGAAGTTGTGCAAAAAAGATACTCTTCATGTACTAGCGTGTTGGGGCTTGTCGCTCTCGCGCTACGAAGAAAAAAAGCCCGCTAGGGGGCCGCGCCACGCGTTCGCGCTTCACAACGGCTCCGTATTTTACTTGCTTTAAGTGCGGTACGCCCCGACCATCGACCTTGAAGCTCGCCACGGGGTCACCGGAAGCACCCAGGAACCCCGGGTAACAAATTTTTATGGTCATCCACCCCACCAGCTCGAAATTGCAAGCCTTGGAAGACCGGACCACGCCGCTCGCACTGCTAGGCCTAACCAGGCCTAGCACCGCGGCTGTACTCGCCCCCAGCACGCCAGGCGGCCAGCTGCTCCCGGATGCTCGTCGCCCGCCCCGCCGCTATGGAAAGCGAAGTTGACGGTGAACCCATCACCCCGGACGAACTGCTTCAACCTGGCTGGAAAACTATACGAAGCAAGCAGCAAACTCTCCATTGTACCGAGAGACAATCCCAACAGGCAAGTCTCCCAGCAACCTCTACAAGCTCTGTATGCAAAGGCCGCAAAAAGCCCATGCGTCGAATAACTCCAGTCGAACCCCTCCCTGCGACCGACGTCAAGATTGTTTTGCGTCCGAGAGGCGGACTAGCCCTCGCCAAGCTCTCCCTTGCGGTTCTGGCGGATACAATTCAACAGCACGCAAATGTTGAACCCAATGGTGAGGATCAAATACGCATTCAAGCCAAATCCAACTTCATCGTAATAAGTACTCCCTCGGAGGCACGTGCAATGAATTATTCTAGAATCTCCTCCCTGCTCATTGGAGAACATCGGTATGACGTCGCGGCTCACGTTCCGGCCCCGGCAAATACCTCCTTGGGCATAATCTTCAATATCCCAGAAACGGACACTCCTGAACAAATCGCTCACAGCATCATCAATTATAACCCCCACTTGAAAATCCTCGACGTCCGCCGACTGAACAGCTCCAACATGGCCCAAATACTTTTCGACGGACCTCACGTCCCGTATTGGGTTCGGTACCGGGCCGCCACCTATCGCTGCAGACCCTTCCGGCGCAAAACCGAAGCATGCATCAGCTGTTGGAAAACGGGTCATCGCCAGGACGTGTGCCCTACCCAACAAACTGTACCCCGCTGTTCTCGCTGTGGCGCTACCAACGCTCATGAAAATCACCCCTGCAACCCACGCTGCATAGTGTGTGAAGGAAGCCACCTTACAGGTTCGGCGGACTGCCCGCGCCGCTACCAGCCCAAACCACGGACGCTCTCCTACGCACAAGCCGCGTCCCAAAGCCACCCTCCACTACTTGATTCCTTCCCCCCACTACTAGCCCAAGACCGCAAGTCCGCAACGCACAAGTCAACAGGTAGCAGGACTCCCTCTGATCCCCAGCGCCAACTCCTCAAGTCATCGCCTGGCTCACAGTCCCAGCAGGTGAGCAGCCCAAGCGCCCCTCCCAGCTCCCAGCACCCACACGCTTCCCAAAACCCCCCTGTAGGTACATCCATAGCAGACGTACTTAGAGAACTGCAGACTATCCGCGCTGAAATCACATCTCTCAGAGAGGAAAACGCTGCTCTCAAGCGCGAAAACTTTTTGCTAAAAAATCAGTCTCACTCAGCTCCCCTTTCCCAACAGGAGAACTCAACCTCCCCACCACAAAAACGGAAAGCCTGCTCCGTCTCCCAAGATGAACTTCAGGACCAGCCCCCACAGCAGCTAGAGGAACGTCTCGGGAGGCTAGAACATACCCTGGAAGAACAGAAAGCGGAGTACACTAATCTCCACCAATCCTTGCTTAGCAACCAGGCGGCCATGCAGGGAACCATAGAGGCAATAAGAGCGGAAATGCATAGCTACCTCCAGCGAATAATGACCACCATCAACGTTCCGGTAGCCCCGGTATTAGATGTCCCCATTACAAATGCCCCCATCCCCTAAAGAATTCTTAGTCTGGCAGTGGAATTGTCGCGGCCTCCAACGGAAACGCGCCAACTTACAGATGCTAACTGCCTCGTCCGACCAACCCCCCTCAATAATAGCCCTACAAGAACCTGGTCCCCACGCCAAACTAGGTGGCTACCAATCCTTTCAAGACCCCCGTAACCCATACACCGCAATCTTAGTGCACCGTAACGTCCCAGCCAAGCGAGTGCACTTTGACAGCGTTCCTATCCCTCACGACATGGTCGTCATTTACTCCAAAACTCCGTCCTCCCCCCGACTACACGTGCTCAACATATACAGCGGCCCCAAAGAATACACGCACACTTTCAACAAACTTTTTTCGCTAGCCAAGAGAGAGGCACAAAGCCACCCCCTCATAATAGTAGGTGACTTTAACGCCCAACATACAGCTTCGGGTTATCCTACTATCTCGAAAAAAGGCCGCCTACTTTGGGAACACCTTCACTCGCACAGGCTCACACTAGAAACCCCTCCTGACATACCAACCAGACTTGGAAATAGTGTGCAACGAGACACAACACCAGATCTCACTCTTACCCATCGCATATCCAATGCACACTGGCACAACATGGACCACACTCTTGGAAGTGACCATTGCATCATACAGCTCACCATCCCCCTTCAACGCACTTATGTCCCCCAACACAAACAACAATACATAACAGACTGGCACGCCTTCAGGACCACTCGCAACGAACAACTGACTGAATCCTCTACAGTACAGTCCCTAGACACATGGGTAGCCGACCTCCTTCGAGACAAAAAAGCCCACGACCAACCGCTTGACCCTGAAATCCCGGCTGAAATGGTAGACTCCCGTCTCAAAAATATGTGGACTGCACTAAGCAGCCTTCGGCGAAAATGGCGGACAAATAAACATAATAAACGCCTCAGGAAGAAAATTGCAGAGCTAAGCCACAAAACGGAAAAGTACGCAGCAGAACTAGCCGCAGCCCGATGGGGAGAAATCTGTGACAAGCTCAGAGGTACCCTTACCATGAAGCGCACCTGGTCCCTCCTCCGTCACCTCATCGATCCCCATAAATCCAAAACTGCTCAGACCAACCGCATGGCCCAGCTTGTCCACTCCTACCCAGGTACCCCACAACAACTCCTCTCTTCGCTTCAAGAAAAATACATCCCTACTGGCGACCGTAACCCCCTACCAGACTACCAAGGAACACCCAACACACTCCTCGACGCGGATATAACTGAAGCAGAGGTGCGAGCCACTCTTCTCACTCTCAAAACCAGTTCGGCTCCTGGGAGAGACGGAGTAACTAACAAAATATTACGTAACCTTGATGACAACTCCATTACAACACTCACACACTTCTACAACAAACACTGGAAAGAAGGCACACTACCAGCGTCATGGACACATGCGAACATTTCACTCATCCCCAAGCACGGAAAATCGTTAAGCTTAGATCACCTCCGGCCGATTTCTCTCACCTCCTGCATCGGAAAAGTGCTTGAACATATCATACATGCCAGACTCACCAAACACATAAACCAAACCAACGCCCTGCCTCCCACCATGTTCGGTTTCCGGGCCGGACTCTCGACAAATGATGTACATCTCCAACTCTACCGCGACATTATTTCTTCTCCCCAACAGTCTGACACAGCAGCGATTTTAGCACTAGACCTCACAAAAGCCTTTGACCGGGTCTCACATCAATCAATCCTCAATGGCCTTTCCTCTATCTCCCCTGGCTTACGAACGTACAATTACGTTAAAGCTTTCCTTTCCTCGCGGACTGCAACCCTCCGATTAGGCACCTTAGAATCAGGCGAGCTTCACCTCCCCCCAGTAGGCACTCCGCAAGGAGCTGTGCTATCCCCTCTCCTTTTCAATATAGCCCTCCTTCATATTCCAAAGGCTCTAGATTGCATTCCCAACCTACACTTTAGCCTCTATGCAGACGACATCACACTTTGGACAAGCGGAGGTAGTGATGCACAAGTAGAGGAGACTCTCCAAGCAGCAGCGTCAGCCGTGGTTGAGGGAGCCACTATAGCCGGCGTACAATGCTCCCCATCTAAATCAGAACTACTTCTCCTCAATCCGAAGCGCGCAAACCGCACAACTCCCAATCCAAATCTACATAGATTCAAAGCCTGTGCCAGTTGTCCCACAAATCAAAATCCTGGGCCTAGTCATAAACCGTAATCGTTCAAACACAGAGTACATCAAGCGCCTTTCTTCACATGTTTCCCAAACCATCGGTCTCCTTCGCCGCATCGCTTCCAAAAAACATGGGCTTAAGGAAGCAGATAGGCTACGCCTAGTTCAAGCATTCGTTGTTAGCCGGATCACCTATGCTCTCCCGTACCTCCTCCCCTCTAATTCAGAACTGGCCAAAATCAATTGCCTTATCCGCACAATATACAAAGCTGCTCTGCAACTCCCACCCGGCACCTCCACTGCCAGACTAGAAGGAACAGGGGTGTACAACACGGCCCAAGAGCTGATAGAGGCGCACCGGATGAGCCAACTAAGCCGCCTAGCCAAAACTAACCCCGGCAAACACCTCCTTCAACGCCTACAGCTAAATGCGCCTATTATTAGAGATCCTAAACTCCCCATACCCATTGAAACTCACTCCTTCCTCAAAGTACGTCCCCTACCCCGCAATATGCTTCCTCATATTCACCAGCGCCGCAGAGAGCAACGAGCTAGAGCGTTAGCAGAACGCTACCCCATACGGCCCGCCACGGTGTACGTAGATGCCGCCGAGTACCGGCACAAGACTTCTTTCGCACTTGCGATCATTAATGCCCCCAACGCCCCCCAATCAACTCCCTTACAATTCGTACCTCGGAACCTGCGACGGCGGAAGAGGCGGCAATCGCACTAGCCCTGTCGCACCGGCCAACCCCTGAATTCATATTATCCAATTCGAAAACGGCCATTCGAAATTTTGCTGCGGGTGCCATCTCACCCCAGGCCCTAAAACTTCTTATGCAAAATCCACCCACCACCCAAGTAGAACTGATCTGGACTCCTGCCCACACTGGGCTTGGAGGCAATGAGGCGGCTCATGCAACTGCCCGAGCGCTCACCTCCCGGGCATGCCCCAGCCCCATTGCTTCCCACGGAGCCAGGTCAGCTCGTGACAGCCTCTTGGGCTACCACGACATCACCATGTATTACCGCCTCTCTCGCCTCCGATACCCCCCCCCCCCCGCCCACCCTTCTTTCAGCTACACGGAAGAACGACTCTGGAGACTCCTACAAACAGAATCTTTACCCAACAGAGCTCTCCTTCACCGTATTCACCCCTCCCTATTCTCCTCTCCCAACTGCACATCATGCGGCGCGAAGGCCACTGTGCAGCACCACATGTGGGCCTGTCCCGACGACCCCCTACCCCCAATCACCACCCCGGAGCTATGGGAGGCGGCGCTGGGCTGCTCTGACCTGACGACGCAACAAGCCCTGACGGACAGAGCAGCCAAGGTCGCTGAGCAGCTGCGGCTGCTGGCCACCCGCCCCGCCTAACAGGGCCCGATTTTAATAAAGTGTTTCTCTCTCTCTCTCTCTTTCGCGCTACGAACTACGAATGCGACATGGCAGCTGCGCAAAATGTACGAAAGACGCCGACAGCAGAGGGCAGCAGCGGCGTTGCAGCCGCATCGCCGGCTTCTCTACGGTGCGTGGATGCTTTTTGTGCACGTGACGGCGATCAGCGAATAGGGTCGTGAGCGGCGAATGGAAATCAAAGGCGCAACTCTGCTCCCGTTGGGAGCATATACAGGAACTCTACCCGTAACTGTTCTTCAGATTGAAAGGCTTCCCGAACCACACTTTCGCTGGTGTATTTCGCGCTAAGCACAGGCCAATCACTGGTTGCCGGATTATGCATGCACGGTTTGGGGCTGGAAGGAGGGGGAGTGCACACGCAGCCAGGCTTCGTGCCCGTCGCAGGGACACGTGCTGGTGGCAGATATGAACATGGAAGTCTCACGTCTCAATGCAACCTGTCAGTGTCCTCCGTGGTCGGGTGTTGTGGGTTTGCGTCAGTGTGTTACAGCGTCCCTAAGAGGCCTGCGACGCGACTGAAGTAAACGGACATGTTTGTCCCATGGAATAAAGCTCGAATTCTTCCAGGTTTTACCTCGCTGCGGAACGGACGCGTGTCAGTTGCTCTGAGAAAGAATAGCGAGAATTGAAGGAGCCACACAGAAGCGGGAATGGGCGCGAAAACAAAGAAAAGCCGCTGCCACCGCCGTTTCCGCCGCAAGTTCCAGCTCGCCGAGTGTTTGCAAATCAAATCCCTCCAGCATTTACAGCTACTTTCCCGTTTTGATCGCTGACGTGAGCCGATATTTCTTGTTTAGCTTGAATGGTTTTAGAGCGACGTTTTCGCCAGTGTCTTACACTTTAGGCCTGCGCACATCACCGATGGCCGGTTGATGCGTGCGAGGGTGCGAAATTGAAAGAGAGTGGGCGTGCACGCGTAGCTATATGCTTCAGGTCTTCGGTGATGAGATGACCATTGCGCTGGCGGGAGGTTTAAGTTTGGACGTCAAACGGCCCATCTGGCGTCCTCCGTGGTCGAGCGCAGTGGTTTGATGTGCTACACAGACAGTAAGATGCCTAAGATGTGGGATGCAGACAGACAGCCCTATGTTTGAGCGCTAAAGTAATACTCGAGTCCTTCCAAGTTTCCTTCAGCTAATTGGCTCAGAAGTATCATTATCACCGTCGTCGTCAGCCTATCTACGCCCACTGCAAGGCAAAGGTGTCTCCCCTAGATCTCCAATTATCCCGTTCCTGTGCTAGCTGTGACCAATTTATCCCCGCAAACGTCTTGATCTCATCTGCCCATATAACTGTCTGCCGCCCCCTGCCACGCTCGTATTCTCTAGGTATCCACTCTGTTACACTTAATGACCAACGGTTATCTTGCCTTGGCATTACATGCCAATTTATTCTTCTTGATTTGCTACTAATATGTCCTTACCCCGCGTTTGCTCCCTGTCCCACTCCGCTCTCTTCTCCCTTAATGCTACACCTATCATCTTCCGTTGCATTGCTCGCTGAGTCGTCCTCAGTTTAAGTTGAACCCTTTTAGTGAGCTGCCGTGTTTCTGCCCCGTAGGTGAGTACTGGTAAGATGCCGCTGTCATACACTTTCTTCGGGGACAATGGTAGCCTGTCATTCATTATCTAAGAATGCCTGCCGAATGCACTCCACCCCATTCTTATCCTTCTTAGACCTCAAAGTTGGGACCGGAAGTATGCTCAATGGCAAATTATAAAGAAACATGTTTTGATTCGTGCACTCCGTGGACTGCGTGATCCAGCTTTGCAAGTCTTCCGTCTTCGCAGAGTGGAAGGGCAGTTAATTTTCTTTAGGTAATCACCGGAACTGACGAAGTTAAATATTTATGCGTAACGCATGCAAGCAACCTCAGTTCGAAAGCGCAAGTTGAAACCGTCTGGCAGGGTACAATGCAGAAAATTTGGTTTTTGGAAAGGAAGTTTCGTAGTACCCCTCCTGCTCTAAAATTAAAAGCGTACAAACCACTGCACCGACCAAAGTTGCAGCACGCAGGCGTTATTTGGGGCCCTTAGCAAGACGAGTGAAATTTAAGATGGGGTGGGGATACCTTTCATGATAGAGAGAAGTCAGCCTCTCAGCGAGCTTGGCCGGCTACTCCAGATAAACACGAGAGGGCGGAAATAGGCGAAAGAAGGGCACACAACAAACACGTGCAACCACCAAAAAACGCAGATAATCGCACAGAAACTGACAGACGCGGGGACACGCACACAGCGCGCGCACGGTAGTAGAGTTAAGGCAGGGTTTCGTTCAGGCCGGAGTCACAGAGAAATGGCACCAAGGCCGTTATATTTCGTCTTGCCACGGCAGTTGAGCGCCATGGACCGACGACGTCGCAAAGTTTCAGGGGTGGATCCGTACGCAGTCCCAAAGTGGTCTTCATGGTTAGCCGTGGAGTGTTAGAACGGGGACACATACGCAGCACCTGTTCCATGTCCTCACCAACACTGCAAGCGTGACAGTGAGGGGAGGCAATACTTGTTAATGCGTAAATGTGGGCTAGTTGGTTCGAACTGTGAAACATGGTAAAGTAGCGCGGTAAGGACGGGATAAAAGTAGGCCGAATCTAGCGCTAGTCCTGTGTGGTCTCTACTTTTGTCCCGTCCTTACCGCGCTACTTATATAACCATGTTTCACAGAGGGGAGGCAAGTCGGCGCGCCTTGTGCAAGTAGGGTTTGGTAAAAGCGACGTTGAGGTGAATGCGCTGAACAATTGCTTCGTCGCACTATACTCGGGAACAAGTTAAGAATGGCAATAGCTCTACGGTATTCCTGCGCCTAAGCGACGGACACGGATGTGAACGGGCGCGCGTGTTGGGAAAAAAAGATTGCTATCAATGCGTGATATCGTCTGCCTTTTGTCACGCAGTTTGTTTGTAGTCGCTGCAGTAAGGTATAAGCATATTAAGCAAGAGAAAATCACGGAAACGGCTCGTGCTATGTTCAAAATATTTCGAGAAAGCGGCCTGCTTGCGCCGCGCGGATTAACATCCGGCTGCTGTGATAAAGCACCGAGGCAAATTCCGTTGCCGTTATTAGGTTGTACCCGAGTATATCCCAGGCCGCATGGCATTCGGAAAGTACAGGTGGGATCAGTGCTGTAAAATGGCTGATAATTTTTTTATCTGTCCGTCCATATTGATAGTTGTACTGCCCCGCCACAGTACGCAAGCGTCGCGGCATCACGTCGAATGAAGGGAATCGGGATGATGAAGGTAGAACTTAGCTTTGCGTATTACCGTCACTCTGGTGCAACCACCACTCGTAATGGGCCTAACCCGCGGAGGCTTAGGCAGTGAAGGATCATGTCTACCTTAAAATTTCTTCCCCAGCTTTACCGGGGACGTTTTAAGTCGCCACGCGAAGAGCTTTTCAAACCTTCAATTAGAGCGCATCACAATAAAACTATTAGGCAACAGATCAGTCACTGCAACATTCACAAATTCTCTTTGATTTCGCGTGCAATTCCTTACGTCTGAAGTTACCTGAAGAAACAGGGAACTCGGAATCGTTAGATACATTTTCTCAGCGACCCACCGCGGTGGCTCAGTGGCTAAGGCGTTGCGCTGCTGAGCACAAGGTCGCGGGTTCGATTCCCGGCCGCGGCGGCCGGTTTTCTGATGGAGGCGAAAAGCAAAAACGCCCGTGTGTACGAGATTTCGGCGCACGCTAAAGATCCCCAGGTGGTCAAAATTAATCCGGAGCCCTCCACTACGGCGCGCCTCATCGCCCGCGTTGCGTCGGCGCGTTAAACCCTACAATCAATCAATCAATCAATCATTTTCTCAGCGTCTTGGAAATATACGTTCTCGTTGAAATGCCATGTTCAGTATTGAAACACATTATGATTGTATTTGCTTGTATTGGCGTTTGTTCATTGATACTGCCGATTTATGTCTTCGATTTATGCGTGTGTTGTTCGTTTTCAAACTACCCCTAGCGATATTGATGCATTTGTTGTGTAAGGTTGAGTCGCCTGCGTTTCCTTGTGTTCAGTCCTGCGTGGGCCCGACAAGCACCTGAAGTATGTTTAAACAAAAAAATTAAGGACGTTGCATTATGCGAAATCAGTTTATCTTTTCCTAACTTATACAGCGAAGCTGCCTTCCTGTGCTGTTAGGTGTCTCTTCGTCTACGGCTCGCGTCGACACGAAAAATGTTTGTCTCCAGTATTACTGGAATTGTGTGTAGATCTCAGTGGAATGCAGATGCCACATAAAAATCACACTGAAATCGGCCGCTAAGAGAACGGCCGAATTTCATTTACTTATCATTGTCAGTTACCTCGCAGGGAGGTTGTAAACGTTACACAATTTCCTTCAGCAGTCAATGCATGGTCGTCTACGGAGGGAGTGCGGTGACAGAAACTACTGTAACTCGTGCTTTATCGAAGCTGTCCCAGAACAAATTATATGATAATTAGCCGCTAAGACGGTAACCCTGCGCCGAGTTCTTTTTACTTTTCGTGATGATGTAGTTCAAAGTGAAGTTGTAAATATTGTGCAATTCCCACCTGCTGAAAGGCATGGTCTTCCACTGGTCTTCTAGAGAGAACCTTCTAGTCGTGCCAAGTTTAATACAGCTAACTAGCAGGGGAGTATGTTCTGCCGCAAATTACGAGTGAGCACGTTCTGTTTCTCGCATAGATGCGCCGATATCTGTAAAACTCAGCACAGCGTCGCTACCCGCGCTTCTTGACAAGGTGTAACATTTTTTCTCACTCCTCTTTGTTGCTCTCGTTCACGGGATCAAAGTACCAAAAAGAATGCGTTAAAAGTTGCTCGCTACATGCGCAGGAAAACGCATTGCGCCTTACCGTGCGGGGTTTCCGTACCGTGCCCTACTTCGTCACAGTGTGGAACTTGGTTCGCGCCCTTCCTCCCTCCGACGCATTTTCCCCTCTCAGAACCCCCGTCCACGAGTGCGACAATATTCGTAACCCCTAGACGGCACGAAATAAATGATGCACCCCTCCGTGTAACGACGGCGCAGCTTTCTCGTGAGGCATTTTTCTGCTGATAGGAAAACCTAAAGCGGACTTCACCTGTGAAAGAGTACATTTGAGGCAGAGTACGCTTTACAGGTGAAAGCTGGCTTTCCTGCAATGTGGTCTGTGGTTGACTGCAGACGCCATCAGTGGACATAGAAAGCTTCTATATAAAAGTTACCAGCCGATTTTATTGCAACTGAATTCAGATTCTGAAGTCGTAGTTAGCGTGGACAGCGAAAGGTAACAACGCTAACTTTGGTAATATAGGTTTGGTTCATTAGCAAGGCTGCTTCGTCGAAATAACAATAACAGTTTCTTCTAAAACATCGGAAAATGAACCAAGTGAGATATTTAAGGAAATATAGGAACCGGTGGCGACCCCTCAGCCACTTGTCGGCAACTTTATGTGACGTCACAGAAATTGGTTTGTGCCATTGGCGGCCGCCGAACTAACCGATCGCTCCGACACATGACTGGGCGGCGGCTGTAGTGGGGCCTCTACTTTCGTTTTATCGCATGGATTGAGTGGTACTGTGCAGTTAGCACAATGAAAATTGTTTTTTATTGCTTGCCCATATGACGTCACTCCTTCGCAGAATTTGAGTTCCTCTACATTTCTTGCAGTTTTTCTTTTTTGGTTAAAAACGTCTTTCATGGCGGGAACGGAGCTGAGTGAGGTACTCCAGCCTAGTTCTTTCGAGTCAAAAGCGTTGCATTTTGTTCTCGTAGCCCGTTTAAGACGCCTGAGTGTAGCTAAGCAGCGGCACCAGAGCAGCACAGCGCTTCTGAGGTCACGTGACTTTTGCTGCCACCCGCGCTGACGCCCAGGGCGGTCACTTTTCCAGTTTGACGAGGCGTATGGGGTTTTATCCTGTCTTCTTCTCTCAAACGCGTAATCCCGTGGAGCTCTCATCGTAAAGCCTCAGAGGCGGCGGCAGGTCGTGTTTGCGCGACCGCGCACACGTGTCGGCCGGCTGCCGCGGGGGCGTGGCTGGGAGTCGAGGCGGCGTTGTGATGATACACCGCCGCCTCCGAGCGACGGCTTTCGGCGCGATATGTATCGGCAATCGATGCGCCGTCGTCCATTGTCCCGCCGCCTCTTCGTCCTTTGTGCACGACGTTCTTCTCCGCGCCCCGAGCGCGCTCCCTTTCCCCGGGGTGTCTATTACCGCTGGGCCCTCTCTCCGGAGCTCCGAACGCACGGAAAAAGAAAAACACGCGCGGGAATCGGCGGCATACGCGTCCTGCCGAGTGCTTCTATTTCGAGTGCTCGTGTATTCCGAACGTTTACGAAGAGAAAGTCCAGACGCCGCACTTCGAGTGGACCGTACTGGCGTTTCCCCGGTGGCGTTGGGATGGGGAGCGCAGTCGGCGGTTCCCGAGGCCTGCATTTACCGTTCAATTTTCAATGGCGAGAGTCCGGGCCTCAAAGATCGGCGGTGCGGGGCGTCGAAAGGCGATATGCAATCTTCCTCTCCGCGTAATTCTGAGAGCCCTGGCGCGGACGTGGTTCTCTCGTCTTTGAGCACTGAAGGGCGACGTCTCGTAAAACATACGTCACATTCTCGGAGGCGGTGTAACAGGGTAACGCAGGGGCTCCTCGCGTTTTCTCGGGATCAGCGAGCTCTGCTTATGCACTGGGACGTCCAGGCGCCGATCATTGTAGCTCCGTGAGCTTCTGCCTGCCGTCCTGTTCCTCGCACATACGCAGACGGCGAGCAAGAGTTCCCCGGGGTGTTCCCAAAGACTAGGCTTAGTCATCCTTACCCCCGAGCTGCCGTGGCTTCATGTTTCCGAAGGCACGTGTTCCTGCGCACCTTTTACGGGCACTCCAACTTGGGATCCCTGGATTCGTACGGATGAATGTGTTTGTCGTACTTTCGATGATGCGGGTGCCTTAGTGCAAAGGCCCCGGAAGCGCAAGTAGGGGACTCAAGCCTCATCTGACCTGCAAGGTATGCGTAAATTACCGCCCTTACAACGCCCGGGGCGAACACAGATGCTGTATTGCAGCTACAACGCGTAGAGATGGTCCCCACGAACCACTCCATGCACTATGGTGGGAGAGAGCACGATCCGCTCGTTGAGAAGGCCGGGTACGCGTTCGCGCATCTAGGGGGCCCAGCCGTGGGCGCTTGGCAAGCAATGTTTACAGCATCACAGGGAGATGCCGAAGGTCGGGGAAAGTTCCTCTGGCTTCTGGTTTCCACCCTGCTCTGCGCACCAAGCAATGCCGATGGGGCTTGTAGGGCTTCTGGCGCCTGTTGTTATGCCGGTGGACAGGAGATAGGGAGATAAGATGCGCGGGCTGAGATGCTGCGCGCATTGCCGCCCCCCCTTTTCTCAATGGCCGCCGCCGTAATAAGTTTTTCTTAGGGACGGGGGGGGGGGGAAGGGGGGGGGGAGCGCGGCTCCCGTTTTGGACGCCTCGGCAACAGCGCGCCGTAGCGTGCCTCGGGGTACACACGTGTTACTCTTGCAGTGACTAGGCCAGGACAGTGACTTTTGTAAGCGCCACCCCCGCTTCCATTTGTGGACACCGGCCTAATGAAATGTTCGAAAGCCCGGCTCCCGATAAGACGCTACGGAAGGGCGCACGCAATCAGGGCAATAAGACGCCGCTTCGGAGTTGCGTGCCTCGGGGCTCTACCGTGCTGCGCTTTGAGTGTCCGAGCCTGGGAGGCGACTTTTGTGGGCAGCGCGGCGCCTGATGGCCGCTCTTACCGCGAGAAACTTGCTTCTCCGATGTTCCCGAGCGTTCGTGTGTCCGTCACGTCGGGGAGAGGACACGAGGAGCGGGAATTTACTGGGGCAGGTTTTGCTCTACCATTGGTGGATTTGACAGGTCGGCCTGACCAATCAAATCGGCTGCGCGGCATACAATGGGAGCGAGGAATGATATTCCCGCGCAAGATTGGAAGCGGCAGACTTAGCTGAGACTTATCTCGGGCTGGAGACCAGTGAGCCTCCGTGCTTAGTGCACGTAAACCTTTCCGTCTAGGGCGTAACCCAGAGTCGATCGCTAAGGTATGACACCTAAGGCGTAACTCGGAGGGTAAATCGCTAAGACGGCCATGCTTAACCAACCCTGTAATCTTGTAAACAACCGTAAATACAGTTTTTGTTCGTCATCATCTCTTCATCCCGTCATCGTCTTCTCATCTCTTCTGCTTCACCGCCAACACCGCCGAATTCTTCAAGCGAAGGGTTCCTTCGCCACCGAAAACGAAGCTACAAACCTAACAAAAAATGTTTTAACTGGCTTGCCGTGTTTAGCTCGCGTTGAAGGTGCCCTCTCGACCACTTAGTGCCTGATCGTTAATCTGGTACACGATTGCCGCATGGGCTCCAAGTGGGCCAAATACACTCCTATTTGCACCTGCCTGTTGATATAAACTGGGCGTTTTCGTCTCAGTTTTTGTTGTTGTTGTTTACGCGGCTTCAGTTGTACAGAGCCACGAATGGGATGGTCGCGAAAATAAAGGCCCTAACGCGCGGGAGCGCACTTTAACGGAGGAAAAATGCGCATAGGCCACGCGGGTTGCCCTACTAGCGCAGTTTCGCGACATACCCAACGTGGTAAATTCCCCCTGTGCGTGTCTGCGAGAGCACAATTAAATGCTGCGCGGCTGGCGACGTTCCGCGGGCACAGAAAGGGCTCCGCAGTAAGGACGCACGTTTCGGCGGCGAGTGCATTTGCGCAAGCGAAGGTCACGCCGCAGAAGCATTAGCGGTCCGCCGGAGGGGACCGCAGCGGCGGGAAACTTGATCGCCTGTCCATTGATTGCCGCGGCTCGATAAGTGATGACTGCCTCCCGACGGCGGACCGCAGCGAGGTCGGCTCTTGCCGCTCGCTGAACGCTCTTCGGAGCGGCCACGCGACGCGCGCTTCCGTGTACCACACCAAGCCGTGGTCTGCTGCCAGCCCAGCTCGAGCGCTTGAAGGCAAAAAACGTTTCTCTGCAGCCACAGCTACCCTCTGCTATTGTTCCATTCCCGTTCGTCTACGCGTTGCGCCGACGTCAAAAAATTTCGTCTCCAACTTCTCGCGTCTGCTCTGTGGCTCTCCATCTAACGTGGGTATCTTGGAATAAATTACACCGAAATCGGCCGCTAGCGCGACTCGTGCATCGCGCCGAGTTTCATTTACTTCTCCCATTTAGTGCACAGTGAAGCTGTGATTATGCAGACTTCCCGTCTGCCACCACTACATGGCCATCTGCGAAGGGAGGATGGTTACACGAAAAAGCTACAGCTCTTGTTTTATCTAAACCACCTTGAAACCAAATATACGACAACCAGCCCCTAAGACTGCTCTTACGCTACGCCACTTTAATTTACATGTAATATTTGTATAGTTCGTTGTGAATGTTCCGCGAATCCTGCCTGTCGCCAACACGCGGGCTTGTACGGGAGGGGGACGACCATGCTCGCCCGCGGGCGAGGAAGTATTGAAATGAATGAATGTATAAATAAATCCCAAAGGACAAACTTTTTTTAGAGGCGAAGTCGTTGGCGTCCCCTGTCCCCGTCGTCGTAATCGTCGTCTCATGTATTAACGGTACTAAAACACCGGGAAACTCTTTTACGCCTCGCGCTAGATAGTAAAGCGTACTAAAAAAAAACAGCGGGACGCTATTTTACGCCTCCGACTGGAGAGCTTCGTGCTTCAACGACAAGAGACTTTTACAGTAATATAAAACCTCCACCTTCACCGCCCAATGGTTTCATCTCCGTTGGCAAAAATGCCAAGGCACCCATGAATACACTTATTCACTGCATGCTTCGCCCCTTCCCAGGTTTCACGTTTAGTGGCGATGTCCCGGGATTATTTTTCTTTTGTTTCGTGCACTGCGCGGACTGTGCCCCGGCCAACTCGTGGCGTCGCTCGTCCTTCACAGAACGGAATGGCTCATGAGGCCTCGTCGTTCTCCTGCTCAACTTCACTCGTCGAGAGCGAACAGGCTGAGCTCGGCATTTTGGGCGATGTCTCTCACTTGATTCTCCTGCGGTGACGAGGGACGTGCACGCTAGGGGTCCAAGGGCGCGTTAATGTGAACTTCGTGTTTCTTGGAAAACATCTGTATATCATTCACGCCTTCGCACAAGACCCCACTCCAGAAATCCCTGCAAAGAAGAAAAAAAAAACGCGAGTTACTGTAGGGAGTACGGTAATCACTGGCGTTACCTGCCACATGCATTGACGCCTCGTATGCCGTGCGCGTAGAAAGACGCGCGAGATCGACTCTGTCTGGAAGCAAACCTCGTCATAAACCTCCGCTGACCTCGCTCCGAATGTGGTCCACGGACGATAGTTTTCTGCCGGTGCACTAACACGTAAGTTCCCCTCTCTTTTCTCCCGCTCACCGATCATGCTCTTCCCCTCCCGTATCGCTTCTTCCACGGTAAACACAGCGAAGGTCTGCCTAAATGAAATGCATTTTCCGGCATTCGTACTGCTGGAGCGCAATGTATTGCAACCCTTCGTTACTGCTGGACTTGAAATGCCGCCTCGAAGTCTGGGCTCGGGCGCGAGTGTATTATAGGTCAAAACAACGTTTTTAACGCTTTTTTTAAATCTGGTTTTGCAAAATCTAGCACCCATCTACTTTTAATTAAAAGAACACCGCTAGTAGCAGTTATGTCTTTGCCTAACATTACAGTGACAAGTATGGTGTATCCCACCATATCTAGTGGTTCGGAAAGGCTTTGCCTATATGAACTCCTCGTGTCGAGATCCCCTTAACTTACTTTCGGCCGGATGGAGGAATGCAGGGTCGGCCTGTGGGACATGCAGACCGTGATTTTCGGTTTCAGGTAGCCCGAGAGAGAGTCGTCTTTCTTGGACGACTTTACTAGTCGCCTTTATTAGTAGGCTCTCAACACGGTGTGCTCATGAACATCAAACACAGCTGCTGGGCAAGTTGATGCATTATGATTGAAAAATAGAGTTCGGCTTGGACGACGACACTAAATATGAACGACGGGACTTGTCCCCTCGTTCTTCTTTCGTGTCGTTGTTCTAGTCGCGCTCTATTTTTCAATCGTGAAAACCCCGTGTTCAGAGCCGTGAGGCTGCTCAACATGCTTTCGGGAAGCGGCTGTCGCTTTTTTGTTGTTTTTATTAAATTGTAGGGGTTTTACGTTCCGAAGCGGTCCCTGGGCTCGGGATTAGTTTCGACCACACGCGGGCGTTTTTCTCTTACGCCTCCACCTGCAAAGCGGCCGGGAATCGGGTTTTCTGCGCGTTTGGTGCCAGTGGCGACATTCGCGCGCGTTGCTTATGTGGCGAAGTGCCGACTGACTCCACGCGTATGCGTTCAGCCACGTGTCACGGGGAAATTTTTCCACGCTGAACTAGGGGCGATGATGAGAAATTAACGTACTAAACAAGACACAGAAACACCAAGCATTGACGCAGGCTTAACCAGACAACACGCACAGGACAAGGGCCAACTCTGGACTGTTTTTTAAACGCACGAAGCGCGTGTTCGTATGCAGAATTCTCGGGCTGGGGCAAAAGTGGCGCACAAGTGCTAATGATGTGAATAGTTTGAAATGGTCAAGCAGTAGGCCAGTCGCACCTAACTCTAGTAGCGAAAAATGAATATAAATTTGTGGAAGCAACTTTATTACACAAACACGCGTTATACATCCGTTATGAGCAGTTGATGAGAGTCATCGCCTGTCGGGTGTAGCAACATATTCGTGAGTAGCGGACCAGCCCGTACCGCTGTCATTGCTTAATGAAGGTCACGATGAACATTTCCCGAGGGAAAAGTGTACTGGAATGTCGCGGATATGAGCCCCGGTTCGCGCACGTAGCCGCACTGGTGGGGAACCCGCGAGTCGACTGTTTCCCCTCGGCTGACACCGGCATCCGGCAATGGCCCTCGTGCCGGGCACGTGGTAGGTCGGCGAGCGGCGGCGGCGGCCGAAGGCAGTCTCGGAATAGCTCTCCCCTGGCGTTGCACAAACAAACAGCCGCGTCTCCGCCGACGGAAATGCAGAGCGTGGCGTCCCCCGCGGCGAGCTCGCATCGATCTCGGTCCGGAGCCAATATCTGCGGTCGCATCGCACGAGTCGCTAAACGTCAAGCTGCCTCTCCCTCTCGTCAAGCCTGTTTTCTTCTCACTCCGACACGCTCCGTAGCGCCCGGCTCCGGAAAGCGTACCGCGCCGGGCGATACTTTTCTTTTGCATCGGGGACTACAGCAGCGATGTGCGGACAGCTGCGTCACGCAAATCGGGCGTTTTGATTGGTTCATTATGATGATGATGATGAAACCCAGAAACAGGCTTGCAGAGTCAGCGCGACCTTCGAGCTCAGCTGAGGTCGAGCCTCGTGCGGCTGCGCAGAGGAAGGCGACCAGTCGCGTGTTTGCTCCAAAGCGAGTAGTGCGGAGAGGGAGGAAGGGGAGGCTGCGGGCCACAAGACCGGGACACAGGGAGGCGCTGGCTGAGCTCAAGTTCACTGTGCGTTCGCGCCTGCACCAGTGTTTCGTCTTACGCTGCAATGGTGGCCGCGTTCACTGCTCGCTATCGCCGCGAAAACCGAGCTCGGCAACCTAGATTCGACCCCCTTCAACCAGGTCACATTTTTTGGATCCATCTATTTCGCCTGTTGCTTGTGCCTGCGCAGCAGAAGGCCACCACTGAGGCGACAGCGAAACTCCTCGCCGTCGGATAACGGAAGAGCGGAACGATGCCGCCTGTTTACTCATTATCTGGTGCCCAACTCGATCAGCGCGGTAGTGAATACAACTGCCAGTTCACCTTTTGTTCCCTTGTTTTCGATCACCTGACGCACAGGCCTACAGAACAAGTGGTTGATTACTTGGGCTGTTTAACGCGCCGGTGCTACAAAGGCTATGAGATGCGCCGTAGAGGGTGGCTACGGATTAATTATGACCGGATTAATCTTTAACGCGAGCGAAAATCTCCAACACACGGGAGTTCTTGCTTTCCGCCTACATCAGCAAAGCGACGGAACAAATGTAGACAGTGCATTTGGTTCTTTTTGAAGGAGTGACATGTATGATAAACTAAACCAATAACTGCAATTTTATTTCTACTCGTGTAGGCAAAATATGAAACGTTATTTTATACTTACATGTCTATGAATTGGGAGCAGGGAAAATTGTTATCGCTTCGACTGGAAAGCAGCTTTCAACTCCACCTTATACCACGCGGAGGCAGCTGAATTTACGGATAATTCACGGCGCCGAAGTTCCTAATGTGACGCGAATGCGAGCGAAAAACGCATGTCGATCTCAAGATCACCGCAAAATCTCCTTTTTAGAGCGGAAGCTTTGACGTTTTCCCGATGTTGCAGCAACCGCACAGAGAGCGAGGCCTCTAGGCGTTACGAACGCACTATTTTTGCGGAAGAGCAACAACCGTCGTCTTCGATTTTCTGCGCCTTGTTTTTCAACGTCAGTCATGTATTCAACACAATGGAAAGCCATTTTGTCGTTCAGAAACACGTGACAACAGAGGACATATCAGAAAACGCTTCCTGTCACGATATCAAATTCACGAAAAAAAAAAAATGCACCAAGTCGATAACAGGAACCCAGATACGGCGCGCTCGGAACCGAGGGGCCTTTAGGTAAGCCTGATGAGAGGAGAGAAATTTCATCCACCTTTCTCTTAGCAGCTTGTGCTAAATAGATAAAACATCTGTTATGTATTCCACCGTCCGCATTGCTTGATCTAAGAGAGCACGATATTGACATTGACAAGGGGAAGGAGTAAAGTTCTTTGCAAGTGATTTTTTTTTTTCACCGGCGTCTAGGCGAAATTGGGAGTAGTGGCGGTGAGAGTCAGTTGAGAGACACACAGAGGGAGAGATAAACTTTATTTTGAAACCTGTGTCCAAAGGACTGCTGGGCTTCTTGGCTGTGTTTTTAATGTTGTTCACAAGCGTGGTCCAGTAGAGTTGAGGTTGCTGTGAGGCCTTGAACCTCGAATGATGATTGTTTAACCTAACCTTAGCGGTTACGTTTAGGTTGAAGCCACGTCTGGAGAGCTCGGTGCGAGTTGCGAGGTCCCCTGCACACCTATGCTTCCAGCTGCTTTCGGGCGTTCGTCCGCGCATTGCGTCCCTGCACGCTCAAAGGTCAAGCGAGCCTGTTGAGGAATGACGTTTCGGAAGCGTGAACGCGCATCGGAAGGGGAAGCTGCTTCCCACTACAGCTGCGCAACTGTGGACGCGGCCGCGAACCCGAGCGTGCCGGAGCACCCTCGTTCCCCTGAGGAAAGCTGAGCGGCGGCGGCAACCTGTGGACGAGGCCTCTGTCGCCATGGCGACCGCCTGTGCCGCCGCTGCAGCGCGACACACTAGGCCCGCGTGCGCCCTACGGCTTTATGACGCGCCCACGTTTTGCTTCCCTCGGATGCGAGCAGCTCTCCCGCGGATCACAAGTTTTTCCACGCTCGTGTCGTCGCGCAAGAACTTTGGGCGCCGTCGTGGCCTCCCGGCGACGGAAATAATCCCCCGTTTCTCGCTTCCGACATGCCCGTTTTTCCTCCACTCTCCGTGTTTCGTGCACTTTGCGGGGTCTGCAGCGTCGGCTGGCGCTAAACCTCGCGAAAGTAAATCCCTTCCAGTCGAGATAGGCGCTTCCCGTTTCTTACGAGACCCGCGCAAAGAGGGCCTCCCTCTTCCTCGTCGTTATCGGGAAGTATCCGAGGCATTTCGAAAAGGCTGGCGTGGGGAAAGGATGCAACGCGTATCACGCATGATCGCCGCAACCTTAGGCCGAGAGGCTCTTTGTGGCAGCTCATTCGCACGGGTTACTTTTATTATCATGCCGCGAGAACGTCGCTATCTAGCTTTTCAAGGGTTGTAAAGGCATCTAGAACGTTCTCAGTGTATGCAGGCATCGACTTCTCGTGTAATATATTTCGAACACAATGGTTCGCAGATGACGCCGTGGCTATTCCGTGCAATCCTAGAAACAGCCACTCTCCATTTGCGCAGAAGCAGATTGGCCGACGGCTGCAGCACCACGACTGCACAAAACTGTGCGCGTGCTCCCAGACACGGTCGGTTCGGGAAAATTTGCGTGACTGGGATATTCTTTCCGAGCAGCGCGTACGCCTTAATTAATGGCCACCTTGGCTCAAAGTAAGAGCGGCGCCTTTTCGGTGCCCCCGAGCCCTCATTGACGCATTAGGGGACGGGACACGGGAGCCGCGCGCGACGGTCCAGGAACGCCGGCGCGTTGGCCTGCATGCTCGCTCCGCCATTTGGGACTTGCGGCCCCGTGGGCGTCGGAGGGGCTTGGCCGCGGAGAAACGAGCCGGCGGGCCGGTGGTCGTGCGCGCGCCGGCAGACGCCGGCGGACGACAGTGCTGCAGCGCTGTTCTCGGCCGATGACCCTGCGGCGGCTGCGATGGCCTCGCCGCTTTCCCCGCACGTCAGCCGGCCCCGCTCACACGCCGGCAACAGGGCAGCGCTCGTCCTCTCGGGTCTGACGCGAGTTGCGAGCGCATCGGTCGCCCAGACGTCCCCGAGTGCGCTCGCTGTCGCCGCCAGCAGCAGTTCACTGCCGTGGCCCTTCCGGCGCTCTGCGTGTCCAGAGAATGTTGCCCTTCACAACCGCTCGCTGCTGCCACTGAGGCGCACACAACACTCGCTTCAATGCCGGGGGCTTTTGAGCCCACCTAGCTCTTTTCTTAGACATGACTTTTCAACCATTCAAGACGGGGTCAGCATTTGCAAGGGTGAAAACATGGCCAGGCTAAACGAGATGTACAGTCTTTGTCAAAATTTTGTGGGCCACGGCGACCGTGGCCGGAGCAGGCGCGTGGCCGAGCAGGGGCGCTGCGCTTGTTGCTATCAGCTGGTTGCGCGGCTAAAGAGAGTGAGGGGAACTTTTGCTGTTCCTTTCATAGTATGGCTGGCGCGATAAGTGCAGCTGGGCCGGTTTTTCAGAGCAGGTGCAGGTCGCTTCAGCGCAGGCACTTTGCGCAGCACTTGTCGCGCCGGACACACTACAAAAGCAAGAGAAAAAGTTCCCCTCCCTCACTTTAGCCGCGCAACCAGCCGACAGCAACAAGCGCAGCGCCCCTGCTCGGCCTTGCGCCGGCTCCGGCCACGGTCGCCGTGGCCCACAAAATTTTGACAAAGACTGTAAGTGTGCGCGTCTCCGTACGCGCCTACGTGTTTGCATGGATCCCCAACGGTGAGGGGGTCGTTCTCGTACCGCCACCGCCCTGAATTATGAACAGAAAACGCCGCAGGGCAGCAGAGGTGCGCCCTAAACTACGACAGGAAACCCGCGAGCACAGATGCCTGGTCGTACTTCTGTGAGCGTCTCCGCTGCGCTCGGCCATTCGTGCCAAACCGACACAGCCGCTTTCCATCCTGAAGAACGCACTGGAACGGGCGTCGAGGAACCAGTGCCCGGTTGCGTGCCTACGGGAGTGGTGGCTTCGTTCATTTCTTCGCCTGTCCCTTCCTACAGAACACTGAAGAGCGCGTGATGTCCTAGAAACGGAGGGCAGATATATATTGGCGAGTGAGCATGCTTTTTCATGCCACGCGCAGTGTTGGCACAGTAGGGGGAGAGCGTACGTGACAGTTCGTGCTGTTTTGCGTGGCTGAGGGCGCAGGTTCCCGCCGTGCACAATCCACGCGCGGCGGAGCGCAGCGATAGAGAAGCGAGCCGCGTAAGCGGCCGCCCGTAAGTTGTGGCGAATTCGGGCGCTTCTTTCAATTCACGTGCCGACAAGGCGCACGCCGTTCCGCCGCGCGCCAACAGGGAGCTCATCCTTCCCTCGCCGCCTCCTTCTCCTCGTGAATAATTCGACGGCGCCACGGAGATTGAAATTTTATGCGCCTCGTCGCGGTTTGTTTTTCGTCGCGCCCTCTCGCGGCGGCCACGCTATCCACCGCGCGGGCGCACGCTCGCGTGGCGCGAATAGCGCTTTGCAACGCGTGCGCACGCCGAGCGTCGTTGGTGAGCGCCATGTGCTGTCTTCGTCAAATTTTGTTGCCCACGCCAACAGCTTCTGGGGAACAAACAGTTCGATTTCCGCCGGCTTTTTCCCTCTAGAGCTAAGCTTCTATTTTCGCTTCTTGGTGTAAAATAAAGAGGAAGAACGAAGAGCCACGACGTTGCGGTGACGTGGTGGTGGTCCTGTTTACGATTTGGCGATGCGAAAAAGACGAAGCAGCTCGAGCTGGAGCTTCTCACGCGATTACGGGCACCGATGATGATGTTGATCTCAGGTCCGTAAAGTTTCAACACTCAGTGTTCCATAACGTTTGGCGCATACCTTTAGACGACGACTGTACACTGCTTAGAGACTCTTGACGCTGACGTTGGGGCCTCACACGTGGAGAGTGTGCCTGAAAGCCATATCGAGAGGGAAAAAAAGCTTTATTGAGGACTAACAAAGGTTTGAATGCTAAACAGTGCTCGAGTACGTTCGTGATCTGCGCACTAGAACTCGCTGTTCCTCGACAGAGGAGCTAGAGAGGGATATGACAGCTGGCTGACAGAGCGATATGACAGCCGCATTGATGTCCCGTGCGTTAGGTATGAAGTTAGGGACATGAAAGTCCCACTGGTCGTCCGGATTCGTACTGCGAAGGCAAGGCGTTGCCCGTGATTGCAGGCGTATATGTGCTGCGCGTGGCGTGGTTTCATCGCTTCTGGAAATTTACGGACCAGCTTAAAGGCGTGGGCTAGGCAGAAGAAGGGGGCTTAAACCAGTAATCCACGAGAGCTTTCAACTGCCAGTGGTGTCGACGGCCCTTGAAGCTGTCTATAGAGTTGCAGTTGTTGGCTCAGTGGACGGTGTCGGGAGTGCAGTTAGCAGCGCAGCGCGTTCAAAGGCCTTCGAAACGTCCGTGTAGCGAGAGTGTTAATGCTAATCTTTCGTGAAATGGAGAAACATGGCTACTTTTAGGTTGATTTGCGCAGATTGCGCCGTCGCTCGTTGCATTATCTGAACGCCTAGGTCGCTGCCGCGCGTAAGGGTGCGTGCATTTCACAAATATATTGAAACGTTAGTTTCCGTGTAAGTATATGCGTCGTATTTCTTCCGAAGGCACAATAACGCGATGAGCTCCAAGTCAATGTTTGTGTTGTGTACATCGCTCATTCATCCTTCCTCAAAATGTGGGCTGTTCACACTTTACTCCCGGCTTACCACTGTTACGGTTCAGCGGCCGCTACCCGGTGCGCGCGTGCTACAAGTGGGGCGTAGTGCCGGGCAGCTTGGTGTGTTTGGCCTAAAGCCGTCCTCCTCAAACAAGTTACGACACGTAGGGGCGTTCCCGCCGCCCAAGCGCTTGGTGCGGTGACTCACGGCCGTTGCAGTTGCAAAGTCCTGTGAAAGTGGGGGCCTGTAGAAACTTGAACCTGCTCCGCTCGCCGAGATCTCCTTTCTCCCCCCGGACACGTGGGACACAGCGTGCGCCGGCTCTCACGAACCCGGGAAGAGTGTTCTTGTGCGTCTGTACTCTGTCTGGGCCGCGCGGAAAGCACTGGGAAGGCTGACTGACCGTCGGCGACTCCGGTTATAAGTACTGGGAGCGCGTGCTGCTTGGTCGACAGCATGGAATCCCGCTGTTGCTTTGTTCGATTCAGAAGGTAAGCTGGCCCGGAAGGGTGCTATTGTTCCTGTATCGTCGCTTTTATCTCTTGCCATGCAGTGAAACAGTTAAGCTTTGCCTTCAGCTCTTCGCCGCCAACACCAAGGCAGCGTCTTCTGCTCGCCGCTCGTCCGCCACGCTACCACTACATGACGGAGGCGACGGAGCCCGGTTCGGGGACGCTTTCGCCCGTGCTACAACGCCTAGCTTAACGCGATATCCTATCGGCAGTATCGATGATTTACTGCTATTTCTAGTCCTTGTTAATCCAGTGTTTCAGTGGGTGAAAGACATTCCTTGTCTAATTAACTAGTTGTTAGCGATGGTGCGCTGTGGTGGTTTAATCCGTGGACTCAATTAAAACATATCCCAGCAATTTAGAGCACGCTGCGTCCAGACATATTGAAGCTGAACAGCCGCTTTTTCCCACTCCCCAGCATGGTTCGCATTCACTTTATACTCGCTGACTGCGCCCTTCAGCCTGGCGAGAAAAAATGAAACCGGAATTGGCTAATCACCCACCTCCAGCTTCTTCTTACGAAGCTTGGCGTTATGGTGACGGAAGGAAGGCAACGCAGGAGCAAAACAGCGAGCAGGCACGTCTGTGTGTGTAAGACAAGTGGCCCTTATGCTGTCGAAAGCCGCGATTATTCTTGATATCTGAAGAATGTCGAGAAGCGAACGTCTGGGCGGGGGCAAGAGCACGACGCCTGCGGGATTAGACGCCCCGAAGTTCTCCCCTTGTGCCCGCTCGGCTTCGCAGCGCCGAGGTTTCACCATCTCGAGCAACCCGAGCGCGTAATCAGGAGGTGGACGATTTTATGAAGACCTGGCGCCCGGAGGCTTTTTCTTTCATCGACTCCTGCACGGCATTGGATAAGGACTCTTCCCGAAACGACGAGGGTAAGCAGTGGGGTGTGTCGCAGGGCCCGGGTCGGGGTCGGCTTGCAGGCCCGGGACACAATGCGAAGCCGGAGAGGGACGCAAAGAAAGCCCCACTCTCGCTGATTGAGCCGGAGGAGTGCGCGGTGGCGGCGGCAGCCAGACTCTGTATCCCGCTCGCCGCGGACCGTCTCCGAACCATCCATCTCGCGTGGCCGCCGCTTGCCGGAGGAAGGACGGGGCGCCAACTATATATCACCGCTGCCTTGTTTGCGCCACCACGGTCGCCCGGGTGGTTACCGAGCCCGCCGAAGAAGTCCCACCTTCAGCGCAGCCCCGCAGAGCGCTCCTTTCCCCCCTCGGCCGAGCCACGAAGCAAACAAAGCCGAGCGGCGTTCGAACACCTGAGCGCGCCTTCGATCCTCCTCCGGTCCCCCGGCAATCGAGAGATGGACTCGCGGATAGGCACCCGCGGGACATCTCCCGACCATTCATCCGGGCGTCATTTTTCTCCGGCCTGGCCCCGCAGCAACAGCTTTCCCGCCGCCGAGCAGAATTCCTTTCCCGTGCCGGCCTGCAGAGCCTCCCAAGGAAGGAGGTCGGCCGGACCTCGCTCAAAGTGGCGCATTCCACTTGCGACTCGGGCGCATCGCGCGATGAGGCGGTGCTCACACTTGCGACGAGCGATGAGGCGAATGCGTTGAGCGGAGCTGTTACCCGACCTGCACGACTTTCTTTTGTTCTTTCACCATTTTCACTCAAAGAAAAATATTACTAGCGCGACAAGAACAGGTAAAAACCACTCTAGACAACATGTGGCTAACGTGGAACAGTGCCGAAGACAATGCGGGTTGCGGGAGGAACCAAAAATAACGAGCTCAAGCAAGCTATTTTCAACATATTACTGCTGAAAGAAATACACAGGTTTGCTCTTACGCCGCAGCAGTAGCACCCCGGCCCGCGAATTTCGCATATTTTCATAGACGCAGAAGCTCTGATGTCTCTGAACTCCACGGTGTTTACTACTCGCCGATAGAGGTACGCACAGGCTGCAAGTCAGCCTACCGTCCCTCTGGCCATCTAGCTAATACGAACATTCCTTGCTCTTACAATTCAGACACGTTTGTCCGCGCTGTTGAGTCGCACGCTATTCGTTGATTCGTAAATGCGTACGCTGGAGCCACCGGCAAAAGAACGGAAGCGCTGGGAAAGCTGTTTGCCGCCGTTTGGAATTCCCGATGTAAAGAAACGTTCCGTTCCCGGCTACGTCAGCACACTCCGAGGCTATGATTGGGTATTTATTTATTTATTTATTTATTTATTTATTTATTTATTTATTTATTTATTTATTTATTTATTTATTTATTTATTACACGTTCCTACAGTGCCCGTAGGGCATTATTGTAGGGGGGTTATTTTGAACAGTATACAGCACATAAATTTGTTTGTGTAAGACAAATAACAATGAAACGGTTATTTGAACAACAATAGATGAGGAAAATACCATTCTGGAAATGAAATTATACAGCATGCTCTATAGCCTCAGCAAAATTCGCTGCAAGAAACACTTCGTTCGGGAGATTATTCCAGTCACGAATAGTGTTAGGAAAAAATGAATGTTTGAATACATTAATGCGGCATTGGAATTCTCTAATCTTTCGTGCATTATCTCTGCGTGCGGATACATAGTGTGGCTGTTTTAAATATAAATCTTAATCTATTCCGGTTTGCTTATTGTTAATGTTGTGCAGAAATTTCAACCTTAGCAGTTTTCTTCTCTGATACAACGACTTCCATCCAAGACTTTATAATTTCTGAGCTCCTGACGTTAAAATTATAATTACTGGTTACAAACCGAGAATCTCGTTTTTGAACTCTCTCTAGCTTTTCTTGTAATATTGCAGTAGATGGGTCTCATGTTTTGCATGCATATTCAAAACCGGTCTTATATTTGTGAAATAAAGAGTTTCTCTTGTGCTACGGGGGCATCCTTAAAATTCCTCTGGAAGAAATAAAGAAGACGATATTCCTTGCTGATTATTGTGTCGATGTGGGTGGTTCAGCTAATGTTTCTGTGAGGGTCACACCAAGATATTTTACCGTGTCTACAGTCTGTATTTTACTATTCTGCAACGATAATGAAGAGTGCACTTTGTTTTTCTTGTTCGTAAATTGGACGTGATAGCATTTGGAGATGTTTAACTTCATCTGCCATTCTGTACACCAAGGGATAATTCTGTCAAGGTCCGTTTGCATCACATCTACTTCTTCGGCACGTTTCACAGGATGACATATGATGCAATCGTTCGCATATAACCGTACAGTGCATTTAAGTCCGATGGGAAGATCATTGATGAAAATAAGAAAAAGTAGTGGTGCGAGGACGGAGCCCAGTGGGACTCCAGATAAAACACTAACAGGATATGATGAAACACCATTAACAAGCACCTGCTGCTGGCGATCACTCAAGTAGTCTTTCACCCAGCTTAGGAGATATTTGAGAAGGCCTAAAAACGACATCTTGTAAAGCAGAAGATTGTGCGGAACAACATCGAAAGCTTTTTGTAAATCTAAGAAAATAGCATCTGCCTGCACACCTCTGTCGAAACCTAGAGCGCTATGGTGAAAAAGCACAGTAAGTTGCGTTACATAAGATAAACCTGACCGAAACCCATGTTGCCACGGCGGGAAAAATTTATTATCTTGAAGGTGCTTGATTAGACATGCGTATATAATATGTTCTAAGGTTTTACAGCAAACGCAGGTTAGTGAAACTGGTCTGTAGTTGCAAGGTTCATCTTTGTCACCGGTTTTATGTAGGGATGTGACGTTCGCTATTTTCCAGTCTCTGGGCAACGTCGCGCAGTTTAAAGATGGTGTGAACAGTACGACCAGAAAAGGAGCAATATGGGCTGCACAGCGTTTAAGAACTTGATTTGATATGCCGTCAGGGCCATGCGCAGAGTGTGCATTCAGATTAGCGAACAATGATTTTACCCCTGCCTCAGTTATCTGAATATCATTCATATTTGTAAGTTGCGGAAAGGGAGTAGAAATCGTGAGTGGGTTTTCTTCCGAAAAGGTCGAATGAAAGTATGAAATAAAGCATTCAGCTCTGCCTTTATCGTCTTTTATTATTACACTGCTGTGGGAAAGAGGTGGAGTGCTAACAGAGTCTTTTTTATTGCTTTTTATGTAGTGCCATACTTCTTTTGGGTTTGTTTTGATTCTATCAGCGAGAGACGTTAAGTACTTGTGTTTTGCCTGTCTCATTTCTTGCTTAAGTTGGGCTCCTAGAACCTTTACTTTTGCCAGCAACGATGGCTGGTTTGTTCTGCGGAAGTTTTTATACAACCGAGCTTTCCTTTTTTTATCGATGTACGTAGTTCTCGTGTAAACCATTGTTTTCCACTCCGTTCCTTTGATGAAATCATTTTTGAGGGGATAAATCGGTTTACTAACGTTAAAACCTTCTTTTTGAACAATGTCCATAACTAGTTGTTCTATGTTTATATCGTTGCTGCGGTCCAAGAAATATGGCAAAAACGAGCTTAACTCGTTGTTAATGGAGTCATAGTTACCTTTATCGTACGATAACACCTTTCTTTATCCTGCTTTGCTTAATACTATGCTCTGACATACTACCGCACCTACCACCACATCGTGGTCGCTAATCCCTGGTGTTGCTATAACCGACGTCAGTAAGTCCTTGTGGTTTCTGAATAATAAAACTAGTATACTACCGCCTGAGGGGCTGGACCGCGTAGGAAAATCCGCAAATTGAAAAAGGTCGAATTTTCTAACTATATCACAAAAAACACCATTAATCCCGGAACGGTAATTTTCAACCGGTCGGTGGTCTCGCCAAGTGATTTCGGGTAGGTTAAAATCACCGCCCAGCAGAATCGTCTCTGCTGATACAGCAGTCAGTTGTCGGGACAACCCCACCAAGGGCTCAATACTATTTGATCCTGGCGGTCGATATAAAGCACCCACAACCAGGCTGTTGCCATTGGAAAATAATATTCTGCACCAAATAGATTCCGATGCTTTGCCAGCACAATGAAGGGGCATGCTCTGGAGGGTATCACGAACTAAAATAAATATGCCGCCACCACGCGTGTTGGGGTCTTTCCGATAAGAGACATAACAACTTTGAAAAACTTCAGTGTCTGAAACCTCGGCATCCAACCAAGACTCGGTTCCAAGTATTATGTCTGGTTGAACAATGCTGACCAAAGTATCGAACTCGACGATTTTATTTTTTAGGATTCTGCAGTTCACATTTATGACGGTCAATTAATGAAGAGAGTGGTTACTGGATTTTGTTTCGCTACTGGTTAACTGCTATCGGGTGACTTCGCTAACGACATCAGTGGTAGCATCATATACATAGGTTTTTTCGTCAATCGTCAATTTGTTGTACCTAAGCGTGTATTTTCTGTTGGTTTCTTTCGTATATGCTAAAAGTTTTGCTCTTTCTTGGCGAACATTCTTCGAGTAGACTTCACTAATTGAGATTTCTGTGCCCTTAAGTTTCAGCACAGCACAAAGGACCCTTTGTTTGTCTTTAAAAAGGCCGAGTTTGACTATTAATGGGCGTGGTTTCTCGGCCGTGTGTTTAGCTATTCTATGTGCTCTTTCTATTGATGAAGGATTTACAGTGACGCTGAGTTTTTCAGCGCATAACTGAATACCTTTTGCTTCGGATTCATCCCAAGTTTCTTTTCCGCTATCAGGTATCCCAAAGAATAAGAGGTTATCTCTACGTGAGCGATTGTCTATGTCATCCTGTTTTTCCATAACATTTCGCACGGCGTCTACAAATTGGTTGTTTTGGGCACGAAGCTCCGAGCTTACATCATTGATTGCTGTTGGTCCTTCCTTCAGTTCCTCAAGTTTTGTCTTGATGCTACTAATTGTTTGGTTTATCTGATCATGTCCTGTTTTTAACGCCTCTATTTCGGCTAGAATTTCTCGTTGTCCCTCCAGTATTTTTAATTAAGCAGCGGAATGTGTTCATTAGTTCCTGTTCCTTTTCCCTGGACAGAGGTCCCGGGTTTTCTTCTACATCACCCGCTAACCGTATCATTTCTCCAAAAACAGCCAGAGCTATATATGCCCATAAAGTGGTTATTTTGAAACAAATAACACCCCAAATACACACTATGGGCCCCGGCACCGATCTACAGGATCTTCCTGTTCGTTTATAACGGTAAAACGAACCAACCTGAAGAAACAGAGTCCGTAAGCGCGTTGCCTGCATGTCGTTACCGGAGCCCAATGGTCCCGCGCCGCTCACACACTTATGTAGACTGTGATCACATGACGAGTGCCGCTCGTGCCGCCAGGCGATCCCTGTAATCACTTGACTCGCATGTGCTGGATCCGAGCCGGGCCATGAACACGTGTCGTTGATTACGGCTGGAAACACTGCGTCTTCGGAGTGAGTCGTCACCCCGATCGTGGAGAATGGTGCCCTGCGTTGCGTCTCCAGCGAGAAGCTGTTGCCGCAGTTGCAACGAGTGCAGGCCTCGTAGTCCGAGTGCGCTGCCAGGAAAAAACCAGGCATGCTCCGTGTTCATAGCACAGGTCGGCAAAACAGACAGAACTCACTCAAACTCAATCACAATTTTTTTTCATTCACGCTGTACTCAATCGAACTCAGACTCATGAGTACTGTGTACTCATGAGTACTCATACTCATGAGTACTCAAACTCATGAGTACTCATACTCATGATTACTGTACTCATGAGTACTCATACTCATGAGTAGTGTACTCATGAGCAGTGGACTTACCTCTGTACTCACTCGTCATCGTACTCACTGTTTCTTTCTGGGTGTGTGATCACTCATCATCGTACTCACTCGTGAGTTTGAGTTCAAATGAGTACAGATGAGTGTACTCACGAGTGAGTACGCCGACCTATGGTTCATAGTAGTTGCCTCCTGGTAACCACGGGGAAAATTTGTTGGCCCACGCTGCCCCAACAGCCTGTGAGAGCTGAAGAAACAGAGTCCGTAAGCGCGTTGCCTGCATGTCGGTACCGGAGCCCCGGTTTTGCGATACCCTCGCGCAACGAGGAATTTCAGTCCAAGACCGATCGGCTCCGCCATCGCAAAGCGACAAAAAGCGACGGCTCGTTCGACGACGCGCGACGTCCTAAGTCGCAGGTAAGAATGTTCCGTTAAGCTCTGCGCTCTTCGCGGCCGCCTCGCTTACGTCCTCTCTTCTGGCCCGTCCCTGTTTCCTGCGGCGGCCGTAGCCGAGTTTTACGCGGCTGCGGCCGCCGCCCGGTGGCGCAGTTCCTCCGTCCGCTACGTTCCTGCTCGCCTGTTCCCTGTCATTTATCGCATACGGTCGCACCCGAAAGACCGGTGACACGCATTACGAACTGGACGGAACGCTCACTGCAGCGCCCTCCCACGAGAAGGTGACGCGCTGCCAACGCACACGGGAACCGCACGCCCCGCACTGCCTTCTTCCAGCGTTCCATAGATGTCGGTTGTTCAACGGTGGGGTGCGGGCCATCGCGGACGTAGGCAGCGGGAGAGGGAGGAGGGTGTGAGGAGGATCCCGAGACATACCCTGCCAGCATCACCGCGCACGCGCCGCCCAACGCTCGTACGGCCCCTGTATTCCTAGGGGTGCTTTCTAGCAGTAGACATGTGCTTGCGGTGGAGCACCCTTTACAAGTGGTGAGACCTGTGCATAGGCCGCTGCGAGCTATTCGAATACTGGATGACAGTCCTTCTTGGGCTACTCAAACCTGAAAAACTCAGCCTGTCTACGTGTCTGTCCGCCCTTCAATTCAGACAACCGGCCAAAAGTTAAAATAATTCTTGAAAGAGAAGCTTATGTTGGTAAACAATTCTCAAATCGTTAAATAGAAGTAACGTCGTCATACTTTTGAACAATGTTGAGCAAAATTAAAACATTACGTGTGTTTCAGGCAAACATGAGTACATAACTGGTGCTAGCAGCGTTCTCCTAATTGAAAATAGATGTGGCCTGGTATTTGCGGTAACAAATAAAGAAAATACACACCTTGAAATGACATTTTGACGCCAAAATGCAAATATGCCATTGGGTGCATTCCTCGTCCTGGAGCAGCTACTAAAGGTCGGAGTAGGTACCACTGGAACAGCGGAACACGGTAGGATTGCGTGGACTCGAGCAGCCCTCCACCGTGTTTGTCGTGGGAGGAGCAAGGCGGGAAGGAATTGCGTCAGAGTTGGGCGGAGAAAAGGATAGATGCGTGTACGTGGCAGGGGCGCCGCCGTTTCTTGGCGACATGTGCAGCTAAGTGACCGCATACGCGACTAATGTTTTCCTCGAGTATTTCCAACGCATTTCTCAGCAACAGGAGGGACTGTCTAGCCATCTCTGAAGACCTAAAAATCGGCGTGACTGTGGCGTGCACCGAAGTTTTACCGGACGTGAATACGCGTCCTTCAGCAACTAGACTGCACTTGTGGTAGTTACGAATGAGAACGGAGTGGTTTATTAAGCGTTTGATTTCATTTTTGTGCGACAAACTCCTGATGTGCGAAAAGGGAGAGAAGAACGTCGGTGGAGAACAAACAGGCGTGGTTTCTCGCTGTGTTGTGACAAAGCGTGGCTGCTTGGCCGACGCCGTGATGGGCGGTGTGCACGCGGCTTCGCTGCCCTTCTCTACCTCGTCCTAACCCCAGAAATACCTTGTCGCGCTACGATTACGTCGACGAATCCTGGGGCCTCGCATACGTGTGTGTGTGTGTGTATGTATGTATGTATGTATGTATGTATGTATGTATGTATGTATGTATGTATGTATGTATGTATGTATGTATGTATGTATGTATGTATGTACGTACGTACGTACGTACGTACGTATGCATGCATGCATGTATGCATGTACGTACGTACGTATGTACGTACGTATGTATGCATGCCTGTACATACGTACGTACATACGTACGCACGTATGTATGCATGCATGTAGGTATGTACGTATGTATGTATCGAACCAAAAAAATGTCGGTTACGTTATGGTTCGCGTAAAAATGAGTTTGTTTGGTTTCGGTTCAGTTACAGTTCGACTAAACCACGTAAGAAACCCCCTCGGAAACCGATTCAATGAGGTAAATTATTATGGAAGTGTAGTAGCAGTAGTAAAACTTTTATTTCGGAAAGGGGGGGCTAAAGCCACTTAATGGGGAAAATGGGTTATGAAGGAGGGGATTACACTGGTTGCTTCAACTCCAAGCATTTTTTCTCCTATTCACTGACAGTTCGGAGTCTTCGCCGGGGTTGTCCTTCGTCACACTACTCGCGACAGACCATTCTTGGCTGCTAATCTGGCTATTTCGCGTAATAAAGACTTGTCTAATGCGGCATGCGCTTCTTGGTTTATGGCGTTTTGGTCAATGTGTCGAACGGTGTCTGAACGATGTGCATTGAAGAACGGGCATGCACGTATTAAGTCGTGAAGGTCTGCTTTGGTGTTCGTGTTACAGAGGGGACAATGCGAGAGTGTCGGTCTTGTGGGGCCCTTTGTCCATTTCTGAATGATATTTCAGCATTGGCTTCCATTTTCTTCTCAGCTCTGTTATCCGTATCTTGGGGCTGTTGCAGCTGCCTAGCGTAAGGGAGAAAAAAAAACATTCAGTAGTTTAAAACGACCACAAAAACGAAATACAAACAAAAATTCAAGATAATGCATTGTTACAACAAAGGTAGTGCAGTTTCAAGGACAACTGTAACCGATTGGGCCAGGTATAAAGGAAAACAGAAAAACAAGTACTGACGATTCACCAACAAATTTCCTGCTCAGCCCTTATTCCATCCCGGGAACTAGTTTGCAGTGCTTTCACGAGATGGGAGAAATGTGTCTGGGCGATATTTTGAATTTGTACGAAAATCATATATAGCTCGATTTTCATTGGAATATAATATTTGAGGCTCGTTTGCAGGAACAAAACTTCTTCTTTCTACAAAGATCCCAAAACTGGCTTGGGTCACAAGCGCATCGGACGAATCGCCCGAAATGGGAAACTTTTACCCCTGCAAAACACAAATCTCTTAAGCTATTGCCGCAGATATTTTATGTCAAGACCTTGAATATCTTCTAAAAGAGTTAACATATTTATTCCTGGTTTGTGCAAGAAATTCTTTGCAATAATAAAATACAAACACGACACATTTCGAAAATTTTGCGAAATGTCGGGTTTGATTTGTCTTCTCAACAAGCTAGTGTTGCGACCGTGAAGGCCGACCGCAGCCGGGAAGAGGTCCAGAGCTGATAGGCCAACGTAAACTGTTTACTTCATAGCGAGAGGTGAGCCGAAGCCAAAGAACATTGCCCCGACGGGCGAGGTTACAACACAGGACTCGAGCAGAGCGACAACATCGATTCGCTGCTCTAACAGGAATTGGTTTACAACGCTTGCGGGGGTCTATTTATACCCAAAAGCGGTAACGGTCAAAATTCCAACAAGCTGGAACACGCCACGAACGTCACAGACACACACAACACTCTTTCCAGAGTTCGTGAGCCGTTCATAGCCTCGGGCACGTTGAGTCCGAGAGAGGGGAGAGAGGAGGACTCCGTTGCGATCGACGGGGCCTCTGTGTCCTTGAAGAGCGTGGAGACGAGCCTCGCAGGCAGCCGCCGAAGTTTTGAAATGCGGGAGAGCAAAGCGTCTGACGCGGGTTGTCGCAACTTTTTTCCGACATGGTGGCGCGTGGTTTCAAAGGCGCACGAGTGGCTTCGCTGCACAGCCGAGGAGTGATGCGGGACAGTACGGCGGCGCTGGCCGATTCGTAACAGCTTCTCCGCCGGGGGTCCGAGATCCCGATGGATAAGGGTCTTCAACCGTTGTCCGGAGGGATGCCGTCGAAGTGAAGTGCTCGGCAGACGCTCGACTCCAGGCCTGGGCTGTACGACACTGTGCTGGAGCTTCACCGGGCCGGTCACGGGACGAGTAGTGGCCCACCAAGAACATCTCTGGCTTGGTCAGGCAAGCAACAGAACAACACAGGAAGACACAACCGCATCGCCGGCAAGTGCGAAGACAAATCCACACTGAAGCTCTACCAGGCTTTTAGTTGCGAAAAAGTACGCGAATAACTAACTACTCTAGTTATATTTTTGCCCAGCAGTACTTTAGACAAGTGAACAAACTTGAAAGGTGACATTTCACGTGATTGGAAATGTCCCACACACAAAAAGAATGTAATCGTAAAGGGCGAAACCTGCTCCAGGAAAAACGATGCAATAGAGAAAGTGAGGCGTCTACAGGCCACTTCTCGCGCAGAGAGCTGCGATTTGAGCTCTCGTCATCGCCCCGAGCTTTTCCCTTTTTGTACCGCACTTTAGGTGCACCCGTTCTCTGAAAGCGACTGCTGCGACCGCGTGAAAGGACACCGGTCGTCTTGTTCGACAAAGGTCGAGCGCGCGGAGGAGCGAACGAGATTTTCCACCGTTCATACGTTAGGCGCCCACTCCTTGGAGGCGGCGTTCCCTTGGCGCGATGCGAGCTCACGGCTTTGCCCCTTGGCGTGCCCGCACTGAAACACGCGCCACAAGTACGCGCGGAAGTTTTTTCTCTCTCCTCGTTGCTCGCCTTTTCACGAACGCGTTCGGCAAGCAAACGTCGGAACGCGTTCACGTTCTCTTCTCTAGGCTGGTCGGTTTCCGACTTCGGCTCAGCCACAGGCGACACCGGAGCCTCAACTAGCTCAGCGGATGTTGGCTTATCGTCGGGGGCATCAGTTGGGAGTGACAAGGGTACGACATGCTCATTAGACACCTGGTAGCTTCGTACAGTCACTACCTCGTCGCCCCTCGCGCTTTCGGCGACAGCCTCAGCAAGCGAACACCGAAGGGTGTTTTCGTTCTGTTTTGCGGCTGCCAAGGCTACACTAGATCCAAGCTGCCCTGTCTCAAAAGACGGCTCAGCCGCCCCAGACACCTGAATCTCTACGAGCTCGGCTGGCCGTTGCTCGAGGTCAGCTACCTGAGCTGGTGGCAGGACGGAATCGGCTTGCTCAGTAGCGAGATCGTCATGACTCCCAACTAAGCTGTGCAAACCGCTCGCTGCTTCGACTGCAGGCGTTGCCACCACATCGCTCGTTTCTGTGCTACCGTCCGAAGGAACAACCTCCGTTTCGGCGGACTCGTGTTGCCTTTCGGTAGCCTCATGTTTTCCGCACTCCCGCGAAACCTCACTATCTCGCGAATTGTTCATGTTCAGACCGGTAGCCGTTCTCAAGGCCTCCCGCGAATTTGAACCGTCCGAACACTCCGCCGAGATTTCCAAAACAAACGCCGCCACATTATCGCACTCAGTGGACACGCACTGCCCTCTGCCGACAGTCTGAGCTAATGCGCCGTCGTTATCTCTCTCCGCAACCTTGACGCGCTGCGGGGCAGCAACGGTCGCTTCCGACTCGCGCTCCCGAGCGTCTGCTACTGGCAGCGCTGGCACGGTGCTTTCCTCGACAACGAGGTCTTCTTCGAGCAACAATTCTAACTCAAGCTTCACTTCTTCCTGCTCGAGTTGAATTTTGTGCTCTAGGTTCTTGTTCTCCCGTTGGAGTCTCTCTCTTTCGAGCTTCTTTCTTTCCTGTTCAAGGCGCTCGAGTTCGAGGTCGTACCATCGCATCTTTTCCTCGTGTTTGAGTTCCAGATCGCGTATTCTTTCCTTGCGTTCCTCTTCTTGTTTTTTCTCCTCGCGTTCCTGTTCTCGCTTTTTCTCCTCACGCTCTGCCTCTGCAGCCTGACGTTTAGCGGTCTCCCTGTCATTGATCAGCTCAATGCATTCCGACAGCTCCTCATCGTCAGCCCCGACAGCGAGTATAGCCTGTATCAGCTCTGGCTTTCTCAGCGCGTCCGTAACATCCAAGCGCAACTCTTTTGCAAGCTCCAACAACTGCGGTTTTTTCAACGCTTTCAAATTCATGGCCGGTCTAGAGTACTGCTTTCCCAGTGCTCCAAGAATGTTTTGCGCGAATAACCCACGCGACAAAAACACACGCCCTACCAGCTATCCTCAGAAGCCTGGTAAAACTCAGTGAAGAAAAGTCCGGCACTCACCCTTGACCGCCGTGAATTCTGCGAAGTCTGAAGCCGCCTTCACGTCCGTGGTGTTGGGTCTCGCACCGCTGGTTCCAGGTGTTACGAAGTTGCCATCCGACCCCTGCCAACCAGTTGTTGCGACCGGGCGGGGGCACCCGATCCGAGCTCCGTGGCCTCCGACATACGAGTGGTAGCGTGTATGATGCGAGCGGCCAGCCGCTGTTGCAGCCGTGAAGAAGTCCAGAAGCCGTAGGCTAACGTAACTGTTTACTTCATAGCGAGAGGTGAGCCGAAGCCAAAGAACAATGCCCCGACGGGCGAGGTTACAATACAGGACTCGAGCAGAGCGACAACATCGATTCGCTGCTCTAACAGGAATTGGTTTACAACGCTTGCGGGGGTCTATTTATACCCAAAAGCGGTAACGGTCAAAATGCCAACAAGCTGGAACACGCCACGAACGTCACAAACACACACAACACTCTTTTCAGAGTTCGTAAGCCGTTCATAGCCTCGGGCACGTTGAGTCCGAGAGAGGGGAGAGAGGAGGACTCCGTTGCGATCGACGGGGTCTCTGTGTCCTTGAAGAGCGTGGAGACGAGCCTCGCAGGCAGCCGCCGAAGTTTTGAAATGCGCGAGAGCAAAGCGCCTGACGCGGCTTGTCGCAACTTGTTGCCGACATGGTGGCGCGTGTTTTCAAAGGCGCACGAGTGGCTTCGCTGCACAGCCGAGGAGTGATGCGGGACAGTACGGCGGCGCTGGCCGATTCGAAACACTAGGGAGTTCGTTGGTTTAGTATTATTGAGATGCCATTTTTTCTGCCAATATTAGTTTATGTAGAAAGAGTTTCGATTACTTCCTTCGCTAGTACTGACTCCCGCTCATCACTTTGTGAACGACGAGTGGGGTAGCTATCAAAGAATTCTTCAGTTCTCTACCGAATTAGAGTGCCATGGTATTTTTCGGTAACATATTGCTGAAGCTGTGCTTTAACAATGCCAATTTCCTCTACACCCGGTCCCGGACTGACCGCTGCGAGTTCATGAAGCCCAACCAATGTATGAGTTAGGTCCCGTACATAAAAACGTCTTAATCCAAGGTTCGACGAAAACTCGCCAGGCGAGGGTGATTCATTGATGAAATGCAAGCAGGCACTCGCCTTGTCAAAAACAAATAAACATTATTTGTTTCAGGGCCCCTACGGGTCCAAGGGACCCGTGAACAAGTTCATTTTTAACAAGGTACCTGTAGGGGCCCCGAAACGTCTTTATTTGTTTATTTGTTTTTGACAAGGCGAGTGCTTGCTTGTATTTCATCAAAAACGTCTTAACGAAAGGCGAGCGGACTCTTCTCTTGCGCAATTTGCCTTCCAGTTTCACTAGAGCCCATTTCTGATATAAAGAAAGACTGTTTTTTTCAAGAATACTAGTCAAGCAATCTGATATACGTTTACAAAATATTCCATCAGCCAATAAAGAGGTATTAAGATTCCACAGACCCCACTGAGGCAGAACATTACGCGGTCTTGATCTTCCTAAGCAAACAGATACCATGCAGTGGTCTGTGAAGAAGATCGGGCGTACAATATAGTGAGAAATGCTAGGCATCTCTTCTGCTCAAATGTATATGCGGCCAAGACGGGCATTCGAATTGCTCTGAAAGTGAGTAAATTGCATGGTACTCCATTTTTCCTGACCAACATCGACAAGACCATTATTATGCAATACATCAGACAGGGTGGCTGCACTTTGGTCATAGTGTGAACGTGGTCTAGATCCGTCCTGCTCACAGCAGACGAAATTAAAATCCCGGACTTTGTGTTGTGTGCGCAGAAAATTTTCTAGTGGCATAAAAAAGGAGCTACGCTCCCGACAATTCATTGATGCATAAAGGCATATGATACGCCATTCAACTACTACCATAACAAGGTCACCGCAAATAACACGGCCAGCATCATCCATACTACAGGAGAAAGTGGAAAACTCAGCTTTCTTGCTTATAAGCAGAAACCATCCACCAGACAAGCCTGCAGAGGGACTGACACATACGCTGTAATATTTTAAAAAGGGCTCCAATGCAGCCGCCGTGTCCTCATCACTGCAGAGCTTTGTCTCGTCGATGGCCGCTATGTCCACGCCCATCCGTTTAAAGAAGCGCAAAAGCTGGTATTGCCTTCTCCTGTTTCTCGGGCCTCTCACGTTAAGTGTGGTAGCGTGCAATGCTGTGACACTTGCCATTCTGTTGGAGCATCACGTGGTCGAAACTCAGATGACAACGCAGGAATCCGTCACGACAAAGCTTCGCGTTCAGCCATCGCTGTCGTTAGACGGAGGGGTGCATGATTTTTAAGCTGTCGCTTGGATACCGCCTATGCCCGGTTTGAGGTGTGTGCGTGCACGTTTTGATGATGCTGGCGATCGGTCGCTCTCAACTGCAAAATCTCCCAGCAAGGAATACGTGCTGTCGTCTTCCCTGGTTAGCCGACAGCTGGCAGACGACTGCGGCGGGTGACGCGCGCGTGTGCCATCTCTGCCGAGACCCGTCCTCTCCAGATGAGCGCCACGTGGGCGCATCATTGTGCGCAGCGTTGTACGGCACACCATTGCAAAACCCGGAAGCAAATGCTCGGTCTCATCATTTCTGTCGGCGATGTTTTCCTGTGTTTGAAGCAGCTGATCGGAACAAGAGTGGGCACCCCGAAGGTTTGACGAGCGCCTTACACGAAATGTGGCCTTCCATTGCTTTGTTGAGAAGCAGAATAAAATCGGCCCTAACGTGCAAAACGTTAACCCTTATGGAGACTGCTTCCTATTCTTGAAACACGTGCCTTCTCTTCCTGCAATGTCCTCCGCGCGGGATCTTTGAAGGAATCGTCCGGTGGCCCTCGAAGCTCGGCGGCGCCGCGAGTTGGACGCCTCGCAGCCAGACCCGGACGGCCCGCGCTAAGTGGCCCATTCGATGCCAGAGAGATCGCGCAGGCGTCTCCTGCGAGATCGACTTGGGGAGCCGCCAGATGCTCCCGAAATAGCAGCCGCCCCGTCCTCGCAGCATCATCTCGACGAGAGCCTCCTCAAATCGTACAGCCAGGCTGCGTTCCACTTGTTTCCACCTCCCACGGGGATGACAGGGGGAGCGGGAGGGACCGATTAAGCAGCTGCTGCCGTCTCGCGGCTGTCTTCTACATGTCGCGGCTTTGCTTTCCGCCGCCTGGGCGGCCACTCGACCCAGACACCTGAAGAATCCTAAATGTGCGACAGCAGAAGCAGCGGCGCTAAGCGGGCGTGCTGCGGTCGACTGCGTCAGTCGGACACGCGTCTGGACTTGATGTTCGACAAGCACGAAAACGGCGTTTCTGGGGTGGGGACATAACTTGCGACACCTTCATGCAATCGCTGTGCACGAACGAAACGCAGCCGCACTTAGCTGCGAGATTATTGCCATTTTATAGACAAGGCTCCAGCTCCAGACAAGGATTCGCCGTGCTAAGCTCGTGTTTTTCGAGGCGCCGAAATCTCACCTCGATACTGGCTCTTCTTACAAGGGCCCCACGAGCTGGTTTTTAAAGCAAAGCTCCTCTCCCGCTCCTCCTGCTGCTGCTGCTGGTATTTTGGCTGGGCACGCCGCTGGGTTTTATCTCCCACCAGATATCGCGTCCGCGGCTGGGTCGCGAAACTGGGCGGCGCCTTAGGAAGTTACAGCGGATTACAAACCCAATGATGATGATTAATGGCCTCCCCTTTGAATCGGGGTCACGGCATGCGCGATCTTGCCTTTGTTATTCGCTTCATTACATTGACCTATCCTACACTTCCTAATTTCTGCACTGCCGCTATCTCTGGCTGTGATGACCCTTTGTTGACTTCATTCCTGCTTTTCTTCTACCAGTACGCTAGTCGCTGCTTAGTAATATCCCCTGCTGACCCGTTAATGCTGCCGTCAACTCCAAAACCCGGTGCCTCCGGAAGTGGGACTTTCCCCCCCAAATCTCGCTGGCTGAATCTGGCCACTTCGCAGCGTGCCCTCGCAGGGCCGGTCAGGTAAGCGAGCGCCGGCACTTCGGCCGGAAGACGCCGTTCCTGCGGGTATCATGTCCTCTGCACTTAGTGCGCATGGCGTCTTCGCGAGGCAGATTGAGACGTTTTTGTCACGTCTGCTATTTCGCGCCCTAGCCTTTACCGAGCGATGGAGGAGCTTACTGTCCAGCCCCGCCCTGGAGGGTCAGCTGCGGCTGGTAACCAGGGACAGGCGGTGAGAGCAGCACATGGGTTTTCGTGAAGAGGGAACCACCTTCGTCCGTGGTCTATTCCGCACTCAAGGCCTCTGGAATAAAGTTTATTCTCTCCATCTCGTCGCACATACCACGGCTTACCGTTCTGAAAAATCAGCAGATACGCCAAGGGCGATAGCGCTCTAAAGAAAAGGTCACGTGCGAGTTCATGTCAACCGAGATATGCCACGGCGAAAGCTTCGCGTTATGTCGATTCCCACCTAGTCGTGGGACCCGCCAATTTTAACACGAAAGCGTTTTATTCCCGGATACACAAAGATTTCAACGATGTCATATCCGTCACGGAATGACGCCAGCACAACGGAGCAAGTGGTCTGTAAGGGTCTTCTTGCGGGGAAGCAAGCTATAGTACTAAAGAGTACCTTATACTTAGGGTTTTTCGTTTTCGGGTTTCATATTGTAACCCGAAACTGTTTTATGCCGGTATACACCAAGATTTCGCTGACGTCATATCCGTCACGGAAATGAAGCCAGTACACCTTTGCGGAAGCCACCCGCCAGCAGGACGCCGCTCGCTGAGCACACCCACAAGACAGCCGGCGACTCGCAAATCATGCTCAGCTTCAGATTTTGCTGCACATTTCACTTCCTTGTTTTACCGATTCCTATGACAGAGAAATCAACCAAGTTTTTTTTCGGCATCTATTCTGCACGTATCCTAAATCATGTGTCGCGAAAACAAAAGGGGAAGTATTGCCTCGAACGCCCATTCACTATTGGCACGGTCTTGAAATCTGTTTATGCATCGATTTCCCCGTTAGTTCTTCTGCAATGCACGTTTCACTCGGCAAACTGTAAAGGGGCCGAGTGCACGTCGCCAGAAGTTTACTTTTCGGTAGCTCCGTGCCCGAGTCTGCGGAGCAAACTGCCAAAGTAACTCTAGATATGTCCTCTACGTTTGCATGGAGATCTTATTACAAGCCTATTGTCATGTCGGTTTTTATTTTTTTCGTGACTCACTGGTCAGCGTATCTCGTCTTCCCACGCTACGTTTGCTCGGTGTGCCGTGCATTGACGTTTCGTGCTCCTCGCCCCGTGGTGTGAGTGAACAGTAGCCGTGCACTGCGGATTCGTGCCTGACCGCGAAGTGAATCGTTACAGCGTGTCTCGTCCGACCAGCAAAGGAACGCCATTGTCGTTTTAGAACAAGGGACACGATATTGGGGATTTGACAGCCACAGGTGGCGTCGCCTGGCAAGCTTCACAAGTGCCATAGGCTGTAACACTGGTTGTGTTGACAAATCGCACTGGTGCCGGAGCTAGTCACATTTTTAGAGAATAATGCTCATCTTTGCTGCTAGGTAATGAAAAGGAAGAAGTAATCCAAATACCTCGCTCGTACGGGCAGTTTGGCGACGCTGCTGCCCTGAGCGAGCGTGGCCGCCACCGCGCTCCTCAACTCCGCACGCGAACGCGCTCACGGCTGTCAACGCGCCCTAAAGAGCGCCCACGCCGAAGCGGTGGCAGCCTGTTGTCGAGGTAGGGCGACGGTGTTTTCTTCCTTTTTTGTCGCCCTTTTCCCGTGCCTGGCCCCGGCGCGCGCGTGGGCTCTAATGATTCCAACTGGGCCGCAAGCTCTTTGCGGAGGAGCGCGAGGGAGCAGCTCCGCATCCTCTTTCAGTCCGCCGGTGAGCCACGCCGACATCCGACGAGAGCGGCCGCATCGATCGCCGCCGCCCTCTCCCTTCGGGGGCCGTCTCGCGAGAGCTCCCCTCGGCTGCGGGAAGGAGCCGTGAGTCATCAGCGGCAGGAAGCGCCACGACCTCCCGTGCCGGCGTCCCCCTACGGCCACCTCCGCTCTCGTGCCGTGCCACGCGAACCGCCTTGCGAGCGCGACCCTGAGGCATGTCGTCGCGCGAGCGCTTTGTCAGCCCACGATTCCGAAGCCCCTTCCCGCGGCGAGGAATGCTGCCCCTCCACCCGCCACTCCTTTCCCCCTCGCCTTGTGCAGCCCGTACAACTCCAGCCCTTCTCTTACACAAAGGTGCGTCCCAACAGCGTAGCAACGACTTCAGATTTCCCGGGGGGAGAAAATAACGGCGCTTCATACACGGGGCTGCATGCGGGCCTTTTCGCTAAGCGGGGTCTCGCTCCCTCGGTGGCTGTTCTGGGGCAGTGAGTCACGGAACGTCCTCCGAACCGGCCATTCGCCAAGGAGGACAGGGAACCAGATTCATCGAATCCCGGCATCCCGCGACGACATTCCCGATGACGACAAACAAACACTTCTCCCGCCGCGAAGCTGTATAGCCACGCTGTGGCTCCCGCAACCAATGACACTGCCGGCCATAAATAAATAAATAATATATCGCTCGAGATTTTTACAAAATAAAGGGGCCAGTTCTTAGCTCACTGCAATTTTCTAAATCCAGTACCCGTGCTCAAAAGCCGGTACAGAGTAGTTCTGCATTCCACCGCTAGTAGTCCGGGGGTGACGAAAATGGGACAAGATCCAACACGTGCTCGGCGGGCGCTGCTTCGCAGGGAGAAGGATTTACGGCTCGCAAAACGGAGCTTCTCGATGAGGGCCATAACTTGGGATGAGAGGAAAAAGAAGGCCAGGGGACTAAGCTGGGCTTTCGGCAACAAATCTTGGCGTGCCCTGGGCCGCAGCAAACACTTCCCAGTGAGGAAGTGCACAAGCGACCAAAAAAGATCCGAGTGTGGCCTGGATTCCCTCGACGATACTGGAGAGTCGGCGCTTTTTGGGGACTCATAAAGACAACGAACGCTCACAGCACTTGTCTTCGTCCCCGGGGACATCCGCGCGTGAGTTCGAAAGCGCGCAACGGGTAGATGTCGTTCGCAACGTCGTTCAGGGTGTCGTGTATACCATTCCGGTTCTCTAATAGCCGATAGTGGCCAAAGCGGTCAGCTGTTTTTATCTTTCCTTGCCGACCCCTCTTTCGTGCACGGCGACCTCGCGAAGGAACTTCTGCTCATATTTACGTAGCTTTTCTATGAGTGCGGGAATCCGAAATATACTACCCAGAAAACGACGACTTACAAAATCTCCATAGCCCACGCAGTAGTGCTTAGTACTCGCCATTTGTCCGCATCAGGTTTGGTCGTGGAGTAGTCGGACGAGTTACTTTATCTTTGCTTGCAGACATCTCGAGTCCTTCCTGAGTCACGCCGAAAGGCGGCAGCTGGTGCTCTCCGCCAGCTGGGTTTGCAGATGCAGGACCGGGTTTGCAGATGCCCATGCTAGCCGATTCCGAGAACCAGTTCGTTTTACTTGTTTGCCTCTTTTTTAGTTCTTTCCGTCGCCGCTGCACTGCCTTGCCCAGCATTTTATCCACATTCATAAAGCGCCGTGGCCTGCCGTCGATGTTAGCTGGCCGCCCCTTTCGCTTCGTCGCAGACCCGGCTGTTGCAGCTCACGTGGATTTCTGAACTTTCCGCTCACATTTCTTCACGCAGCCTTTCACATCTCTTCCAGAGTAGACCGTGTTAGCACGCGCTAGAACCGGCGGCGACCGGCTTCGTGAGCTCGGCGTCGGTGCTCCCCACTTCAGACACGAAGGCACGTGACCTGGCGAGGAGAACAGCACGCGAGAGATCACGTCATGGACGCTGGGCAGAGTGTCCTCGAAGGTCTAGCTGGCCCACATGTCGGGCGCCCCTCACGACGCGCACGCTCACGTGCGCTCGGTATATTTCCTTGTATTTTTTGCGAGCTCCTGACGTGGCGCAAGCCCACGCGTAATCCTGGACTACGCCAGCCGCTCCACAACACTCCACGGCGGAAAACCTTGTACAGCTTTGCTGTTAAAACGAAAACGTTCCTCGCGTAGGTTGCCGAAACCCCGCACCCAGCGGGCCTCCGCAGAGTGCGCGTTAGATATAGTCCGAAAAAAGTGGCCCCGCCAGCCCTCAAGCGTTCCATAGAGTTCCACATGTTTCACAGGGATGCGCACAGCGCAAAAAATAAAACACATCGAAATTTTCAGCGCGATGGATTCTTTGGCTGGCCAATCCCACACTGCGGGTGCATCCTACTCCGGAGGCGCGCGCCACTTTTCTAGAATACCCGCAGAAACTCTCGGGTGTGCACACCATCGGCCTAGCTTTTGGGTGTGGGGTGCACGGCGCGAATCAGTACGTGCTGCTTGGCGCCCGCTTCGGCCATGTCGGAATGCAGCAATCATAACGTAAGGGAGCCACGTTCGATTCCGGCCGCGGGAAGCGTTTTTCTCCTTCACTTCACCCACGATCGTTGATCGTCACCGCCAGAGACTTTCCTCTGTATTGGCGTACAACGTCATCAGTGACGACACTAAAACTTCGCCTTAAAAATAAAACAAAGAAGTACTCGGCGTTCCAATTTGCTTGCGACGCGTTCCATAGGACGAGCATCACAAAAAAGCCCGACAAAGAATTGCGCGTAGGTTATAGTCGACATCGGCAGGTGTAGACACACGAGTTCGTTGATGCTTGTTGGCTGTCCCTAAGCGTTACTGCTATCGTCATTTGTGGCATGGTCTGTTACGCCGACCTTTCCAGTTGTCGAGTAAGAAGTTAAGAATATAGGAATTAACAGCTTATGAATTCTAGAAGCATCATCCTACTATCCGTGGTGTGCAAGCTGTTTACTAAAGTTACAGAAGGGTATTTACTGAACAATACATCAAATTTGCCTCCTCAATCCAGCAATGGAGAAATCCGCTGAACTTCTTTTCGTGGTGGTTTATGACTCAAAAAGCGTTTTATTTAGTTGACATCGCGGCAGTACTGGAAGCATTAAAGGACCAAGGAATAGAATTTATGTAAGACGCTCGGTCCTTGGGGGAACTATATTAGGGATGTACAAGCAGGATAATATTTCTTAAGTAAAGGGAAAAGCTCCCGCCCAGAAGAGAGTAAGGGACGGGGTGCCACTTCGTTAAAATTAATGCCGTGCAAACTCAGGTATTCGGGAAACTTTGCTGGGAGAAGGAAGGGTTCCGTATAAAGGGGAAGTCACTTGAAGTTCGCAGACAACCCAGTGTTCCTCAGCGAGGCTGGAGGGCACCTGCAGAAAATGCCTGAGTACCTAAAGACGGAAACCGTCGCCGTAGGGCTAGAAATAAACGGGAGTATATCTAAAGTAATCCCGAAGATACTTAAACGAAACGTGCTGAAGCGCCCTCTTTTCTGTATGTAACGAAATGCTGGAACAAGTAGAGGAATGCAACGACCTTGGACAGGTTGTCAGTGCTGAACAACGACAAAGAAACCCGCCGCAGAATAAGTGTGGGTTTGGGTGCCCTCAGCAAGCACTGCCCAATAATGAAAAGTAGGCCACGCCTTTATCACTTAAATAAGTACCATATAACCATCACTTTTAACAGCGCGAAAGGACCTTTCGCGCTGTGAAAAATGATGCCAAGCGGGAAAGCAGCTTTCGCTCTCAAGATGCATCATAATTCGTACTTCAGGTGACGACGACATGTGGGCCGTAAAACTGGCACCTCATGAAGCCGTACATCGGTCCTGGGCAGGTAATCGTCTCCAACTGTTTTCGTGGCCAAGGACCGAGTGTCAGCGACAGCCACCGAGGCACTGCGGGCGCCCAATGCGGCCCTAGAATCCAGCCCGCGTTCCGATGTCCTCCAACGAGGCACCTTCGCAGTCCTCCAAACAAAGCCGAGCGCTCTGCCGCGTGGTCCGTTGTTGATCGGCAAGGGGAAGACCTCGCTGCGAATGTACTTCGCGTGCCGAGATTCCTGCATGTGTAGCGACGCGGAAACGGCCCGTACTGTGAGTTGGAAATTGGGACTTGGAGGGCTGTGTAGTGAGGGCTGTTCGTAAGGTGCGCTGTTGCTGCTACGCAGAGTGGCCCCTTTGGCGGGATCAAGTGCTGCGAAGAGGGGTCGAAGAGGCAAGCCTTGTTCCGGAACCTCTGCCGCAAAAGTTTTCATCGCGTCGTTTAATTAACAGAGGGGGGCCCAGGGCGTGATCGATTCCCCCGCGGAAGCGTAGTTTGGCCACACCGGCGACGGCAGCCGGGCCGAGGAAGCGCGACCGTCCAGGAGTGGCTTGTCCGGCGGCCGCGGGGAAGATCGATAATGTGCCCGCCGTGCGCGCGCCCCGCGTATTAGCATAGCCGATAAACACTTGCGCTCCATCCTCGTAGCCTGCCAGCCTGTGGGCGCATCCTTGTTTGCCCGAGGGAAGGGATGCGGCCACCGCGTCTGCTGTTTGACGCCGCGGGGCCAATGTCGAAGGCCCGAGAGGACGCCCTCCACGCGCAGTGCCAAGGTGCTGAGCCCCACGATGAGCAGCGGTGCTCCTGCATTGTTGCTCTGCAAAATTCCGACTTGTTCCCGAAACGGGAAGTCCATATTCGGTGATCACGAGCAAAACGAGCCAGCCAATAAACTGCCTCGCAACGGTAGATACTAGGCAGCAGCTGACCGAGTGCCTATAGCTGCGCACTGCCTCCCAGTATTCGTCCGCGTCCATCCGTGCGCACACCACCCTCAAGCGAAAATCTAGAGAAATTCAATTTGAGCCGAGTTGCAGTTGCCGAGGCAACTCACGGCTCAAGTTCAATGACGGTCGGGGCGCAAATCGGGTGTCACTCGGGTCGCAACTTTCACGTCATTTCGAGTCCCCGTACTCCGCACCCTCGCCATCATCCACAGAGGGGAGATGCTGCCGTTTTTTATTGAGGCTGCACTACCAACACCCGCTCGTGGGCTCCGTGCCTTCTCGCCACTTTCCCTCACACTTCTTGGCCTAGCATTTTACCCCTCTCCACTCCGCCGAGCGGAGTTTCCTGTTAACGATCCGCACAAACAGCAGGAAGCTTAAACGGTTCCTCCGTGAGGACATCTTTCGCGGGTGGAAGACATGAGTGAGTTACCTCAGTTTCAACCAGGTTGCGTTCTGCCTTCGTGGCTTGTTTATGACCTGGAGCAGTTGTTGGCAGCTTGCGTTCAAATTTTACCCCGCGTTGTTGGCTCAAATGGAGCCGTCTGGATGAACCTAACCTGCCTTCCATCTTCATGTTCCTCCAGTGGCGGCGTACTTTGCGACCCCTGCTCTGGGGTGGTGCGGTCGCGTGTGAGCAGCTACCGTGCTCCTCGGTTGCGAAGAACGTCTGTGTGAAGGCGAAGTGCAGAGGGATTTTTTTTTTCGGTCCATGATTTCTCGCTCGCGCTCTGTGCATGCCCTTGCGAATGGTAGTGCGCTGCTGCTCTTTTATCAACTGCCCACCCGCACTGAAAAGCCTCGGCGAGCGAGAATTTGGGCAGCCAGTTGAGCGTACGTGCCGCTGGACGTTCGCTTCTCCGAAGCGTGTGTCCGAGCGGGGCCGCCCGTCTGCTGCCGCTTCGGCCGTGCGCGCAACAGGATCGTGCCTTGGTCCTGTAGGAACAGCGGGCCGCTTCTGCGCGGCGCCAGTTGGCAGTGGCGCGTCGAGGACGCGTCGAGGAAAGAGCGTGACTTCCCCGCACACCGGCGCGAGAAGGAACTCTTCGGGGCAGGGAAATGAATTGCCCGCCCGGAAGGCATCCATTGTTGTGCCGGTGGTGCCCCGTCATTTCCCCGGCAAGTTCCGGCCACCAGATTGATGGCGGCGCGAAGCAGAAAACAGCGCGAAGGCCAGCAGCAGATACGGCCGAAACAAGGCGCTCCCGCTCATACAAACGGGGTGGCCGCTTGTGTTTGGCGTTTTCAATCGAAAGCCTAAGCACAGTAGCTACTATTTGGCGGAGTGAGTTCGAAGCGGGTCTAGCGGCACGCAAACAAGGCTGGATGTGTGGGGACGCTGTTTCCAGTGTTACTTTTGAAGCTGCGTCTGTGTCACAGGGCTTTTTTTAGACTCTTCTTGCATTTACAAAACTCAACTTCTGGTCATCACTTCCCTACACTGGCGCGCTATTAAAAACAGCCAACGGTTGGGTTACTTGCTTTTCAAGTATTCTATCCTCTGCAATGAGTGCAGCCGTGTATATTTATTTCCCCGCATTCTGTCTGTCTTTCGATTGATTGAGTGATGGATTGGTTGATTGATTGACCGATCGACCGACCGATCCCTTTATTTATAAGTACTGACTGGGTAAGCATCCGTCGGCAGGATTTCGCACTGTTTAGAGAACTTTGGGCTTGAACGCGTAGAAAAGTATCCGCGAATAATGCTTCTAGAATGGCCGCGAGAATTCTACACAATGGCTTGGAGAAGTGCCCGTTTTTTCTCGTCTGCTGAACGTGTTCTTCTCGTGAGAAGTGATTGCAGTTTTTGTAAACTTTCCATTATAGCAAACAAGGAATGGAGAGATGCGACGTCACGAAATACCAACCTCGGTGAACCCCGGTGGCCTATACGGCACAGAAATGGCGGCAATGCGCTGCTCTACAGACTCATTCCCTCTTGTTACCCTACCTCTTCTCGGCCTGCTCGGCTCCTTTGGCGCGCACCGTGCTGTCCTCGCTCATTAGCGACGCCTGGCGGCCCCTTTGTGCAGCGGGGACTGCGAAGCTTGCCTCGTCTGCGAGCCCTTTGTGCGGAGGCGGGAAAAGTCGAGCAGCCCGCCCGTGGTTCCACAGGGCTCACTGAGGCGGCCTTTAAGTGGTGGCCCCGCACACGTCCAAGCTCGTACAGCGCCCACTTGGAGCACCGTTTAGTTTCGGAAGTTCCGAAAGACTTGCAACATGGAGGAGGAAAGCCCCGTGTGTGCTCCGTACCGAGTGTAAGCGCTCAAGCTGACCAAGGGTTATTGCGACACACAACCTGGGTAATTTCCGCAGGCCTCACGTCTATGCCGTGCTTCGGAAAAAGGGCAGGCGGCCGAAAGTATTTTGTGCTCTAGGAGCTTGAAAAATTCTGCACGTGCTTCAGCAATAGGTAGGCGCTAGGCGTTGAAAGACGGAAGTTGCGCAGCTTGTGTGCAAGTGGTTACAGTTGCTGTGGTCCCTCGAGCACGCGTTCAGGCGTTCTTAAATGTAGCTCCGCTTGATGTCCCGAAATGCCCATGCTCTTGGCGGGTTGTTGGACACACACATTTAGGCCTTCTAGCTGCGCGACGGAAAGAAGACGAGGCGTAGTTGAGAAGGGACCAGCGGAAAGAACGCAGGGCGGGAAGGGAAGACACACAGACAAAACACCTCTGTACCAACAAGAAGCAGCACGTCTTCATGCGTTCTCTCTCCCTTCCGGGCACACTTTGAGCGACATGGGTAAAGGAACTTGCAGAGACTGGTGCATTTTCTTTCTGTTAAGACCTCTCTTCACGTCGGTGAAAGCGTGCGCGGGAAAAGCATGAAGATGCGGTGCTACTTCTGAATAAAGCACTTGTTGGTACGGCGGCGCTTTGTACACGCGTCTGCCCTCTCTTCGCTGTTTCCATCTCGAGGCACTGGTAACCAAGTAGTACCTCAAAAGGATCGACATTTGGCCGAGTTGGTGCGGGTTAAGCATCTCGAACGGCAGGTAGCAGACACGGACTCGACGGAGAGAAGGCGCTGTCCTCTTTCCCTCGTCTACTACGGTGCCTTCCAAGATGCTTAACCTTTGCACACTGCCAAGGAGCGGTACGTGCCGCTGGACGTTCGCATTCTATGCGCTGCTGTTGCGTGGGAGGAAATAATGTGAAGGGAGACAGGCGATGCGATGCGATGAGGCTTTGAGGGGGGGGGGGAGGTAGGAGGAAAAGGCCCGAAACTGTCTGGCGAAGGGTGCCGACACCTTATCAGGCCTCCGGGAGACAGGCCCGTGGAACCGTCAGGCTTTGCAGCAGCCAGAGAGAGCCCAGCTCTGCGCGAGCGGCTCAGCGTATCTGACGCTCGGCGTGTTCATAGGGCGAGGGCAACGCAGTCAGCCGCGCGAAGGTGTCGAAAAACCCCTATTTAGACAGTTTCGGGCCCCTTTCTTCCCCCTTACCGATAAACTCATATCGTAGCATAGCAGCGCCACTGGCGAGGCCGCTTGCAGCTTGGCTTGACGTCAGCGCCCTCCGAGCGCGCCGTAGCGCGCCCTGTCGTCCAGTGGCTCTCTGACGGCGGAAAGCAATAAAGGGGACTGGGAACGGTGGCGCTCCGCGTTCAGCAGGCCTTGAATGGCTGCACTGATCATCAACTGCTTGTCCATGTCATCAACTGCTCTCTGATCATGTCGCGATTACTCTCCGAGCTGATGCATGCATGCTCTGTTGCCGCCCCGCAAGGAGGTCGTAGAGCCAATGTGTCATGCAGCACACAGCGAATTGGCCCACAAACTGCCCGTTGAACCTTTGGCATTGTTCTCTCAGAACCTCCAATAAATGACGCGTAAAAGTGTCAAGGTGTTGTGTAATCATGTGCCTCCAAGACAAGTTGCGTAAAGTTGCAATTCGTGTTCGTTGAGACGCACGCGGATAACAAAAACGTGCGTACAAAAAAAAGGCAAAGAAACTCATGTTTCGACCAAGGGGCAACCGGGCGCCAAAGAAAGGGAACTAACTGGGCTCCGATGAACCCGCAATTGCGTCCCGCCCCGTAAGACGGAGCTAAACTTTTCAACTGGAAAACGGGAGACCTGGGGATTAAGCGAAAACTGAATGCACTTTCGAACTGCTTAGTAAGCTGCACCCTCCAGCGGTGTCGAGCACGTTGTAAGCTTGCGCTCGGCGGTGATTAAAAACCGCGCCGGAAGCCCTCCTTGTGAAGACGCGTGCGTTGTTTCGCGTAAACGTTCCCCGTTTCTTTCGCTGGCCTGACCTTTAAGGAGCCTCGCCCCGGCGCCATTTGCATAATGGCCGTCGAGAGCCGGGAGGTGGCTTCGCCCGCAGCAGCCAGCACTCGTCGTCGGGACCAAATGTCGAATCGCTAAGCAGATTATCCGGTGCAAATTGCTGACCATTCGGTGGAGATGTTCTTGCCCTGTGCGCACCCCCCGCCCCGCTGCGCTCGCCTTCGCCCGGCGTAGGACGCTAACTGAAGTAAAACAAACAAGGCAGGTTCATTAAGGTGCCGTCCGTAAGTGCCTTCCTCAAAATTGTCCTCAAAAATTTCCTCAAAGCGCACATTCGTCGCCCTCATTGCCAACTCGCATGGCTGATGTGGGACAACTTCACGCTTTCCGCGGGCATGGCTTAGTGCTGTCTCGCTCCTGCTTCTCGCGCCCGTCCCGACAGTGGTGCGAACGACCTCTTCGTGTTCTCGCTGTCATGCCGAGTTGAGTGCTTCATTGAGAGGTCAAAAACGAATTGCCAGGCAAGTCCATTTTCAGCACTCCATTCGACCTTCATCCACCGCCATACGTGGCACGCGAAAGCAGGAAGGAATGAGAAAGGATTGCATTTGAAACGAAAACTTTGGTGGTGGATGGAAGTAACAAGAGCGGCGCAGGTGGCTGAAACCGTCGCGTAAACCCCAAAACACACACGCACTGCTCCGCCCCGGAGGCAAACTTGACGTGAGGCCCCCGGCAATGTCGGCCACGGGGAGTTCGTTGAAGCCCTTGAGTTTTGGGCGAATGGGAGCCCTCCTCATGCAAATCGGACAGTGAGAGGCCACAAAGAAAGAGCGCGGACACAGCGTCCCTTTTGTGTGTGTGTGCGTGCGTGTGCGCGTTCGTGTGTGCGTGCGTGCATGCGCGTGTGCGCGTGGGTGTGCGCGCGCTGAGTATCAGCCATGTCAGAGTGCCAACTAGCCCACCAGTCAACACTCCAGATCTTTAAGTCGATGGTGCCGCGCAGCAATCGGTGCAGTTCTTGGGCGGAAATTCGCGTCGAAGATGGAGTGGGCGAACGCGTGAAATATAATCCGTCGCGGGCAACTTGACTCCGCACACGCTCCGTATTCTTTTTCAAGCTACGGACCAGTGTGTGGACTGCAGGAAATAGAGGAGAAGGCCAGCCTGCTCTTCGCATCCCACCAGAGCGCTGGAGTTCAGGGACGTTACACGCGAGGCGCCTTTGTTGCGCCACCGACGTATCATCAAGGCTCGCTTTGTTGGTCTCTTTGTGTAGCGGCAACTGTGGTCCACATCGCGTGACTCGCTCTGCGCGCACGCGATCTTTCGCTCGCTTTTCTAAACAAATGTTACTACATAATGGTGTTGCTGTTCGCTCGGTTCCGTTTCCTGTCCCCTCTTTCTCCCTTTGTCCAAAGCACGCGCTCCTGCGTTTTCGCTGAGACGCTAAACGCGCAATTGTCTTTTAAAGCGAAGCTTTCTGCGTCCGACTTGATGGCGTCGTTCGTCTCGCAAAGCGCACTGCAGGAAAGCCAAATTTACCCAACTGGTTTCAGAAAACGATGACGACGCGCGAAAGCACACCAAGCGTGTCACAAGAAAAACCCTTCCCGTGGTCGGCACTCAACCTTGCTCCCTCGCGTTGTGAAGCCGCCGATGGCGCCGATCCGACGCGGGGCAAGCAGTGCGGATTGCAGACTTTGACTCAGATTGCATGGGAGAAAGCTTCGCGTTTCAACCACCTTTCCCGCTAGACGAAAGGGGCTTCGATGTGTTTCCCTTCGCAGCGTGAGCAGTACTGAAGAAAAGTGGTTACCGGCGGTTCCGTCGACCACCGCGGAAAGCCGACGGCAGCCGAGATGCTCAATCAACATGGTGGCCGTGCAGTCAAATGGGGCGTGCAAATGCGCAGGCGCAAATTTTCGTCAGAGCGATCTGAGGGGCTAGTTGATCTTGCGGCATTACAGTATATAAGCGCACGGAAAATACACTCAGTCTGCGCCGCGTGCTGCCTTCTATTTGTTCATCCTGTCCCCCCCTTTTTTTTGCGCAGTTTATCCTACCGCAGCCAACTTCCATTTGGAGCTCGGCTCCCTGCCTCAAGCGGTAGCTGAGAAAAAAATTATATCAACGAAAACAAAAAAAAAAAAAACAAGAAAAATTACTTATAATGAATGTTCTTAAATTTTCATTCGAGCGCGTAGGAACACCTACGAATAGGCCTTGCTACACTTTGGCAAGCAGAATACCACAGCGTCTTGCCGTGCTTATTTACGTTGAAAAACGATACGGCGGAAGTTATTTACTTAGTCTTTTGCGTAATGTGGCATGCGGCACACGTGTTTTATTTTCGTTTCGTTCTCTGAATAGCAGCCAGCTGTGGAGGTTTTGCGCAAGACTGCTTACTCTGCGGTTACACTGCAGAAGAAATCGCCTGCTGCGTGAGCAGCCGCCACTTCCTGGTGGGCCCTGCTGTTTTCAGGCAGCGCACCGAAGGCGAGTTTCATGCACGGCACGAGGCCGTTTGGGTTCAAGCAGCACGCTCGGTGATACCCCCGTCAACCGTCTGCCTCGCGGTTCATCTTCTTCCTATTCTCGTCATATGCTCGCTTGACTGAAATATATCCGCTACGTTCTGCACCCGATGTTTCCGCTCCGTTTGAAGGTCTAGCGCGAGGTGCTTGCGGGATCCGTCATCCCACCACTGTCGCGCTAACCTAACCGTGACGATATGTTAATAACGGTGTGCTCCCGCTACATCCTTCCTGGTTACCAGCTGTGGAGCTCTGAGTTCGAGGCTCTGATCAGTTACCTGAACCATACATAGTAGGAGGTGACCCGAGGGCACGAAATTCACTGTGGGGCTTTCCCGCACGGGTGCCCGAGGTCGCCTGATTGAAAAATTCTTAACATCATTCGGGAGCATACCTTTTCAAAACAGCCTACCCACACCATATTATAGGACACAACACTTATTCGCACCGTGATTCGGCCACCGGCCCTGCACTTTTCTATCCATCTCTTCAGAGGGACGTGGCCATAAACCCATATGGTCATGACCACTCCCCTAGGCAAAAACGAACAGTTCATCTTCCCATGAAAGCTTCAATGAAGCAAGTGGGAACTGGGATACGTTCACAGAGGCATCAAGACTACACTGCACATCCATAAGACACCTACACGGGGAGAACGCAGCCGAACTCACAACGGCGCACATACTCAACACCGCCGAAAAGTCCATACAGAAGGGCTCCGTTGCGCTACGCAACCCAAGGAGCCTTGGTGGAACGAGGGCTGTAGGTAGGCGCGTAAGCCCAGGACAAGGCCTGCCCTGTCCTTCATCGCTACCCCACTTCACAGAACCTTGTACCAATGAAAAGGGCAAAAGCACTTGGCAAGCGTGTGCACCATGAGGCAAAACGAGATAGTTGGGGCTTCTTCGATAAGCCGGGCTCTTCGACATCGACGAATTACGCGAATACGCAAACTCAAAGCACAACAGACACAGAGCCTGCTCCGGGGCTGGCACAACCATGCTAACACGCTTGCACGACACTTCGATCACGAGTCCAGTTCTGCACACGATAAAAACACTTTCGTGAAGCATAAAATGTCTTGCAAGAAGAAGTCCCTACGCGACAAAAACAAACCAAACACTTCCTGTAGCTCGCTGTTCTCACTTCATCAGCTAAAGGCTGCTCTGAGCATATGCAAGCCTTCAGCTCCAGTCGCAGACAAAATTACATACGCTGTCATGCAACACCTACACGTAAACACTCTTGAAATACTCCTACATCTAACAATGATATATGGCTTTTGGGGCGCCTAACAGGGTCTTGGACGGAGGCTATAGTAGTAGACTTTTTGAAGGAGGGGGAGGGCCCGTCTTCGCCTGCATGTTATTGTCTCATCGCACTTAAAAGCTGCCCATGCGAGCTTCTCGAGAAGATGGCTAACAGGAGACAAGTACTTTTTAAACATAATGGTCTCGTCGTGCGCTGCCCGACAGCTGTCTGGTTGAGGCGAACCATTAATGATCGTGTTGTTGCCCTTGAATCATACATTAAAGGTGCCTTTATATGGACACAATATTGCTTGACCATATTTTTAATGTGAAGCTTTCATCCTATCACTCATGATGCCCGTACGCGAAAACGCACTGAAGGAAACCCAAGTTTCTCCCCCTCCCACTAAGTGTTGATGTGCAGCAGAGAGAGGAGGAGATGCAGGCGGGCGACGTATATGGACCTGTTATCAGCATGTTCTGAGGTGAAAGTGGCTGACCAGAATGACTTTGCCCTGCATACCGTAAGGCTGTTTAGCCGTAGGGCGTTAGGCCTAACGTCGCATTTTCAGGTTTAGGACCTTAGGCGTAACGTCACAATTTTAGGTTTTACAGCTTGAACCGGCACCAACTCCAACAAGTACTCACTGTATGCAAAGCAGCAGGTAGCGATTCACGCCGTAGACCTCAAATGCAATCGTTAGACCTTGGACTGGATACCCGAGAGTCGTTGCGGTTATCCTAGAAAATTGGTGCATACCTCTAGAGTACTCCAAGTGTGGTGTTGGCCAACCAAAGAATGCATCACTAGAAAGCTTTCCGTTGAACTATCGTCATTGTTAGACGAAGGGGTTCATACTTTTTCTTCATACGTAAAAGGCTTATGATACAGCAGGGCGCTATGCCTTCTTAGAGACTTAAAATTTTTTGGCATATCACTTGACATGTTCAACAGCCTTTCAAGTTACTTTTTAAAGAAAATTTCGTTTCAGAGTCGGTTCAGCACTCTCAATGGTTCACGTATAGGAATATGGCGCGCCTCAAGGCGGGGTTTTGAGCTGCACGTTGTTTATAGTCATCTCTTGTTCGGTTCCTGTGGATGAACAAGAACCTTTAAGTCATGTAACCTGTCAATAGGCGAGGGCGAAGCCCAGCTTGGTGTGAACAAACTTGCTCGCTGGGCAGACGAAAATGGTTTGGAATTTAACCCTGCAAAAAGTACCTGCCTTGTAATCACAAAGATGCTTGGGATCCGACCGGACCCTAGCTGAATGGTGACTTCATCCTGTAAAAACGGAACACAACTTCTTAGAAGTGGCTTTAGGGGCGAATCCCCTTACGGGCTGGGGCTGCTGGCGTCTCCTGACGGCGTCTTCGTCGTCGTAATCGTCTTCTCATACAGTCATGGTACTAAAACACCGGGAAACAAGTTTACGCCTCGTGCTAGAGCGTAACGTTCCTCCCCCCCCCCCCCAAAAGAACACTGGGACACTCGTTTACGCCTCGCGCTAGAGCGTAACGTCCCCCCCCCCCAAAAAAAGAACACTCGTTTACGCTTTGTGCTAGAGCGTAACGTTCCCCCCCCCCAAAAAAAGAACACCGGGACACTCGTTTACGTCTCGTGCTAGAGCGTAATGCCCCCCCCCCCCAAAAAAAAAGAACACCGGGACATTCGTTTACGTTTCGCGCTAGAGCGTAACGTCCCCCCCAGAAAAAGAACACCGGGACACTCGTTTACGCCTTGTGCTAGAGCGTAACGTCCCCCCCCCCAAAAAAAGAACACCAGGACACTCGTTTACGCCTCGCGTTAGAGATCTTCGTGCTTCGAAGACATGAGACGTTTACAGCAAAGCTGTATACCTCTACCCCGAATGGTTTCATCTCCGTTGGCAAAAACGCCAAGGTGCCAAGAATACACTTATACACTGCATGCTTCGCCCCTCTTCAGCTTTCACGGTAGTGGAGATGGCCCGGGATTTGTTTGACACAAAACTAACATTTATTCCACACATTAAACAACTTAACTGTAAATGTATCAAAGCGATGGACATTCTAAAGGTGCTTCCACGCCAATTCTATGGCGCAGACACACAACTCGTCCTGCGTCGCCTTGGCACGCTCTAGGTTGGACTGCGGCAGTGTTGTGCATGGGTCACCAACAAAAACAGTACTACAAAACTAAAAATTCTCGACCTAGTCCTGCACATGGGGATTCGCCTTTCGTGTGGCGCTATCCGTATGCCAGCTCAGTCCAAAGCATGTACGTCAAATGCGACAAATTGTGCCTAGCGCAGCAGCGACGCTATGTTGACCTGTTATACGCCGTTAAATATTCAACAATGAATAACCAATCTCCTAACCTGTTTCTAACGACACATACACATCCCAGGTTTTTTTTAATCGACCGTCTATTTCTGTTCCCTTCTCTCTGAGAGTTTTCAGAGGAAGCGACTTTGCTTGGTATCCCCTTTTAGGACATCGTCAAATCCTGTTTGCCCAATCTTATAGCACGACGGCCCCTCTGACCTGTGTCGGGAGGCATGCCTGTTACCCGAATTGGCAAAAACACGGCACCAATAAATGTGATTGTTCAGCACTTCCTGTGTAGGCAACGTAAATACCAGTGTGCGGGATTTAACAGTGATGCCTCCAAAACTGCCTTAACCGTGCCAAGCGCTGCGTACGGACCCTGTGTTAATATGTCTACGACAATGAATGTTAAAGGCAGCATTTTCACAGCGGAGGCCCATATAGAAATACGGTAGTTAGTTTTTAAGTGGCTTTGTTTAATATCATATTCCGGAACCCATAAGTTAAACAGGTTCACTTCGCGTCGTGCGCGCGTTATCATGTTTATTTGCCGTCATACTTGGTAAACGGGTGGGCGGCGGGAAGAAAGCTGCTCACAGGCATCTCGAGCAGCCCACAGCCCCTGATTTGTTTGGTTCGGCGCAGCATCACAATTGCACATCAGCAGAGAGCATGTAAGTGGCATTATAAATGAACTGAACACGCTGGAAGAAAAAAAAAAACCTGTGAAGACTTCCAAAAAACAAGTAGAGAATTTTCCTTTTAGCACCGTTATGTTGGCGTATTCCTCAAAATCTTCAAGTGGCTGTGTGTTGGGTCACTCTGGGATAGCTGGAAATGAGGTGGCAGATGAAAGGGCTGCTGCAGTCAGAAACAGAGTGGACCTAACAACAGTAGCCTGCACCGACATCAGGGCACCACAACTTCGTACAACTCGGCAAGCAGGCCGGGGTGTGCAGACAGACAACAAACTACACGTAATAAAACCCCACCTGGGACGATGCACAACTGACCCACAGAAGATACACACGAAGGGTACCTCAGCCAGGCTACGGATGGGCCACACTCACACCTGCTGGAGCAGAAGTGCAGAGGGCCACTTCGTAATTCACATCCCGATTGAATGCAACCACAAGGCGCAATTCTTCAGAGAACTATACAGGCAGCATTTTCCGTAACACACATCACACTTATCTGACGTGGCCGTGGTTTCCTTCAGGCGTGATTTTAGTTTTTGAGATGAGATCTAATTTGTACACCTTATTTCTAATCACGCATAGGCACAACCTTTTGCTCTGCACTAGCCATCTTAATGGTCTTTGATTGATTTTACTTCTTCTCTTTCTGGCCGATTTTAGCACTTGATGTTGCATCCCTCTTATTTAAACCTATTTTTCTGGCGCCCTTCGCCCTAGTTAGCTTTGCCCCGTTAAGCTCCAAACTTCATCATTGCACTGCTGTTCTTTTTCCCTTTCGTATCTCTGTATTTTGTCCCTTTATATTTTTGAAACCGTCTCCCCTGTATAAGCAAAGCTTATCCGGCAAGCGTTCCGTACATTTTTTTCTGTCTACGAACAAAAAAAAATTGGCGCGGCTCGCACCAGTGGTGCAAAGCTGGAGAAACAGCAGCGCTGGAGGCCCCTCTACTTCCGTCGGAGACCCGGATGTCTGTAGCACCTCACGTGGACTTCCGAACTTGCCTCTGAAATGGCTGGCAGGCCCGGACCGTTTTGTCCGCAGCCTCTCACATCTCTCCCGAAGTTGACCTCGTTTGCAGGCGCTGGAACCCGCGGCAACCGACTTCGTAAACTCGGCGTCTGTGCTCCCCGCTCAAGGTGTGAACGCACGTGAGCTTTTGAGTAGAAGAGCACGTGAGGGAACAGTACGCGAGTAGAAGAGCGCCATGGCTGTTCTCAAAGGTCGCGCTGGCCGACGCCGGGCGCTTCTCGCGAAGCGCACGCTCACGTGCGCTCGGTCTTTTTTCTTCGTAATTTTATCTGATAACGCTACACGGCGGATTTGAGAGCTTAAACAGCTCTCCTGTTATAACTGCCGGGGCTCCCGTGTCTTTGAAGCGCGATGCGTTGGAAAATGAACCTCGCGGTCCCTGTGATGTTGGCACGCGGTAACCATCAAGTGGCAGGCGTTGCGCTGCTGAGCACGAGGTCGCGGGTTCGATTCCCGGCCGCGGCGGCCGCTTTTCTGATTGGGGCGAAAAGCAACAACGCCCGTGTGTACGAGATTTCGGCGCACGTTAAAGATCCCCAGGTGGTCAAAATTAGTCCGGAGCCCTCCACTACGGCGCGCCTCATCGCCTGCGTTGCAATCAATCAATCAATCAACCATCAAGTGGCATGCCGAAAACAAAGGATTTGCGAAGCTTTCCAAAGAGTGATGCGTTCATCTGTTCGTTTGTGTGCGTGCGTGCTTGTTCGATTTTACTTGGCTCCGCACGTGCTTTCACTCGCCAGCTGCCGTTGTCCGTTTCGAATTTGCTTTCTCTCTGGTTAACGAGGAGGCCGCGTGTAGCGCGCACTCATGATGAGCCACGCGCCTACGAAGAGAGACAGCGACAACGAAGGCGAGGATGTAAACACCAGCGGTGAAGACCGTGCACAAAATATGCATGCGTTGACCGCCGTCAACGCTGAGGAGATATAAAATTTGCTCCCGCCCTCATTTAAGCGCTGCGTCACCTCTGCGTCACCCCGCCCTAAAAAGTTGCACCGGTCATCCTCCTGCCCTGTTTGTATGCGCTGCTTTTCCCGCAGCCCCGAAGCATTGCTGTATATCCGTCATTGCTACAGCCGCTTGCATGCATCCGGCGTTAGTCCGCGGCGCGTCCGAGCGAGATGGCAATCCCCGTCTTCGGACTTTTCGCCCAGCTCGGCCCCAGCTCGGTGCGTGGTCGCGGTCAAGTGGCGTGTTGCTGTCTGGGAAACGAGTTACGTGAAGCGCGCGCCATCAGGGCCAGGTTCGCACGCTGATGGCCCACGTCATCAGCAGCGGGAGCCTCCGCGTCCCTGCAGGCGCTGTTTCTGTTGCGCGCCACTTTCGCCCGCAAAGCCCCTCCGCTGCGAATTTCAATCGGGTCCGCACCGGGTTGGGTATGCAAATCTCATGAGTCGTTAGTGATCAGCCGAAGGAAAGCAGCAAAAAGCCGAGCATCCTTGCGAGATGCGACGGAGCAAGCGGTCGCGCTGATTGCGCTAACACGGTCCAGTAATCGCTGCGCTGCCTTTAATTATACGCGCTCGAGCTTCGGGCGTCCGCTCGGTGCACCTCTCGGAGGCAGCGGGCTGAGCCAGGTATATCCGCTCCTGGGGGCCGCAAAACTGGCGAAACTTTGGCCACGCAGGATATTAGCGCGCTCTGAAATGCAAAAAGCGCTGTGTACAGCAGAGAAAGTGCTGCATGTATGCCTTTGCAATGGCAGCGACTGTTGCGCTAAACGGAAGGTGTTATTAAATAAACAGTTGCAAATTTGCGCTTCGTCCCCTTGTTGTCCACTTTGTCGTAGTAAACTCAAGGTGGAGCAGTACCGATTAGCGCCATTCTACGTCATTTCGCCCTTCCGCTTTGTCCAGGGAAAGTCAACTGGAGGTTGCGATATCTCGCGAAGGAAGTCACCGACTTCGAGCCACCGCCGGTTAATATACGGAAGAGATGCCTTCGACGCACTGTTCACATCTCTGTCCACAGTTTTCGCCTAGATGGGATCGAAGCGTGTGTCACTCGCAGCCCTCCCAGCGCTGGTTCGCGCGTTACTTGGCCCGCACCCAGCCGTGGCGTACACGGAAGTCGTGCCCGGTATCGCCACTGGCTGCGGCGCCTCGTGCATCAGAAATGAAACGTGGCCGCTGGCGCACCATCGCACCCGCACTTGGCATTCAGCTACTGTGCAGCACGTGTACCTGCAGTTAGACAGCATCGACATCGGCACCAGTCTGCTCCATGAACCATGAGCAGGTGCTTGCTGATCTCCTGCAACTTGTAACAGCCAGACGAACCCCCCTGGTTTTCAATCCTGCGAACTCGCATTGCTCGGCACCGCTGCTCCGCTCCTCCGCTCCTCCGCGCCACCGCAAGAGAGAGCGAGAGAATCAACCTTCATTGGGCCCTTAAATGTTAGTGCACGCAGGCATCAGACGGGGTGCAACCTTCTGCTCAGGTTGCAGCTTTTCTACCACCCACCGCAGCCACTGCTTTTTTTCTACGAGTTGACAGACGCGTGCCCTTTGCTCAAAGGAACAAGAGCGGGAACGGAAGCAGCGTCGGCCCGCACTGAAGCGGGAATGGGAGCGAAAAGCCTCTGCCGCAGAACTGGCAGCCGCCTCCGCTGCCGCGTCGAATTCAGCCAACGGAAGCAGGCGGACGTCACACGCTGCGTCGAATTCAGCCAATAATTCTTACAGAGTTTGAAGAACTTCGAGAGCGGCATTTTCGCCGGTGTCTTGCACGTCTAAGCAGGCGGACGTCACACCTTGCTCATTTATCCGTTCACGGGGGTAGAGGGCGGAGGGATTGTAGAAGGGGCGTTCACGCGAAGTTATGGCTTCATGCCCTCACCGATGACATGCCGGTTGTGCTGGCGGCAGATTCAAACGTGGACACCTCCTGGTCCAGTGCGACCTGTCTGCTGTCCGCGGATTGGGTTGGTGTGTTGCGCAAGCAGTGAGATGCCTTCGGCGCGGAAGGGAAACGGACAGCCCCATGTTTGCCCGCCGGAATAGAGATAGAGTCCTTCCAAGTTTTATTTAGCTTGTTGGCTGGGAAGCGTGCGCAGTCGCGAATTACCAGCAAACGTGCTTTGTTTGGTGCGCTCCTCGGACTGCGGCTAGCGTCGCTGCTGATCCTTCTTCGCAGAGCAGAAGGGCACCGAGTTTCTAGATTAGTTTCTGAGACAGCGACGAAGCCTCGCTTCCAAGAGCTACGTAAACATTCGTATAATCTCGACGATATTTAAAGGCTCACATGCTTGTGATTCGCAGTACATATAGCTGCCCGTTAAATGAGAGCCGGGCGACGGGGTGCGCGTGCACGCATGCCACCCGAGAGGGGGTCGAACCGGAGGCTTCGGACGCTCCTGTCCGGCTAGTCGAGTGGTCAGCGGCGTGGCTGCGAAGTTCAACACCAGATCAACAGGAAGAACGTCTAGGCCCTCGCCTTCATATTCAGGGAAAATTCTAAGCATCCCCCCAAATTTTTCTCATCTTATACCGCTAGCAAAAAAACGAAACAGCTGACACTGAGGCGCAGACGTGCCTCAACGGGTGGGCTTGAAGACACTGGCAAAAAATAGTGCATGTCTCGGCCAGAATAGTTTTAGTGGCAGTAGCCTTCTTTGGCTGTTTAAACGGTAAAATTTGTGTCTGTCTATCCCTCGACTCACCCTTGCGGCCAAAAGTTGAGACTATTCGTCAAACAGAAGTATGTATAGGCAGAATCGTATCTAACTACTGAAACTGCTGGGGGAATTTCCAACGCACTAAAAGTGATGGCGTAATTCATACAAGTTCCTCCTCAGGGTTTTCTTTGGGCTAAATATACGAAAAGAAACCAATGTAAGTACAGGAGTATTCGTGTTATTTTAGCAAAAGGTACACGTCGGGTGTTTTTTTTACAATAGCATGGGAAAAAAATGCTTTAAAAATGGCGCAGAACGGCTCCAGCTCGTGCAAGGTAACAGCAAGCAAAAAAAAAAAAAATTGGCGCAAGAATGAAAAGATCAAGAGAAAGGAGCGCTGTCCCAGCATATGGCACGCGAGCAGTGTGAAGGGGGGAAAATTGGTTGCGTTTAAGACCCCTCAATTTAAGTTCATCACGGGTGGAACAAGAGGCCAGGGGAAGAGCGCGAGGGGCGGGGGTGGAGGCGTGTGGGTACACGGCTATCGTCTTTCGACGATATTTGCAGTGAAGCAAGCACACATACGGCTAGTTCTTTACTTGGGACCTCGTTCAGACGGATTGTCATTAAATGTGATTTAGTCAACACCATTCGCTCGGTCTCTCTGAATACCAAAATGTTCTCCAAACACGATGCCGGGCGATTAACGATAAAAAGTAGGTTACTGGGCGTATAGGGTGACTTTGCACCACAAGCCACTACGCACTGTGCTCTTACTTGGACGGTGTTCGAGGACGATATGTTGTCTTTGGAATTGATATAGCAGCACTGCGTAATTTGGGCCAAAGCATACCATGGATACTTAAAAGGATGCGCAGATAGATTACAACTGCGCACGTGTGCTTTAACCGGAAATGTTTGCGTCATGAAGGTTCGGGGGAATTTTTCGATCGCGGAAAAATTAAGTCCAAGTGAACCTAACTAAACTGATCGATAAAACGTACGTGCGTCCGTGAGTGCGTGTGTGTATGTGCGTGTCGTGTTTCCTATGGTGGAGGCAAAGCTGCACTTGCCTTTAGGAACACCGCCCACGGCGCAACAAGGCACCTACCACTACCTGAATGCCAGCCAGGTGGTCCCTGCTGGCTCTCCATGTTCCTGTTATCCCAGAAGTTTGCCCCTTTTCTGGTATTTCTGCCCTGCAGTTGAAGATTAGGCGGGCCCACGCTTCCCGCAGGCCCGACCGCGGCTGATATCGATCTGCGCGTCATCCCGGATTGTTTCCGAAGCCATCGGTCGTTTTCACAGCGTTTTGTTTTTCTTTTTCTTGCTCACGTAACTGAAAAAGTTCGGCTTTCCTTGCTATTCCTTTTTATCGTACTTATGCTCTTACTTTTCCGCTGTCCGCTGTTCCGCTGTCCATCCCGACCGACCGAGATGCCTTACAATTTGATTTGGCTTTTTTTCTTCTCGGTCCCCGTGCTTCGGAAAACCATCTCCCCCGGTCAATCTGGGTGGCCGTGAAATTCCCCCGAGCAGGTCGGATGCTTTTAACGGGGAACCCGGTATCGGCTAAAGGGCCTTCACGGTGTCCGTTTCGCTACCCTTGATCCGGCCAAGATCGATGGGAGTGAGCGGTGAAATGTTGGGGGAAACACAACTGCCATAACGTTTCTGAAATATATTAACGGAAAGGAGAGCTTTTGGCACCGCTGGCGCAAAAGTGTCCTTCCGCCCCGACGACCTTGATCGCGAGGCTGCGTATTTTTTGGAATATCGGGCAACCTATGTGCTTTGCACCGCATGCTTCGTTGCGCGACTGCGTTTCCGGGCGGGGTGCGTGTGAAGGCCACCATTACGTCACAGCCTGAGGCCTTCTTGCCGGGCTCCTCCTCTCGGTCCACCCCTGTCACTGTGCACGGCCTTCACCGTAACGAACACGCACAACAAGAAGTCATCCACAATCCTCTAAGACTGCAGACACACAGACTACCCATCTTAGCTAATCTGCAGCCCTGGTGCCTCACTGTAAATAAAAAAGGACGTCGTTTCGTAGCGACGCGGTAGCGCCATGCAAATGCAAGTCTCCTTGGCGGGGGCGTCGCTTTGAGAGGTTGAGGAGGGATGAAAATGGCAAAGAGGAAAGCCATGTAACAGTGGCGCAAAGCTTTGCGCCACAATATATTGGTAATATATTTTTCTATAGAGGTTCTATGTTGTTAATTTCTGACGTTTCTTTTTTTTTATGTGGTACATTTGGGAAGAAGCGCGTGTGCATTCGCATATACAACAATTCAATGCTTGGAAACGACCATGTGACCGTCGGGACTGGAATTCACACCGCGGCCGGAGTATGCATGCCAGAAACACGGACCAACGCGAAAGCAGACGGAAGGGTGCGGTTTCAGCTGTAATTCACCAACACTGTACCGGGTCGGACGTAACGCAGCAACGTACGTCTTGTTCTAGGGAGCAGCCCTTTGGCGGCCGGTACCTGGGTTTCCCGGGGGCGGCGTCTGTCCACGTCCACGTAACCGAGTGAGCGAACGAAGCAATGAATTTCAGAGCTGAACAGCGCAACACAGACGAAACGCAACAAGAAGAAAGCAACAACATTTCTCCTTGTGTTTCGTCTGTGTTTCGCTGTTCCCCTCTTTTCAATTATGCAACTCGCCCAAGCCTTAACCATTAGAAGTAAATGAAGGCACAAAGAAAACGGAGAGCACGTCTGGCGAAGGGTGAGGGGGAGGGCGGTACGAGCGGCTACGTCCTCATCTCTCTCACGGCCTCCCCTCATGCTCTACATGCCTCGCTCCCCCTGACACTTTCCACAGATATGGTGGCTAGATGCTGTTTCGTTCTTCGCTAATATGAACCACGTGACATTTGCGCGGGAGGTTCAAACACGATTTGCATCACATGCTCGTCCCTCCCCCGTGCGCGGCTAATCCGAACCACGTTGCACTTGCGCGGGAGGTTCATGCGTTATTTGCAAGAACACTCTGGCCGACGGCGGCGACGCGCTCCGAGGTAACAGCATCGGCGCGCCGCCCAGCGTTCGCTGATCACGCGATCACTTCTTGAGACGCAGGAGATATACGCCGTGACCGAGAAGACGGCAGTTCGTTCTGCGCACGAATTTTGCATTAAGGAGTAAACTAATCGTCACTGCATTTTTTAATTGACGCTTTGTATCGTAAAACCGACCACTCCAATAAGTTTGTTTAGATTATTTGTAGGGCGTGTCTGTACTTTGTTTCTGCCAGCCGTAATTTTTTTTACGGGGGAATACGTCAGACGTAGCTACAATTTTATTTTCGGTTTACGTCAGTCGTAAGTTTAAGTTTTGACTTTGGCTTACGTCGGACGTAGTTCAAATATTCGGTCTAAGTACCGTCGCATGTTACTTTAATTTCAAAAATAGCACGCCTCGGTACCTGTGTCAAACTGGATGGGTTATTCCGGGAAGGGGCTACATGGGAAAATACGAAACGGGAATGGGTTCAAATGGGAACAGGCGAACTGGGAAAGGCTGAAACAGGAAGGTCGTTTTGTACCGGGTTGAAACGGGAGGGGACAAAGGAGAAGGTCGGACGGGAATAGGTTCAAACGGAACCTCCGGTTCGTTCTTATGTTGTACACCACTCTCATCTGTCGTCGTCGCGGTGTCCGGGACTTGCCTTTTCGCGTTGAACGATCGGGTAACCTCATTCCGTTTCGTATACGATGCAGAAGGGAAAACACGTAGCGCATATCATTTGGTTCGCCCCAAACAGTGGCGACGTTGTGGCGCACCCGCCGTTGGACATCCTGGTGCCGAAGTGTTCTCGCTGGTTCCTATTGAAGCGGCATGTTTGTTCCAGGTCCCGCACACCTGATTGTTCTATATCAATATTTAAGGCCATTCTTTCTTCGTAAAACAGCAGTGGCGCATGACGTTTTAGGTTGTCTTAGGCCCAGCGTGCAGCCTATCGCCGTGCTTAATTGATTCTTTGCGGCGTGGCACTTCTGTACATTAGACGAAATGGGCAGTGTCAGCCGGGTGTCCACATTAGGCAGGGAAATCTTGCATCCGCAATCCGCCTGCGTAGACCCCCGGCGGCTACGCATCGAACGCGCAACCTCGCTGGCGCTTACTTTCCCCTCTGCTGTTCCTGGACGGCGGCCGTGACGTTTCTGGGACGCACCCACGACCTGGCTGCAGGGCTTGGATCTCCGTGCTTATCGCCGTTCCAACGGGAAGCGCCCGTTTCGAGCTTCCCTCTCCCTTCAATGCAGCGGAATCAAATGGCAGCCCCCGCTGAAGCGCTGCGCGTAGCGGCGCCTGCGCTGCCGGAGGATTCGAGCGGCTCTTTTCCGCGTCGGCCATTTCTCTTTCGCGCCGCGGGCACGCGACTTCCCCAAGGCGACCCGCAGGCAGCTGCAACCTGATTCCATGATTGGGCCACGTTTTTCAAAGCAGCTCTATTGGCCGATGACGTGCGGCTGGCTCGCTTTCCCCTCGCGCCAGCCTTGTGTCGTGCGCCAAGAGCGGCTTCGCTTCTTGCGCCCAGGCGGCGATCAATCGGCGCGGGCCGCCTTGAAAGCGGAGCGCACCTTCGTCGACGACTCGTCTTTCGGCCTCACTTTTTCTCGGAGCAGCCGATCTTTGAATTGAGCAACGGCCGTCCTGGTCGGTGCACGCTTCCCAATGGGATCGCTAATGCTCGTGCTGAGCGCCGGATACATAAAACCAGCTCCGCCACGGATGGCTCCCTGTCGAAGGAAGCAGCTCTGACGCTGTGGCCGCCTCCAGCCTCGAGCTCGCTTCTCTGTTTTGACGTACTACAATTCAGCATATAGGGGAAATATGAAACGATGGACTTGAAGGGAAGCTCCCGACGCGTGCTTGAACACGCGCGAATCGGCACTCATAGATGGCGACGCTTTAGTGTTCGAATGGAAATGGCTCGAATGGAAATCGAATAGGAAAAACTAGGTTTTGGGAATTTAAAGGTTTAATAATAGAGAAAAACTGAGGTTACAGTGGATCAGGACAGAGGAGCATGGGCAGAAAACGTCTGACGCGCTGCACAGGCGTGGGACGACTCTCTTGGGCGAGGCCGCGGTCGCTGCGGTGGTGGTGGTTTCAAGTGCTTCGTGCTCCGAGCTTGGTCCCCTTGGCAGACCGTTGGTTTCTGCTTTCGTTTTCGCCTCTCGGCGCCAGCATTCGCCGCGCGAGAATTATCCGAAGCTTCGGAGACGGCTGACATGCCCCTCCTTAAAATTGTGCCTGTCCTCAGGCACATGCGTCAACTCGCTAGACGCCTCGGATCGAAACCGCTGGTAGTCTGGGTCTTGTTCCTGGAGCTCATGAAGGCGACTGTGCCTGCTAACAATGAACGTTAGGCAGGACAGGTTGCAGGAAGAAATTTCATCACTGCTTTGGGGCTGGGTTTCGTCTGCCTGTCTGAAGAGCGACGTTCTGGCGTCCCGGTCGGTGCTTGACGTCAAAAGTGTACTCCGCAAGGTCGAGATTCCACCTTGCGAACCGGAGATTGGTCGCTCCCTTTTGCACGAGATACGAAAGGCAGAAATTGTCCGTGTGGACCGTGAAACTAGGCCTCCTCGAAGATATATCGCAAATTTCTCCGTGACTACCCAGCGTAGAGCCATGCATTCCAGCATGTTCGAATGGAGACACCTGTCGTGCTTTTTCAGTGATCGGCTCGTGTACTCAATGATTCGTTCCTTCCCATCCTGCACTTGAGACAGCACAGCCCCCAGCCCCGTCTGCGAAGCGTCAACATACACGTGGGTCTCACAGTCACGGCGGAAGTTAGCCAGAATCAGGGGGTTCTTCAGCATGTGCTTCAGCTTCTCAACGACGTCCTGATGATCGCTCGACCACACGAAAGGCGCGTCCTTCGCGACGAGTAGTCGAAGAGAATGCGTGAGCTTTGAGAACTCTGGCATGAACTTGCGGTATTGATTGCAGAACTGCAAACACGAGTACAACTTCTTGCCGTTGAGGTGCGGTTCGAACTTGTCGATGTCAATGACCCTCGCGTCGTCCAGGGTTCGTCCTTCGGAGGAGATGATGTAGCCAAGAAAAGCGATTGTGTCTCGCACGAACTGGCATTTTCTGGTTTCCATTTTCAGACCGTTGATGACAACCCTTCTCAAGGCCTCGTCAAGGGGAGTCAGAGCCTCTGATACAGTTGCTGCACCTTGACCGACGTCATCCATGTAGGTTAAAGTTCCTCTAAGGCCATCGAAGGTGCGCCGCATGACTGCGGAGCCTTACAGAAGCCGAACGCCATTCGAAGATATTCGTACTTTCCTTCAGGTTTCACAAACGCCGTTTTGTGTACATCCTCCGGTTTCACTCGTACTGTCAAAAACTCTGATTTCACGTCAATGACAGCGAAGTATTTTGAGCCTCCTCTCGTGATATGATCAATGACATCTTCCATTATTGGCATCGGGTACTGAGGGTTGACAGTCTTCTCGTTTGTTTGCGGTAGTCGTGTACCATTCTGCGTGGCGTTGTCGGGTGATGCGGCTGGTCGACAACGATAGTGGGAGCGCCGTACTCCCTCTCGCTCTGCTGAATGATGCCGCGGGACAAGTAGTCATCTACTTGGTGCCTGATGAACTGACGATCCAAGGGCGAACACCGATGGGGTCTTGAAGTGACGGGGATGTCGTCTCGGAGTTCGATGCTGTGCTCTACGTGGGGGCACAGTCCCAATGCATCGTTCTTGGACGTGAATGCATCGTGGTGACGGAGCAAAATCGAGCGAAGCTCCTCTCGTTGGCGCGGGCTGGCGTCCCTTGCCATCTTGTCAATGGCCTCATCCACGAGTTGCTGGAAGTCCCCATCAGGACACGGATCTTTCGCAGTTAGCTTCACGAAGCCGTTCTCGCAGGCCGTGCTTTCATCGGTGGGAAGGCGGTTGGAAAACGCCGCAATCCGCGTTTCGCCAACGCAAGCTGCTCCAGTGGAGCGGCGTTCGCCGCGGGCTTCGTTGCCCGCACTCGGACCAACTTGTACGAGTGTAACGCCGTTTGTGGGGTGAAACGCTACCTCGACGTTCACGGCGCGGTGCCAGTTGGATCCTAGAATCATGTCCATGGCGCTAGGCAACGGCGTGATCACCACGTCCGGAAGACGCACATGTGTGGTTCCGACGGCTATGTTGAGTGCCGCCGCTTGTTCCGGCTTGATCGTGGGATTGAGCACCTGTATCTCGTCTGGGTTAGTCTAGGGGTGTGAACGGATGTCTGGGCTAACAGCGCTCTCGCTCAAACTAGACACGTTGGCAACACTCTCTATGCAAACGCCAACAGGGCGGTTGTTGACGAAGCCGGTCACAATGAGCAAGCTTGCTCCCGTAGATTTCAGAAAACAATTGGCTTGCATTCCCGTTGCGCTGCGTCCTCCTGGATCGTTGGCTCTGCCGGCTCGGCGTTCTTCTGCACGGATGGTTGCTGCAGTCTTGGGACGGCTGCACTGCCTCGAAAGGTGTCGTGGCTCGTCGCAGTTGTAGCAGTACGGGGGTTCGTAACCACGTGAAGGGCGCTGAGGCTGGAGGGTATCGTCTCCCCTTCCGTTACCTCGTGATCCGGCTGCGTCGTCCCAGTCAGTATTTCGTTGCGGCTTGTGGTTAAGGCGGTTCACCTTGTTGTGGTCGGTAGGTGGTGGACTCGGGCGACGCCTCGTGTCTAGCAGTGCCGCATGGTCGATCAAGTCCACCACGCTGCTGCCGGGCTGAGCAGCGAGGGGGTTCGCCCAGGTGTTATCTCCGATTCCGCTCAGAATGAGGGAGTCTCGTTCTTCCGTGGCAAGCGGGTATGGAGCCTTGTCGAGCAAAGCGTTCTTCGAGTACATGTACTCGACGATCGTCTCGGACGGCTGTAGTCGACGCTTAGACTGGAGATCGAGCAAATCTTGCATGCTCATTCGTCGATGGAAGCGAGCGATGATAGCGTGCTTCCAAGTTTCCTGGCTGACGTATCGTGTGCCGTGTGATGCCTTCCAGTCTCGCGCTGGGCCCCTGAGGCGGGTAGCTGCTGTTGCCAGCGTCAGTGACGGACTCCAGTGCGCCAGTTCTGAGATCCGTTCTATCTGTGCGATCCAGTAGTGCAGGTTGCGTTGCACGTTCCCGTCGTACTCTGCAATCGCAGAGGCCGTGTCGCTGGTAGAGTGAATCTCTATCGGAGCTGCGGGTGGTGGAGGCCTCAGCAGAAGTTCGGCGAGCTGGAATTGCGTTTTCGCACCATGGCGAGAGTGCGAGAGATGTCCGATTCGTTGCCCTGTTGAGCGTGGGACATTTCGTTCGTCGTGGCGCCGTGCGTGATGCTTGTCGCTGGCGCTCTCGCAGCCTGCGGCACCTCGGTAGCAGCAACGAGCGTGCTGCGTTGTTCGATGCCTGCTGCTGGCTCCTGTGTAGTGGGAGCTGTGTGGCCACCTCTTGCTAGCTGTCTCCGGAGACTCTGAAGTTCGTCGCGCAGCCTCCCGTTTTCGACGGTTAGCGCCGCTTCCAGGTTGGTCTGCCTGTCGTCGTCGTTGGCAGCCTGGAGCGTCGTTGGCGCACTTGTCGTCCGTTCGGAGAGCTGGCGACGTCGTACATTGTCCTCGAGGAGATGCGTTACGAGGTCGTCCTTGCGGCCAGAGCACGGAAGCTTAGAAGCCAACAGCCAGCCGGTCACCGTTGTCGTGGAGTCGGTTGATTCCCCTCGTGTGCGTGGAGCACTCTCGTCGTCGTGCAGCGGTTCGTCAGTGTCTTTCGTCTCCTCGTCTGCCCTAAATCCCAATCCTGTCGACTGCGCCATTTCAGCTTGGTCGTGGCTCATATTGAGTGAAAGAAGCTGAGGTTTGAGAATTTAAAAATACATTTACTTAACTGAGAAAAACTGGGATTGCATATATGGCACGAAGATGGAGGAGCATTAAAAAAACGTCTGACCCGCTGCTCGGGCGTAGGGCGACCCTCTTGGGCGAGCAGCACACACACTAACCATGCAAGAGTCCAAAGCTCGCACCATACACGCTCGTCGGTATAAACATCCAGCCGCGGTCGCTGCGGCGGTGGTGGTTTCAAGTGCTTCGTGCTCAGAGCTTCGCCCCCTCGGCAGGCCGTTGGTGTCTGCTTTCGTTTTCGCCTCTCGGCGCCAGCATTCTCGGCGCGAAAATTATCCGATGCTTCGGAGACGGCTGACAGCGTCCACATCCCCGCTGAAGTTACCAACAAACCGGCGGCGCTTCTTTTCTTGAGCGCGAGAAGGCTACCAGTTCTGGATCGAGTGCCGTACACATGGGCCCGGCGTGGACTTCTGTGCGGCCTCCGTCCGACTGCCCGTTGCCGCCGCGAGCCAGCGGCGACCTCCTTCACTGGAGAATCAAGAAGCTGCTGGTTCTTGCCTCTGCGTCCATAGGTCGCTTCACATTAGTAGGGTCGGCAATGACGCGCCGCCTCTGCGGCTTATAGGGGGCGCCTACGCATCTCATTGAAATATGGTAATGTCTACTATGACGGCAACCGTGAGAATGGCCGTCAGAAATTTCTTACGGCAGTCGCCTCTCATTGGCTAAGAACGCTACCTGGAGATTCTATGGGATAAATATTCCCTAGAAAGCTGTGTTTGCAGCTGCATCTGTAGCGCTGTGGTCCGTGGTTTTAAATAAGGAGGCTCAGGTTGGAGTCCGACATTGCGATGTTTCTTTTTTTTAGCTTTCGGAATTTTTCAGTCATCGTGATGTAACGTAGAGCACTGCACGGGCCGGATTTTGAGGCCCGAGCCCGGCCCGAGCACGCTTCGCGAAGCCCAAGCCTGACCCGGGCCCGTAACACCTACCCCGAGCCCGGTCCGGGCCCGAACATTCATAAGTGAGCCTGGCCTTAGCCCAGCCCGGGCCCGCCATCTCAAGCCCGGGCCCGGCCCGGCCCGGTAATTTTTTTGGCCTAGGGACGGCCTGCGCGTGTGTGACCAGGCCCGGTCTTTGACGCTGAAGAAAGTTTGTTTATTATATTCCGGGCGATCAGACGGAGCATCTAGTCTGTACAAGCACGTCATGAACTGAACGCAAAAAATAAGGGTTTAAAAGTGCACATAGTTTAGCTTGCACCGTCTGCAGTTCACGCCACATCGGCGTAATAATAGCTCGTATTCTTAGACGAGAGACACCATCACCTTTGATTACCAGACTCTTGGCGAATTCACGTCGTTGTCTCGGCCACAAGTTGGTATTGCTGAAATTTTTGATACGCATTTGAATGAACGAGTATGTACGCGCGTTGAAATACTTCACCTGCAGTGGTTGTTAAGCGGTGGTGTTTCTCTGGCACGCGTGTTTGATTCCCGGGCACGGCAGCCGTATTTTGATTGGTGCGACATCTAAAACACACGTGTACATACATAGACATAGGTGCACAGCTTCAGGATATCTGAATTCCTTCCCGTCTTTGGCATTCCTTGTAATCATATCTTTGGTATGTTATACACCAAAATATAAAGGCTTGATGCAGTACAAGAAATGTCATTAAAATTTCAGTATAGTGACCATCAGACCTAGCAAAACACGTTTTTAAAACAATGCGTACAACTAACAGCAAGAAGCGCGCAAAAATAAACCAAGAATATTCATTTTGATGCTCTTTTCTACACTTCACGTCGGACCTATTAACGGCCGTGCCTATGAATTCAAGCCCGAGCCCGGCCCGGGCCCACGGCGTCGAGCCCGAGCCCGGCCCGGGCCCACGGCGTCGAGCTTCGGGCGGCCCGAAGCTCGACTTCGGGTGGCCCGAATCGACTTCGGGCGGCCCGAATCGACTTCGGGCGGCCCGGCCCGGCCCGCGGGCCGTGTCGGGCCCGGATGTTCGGGCCGGCCCGGGCCCGTGCAGTGCTCTTATGTAACGACGAAATTTGGTCAAATATCTACCGTTACGGTAGCATGCTGAGGCAGCAGTGAAGCAGTCGAGGCGTTGAAGAAGTTTTAAGGTTAACTTGTTTACTTTACTGATGACATTTACGGATATTTAATATACAAATTTGAAAAGGTGCACTTATTACATCGCATGAGAAAAACAGTCAATAGATCAAGGGTACTTAACGTGACATGGCTGACTGGATCGCGGTCTCCCAGTGAAAGGGCCCGGCGACGGGTGGCAGGGTTTCTGAAGTGAGTCCGGGTGCAGGCCGCGCTCAATAGCCGGCGGAGCCGCGACATATCCGCGTCAAGTGGTCCGGTTCGGAACGTATTGGGGGAAAAAGTGTATTCTGCAGCGCGCGGACCGCAGGGACTAAGGCACTTCCTGCAGCCAATCGGGAAGACGCTTGTAAACACCAATCAGCCATGTTCCCGCCAAAGAGAAAATGATCAATAAAACACAGACACAAGGTTTGAACCCCGAAACGCGCGCTTGGAGAATTATGGGTGTAAAGAAAGTAGTTCGGACAAAACACGCTAAAGTAAACAGTGGAAGAGACAGAAAGGTCGTCTGAAGTACACTGAGGACCCGGAGCCCGAAAGCAACCAGCGCACACGCCACGGGTGGCATGGAACGCCTCGGCTGCGCCGAAACCCAAGCTGGGCCGATAGTCCCCCTCGAAAGCCGCGATCTACGGTCGGTCAGCGCGCAAAGACACACTCCGCATGCGTTTCTTAGAAAAGCTGGGCCTTGGGGGCCGAAGAAGGATGCTACAAGAATAAGAAAAGCAAACTGAAAGGGGGCTTCGCGACAGTGATTTCGTGAACGCTTTTTTTTAATTTGGTTTTTAAGATATCAAGAGATCGACGTGAGGACTTCTAGAATGGGTAGAATTATGTTTAATATGGGTTGTGTCAGATTAGGTTTGGTGCAGTTTGGCTGGATTTGGGTAGGCTATGACGCATTCGGTTAGGTTACGTTAGGTTCGCTGAGGTTATGTTACGTTAGGTTACGTTGGGACGTAATATTATTCAGCAAGTTTTAGGCCAGCCATCTTTCATGGAAAATGCCGTGAGAATTTCCCGGAGGTAATTCTCACGGCTGCCGTGAGAGTACACGCAGGCATGAAGTATAAACCTAAAGGTGTGAACGCCAGAAACGTCATTTATCTGCTCGAATTGCGCTAACAGTGCGGACTACTCACGCGCAAGGCTCGGGCGACCCGTCCTCTGTTCAGCGCTCATTTCTGCTTTCAGGCGGGGCAAATTGCGATCGTCTCTGGAGCTTATGGCTGATTCGGCATGAGTCTGGGGAAAATGCCAGGTAACACGGTTGACGGTCAATCGCTGCGACACTGTGTAACATCGTTTCAGTGACGCATCGCGTTGCCGCCCGTAGCTGGGCATCAAAAGCGGGTAAAAATCACCAGGGCCCCTTGCATAAGGCGGAATATTTCACGCTGAGGTGGGCGGCTTTCTGACAGAAGGAGTGTTCAACCAGCATAGTGCGAGAGGGTGAGGGCGCTTTCTCCCTCGCTTGCTTCTTGGAACCGGAGTCATCTAAGTTCCGGCCCTTCCCTAGTATCGGCGACACAGCTCCCAGAACGCAGCGCTGGGATGATGCGAGCAGCATCTCCGCGAGAAAGGCCCTTTTTACCTGACGACTCGTGATTATTTTATGGCCCCACCTCTTTGCGCCGTCCAATCGTGCCTCTATATCGCAGTTGCTTGTCGAGGCTCCGTCTGGGAGCACTGTTCTTCAATATTGAAACGCCGTGTCTGTATGGCTTCCTGAGCGAAAGCAATTTCTCCGGGATTTGGCTGCGGGAAGGCGTTGGTGGCGCGCGCTTCGCCAACGGCTCGTGACCCGAGAGGGCTGAAATCCCCCCAGCAGCCGACGCGTGTTTTTCCTCCAAGAAGCCGCTGTGTTTGCTCGCTGCCTCGGCCGCAATTTTCTTCCGCCGCTTCCCCCTCCTGTGGCACCGAGTATATTCGCTCTTTTTGCGGAGCCTGAACTCAAAGGGCGGCGGCCGGCTTCTCGGCTGCACACCGTCTCTGCAAGGTGCGGGTTCGGATTAAAACAAAAGTAAACAACAGGTGGTGGGCAGCACGAAAACGTATCTCGGCCTCACATAGAGCTTTCCACGTGAGTGACTGTGACGATATTTTTGGTTGGCCCTACTCGACGCCGCTTATCGAGGCAATGTTATCCGGGAATTCCAAATGGTTTGCATTATTCCCCACTTGTTCCCATCCGGAGTTTTCAACACCATGTTGGCTGCGAAGAAATTCCCCTGGCTCTGAAGTACACTTCTGGCTATCTCAGTGCCCCTAATTTACTTGTATGTATATTCAGGAGAGTTTCCCCAGGTTTTGGCATCATGGCCGCAACTTCCACATTGAATCACACGCTTTTCGCGATGTTCACACGCCATTTACATAGCATTCCTGTGTACCGTGTTATGTCATGTGTGTGATTCCGCTTGGAGGGAAACCGCCTATATTCAATAACGGGCAGCTGAAGGACGAAATCCTCGCACGTTACATTTTTTTTCTGTTTTTAAATGCATGAGCTAACAATTGAAAGTCGTCCTACATATGTAATTTGGATCGCCACTGAACTGCTATCCGCTAGGATTCTAATACCATGTTTTCACCATATCATCTATACCTGTACAAAAAGTGCCCGACCGACAGACTGACTGACTGGCCAGTTCCTCACAGCCCCACGGATCTGTTGGACTTAGAGAGTTCAAATTTCGAGAGTAGGTTCCTATCGTCACGTAGGCTAATCCTGGATTTTCAGAAATTCCACCCCTAAGAGAAGAAAAAGGGGAACTTGTGCTTTCATAACTTTTTTTTAATTGCGATAGCATGCCCTTTGGGATAAGGTCTAACAGGTACAAGTTCGCACCCGTTTCCCGGAGGAAGTCCCGAAGACAGCGATGGTGGGGCCCCCACAGCCATCGCTGAAGATCGGGGGGTCTCCCAGGATGCAGGCCTGTGCCGCGAAGGTGTCGGGATCTCGCTACACTCAGGGAAGGGCACGTCCATAGCAGGTGGTTTGTGTCGGCGTCGCGGAGGCCACGCCCGGGTTACCGCAGGAGAGAGGGCCACCCCAACCCGTAGTCTACGCAGCAGGACCTCCTCCCTGTTGAGGAACTGGGCCCCGGGCCATGGCACGGCTCAGAACGCTATTTATTCCACTTCTTCCTCCACTAGTTGATGATGGTGATAATGTCCTATACAAGCTCGTCTTCGTCTTTCCTCAACACTCCCAGCGAGTGAGCGCACTGGGAAGGTCTGTTCCACACGGTGGGGTGAGAGCGCGTGTGGCGCGGCGCAGATCTTACTTTAGTTGGAGAAATTGGTCATGTTGGTCAGTTGTCAGCAAGGGCAGCGTTCGTGGAACCGACGTAACGTGACAGGAACTATCCGCCGCAATATGAGCGGTGATAGTATTACGCCGGATCCACGACAGTCGGAGAGGGCAGGGGTACGTGTCCGGCAGGTTATGAATGTCTCTTGAGACAGACGAGTTGGAGGCTACACGTCGCAAATCCCGTATGGCCGCCGTTGAGTCCGTGTGAATTTGTGCCGTAAAACTTCCAGGAGCTTGAAGAAGTGCCGGTAGTAGCGCTTGCAGTCCGTCCCGGATGGCTGTAAGCTCCGGCCGCATAGGCCAGGTGCGGAGTGTTTCATAAGCGCAGCTTTGGTTCGCTTGTGAATGAGAGGGTCATTCGATCGCCGTAGTTAAAACGCTGTCTTGGCGCCCAGCGTCCACAAATGCCTCTACAACCTGGGGCTGGTTCACAGTCGCTAGTAATGGCACGCCCGCGGATTGCTCGTCTGCGTTTCCCGTCGACCGACTGTGGAGTCGAATGAGCGGCCGGTTGTCGGTCACTTGATGGTACAGCCAGGGTGGCCTAGCTACAGGGTGGGCTGGTAAGGCGGGTAGAGAACGGCCCATGTAGATCGCCAACGCCGCTGCCTCCGGAACAAAATTGTTTGCGCTGGCGTACGGACCGGCGTTGATATACAAACTCATCCAGGGTGTTTAGTTGAGCTTCTGCATGAAGATATGGCATAGGCGTGATTTGAGGGAGACAGGTTATCGTCCGCATTGCAGCTCTATTAATTGCTTCAATAAGTCGGGCCCACTCCGCTTGGATCATATGCTGGAATTGAGCCTGATAGGCAAGTAGAGGCTGAAGTATTGACCGCACCAAGAGTCGGGCCATTTTGAAGCAGGAGCCTCCAGACATTTGTGAAATGCGTCGGATAAGGTGTAGCATTTGACCTGCTTGTTGGCGGGCAGATCGAAGCCACAATGCAGCTGCCCTGACGAGGAAATCTCCAATCCCAGCACGCGACGAGAGGTGGCAGTTCGCACAGGCAGGCCGGAGAGTTGTAGCAAGATCGGTGACATCTTCAGTCTACGATGGCCCCAAGCATTGGCCACGGACAGAATGGCTGTCTTGACCAGCGCATTCATACCATTTCTGTGTGTCCGTTAGAGCTTGTTGCAGGCTGGCGGTTTGCCGAGAGAGGTCTGGGTGGACAGTCCATACTGTAATATCGTCCGCGTACACCAGAAGGTGTAGGTCTGACATGGAGCGAAGAGGAAGGGTAAAATCACCGACCCCTGAGGCACTCCACGGACGGGCGTAAAATGGCCATAACTAGTTTCACCAATCCGTACGGAAAATGATCTTTTAGTCGCTAATATCTCGCCCGCCCGTTATCGTTTTTGCTGACGTATGCTTTCCGTAAAAATCTCCACAAAGAAGTTACATGGATACGCCATTAGAAATCCTTATGGTGCGAATTGGCATTCTGGAATACGCTGTGTTGTTTTATGTATTGTTACGGGGAAGATATTGTGTTCACAAAGGTATTTACTTGGAGGAAGCCAGAGCAGAGTGTCGAGATTCACGCACCAACCAAATCGAGACCGGTCGTCGTCGACCTCTTCTAGCTGCTCAGCGCTCATCAGTCCCTCTCTCCAGCACAGATACCGACGCATACCCGTCGGATTAGTACAGAGCCCAACATCCTCATCACAATATGTTCGACCAATTGATATATCGGATTGTTTTATGCTCACAAATGTTGTTTCTTACAAATCTTGCCCATACAAATGCGTAAAAACGAATCTAAGTTTTTTGCCCTAAGACGCCGTCCAAAGACGAGAGGGGTATCTAAAGTAAACCTGGAGGGGAAAAGATTAGCAGGTGATGCTAGGCGTCAACGTACACGTGGGTCTCACAGTCGGGGCGGAAGTTAGCCAGAATCGGGGGGTTCTTCAGCATGTGCTTCAGCTTCTCAACGACGTCCTGATGATCGCTTGAGCAAACGAAAGGCGCGTCCTTCGCGACGAGTAGTCCAAGAGAGTGCGTGAGCATAAGAGAGTAAGAAGCGTGAAAGTAAGAGAATAAGAGCGTGAGAGTAAGAAGCAGCGGAACTGCTGCTTCTTAAGTCTGGAAATTTTGTGGGTGCATTGATATCATTAAAAATTCTTCCGCTTTTATCGTGGTCTCGCAAATTGTGTCCGTCAAGAGACGCATATGTTGATACACCTTCGAAGTGTCCGCGTGTCCACATAAGACTCCCATTTTTTAAAGGAACTGCGCCTAACAAAATAAACGATTATGGCGCATGCCGAGTTTTCCTACAGGCGCATCCTTAATAAGTAGAACATCTAACTTCTCAGTGTTGCCCGACGGGTCTATTCATTACGCAAGACTAAAACTGAAAATGAAGCCAACAACTAAATCTAGTTTACCAGGTAGTACTTCCGAACAAACACACGGAATAATTGTTCGATTAAACACGCGCATTGTAGGTTAACGGGCGACTGAAAAGGCAGTTTTAAAGCTTTACCACGCAGGAAAAGTCCGCTGGTCCTTAAAAAACACATAAAATCGGTAATGAACTGTGCAAATTATAGTAGTTATCTTTCCTGAACAAAAGGTGTACTTAAATATTTTCTACGGCAAAGACTGGAACCAGACTATTGGGTAGGGATAAAACTTGCCCGCCAAGGATGATGGTACGGCTAAGATGAACTTCCTGTAGTGTAGCTTGTTCACGTGCGCTGCTGGTGGTGGCAGAAATTTATTCGGATCCGGGAACGGTGACCATATCGGAAACTTGTCTCCTCTTTGTCAAACATGGCGAAACATTACGACCAGCGTCGGCTTTTCTTGTAGAGGAGCTTGTGGTGCCCATTTTAGCGTTGCCGTGGCACCGCGCTTGTCCGAAACAGCTCTGCGGTGCTCACAGACGCGAGCTCACTCTGGCGCACAGAAACTTGGATGGAGGTGCTTTGTGCCCTAACCAGGCGGAACGTACAAACACCGTCCTGGTCGCCCGGCGACGTACGCGGTTTCGACTGGCTGAGGTGAACAGGTTGCTAGAGTAAGTATAATTGTGTTTGCGACGCCACGCCAGCTGAACGGTTGAACGTTGGTGCTGCCAATTTCACCTGTTGCTGCCACCTAGCAGAAGAAACAGAGGGGGGGTGGGGGATTCTTCGCCTTTGGAACGGAAGCCGCGAGTAAGACTTCAGGCGACTCAAGGAACTTGAGTCGCCAGCCCACTTATGGAAGAAGAGTGGTCGCTATAGAGGTGGCATGCAGGGTCAAAAGAGTTCGACAATGTAGCAGTCAGAAATGTCCTTTTGTGAACGTACTCAGAGGCACCTTGCCCGAGTTGTAAAAAGGAGCGGGTGCATCTGAGTTACCTGCAGATGTCGGATTTTTTTCGTTGATATGCTGATGGTCCCCGTGGCCTTTTGAGCTGTACACAGCTGTGGTCTGCCTGCTAGAGAAGAATGATCATATTAACTAGAACCTTGTTTCTTACAGTCATGGCCTTGCACCTTTAGAAAAGCTGTGGGGAAAACGAAAACGTGCGTTCCGACTGCAACCAGCAGCTGCCGACCAGTACGTTTCGCAGAAGCAAATCGCACAGATTGCCGCCTTCCCAACACATTTGACACGGCCCTTGAGTGGCTCAGCACCTTCGACTTTTCGAGGAAAATGCCCCGCGCAGAATTTTGGCGGTAAAGGCTAGCAGTGGCGACCGGTTACATCTTTGTTGGTACTGTCTAATCGCGTTCTCGCTCAAGCAAGAAATGTGCTCCTCCTCCCCCCTTTCTGACGTTGGGATCGCAATGAGGATTCTAGGAAGTTTCTGACCTCCAGTATCACCGATAAACAATAGGCCAGCACTATCCGAGCAGCGGGGCTGAGGGGGAGTGCGGCAGAGGGAGGAGGAATGCGGCTCAAGTGCGCCCGTTGCAACCCCTGCCGACGCCCGTGCATCCCGGCGGCCGTACTACTGGCACAAACGCAGCCCGCAGGCGCGCACCAGGTTTCGTGGGCTTAATCGACTTCACGTCACCGAAATAAAGCAGCAGCTTCTTGTCTCGAGACTTTAACGAGCATCGCCGAATTCGAAAGCCGAAAGGCGACCGCCCTTCGCGTCCCGTCACGGACTCTCGAGTGGCCCGTGAGGCGGCGACCCCAGTGTTTCTCTTGGCTGCAGGCCCGGCGGCGGGCTGCTCTCCTGACCACATGTGCGGGACTTATTTTAAACTGGCCGACCGGGCTACTCGCTGGCCCGTCATAAACACGCCGTCCGTGGTGACGGCTCCGCCTGCAGCCGGAGCGGCCACGACTCTGGAAAAATGCCCGCCGAGTAACTCCGTCAAAACAAACAGCGCCTCCCGAGAATGCAACAGAATGGGCCCCCGCGCTTTCGATGGTCCGAAACTAAACTTGGCCGAAAGTCACGCATGTGCGCCATGCTTTCGTCACGCTGTTCGCTCTCTCACTTTTTTGACGCTTTGCTTGTTCACTCCGAGCTCTTTGGTCCTGTCGTTGCGGGGCAGGGCCGTCGGTCACGGCACTCTAAGCAGAGTCAGCTCGCACTGTTACACGTCGTGAGACAGAAAAACAAAACAAAAAAAAGGACCATTGGCCTATTTACGTCCAGTGCAAGAGCAAGTGCTACAACTGCTCCTATTTTGCGCTGTCCGGAATAATTTTGTAAATGTGTTAAGGCGAAAGCCTTCAGCGAACCATTCGGCGAAAGAAGCGCCGTTGTTGTTGCTGTACTTGTCCGGCCAACAAAACGGCCGCGTTTGTAAACAGTGCATATGCGTGATCCGATGGGGCTTGGATGGACCCGGGCGTGATGAGTTCGAAGACAGCGCTGGTGTGTGCGTCAGATAGACTTCAACGACGAGGAAGTTTAATACGAAGAAGAGATGGCCGAACGTGGAAAATCGCCCGGCATGGGTATGTGCCTGTAGAAAGGAGAGGAAAACGTGGAGTACGTGATTCATGGAAACCTGAATGGTGCCCTTCACGCAACTTAGAGGTGGTTATTACAGCCTTACGTTGTCGAGTACCCAAGTTGAATAGGTACTTACACAGGTCTCGTCTCGCGCCAACAGCTCTGTGCAGCTATTGCAACGAAGACGAGTCTGTCGAACACTGCCTTTTGACATGCCGGCGTTTTTACTGACCGAGACGTCAGTCCCTGGAGCTGCCGCTTTACAGTTTGGGAATATCCCTAACAGTGCCGGCTATACTATCGTTCGGGGCATCCGAAACGGGGTTCTGCCGCCGGGATGTACGCTCTGCCCTCCTGCGCTACATTTGCTCTGCCCTCCTGCGATACATTGAAAATTCAAAACCATTCTCTTTATGATTGCGATTGGTCACTCTCGCTTTGATTTTTCAGCATTTTTTTTCTCAAAACTTTTTCCAACCTGTCTAAATTATCTTTCTTAAGCGTCTCGTGATTAGATAAGAGTGCCATTCATTTTAACCATCCTCTGTTGATTGGCCGATCCCCTGATTGGGTATGTGCCATCCCTAAAGGCGCAACAACAACAACATCGTGACGAAGGAGCAAGGCTTCTGAAGGCTCCCTGCTAGACTCCCGCTGTGCAGTGCCGTGGTACCCGAGGCCGTCGTGAGCACGCCCGGAAACTCAGCCAGGCAGCAGTTTCAGCCGTGTCTGCTAGCGTTGAATCGCCGCCATCGAATGGGCGACGTAACGTTCCCGGGCCGATCCACCAACTGCCGCTGTTGTGAACTGTTGTTATTTTTGGTTCGCCGTCGCTGAACTATGTGTCTGTACGGTAGAGTTTATTAGCCATTCTTTTTTTCCCTGAATACCGTCCGTCTCGTGGACTCGTCCTGTTTTGGTAAATGATCTCTCCGTCTTCCGCGCCACTTTTGCGGCCTCACTTTTTTGCTGCGCGAACCCCGACGACTGGCTGTCCCAACGGGTCTGCGCAGAGGCCGCAGCCCAGTGCTCCCCCGACTGCGCATTGCCAGCGCTGAACAAAAGTCGTTGGTGTTGTTCCTCGCTTCGCGGCATTGGCCAGTCTGCCGTAAGGGGCGTCCGAGTTTTGGCTGGGGGCTGGGCATTCGCCAGCTGCGGAGCGGTAATCGTTGGCACATGGCGCCAAGGACGCCGCTTGAGCGACCAGTCCCTTCATATTTGCGGGCCAGGGATGTCTGCTCTCTGAACGTTGGCAGCGGAGAGGGTTTTCCCACGCATGATTGGCGGAAATGTATCTTCCTGCTGAGGCGGCAGGCAGCAAGCAAATCGTGAAAGGGAACACATAACAGGCAAGCAAAGGTAGCCGACACAGCGTAAGCTGCAAGGATGAAAGAAAGGGAACTAGTCGCTTTCTTTCGTGCTTGCAGTATGCACTGTTCCCTCGGTCTGCGTCGCGCTTCACCAACCTGCACACGCTTTACACTGATCAAGCCAAGCGCACCTCGATTAGTAAAATCGGCGATGCAAAGGCGTTTGCACCTGCAAGCGTGCGTGTATGCGCCACAACCAGACGCGGTTGTTTAGGATTTTATTTTTATTGTCTCTAAACGCGGACATTCATCCTTTCGCGTTCGCTCGGTGCTCCGGTTATTCGCGTTCCATTTTCGTTTCATCGGCATTTATTGAAGCGACAAAAACAACCGTCGGAACTCGGACAACCCTTTTCTTCCTGCAAATGGCATGGTGTCAATTTCGAATGCCTTTCCCGGTTGTCGTCATTTATCATAATCCCAGCGATACCTGCCGCTCTCGACGCGTTTATCGCGGCCACGTCCGTGATGAATGCGCAGCGCGCTCTTGAGCTCCTGCCTCCCGCAGCGCGTCTGTTCCCTTCTTTCCCCCTGCAGCTGCCGCGTGGGGAACTTTCGGCGCAATCTGACCGAATGTCTTGCGCGACGAGAAAAATGAGACGAAGATATCCGGAGTTTGGGGCGCGCTGTCTAACCGCCCCGTCCCTAAACTCGAAAACTGAGCTCGTCACATTCTGCATACTTTTCCTTGCTTGCTCAGCTTGAGCTTCAATTTATATTTTCGCCGTTTAGCGAAGTCTCATTCCTTCACATCGCTTCATTCGGCGCCTCTTAAGGTTTCCTTTAAATTTCCCTTTTTCTCCTCCCCTGAGGCCGGCGTTATCCCCGTTTCCTTTTTGCTCAGGCTTTGAGGCGTATTCTCCCATTTCCCGGGTAAAAGTGCAAGCGGCGCAAAAATGGGTAGGCCCATTTCTTCGTTTCAATTTCCCGCCATTCCCCTTATTTCGTTGCGCACTTCTTTCGAGGCGAATCCCAGCACGAACAGCGCCCGTGCCGATCGTTACGGGGCTTCCCTTCTTCTCGCGCCCTTGCTTATCAACATTTCAAGGCGCGTGAAGAGACGGATATTTTGACGCTCCGCAGCGGTTTCGCGTCAGCCTCGGAGGCCGCCGAGCATTAGTTGGCGCAGCAAGTGAAAAAAAGATGCCCGGCTCAGCCCTCATTCATTTTCCGAGTCTTTATTCCGGCCTCCGAGGCAGCACAGCTTTCTTATGCGGGCGTCCTTTTCCTACGCTGCTGCTCTCCTCCGCCGTCACGCCGCTGGCGCCTCGCTTCTTCTTTCCCTCCACGTTCTCTTTGCTCACGCTGGATGGCGCTGAGCTCTGTGTTCTAGTGTTTAAAGCCTGCTGTTTTGTCTACCCTTGCAGGAAAGTTTCTCATTATTCCTTGTCCCTCGCTTTTTTGTACGTGTGGCCTGAGAGTTCACGGCTAGGCTCCGGAACAGCCGACACACTACTTCCCCCAAAAGGAGTGCACGAGTTCTCAAAGTGAAATCCCCAAAGCCAGGGGGAAGAGAGCGCACTGCGCCGATGTTTCTTGCGAGTGGACCGGCACAGCTGGCGAGCCATCCCGCGCCCGGGCGGAGTTCTTATACGGCCCCGTTGTTCGGCAAAGCCATAATGGCTTTCCCGTTCACCGTGCTGGCCAGCGCTCGCAAAGAATCGCACCGCGGCTGGGGCGACACTGTTGTGTCCCGCTGTTACGATCAGCCGCCATCGATTTTGCGCTACAACGGCCGCTGGACCCGATGCTTAAGTGTGCCTCCTCCTACAGGCTGGAAGGGCTTACGCGCCAGGGGCGTCCTTACGGCGGCTGCGAATCACAACTGCCCCCCTTTCGTTGGTGCTTGCCAGGACTCCACTTTCCGCCCTCTTCTGTCCACCTCAGTGCGCCTGCAGCAGCGGACACAGGTTGGACGAGGCGAGTTCTGGCTGCCTCCTCTAGGCTTCTTGCGACGCAGTCAGCGATCCCTGTTCTCCGCGGCAGCCGCACGTGGCGCTCCTCCCGGCGCCGGAACCTCGGGCGGGCCGGTAAAAGTAGTAGCGACCGCGGAAAGCCCGCCGTCGTTCGCAGCACTCGGACAGTTGGCCGTTGAGGCTTTCACGCGATCTTGCGTTTGCGAGGTGGGGCCTACTGAACACTGTGCACGTGGCGAGGAACACCAGCCACGAAGAGCACATGCCCCCCCTCACTTGTCCCGCAAGTGCTGGTCGGCTTCGAGAAGGCGCCGCTGCACGGTCCCCCAAGCTGCGACCAGCAGCGCCACCCCATCAGGCCGCGGAGGCGCTTTTTTCCACCGAGCCGAGTTTTTCTCCGGTGTCGAAAGTGCAGTTTAGATCAACGTTTCCCCTCGCTGACGTTAACTTGCGCAACGCACACGCAAGGCGTGCCGTTTTTTTGGGGAGACTTGCGAAATAACCGGAGTGAACGGAGCGCGTTTGCTGCTGTCGAAGCGGACGACTCTGGGTAGCAGCAACTGGCGGCGTTTGCGCAAGCGGAGTGATTTTGATGCCACCAAAGGCCACGGACCTGCGTGAATGCCAGCAGGGGCGATTTTCCGGAGGGATAGGATGGCTTCGATAGATTAGCGTGCTGTGGCGGCGTTACGTTCTGCTGGTGTTCTTCACTCGATCGCCACAGACGCGGCCGCTTTCTTGTATTGCCCGTGCCGCATACGAAGGCATCAAGTGCTGATTTTCCGCTCGACCAGGCAACCGTGTGTTACTCGTAACTCTGTCGTCACTTTTTGCCGCGAGGCTCTCTTTCTACTGGAAATTCCTTTATGAGCAGCACATGTACGCTAAATTCAAAGGAGTGTTTTCTTTTCCATTGGAATCCTTGTTTTAAGAGGCCATTTTATTTCATCGTCTAGTGTAGCGGCCCCTCACGCCCGTTCGGGGCCGTTAGGCGTGCACGAGGGTTTGTGTTCTCTTTATCGAGCCCGTTAATTTTGCATGTATTGCGTCCCGCTGTGTTTGCGAAGAAAAAACAAAAGGTGCACCGTAGTTGGATGGCTGGGACGCTAATGACGCCCGGGGGATTTTGTCCATGGAATAATAAGCGGCGGCGGCGGCGGGGAACGTCTTGCGGTGCCGGCGGCGTTATGTCGATGTCGTGTCGGCCCACTTTCCCGCCCGAGGCGAAGAGCGGGGCTCCGGCAGAGTTCGAGGCCTAATGAATTCTTTCCTTCGCAGTCTAGCGGAATGCGCCTATCAGCGACCATTACACTGCCACGCATAATCAATCCATAATTAGTGCGCCTCAACATTGAAAACGCCTCTCCTCGCTCATCTCTTCACCCAGCCGTTTAAGCATTGCGAGGCTTACAAGCTGGCAGTGCTTGCCGCTGACTCTGTACATTTGCACAGGCCAACCTCTCAAGCGCGACGTTCTTCCCCGGGGTCAGCATGCTTGTTGGCACTTGACTGGGCGTGACAATGGTCGTGGCGGCGGTGTGAGCGCGCGGCCTCGCCAACCAGGGCAGAGATTGGCAAGGGGAGAACTCCCGGGGAGGGGCTGTTTCGGGTGCGGGTTAACGAGTCGCGACAGGGAGGAGCGTACGCACCTACTGACCGATGAGTGCGTGGGGAATGGGGGCCTGTCGCAACCTACGTCCTGCAAACGCTTCGTACGTCTGGGTGGTCGGCAAAGCCAAGGCGAGTGGCAGCGCTTCTCACGCACTGTCCCTCGACATCGGGGAGTCTAGCCGGTTACACTCAACAATGTACACTACCTTTCAACTGCCCGCCGTTCTCTTGCGGCCTCTGTTTACTGCTGTCGACCGTGCGGTAGAAACGAGCGCCCCTCGATTGCCGTCAGCAAATGCCTATTTCCTTTCTTACGGTCCTATCAGCCAACTTTGATACATGAGCGTGAATTTGAGGTTTAGAAGGGCTTTTATGGTGTTTAAAGCGCCTATAAATGCCTATTTTGGCGTTCGTGCCTTAATGCCTACAAACGCCTATAACGGGCTATTTTCAAAATCGGCGCCTGTGTGGACACTATTTAGCCTCAAGTTTCGTGTTAGAGTTTAGTTTGAGATTGTTATTCATGCTGCCGGGCATCATACGGCGTTCAACCTGCCACAACCAACTGGCCGGAAAATAACTTGCAGCAGTGACATGGGGCGCCCATGCTGAGTGACAAAGGGCACAGTTTTTAATCCTAAAATACGGAGATGGTGGTAGTTTGCTAGTGTTTCCACAAAGACTATTCGCAAGGCTAGAACACAAAATACAACCACCATTCGTCCCTTCGTCCTGATGTTATATGTAGAAAATGATGCGTGAACATTTGAGCAGTTGGGAGGAAATTTCTTGAACAGTTAAGCGGCCGTCTTTGTCGGGAGGTCAGAGTGGCGCATCAGAGAGGAACGACGAGAGCGTGACCACCAGCGACGACCGCATTGCGGAAGATCCAGATCGGTCCGTGCCTGCCTGTTCTGAGCGCTACTTTCCGCGTGCTCTCCAAGCAGATTTCTTCGAGCCTGCGCAGTCACATCCTCGTTTAAAGAAGCCTACCCAAATCTAACTCTATTTTCAACGTTGAGCATCAAACGCGCCTTTGTCGGCAGATCGCTCCTATACACAAGAGCCCAAAACGAAACATCATTGCGCAGCTGCATTTCCTGACAACGGACATTTCACACTGCCGACAAGCTTTAAAATGCGTTTTTCCATCAAAACTATGTTCTGCTGCTGAACACCGTTTTAAAAAGGCTCCACAAATGCGCGGAAGTGCATTTGGAAGTGTTTGGACATCTCGCTTGTACGATTAAGCTGATATGATTGCATATGCGAAAATTGCCAGAGTTGTACGTAATGCTATGTTCAGACTACCGATGTAATAGCCATATTGTGTGCTATGGACGTTGGGAAACGGCGTTTCACGCAGTTAGGGTGGCTGAGACGACAAATGACGTCAATATTTAAAGATATTACGAGAGTTGCGACAAAAGTCTGAACCCGGCCTAAGAGTCATACTGTTAATTTCTTCATAGATCGTTGCCTCTCTTGCGTTTATTATTTCGGCCTTTTTTGTTATTACGTAATTTAAATGCGTCAGGCTGAAATAAAGCAGCGCCTTCTATAATCAGCTGTCAAGTATTCTGTTTTTTATTGTTTGTGGCGTTGAAAGCGCCGGCGCTGCACCCGGGCTATGAGGCGCGCCGTAGTGCAGGGCTCAGGCTTAGTTTTCACCACATGGGGATCCTTAACGGGCGCCGAAGTCTGGACGCACGTGTGCGTCAAGTGTTCTGTCTAACGACTGCTGCGCCAAATGCGACGCCCGAGCGAGCGACAGTGTGGCTATTGGATATGAATGTGGGCAGTGCGCTTGCTGGGTCTAGCAGATTTGTGGGAGATTTGAACGAATACATGTTCAAACGTTGGCGCCTTTGTGTCATCATAAACAGAAACATTTCTTTTTCTTTTCCCGTCGTAGATACGTGTGGCGCACGTCTTCTTTTGAAATTATTTGTATCTATGCAGAAATTTATGACGCCTAAATTTACAACGTTGGAGGCCTAAAACACTGCTTTGCCGGCCTATTTTGGGCGCCTAAAATAAAGTGACTCTGCAACACTTTCGATAAGCGCTCGCACTCTTTCCTTCGCGTCTAGAACCACTGCGAAAGCTATAGTCATCGCCACAAAGGAGAGGCAGTGCGCGATTTGCTCGTCGCAGAAGATACGCCTTCCGTTCCTTCTTTGTTTTTGGGACAGTATTTTCAAAGTGGCTGTCGATTGCGTTCATTGCTCAGACTGAAGGAAAGCGCGCCAATAGCTGCTACACCGCTGTAATGACGCAATTGCAGCGGTCGAAGAACGTGAAGACCGAGAAAGAGAGAAAAATCTTCTGAGCAAGTTTCTATGTCATCTGATGGGCACAGAGGAGTAATTTTTGACCGAGGTACTTTGTGACCCCCTGATCTAAGGAGTGGATGTGTTGGTAGACTACGTTTCGCAAGCATTTCAGATGCCGAAAAACATCGCAAAAAGTGTCGCAGCTAGCGTCCCTTTAATGCCTGAAAATCCGGCCTCCAGTTATGAGCCGCTGAAGGCGCCGACGTGCACTCTTCAGGCGCTCCTGTCTGTGCACTTGGCTTGCGGGGATGTCCTCCCTCTGTTCGGTAGTTCCGCTGGGGGCCCGTATGGTGGTTATTTTCCCAGAAAACGACAGCCTCCTCCGTTAATGGCTCCATTGTTAAGCCCTAGTGCATTGCGAAGAGAAGAACTTTCACGGCATGTGTCGTCCCCGTCCTCGCTCGCACTCGGAAGTCGGCTCCAGTGCTGGCTGGGCTGGATCAAGGGGAAGCGGCGAAGGAGGAGCGAAATGAGTGCTGCCGCCCACTCACTCTGATGCGGAGCATGGTTCACAAAACGAGCGAGACGGCGCAGGTTATTAAGCGCTGACCAAAGAAAATCTTGCGCATGACAAACCTGCGGTGCGTTTCAGCGAAGTGGCTACTCAAACATTTCTGCTCGGAAAGGGATGTGCCTCTCGACCGGCTGCGCTCCTAGTCGAGAGGGCCAGCGATGGCAGGAGCGGGTGCGCACTCGTCTGCGATCAACCAAACTGATTGCATGTGCATGTGCATGCGCACATGCACGCGAGCGCGGTTTTTGCGCCTTCACTTGCGCACGGAATTTAAGAAACTTCGAGAAGAGCGTGAAGTCTGCGAATCACCTCGTTTCGATCCCGTCCTCAAGTTTAATTTTCTACTAAAAGCTTTAAAGGGTGCAAAAAGGTTTCAGAGAGAGAGAGAGAGAGAGAGAGAGAGAGAGAGAGAGAGAGAGAGAGAGAGAGAGAGAGAGAGAGAGAGATAGAGAGAGAGAGAGAGAGAGAGAGAGAGAGAGAGAGAGAGAGAGAGAGAGAGAGAGAGAGAGAGAGAGAGAGAGAGAGAGATAACAACTTTATTGAAGTGCCTGCAGCTGAAAAAAAACGCGGACAGAAAAAGATACAAACAAGACAGACGAGGCGCTCCGCCACGCTTGTTGGTTTCTTCTCTTGACAGTGGTGCTTTTCTTTTTTTGCGCCTGTTAACCTCTTCATTAAATTTCCATTTTCCCCTCTAAACTGTCATGTACGGAGCATATGCTATGCTGATGGGACGAGAGTTCTGCGCCTCCAGCGTTCCCTCTAGCTCTATGTACGGACGAGTTGTCGGCTTTCAAAGTGTTGCACAGGCCCTGGCGAAGCGATGAAGAGAGCGTGCGAAAAGGCTGGCCTCGATTCATGTGCACTGCAGCCGAACTTGGACAAACGGCAGCTCCGCGCCGTTCGCCAGCCGCACCGACACTGGGTTCGGCAGCTTGTGCGAAGAAGTGTTCCTTTCGCGCCAAGCGGAGTTTTCTTGTAGCAGGCCGGCTGTTGTCTTCGTCCCGCCCTGCACCCGGCGCCGTAGTGTCCGCTGTAGCCCGACTGCGGCCGGCTCGGCCGTAATGGCCGTTTGGCTTGCCCTGCGCTCTTCTCGTTCGACTTCACCTCAGAAAATGGCCCGCCGCGGCGGAGTTTTCGAGAAACGATTTAATTACTCGAGCGGCCATTGCTGCAGTGGCGCTCGTGTTCGCTGCTCATTTGGCGCTGTGCCGGCACCGCTCACTCGTGCAGAACAAAGAGCGCTGTCTGGTCGTCCTCCGAGGTTTTCTTAATTACCAATGCCATCTGACTCCGGCGTGTGTCGGCGGCGTTTGTGCCTCGCTCGGTTGGTTTCTCTTGTTTTATCTCTTTGTGCTTAGGACGGGAAACGAAGTATTCGGTGCGGGTGGGAAAAAAAAAAAAAGCTTTCTTTTTCTCTCAGCGCGCGGCGAGTTCGGTACCCTCTGCCGTCGGGATGTATTCGAATGTCTTGTTCGGTTGCCAAAAAAGGCACTGGTGTGCTCCCTGTCGGCTCGCTCTTGGTTGCCTTCGTGCGGGCTGTCTCTTTCTCTGACGCAATGACGTGTGCGAGCGCATGCATCAGAAGGAGACGGCTAAAACGACAGAGGGGCACCTAGCAAAAGTGAGCAACACACAAAGCTGCAACGATGGCTGTGGATACTTTCTACTTGCAGTGGTTGGCGTCACGTCGTCAAAAAAGGCGATATACGTTTTCGGAGCAGTTTGTTGCCCGATGGGGATTAAGGGGGAGGGTTCCCATTAGAGCGCATTGCTCCGTGACATTGGCGGCTGACCTGCACAACTGTGGAGTCTTGCGCCTAGCCGTAATACGATTAAATACTCTTTAATATGCATTTCAATAATTAATTTATGTATTTACTTATTTACCGCGGATACGGCAGTACAGCCTCGTTGGCCAAGGAGGAGGGCAATTGGCAGTACACGAAGACATTGTTACGTAGATACGCGCATACATACGAACGTTTTGTTTACGAACAAACTAAATTCCTTGATAACGCTCCCTGCGTATACTTAACCGGTTTCGGCTAACGTCTCCGGATTCGGCCGGATAACCCGCACCGTCCGTGGAGATTTTACTTTGCCATTTAACGCCTGGGCTATAAGCCGGGCCGTAGTGGAGGGCGCGCCTTATAGACCACCCTGGGATGGTTAGCGTGTCTCGGTACCCGCGTCCAAATTTGCCAATGATCCTTTGACTGAACCTTGAAAACACCGAGCGGAAGAGCGTGCCCAGAAGCGCGGCTTGTGAATGCACGAGTGAAAAGCGAAGAACCCTTTTGTCTCCTCTGTAGAGAGTCTTAGCGATTGCTGCCGACCACCGATGTGTTCCTCAAACAATGCCCCATCATCGCGTTGCGTGTCAGTAGTGGCGGCACGTCGGGAACCGTCCGACGGGGCGTCGTTCTTTGCTCCGCAAATGCTGCTGCGGCGGCGGCGGCGGCAGCCAGGAGCTCGCTCCGGGCGCCGGGCCGTGCCTTCGCCGAGAGCCAGGTGCTCGCCGACGCTGTCCAGACGCCTCCTGAAATTCTCCGCCGAAGAGGCTTCCCTTTTCGAACCTCGGAGCAGGACTCGGCGCTGCCTGGCTCCATTGAAAACTTGAGAAAAGGAAAACTGAGAGTGGAGCTGTTTGCGGTCAGCAGTGAGCCTTCCGCGACCCTGGCGGCTGCGGACGTGCGCTGTAAACACGATTCTCCCGCGGAATTCCTTTCCCGGCTGCTTCCTTGGCCGCCTTTCTCCCCCTATATGCGAGGCACACCTTGGCCAATGGCGTAGCTTCCTCTTTTGCTGGCTGGTTTTTTTCCTCACGTCCGAGTTTTTTCTCAGCGTCGGGTTTCTTTTATCCCTTTTCTCTTGGGGTTTTGTTGCAGAATTGAGCTGCTTGTGATCGTGCATGCATACTGTTACGAACTAAGACGCACTGTTGCGGTAACAGGGCCTATGAAGCGAAGGTTAATTAACACGGAATTTATTGGATAATTTTGCAAACTACTAGCATAGGCGAGTAGTTTGGCAAATTGCATGCATGCCGACATTATTTCGGATAGATGAAACTTGCCCTTGAGGCAAGGCCTAATGGCGTAACAAGGGCTGGCAGCGCTTTGCGCACTAAAAATATACATTGTGTTGGTTTTTACGAAAACCATGAAACCAACACCATGAAGGCACAAGAAGTAATTGTTGCAATGATTTAATAACAGCCACATGCTTCTGTGGGCACTGGGCGGTTCTTCTTGAATCCCCTGCCTGGGTTGCGTGGTACCACGGCGTTTTCTATAAAGGCCTCATGTCAGCAAAACTGACCGCCGTCATCCTGTGAACACGAGTGCGAGGAGCGATTTATGCCTAGGCCTATGATAGCCAGCCGGCACCGAGCCGAGAAATTGGAGCTTCGGGGGATTGGACCCGTGTGGACGGGATACAAGGCCGAGTTGGTGACGGAAGATGGCAGAACGGCGAATGGAGCGACAGCCAGCGCCGCGGTCGCGTAGGGCGCGCGGGTGCGGCTCGGAGTCGCCCGCTTCTGCAGCCAGAGGAGCCCGAGCTTTGCGGTGATCCCCGCACAAGCGTCTAAGGACGCGACTCGAACTGGCGTTCTGGAGGACCCTGCCGTGAACCGGCCAACAATGTGCTCGCATCTCATGGCGCACCCCGAATGTTGCTCGCACCATGCCTCCTGCTCCCCACTCACGCGCACGCCTTGCACCCGCACGCCCAGCGCACTCCGGCTCGGCCGCGGCGTCGCCCGTTGCGCATATGCGCCGACACAAACCGAGCGCACGCTTGGCACACTCGGACGCAGCATGTTCACTGCAGGACCAGGCTCTCTGCCGACTCGCTTGGACACTGCTACGCAAGGGACAAGTGAGCGTTTCACGCGCCGCGGTGGCTCAGTGGCTAAGGCGTTGCGCTGCTGGGCACGAGGGTGCGGGTTCGATTCTCGCCCGCGGCGGGCGCTTTTCTGACGGAGGCGAAAAGCGAAAACGCCCGTGTGGACGAGATTTCGACGAACGTTAAAGATCCCCAGGTGGTCCAAATAAATCCGGAACCCTCCAATACGGGCGCGCCTCATCGCCTGCGTTGCGTCGGCGCGTTAAAGGAGCCATGAAGAGAAAATACAACTTTGTGTAATTTGAAAGAACTACGATTCAGTGTCTCACTCAGTTTCATTAGAGCCACAAAAGATGTTTTTTAACAAAAAACAAAGCAAGAAGTATTTAAAAACTTTCAAATTTTGCGCCACAGTGACGTGTTATGAACAAGAATGACGTCATACTGGCCAACAATAAAATATAATTTTCCGTGCGTTAACTGCACGTTAGCATTCCAGTGATGCGGTCAAATGGAACTAGAGGCCCCATTACAGACGTCCAGTCATGTGTCGTCACGACAGGTCAGTTAGGCGGCCGCCAATCGCACAAACAAGGTTCCGTGACGTCATAGAAAAGTTGCGGGAAATTGGCTAGGCGGTCGCGACTGCTTCACACGTTTTCTTTCATATCTCCGTTATTTGTTCGAAGATTGCGATGATATTGGTATCATTGTTATCGGGACTAAGCAGTCTTTCTAATAAACCCAACTTGTATTTTGTCTTCATGGCTCCTTTAAAGCCCACAATCAATCAAGTGGGCATTTCGCCGGGGACGTGCGTTCATGACAGCTTGCGATTGAAAAAGCCGCTGCCGGCATGAGCCTCGTCACGTGAGGCCGCGTGGGCCACAGCACCTCTGCTGCAACGGTTGCCTGAGCTTTACAAGCTCGACCTAGGCAAAGGCTCGCAAGAGTGAGCTCGCCGTGTATCGCAGTGAGCCGCTTCTGCCGCCCAACTGACGCAGAGGGTATCGCTACGCCCGCGGAGGGAGTCCCTTTTCTCATTCCTCAATTTCGTGTTCGCATGCAGGCATAGTAGACTTCGTACCTTGATTGAACATAACGACAGTGTTTGTACCGCGGAAATGCGTATTCGCTCATCACAGAGGCAGCAAACCTTTTTCGGGCATCGACAGTACAACATGGGGCCTTGTTCCGTGCCTGGGTACGTTTTCCTCGTTCTTGTGCGACGATACTTCGGGCTATCCTTCGCAAGCTGCTTATGTTCCATAAACACTTATGTTCCATAATTGCAGCTGCTTTGCGTGCGGTGAAAAGATCACCGAACGGAAGCGCAGGGCCAATAACAAATGCCAGACCAACCGTCCCCATAGAAAGAACTGAAAATTGACCTGGAACTTCGAAATAAACGCATTTTTGAGGTTTTCGGTGCTCGTGGTGTTATAATGTGCGCGCGATACTTTTCAGTGCGCGGGAAGTCATGGCGTCCGCAAGAACAAGCGTGCTCTATCGGTTTTCCGCACCAGGTGCCCGACCGAGGTCACCCTTTGCTCCCCTACCCACGACAGCGCTTTGGTATACCAGTGGAGTTTTCTGTTTGATTTTATTTTATTTTCTTGGTGCAGCAAAAGGCAGGCTAAAGACGCATGTTGCCTGAATCGACAGTTGGGCTGCTCGTTCTCGTACGTCGCTGGACAGCGCTCGAAGACAGGACGGTAGAAGCGGGGGCACACGACGTACTATATACGCTCCAAGTTCGCCCCGAACGCAGTACGAGCTGACCCATGTTTTCAGTAGAGGTGCCTCGCAAGCCTTCAACGTTGTGCCTCTAAGCTAACAGCGGGAGTGCGTACCGATTACGCACCATTTTGTCTGCTCACGGAGGTATCCTCTTCGTCACGGCTGCTGGGCACTGAGCAGCGATAAGTGCGCGGAATGTGTGAGCGTCGCAGTGTTCTTGTTCCAGCCACGCACGCATTGGCGGCGCTCACACGAATGCGCCGAGTGCGTGACTGTGCGCTCGAGTGTGCGAGCAGTTCAGGGCGATAGTGCGGGTTCATTTTGCAGCGAGAGGACGTTATTTCCCTCGCTCAGGGCGGGGAGGGCAGCTCCCGTGGGACGCTGGGTGTGGCCGGCCGTTATGCCGAAGTGCACGTAGTGCTGGCGAAAGCTGGCCCCGTGGCGAGCCGCCGCACGTGCCCGCAGCCGGGGCTTCTCGGGCCACGGTCGATGACGAGGCCCTTCTGCAGCTGGCGCCGGATCTTGTTCCAACGTCGCCCATCTATCGGGCAGTCTTCGTTAATGACGTCGGCTCTCGTGGACGCCCCTCAGCGCGGCCCGGCGCGGTGCACCGGCATTTCACCGGTGGGGTCCGCGGACTGGCGTTGCACCGGCCTGCAGGTGAACGGACGTGGGACGCGCACCGTCCATCACAGCAAACCGACAGAGGAATTCGGGAGGCCTTTCTCGCTGCCTCATCGCTCACCTTTTGGTTTGTCCTTTAGATGCCGTTTCCGCGTTTGTCTGGTTTGCCAGCGTCGCAACGAAATCAGGAAGAGCCCCCATTTTTCGCTGGCAACGCGGCAACAGGCATTGCGCCTCGGCGTGAAATGGGCTGTGTCCGGAGGTGGACGCGCAATTTTCTACGTCACAGCTATGTACGTCACCGATGGCCTACACTCTCCGAGCAGAGATTCTGGCCACTTCAAACGTCGCGGCATTGTTGTTCTCGAATTTTTAAGGCGTATGCCGGGAGTTTTCTATTCTGTGAATGAGCGTCGTTGTTGATGTTTTTGCTGTCCCGCCAAGAATATGGCTGCCGCAGTGAGGAGTGAATACAAATACATCCGTGATCAGATGGCATTTGAACCCGAGCAGACCATTGCTCTGTCAGCTGTGTTACTAGCCACGGACGTATTAGCGTGAAACAAAATTGTTTTCCTTGTTTTTTTTTTCTTCTTCGTGGCTGATACACGTTTGGGGGTTGACCAGGAATGGGGAGCTTTGAGGGGCTGATGTGCCCGCTTCACCAAAATGAGACTGAATTTTAAACGCGAAACTTGAACAATACTGCGTGCCGTGTGACGCCTGCACTTGATGGCAAGTGGACACGTTCAAACGAGACGCGCTGCAGAACCCTGATTCTAGGGATGCTGCGGCGTGGGCCAGCCTGCTTGCTGACGCGGCATGTGCCGGAAGACGAGGGAGCGAAGGCGATGAAAGACACGTGTACACAGTGTATCAGAAAAGAAGGCGGATGAAGTAATTACCGCCTGAAGACAAAGAAACGAAAGGAATGCAAATTCGATGTACAGAAGTTTGATAATAGGTATAAAAGGTATGACAAGGCTTTTGCCTTCAAAGGCCGTTACCAGACTTCTGCTCTCTGGGGGAATTTGTTTTTGTTGCGGTGGGGTTGGAGGGGGGGATAGAAACTGCCGTTAAATGAGATTGTGCTCTCGTTTTCGTCTCAGGGCATCTCGCGACACGTAGCCCAACTGTGGCATCGAACAGGATGTCGGCTGTCATACGTACTTGATACTCTCCTACTTGATACTTACATGGTCGAGACGTGGGGCCCAAGCGTTGTAACTGCGCAGCCTTTGTGCTCACTTCTCTTTAGCAGTCGGGTGACGTTCTGGCTTTAGCGTGTGGGCACACCAGCCGGAAGCACGCCGTGCGTTAAAACCTTGGTGGGCCAAACTTGTACTGGGATTGGTCACGTGGCGGCAGTGGAGCGCGCTCATTTAAGGGAGACGTGCTGCAACATCTCGAACGAGGCGCAGAATGACAATTGCTGGAGACTTGATCGGGCGGTTTTTCTGCCCCCGGGTTAAGCAGCAAACCAATCGCGCTCGAAGCCTGTGGAACGCCCGCAGCTGAGGCAGTGTTCTTTGTGCAAGCATAGGGGGCTTAGAACATAGAAATCTGCCATGCGTGTCTGATGTAGCCGAGAAGGGACGACAGCAGAGCGGAGTAGAAACAGGACGCGCCGTCTCGGCCCCACCTACGTGTCAGCAGCGGCACGAGGCGTAAAAAGGAGGAAAGAGTAAGGCCGGGGACTAGCAACTCAGGTAGTCTAAGAGAGGTTTACCAGCCGAAAGAAGACGCGCTGCTTGATGAGTGGAGGCCAAGCCGCCATTTGCCAAGCTTTCGTAGCCGGCACATGCCAAGCCAAACTTTGCGTGACACCCAACTTTCAGTTCAGTTCGATACTGATACGCTGCTGATGTCATTCTCTGTCACTCTTTGTGGTCGCTTTCACCATTTCATGTGTTGTCTGGTCTCTGTGTGAAAACCCCGTTCTGTTTTCCTGATACGCCTTCAAGTTTCCCGGTTACTTCGCCAGCGGCGCGTGCGTGTGGCGAAGCGTGCGTCGGCGCGGATTTCACAAGAGGTGCGACGGGGAACGACAGCACTATCCGGGTGCCCGCATCGGTAACCCGATTCTGGGAGCGATGGCGCGCGGCAAAGGGACCTCGAGCGCTGGCGGGAAGGGGAGCGCGCACTTACGCGGACCCCGCAAGGGGCAGTTGCTGCTTTCTCTTTCGACTAGAAGCAATAAAGGCTTGCACCTCCACATGCGTAGACATGAGGCCGCGTTGCGTTGTGAGGCCGCGTTGTGATAGTTAGTCCTCGTTTAGGCGCGTTGGGCGTGCCCAAGGGCTTTTGCCTCGTGGCATATCTGGCAGCGATCGTCACGCACCTGCCTGCGTCAGAGTGACGTGAGAAAAACGCCCACCCTCTGCTTTTAAGTGGGCAGCAACTTTGCTAAACGCGGGATGGGGCGGATGCTGAGCCCCTTTGGTCCAGGCAGCCGCTGAGGGCTGTAATGTGCTGGGTCGTCTATTCCCACGGTCTGTGAGACTCGCGACAGCTGCCAGCCACTCTCTAGGGTAAGTGGGTGGTCGCGCAGGAAAGGGGCGTAGCCACAAATTTTGTTCTTGGGGGCTGAGATCGCAGCTCGACCTCCTCCATGTGATTTTTGAAGGGTTCAAAAATATGTACAATAAATACGCAACTAGTAACTGATAACATACATAACTATTTCATTTCATTTATTTCCACCTTAAAGGGCCGATGGCATTACATGAGGGTGGCTCTTGGCCGAAGTATACAGCGTATGAACAATGAAAAAGGGTAAGGTCAAAAGAAAGACAAATAAAACTAAAACTTGTAGGAGCAAACACCGTTACAGATATTTTAATGGAGAGTTCAACATTTTACTGGTAGCGTAAAAGTTTGACTGTTTCGGTTTTTACTAATTGGTTTTCGATTTCACCACTAGGCGATTTCATCCATTAATGCTTTCCAAATCGGTATAGCAATAGCAAAGAGAAGAGTTCATTGATGGCGTATGGCGGCTGATTCGGGCGATTGGATGATTATGATTCAAGCGGGATGACATTCGTGTTTATCAATAAAGGTCTCTTGATTGAGGAGGCAGTCATTTTCTTGACCAGACAACCACAACAGCTGCGCTTGTTGGCAGAATAGGGTACTTAAGGATTTCGCCTCAGAAGACAGTACGGCGGATAAAAACACTGTGTCCGGACTGTATACCTTGACAGTGAATGGGTCAAACGGAAAGGTCAGCATGAAATGCGGCGTCCGCAGGCGTTGTGAGCATCCTTGCTGCTGCAATGAGCTGCTAATCGTGCGGCTAGTTCACACATAGGCGCCCACTTAAACACTGCGCGGGTTTGAATCCCACACCAGAAAAACGTTCTTTTCCCCCAACGAATTGATAATGCTGCATGGTCGCGTGCAGACGGGGAACCAGACAGGAACAAGCAACCCATAAAGAGGTTGAAAATTTGGGGAATGTGCTGCTTACGACACGTCGTGGCGTGCCGCGGCGTTTCAAAAATTGAAGCGTGCGTCGTCCCTAAAAACGCAGAACGAGATACAGCGGGGCCAGCCGGCCTGATCGAAGACGGCGTCGAAGCTCTCGGCCTTGTCGCAGCCTTTATGCGGGCACATTTTCCCCTTTCTATTGTTCGTGGTTTTCCATTCGTTTCTTGTTCCCTGCCGGGGGCTGCGCTGGGCACGGAGCGAGGCCGCCCACGCCCAGCAGAACGCCACACCCTTCGGCGGTGGACGGCGCCGCAGCCCTCGGTGATGGGGAAGGACGCGAACGGTGGCCGAACGTCTCCCGCGCAGGCGGGACGGAGTGCGGCGGGGTGCGGCGGGGGTTGCATGATCAGGGCCGCTCCACGAGTCAGCCGGCCGACCGGTCGCGTGATGCACGCTCAACGCCGGGCTCGCTCCGGTCGGGCTCAGAGCGCGTCCACGCGGCGTGCCGACTCTCAAACAACAAGTTCGAGCTCAAGGGCCGTTCGGCCGCGACAACATGGCGAAACGCGCCAGCCGGCACGACAGCCCCGCGAGAACACGCCATCCGCGGGCTGAACGTGCTCACGCAGCCGCCGTCGTCGTGCGTATCAAGGCGAACCGGCAGAGGATACAGCCCGTCGCCACTCGCCGTGAACAAAGTTATGTGCGTGCAAAAAATGTAACAGGGATGGCTAGCACTGCGCTAGTGAGAAGTATTCAGTCACTGCCTGCCACTCGTTGTCCATAGGCTTGAATCGTGGCATATGCACACAAGCTTGCGTTATAATGAACTCCCGAACACCGGCCTTCGTCCCTACAATATTCACGGAAAAAGGCCTTGCCGTAGCACGTCTCCGTAGACCTTGCTTTGTCATTCCGCCAATTTTGATCTAGGCAGGATATGGTGGCTTCATCCTGTCCCCTATCACTTCCTTTCTGTGCCGCCGGCAAGCTGTCTGCTTGTAAGAATTCGCAGCAGATGGATGGAAGACTTTATTCGGTCGTTCAACTAGTGCTAATTACGCACCGAGTGCGCAGCTGCCACGTCGAGGCCAAAAGGCCAAGCCTCGCAGCCACTCCGTGAGCCTCCAGAGTTGATCGCCCAGGCACGGACTGCGAAGGGCGGCCTCCCGCCTGGACGCGTCCCTGGTCGCCGACTCTTCACTTCGCTCGCAAGACCGGAGCATGTGTTCGAGCGTGGCTAGAGCACCTAGGGAACTAAAGAATTGCCAATGCTGTAATCACGAGAAAATGCCTAAAAGAACTCGTGGGAATAATAATAATAATAATAATAACAATAATCAATCAATCATGTTTATTTACGTGCCCAGAAACAGCCAGAGGCCTGAGTGCTGGCGCACGGATAGTTACATGAAAACAAAATACAAGAAACATATTGCAAGAAACAAACAAGCGACAAGACACACACAAATTGAAGTAGCGAAAATTACAGAAATAAAGCACAGGCGGAGCCTGGGTCCAGGTAAAAAAGAAAAAAGAAGATGCCTTTGTGGCTCAGCTTATTGTAACGAGTACACAATAAGCAGAGAACAAAGTTTGGCAGCAAGACGACAAAAACAATGAGAAGAGTATAGAGACAAATGATAAGACAAGCATGAGAAGTAAACAATTTCAAGAATAGGCAACTATATTGGTTAAACAGAACCGCAGAGAAACCACATTTCAGCAATGAAAAAAAGAAAAACGAACGACAGAGATATCATAGATGTTTAACATACTGTATTAAACAGCGCAGTACGGTACATTGTAAAGGAACTTTGAAAGATGTCAAGGCGTTCAGAGAAGCGGTTGTAGCAATTCTGTATTCTGCGCACAGGAGAATGATTGTAGTTGCGCGCAGTGGTCAAGAAAGAGCGATGCGACCTGGTGGGCCTTTGTGGAACACTAAACTCTAAACAGTTCAGCAGGTCCGCGCAAGAAAGGTCACCATGAACAACTTTGTGAAGAAATGTACGGCCTGCACGCATACGTCTGCAGGTCAACGAAGGGATGGAAGAAACTATGAGTAAGTCAGAGTCAGGATGAAAACGTTGATTGTGATGACGGTGCTTAAATATGGATAAAAACTTCTTCTGCACACGTTCTATTAATTCACTACTAGATTTGGAGATGCCGTTCCAGGCAACAGAAGCATATTCTAACTGGGGGATACATATTGCATTGTATAGCATTAGAAATGGATCTGGAGAAGAGAATTCCTTTGTAATCCGACGCACATTTCAAAGACTTCGGAGCGCTCGCTGGGTGATGAGCCTAATATGAGAAGAAAAAGAGAGGGTACTGTCGAAAAGAACCCTGAGGTCCCTAATCAGGATCCTCAACCCTTTGCCAAGGAGCTCCCTCTATACTGTAGGAAAACAGTAGACGATGGGTTTTCCGGCTGTACGTGACAACCTTTGTTTTAGCTGGGTTTAAAATTAGACAGTTTTTGCTGCACCAGACCGATAATTCCTACACATCCCTCTGCAAGGCACAGCAGTCCTGAAAACCGCTAATGTGCCTAAATAGTTTGACATCATCAGCATAGAGAAGAAATGAAGATTTTTTTAACACTGTTGACACATCGTTGATAAAGATAGAAAACAATAATGGACCCAGCACAGAACACTGAGGTACACCACTCGTTGCAGTGTAAACACTAGACCTTTTGAAGTTTACATCTACGTAAAAGGACCGGTCAAGGAGATAGTTGGACAACAAGGCAACAAGGCTTTCGTCAACACCGGACGTAGTAAGCTTGTTAATTAATAATTGATGGTTCACTACTACATCAAACGCCTTACTGAGGTCAAAATAATAACATCCAACTGGCCGTTTTCACAAAATGCAGCCGAAGCCTGTGTCATAAAGCTTGCAAGATTTGTAACCGTCGATCGACCCAAGAAAAAGCCGTGCTGATTTGGTATCAGAACGTTCTTGACGCAGGCAGCAAGAACGTTGTGCAGAGCTGACTCAAAGAGTTTTGAGGCGACACAAAGGAGTGAGATTGGGCGATAGTTAGTAACGGCTGACTTATCACCAGACTTAAATATTGGAAAAATTCGAGCGATCTTCTATGCACGAGGAAATTTGCCGAAAAGTAAACAGTTTTTATAAATGGAAGTTAAGACAGGCACAAAAATGTTGCCGTAAGCCTTCATGAGGGCTGCTGGAATTCCATCTGCATCACAGGAAAATGACGGTTTCATCCGTTTAAGGCTATCATTGACAAGTTTATCATCGAACATAAGTGTACTAAAATTAGACATATTATTAAACGATAGGCGTTCGTCGCGACCATCTGGCAGTTGAAAGACAGAATGAAAGTACTGAGCAAAGCTCGTGGCAACATCCTCAACCTGTTCCCCATCGAAATTAAGCAGGCTAATGTGTTCTTTAGACGCCTTAGAACGGCCTCGTACATACCTCCAGAAGTCAGCCGGTTTCTGAGACGCAGAAGCCTCTAACGACTCTATATAGAGCTGGTGGTCACGCCGGTAGAGGCTTTTACAAAGTGAGCGATACCGACTAAACTCCGCTTTTCACTTGTCAAGCCCAGAACGCTTGGCCTTTTTGTGGGCACTGTCCTTAAGTTTAAGCGAACTTCGAAGTTCTTTAGAGAACCAGTGGGGAAATTTGAAATGAACAGGCTTATAACAAGGGATGTACTTTTCCATGCCACTCCTGACAATTTCGGTAAAACGTTGAACCTGTTCGTCAACATCGTTGACATCAAAAACACTAGACCATACAGCAGATGAATAAAAGTGATAGAGCCCCACATAATCTCCACGCTTGAAAGCATATCGCGGGACTGCACAATCGTCAACACCACCATAGCAATGCTGGGCAGCGACAGAGACAGAGACAATAAGAGGGGGGTGAAACTTGTCGGGGTGTACAAGAGATATTTCGGAGGCACACACTTGTACGTTTTTCAAGTTCGAGAAGCACACATCTAGGACATTAGCACAGAAGTTTTCTATGTGGCAGAACTGCTGCAAGGAGGTGAATGATTGAAAATCTAATAACATGCTGCATTTCTGCACTGCATAATGGTTTTTATGCTTAAAGCAAAGACTATTCCAGTGAATACCTGGGGTGTTGAAGTCCCCAAGTATAATTAGCTTATGGTTGGAGTGTGAATTGGAAACATTTTTAATAGATCTGAGCTTTCGATTATATTCAGCAGGTAAAATATCCGGGATTATATAGAATGCACCGACCGATGAGCAGCTTCTCGCCTCTCTGTACGGCTCGCGTCATTACCCCCCATCTAAGAGTGCATCGAAGTGATGCTAAAACAAAAGACAGTCTGGACATACAAAAAAATTTGTCATCTTGCGTAGTAAGGTTTCAGGCGAACCAATTGGACGACTTCGGGTCGCGTGCGTCGTCTCGATGTTCCGGAATCACCATCGGGGATCACCTTGTAGGTAAGTTGGCCAACACGTTGTAGAATCCGGTAGGGTCCGAAATATCGTCGCAGAAGCTTCTCACTGAGTGTACGTCGTCGGATGGGAGTCCAAACCCACACACAATCCCCCGGGTGGTAATCGGCGTCGCGGCGTCGGAGCGTCCGGATTCCACGAGCTGCTGGTCCGTTCTGCGACCTCGAGCGAGGTGGCGGGCCTCCTCCGCACGCTGAAGGTATCCTTGGACGTCGGCGTTGAGGTCTTCGTCTTCTACGTGCGGAAGCATGGCGTCAAGCATCGTAGTCGGCCGTCTTCCGTAGACAATCTCGAACGGTGTCGTCTGCGTGGTTTCCTGGATAACCGTGTTTTACGCAAACGTGACATACTGAAGGATTTCGTCATGAGACTTATGTTCAATGTCGATCTACATAGGCAGCAAATCCGCGATCGCCTTGTTCAGACGTTCCGTTATTTAGGGAGAACAAGTTCGCTCCAATAAACTTGCTTCTCCTTCAAGACAAGTTCTTCGCCTTTGGCTTCGGGACAATATCATGCAAAGCTACTGTTCTAGCGTTGTCTAGCCCGAGGATAGTGAAGGAGTCAATTTAACGGCCTATGTAGATAAAAGAAAAGGGCCATTCAACGCTACGATGTTCGATGGCTGGCGGAGCAATGTAGGGCCTGGGGAGGGGGTACACGCATCCGCTGTTCGCACAGTGCAGCGAGCGGCACAGCACCGCTCTGAAAGGTAGAGAAGGCACGCAGCAACAGGTCCGTTGCAGGTTCGCGCTTCGAGACGCCAAGAAAGCGTTCTCGGACCACGCACAGCACAATTCTGAATGGAAATGTCCTCTCAGAAAGGCCCTCTCTCGTGGCACACGGGTGGTCGTCAAGGCGTGGCACCCACCCTCCTGTGGGGCCCGCCGTTTACGGGCAGCCACGATCTGTGCTGCGTCTTGCCGCCGAGCATTGCTGATCGCACTTGCGGTCGCGTTCGGGACGTTCGGCTTTGTAAGCGGCCTGGTCCTTCTCCGAGGCATCCCGATTCACGATTGCACCGAGCGCAGAACACTTTGCTGCATGAGCTGTGCTACAATGCTTGCTCCGCGCCGTCGTAGAAAGCGCCGCCATTTAGCAGTGCGTGGTTGTCTAACTTTACCTTTGCCGCCTGAGGATTTAGTGGCTCGCTTGGTCGATATTGCTGCTGTCCGGGATTTTCTCAGCTGGACAGGAAAAATGCACGCCAAGCCGGGCGCTGTAAAACGGCAGAATAGTGGAGCATCCGTTGGTCCTTCAGTCCGCCGGCGCACGTGATCGCTGCGATGGTCAAAACTATTGATCACCTCGCCGCGGACCAGAACAGGGGCCTCGTCAGCAGCAGCTCCCGAGCACGTGCCGCCGGCGTCAGCGGAACGTCGCCGCACCACTAGAGCCGCCGTCCCGTCGGAAATTGGCCGCGCCGGCAGTCCACGAGTGTCGCCGTGAGCCGAAGGGGCGAGCAACAACGGAGCCGTGCTCTGGGCAGGCTCTCGAGGGCAGGAATTCGAGGACCGCTACTCTTTGATCCGTTCTTCGAGTTCGGTGCAGATGCGACACTAAGTCGGAGGTGAGGATTCGCGCGAAGCTGAAATAGCACGAGCCAGTTGTACGCCGATAGGCGCCTCGAAACCACGCAGCGACGGCGAGCTGCGTTCTTTAAGTCGCTCTTCCGCAGCTAGGCAGCTGTTTGACATTTTATCCCCGTGTAAATGCGACTCCGTAGCGTCACCCCAATTTTCCATTACTGCGCGATGGGTCCATATACATTATAAACGCAACGATCCATTAACACAGGGTACCTAGCTGAACCACATACTTCAGTTTTTAGGTATGGAGGAGACGAAATTCAGGCAATGGAGAGGGTGTTACCATGCTAGTCAACGGCAGCTGACGCCGTGGACGTCTCGCACGTGTAAGGTCGCAGCAAACACAATGGAATCTGATTCTTAACGTGTACGGTTCTTGCGCTGATTCTTCTTTGTGCGTACCTTGGAATCCCCAAAGCTCTCCGGGCTGACTGGTCAGCATGCACGCGGACGCGCTGCGACGCGCCCAAGCCAAACACTATAGTGACTGTCGAGACTGGACCTCAAGTAAGACGTTAAGCGAACAGCTGTGGAGGCAGCGAACGGCTTGCATCACAGTTGCTCACGTAATTTTCCGCAGTGTGTGCCTGTGAAACCTTTGGTGCGTGCGTTGACGCAGCGAAAGGTCGTGGGTGCGGCGGCAGGGGGCGCGCTACGCAGTGGGTGCCGCCGGCGGCGGCAGATGCCGCGGCTTGCTCTGCCCCGGTATTGGCGCGCCCAGTGGCCGCTTGGAATGGACAGGTTGCTGCCCTGTCGTCGCAGTCGTCTATCGATGGCATTCCCATCGTTCCGCGTATCTCGACGTCATTTCAGTCGCGGCTTGAATCGGATCGGCCCCGGCGGCGTCGACTTGGGCGACCGACCAGCTGGGCGCTTGCAGGGCAACTCTTACTCGTCTCCCAATTAGCCCAAGGCTGGCGCCGAGGCAACGCTAATGAGTCCTGCCCCCGCTGGGCCCCTCTATTGACGGTTCCTCGCCCCTAATTGCAGCCCGGGCTCCTGACCGCCGGTACGTGACAGGTCGGGCTTTCCGCTCTTCGGGCGCGCCATTTCCAATGCTTCGATGGCGCGCAACGCTGCAAGCCTCTCATGGCCTCCGGGTTCCGAGCGGCGGTTTTTCCGTATCCGCTGTACAGTGTTTTTATATCTCCGCCGAAAGGTCCTACCTTTCCTTCCTCGAAATGTTGGAAGGCCTGTCTTCCGGTAGAATCGTCAGCCAGATGATCGACTGCCTGCTGACGAAGCCCGGCTCTTTTATCTGTTGCGCTGTGTCTCTACTCCCGAGAATAATTTGTTCATACATGCGCGCATGCGCGCATATTCAGTTAGGGAATGAAAAAACAGCCAAGCAAAGGTGGGAAATTGGCGCAAAGATAGCAACAACTTCGAAGCAGAGATGAACAAAAATCATCGGGACTCTACCCCGCAGGCAGCAAGACAGCAAACAACCGGTTGCTGACGAAGGTTTTAAACACGTACGACGGAGACGGCGACCGGCTTATGACGGCCCTAGAAGACCACTATCTTCAAACGGAGCGAGGGCAACACCCGACCCCGCGAGAATACACAGGACCCAGCAATGAAGACCTCGACAGGCCGTTCACGATCTCCGAGTTGTGGACAGCAATTGACAAGAACAACATGAAAAGCGCTCCGGGGGGAGACGCAGGTTTCTCGCCGACATGAGTGGTAGGACGGCGCAATCCCTCCTCGAATACATAAATAAGGCTTGGGAAACCTCACACCCCCCGCCGGAGTGGAAAGAGGCTGAGGTGCGATTCATTCCCAAACCGGGCAAGGCCCCCGCGATCGAAAACATGAGGCCAATATCGCTGACCTCCTGTGTTGGCAAGGTGATGGAGCGCATGGTTCTACGTCGCCTTCGGGAACACCTTGAGATCACCGACCAACTTCCGAAGACGATGTTCGGGTTCCGCAAGCATCTATCAACACAGGACGTCATGCTACAACTTCAAGAGCTGGGGATCAAAAGAGCTACGCGAAACAGCCCCAGGGCAATCCTCGCCCTAGACCTCAAAGGGGCATTCGACAATGTTACTCATGCTAGTATACTCACTAACATAAATGAGACGATGTGCGGGCAGCGCACTTTTAGATATGTCAAAGACTTTCTGTCCTTCCGTAAGGCACGAATCTCAGTGGGTGAAGAGCGGTTGGAGCCCATTGAATTGGGGGAGAGGGGAACCCCACAGGGAGCAATGTTATCACCACTCCTGTTCAATCTGGCCTTACTGCCACTGCCACGTCTGCTAGACCAAATCGAGGGAATCGGACACGCGTTCTACGCGGACGATATTACTATATGGACGGAGCGAGCGGGTTCCGACGGCTGGATGGAGGAGACACTTCAGGCGGCAGCACTCACAGTGCACGAGTACGTGAAGACCTGTGGACTCAATTGGGCGCCACAGAAGTCGGAACTCCTCGTAATCCAACGAGGGAAGCCCTTCAAGCAGCCCCCACCAGACATCCACATCCAAATTGACGACACCAAAGTCAAGCCGACAAACACATGTAGAATCCTCGGTCTCCTAATACAAGACAATGGCAAAGCACACGCCGCCGTCGACAAGATCAAGACCAGCGCGGAGAAGATCCTAGCCATGCTGAGAAGGGTTCCAACTAGAAACAAGACTGAAGGAAGACGACGCCCTCAGACTCGTGCAGGCATTCATTACATCCAGGATAGCATATTCGGCCCCGTATCTTAATCTCAACAAGACGCAAAAAACACACTCGATACCATCATCAGAAAGGCCACCAAACAAGCCCGCGGCCTACCCATCTATTCGTCGACCCAGTGCCTTCAAGCCATGGGGGCACACAACACACTCGACGAACTCATAGAAGCCCACCTGTCTAACCAGCGACTCCGCCTGAGCCAGACAAATCATGGCCGCGCGGTGCTGGATAAGATAGGGTGGCGCAAGGAGAGAGCAACAATCAAGAGGTCCATCCCAACTGAATGGATGACGACAATCACCACCAAGCCCTTACCCCGGAACATGACGCCGGGGAAAAATGATGGAAGGAGAGAAGCCAGAGCTCAGGCGGTTAATTCCAAAATGCAGCGGATTGAGGGAGTCCTATACGTGGATGCGTCCCTCGTCAAGGGCAGCAGCAAAGCAGCAGCGGTGGTAACCGACGGGGAACGGTTGATAAACAGCGCTGCAGTCAACACCAGAGAGTCAGCGACAGCAGAGGAAGTGGCCATAGCCCTGGCGCTCGTCCAATCTACTGCCAGGGTGGTGGTCACCGACTCCAAAAGAGCATACGGCGGCTACAGGAAAGGGGTGATCTCCTCAGAGGCAGCTGCGATATTAACGAAGAACAGGGCGCCGGAGCGAGCCGTAGAGCTCGTATGGGTGCCTGCCCACACACAGGTAGCCGGCAACGTCATAGCCGACTATCATGCCCGAGCGATGACCCTCCGGGCAGGGCAGGACACCGACACCACCAACCCGGTGCTCACGTACAGAGAGATTACCTCCGAGTATAGGGAGGATCGGCGCACCTTCCCCGAGCCGCACCGCACCCTGAGCAGGGAACAACAAACAATCATCAGGCGCATTCAGGCGGGTAAACTTACACTCCCAGTCCTGATGAAAAAATTCTACCCAGGAACCCAAGAGGACACTTGTCCATTTTGCGGAAATAGCATAGGCACTCTCGCACACATCCTGACGGAGTGCAATTCACTCAAGTCCCCTATCCCCCCAACCCCCCCTCCACCCTCCACTACCCCACCCCATGAGCGATGGGAGACCTTACGGTCCAGCCCCACCCTGCCGATCCAGCTCGCGCTGGCGACCAGGGGCCAGGAGGTGCTGGCCGTATATGGGTCCCGAAACCAGGGAACCACCTCATCCGACGTCTGAGAAGACGCCGTCATTTTATTTGAGCTCAATAAATGTTTTCTACTACTACTACTACTACTACTACTACTGCTTACGTGCTTTAAAGGCGTAAGTCTGACAATACTTCCTAACGAATTCTTTTTTGCTACATCACATTTGCTTCGATTTCTTACTTTTAGTTTCTTTGTCTTTTGGTACGATTTACTTCTGCCGGATCCTTTTCGGCTACCCCGTGGCTGCGTCTGTTTCGTTCCTTCGTCTGACTGTGCAAATTACCCCAGCAAGCAGAGTGGCACATGCCCCAGCCACGCCCTCCCTAGAATCAGGGTTCTCCTTGGCTGGTGCGCACCTGTCCCAATCACGTACCATCAGGTTCACGTGTCACGCGACACGCATTATTCTTCAACTTTTACGTTTACAGTTAACAGTTATGCGAATTTGGTGCGGCGGTTACATTATCCTCTCAAAGGTAACGATTGCGGGCCAATCCCCGCAAAGCGCGACGTTCTGGGTTAGCAGAGTCGGTAGAGCGCCTGGCGGCTGCTGTGAACTGTCGGCCCCACACCCCACAGGATCATGCACGCGTTTCCGAGTTTTTACTCGGCACAGCGGCGACCATTTTCCTGACCTGGCGCAAAACGACGGCGTTTTTTCCCGCAGTGGGGCACTGATCGGAAAGGGCGCAGGATCGTGGAAGCAGCAGAAGCTTCCTCGTTTGGCCCCGACGGGCGTCGCTTTAAGCGGCCGGGCATCGGCTGATTACGGACTCGGCTGGCGTTGACGCGTCCTGAAAAATGAGGCCGCGGTCGCGCGTCGCCGCTCTGCCGCCCTGGCAAGGCGTTTTCGCCCCGCGCTGCCGAGCGTTAGGAGAAGCCCCTCCCGTAGGCCGGCGCTCTGAACAAGCACGGAGGTCAGCCGCACCTCTCTTGTTCAGACACGCTGATTAGGCCGCCCGCTTTACTCGGGATTTTGTGACTGGTGGCTGCGTCGTCGCTGCTTGGAGTATGCTTTGCTTCCATTTCTGTCATCGGTCGCTTGCTGCTGGCTCAACGAGGCTGCATCAGGGATTCAGCCTCCTAAGCCTCTGTCACACTCCTTCAGTTGACGAAATGCTCTCCTATGCCCACGCCGCTGCCGTTGCCTAAGGGCAAAGCGTCGTCGCGCTCTTGTATTCTTCACAGTAAAAGACAGCGTAGAGACGAGGACGGAAGAAGTGACAAACCAGAGCGCTGACTAAAGCGCTGACAAACTAGTTTGTCACTTCTTCCGTGCTCGTCTCTGCGCTGTCTTTTTGTGTGAATAATGCGTGCCCAACTAGGCCAGCGTGTTCACTTACTTATTTCCCCCAAATATAGTACTGACTGATTCGTTTTTTGTGCACACGAAGGAATAACGCATTTGCGTTACTTTTCGGGCCGAGTAAGGAGTGAAAGCGTCTAACTGCTTTCGGGCAACAACGTGTTCACCACAAGTCACACTACACGGTTTTCAAGCGAAGTTTGTATTTACTGACCTCTGTGGTGGAAACTCGCGATGGTGTTACGAAAATCCAGGCACGTCCAGAGAGAGAGAGAGAGAGAAACGCTCCCTGTGGTCGAAATCGAACCTGAGTCTCGCGCCATATTAAGCCGACGTCTATGCGATTGCGCCACGAGGACACCGTATTCATACGCAAAGCATCGGAGTGGATCCTTGCGCTGCGCCGTTGCCACGTGCGCCGCCATTGATGGGCCCCACTGCGCGCCGTTAGACGAGCAGCTAATTTGAAACGCTGCAGACTCGCGTCCCTGTTTACCGCAGCGGTGGTGGCACGCACGCTGCCGTTTACCGGCCGCGCTGCATGCCGGGAGATGAGCGGCTCATTTGAAACTTGCCGACAACTATATCGTGACAGCACACACGCCAGGGGAAGGGAATCTGTATGCGATGAGGTGATTCCTTATGTGATGAAGGGTGATTCTTTAACCGATGTGTATGTGTGTGGTATGGTTTCTTTTAGGATCGGGTGAAGCTGAACGATTTGGTTAGGTGGGGTTTGGTTTGGCTTCGGTGATGGGTTTGGTTTGGGTTGATTGGGTATAGGCTTAGTTACGGGTTGGTTTGCGGTTTTGTGTGTTGGTTTGCTTTACACCGACCGGCACGCTTCGCACGCACCCCTGTTCCCTTTAGTGGAAGAGTTTTTTAGTGTTTTTTGCCTCTGCTCGAACATTTGTCTGCCGCGAGGTTCCTGACGAAGCGAAAACTGATTTCTGGTATGTTGTGGGTGTAGGAATAGCGCATGGTAACTGTGACTTGAGCTGGTGGCAAGAAACCCGAAGGGAAACAGCTCCTCCTTCGGGGAAACCTGCATGATCCAGATGACGGTTGTCCCTCAAGAACAACATCTCAGCGATCTGCCTCATCCGGTTTCATCGCGTACCTCGGGGCTTCGTGGCGTTGGCCGTTTCCCCAAGGTGCACCAATTCCTGCACACATCTTGCAAGCACCGCCGCTTCTTCAAAGGACTTCGTAGAGCGGCTTCTCCGCGTCACCGAAGACGTCGTTCCAAGCAAGCGCGCTGCCATGGCGCATCAAACCGCAAAACCGGCATCGCGGGCTCTTTGATAGCCCAACTAGCTGGAAACAAGCAAGAGAAATCAGTAAAGGCCACGAAAAGAGGGCAGCTGCGGCGGACGACGGAATAAACGCGGATCTTTTAAACGAGGGTGGAGATATTGTATGGGAAAAGCTTGCTGTGTTATTTTCAGAATGCTTAAGGACTCTAAAGGGGACCGTAGGTTGTAAAGCCGCCAACATATTCTCATTCACAAGAAGGGAGATATCAAAGACTGAATTACAGGCCCATCAGCCTACTCTCACATGTGTACAAGCTGTTTAACAAAGTCATAGCCTATATTCCATACAACCCCGCAACAGGGTGAATTTAGAAAAGGATGCTGTGAATTTTGGAAAGGATGCTGTCATTAACCCGCAGAGTATAATACGCCCCGTCACAGGACGTTTAAAGACTACGAAAAACGTTTGATTCATTTAGCACCGCACAAGTCCTGGAAGCATTGGAAGACCAGGGAATACAGGAGACCTACATAGACTCTTTGACGGCATCTATAACAGATGTACGGACAGAATAATCCCTCACAAGAAAAGCCAAAATTTCCCATCAGAATCAGAGTACGACAGGGAGATACCATCTCACTTGTATTGTTCATAGCATGTCTGGAATGGATATTTAAGGAGCTTGACTGAGAAAACTCAGGATTACGGATAAACCGGGAATACTTAGGCAGCTTTAGGTCTGCGGACGATCTTGTCTTGCTCCAACGAACTTGTAAAAAATGCTCGAGGAAGCTTGGCCGTGGTACTACAAATCAACGGGAATAACTCTAAAGTAATGATAAATAAGCATGCTGAAAGCGCTCTCTTCAGCCCAGGTACCTCAGCGCTACAAGTAGAAGAGTACATCTATCTGGGACAGGTCAGTGCTGATCGAAACCTCGAGAAAGAAATACGGCGCAGAATAGGTATGGGCTGGGGTGCATTCGGCAAGCGCTACAAAAAACAGTATAACCGCGTGGAGAATCGTGCTTTCCGGGAAAACTTATGATCCGCCCCAGTAAAAAAATGCAGTCGAGAGAGGAACATGAGCATGTAAAGGCCTTTTTCACTCTTTCTGTCAACGTCTGCTCGCGCATGCTTCGGCCCTTTGAGAACAAGAGCTCCTTTTCTAAGCATTGCAGACTTTTGTCCACACTGGGATTGTCCTTCGCGCGAAAGAAACCCCTCACCACTTCCAAGCCGACTACGGCCTGAGCACAAGTGGCCTCCGGAGACGCCACCTCTTCCTGTCCGTCTTAGCCGCCATATTTGTCGGAGGTTCGGTCCAGCGCCGCCGCTGTTCATGGCGTGATTCCGCCACGATTTCTTCCAAGGTTAGCGTTTCGCACGTTTGGACGTCGTTATTTATGCGACGTTGGCTAAAGGCAGCCGCGTTACCGAGTGACTCCGGCAAGCCCAGCACTGCGGGAAAGCCGCCACGGTGACCCAGGCGGCCCGACCGCCGCTCGACGCCTGCTTATTGCGCCATCCCCGCCGAGGCTCCATCCGCACGCACGTAACCACGTTTTCTGTTCTCCGTAAAACGTATCATCCGGTCGCAGTTGGAGAAAAGTCTTAAAATTTGGCACGTACCTACCGGGAAATTGTGTTATCCAGGAACGTAGCAACCGGGAAAAAAACACCGCAATGCTACGGGGCATTTTTAGTGTTCGCAATTGAGAGCGTAGCAACCGGGAAATCGTATGAACCGGGAGCGTATCAACGGGGTTTTACTATCACTAAAAGGAAGCTACCTCTATCACTGAAAATAATAGTATCAACCACTGCATACTGCCGGTTATGACTATAGGGAGCGGAAACTTTGCGCCTTACAAAATAACTGGAACGAAATCTTAGGTCAGCTGAACGGGCCCTAAAAGGAGGGACGAGGGGAGTAACGCAAGATATAGGAAACGAGCTTCATGGACCAGGGAACGAACTCTAGTGCAAGATATCGTAGTCCAAAATTAGGAAAAGAAACGGACTTGGGCAGGGTATACTATGTAGGGAGCCTGAATGACAGAGTTCACTCCCAAAGGCGGGTCCAGCAAATGGGGAAGGCCATTAGCTCGATGTAGGGACACAATACGAAACTGCGGAGGCAAAGATGGGACTCGGGCAGCTCAGGACAGGAGCGGTTGGTGGTCAATGGGAGACAGGCCTTCGTCCTGCACCGCACTTGAAACGGCTGCTGCTGCTGCTGGTGACGATGCCCTCTTCGCAGTTTATAGTAGCACCTTCCTTTTCGACTAAGTGGCTAAGGCGTTGCGCTGCTGAGCACGAGGTCGCGGGTTCGATTCCCGACCGCTTTTCTGATGGAGGCGAAAAGCAAAAACGCCCGTGTGTACGAGATTTCGGCGCACGTTAAAGATCCCCAGGAGGTCAAAATCAATCCGGAGCCCTCCACTACGGCGGGCCTCATCGCTGCGTTGCGTCGGCGCGTTAAACCCTGCAATCAATCAATCAATCAATCAATCAATCAATCAATCAATCAATCAATCAATCAATCAATCAATCAATCAATCAATCTTCCTTTTCGAAGAAAAGTAACCAGGAACGCACTGTGTAACATTGTAGCGGGTAACGAACTTTCACGCTTGGTGAGCTCTTTTCTGTCGGCTTCGTTGCTGGTTCCCAGAAGGGAATCTCGCAGAGCAGACGTCCCCCAATTGTGCGCTTCGATTGTGCGCTGTTCTGGTAGCGAAATGCCGGCAACCCCGCCTTCCGTGCTGCCCGATAGGGCCGCTCGTCGCCAGGGGCGAGACGTCTTTCCACGCAGCTTCCGGCAGTCGCACGAGTCCCGCTACGTCGGCTCTCGGGGCCGCCCACCTGCACTGGCGCGCCGCAGTTTCTTGGGAGCGCTTGAAATGGGTGGAAGAAACATCTGCTCTAGCGCCGCGCTTCTTCAGGCTGCTGCACGTACCTTTTTCGTTATGTAATGAATTTCGCGGGCGCTTTGCTGGCTCCTTAATTCCCACATCTTGCATTTCATTGTGTACGTGCTAGAATTGGTTCAGCTGTTGAATGGCCTGCATGCTGCGAAGGGAGTGGTGTGACCCCGCCAGCGCAGCTCTACTTTCATACGCTCCCCACGACGGACGCGCGCGGTCAAGAAGTCTGGTTGGAAGGACTGTTTTCCGGGCGAGCTGGGTGAAGCCGTTTCGCCTCGTAAAGCTGCAGGCGGTGCTTTTGGCATGGTCGGCTTAAAGGGGTCGGGAAGAGATTTTCAAAAACATTGTGCGGTGTGGGTATTTAGAACTGCGGAACTTTGATAAACAAACTATGTATAGCTGTTTCATTGTACCATATCTGGAAACAGGTAAAAAACGCAGTTGCAGTTTCACCGAGGCTTCCCTCCTCAACTCCTAAAGTCACGTGGTGGTAAGAAGCCAGTCATAGTTCTCCCCCGCCTGCACAGTATGCCGGCATAGAGCGGGCTCGCAAAGGGTGAGATAAAGTTACGACACCGGCGCCATCTTGAAATTCGCCAACAACCGAACGGCAGATGTCCAATATCTGATCCGAGTACTGATCACTCAACAACGCGGGCGAGCGGCGTAGGCAGAAGCACGACCCGGGAAACGTAACCACGTTAAAAATAAACTTTTGTGATCTGTTTACGCTGTTTCGAAGTAGTCTAACCTGCCGTTCCGCTAGCCGGTATTCTTGCTCAAACCGCCGCGCTGGCTCAGTGGCTAAGGCCTTGTGGTGCTAAGCACGAGGACGCGGGTTCGATTCCCGTCCGCGGCGGCCGCTTGTCTGATGGAGGCGAAAAGCGAAAACGCCCGTGTGTATGAGATTTCGGTGCACACAATTAATCCGGAGCCCTCCACTACGGCGCGCCTCAGCGCCTGCGTTGCGTCGGCGCGTTAAACCCAACAATCAATAAGGTATTCTGCTCAAGCCGGCCGACGTCTATGTCACATAGCCTCTAATGCGAGTTACGTGAACGTGAACTTATGCACCTGACGAGATGAATAACCGAAACCTTAAAATGGGAATTTTCTTCGCTGAGGGAAGTTCGTGTAGTCGCAAATTAAAACCAACCTGTCTTCACTCTGCAGGCTCAGAAATAACCAGCCTGAAGCAGTGACACAGCGCCTCGCCTAGTCCCACCATCACGCAGTTCGATTGCTTTCCTGCAGTAAGGGATGGTGTTGTGTCGTAAATTGTATATGCTCCCCTCTGGCTTACTGCAGAAGCGTTTAACAGAAGTTGCAAGTTGAAGCTCTGCGTAGATTAGAATGTATGAAAACGACCCAGAGTGCGGGATTACAAATGCGCAGTGGGCTTTTTTTATGCCGCAGTTGTCGGTTGCACGTGCGACTTCGTCTGTGGTGGAGCAGATAAAATGTCTGACGCCAATGTAGGCCGGCCAGGCGGCCGCAATTTCGAATCGCACGAGGGCCACACTTTTTTTTTCTTGCTTGAGTGGCTTTGTGCCGTTTGATACGAAACACGTAAGATTCCGAAGAGAATTCGGCAACACAACGTGAACTTCAGCAGGGAAACCGAGTACAAACCGTACAAACAGCCACTATAGGTCCGAGTTCTGCTATAGTGCCTAGAATATGGTTGCTAGACGACTCAAGCGGTTCCGCCACCGGTAACGTCGATAGAAAACTGCTTATGGCAACGAATAAACGATGCATTAAAATATATGGTATTAGCTTTGCAAAATCATATACACACACAGCGTTTAACCCTCGAATATTCTTAACATGACGTCATTGCTAGTTGCACTGCGGACCGACGATGCACCTCAAAACGAGCGTTTCAAACTCGTCTGCTACACTGCAGAAGTAATTAATTGGGAAAATATTTGGGGTTTATGTTCTTAAAAGGTTGTTCAAGCAGGTAAAAGTAAGCGGAGGCAAATGCATTTTTTTAAGCATCGCAAACCGTTGACGGTGGGTGACTTGGAGGCGCCGCCACTTGGGCTGCAGTCCCGCGCGCCGCGTAAATAACGTCCTCCCGCAGCAGCGCAGGTTAGCGGAATCCGCTTCCCCGAATAGCGTCGCCAGCTCCCATTTGGGGCTCGCCTCGTTCCGTCCGTCAACGCGCGGCTCATTCCGTCTGCCGCCTCCAGCGATGCGCCGGTCCACCGGTGGCGCATCCCATTAACGCGCTCCGCCACATCACGCGCCCCGGCGCTGCTGCTGTTGCGCGCGCGTCGCCCTAATGCCTTCTCCGGCAGTCCTGATTGAAACTGCCCCCGTCCGGCGCTCCTGAGCTTGCCGCCAAGTCCACCCCGTGGCCTCGATGCACTTCTCTCCGTCTCTCTTTAAAAGGCCTGGTGTGCTTGCGCGACCTTCCCGCTCAGCGCTGCGTGTCTCAGTGCTGCTCGGCGCTAAGCTTTGAACGTGCCCACTTAGGACCCATCTAGCGGCGCTGGGGGGGGGGGTTCCGCTTGTCGTCGGCTAAGCGGCTCGGACAGCGCTCGCGAACTCAGTTGCCCCCCGGCACCCCCGGTGACGGCCGCCATTGGCCGGCACGCGCTGTCCAATCCAGGCTCGCGGACTTGGCCGGCCGCCACGTCAACATTCATAACGCGCCGAGCTGGCGAGCCCGTCGGGGCGTTCTGCTCGCCGGGGCTTATCGGCTCCCGAAGAAGGGACAGCGCGGCGCCTTCCTCCTGCCTCGGGGCCAGGCCCGGCCCGGCGGCCGATTAAAGGGCTTAAACTCGTGTTTGCGCCTCACAAGAATCGCCCTAATTGCGAGCGCTGCGCTGCACCCAAGAAGCTGGGAGCCAAAAGGCGCCGGCAAGGAACGCCGAATTAAAGCGGCCCTCTGCTTCTGCTGCTTCTGCGCGGCCGCCGGCATCCGGGTTTAATTGCGAAGTCCAGTGCGAGAGGCCCTCGCCAGATGCGCGTGGCGGCGGGGGGCGCATTAGCAACGCGCCCAGCGGACCGTGAACGCGCCGCCGCCGCCTGTGGAGCGACTGCGTCGCGCACGGATGCCTCTCTGGCAGCGGCCGGGATTTGGAGAAACGCGCCCGGGACTCCCACGCGCCGTCTGGACTTCGAGCGCAACTCGGGAGAAAGTTTTCTCGCCGCTCCGCTCGGGGAAGGTTGCCAGCCGTCTCCTTTTCTTCTTTTTTAAAAACGCGCCGCCCGGGCGCACCTACAGTGACCACACAGTTGAGAGAGCTATTACTCGGGACTCTATTTACGGCGAGTCTTTTGTCGCTGCCACTCTCGAAGTTAGCAACCGTGTCCTCGGGCCCGGCTCTTCGCTCCAACCCGTTACGTATGGCCAGTTCTGTAGATCGCTTAAAGCTACGCCTTCGTCAGTTTGCAGCGTGCTAGGAATGGGCACGGTGCACACGGGGAGGAGCGTGTTATTTCGGTGTAGGGAGAGTCGCGATACATGGGCAGCTATCGTGTTCCGAGCACTTGACATACGCCACTATTCAAGCCTTGTATGTTTGGTAAACTGGCTATTGAGTTGCCTGTGAAACTTCGTCCTTACTTCGTGGCGTGATGAAACTACATATTACTGTGATAACGCGCGGGAGCCTGAAGTGGGCCAACGAACGCGCCAGGTGCTTGCAGTTCTCGGGACTCACCTGTTAAATTTTCTATGGGAGTTACCACTTCATGACCCAGGCACTTAAAAACCATCGTGCACTTGTATGAAAAGCTTTACAAATACGTATTAATGTCCAGCACCGCCTAGTCTGCCTATTTTAGAGATCTGTCACTTCCTCACTAAAATGATAAAACAAATCTTTTGCATGCTAGACCTCTAGCGCCACCTAGTGAAAACTCGATCGACCAAAATACGTTTCTTATTTATTTTTCATCTTAGTAACCAAGTGGTATATTTCTAAAATACGCAAAGAAGGCCGTTACGATCATTTGTATGGATTTGTAGAACCTTTCGTATGGGAACCCAAATCCCGCGGGCCATGAATTAGCAAGTCCCGTGGGAATGTGGTCAGGTGAGTCCCGCTGGAAGGGGCCATGCAGACAAGACACGTTTGGTACATTCGACGATTGCCCCGTTAGAATCATACTGACACCACTTTTAACGCACACGTCGCTCAGATAAGCTATATAATTAGGAAAACAGGGAATGGCCATGCGACCCACTAGCTCATTTCCCGCAACAGAACCTATTATGTCATGTGCCCAGCTGTGCGATTGGCTGAGGCCGGGAAAAGCAAATGCAAATGAGGCAGGGCTGATAATAGCGTCACTAAATAAAGGCCTTTAGAGCATCGGCACTCTTTTCCCTTATTGTTATGTGCCGCCAGGATTATCATTGGTCGGTCGGCACCACGTGATATTTGTTTACATTTTGTTTCTGGGCGCCTCTCCCCTCTCTCGCTCTGCTTCGCTCTGCCCGCCACAACCGGCGGCGGTTTCGTTGGTAGAGATGGCAACACTGCAAGCCGGAAACAAAATGGCCCCCAGACGCTCCCGGGTGCCCCAAATGGCGGTACTCTGGAGCGTAGCTTATTTAGTGACGCTAGCTTATAAGCTAGTTGCGCTCAAGTGCAATGCATATTCATTTTACAGCTGCACAAATGGTGCGGTAAACAACGAAAGTTGCGAAGGTACACGTAAGCATAGAAATACTGATGCGCACTGCTGTTGGTACTGGGCGCACTATGCTTATTTTAGCTGCACAGCTGTCCGTCGTTTTGGAGTTGTCTTGCACGACAGTGGCCGATTGACGTAAGCGACGTTGTCTTACGTGATCCTGTTTGTTGAGGATACCCCATGTTTTACGAAACGATTTCTTTCTACATACAAAAACAAGCCAGGTGCAAATACGGTCAAAAACAAAGCAATGGCAGACAACGGTCCTGGCTGAGTATGGTAGCGCCATCTGGGAGGACTGACGGTAGGCACGGCTGCAACCGGCAGCCGATCTCGGAGGCCGTGGCTGACCTAAGTTCGTTTGAATACGCACACTTATGACTGCATGGCAGGCGTCAAGGAGACACACGATTTAGCGGGAGAAACAAAATTTTAACCTAAATTATTTTCTCAGCGAAGACGACATCATTTGCTGCCGGAAAAATGGTGGAGGCGCTAAAGAGCAAGAAATCTTTCGAACAAAACAAGCTTGTATTTTGCCTGCATGGCCCCTTTAAAAGGAGGCAGAAATGTCGACGTCGGCGGCGTTCACCGTGAGTGAAAAATCGGCACGAGCGAAACACAGCGCGGCATCACTTTGCGGCGCCCCCGAGATCGTGAGGTATACCCGGCAGGAGCGAAAAGTTAGCACCCCTTGCGGACGTCGTGCGAAAATAACTCGGACACTTAACGTCTGCTCACGCCATTTGAAGGAAGGCGATTATAGAGGACCAATGCTGCATCGTGTTTGCGTCTTCACTTTCGTTTCGTCATTTTTCGGCACGAATGGTTCCGAGGAGCCGCAATTCACGCGGCAGGCAGCTGCCCCGGCAGTGAGGGCTGTCCTCCACGCGCACCTTTTCTGCGCACGCGCCGTCGCCTTGCCTGTCATGGCCAAGCATCGGCCTAACCCTTGCTCCATTTGGCCGTGGTGCCGGGCTTGCTTACAGCACTTGACTGCTGCTCTGGTGATAGGGCTCATTTTTATTCATCTTCTTTTTAGAGTGGTGGCCATTTTTCTACCACTCATGTTTATGCCGTCGTTCACGTTTGGCATTTCGTGAATCATCTTAGATTGTCGTCTTAAAGAAGAGTGTTGCGTCATTGCGACGCCCAAGCGACAAAGTTGCGCCACCTGGCATTGGCCCTGGCTTCTCATGGCCACTGATGGGGGGCGGCACTGTGCCCGCCGCCGCGGAGCCTTTTTCTTTCTCCTCCGCATTTTGCATCCATTAAGTGGCTACATTTCATTTACCATCGCAGCCCAAGAAACACTACCGTCATTAAAATGAATCATTTATGTATTTTTGTAATAAAGAAACTCTGAAAATGCCACTCTTCTATTTATGCTGTGCCTGAGACATGCGTAATGTTTTGTTTTTGCTCAAAAATGCTTACAAGTATGAACACTGCACCAGATCTCGATGTCTGGAGACGGTTTGGGTTATATAAACGTCGCGTTCAGCAACTGCTTGAACTTTGGCCGGGTGGGTCGCTGAACAGGCAGACGTAGCCCAAGAACGACTTTCGGGTTTAAAACACGTGTTTCCTTCAAAAGCGGGGCCGTTCGGTCTCAAGCAAGGAGAGAGTTGCTGCTTAGGCGCATAGTACACAGCTGGAGTGAAACAGGTATCGATTTGCGGTTGGGGAACTAAACTTTTTTAGGCGCAGTGGGCTTCTGTTTTTTTTTTTTTTCTTCATCAACCGGCACAAAATACCTTCATCACCGTTGCGGATTCAATGAGTCCTGCACCACGACAACGGCGCGCCGGCTCTGGAATGGGCCAGGAGCCAGCGAAGGGAACCTCAAGACGGGGAAAAAAGGGAGCCAGCGACGAAGAGCAGAAGCGCTGCCGCTATCTCGGAGACGCAACACTCCGGAAACGGAAGCGACGCTCTATTTCCGGCGGCTGAGAGCCCCGAAGACGTAGCCCGCGAGTTATTCGCCATATTAGGGCCAAGGAAAGAGCAGCAGGGGAAAAGTGTAGAAGGGAGACAAGTGCAGCGGGGCGTCTTCTGAGAGCGTCTTCTTCCGCGTGGCCAACTCAGGGGGCCTGTCCTCTCCTGGACTCGTTTTGCTTTTCATCTGCGCTGCCGACGCCGGGCCATATGTTCGGGCAAACCAGCCAACTATCGGGGGTGTTAGCTAATACAGCGAAAGCTCGTTATTTCCAACTTGAGTTATTCCAATTTGTGGCTGATTCAAAGCGTGCGATTTGGTTCGTCCAAGATCCATAAAAGTCTATGTATAATGAAGCCCGTAATTCCAACTCGAGTGGGTTACTTCGGCCCACCGCGCTGGTGGAGGGCGGAATAAAAAGACACAGTAGATTCTGGTGAAACATCTCGGACACCGTTTTACTGCAGTTTTCTGTAGTATTTGAGGATTGTCTGTGGCACAGTGGACGTGTTCTGCAGAAGTCGTTGGGCGACTTGGGAGGTGGCGGCCACTTGCGTCGGCCGAACATACCCAGATAAGGTGGAAAAGGTTGGGTGTGTTGTTCCTGCCACAGTAGGGACGCCGAGGGCTAGCGGTGTGCCGGGGCGTCGTTCATTTGGAGATGACGTCCGGAGCATAGGCGTAGACAGGAGCAAGGGAAGCAGGCTTGGAGCGGTGGGAGGAAGCGGGGCTACTTCCCTCAGTACGTCTCTGTCGGTGGGGTGTGGAAGCCGCCTGAGGGTCCAGATCACATGTCTCTTCAGGATGTTCGGCTCGTTGAGAGGGCGGGGACGGCACATGAATAATGAGGCCCCCCTTGCGGCAGGCAGGAAGGTCTCGTGCCGTCTCTCTTGCCAGGCATACGCTCCACAAGCTAATTACTTGCAAGTATGCTACCATAGAGCACTGAATTTGGAAGGCATTGGAAGGCACTGAATTTTGTGTTTGAGCTAACATAAAATTTTCCTACTGTAGCATGCCAAGAAAGTTTATACAAAAAAAAAATGGCCGGGTATCTACTCCGTTGGTTGCAAATGTCGACGAAAGACGACAGTCTTCTGGCGCCCCTGCCAAGTAAATGCCTCCCTTCTCTTTCCCGCTCACCTCTCATGCTGTTCCTCTCCCGTCTCGTTCCTCCCAAGATACCACGCCAGAGGTTTGCGCAATTCAATTTAAATTTACCGCTTTCCACTGCTCCAAGTCGGCTGCCTTGATGCCAGCGCTGCCATCGGAGACACGTGTGACTCAAGGCACCCTACTAAAACATTCATAGAATCACGTTGCCCGACTCCACGAGCGTTCCAAGCGGAACGTGGAACTCATCTAGTTGAACCTTTCGCTGATGTTGCCGTTTGATTTCCTAAATGCCGCCAGTGGCTATAGCAGCCCGTGGTAGCAGGCGGTGGTTTTCTGCGTTGATGTAGTATATTATTTTCTATCGCTAAAACGAAGCATCCGTGAAATATTTTAATAGAGGAAGACTGCAAATATCACTTATGTATTGATTTCCTGCCTCATAATTGCCAAATGTTTTGTTCTTGTTCAACAATGTTGACAAGTATGAACAATGCCACCGCACTTAGACGTTTAGATTGGGTGTAGGTATATAAGACTATTGCGCAAATTCAGTTTCGATTTGGCCGTGTGGCTGAATCGAGTCACATACAGGCAGATAGACAGACAGACATACAGAGCAAAATTTCTGCGTCTAAGTAGCCGAAGAAAGACTACCGTTGTTAAAATATTCCTTTCAGAACTGAAAGAACTTGCGCATTGTTGTGTGCTCTATCGCGCGGCCTGTATTGTGCATACACTAGCGTAGTATGGGGCATACAGCGCTCGTTAGCTGTTCTGCAGACACGATCACTTACCCGCCGAAAGATGCTGAACCCTGTTTCGGATACGGCTGGCGTCTAAACACTGCACAAGAATGTCTGTCCTACAGCCTCTTTACCCTGCTTGACGGCCCAATGTCGCCACTGCGGCGCTTATTTTCCCCCGCTTCAATTTCGCGCACCGAAACTCTCGTAACATGTATGCACGAAAAGAAGTTTGGTAGGTGAGGTAAACTGAATCCATTAGATGAATAGAACGTCGGTAAACGCACAGTGATGATGAATACACGTTTGTTAAAGAGTGCGGGGTCAAGGGAAGGGGCCTTGTGGCCGCGAGAAGACGCCGCGGCCACCGACCGGTCGTCCAGCATGTCTCTTGATATTCGCTGTGTTGCCGGCCTAGTCACGAGGAAGGTGGGGCTTAGTTGGGCGGTGGTACGGATGCGGAGTGCGCGCGCAGGTGAAATGTGATGAACTCGTTTGTGGGTGTCTGTTTGCTGGGCGTGCTGTTTGTAGGTGTCGCCGAGTGTGCGTGAGGGATTCGGAGCAGAAAATCTGATGCGAGGATGGCCAGAGCGCTGCCGGTGATGGGTGCTGGGGAGGATCCCCGGTTCTGCATTCCCCAGGAACCGAGTGAGAGGAACAGGGCTCTAAATTGTGCTAATGTATATATTAAGTTTTTCTGCGCTTGGAGAAGTATTGGGGCGATGAAAAAAGAATTATGCTTCTGCAGCGCGGTTAAAGGTGGCTGTGCTATTCTCGTATCTTCCTTTCTTGGGATTTGATGTTGATGTCGGGTTTTGCTGAGTGCTAAGGTGTTAGAGTTGTTGCTTATAAGTTGTTGCTCATGTTAGAGTTGTTGCTTGTGCTACACTGCTACCGAAGTTTACACTGGGGCCGTGAAGCTGCACTTGAGCAGCTGCCCCATAACTGTGCTCATGTGCAGCATGACGACAATGAGGTTTGACCGCGGCTTCTCCCTTTTTCTCGCCCTTCGCAGATGAACCGTCCAATTCAAGTGAAGCCGGCCGATAGCGAAAACAGGGGAGGTGAGTGCATTGCTCCATTCAACCCGCGCGGCACTGCGGGAAGGGGCGCCAGCACTGCGGCTGCCCGAAGCACTGCGCTCGCTCACAACCGGCAAGCGGATTGCATGGGTGCAACGCCCGCCGGAATACGCGTGGCTGGCGAAGGCTCTGTGCGAGCACACCTCCTCTGCTTGGTCACAGATGCGCCAGGTGGGGAGCTTGGGAGTTTGCGCTTTACACCGTTACGTGCAGGTGCATCCCGTTCCGCCCAGAGTGGACGACCGGCTTCGTTTACTCTGTCCTTATTGCTTTGCTGCGTGCCTATACAGATTGCATTCCTCAGACCGCCGGTATCGAGCTTATTGGGGAAAAATGTGCGAGCTCAAGGAAGAGATACGTCGGGCCCCAGAACAAGCCATTGTGCTGCCACGTTTAGAGAAGTCTGCAAGAGCGACTCCGTAGGCTGGGCCTCGCGCGTTCTCAAACTGCGGAGGGCCCTTCCGCGGCCTTAGCGCTTCTTACAAAGTGATCGGAAGTGACATTCTGAAAGAATTTCCCTCTTCGTGCCACGATTGCAAGTTTTTTTTTTTTTCTTTCCACGGTTTCAGCGTTTTGCGCACCGAACCTATACACCCGGGCTATGAGGCACGCCGTAGACTTCGAATTAATTTAGACCATGACAGGCGCTCTTAGCCGCTACCAGAAACACGGCCGCGGTTACCCGGATCCAGACGCGTTCTTGTGACGAGCGGTGCGATGCCGCGGAGGTAGTAGGCGACTGTGGACTGATACTTTGGAAGCTTCGCGACCCGCAGACACTTTTTCCAAGCTTCGCTAAGGTTGCACATCTGCGGATATAGCGCGGCCTTTTTTTTTGTTTTACCCGGACGAAAAATGGGCTCGTCGAACATGAACCGAGCGGGAACATTGTTGCAGATGCGCAGACCTTCGCAACGTTGACAGGCAGGGCACAGCTACACTGCTGCAGAGAGCGTCTGGGGAATGCGGGTTCCTCTTTTATGTTTTGTGCACGGCACGCGTGCACCGGCTCACAATGGAGACTTCCAGGCGAATTTTATCGCTGAGGCGTATATCATCGGCAGCGTCCTGCGCTACTTCCGTTTCTCAACCGGGCTGCGCGCGGGAAAGGGGTAGCACGATGGGCGCTCTTTTATCAGCCGCAAACAGATTCCCCTCCACTTTCTGCCAAGTCGCTGCTGCTTCTGTCGATTTCACCGACACCGACCGGCAGTGCATTCCAAGTGGTATCGATTTTCGCACCAGCCGCGGTCATCTCCTGCCGGACCCAATTCGCGGGCCCCGTCGGCTGCATTCCTCGGGCTCGCGCTTGCAAAACCGCCGCCGTCGGCGTTGCGCCCGGCACGACACGGGCCTCGTCGATTCGAATTCGGCTCCCGCACGTGACTTCCATTCCTATTCTTTCTCCGCGCACATCTTCGTTTGTGCTCAGGCTAACGACGCTTCGCGTCGCCCGCTACGTTTGGGCATTGGACACGTCTTGGAAATCCTCGCTGTTCCAGGCCGCCGTGGAGAGCCAAAGGCGCAAAGCCCTGTGCGCAAAAATCTACGCCATGAGCCCTGGAAGAATCGAAGGCAGGCAGGAGGGCGGGAGCGGAAGCTCTCCTTCCGCGCATATTCACCATCGGCCAAGTCAAGAGAAACGGCACTTGGCGGGAAGCTCGGTGCCAGGGGCTGCCGCCGCCACACGGGAGGAGCAAGGAGGTGCGGGGACAGCTGCGCTTCTGGCTGTGTCCACCACGAAACTCGGGTTTTTTTTTGGTCCGGGCTCAGTGCGTAGCATCGGAAACTGCCGGCCGTCCGAGCCCTGCTATTTGTCGCCTTTTACACCAAAGCTGTCTAGCTAGGATCCAGCAGTCGATCTCAGGCAACAGACCGAGGTGGACAAGAATTGCTGCAGAGCGTACCGCCACCTTGCGAGGCCCACTGAAACCCTCCGAAGTCGTGAAACTACGCCCAGTTAAACAGTGTTCCAAGGGGTTGGGGGGAGTGCGGAGAGGGGGAAAGAGTAAGGGCGCGTAGCACGCGCTTTCGCGTCTGCTGTCAACTGTGCAGAGTAAATTGGTGCCACTGGTGCTGTAGCTGTACGCAAAGAACGCGACACAAAACGTTGGCGCACGCTAAAGAGCTTGAGTATGACTCAAGCCTTAATTCTATCTGTTCCGGTAAGGAAACCTCCAGCACAGTCATTAATGACCGCCCACTCCCCATATTGTCATGCTGGGCGTAGCAGTTCACAATCAGGCAGTATTGGAATGAGAGAGCACCACCCAGAAATCGTACAAGTTGCGGCCGCCAAGCACGATCGGCCTGAAAGCGCAATATATTCGCGCGGGGCCGGATCGCAACCGGCGTCCTTTCCTTGCGGCGGAGTGGCCGGATATTATTATGCCGGCGGCTAAGCGAGCCCAACGAGCCGGCAATTTTCGCAGCCCTGCTCGGCCGGCGCTTGGAGGTCGCGCGCCTGATGGCACGAGCACACGCGAGGGCGCAGCGATCAAGAGCTGCGCATCGCTCACGCACGGGGCCGCCATAGCCTGCATGCCCTCTCGAGCAGGAGGAGCCCCGCGTCATTATGTCAGCAGCGCCAGCAGATCGGCTCTCTCGCTGCACGGCACATTGTTGTCCCATGGGTGGACAAAACCAGGCAATGGCTTGTTGCAATGTGCTGGAACGTGTAGCTTCACTATGTATAAATGCATGTGCGTGCTTATGGCCCAACGACATCGATGCCAAAGAGCGCCAGGTCTAGGTGGGTGTTCGGTCAGTAAGACAAATGTAACAGATGACCCCATGAGCTCTCCCATTTCAATCTCCACGACGCTCGCTCACCCAGATTGTAAACTGAGTAACGTTGCTATATTTAGCCACCTTGCTTTTAGCATTAAATTTCACATCAGATACGTAATTATCATTAGCCGCGTGCGGTAGCCAGTCCTGTATCGGGCGTTGCCCCAACACGTCGCGGCGGTGCAGCGCGGGTCGCAACTCACGTCGACTGTTCTATTCCCGATGCTGAGTCTGATAGCTGTGTCTCACAACGAGCTCGGGCGCTCGTCGTCAAATACAGATAAACGCAGCATTTGATAACATCGCACTGTGCTCAAAAGTTCACCGTAGCCACAAGTGCGCTCCGACGATTCGTTCACGGAGCGAAGAGTCGGCCTGCAAATGACTGAGCTCTTGGCGCGTCCGACCGCGCGCCTTCTTGGTGCAAGAGAAGGAGTGAGAAAGAGAGACTTTAATGTTGGCAGGAAGGCTCCAAGTCAAGTGGGGGAAGTGGGAGTAGAAAGTGGGGTGTTTGTAGCCTGGGGCATCTTGAAGGTGGACAGTTCGAGCATAAACAGGTGGCCTCCTTGAGAATGCGGGAGAGGCCGCGCGGGGTGAGCAGAGCAGATTTGCGGCTCTAAACGGAGTCGCGCTAGACCGCTTTCTAGAGAATAGTGTGCAATTAAAGTCAGCGTGAAGGGTTCTAATGTATATGTGGAGGAGTCACTTGGAGGAGGGTTGAAGGTTCTGTAGCGCGCGAACTTCGGGCAGTGCCAAATTAGGTGCTGGAGATCGGCGGATGTGGGACGTCGAGGCGGCAGGGATGGGGTTTGCTTGCTTCGCGTCTTCTTGCCATAAAACGGTACAAGGAGGGGGAAGCGATGCTACCCCAGTTTGTGGAGTAGGGGGACCAGATCTTGATGAGACGAGGCGTTGTCCAGGTGAGGTCCGGCGTGGTGTCTTCCTGAGCTTTACGACGGCCAATTCTTGTCTTTTAAACGGTTCATTGATAAGAATGAAATTGCGGAGGTCTATGGCGTCGACGAGAGAGCTTCGTCGAGCAGATGTACGGCTGTAACCCCGTTGAGGGTGAGGGGCGCTGAAGTCACCGCCAATCAGTATTGGTATATTGGGGTGATGGGTGATGAGAGGCGGGATCCAGGCAAACTCGCTGGAACGTGTGGGTTTGACCAGGCGAGAAGTTCACCGACTTCGTGATTACAGGACGAGAACTCGGGGAGCATGGTGGGTGAGGTAGCGGTACGAGACTGTACAAGCACCGTGGCATATCCCGGGGTAAAATATGTTTTTACTATGGAACGATCATGTGTTACTTGCGTGATAGACGGGTTTGTGTGTGCAGCGTAGCCGAGGATGGTAGGAGGTTTGTGTGTTTGTTGGAGGAGAATAAGTGGAGGTTGTGTTCGTTAAACCTTCATCAGTAAAGTAGTGCGTTAGTGCTGAAAGCTGCGGGAGTTCCACTGTAGTGCAGTAGTTGAGGAAGTGATGATACCATCTGCGGACGTGGAAGTGGGATCTTTCTCGGGGGCTCTTTGGATGGGTCAATGGGCGGGGGGCGAGTAATGACTGGCTGTGAAGTTGGCGGAGCTTATTCACCTGCGTGTCGATGGCGGGGGGCGAGTAATGACTGGCTGTGAAGTTGGCAGAGCTGATTCACCTGCGTGTCGATGTAGGCGTGCGTGTTTTTGCAATCTTCCTCTCGAGTGAGTCGTTATTGACGGATGTCGGTACTAAAATTTGTAGCACTTGAGTAAGTTGAGGGACGAGTCTTGGTTTGGAGGTAGGAGTGTGTTTATTACTAGGGCTTCTAGTGCACCTTATGGTGAAGGCGGCGTCGCTGTGGGCGGGTAAGAAGGACGGGTGTCTAGGTTATTGGGCTCGTTTAAGTTCCATGATTTCTGCTTTGAGTTGCTGACTTCCCACACGAAGGGCATTCAGATGAGCAAATATATGGGCCATATTGCTGTCAGAGTTTTTCGATTGAGAATTATGTTTGGGCTCGTTTGCAAAGGTTTTAATTGTAGGGAGGCGACGGAACGAAATGTCCTTTGCTGCACACTATCTGCCCAGGAGACGCCCTTGGTGCGGTCCTTGGCAGGGGCTTGTAGGGCGACGTGGGAACTCTTCCAGGACAGGTGCAGTTCAGGGGTATGTGGCCCAACTCATCGCAAACGACGCAGTGGATAGTGGGTCCACAGTCTGTTGTGTCGAGGTGCATTTTTTCACAATTGCGACAAACTGCTGGGGAAGGACAATGTCGAGATGTATGCCCAATGTTATGGCAGTTATAACAGACGGTACGACGCCGTTGATACGGCGACACTTCAATTATGGCCATCTAGTATTTTGCTACTTTTGGGGGAGTTGGAGAGTAGAACTTTGAGATTGCTCTACTGGAGTGGCCCAGGCGGTGTAATGCTATGATTTTGGCTTGTTCGCAGCAGAGCCATTTCAGAAGCTCTTCATTTGTTTCGTTGGGCTCAACTTCAACCACGCCTCGGGGCGTGGGGGGCCGATAAGGAAAGAGAGAGAGAGAGAGAGAGAAAGATAGATAGATAGATAGATAGATAGATATATAGATAGATAGATAGATAGATAGATAGATAGATAGATAGATAGATAGATAGATAGATAGATAGATAGATAGAGAGAGAGAGAGAGAGAGAGAGAGAGAGAGAGAGAGAGAGAGAGAGAGAGAGAGGGGAGAGAGAGAGAGAGCAGTTTGATTTTAATTGGAATGGTGACTGAAGATCTGCTCTGGAGGAAATGTAACCTAAAGACGTTGCTTGTGAGAATCGGTGTCAGCTGTGATGTAAAGGTAGTTGCAGTGTGTGTCGTACCAGTGGGAAGCCAGTTCGGCAAGGTAAGGGTTACTGCCAATTAATTGGGCCAGGATATGCGTGGGAATCTCGTTGACACTGGGTTTAGCAAGCGGTCTGAGCCCGAACAGTGAGCGTGACATGCTCACGTGATCACTTTTGTTCACGGTTCAACTTGTGGAAGAGGTCGGTCGACTTCATGAAGCACGGTCATTGAGAGGGCCGAGTTGCCTGTTTTTGTTGGAGGGGCATCAGGTGACAGGGGAACACTAGGCGGGTGTTGCACGACGTCTTGCGTGTACACATCTTCACAGGCCGTAGTTGGTCACTATGGGGAGCTGTTCCATTCGGGGCCGATGAACTGCTCAGTGGTGTAGAGGTGCGGAGCCCTGTTGCCGGCCGGTGGCGGCGAAGCCGGGGCGACTGGGGGCGGCGTAGTAATGATTGGCGTTGTGGACGCAGAAAGTTGAGCCGACACCGTCTGCAAGCCCAACACAGGGGGCCGCAGCACGCAGCAGCGCCGGCGGCTCCGACGTGATAGCGGCGAGGCCTAATGCAGCAGTAGCGGTGATGGGACTGAAAAAAACCCGTCGTTCAAAGGAACTGGGGAAACTGGGTGTGAAAACGAAGCGGGGCGCTTCGCAATCAGCGGGGTATCACCAAGAAGAACGCGAGTGGTAGCGAACATGGTTTAAAAACGGAAGCATATACGCAACAATACCGGAAGGCAAATTAGGGCTGGCGACGTCAAAACGCGGCTGCGCGAGGTTGGGCTGCCGTCCTGTGACAGTTCCCGACAGTCGGCGCTGCAGAGTTCCAAACCTTGTGCTCGGTGGCGCGGGAGCACGGCTCATGCGTGCCGAGATTAAAAGCTGTGCCGCCGGCCTAATCCTGCCCTGTGGGACACGTTTTTCTTTTGGGGGCCCCAGCTAATCAAGCAGCCTACTCCTGAAAAGAGAAAGCAATCGGCTGGGCCTCCGCTGTTCCTCGGATGGCGAGCCGACCTCTTTCCTTTGTCTCCGGCCTCCCAGTTTCACTGGAAGAGCAGCTTCCAGATTCCGCCGGCTGGAACCGGTCGAGGAAACCATAATTACCGTCGATGGCGAACTGGCCACCATGCGAGGCGGGACCTGAGCAGGTGGAGAGTTTGACGGACTCCCTCGTGGCTACGTCACACTCGGGTTAGCGGAATGACCGACCGCCATGTCGCAATGAAGATGTGGAGAGAGATTCAGCGACTGCAATTGTATGCCTCGCGACTTCGTTACCGTCCGGTGGCCTCTGTGTCGCACCGGAAAGCTCGCAAGCCCCTCCGGCTGCCGGCTCGTGCCTTAGCTTTTCCCGTGTCCCGACGCTTACATATAAGCTGTACCTAACACTGGACGATTATGCCGTGCGGTACGTGCCTGTGAGCGGACTGGTTTTGTCTCTCTCTGATGTTAGCCCATCGCCTAACGGGCGAGGCGCGCCCACAATTGCACGCCGCGCTCCGGACATTCCTTGGACGGAATAAAAAAGGACAGGCACACTTGACGTAAATCATACACGGTGTTCACGTCAAGTGTATGCGTCCTTCTTTGGCCCGTCTTGTGTTATAACCAAGTGCAATCCTACACACAAATCCACGGCGGTTCCTCTGTGAATGCTCTTTACTAATGCCTGGAATATACGTAGTGGGGGAGTACAGATCGCTAGCGTCAACTTAGAATCTAATTGTTGGTTTTATTTCCCTGAGTAAATGTATTGAACTTCTATGGTGTTATAATACGTCAAAGGCATTTTTCGCACAAGGTAACCAAATATCGCTGTCCCCGTGGAAGTTCTGAAGAGCGCGATCTAGCTGCTTTTGGCTTTCCCCTCGTGTGGTGGATGGATCGATAGGACTACGAAAAAGGCGGCAGGTACCTTTTTACCAGTTTTTTTTTCTTTTGCCGTCTGATTGCATCTCTCTATCCAGTTTGAGTTATCTAACTTGGTAGCATGTTCTTTATCTTGTTTTGTAAGGCTAATAATGCGTTATCTAAGTTTTCTATTTTTTTTGTCTTTTCTAGCGCTTAGTGAGGCTTCTCAGTTACCTTTTGTGGAATAGATGATTGCCTACCGCGGGAATCTCCCCTGTTGCAAGAATAGTGGTAGAACGTTGTCGTTGTGTGAATTTGTGTGTTCTGCCCACTCGGAGCAACCTTGTGTTAGAAGAATTGCGGGGATCTGTTCATTCCTGAATTTCTTCCAATCCGTGAGTGTAGCGATGCCTAGTTTTTTTTGTGTGTGTGTGGCTTCGTAATCGCAAGAATACTGCCTAAATTTTCCACAGTTGGGTATTTTTTACTTTTTGGTAAATGTGAGATCTGGGCAGGTGTCTGTATGTGCTGAATTTCCTATACGTGTAGGGTTTGCCGGGTCCGTGGAAGCTCGTGAAGCCTTCTCGCCCTTACTTTGTCGTCGCGGTATCCCCATCGGCAGCTGGGTGCATTGCAGTCCCGCAGTACGACCAGCGGTTCCCCGTTTGTTCCTTGAAGTGTCCTGCAGAATACATCGTTTAAGGTAACGTGCGCGTCACGGGGAAGACGCGCACGTTACCTTAAATAGCAGTTTCCTGTCTCTGGCCTGAAAGGATATCGACCATAGTATAACGGTGTTCTACTCCCAGTTCTAGATCTATCGCTACAGCAGTGTATGATTTGTTGAGCGGTATATTTGTAGTCGGGTCATTTTGGAACCAATTGCAGCCTCCAAGCTTTGCGTTCATGCGAGGCTGTTGCAATGCTATAACTGCCGATTGGAAATGGGGCGATTGCAAGAACAGTTGGAAATGCGAGCGCTTGTCCACCGGCTTAAAGCCTCTGCAATCGCGTTGCAAGCTTTCCAAAGTATTGAGGTTTCTTTCCGGCATAATGGAAGCTGCTTATTTTTCTTTGGCGATGGTAGGTGTGGGCTGAATCGGTCCTGGAATTGCACTCGTAGGCGTGCTGGTGATCTTGTTCTACACGCACCGGTTCGCGGACAGCGCTAACGAGAATGATCATCACTGCACTGTGTATTACACCAGTCTTGAACAGAGAACATGCCAGTCATAAACAGCAGCAGTGAGACATTGAATTATTTGTGGGAGGTGCTGTTACAAATTGCTCCAAAGGCGGCTGTGAACCCTTCAAACATTTTGCCGGGTGAAGTTCCCTCGATAAAAGCGTTCGAGTTTATCGAGACGATTTTCAACAAGAAGGATTTGTTCTTGGAGGCCATCGGACGTCCTTTACCCCTTGTGAGGGTTGCAAAACTTGGGTACATTCAGATAAGACCGAGGCGAGCGAAATTACATCGTCCTGAATTATTGGTACGGGGGGGTCTGATTCGGGTTACTCAACCGAGGTGGGTGATTTCGCGTAATTTGTTGATCCTAGCTTGGAATTTCCTAATTTTGGGCGAGGGCTAAATATTTTGTTGTTTAAAAACAAAATCCTGTGTTTGTAGAGCGATTTCATTCGGAGGCGGGGCGGCAGAAGAGTAAGTGACCCGGAGACAGCCGCTGCCTAACTGCTTAGCTCAGTTTGAGCTGGAGGGAATCTCGAGAAATCATCAGAATTGAGGCTGGGGTTCATGACTTGGGTGCCACTTGCATGGATACCGGGCCTGTGGGTGCCGGTGCTGGTAGCTGTCTTCGTTCATCCAAGTTTCCCTGGCTGAGCCTATTCAATTTTCTTTGCTGTAGATGGGTGTCCAAGGTGTTTCCTCTTGTGGTTTGTCACTGAAGGGATGATGGGATTTGCCTGTGCATACGGAGGTGCCGGTGCTGTGGTTTCCTTCGCCAAGTAGGCAGGAGGAGGAACATTCGTCGTTTGTTGGTTGTCCTAAAGTGGTATGGACTTGCAGGCCACAAGCTTCAGATCTGTTCTTCGAAGAGCGAGGACCGATCTCAGTGCGGTGCCCAACTGTGCCGCATTTGCAGCGGGAGGAAACAGTTTTCATTATGGAGGCGCACCTGGATGTTTTGGACGTCGTGGAAGATTTGTCGGGTGACCTTATAATTTGATATGCGAAACATTTCTAATGCCGAGTTTTCTCAAATTCTCCGCAACGTTTGAGAGACGAAGAGGTGTTCCCCTGTACCACAGCACGGTCTAGACGCTGCATTTCGTCCTTCTTCTTTGCCTCGCCGCGTTTTTGCTGCTGACTTTCTGTAACGCACATCGGGAACAATCTCGTCCGGCTCTTCTTGCGAAAGATTAAGAAACTCCGAGCATCTTTAGAGCACCGAGCTGATGGAATGGAAGAAATTCCGATAAAAATAGCGCCCGTATAGTAAAGAAAAACAAAAAAAACCGCCCCCCCCCCCACCCCCCAAATTGAAGAGAGGTCTGCAGTTCTGCAGTAGGACAGCGAAAAGAGGAAGAAAAGGAAAGTTGAAATTGTGGCTGGATCGGCCCTAGTCCCCTCTTTCGTCATCTCACCCTCGGGCTGACGATGAAAGACAGAGCGACGGCGGCAGCGGAGCGTCGGTCCGATCACGTTTTTGTCGGCGGCAGCGGCTCCCCCCGGGTCTCCCGCTTATCGCGTCCGAACAGGGGCTCGCGCCGAGCCGGGCTCGGGAGGGCCGCGCTTCGCCCGAGTCCCGCACTGTCCGGCTGCGAGGAGGAGTTCCGGGCTAAGGAAGCCGCTGGTGATGCAAGCGCGGGCGAGAAACAACGCACGAGGAAATTGCGTAAAAAACAAAACACGACATGATGCTGCACATTGTGCAAGCGGGAGGGCGGGGCGCTGGATTGCGGGAGTGCGGCTTTTTGTGAGGTACGGCAGCGTTTGCTTTTCTCGTGGGAGTTTTTTCCTGACTTACCCCCGTATTCACAAACCTAACTGGAGTATCACATTTGCCTCCCGACACTTTTAGGCATCGTAACGGGTTCCAAGAACTTACCTTATGCTGAAACGGCGCCTTTTCACGAACTTATCTACCCGAAAAAACAAAACAAAACAAAAAAACGCGCACCCACCTTAAGTGCGCCTTTTCCCGACCAACATCGGAGACTACGACGATATCGTAGCTGAGGTGTCAGATTTCGCGCGTCGTTCGTAAGAATTTGATATAGCAGTGAAGAATGTCTAAAGCGCTTTCTCCGAGCAAAAATGATCCGCACACACGCCTTCCGCTCTGACGTGGCCGCGCCCACACCCGCACACCGGCCCGGCCGCGCGCAATGCAGCCAGCGTTGCCACCGTGGCGCTGCCTCCGCGCGTGAACGACGCCAGCAGGTGCGTTTACAGTTTGTCCCCTCTTGCCAGAATGCAAGCAATTGGGCGAAGTTACTCATTTAAGAAAGGGGATGGTACTGTGGTGAAAATATACGCAGTGGATAGTCCTGCGCGGCCGTAGCGCGAGCGGCGATAAACATCGCCCGCGATGTTTCGCCTAACGTTCTCTACGGGGACCGGCCACCGGCGGCGCTGGCTTATCCGAGAGCTTTAAAGCTGGCGCCACGGGAGCGCCTGTCCCTGTTGGTGCAAGAGTCGAGTTCCGCCGACATGGCGTACACGGATTGGCGCGTCGCAGTTAGAAAGTGCTCGTATATATATATATATATATATATATATATATATATATATATATATATATATATATATATATATATATATATATATATATATATATATATATATATATATGACAGAAATAGTATAATATAAACTTACTGAGCTTGTTAAAAATAAAACAATAAATGAAACTACGGCTCGTTCCTTGATCCCCTTAAGCCCAGTAGCCGGTAAATTCGATTTTCTCCCAAAGATTCACAAGGTGAACAACCCAGGGCGCCCCATTGCTCCTGGCATTGGCACTGTTACCGAAATCCTCTCGCGCTATTTGGATAACCTCATTTGTGACATTCCGCCCAGCTTTCCCTCCTTCATTAAGGATACCAATGACTTTCTCTCAGACATCTCAAAAATTGAAATTCCTGATAACTGCCTCCTAGTCACCCTCGATGTTGCGTCACTGTACACTAACATTTCCCATGAAGATGGCATTGCCGCTGTATCCCTTGCGTATGAGCAGTCATCGTGCGACAAACCTATCGATTCTTCTGCTCTCCAAACTTTCCTTAGGCTTATTCTTGAACTTAACAATTTTGAGTTCGACGCAGTTCATTACGTGCAAGTCAGCGGAACGTCGATGGGAACTCGAATCGCACCTAACTACGCCAATATCTTTATGGCTCACCTCGAATCAACTTTCTTGACACCCAAAATTTAAAGCCACGGTACTATAAAAGGTGTATTGATGACATATTCATGATCTGGCAACACAGTGACGTGGAGCTCCTCACCTTCATTGAGGCATTTAACCTAGCCCATCCTGGTATTTCCCTTGCTCATTCCTATTCGGAACACAGTGTAAACTTTCTGCACGTCACCGTTACTACCTCCCAAGGTCGGCTTCAAACTAAAGTGTATAGAAAACCGACAGACCCGCGGCAGTATTTGCACTTCCAAAGTAGCCATGTGAGACACTGCAAGACAGCTATACCTTACAGCCAAGCCACCGATTTAGGAGAATTTGCTCAAACCACGCCGACTTCAACTCAAACTGTCGAGAGCTCAAGACCGCCCTCCTGAATAAAAAATACCCGGAACAAGCTATCGACGGCGCTATTGTGCGAGCCAACCAATTATACCGTAACGAAATCTGTAAGAAAAAAGCCCCGAACGGTAACCCGAAAACTAACTTAGTTTTAACCAAGGAGGTTGTATAAAACTTCTGGAGTAAACGCCCATAGCGGACAACGCGGGGAGGTGAAGCTGGGCGAACCGGTCGGCGGCCACATTGCCGTGGGCAGAAAAGGCGCTGACCCGGCAGGGACGCTGATGTGCGGTCGTGTTTTTTTGGCTTTACAAGGGAGACAATGACGGGCAAGCTGGTTTATCGATTACGATATTTGAGGGCAGCCTGAATTTTGCCTTACGCCGAAGTTATTGAGGTAAGAAATGGTTCAAGCAGTGAGTTCGCGTGTGGTGGTGGTGAACAGAGCTGTCGCTGCGGGAAAACGCGTAGCGCTTGGCTAAAGACGCCACCCCTGCTTTTATTTCAATAAATGTTTATTCTGTATATCTAAGGCCGCCCCCCTTAACATTAAAATTACCTCATGTTGCATGCCATAGCAATAGATGCCGTGTTACTATTACTATTGGTCGTGGCTTCACGCTGAAAGTGCGGGACACGCGACAGCCCGATTATTTGACGCTTGTTTCTTTTAGCGGCACTGCTGGGATTAATGAATGCTTATTCATTAATGATGGCAATATTTATATTTCAATCTTTATATGTACTGCACATGCACGTTTTCAAGTTCAAACAACGTGCCCAGTTTTGCCCTTGCCGAAGAAGACCAAATTTAAGCACGAGCTTTTGATTGATTGATTGATTGATCTATTGATTGATTGATTGATTGATTGATTGATTGATTGATTGATTGATTGATTGATTGATTGATTGTGGGGTTTAACGCGCCGACGCAACGCAGGCGATGAGGCGCGCCGTAGTGGAGGGCTCCGGATTATTTTGACCACCTGGGAATCTTTAAGTGTGCCGAAATCTCACACACACAAGCGTTTTCGCTTTTTACCTTCATCAGAAAAGCCGCCGCCGCAGCCTGGAATCCAACTCGCGTTCTAGGGATGAGCAGCACAATGCCTTATCCACTAAGCCACCGCAGCGGGTCTATTTCCAGATTTTCAATCGTATTTTGCAAAATGGATTAGGCATTAAAATGGATTAGGCATTAGGCAGTTCATTAAAACAGTTTTTTTTTTCCCGCGTGCACTTTACAGAAAGCATGATCACCATACGTACATGTCTCACTCGCATTGACTTTCTTTATTTTTCAAATCCAGAAGGTTACTTATTGGATGCACGACTACATTAACCGCGCACGTTCGCACGATAGTAGTGTGCTATTTATAAGAAAGCTACGCGCAAGAGGTTACTCAATCACATTCACAACCTCGTTGACCGCGCACATTCGCACGATAGTAGCGTGCTATTGATAAGAAAATCACGTGGACGAAAAACGCGGGAGAGCATTGCGGTGCATCAAAGACTTCTATGAAACAGCGCTAACGAGAAACTTCAGAGTATTCACGTAGGGCCGGATGCAAATAAAATATATTAAACAAGAGTGCCTTGATTTTTGACGGTAACTGTCTGAGCAATACTCTTCATTTAAATTAGTGCGGAAAAACAATTTGCGCACCACATATTTACAAACATGTGATTTCGTGCAGTCAAGTGACTACGGGACAACCACAACTACGAGTGAAAACATTCACATATCTGAGTAAACAAGCGCGTACGGTATGCTCAGTAAGCGGACGGCCGGTGCTACGTCGAATTTTTCCTTTACATCATGCACAAACGGCGGGCAAGTATGCACTTATAACGTTATAATACTAGTAATGCCCTCGACATCCAAAGCAAACAGAGACCCTCAGTAAACTTCCAGATGAAAGGTGATCCCCGACATCTTCGTCGCGCTATTAGCGCAGCCGAACGCGACGCACGGGCTGACCGTTTCTGCTTTCTACACCTTTGGAGCATCCATCCGCGAACGATGATCGAACGAACACGAGTTCTGCTCTTTGGCAAGACAGAACTCGGAAGAACGACACACGGGCAAGAAGAAAAGGTCATTGTGTCTTCTGTTTATTTTAGTTGTTTGCGCCCAAAAATGTAAATAATTAGCAGATGTGTGCGCCCACCGGCGCACGCACAAGAGCCGTGCGTAGCGCTTAACTAGAAACACGAAGAAGGGAGCATAACCGAAACCACATGCGTCGATATGAAAGCGCGCAAGAAAAGCTCGGTGCTCTTGAAGCTGGCCGCATGAGAGAATCAACTTGCAAAACAAAACAAAACGAAAAAAAAAAGAGTGGAAGCAAAAATATAACGTAACCCGCCGCAAAAACAAGTACATGATGCGACGGTTGTAAGGCGTCTCCTACGATGGAACGAGTTTTCTGCCCACGGCAAGATGGCGGCCGTCGGCGTCACTTTTCGAGCGCCGTCTCCACTCCAGAAGTTTTATACAACCTCCATGGTTTTAACCCACTCATCCTCCGCTCCAAGAGTGTCAACCGTAGTAAAAAAACATCACAATATCCTAATGCAAAATTACCGCTTAAAAAGCATATTCCCCGAACCACCACGCGTTGTCTACCGGGGTAATAAGAATTTAGGCGACTTTCTTACCAACTCTCGTATCAACCGACCGGAAACTACTGGATGCATGCCGTGTAATAAACCCCGATGTAAAGTATGCCCACACATGACCACTACACAGCGCGCCACCAGCACGGCTTCAGACTACTGCGTAAATATAAAAGGTAACTTTAACTGTGACTCCGCTAAGGTCGTATACCTTCTAGAGTGCACTGTTTGTAGGCAACAATATATCGGCCAAACTGAAACGCCCTTCCGAATACGGTTCAATAATCACCGCTCTCATTCAAAAAGCTGCCCTTATTTGCCCCTATCAAGACATGTGAACAGTCCCGTGCATGCATTTGAACATCTTAAAGGAACGATTTTAGAATCCGCCTTCAAAACCCACCACGACCGCGAGGTTCGGGAATCTCGTCTCATTTATAAGTTTGGGTCAGCGACGCTTGGGATTAATGAAAGTTACGGAAAACTAACGTGCTTATCCCTCGATTAAAATGGGCGGCCTCATAATTTTTATAACTATGTTCATTAATCCTACCCTTGAGTTTCCCATCAGAATTCGAAGAAACTCTCCAAATACAGCAGCTTTATTAGCCTAATGCGGCTCAACAATGCCATTTGTCCTTGGGAAGGAGGCCGCGTTCCCACCACTACTTAGGAATGTTTAACCCTTTGTGATCTATAGACCCTACCTATTTCCTGTTCAGTTGATAGCTTCTGTGAAATCCTCTTTTGTGCCCTGTATCTATTCTCTCCACCCGCTTGGGCACACCCATCTTCGCTTCCGCCCCAACCAATCTCCCCAACCACTGAATACCTTACTGTATACTCTTCCCTTCCTTTTGAAAGCGCGGTTGTCCAGTTTTCCGCATTGTCTGAACTTGCAGCCCACGACGCGTACGTTGCCCCGTCATGGTGCAACCTTCAACGCTGCTTTGTTAACACGACCGCTTTCTCTCTCGCGCTCTCTCTCCTTTTTTTTGTTGTTGTTGTGTTTGCAACATAGGCGTAGCCCAACTGCATGCATACTCTCCGTTTCCGAAACATCTTCCGCTCCTTCTAAGAGTTTTCCGCAAAGCTATATAAGAAATGTGTTCCAAATGTTTTGTTTGTGACAGCAAAATCATGTAACTGTACTCTGATGAAGGCAAGTCCCGCTGCCGCTACGTAAGTAAACCTTGTTTGTTATTGTTCTTGCTGTGTATCCGACTCTGTACTTATACTAATTCTGCGCGCTTTGTGAGTTTTATCTTTCTCTAGATTTATTTCTGTCTTATTTCTGTCTTATATATATATATATATATATATATATATATATATATATATATATATATATATATATATATATATATAAAAGACAGATATAAAGGTTGGCAGTCAAGAAAACCCCGGAAAGCAAAGGGGAGGATGTGGTAGTTCATCGAAACAGATAAAGAATTTGGAAAGAAAGAAAGTGGAAAGTGGAAAGTCTCTACTTTCTTTCTTTCCAAATTCTTTATCTATTTCAATGACCTACCACATCCTGCCCTTTGCTTTCCGATGTTGACTGCCAAGCCTTATTTCTGTCTTATTTTCAACGAGCCCCTCATTTCCTATTCTGATTCGCTATATATATATATATATATATATATATATATATATATATATATATATATATATATATATATATATATATATATATAGCGAATCAGAATAGGAAATGAGGGGCTCGTTGAAAATAACACAGAAATAAGGGTTGGCAGTCGAGAAAACCTCGGAAAGCAAAGGGGAGGATGTGGTAGATCATTGAAACAGATTAAGAATTTGGAAAGAACGAAAGAAAGTGAAGAAAAAATGTCCGAGGTTTTCTCGACTGCCAACCCTTATTTCTGTGTTATATATATATATATATATATATATATATATATATATATATATATATATATATATATATATATATATATATATATATATATATATATATATATATATATTCACTGTGTCGAACCGAGAAAATATTTTTATCATTTAGCAATATCATTTCGTTCCGGTGGTTCAGTACCGGTTCTACAAAATCACGTACCAAACTGGTTCGCGAACCGGTTCGATGAGTTGAATTATCACTGAAATTATAAATAAAACATTTAGTAGTTTACAACGACTGTCACATCAAAATACAAAGAAAAATTCAAAATGCTGCTGTTCCCCAAGGGCAGCGGCGCAGTTGCAAAGCAAACTTTAGACAATTACGAGATATTAGAAAAACAGATGATGTGGCGACGATTTACCACCTACTTTCTCGCCCCCAAGCCACCGCCAAGCGATATGACGGTGGAATATATTTTCTGCCCTTTTCTTTTTTGTTGAGATCGCAATCGTCGGTATGGAATCGCCCATCACGCCAACCTTAAAGAGTTAAATTTAGGCCTGCGTACTGGCGCATTCAAATACGAGCGCCTAGACCAATGGCGCTCATTTTTTTATATTTGTAGCAAAACAGAAAAACCCTACAACAGGCACATAAATTCTACCAATGAATTAGATTATTTGGTCACCCTGAATAATTTGCTAGCTAGTCACCTTATCGAATGTGTTAGCCACACTTTTGTTAAAAGTAAGCTTTAGTTAAAGCTCACTCACTGCCTTATTGCTCTGACCACTGCAATTCATTTTGCGATAGCTATACCGGATGTGTGAATTACAATCAGTATGTCATCGTACCGCATGACCCCGGCCATTGTTCCGTGTGCTACATTGTGGAACCTTATAACTGAATATGCTGTTACAAAATGAAAGGGAAATTTGACGCGCGGAGCATGAGATGGAACTTTTTTGTATAGACGCTCTTTAATTTGTCTACAGCAGTACTCCCCTCCGGAAGGAGTAGCAGTAGAAGTAATGCAGCGAGTTCGGCATGACGTCAGTACAAGTGCACCTTCGAAAACAAGCAGATCTGAAAGAGACAAAACTGCATCAGCAGCAAACGGCTTAGCCACTAAGCAGCTCCTGCGGTCACACTTGTCAAGTATTAACAATTTGCAGGTGTCGGACCTTTTAAACAAATTACGAAATGCAAAGAGTTTGCAGACATCGGGTGTGGGCTTTCGCGGTTGCGCAGTGGAGCACTACTGCAGCCTGATTGCTCCAATAAAGTCGCAGCTAGGGAAGGCCAAAGTCGTTTTCTATCCCCTGGAAGCTGCGCAGAATGAAATTTCGTTTGGTCAGCTTGCACTACGCTCGCGCTTCCAGCAGCAACAGCCCATTGCTACATTGGTGCTCATTCATTTCCCCTGTTGTTACATAGAGCGTGATAGTGTTCAATTGTCTGGAGGGGAAAGTACCTGAGCGGATACGAAGTTGATGGTACGTGAAAGAAAAAAAGGCCTGAATTGCATTGACTGTGCAATATCAGCAACGGAGGGTCGAAGCGTTTCTGCCCGTTATTTCTTTTTTTTTGGTTCACTTCCAGTTCGACCTCCTGATATATATATATATATATATATATATATATATATATATATATATATATATATATATATATATATATATATATATATATATATATATACACAAAATAAGGGTTTGTCCGTCAAGAAAACCACGGAAAGCAAAGGGGAGGTTGTGGTGGGTCATAGAAACAGATGAAGAATTTTTTGAGTCAGAAAAAGTGGTGAAAAAATTCCCGCCGGTTGGGATCCGAACCGAAAAAAAATTCATCTGTTTCTATTGCCCATCACAACCTCCCCTTTGCTTTCCGAGGTTTCCTTGACTGACAAACCCTTATTTTCGTATTTTCTGCCTTATATATATATATATAACACAGAAATAAGGATTGGCAGTCAAGAAGACCTCGGAAAGCAAAGGGGAGGTTGTGGTAGGCCATTGAAACAGATCAAGAATTTGGAAAGAAAGAAAGAAAGCGAAGAAAAAATGCCCGCCAACTCACAAAGTGCGCGGAGTCGGAGTCGGATACGCAGCAAGAACAATAGCAAAGAAGGTTTTCTCACGTGGCGGCAATGGGACTTGCCTTCATCAAAGTACAGTTACATGATTTCGCTGATTTTGCAAAATCGGCAAACTGGGGACAGGTGCGACAAATATGTGCCGCCCCAAGTTTCAACGGAGTATATTAAGTGGCAGTGAAGAACACCGAAGTAGATTATTTTTAATGTTGGCAAAGGTCTGGCGTGCCTGGTATAACGTGAAACGAGCAAAACCTAATTTTCTACGCAGGTCGGTGATATGCTGTCTATAGTTCATGGCCGCTTCAAGGACTATGCCGAGATATTTATGTTCGTGCTTTTCGAATCTCATGAGTTCCCAGTCTCAGATTTATTGAATTATTGCTCTTTGCCCGCAAAGTAGATAACAGAGTATCTTTGGTTGTGGTTACATTTAGCGGTAGCGTGTTTTCACTAAATGATTTCGCGATATTTATTAAGTCACCGTTCGCATCTTTTTCTAGCTGCTTAATGCGGTAATTATGGCCTCCCCTTTCACTATGCAACTCAGAAAATCTTTTTTATAAAGCGAAATTAAAATAGGTCCGAAAACATGCCGTGCGGCACTTCAGCTGCTATGGCTAGAAATTTTGAATAGGTACCATTTATACGAGCACTTTCTTTGAGTTGGGACATTGAATGAAATTTAGAAAAGAATTCTGGACATCATAACAGTGAAGTTTCTTGAGAAGTATGTCGTAATCTTCCGTGTCAAAAGCTTTTCGGAGATGTAAAGATATTCCTACAGCCATTTTTCCTTCATTAATAACTAACCCCTAACGTTAATAACGGCTTTGGATTTTGATTTGTTTGGGCAGAATCTATGCTGGTTGGGGGTATGTTGTTATATCTAACTAAAAATTTAAGGAGGTGCTTTGCTATCAGCTTCTCAAATAATGTATTTATTGCAGAAAGTACGGAAATATGTCCATAGTTTTCAATTACGTTCCACTTTCCAAGGAGCCCGCACGTCAGCAAGCGGTCAGCCGTCCGTCCCGTCGTGCGTAAGCCTCCGGACCTTGAAGTGCTTTGGTGATGTGCGTTATTGATTGTATCTTCTGTGCCATTTATATTTCGTTTCTACTGCTGCAGTAAAGCCCCTTGTTCTTTTCGCAATGTTCTGTGCTGTAATGTTTTGACGAGGCTGTTGCCTGAACCCCCCTCGGTAGGCAGAAATACCTACAAGCTGGAAGCCAGTTGTGCACTTTATCCAACAAAAAGATAACTTGTGGTAAAGAGCGCGTATGGCCCTTGATGACGGAATTTATTACCTGCCAAAGTTTTCTAGGATGAACAAAGTTTCCTTTGGTTCACTTCGATAACACTACAATAGCACACCTCTTTAGTGCCGTGCAATAAAGCTGTTAAATTGTTTCTCGTATATTTGTACTGACAGCGATATTTTCTTTATTTCGCCTGTATTTTCGGCACCAATAATCTCTAGTACGAGAGAGAGTAAGAACGCTTTGTGGTGTCCAAGGGTGAAGCTTTGAAGCCAAACTTTCGGTTAACTCAAGCGAATTTACCAATCTTGGTTGGCCCGCTTTTTTGTGTATTTTACGCAGCTTATTTCAAACTGCTTGCTTGCGTAAATTCGGGTAATTCATTTTTGCTTTGCTTCGCGGGAAATATGTGCAGCATTTTCTGCTTCTAGCTGCACATTTGCATTGTTATATCACTAACAGTCCAAAATAAAGCCGATTACTTCCAAGCCGATTGCTTCCCAAAGCAATGAAATCGCTGCCTTTGCTGGCATCGAAAACTTTGTTTTGAACTTGAAAAGACAAATAAGTCATCCATTAATTTTTTTTTCAATGTGTGAATTTAGTATTATTAAATATATGTGAATGTTTCATTACAACAGAAGTTGCTACGTTGCACCGAGTCATAATAATGAGAACTTCTGATAACTTAAACTTCTTATAATTTAAACAAAATACTGGGGTCGATTCCAGTCCGTGAATATGTTGTATGTCGGTATCGGTAGCGGCAGTCTGGCGGTAAAGTGAGTGGTTATCTTTGGGCGAGGGCTTGGTCAAGCAGTGGTGCACGAACAGGCGAACGGCGTTAACAGCATAACCATGGGGTAAAACGGCCGTAGGTGGAGCATTCAAAGTGGGCTCCACATGCAGGCGGAGCTATTTGCCCGTGGGCGCCAGCAAGTCCCGGCGAGTGCCGTCGTGGCTGTGACGCGTTCTCGTGAGTGCCCAGAAAGCGCCAAGGAGATTCCCCACTGCATTATCCCTCGGAGCTCAGACGCAGGCCGACCAGCCGCGCAGGCCCGTCGAGTGGAACGGAAGCCCGGCTGAGCCACGTCCCTACCCATCGGCCCAGCAGTGCGCGCGAGAAAGGACGGCTGACGCGCCCCGCAGGCGTCCGCGTGATTAGCACGTATATTGAAAGAGAAAAGCGACCCGGATTATTGGGCAGCAGCGAGGGCGGGCTCTCGGAGAGTTATCCTGGGCGTCACGGCCCGCTCGGCGCGGGAGCCGCGCCATGTCGGTGCCCGACGGGCCCCGTGTCCACTCGCTCGTGCCGCTCCGCTCGCGGCGCCAGTTGCGCGCAGCACTGGGCCTGCCGCGCCGTCTTCCGCAAGTGGCGCCGGGGCATGGCCAGAATTCCGCATACGCGATCCGGGGTCCAACACGGCCGGTGTTTGAGAAAGCGCAGAGTTCGCCCACCGAGGGAGCGCCTGGGACGCTTTCGCAGGACGGGCCTCATCGGCACCTCCCTGTCTGTGTGGCCACACACTGAGATTTCTAACTCGATCTCGCCGAACAAAGCTTTGGCGCGATAAAATTAGCGGCCATGGCGTGGTCGAGGGGTTCAAATGCTGGGTATCAAGTCGCAGATGTGACAGCGACGCTTCTTTGCACACTAGGTGGCTTCAGGCGGAAGATGGTCTGGCGGGCGGTGAAGGCCACCGACCCTTCTGGCTGTCCGAGCTATCCCCGCCGCTGACCCTATGCACCAGTATTGATGAAGCGTGTACGTTGGCCTCCAGCTCACGGCTTTACCCGGGTGTTCAGTTGCGGATATTATTGGCGGATTTGGGCTTTTTTTCGCCTTATTGGCACTTTTCTGAACATGTTTTCTTTTTCATTTTTGAGTGGTCGCTGCATTACCTTCCGCGTTTCTCGTCAGAAACGGTGAAAACATTCGGGGTACAACTTTTAAATTTCACGGATGCTATCGGGGAAAGCTGCTTCAAGGAAATAACATAGTTCGCTCTGTGGCTGTTGGCCATGCCCATCAGCACCGGTCATTAAGCGCGTGTTATCGTACAGGAACGCTGTGAATCTACGCTATCAAAACAGAATAAAGAATCTCGCGTTAAGCTACATCCTGCACGTTAATATCGGCCTAACATTTCGTAGTGGCTGCTGCCGGGACTTTCAACGCCCCGCAGAAACGTTCAAATATTTCAACTCCACAAACATGTACGATCCAGCCAATATTGAACTGACGGTGTTCCAATTGGTGTGTGAAATAAAACATCCGTGGGGGAGCCAAAAAGTAGGTTATCGGAGCACTAGCGTGATTAATGTTACTGATAGATGTGCGCTGAACTTGAATAGGATGGTGATCACATTGAAGACTACGATAAAGGTTGAATATGTGCTTTCGTTGACAGTCTTGGATATACAAACTGTTTCATGTTCTTTGTTTACCTCTCAGGCGCATTGTAGTGAGTTATTTTACACCTTTTTCAAGAGTGTGAGCCTTTATGGAATTTCCGCTTGGTTTGAGTTGTTTCGCGAAAGGCACGCTGCGTTTTTCGGGCTTGTTTGGGAAGGGCTATCAGCTTGCTAGCTCGGGGGTCTGGCAACCCTGGGCTTTACCCCATACGCCGACGCGTCCACTCGTCGTGCGACGATAAGTTACAGCCCACTAAAGGCGTACGTGGAGAGCAGAAGTGACGGTTTCCCCATTCTTTAGCCGTCGTAGCCGCACGTTTATTGCTTTCTGCAAGTGCATTTTCTTCGCAGTACGGTCCACGGCGCGTCGTCATCTTGTCAAAACCGACGTTCGCTGCTGACCACGCTCGTGTGCCCGTCACACGGCCGGCGGCCGCTAAGCGTGTGTCATTCGGCCACTAACACCGCGTGACGCCACGCTCTAGCTAAGTTTTGCGCAAGTTGAGCTTAGCGATTTAATTCAGCGATGTTTGTATGCAGCAGCTTTTGAGCGGAGCAGCATCACGTGCGTAATGGCAGTGCGGCCTCAGGCCCCGGCGCTGGACCCGCGCTGCGCCGAACTCGGGCGACACGAGGAGTACGTGCGGAGAAGCCGTATCATTTCCGCGATCCGGTTCTCGGGCTGCCGTGTCGAGCCAATCTCAATTGGGCGCGTCGTCCAGCGTTCGTTACCGAGCCGGGCCTCGGGCAACGCGATATTGGCAGCCGGCCGATGGCACGGACACTCCTCCACTCCTATGCTAAATGACGCCGCCTCCTTTTTTGTTGTCGCTGTTGTTCGGTCGTCCCGTTTCCCAGTCGCTGTCTCCTTTCTTGGTCTCCAAAAAGAAAGCTGCTGAGTGCAGTGCGCCGCACTTGTTGCCGTGTTGAGGCCGTGCACAGAAAGTGCACTCCTCTGATAACCTGACTCGCTACGTTTTTGCCGGTGCTCTAGCTGGCAGGCGCATAGAAGGAAGAACTTAAAGGGGCCAGTTCTCTTCGCGGAGGGAGAAGCTAGGCGCTTTAGAAACGCGCTTTCGAGGAGGAGATGCGTTTGCAACCTTCGCGCGCGGAGGGCGTTCTCCAGCAGGGCGTGCAGCGACATTTCGCCGGCCTGGTGCTGACGCCACGCGACCCCGGTCTGAATTTTGTGCAGGGGCAGCCGCGATCGTTGTGCACGTCTTCGCTTCGGGTGTTGCGCAACGCGATGCGCGGGTTTTGAGAAGGTTCAGCAATTTCACGAAAACGCGCTGGCGGTGACAAACGTGGTTGCTGAGCCGTCAGCTTACCCTAACGGGTTCGAGAGTGTGCGGCTTTGCATGGGAACTCGTTCCTCGGACACGAAGCGCTCACGCGTGGAAAAGCGAACAAACGACGACAGCCCCGCGTTGCTAGTTGCGTGCACTACTTTGGAGGCTATAGCCGGACCCCAGGGGAGAGAGCGATCGACGGGCAGCACGGCCTCTCCGATGGAACTGCGTGCCGCAACGAGCTGATGCACAGGCCTGGTTGTGCCCCTCGTGGAACTGCACAGAATTGGTGCACTGCGGGGAAAAAGTTGCGGCACACGCCCACGGGCCGGACCACGCCCTCGTACGGCTAATTTCGCCGCGAGCGCGAAAAGTGAAACGAGCGCTGCCCTGCGTCGCCCGCTCGGCCTGCCTGAGCTCTGGCTTCCCGCGCAATGCCCTGGCATCAATGTGTCGACATTGCCACCCTGAACGGTTCGTTCTAGCCATGTGTGTGAGAAGAGAATTTATTATGAAACCATGCCTGATAACACGGAGGCACACTCTGTCGAAAAGCTCGCTTTTGCCCGCTATACGAAAACAAAACGAATTTAAAAATTGGCGCAGCTTGCGCTAGTGGTGGAAGTTCGACATGGTAAAAAAGCGCACTAAAACGAGGACACAAGAAAAAGGCGGTGACACGGGACGAGCGCGCTCGTCCCGTGTCACCGCCTTTTTCTTGTGTCCTCGTTTTAGTGCGCTTTTTTACCATGTCGAAGTCCCATCACCAACTAGCCCAAATTTCTGCCCTGAGTGGTGGAAGGCTGGAGGAGCGCCAGAGCTGGCGGCCCCCATTCCTTCGTCGGAGACCCGGCGGTTCCTCCTTACATGCATTTCCGAACTTGACGCTGCAACTTCTCCATGACTGACAGGCCGGGATCGTTTCGCGCGCAGGCTTTTACATTTCTCTGAAAGTGGGCCGATAGAACCCGCGGCCAAGTCCAAAGCCAGCGGCCGCGCTACAAACTATAAGAAAATGCAGTGCGCCCGGAATGCGATGATAGCTCAATCGGATGGCGCCAGTGTCATAACGTCAAGAACCCAGTTTCGATTCCGACCACGGAAAGCGTTTTTTTTTCTTCTGTTCAATTGGTTGCACATTTGTTTGGATTTTGGTTGGTTGCAAATTGGTTGCACTTTCGCCAAGCAGTTCAATGATTGGCCAAAAATCAAGAAAGGCACAAATTCGTCCGATGCTTCTGCGCGAAGGTCAAAATAGTGTAACGGTATTGTTGCCTTTGAAATCATTAATATTAGGAATACACTTAAACCTGTATGTAACGAACCCATATGTAACGAATTCCTGGATATAACAAAGCTTTTTCAATTCCCCATTGCCAGCCCCATTGACACCGATGTGTTTGCGACCTCTACGGAGCGAGGGCACTGCGATGGTTAACGTTGACGTAACGAATTCGCTACACTAATGAGCCATTGTTTTAAACTTTTTTTCTGAAAAAAAAAATGTCTGTAGAACTAACTAATTCAGCGAACTTCGCCCGCACCGCAAACAAACGTGCGTTTCCAGTGTGAGTGAGGTGTCGGCGCATAGTCGCGCGTCTCCACGGCCGGTGTCGGTTGGTCGGTGATGAATTTTGCTGCCAGAAAACAGAAGGTTTTGTCTTTTTGAAAACACGAGCCCGCAATTTTAAATGCCGTCTCCGCGGCGAGAAAGAACGTCGCCGCCAAACAGAGTTTCCCAGCTATGGGTTAAGGCCCCGAAGGGTGTCAAACGGGGTAAGTGACCTTGCTTTTGTGGAGTGCCGTGTCGTGACTAAGTTCGTGGAAAAGCAGGAGGCGCAAATCACGCAGTTTTTCGCTGCGAAACAAATCCTTTAGGGGTGAGTTTACTATCTCTAATGTCCAGCATTTTGGTTTCGTTCCTGCTTCATTCAAGCGAGCCCTTAATCTAAACCTGCATGTAACGAAAAATGGCGAATATCTGTCAACTTCAGTGTATCCAGGTTTAACCGTATACGTTTTTTTCACATGGGTTAATTGGCGTATTCACGGGAGCTTGGGGCCGTTACTACACCAGGGTGGCCAATCCTGCTCTGGTGAGGGAGTGCGTTACCGGCAGTGGTCGCCGGGGTGAGGCCGCACCCCAAGCCCCACTCGGCAATTCCATCAATACGCGGATTTTTTTTAATCCGGTGGGAATTGTCCGGCACCGCGATTCGAACCACTGTCCTTCTGCACGCAAGGCGGATGCTCTACCTCTACACCACCGCTGCGGTGGCGTAACGTGTAACATTAAGGGACAAGAAGACAGCGGAGTGGGACAGGGAACAAAGGCGTGTTAAGGACATATTAGTAGAAATTAAGAAGAAGAAATAGGCGTGGGCAGGGCATGTAATGCGAAGGCAAGATAACCGTTGGTCATTAAGGGTAACATAGTGGATCCCTAGAGAAGGCAAGCGTGGCAGGGGGTGGCAGAAAGTTAGATGGGCGGATGAGGTCAAGAAGTTTGCTGGGATAAATTGGTCGCAGTTGGCACAGGACCGGGGAAATTGGAGATTAATGGGAGAGGCCTTTGTCCTGCAGTGGGCGTAGATTATAGGCTGCTGCTGCTAATGATGATGATGATTATGATGTTTATTTAACACTCTCATTCGAAACCACTGTGTCTCTAGAATATGGAAGCACAGGGCATGAATGACGTACTGAGCTTCGGAAGAGGGAGTTCCGGCTTGATTTCTGACGGCAGTCGCTTTTTCTATCAAGTAAGAACAAAGGCAGAATAACGATAAAGTAGCGTAAGCCATGACGTCCGTGTATGTCTACTGTAGCGCCCGTTCAAAATCAATCTATCATGAGCCTGTTTGTGTCCACTCTAGGACGAAAGCCTCTCCCGAAGACTTCCAGCCACGCCTATCGAGTGCCACCTGAGTCCATGTTTTTCCCCAAAATTTTCCTAGCTCATATCGGCAACGAGTTCTCGGCCGAGCTATTGCGTTGGCAGCCACTCTGTCAAACGCCAGATGGTGCACCGGTTGTCCCTCATTCGCATCACGTGACCAGCCCATGCCCGTTTCCTTCGCTTAATTCGGGCTGGAATGTTCTCCACCTTGGTCTACTGTCTAATCCATGCGGCGGCTTTCCTGTCGCTCAACGTGATCCCTAGCATTTGGCGTTCCATGGCCCGTTGTGCCAATGTAAGTTTCTTTTCAAGTCGTTGCGTGAGACCCCAGATTTCTGCCCGGTAAGTCATTACTGGAAGACGGATTGATTAAATACAAGCTTTTTGTGTGACAGAGAAAGCTTACCAGTTAGGATGTCGGAGGTCTTACGAAACGCAGTCCACCCCATGCGGGTAATTTCCCGTTCAGGGTTTGGATCACCAGCTATGACTTGAGCAAGAAGAAACGTATTCAATCACTGTTTCAAAGACTTCATTGCCTACCCGGAAGTGATGTACCTTGGCGTGTTGATTCGACATTACCTTTTTTCCGGGTATATTTTCAAGCCTGCAATCACACTTGCCCAGCACAATTGGTAAAGCATGCGCTGAAAATCCTGCCTGCTCTGACTGAACAAGACAATGTCGCCTGCAAACCTTAGATGGCTGAGAAATTCCAAATTGATGCGCACTCCGGTTTTCCTTTACCTAAGCTATCCTAGCAATATCAATTAGGCCTCATAAATTATTCGGTAGTCTCTCCCCCCGGTCACGGCTGTCCGCAACGCCTCACAGTATCTTTTGCTCTTGAATTCCCAGTTTCAACTGCATTTTAACGTTTTTAAAATGTTTGTCATCCTCGGGTCACTTTTCGGCTTGCGTCCGTGTTACACACTACAACTGTAACATACTACAGCTGCATGTGACAGGAATAGTTGCCGATGCTGTACAGGTTCAAATATTTGTTCTGTTATCTGCGGAGCTGCTTTTGTCTGCACGTTTATTCCCGTCAGGGTTATTTTTAATAGGGCGCCGGCCAACTCAATACGATAGCTCATGCGTTGTTTTCAAAGAAACTAACACGTAATTTTCCTGGCCTACGGGTAGCTATCGAAATGCGATTTCCCACATTAGCCTTGACGTGGATTTGTGAAGCGAACACACTGTGTGTGCGGAACCAAACGAATGAAACCCCGAGAAATTGCAGCACTCAGAACTAAATTTCATTGTTTGTTATAGTGAGAAACAATAGTGCTGAAATTGACGAGAACATAGCTGTACAATACGACCACGTGCAACAGGTTACAGTGACGCAAAACTGAGTCCTGCATGCATACGACCAAAAAAAAAAAAATTGTCAAAATGTTTAGTTAAGCTCGGTGGCGTAAAATTGGACACGACTGAGTAAAAGCCATGGCTATGAACTTTATCCCAATGAGCACGCTGGACCTGTCTTATTGTTCGACCTTTCGTCTCGGTGGACATTCAGGCTCGATTGGATCTTTTCAATTGGTGGACCTTCCGTCTCGGTGAATATGCACGCTGGATTGGAACTTCCGTCTCGGTGAATCTTTCATCTCACTGATCACGAGACCGATTCTATTTTCCCTATTGTTGGACGTTCAGTCCATAAGCGACCCGAGTCCAGAGGCGGGACCCAACCCTCGCCTTACGATTGCATGAGTGTGCGTGTGCGCCTTTCGCACGTGTGACTTGGTGTCGAGTATGTTTTCTTCGCCCTGTAGCCATAAGACCTCCCATTGGCCCGCTACAGGCTGTGGGTTTCCCGCCAGTCGCATGTGTGGGGAACGCATGCAAGCAGGGACACCTTTTCTTCGGCGGCCTGGCCCGTCATTCAGCAGCGGCCCCTTACCTGGAAGGCGGAGCCGTGGTGGTGGGGAAAAGGGAAATATGAGTAATACGTCCCCGCCGCAGCGCTGTGTCGGCAGCCGCCTTCGGTGTGTAAACAGCGTGGCGAGCAAGCGCCGAGGGGAAGGCGATTGCGCGGCGCGGGTCCGTCCGTCCCGCGACGCCGGGCCGAGTTGACGCTAATGCTCGCCGCCGCCGAGGGAAGCGTCGCGAGAGGCACGGAGACAAGGCACGGCTCCTTTGTAATGCAAAGCGCAGCAGCCTGACGGGGAAGCAGGGCGGCGCGGGGGACGCTGTGTCCTCGTCATCTTCCCGCGGCGACGAGTGAAATTTGACTCACAAAGCGACGCTCGCACGGCCTGCCTGGTCAGCGCGGCAGGGCGCCGCTCGGTCAGAGGTAAAAAACGCCCACCACTGGAAACGGTGTGTGAGGGCACCTTCGGCTGCTCCGCAGTGCGCGACGCTGGCCGCACGCTGACATGGCTCGCCTCGGCGACCGTGGTGCGTTCATGGAGGCGGCACGTTACTCGCAAACTGTGCAACAACGAATTCCCGCGCGTGAAAAGTCAAATGAGGGCGACACTGAAGGAGCGCCGTATTTACCACGGGACGCGAATTTATCGATGCGTTACCCCGTCGTTTTAAGTGCGAGCAGTTTTTTGTTGTTTTAAAAACGATTGTCTTTCTTGGGTCACTTAAGCGCGACAAGTTTGCTTTGTCTGTCCCTCGATTCATCCGCCCGGCCAAACGCTAGCAGATTTCTTTAACCGGACGTTTAAACAGGCGAAACGTGTCCAAACCAATAAATTTGGTGCCAAAGTTCCTACTTGTCAACATTGCTAAGCAACAAAGAAAATATTAGGCACAAAACATGGGTACATAGCGACAGTTGCAGGGTTCGTTTATATAAAAAATACACGCGGGACTGATTTTTGTGATAGGACATAAGAAATACAGATTGAAAAAAACTGTTTCGACCCCAGAAATACAGAAAGCTCCGGGCGGCATTCCATGCAGTCGAACAGGAACAAAATGTTCCAGTAGGTGGCGCGCGAGCAGTGTGGTACGCGGCTGATTTGAATGGACTTGCACAAAGCTCCACTGTGTGAACCGTAGGAGCAGCGAGACGGGAGGGGAAGAGGTGGGCGAGAAAGAGACATTGCGTGGCAGGGGCGGCAGAAGACTCCCGTCTTATGCCGACATCTGTAGCGGAAAGAGCACACACGCGGCCAATTTTATTCTTAGTCCCGGAGTTGTTAAGCGAGCGCTTGGAGGCAGCATACAGTTTTGGCAGGTATATTTCTGCTGAGTTTCTTCTTTCTTGTTTTGGAGGGATACGATATTCCGGGTTGAGAGGCGGAGGGCGTACCCTTGTCAAATATTCTATTCTTCCTGGATGCTCGCCAATTTTCTCCCTCTCCCACACTTGCTGAACACGTTAGGCTTTTGCTTGCGGCGCGGGCTACGCGCTCCTGCTGCCTCAGGCGATGGGCAGAGCGCGACGGGGGGGCGGCACCGACAGTGCTGAGTCGGGCGGTGATTCGTGCTGTGTATTCTCGCCAACGTCGGACCAGCTTACGTTGCTCTTATTAGCCCCGTTATGGGCTGAACGTCCACAAATACAATACTGCGTCCAGCTGTAGGCCGTGCTAAGGTTTCAGGGTCTTTCCATATGCCAACTGGTTGGTGAGGATAGTGTGAATGTTGCACGCAGCCTTGCTTTTGTGAACTCCTACTCATGGGATTGATAGATTTTTCCGTCGTTTGTGACTAAACAACCGCAATTTCGTCACGCGCTTTATGTCTTTTAGTTACAACAAAAGCGCGTAAAGCGCTCAACGCGAAAGCATACCTCCAACATGCCCTGTAAAGTTTGCTCTACACTTGAATGGAGCAGGTAATCCTTGGACACTTTGGCATTATGATTGCCGCATAGTACGCCTAAAAGTATTCTTGTTTGCAATATTTTTAACAATTAATCTATGCCAAAGTACCACTTTCAATCAATTAAAACAATTATCCCAGCTTCATGACGTAATGTCACGAACGCCGATGTAAACAGCGAGGCGGCCTGCAGTTCCCTACTTGCAAGACTAAGCCTCATAGGGCTTCTCAAATCCAGCAGATGGCCTCCTGTTTGTGCCAATTCATTTTTGCCCTGCTGACTGCTGGCGCGATCCACTGGAACCTTTTGTTACTTTTAACTTGGAACGCTGCCACGAAAGGGTGCCCCCCCCCCCCCACCCCTTACAAAAATGTCTGTTGAGTTTCATATCAAATTTTGTTGAATTGACTCAACAAACATTGTTGAGTATCCGAAGAATTTCTGTTGTGATTCTGTTACGGATTTGTTGAGTTTTTCAGGAAAAGTGGCCAGCGTGGTTTCATTGATTTTCCGTTGAATTTCTTACGCCGAATTCCCGTTCAGTTTCTGTTGAGATTTAATTGAATGTGGTTTGATATTCTGTCGTGGTTTTACGAGTGCTCACTGAGCTTTTGTAAATTATCCGTTGAGTTTTAGTTGAGATTCAACTGAATGTCATATTGATATTTTGTTCAGGATTTTACGATGGCTCGCTGTGTTTTTGTTGATGTTTAGTTGAAAGGTTTTTGTGCTCTGTTCTGTTGCGGTGAAAACACTTGTTTATTGAAAAAGCCTACCATTTGTAGACCGTGCTGTCAAACACCAGAGCTCGATTGAAGGTCCGTCATCCTTGCTCTAAAACATCCTGTAGTGACACAAAAAATGAAAACAAAAGTCGCGAAACAAATCGAAGCGGGTCTTTGGAGCTAAACGCAGTTGGCATTTACAGTCACACATTTATAACATGCACCACTTCCTGCAATAAAACAACGTAACCACGGCGTCATGAACACACCACGGCAGCAATTTGCAAGCCAAACACATATTCCCATGCAAATGTCAAGTGTAAAGGTGCTGTCCTCCAGGGCCGAGGTACCTGCATCCTTAAGCACACGTTTCTGTACAAACACTTTCAGTTTATTATTTGACATAGCACAGCAGGCTGCTCAGTGCTGATTTACCCATTACGGATAAGCAGCTTTGCTACAGGCACTTCCCCCGACCCTCTCGGTCCCAAAAGTTCAAAGCGGCACCTAAAAAGAAAAAAAGAGAAACAATAACATGTAGCTATCCACAAATACCGGAGCGAAAAATTGAAGTAGCTACTTGATATTTATGCTGTATCCCGTCACACACAAAAGATTTTAGAAAAATGGCCCAATCTGTGAGGCTGGTGTGCAATGTAGGCAAATGATGGAAAGCTGTGCACTCTGGTCTACTGCTAATGTGCAACGTTGCAAGGGTGTTTGTCGAGCATTCCATGACTCTGAAGCCCCACCAAATGGCACGAGCTAAACCATCAATGCTAATGGGCCAATAGAACGCATTAGCACGCCATCACCCAGGCGTTAGTCTGTAGTAGCGTAAACTTGATTCCGTGAAATGGGCTTACGAGCACGTGCTCCCCTGACCACTACATGACAAAAAGATGACGATGCACTGGTACGTGCGATCTCCTTTCAAAAAGCATGCAGTTGACATCCGGGTATGTCACTTCGGTGGAGTGATACACTATATGAGCTGTTGCAACAGCGAAACGTAGGTCACTGACCTATTCAAAAAAGCCGTTTGACGTTTCGGTACCCCTACGGGTACCTTGTTCACAATCAGCATGTGCCATGAAAAACAAGGCTATATATTGTCTATTAGGCGGTGCAGTGAGTTCGTATAGATACGCTGCAGGTAGCCATCCGTTCTGTTGATAGTGTCGGGCATCGTCTGAATGATGGTTTTTTTTTTCATGGCGTATTTTTTATTTGTCCTGCCAAAAGTCAAGCAGCCACGTATTTTAATTATGTCACAGAATTAAGCGAAGTAATTTACTGGCCGATGTCTCGGACGGGAGGAGCGACAAACAACTCCCCCCTACGGGCGAAATCGAGAATGTGGTTCGGACCTGCTCCGGCGATAGGTCCACGCCTGATTGGCCGCTGGCGTGAGGCACGAGACGGGGCACGGGATAACCGTTTAAAGCAAAGCACATTTACTTCTTCCACACACACAGGAAATACAGACTTACACACAGGGTAATACAGACAAAGAAAACGAATCTCGGCTTAGGAAATAGGCGACCGTAACCGCGAGGGGAAGAGAAAGGCAGACAATAGGCGGGCTGGGGAGCTTCCCCCCACCTACTCTAACACTAGGCCCGCTAGACACACACACACACACGTACACACAACACGGTACACTAAGAAGAGAGGATAATCAAGTCCGCGGAGTCTATGTGAAGGAGGAAGATAATAGCAAGGGCGATTTTAGAGTCTGCGGAAGAGTGGGGAAGGGGAGGATGTCTTAGCTGGGTTTGGTCGGTGGTCTCGTCGGGGAAGATGCGTCGGCTCGCCGGTCGTCTGCGATGAGTCCCGTTGACCGGCGACGCAATTCGGGTACACCTGGGCCGCGCACAGTCCCCTCCTCGAGGGGAATTCTCGGGGGCCGAGGTCGCCGCTGTCGTCGCACTCGGGGCTACAGCGCAGCCCACAGAACCGGCCGCCGCGTCACAACCACACGCCCTTCCACCGCCACTTCTCGCTTCCTTCTCCCGCTGCACCGAGCACTCAGTCCTTCGGACAGCGGGTCTTCCGAGAACCAAGCGGGTGGGACCTCCGTTGACCGCGGCACGCTCGCCCCTCTCTCGTCGAAACACATGGCCCACTGCCCCGTGGCCCGAAATGGCGACGAAGACATTCCTGCTCCGCCGGCATCCCCCCGCTGGGTCCCAATATGGCGAGCGAAAAAAGAGACAGCCATGGAGGGACCCGAATTTCGCGACAAAAAAGGAATAATGCAAACAGCACATATCTATTGATATCTTGACTCAAACATGCTTAATGTTTTCTTTTTGCTCTACAATACTGACCAGTATAAATATTGGCACCGGGTTAAGTAGGTTACAAAAGCTCTACCGATTAAGCCTATTGTGGAAGCATTCGTTTAACTCGCTTGGCACTTGCTCTTCTTCTCGCTCGGCTATTGCCGCTCCACATAGCTACGACCGCTTTTGGTCCCATGAAAGCCGCGAACAAGGACAGCTTCTCCGTTAAAAAAGTCAGGGCCTGTGATGAGAACCGTAGAACTTCTGGATATCTTGTTGAGCCACTGCCTGCGCCGGAAGTGATCGGAACCGTATGAAAAGAAATTGCATTTGCCGTACGACTGCTAGCCTTGCTCATCGCGTACTATAATGGCTTCACTGAAAGTAAGACGCAAAAAAGTTGCACAGCATCCCTAACCGAATCTTTCGAGATGAGATCGCGAAAGCGCCTCTTTTGGCTACGTTTTTGCTGTGCCTTCTGCCGATGTCAACTTCAGCCAACAACCCAAACATCGTAGAGAGAAAAAATTTGTTCACGTATCTGCTCCCTTCGTTTCATTGCCATTTAACACAGTTGCCTTTGTTGCGTAAATGCCTCCCTTCTCTTTCCCGCTCACTTCTCATACTCTTCCTCTGAACGTCACTAGAATAAACTCAGTTTCACACCTCCGCCGGAGAGGCGGGCCTCGGGGCGGGCGCGTGAAGTATAGGCGCTGTCACCAAGCCTTGCTCCCCCCCGCTGCGCTTGGACCGCGCGGAACCTGCGGCACTTCTCAGCGTGGACGCCCGTGTGTCCTACGAGTTCCCTTCGTTCGCTTGGCATTTTGTGGGCTGTTTGTGACGGTGCCCCACAGGACGCGTAGTGACAGGTGCGCAGTTGGCTGTCGACAGTTACAACCCATACTGCCATGCTTCTGGAACCTGGTAGAACAGCTCGGCTCCTGTAGCTGCGTTCAAGCCAAGCTGCTCCCTTCAGCTGTGCGAAACTACTTGTTATAACACGCAACAATAACAAGGCTACGACATTTGAAACAACTAGGATTCGGCGGAAATCGTGCGCGAGGCTTTCTTTCGTCGCGGAAGACGCGTAGCATGGTGCCCGCACGTTTTCACCAAAGGCGCGGAAGGCCGACTGCTTTGAACCCTGGTTTAAGACGGTACCGCAACCACGACGAATCGCTTTCCGCCGGCGACTTCCTATGCCACCAAGAGAACACGGACAATTCAGCCCGTACTCTCCGGAGAGTACGGGCTGACAGCGAAAGAAGCGAGATCACTCTCACCCATCCGGGACGCTCTTCCCCCACCATTTCCACCGCGGCATGATAAATGCAGTGGAGGTCTGTTTAATTAAGGAGATTCAATTTCTACCGCTTCCGCTTTGTTGGCATGCCATGTGTCAGTGACTCGAGGACATTGCAACGTCTGGCTCGCGTGGGGTACCGTATAGCATAAAGTTTTCAAAGTAGCATTGTTTGTGAAATATGAATGTATTGAGTTGAACGGCCACTGACTGCGCGAATGTACTAGTAATGCGATGAAGTACACGCCTTGCGGCCTCTGGTGACACGAGGATCTGAGGCTGCGCAGTCGCACTGGCACCGTGAGTGTCACCATCACATTCCTTCTCGCCTGGTGCATTGCCAATCATGCAGAGCATGGGTCTGTGTTCGCTGAACTTGAGTTCGCTCAACTAGGACGCCTTGACAGACGTGGTCGAGGTTCGTTTCAAACCGGGTTGCGGGTACGAACGGTGAAGCGAAACATTCAAAGACCGTGCCGACGAGACTGGCGGCGCCACCTGGCATTGGCGTTAAGAAATCCCTAGAGTTGCGCGGCCAGGGCCGCTGCCAGATGGCGCCACCATATCCCTGTACTCTGAAGCGCCCGCCCGCTCCAAAGGGAACGGCCGCCACGTGTCTTCCCCGCCGTTTGCATTTCTGCAGTGGCTACTTTTTAATTCCTTACCGCAACAATGAATCATCCATGTCGTTTTTATGAAGAAACACTGGAGATATTTCCTATGTATTGATGTTTGGCCCAGATATCCGCCATGTTTTGTTTTGGCTCAACAGTGTTGACAGGTACGATAACGGCTACCATACTCGGCTGTTTAGAAATGGCTCTGGGCATATAAACATTTCGTTCAACCTCTGCATTTGCTTTGGCCGGGCGGCTGTATCGAGGGACGGAGAGACAGACAGACAGACCAAAATATCCGCGTTCAAGTAGCCCAAGAAAGACTATCTTCTTTAAAAATAGATCTGGGTTATTTAACGATAGCAACTGTGAGTAGCCTGCGTCCACTGCCATCATGCCCCCCCCCCCCTGTTTGTTGTAGGGCGTGAGGGAATTGATTGAACTATACGACGTGGAATTCTTTTCTTGTTTTTTTCTTGATCTATGGGTAGCGGTTTTTTTTGTGCGGGTATGTTCTATGCGAGCGCTTATAATTTTATTGATGGTGCGTAATTACTGGGGGGCAATGCTGGGTAATTACTTAATATGAGACTAAAGGTTGCACGTGGGGCCCGGGCACGACTTTATCAGTGCCAATAGAATCCTGAGGGGTCTCGTTCGTGGTTTCTGTGTGATGACTTTCCAGGAATATAAGGAGGGAGATGAGCACGTACGAACTTAAACGAACTTGCAAGCTTAACAGTCGTGATATTAACAGTATATTTAATGACATTATTTCATTGCGCATGGGGAAGAAATATCAGTTACTTTCTACTTTTATATTTTAGAAACACTATTTGATTAATAGGCAAAAGGCAAGAGCTGCGGAATGTATGTTACGTTGGCCTTTTCGTAAATAGAGACTTGCCTGTGTAGAGAGACAGAGAGGGTAAAAACTTATTTAAGTAAATAGACAGCTTCCGAAAGGCGTGTGCATTGCAAGGAGCTTGCGTACAGTTGCAGTTGGCTGTCAATTTATCTACGGGGTGGACGCTACAACCTCCGCCTGAATAGCTGTGTCTACAGTATTACACGGACATCGAGAACATTCGCAACGAAGCCGAGGAGGTTCATGTTCACGATGGTGTCCAAATTGAAGTGTCGTTGTTGCGATTACATTTATTTCGTAGCCTGCAGGCTTAGTGGGTGAGGAGCCGTGTGTAGCGGCAGAATATGTGCAAAGAGTCTTTGAACTCTGGCAACACGGCAAATTTCCAAATTCCGTAAGATTTTGCATGAAGACGCGGCAAACGAAACCGGCGAGAGAAAACACCTGAGAGGGTGAAATAATCTCGCTCAGGGCAGCGGCGGCTCGCTAGAGAAAGAACGAAGAACAGTGGAGTGGAAAGCGAACATTCGGGTGACATGGAAGAAATGTCAAACGCATATATTCTTGCACCGCTCAGAAGATAGCGGCTGTCGCAGCTTTTGGTACAATTAAAGCGAGAGAGAGAGAGAGAGAGAGAGAGAGAGAGAGAGAGAGAGAAATAAACGTTGAATGAAAACGAGCAAATTTGGTGCAGGGGCACCAGCCCAGTGGGGGGCGTCCTTAGTCCCAAGTGTTTTTGTATCTTTTATGACCTTGGTTGTGTCAAAGTGCACTGCATGTCGTCAGAGCTATACGTGCGTCACGTCACTGATTGCTTACGTTGGGCTTACGCAGAAAACATGGCGAATTGCCTGGGAATTTGTGCTGTCGAGAATAGGGCCCCTAAAAGCGGCTGCCGTGTACTCCCGATACCGACGAGCCCTGCCCTCGTATCTGGCTGCCTTTGTAGTTCCCTGTGAGCACCGATGACGTACTTCCGAGGACGCTTGATGAGCACGGCTGATATGGGAAGACTAGCAGCCAAGGCAAAGACGAAAAACGAGCCTAACACGCTGTCGCGTTAAAAAGAGCGACACACGAGAAAGAGGACACGGCTAGGCCTCTTTCTCGTGAGGCCTTTTTCTCGTGCTAGTCATCAAGCTCTTAGACCGCAGCTGACACGCCCAGCAACAAGTTCTTCTGGAGCCATTCGCAGAGCACGCAGTGATTTCCAAATGAACTGACAAGCATACATGAGGAGTGGTCGAGGCGCTTGAAATTGGCTGTCTGAGCGACAATTTCATCAGCGAGCCATCGGTCGCGCTCTCGCAGAAAGAAAGAGAAGAAGAGAAAGAAAAGAGAGAGCGAGAATATAAGTGTTTGCGCCTAGTTTTGCCAGCCTTCCGATGCGCCAGGGTGTATAAATGTCATTGTTCTTTGTATAAAAATTCAGTTGTAGTTCAACCTCAAGTCCTGCCTTTTCTTTTGTGCTTGTCCTCGATCTGTTTTCCGTGCTATTCCCCATTGTTACCAACTATTCCCCGTCAGTTCAGGTGTCGCTCCGGCGGGTGGCATTCCCGAAACAGATAATTGGAAATTGGAATTAAAAGGATGCCCTGGGTTGTTGAGGCGTCTTATTCCAAATAAAGGTAAAACAAAATTGGGGCAGCTTCGCACTAGTGGCGCGAAGTCTGGGCAAACTGGGAAGCTGACGGCATTACCTGGCTTGTACTTGGCTCGGCTAAGTTTTCGCTCGGAGATTGTTTCACTAAGCCCAAGGGTGCGGGTTCGATCCCGGCCGCCGTGGCTGCTTTTCTGGGGGAGGCGCGCACGGCCACCCACCGGCTGAGCCCCGCTGTCTCTCCTCTTCCGCCAGTCGACCTTCTTTCGTGCCGCTCGTTACCCGAGTAGAGCAGAGCCCGGCTGCGAGGCTAGATTTCGACTCTGCTGGAAGCAGGGCCTGACTAGAGTTGAGCCCTGCTGCCAAGAGGCTATGCCGAGAGAGTCGCGCCCGCACTTCCCTTTTGGCTGACACGCGCTGCCTTTGCGCTCTCACGGCTCGCCAGGAACCACCGCGAGCGTGTTTTTTTTCTTGGTATTTTTTTTTTTTGCTGCCGCCACTGAACCAAACTCAAGCTTGCACAGCTACGCTGTTGAAAGGTGGACTTGTGCCTGGCGGGGAGCAGACCGCGGGTGGACCACGAAGAAATGAAGCGCGGATGTGAAGCGGGACATGAAGCGTGGAGGATGTTTGTGGACTGGGCAGCGGGTAGAACTGGCGTGCAGTTGGGCATGGGTACTCGTATGGCCACTGTCACCGCGATCAGACTGCCGACAGTGCTCCCCCGATGGCTAGTGTCCCGACTGCGCCGTCCGCCAGCTTCGTGCGGCGCACCCTCGACCAGCATTTCCGCAGGCACCAGGCGCAACTCGGCTGCCACGGCTACCCATGACAGCTGGGGCGACACGCGTCGTAGAGGCTACGCGTCGTGCCTCGATCTAAAAAAGCCGCGGGGACAGGCAATCGGCGCGTAGCCCGCGTCGTCGGTGCTTCCACTGCGATCGCGGCCGTTTCGTTCCACCCGAGGCAAAGAGAAGGAGAGGGTGAGCCGCGATGGGACGGCCAGGCGAGAGGATCCCTGCGGGGTCACTGCCGAATTGAACCTTGCTCGCTGTTCCGCGCAGATAGGCGACCAAATTGGAATCGCGGCCCGCGCCCGTCTAAATCGCCCTAATGAGACGCGCGGCTGATGGAGCAGAGCAGTCGGCCTCGAAGGGGCGCTGGCGGTCCCGCGCCTGCTGTAGAACAGGACTTCTCTGCTCTCTTTTTTTGGCATTCCACTTTTCCTTTTGCTATTCGGACGTCGCTTCCGCTCTACCGCGTTCGTATTCCCAGAGCCCAGGGAAGCTGCATATAGCTCCCGCCTGCGGCGGCCGATGTAGGCACAGATTTTTTTCCTCAGTTTCTTGCAAAGTATTTGGACCTCGTAACCTAATGCAGGTATCTTGCAAAAAAAAAAAATACAGCAGCCCTTCTACTCTGTACAACGACGAGCAAACGAGCAGCGAAGTCAATCCACGTGCGCAGGCATACATACATACATACATACATACATACATACATACATACATACATACATACATACATACAGTAATAGATAATAGGAATTGGGCGACAGCGAAGACGAAAAAACGGAAAATCATAAGAAAAGAGCGGGGAAGACGAGGAAGGGTTGCCCGCGCGGAAATGAAGCGGCCACTGTGGGTTAACCCTCAACGAAACCGCTGACATATTAACTAAAGCAGCTTTGACTTTACCGATCGTGGAGGTTATTTTCCCGTTTTCTTGCGTGTTGTTAGCACGTTATCGCCAATAGCTGTTGAATCAAGATGCCTCCGATCACGGTCTGAACTCTTCCCTTGAATTGGAACATCTCAGGTACCGGTGGAAGAGAAGTATTTGCCAAACTCGCTTGTGCAAAGTATCGCTGACTTCTTTTCGCTGTGGTGTGCCTCCACTTAATCGGTATCTATGTAGGGCAAATCTGACAACCTCGCCATTGTGCCACTTTTGCCAAGAAATTGAATCCGAAGAACATTTCTTTCTGTTTTGCCGCCGATTTTCTAACCATCGAAGAAGGCGGCTGGAGATTCCCCTGCTACGTCTTGGACTGCCTTTGACTGTACCGGTGCTTTTGTCGTTTGACGGGATTATGCTGGTTTGGTACCATAGGGACGTGTGCAATGCAACCCACTCCTTCATTTCGGAGACAGCTCGTCTGCAGTGTTAAAAATATTCTGATTAGGCTAACTTTTACCTAGCTTTTCTACTCTTCTCTCTGGTGTTTTTCGTGTTTTTCTCTCTCTTTCTCTCTCTTGAACTTAGACCACATTCATCTTTCTGTTTCATTATTTGATATCGCATGTTTGATTACAATGGAAACACAACTGTTCGTGGCCAATCGCCCTAAAAGTGGGTATGCGTCATTTTTTTGGGCCACCACCACCACCACCATGGTGCTTGCGGCGGTGCGCTTAAGGAAAGGCGAACTTCACACGTCGATGGCGCCAGTGCTACAGCACAGGAACGTCGCCAGCACAGGAACGTCGCGTACGACTAAGTCTGAGGTAGTACTTGTTATTCTCAGTGGTGGCATTTACCGCCTCGTGGAACTTCTGTTCTTGCTACTAGGACCATAGCATTTATCTTTTCCTTTTTCGTTCAATTTTAGTTGTCCTTATTCTCCCAGTGTTTTAAGCTCTTTCATAAACGCTTCTAGTTTACCTCGACACCCGTGTTGTCACTCGTTCTTTGCCAGTTCCCTGTGTACGTCTCGTTGAATAAAACCCAACCGATATACATCATCGCACACACATGCGCGCACGCACACACAGACGCACAGGCGGTGATGATGCTCAGTTCATCGGAGCTAGCGCTGACGATAGTACCCTAATTACAAAGAAGTGTAGGCAACGTATTGAAGCACACAGGGAGCGTGGTCAAAGTATTCTGCGCTCTGGCGCTTGAGCAGCTGCACTCGAGATACATGTACAGCCGGTAAAAGGCTTGTCCATAACACAGCGTTCGTACTCTCAGCCCTATCCTGCCCCGCCGGAGCGGGATTTGAATAAAACTACTGCGGAATTCTGAAGTCTTAGCCCTTCGCTTTTGCCTCCGACATGTTTGGAACGAGTATGTTTCGGCAGTTTTCGGATGTAGCTGGTTGAAGTTGAAATCGCTGTTATAGACAAGCGTTTTACCGGCTGTACGACGTAGGTACCTCGGTGGCGACGGTCTGCGACAGTTCTGCTGGGTTTCTTGACTGCCAACCCTTATGTCTTGTCTGTCTTATATATATATATATATATATATATATATATATATATATATATATATATATATATATATATATATATATATACCACCCTTAAGCGTCAGATACAGTTGTAGTAAATATAAATACCCCAGAAAGTGAAGCAGAACACAGTCGCCCAGATAGCCGTATTGGTAAGGCATTCGAGATCTAATCGAAAGGCGTGGCTTCGGTCCCCACTCTGGGCGCGTGTTTTTCTTTCTTTCTTTCTCACGTAATAATTAAAAATTAATAATAATGTAACGTCACTAACGGTAAAAAAATAGTCTAACCTTCCCCTATGCCTTCTTTGGCGTTGTAGACGGCCGGCATTTCTTTCTGTATATATATATATATATATACAGGTATTTGCCATCGAAGCTGGAGCGGCATGTTGGCGGCCGTTCAAGCGAGCGTCGATGCGAGCGATGATATGCGTTGGCGATAGACCAGGCGCAGTTCAAGCAGTGCAAGAATGTCACAGAATTGAGCGAGATAATTTAGTGGCCGATGCTTCGGACGGGAGGAGCGACAAACAACTCCCCCCTGGATACGAATAAAGGATGTGGTTCGGACCTGCTAACCGGCGATAGGTCCACGCCTGATTGGCCGCTGGCGTGAGGCACGAGACGGGGCACGGGAAAACAGTTTCAAAACAACGGGCATTTACTTCACATTCACAGGAAATTCGAAACAGACAGACAGGAGGGTTGACGAGTTAATACACACTGCAGTTGACACCCCGTTGGGGTCAGAGCTGCCAAGACACCGACACGAATTACATTAATCACATGAAAGGAACGGTACACGCCGTTACGAGCCCGAGGAGAAGACGACAGTAAATGAAGGGGACAGTAGAGTATACAATAGGCGGGGTTGGAGGCTTCCCCCAACTACTAACAATAGGCCCGCTAGAAACACATACCGCGTGGTGCACTGAAGGAGGCGGATAAGCCCGTGCAGTCCGCTTAGGGAAATACAACACAGAAGATGAATAGGAAGAGTCCGAGGAAAGGTGGAGAAGGGGAGAACATCTTAGCTGCGGTCCGGCTGATGGTCTCGCCGGGGTGACGGTGGCTGTAGGTCGTCTGTGGTGTGGCGCCGCTGATCAGCGACGCAATTTGGGTGAACTCCGGCCGCGCACTGTCGCCTCCTTGAAGAATCTTCGGGGGCCCGAAGTTCACCGCCGTCGTCGCTCGGCCTCCCCAGCACAGCCCTCAAGGCCGACGCCGCGTCCCGGCCGTACGTCCGGCCACCACCAGTTCTCAGCCCATTCTCCTCGGAAACCCCGCGCTGCACCACGCACACCGTCCATCGGGCCGCGCGTCTTCCAAGAATTCCCGGGGCGCAGCCTTCTGCAGGCCGCGGCACTCTCGCCCACCTCTCTCCCCGAAACACATGGCCAGCCGACCCGGGTGCGACAATGGCGGCGAGAACATTCTCCGCTACGCGGTACGGCTCCTCTCGGCCCGAAAATGGCGAGCGGCAAGAAAACCCGTCAAGGAGGGACATGAATTTCGCGACAAAGAAACAACACACGTTCATTTGTAATTTGAGATTCAGCATCCTTCTTAGTTAATTAGCTGCAGGAAAGTTAGAAGGCTTACAGTTCTTTTTACGGTGACGCCATTACAACCACTGTCCGATTCAACTTCTGTGGAAGCAAGTGTGACAGCATACGGGAATCCCGAAATGTTTGTAACTTCACTGTAAATTACGTAAATGTGAAAACAAGGGTTGTTTCAGTGGCTCATTGTCAGATAATTGCTTTATGGATAGTCTCGTAAGACAAGACTAATGGCCTTTTTTCTTCAAACACACTTCACATGTAAGGGGCCATGAGTTGTCAGTGCACAGGTATTGCGTAGTGTTTGCACGTGCACTGGGAACACGTGCACTGTGAATTTCGACAAACAAATGAAACTCGGCGTAAGGAGCGGACAGCCTTGTTATAATTGTTTCCTAGATATCTACACAATATTGAGAGCCACAGGTATTCGCGAGAAAGTGGAGAAAGTTTTGTGTCGATGCAGCGCGCAGATGGACGGACATGGACCGCCGCCGGAGGGCAGCTACATATTGGGTCTTGTAAAAATTGTCATCAGTCGTGCGTGCGTGCGTGCATCTTCGTTGCCGGCGCAAGAAGACGGAGCCCCGCAATTCTACATAGGAGAATTTCGGTGCCGGACCGCTACGTAGCGAGTATTGCAAGCAGTGGAGGCAGTAGATGTACGCAGGGGCGATTCGATATGAGCTGGCGAACTTATTGTTCGTGTGCTCTCAAAGCGAGCAGTGATCGATTGCGGGGGCGAATCTGCCGTTCTGATCATTGAACTTCGTTCTCCACCCACGGAGACTGCGTCCGATAATAGTACAGCTAAGCGCGGCTGCTCGGAACCTTCTGCATTGCCCCGGGGCCGAGAGAATGATTGCGCGATCATTCTTTTGCCTGCGCTGAAAGAAGACGGCGGCGGGCAAAGAGAGCGCACCGGTACGACCTTCCGCGGGAACGAGGCGATACCAGCGGCCACGGAGGGGGTCGGCTCTATGCGCGGTAGCTGCTCTGAGCGGATTTCGCTTCCAAAAGCGCGCGCTGTTTGCTGTTCGCCGTGGAAGAACCTTCTTTTGCCGGCGGGGATTAGACTGCAGCGGCCGTCATTGCGGGTCCCTGCCCGTGTTTAGCAAAGGAACGCACGTGGTTCAAGCTAGCGTAATATCTTGGAAAGTTCCGTACTTATCATTGGGGCTCTCTGTGTCGCGGTTGCTTTGCGCAACCGAGCACTGCGGTAATAAAAAAGCCGTCCTGGCAATTTTGCAACATCATCTCTCTCGCTTTTTTTCCCGTTCGATAATGGCTAGAAGCGCACTCTGCAACTGCTGAGCCGAATCGGTGGTCGAATTCACTTCGCCGCCGGAGGCAGCGCGTTACTGGCCGAATGGCAGCGACGGAGTAATATGCGGAGTCATTGATGCGCGCTGATGCTGCCGAGTCGAATCCAGCGGGCCTTAATACGTAACAAGGTGGGCTGCTTCTTTGAGGAAAAAGATTTTATGTGAGTTTTTTGGTTCATGAAATCGCACAATTGCTGAGAACAAAAGAAAATACGCCTTCAGGCAGTGGAGGCAGTTTAAAGTACGTGTGCTATTACGGGATTTGCCGCCGAGGCCTTTCGAAATGATCGGTGGCTCACGGGGACGCATTAATAATGGTCGTGTTGATGGTGGCCCAGAAAATTGGCGCATACCCACTTAGGAGGACTGAACGAGAAGAGTTTCTTTTTTCGTGACAATGAATCGAATGAGGCAAAATAGGAGAGTAGAACAAAATGATCTAGTATGTACATTCAAGAGAGATAGGGGAAGACAGAAAGAAAGGGGAGCAAGAAGGCAAAATAAAAGTCAGCTTAATGCGAATAATTTTAGCACGGGGCACGCGCTAAGCAGCGCTTTTTCTTTCGCAGCAATACGGTCGAATGTCGGTAAGAGATTTTCACTAATGGCAAACTAACGCCGCCCTCAAATTGCAAGGTCGACGTCTTGCAGACTCTGTCGCCACGCGTGTGCAGCTTGTAAAAAATTGTAGTTGATCCCTCTTCCATAGGAAGCCGCAAAACACACAAGGGAAATGTGCCTTCACAGGAGCAGTTGAATGTTTAATGTGCATCGATGTACACTTGCACATCGCTATTTATGTTTCGTCGTATGGTACTGTTATATGCATCAACATTAGACACTGAATTGCGCGTGCCGGAGCATTGCATAAATCCGACTGAAACCACAGGCGCTCGCAAACCGTCCGTACGAAGGAAACCAAACGGGTTTTCAGCGAATCGTTCGGTGAACACACGGTCAGCAAAGGAGCAGCGGACCGTGCTAGGAGCGCGACATTCGCAAGTCGGCGTCGTACTTACTTCGTGGTCGTTGCCTTACAGGCTTTTCCCGCGTACACGTAGGCTCTGGCATCGAGGTGCCAACTGCCGGCGCTCATTAGCGGCATGATGCACTACTTCGCTTTGCCTCCCCTAGACGGCAGGACCATCTTCAGGAAAGGATATAAGGTGCGTTTCTCGTCCTGTTTACGCGTCTGTTCGTAGCGCGCTCGGGAGCGCGTTTCGTACGTCCCGTTGCGGCGAAAGAGTTCGTGGTTCGAATCCCAGCGCAGCCACGTCAATGGAAGTTCGTCTTGCGATGTCATTTCCGTGACGGATATGTTGTCAGTCAGACCTTGGTGTGCAGCGGCATAAAACACTTTCGTGTCAAAAGTGCTCCTGCACCATAGCGAAAAAAGTGACTGGCGTCGATAGCCACATCTGTGCCGGCAGAGCTGCCGCCTCGTTTTCGTTCTTCGTCCACTTGTGCACCGTCTTTCCTTCCGTGTCTCCTCTTGCGTTGAAATGAAATTCATTCGGACGGGGCATGCCTGTGCTGCCAATTACTGAACAAATCCGGCTGACTTAGTTTCTGTTGTAGAAACGGAGCCGCCGAATGCCCGAAACGCCTTTGTGTCAACTGTAGCTGAATTGCGTAAGAGTCGCGTCTAATGTAAAAAATGGCGTAGTAAATCGGGAAGTGCCACGTCACCTCGTGAGTGAACGCGCCTTCCCAGCGGGTTGGAGAAGCGGCGGAGCTGCTGGGGTCAACCTATAGCTTCTTCAGGTTTTGCTGAGTTTTCGTAGGTTTTGTTCGGCTTTGCCAAGTTTTGTTAGGTTTTGCGATGTTCGTTGGCCGGAGATTCCGCGTGTACTCCCCTCAGTAGCTGGGGATCTTAGGCTCTTCGCTGCTGTGTAGGCGCGGCGGTTTTGGCGCAACACTCGAGGTGGCGTCGTATGTTTCCGAGCAGCGGCACGACGGCATTAGCGCGGTGCTTCTTCTTCCCCGGGAGTTACGTACTACTTGGGCCGACCGATGTTTTGCGGGTGTGTAAGCTGTGTGCTCGGTGCGGAGACACGAGGCGCTGTTTGTCGCCGACGTCTTAGCCAGGCTTGACTCCGCCTACGCAGCTGCGCGATATGCGACACGTAATCGCTGCGTCGGCGCAGTGACGTCTTAGCTAGGCGAAGCTTGACTCCGCCTACGCAGCTGCGAGAAAGTCGTGCCGGACGCTTTGCGCCGCAGGAGATTTTTTCATTGTATGTTTTTTGCTAACGCCGCCGTACCAAGCTCAATCTGAATTGTTAATTGCTTATCTAATTAATTGCTGGAGCCACTCAAATCTACTCGCGCGGAAACATTGTTGCAATGGGAATTGGGGAATAGGCCGCGCCTCTCTGACGTCATCTTCACTGCGGGCACATGTGATTCGGCGGTGGATGTCTGGCGGCAGCTGCCATCGCCACTGGCCAAGTCCCTTCGACGGGTATGTGGCCAGTCAGTGGAGCAGAAGAACGGGCGATTTGGTGATGTAACATTGGGGCGAAAGAGCGCAGCTGCAGGGGTCCGGTGTAATTCCGTCTTCTCGTGTCATTGTTAGGGTGTGCTGTTTTTCGGCAATGTCGAAAGAACGGTCGGAACTACGCAGTGAGAAGCTACAATTCTGTGTTCTGGTAGTTTGATCAATCCAGCATGCCTTGCACACAGGAGTATGGCCCGGGGACGCTATAGTTATGTGGGGTTCAAAGCACGTAAGCCGAGTGGGATGCGGTCCGATGCCTGTTATGTCTTTTCGACGACACTCCTGGCATCACGAGATGTGGGCGCAGCTGTTGTGGCCGTGAGACGTCAGTCTGGCTTTGGAGGAGAGGCTCGAGCTTCTCTTTGGATCACGAGCATTTCTCCATACGTTGTTGGGAAGGAGTTGAATGAAGCTGGGACTGTGTGCTGGGTGGTTTGTAAGTTCTGCAGCTCCGTCCGCTCCCTCGTTTCCTTCCGAAGATTCGCTAACCGAAGATCCATCACCGGAGTCCAGGTGATGCGAGGGGGGCAGCTGGCTCTTCCGGCTCCGCTGTTTTCAGCCGCCTGTGGATTTGGCGGTAAATGATGTTTTGCATTGCAGGAGTTCTAGCGCTAGGTACGGGGCCACGGGCGGCAGGGGATTACGCTGGAGCCATCGAAAGGACCCCGTCGTTGTTCGCCGCCCGCGTCACGTCTCAGCCCGGAGAACGCACGCGCTGTCCAAAAACGAGAAGCCCCCGAAAAAGTCACAGTGGCGAGGCGTACGGGAAGCTCGAGCTACTCCCCTTCCGAGAGAATGAGCGTGTCTCTAGCAGGCTCGCCTATACGGACCGCCGACTCGGTAACGCCGCGTTTGCGGGAACCTTCCGCACCACTGGCTCAGTAAAGTGCTTTGCTTGCGTGAGTGCACGTTGCGCGCTGATCGGCGTCCCCGCTCGAACGTCGGGTGAAAATGCTCAAAGTTAGCTGAGCTTCTCTCAAAGGCGCCCCCGATTCATCCAGGTGAGGATGACGAAGCCCGAATAGTTTTCATCGTATTTGTGCGTGAGAGGGCTCGACGCGGATGACAATATTGGAACCCGGTTTAAACTTGGGGTTTAGTGAGCCGAAGCTAGGCATATGGGCTTTGAGATGCAGTCTAGCGGAATTCGGCATTAGTCTGAACATTCCTGTGCTCATTAAAGCGCGTGGAACGTCGTTTACTCGGGCATTCTGACATTTTGCTTGTGTCGCGAACGTGCAATCCAACCTGCACAGAAGCGCCGAACTGCCACCGTCACGGACGGCAACGCGTTGCTATGCAGATTAACGGTGTCTAGCTTATATATATATATATATATATATATATATATATATATATATATATATATATATATATATATATATATTGTGAGCATAGGGACGTTATTGCCGGACATTATGCCTAAACGCAACATAACCATCATCGCTTGCGTTGTGGACACCAAGGGGTGTGTTTCCCGGCTAGTCATATTTGTGCACGCATCGCCATTATCATCTGTAAATGATCATCATGATCCCCTCGCTTCGACTGCGGACGAACGCCTGGGCTCGGCGACCGAATAAAGGCCTGCTTGCGAAACGCCGTCTCTCAATATATATATCAGGCTGTCGAACTGGAACCGAACCGAACCGAAAACCGTAACTGAATTGGTATTTCTACCGGAACTGAACCCGAACCCGAACTGTTATTTTTTGAGCACGCTGAACCCGAACCGGAACTGAACCGAAAAAAAGACATGATGTTTACTGGTTCATGCCGAAACGATTCGATCCTCCATTGTTGATATTGCACAGTCAATGCAATTCAGTCTTTTTTTTTGTTTCACGTCCATCAACATCGTACCCGCTCGCGCACTTTCCCCTCCAGACAATGGAACACTATCACTATCTATGTAACAACAGGAGAATGAATTAGCACCAAGGTAGCAATCGTCTGTTGCTGCTGGAAGCGCGAGCGTAGTGCAAGCTGACCAAACGAAATGTCATTTTAGGCAGCTTACAGGGGATATAAAACGACTTTGGCCTTCCCTAGCTGCGACTTTATAGGAGCCATCAGGCTGCAGGAGTGCTCCACTGCGCAACAGCGAAAGCCCACACCCGATGTGTGCAAACTTTTTGCATTTCATAATTTGTTGAAAAGGTCCGACACCTGCAAATTGTTAATACTTGATAAGTGTGACCGCAGGAGCTGCTGAGTGGCTAGTCCTTTCACTGCTGACCACAAGTGGCCTCGATCTCCGTTCCCCACGACCGTTTTTCTGAAGTAGATGGAAATCAAGAACGTCCGTGTATCGAGATTTTGATCCATGTTTAATATCACCAGCTGGTTAAAATAATTCTGCTGGCCTGTAACATAAGCTGCGCCTCGGAGCAGAGATATAGCACGGGGCATCAAATTTGCCAGTTTTTTAATGTGTTTACACGGAAAACAACACGAAAGAAAATGCGAATGACGTTGTTTTAAAATATTACCCAAAAAGTAAGTAAAACCGAATAAATAAGAAAAACGCCCCAAAACGTGGATATTGCTCTATATTTTTGTTTGCCCTGCCTTTCACAGCCAAATGTGTCATCAATGCGAAGTGAGTTCCGTGGTCAGTTTTTGAGGACAGCACAGTGGACAAGTTCTGTTTTTTACATATGCAAATAACAACAGATAAGTCAGGGAAAACTGTTAAGGGGCGCACTTAATCCCTTGACAAGAAACTACAGCCCTCGACCTTGTCTTGGAAGCAGAAACAGTAATAAAGCCGATGACGCGTGCGAAAGGCAGGCCCGTACCTCACACTGTCCCATTCGTCCAGGGATCACTCTGCTTGTTCTGCAGTTTTGTGTCTTTCAGGTCTTCTTTTTTTTTCGAAGGTGCACTTGTACTGACTGTCCAACTGGCTACACTACTTCTACTGCTACTCGTTCCGGAGGGGAGTTCGTAAACGGGCGGTTCGTGGTTTTGTCGAACCGGAACTGAACCCGAACGAAACACACACACACACACACACATATATATATATATATATATATATATATATATATATATATATATATATATATATATATATATATATATATATATATTTCATCGTCTTCTCGTTCGTTCATCGTCTTCTGGTAACGATAACAAGGCTGCCAGAACCGAGGCCCTCGCTAAGCTTTCGCACGATAATAGGGTTTGGAAATGAGCGGCTCGTTAGGAAATACAGAAAGAAAGGCTGGCAGTCTACAACGCCAAAGAAGGCATAGGGGAATGGTTAGAATATTTTTTTACCGTTAGTGACGTTACATTTTTTTATTACTTTTTATTATTAATTACGTGAGAAAGAAAGAAAGAAAGAAAAAACACGCGCCCAGAGTGGGGACCGAACCCACGCCTTTCGATTAGATCTCGAATGCCTTACCAATTCGGCTATCTGGGCGACTGTGCCCTCCTTCACTTTCTGGGGTATTTATATTTACTACAACTGTATCTGATGCTTGAGGGTGGTAGCCAGCGCCACTCAGACTACACGGAGAGAAGGGGACCTTCTTTTCAAACCCCGGGGCGTGACGCGAACGTCTACAGCCTGTCATAAGTGGGTAACTGGCGGGAAACCCTCTTATGCTACCTTGGCATCAAGGCTGCCAGAACCGAGGCCCTCGCTAAGCTTCCGCACGATAATAGGGTTTGCAAATGAGGGACTCGTTAGGAAATACAGAAAGAAATGCTGGCAGTCTACAACGCCAAAGAAGGCATAGGGGAATGGTTAGAATATTTTTCTACCGTTAGTGACGTTACATTTTTTTTATTACTTTTTATTATGAATTACGTGAGAAAGAAAGAAAGAAAGAAAAACACGCGCCCAGAGTGGGGACCGAACCCACGCCTTTCGATTAGATCTCGAATGCCTTACCAATTCGGCTATCTGTGCGACTGTGTCCTCCTTCACTTTCTGGGGTATTTATATTTACTACAAGTGTATCTGATGCTTCAGGGTGGTAGCCAGCGCCACTCAGACTACACGGAGAGAAGGGGACCTTATTTGCAAACCCCGGGGCGTGACGCGAACGTCTACAGCCTGTCATAAGTGGGTAACTGGCGGGAAACCCTCTTCTAATCGAAAGGCGTGGGTTCGGTCCCCACTCTGGGCGCGTGTTTTTCTTTCTTTCTTTCTTTCTCACGTAATTAATAATAAAAAGTAATAAAAAAAATGTAACGTCACTAACGGTAAAAAAAATATTCTAACCATTCCCCTATGCCTTCTTTGGCGTTGTAGACTGCCAGCATTTCTTTCTGTATTTCCTAACGAGCCCCTCATTTCGAAACCCTATTATCGTGCGAAAGCTTAGCGAGGGCCTCGGTTCTGGCAGCCTTGATGCCAAGGTAGCATAAGAGGGTTTCCCGCCAGTTACCCACTTATGACAGGCTGTAGACGTTCGCGTCACGCCCCGGGGTTTGAAAAGAAGGTCCCCTTCTCTCCGTGTAGTCTGAGTGGCGCTGGCTACCACCCTCAAGCATCAGATACAGCTGTAGTAAATATAAATACCCCAGAAAGTGAAGGAGGACACAGTCGCCCAGATAGCCGAATTGGTAAGGCATTCGATATCTAATCGAAAGGCGTGGGTTCGGTCCCCCTTCTGGGCGCGTGTTTTTCTTTCTTTCTTTCTTTCTCACGTAATTAATAATAAAAAGTAATAAAAAAATGTAACGTCACTAACGGTAAAAAATATTCTAACTATTCCCCTATGCCTCTTTGGAGACTGCCAGCATTTCTTTCTGTATTTCCTAATGAGCCCCTCATTTCCAAACCATATATATATATATATATATATATATATATATATATATATATCCATACTTTTTGCCGCAAACTGAGCTTGTCTTTCGCCTCTCGGGGGTTGCTCTACAAAGCAAAGTATATAAACAACAATTTGAGGCCTTTGAGAGACGTTCAATTTTGATGCCGCTGAATGCCCAGGCAGTCGTTGTCAATCGCAAAGTGTGCAATACAGCTTCGTTTTCTCCGCTCTCACGGTACACTCAACTGTGCGCTTGTCGGAGACAATGCGAACAACTTTGAATACCCAATCAGCTCTGCTACATCGTCCTGCGATACTTAGAGATGGTTGCTTGACAACCTATTCTTCTGCATCCACCGGCCGCCTTCAAGTCTTGTGTGTCTTGAGTTTTGACCACGGTGGTTCGGTTTTACAGGCATTTCACGGTTCGTTAGATCCATATGAGAGGTGAGTTGGTCTTTCGGCATGCTAGGATAAAATGCGTGAAAAGGACGGGACGCACGGAAAAGCTCACCACATAGAGTGTGGTGTTTATGCCGCGCTGTATACTCAGCTGTGTACCCCTAAATACAAGTTCAGTCGCCCAGCTGCCCGAAGACGCCACCTTGGACCATGGTCGTCGTCTGACGCACACTGTTAAAAATTTTCCCGTAAATCTACGGTAATAATGACCGCTAACTCTTGATGCCGGCATGTATTCGTATTTATGCGTTGCGCTAATTTAACCGTTCCTTCCTTTTATGGCATTTTCACTGTTAGCCCAGAATACGTAACAGAAACCGTAAGTTTTGTCCAACGGAACAGGAACTGTAGCACACTTGTGCAGTGCAGAAACCGTACGTTTTGTCCAACGGAACAGGAACTGTAGCACACTTGTGCAGTGCAGAAACCGTAAGTTTTGTCCAACGGAACAGGAACTGTAGCACACTTGTGCAGTGCAGAAACCGTAAGTTCTGTTCAACGGAACAGAAACCGTAGCACACTTGTGCAGTGCAGAAACCGTAAGTTCTGTTCAACGGAACAGGAACTGTAGCACACTTGTGCAGTGCAGAAACCGTAAGTTTTGTTTGATGATGCAAAACCGTACTGCATTTTTATGGAAAACAAACCATTATTTTCCGTTACGGTTTGAAGCCGTCATGCACTTTCACAAGAGTGTAACTGTAAAAGATCAATACGGCATTTACTGGATGAATTTGAACCGTAAAGCATGCTAACTGTATCGCAACTGTCGCAGCAGTAGCAGGGTTAGGCAAAAAATGAGCGCCTATAAAGGTTTTTTTTTGAACAAACCACTTCTGCATTTGCGCTCTAACCTTACGCGATAGTCACATTATGCGGTCTATTTTGTTTGACACAAAATCTGCTTATATAGAAAACAAAAAAATTTGCCTTTGGGAATGTCACTAGTTAGCCACGGCCATTTGAAATGGCTACAGATTCTCATAGGCAAAATTGTTTCATTTTCTAAATAAGCAGGTACCACTGGCATTCTTACTGTCAAACAAGATAGACTACATAATGTGACCTTTGCGTAAACTTAGAGCACAAGCACAGCAGTGCAGAAGTTCAGAAAAAACTTTTAAAGAGATGCTCATTTATCATCGTTAATCTGTTTAGTATTTCATTAATGGTTTGAAGTTTAATCACAATCACTGGTACCCTTAATAAATACTGTATTTTCTTGACCCGTTTGACTTTGTTCCAGATTCATTTAGCTTTCTCAGTGCAATTAACTCTTATGAGGCACATGTGGTACTATTTTTGAATACGCTACTAAAACACAATAGAGAAGAGAAGAAATTCTGCAGTTAGCATGTAACTTCAAGCATGCGCACTAAATCTGTTAACAATTTCCACCCACCACTTTGCTGCAATGAAACATATTTGGTGTACAGAATTTGTGTTGTTTATGAGACAAATCGACATAGATTGGCAAGACTGACAGCAACACGGGTACTTTTGAGGCTATATTGAGAACTGTATAATACATCATTCTGGACTTGCAACTTGCAACTTGTCTCGTATCACTTGACTGGCTTGCATGACGAACATTTTTGGATCAGATTGTCCAGTTGTCCAGTGGACGGTCCCGAAACTGGTTTAGCAGAGCAGCTGAAAACAAAAACAAGAAAGTATTTTTATTTGGGAGATTACCAAAGCCTGGACAATTACCAAAGCCATTACCAATAAAATATTAATTTTATACTTCATTAAAACAGGGTGAAAATGCATGCCGTAGACCTATTTTGTATATTTGAGGACGACCATAAAATGGTACATAAAAAATAAGGCCAAAAAAGCTGATATACCTTTAAAACATACCTTTGATTATAACAAGCTACCAGACGTGTCTGCATTTTTTTAGTGCCGAGGCCACCGTACTTACAAATGATAGCTTCCATTTACCATCATTACCACCAAAAAGGATTGATTAGTCTCTCACAGAAAAGTAGACACTACCTCGTGAACGGCTTGGGCTAATAATTGTATGAGTACATTGTTGCTCTGTTTTCGAAATGTATTGAAATTGCCGCCCGTCTGCGGGAGATAGCGCGTGCATAAGAATGAGAACCTCGGCGTGACGGCACGCGGAGGTGACAGAGGAAGCAGGGAAAGAAGATTCTAACTTGTAAGGGTACAGCATCTTTATACCATGTAATTATGGTATAAAGATTAACTTGAGTGTGCCTGTCTTGCCTTTGAGAATCACCTTTGACATTCCCCTTTGAGATTCTTCAATGGCCGTTCTTATCAATGTATTCGTGTCTTGTAATATATCCAAATAATGACAGTACCAGCTGCTTTCGTCTTTTTCATTATCAGTGTGCCATGTAAACTGTGACATGTTACATTGTGAAAAGGGATACTGTAATTTGTATGCAGTTTGCTGAAAATGGCAAGAATTGCTCATTACTATGTGGAGTAAAACACCCTAAGGAGCAATTCTAAACCAAGGCAAAGCAAGTTAGGCCCAAATGACTGGGGCAAAAAGCAAGTGGAATTTCAAATTATATGCCAGATTTACCTGTAAGAACATACGGGTAAGTCAAAGACATGTTAAGTAAGTCATGACAAGTCAGATTAGTACAGTACAGGATATATCTTTAAGGGGGGACACTGCTCTTAAAAAAAATTTTTAATTTTTAAGTAAACTTTGTGAAATTTTTAAGACTTGGTGCTTTTCCCCCAATGATTTCTTTACACCTTGGTGGCACCAAGGAACCATTTTGAGTGCCCATTTCAAACACTGAAGTTTAATGGGCTTTAAAATTAGTTCCAAGCGATGCATCAAAAAACTGATTCTCTTATTGCACTCACCAGGGTTCATAGTGTTGGAAAATGTAAATATTGCAGTTTTATGACCAACACTGCTTTGTCCCTTGTTCTTCGAAAAATGGTTAATTGCCTCTAATTATCTCGGGAACTAATTGACAAACTAAAACAATAACGGAATATTTGAAATCAGTGGAAAAGAAGCAGCAAGAGGGACAAGTTTAACAGAGTTTACTTAAAAATAAAACAAAAAGTTTTAAGATCCATCCCTTAAAGGAGCCATGAAGACAAAATACAAGTTTGTCTTATTCGAAATATTTAATGTTTTATAGTGCCCCCAGCGCTTGTCCAAATGCAAACAATGTTTTTTCACTAAGAAATTGGTTAATTTAAGTGAAAATTTTAATTTTCCCACTAAATCAAGTGTTCTCGTGGTCTGCAATGACTTCACAGGAATTGAGCGCTCTTCTATGGTCCCTAGAAAGATATTTCTAGGGACCATAGCTCTGCAGCCAATTGGGAGGCCTTGTTTGCCGTTAGTGAACCTAGACGGCGCCACCATACCGTAGCATACCGTTTTCTGCCTTTGGCGCGGAGCAAGAATTTCTTTCTCCGTGGCCTTTGGTTTGCTTTTGACCGTATTTAAACCTAGCTTGGGTTTGTTCAGGAAGAGAATAATTGCTTCGTGAAACATAGTGCTCGCTCTACAAATATGCTCACGTAAAACACCGTTCCTTGCGTCAGTCGGCAAGTGTAGTCTGAGACAACCCCAAAGCCCTGCAGTCCTGTGCAGCTAAACCAAGCATATTGCGCGCAGCACCAACAGCAGTACACATCGGCACTTCTGTTTACGTGTGCTTCCGAAACTTCCACTGTTTGTCCCACCATTCTTACGGCTTTGAAAAGAATTTGCCCTAAATTTAAGCACAAATAGCTCGTTTGGCAAGCTTGTAAGCTCTGCCTAATTTGCGTTTACTTTTGCCGCCCTCCGCCAATCCCAGAACTGTAACATGTGACGTCATAGCTTCTGCTGCGGGAAATGAGCTAGTGGGTCGCATGGCCATTCCCTTTTTCCTAAATATATAGCTTATTTGAACGAAGTTTACGTTAGCAGTGGTGTCAGTATGATTCTAACGAAGCAATCTTTTGAATGAACCAAACTTGTGTTTTCTCTTCATGGCTCCTTTCAAATATACCCAGATTAAAAGAATACTTATTGGGTGTAGTACTTTCAGTCATATGAACAGACGCAGGGGTTTATCCAGAGTTTTGATTTTGATGGGGTGTCCAAATCCTCCTGAGGGGGTTGTCGTTCTCCTCCTGGGGAGAACGACAACCCCCCATATTGTGTATCCTCTTGGGAGGCTGTGTATATCCCCCTGGGTGGGGTTCTCGTGGTTGTGGAGTCTTTTTTTTTGGGGGGGGGGGTATAAGTTCCAGAACAGACGCATACAGTTCACCACACAACTTATAAAGGCCTGCAACTCACATTGCTCCATTTCTTCTTGAATGTCTCAAGCTCTGCGGCGGCTTTCATGGCCTTTGACTTCGCTCCTTTGGACCGCGCTGCCTCCTGTTTGGTACCTTCACTTGGTGTGATGCCAACTAGGTACCTAAAACAAAATAAACAGATAACATTCAGTCCAGCCAACACATTAAATTCCTTGCTGGCTTAGCCTGTTCTTTTATTACCACAGTGACGCCTCTTTCTTAAGTGACTTAACCACAGCGACTTAATTCTTTCATTACCGCACCTATTCAAAACCGTTCAATTTCAAAGATACCTTGGGAGCCCCTTTTCACAGCACTCCAGCCGTTTCTGGAACGATCTGGAGTTAGCTCAGAAAATGCCCTTTCAAAATCCATTTCGTTTTCATTTTTGCAATGAAAATGTGATTTTTGACAAGCGTTTGCATTACCTGGGTGTGGAAAAGGGGCGTGGTCAACGCTACTGAAGAAGAATACGTGCCACTGGTAATTAGTCTGCATCAGCGTTTGTTTTTCTTTATAATGGTGAATCAGAAGCCGATTTTCCATCATCAGGCTTGCACTCCGGCAGTAATAATCTCAGAAATTGGCGGGAAATGTCAAGCAGTGTCTGTTTAGGTAAATTTATTCCCTCTGTGTACGTTATCCTAAGGTGTGTTGTAGTTTCACTTACCACAGGACCATTAACGAACAGTTTACAACTTTTCGTTTTCATTTCTGCATGGCGAAATTCATATAGGCGCTACTATGCAGTTACCCAACTTCAAGCCTACTTGAGCCACCTTCAAGCCTTGAGCATCCGCTACTAATCCTTGAAAAAAGCCTGCCGTTCCTGATTTCACCCACCCTAACGCAATTTCTGTGATGAGAACTTCCCAGGCAAGTCAAAAGATAGCACCCAGTCATCAGATATCAGTTTCGACGAGGAGAGTGCTTCAAACCGCCTTACACACCGCCTGCCAGTTTCGTTTTCATACGAGGCTATCTTCAGAGTGTAGTGTTGTTTCTTAGTTGAACCCTCTATTCGGACAGTCTCCAATACGTTTTGTACTGTTTCTTTTCAAAAATTTTAGGTGGCACTGCAATGGAGGAGGCTGGTAATGCTGATCTTTTTTTATCACACAACAGCAAAAGGTTGCAGGGCACGATTCTAGCGCATTGCACCTCACTGCTGCAAGCAAGGCTACATTAGCCAGTCAGAACATCATAACTGACGGTGAGCGTCAACAAGCATCAACTTCATTTTGTTTTCAACATCATGCATGTTTTTCCGCATCGCGCGCTTGCCCCAAATACTCTGCTGGCCGGAAATGCTAAGTCGGTCATTGACAAATGTTTTTATGTTACGTGGGGGCAAACTGCTGCCTCTGCTAATGTCAAACCACCGATTTCTTCCAGGGAACCGCCAGGAATTGCACATTTTGAAATGGAGGTTGGGCTTCACTGCATGGCAAGAGCACAATGCAAACTAAATTTTTTTTATATATCTGAAAAACTGCTCCACGCAAGTCGACATTTTTTCTAGGGCGCATTTTGAAATGCTTCCCTAAAAATTGTATATTGTAATTTTTTTATACTACCTGTGGTTTTTCTTCAACGAAGTTGCTGCAATGAACTGACTTTCTCCTTGATTTTGTGGCAATTTTGTGGCGTAAATTATTTCATTGAGACACCGCATGCCCCTCTACTGTGCTGCTTAAAGGGGTCAGAAAGAACTAGCCTTAGGTAGCTCGCTCAACTACATTCCATCCTTGAAAGATGTTTTTTTTTTAAACTGAAGAATGATAAAAATAGTGAAAGATTTTAAAATTTCCGGTTACAAACCACAGAAGTTATGTAATAGCAGTAATACTATAAATTGAGGTAATGGTGTGCTAATTGCACATTACAACTCGAATGATGTTTTGCAACACAACTGACGCACAACTACTATCCCACAGTCATGCTTCATGGCAATGGCTTTAGACTGCAGCCGCTAGTGGCACTAACAAGATGTCATAAGGACTTGGCAAGAAAGTGGCAGGTGACATACCACTACTACATCTCTTGCCATTATTATTCAGCTTAGTTGTTGGAAGTTTGCATTAAAATTGGCCTCGTAGTGATTGGGTCAATGCAGTACATAATTTGAATTCCCCACAGTTGCATTTTGTCTTCACAGTTTAACTTGATTGGTCGCATCAGATGTATAAGTAGGTGGTATCATGACTATGTTGCTCAGCACCACTGCTTATGAGGATGCCAAGTTTAACAAAATACAGCTGTTACCTGCAAGGCAGATCCGCCAGAAGCTACTACACCAACAATAAGCAGAGTATTAAACTAAACAGAAAGGAACCTACCTTTGAATGAACTCCATTCTCGAAGCAACCCCTCTGGGATACTTGATGTTCAGGCAGAAGTACAAAGCAAAAAGAAGCTCCACCCCAAGCAGGAAGATTATATTTTCCGCGACAAGTGCCCGGTCGACAAACACGTGGCAGCTGCAGTCAAAGAGTGTCTGGCCTGAGAAAGACAAAGAAGTCATAATTGTACAGCTGAAAATATATAAAACAAAAGTGCTTGAAGCAGCTGCTTTTTTCTTTTGTTTAAATCGCTCAGATAGTCTCCATGAACATCCCCCAGACAAGTGTTATTAGAATACATATGAATACCAAATGCTACATTACAATTCAGACGGTCCCCCGATATCTAGCAAACTCCAATTTAGGCGAATTCGAAGGAACCATGAGTATTTGTTCGTATTATTAAAAATTTGTCTTAAGCAGACGCTTGCCTAATTTTGAGGTGGACATTTTACCCATAAAATGCGTTATAACCAAGTTCGTCTCAACGAGAGTTTACTGTATATGTTACACGCATTTATATGAAGTGTTTTTTTTCTCAATAAACGTTTCGGCTCCTTCTCTGCCACCATCACGTACGTGATTCATGCACCTAGTTACATTTTCCTTGCGTATGTGAAGTTAACTATACACTCAAGAATCTAATTTGATTTTAATTATTGAAATTAGGTGGACATGGAAAACCATTTCTCAAGGTTCCAATTGTTCTGAGCTGAGCTAGCCCAGTGCCACGACAGCCAGGCAGACTTGCTTTGAAACAGAAGGAAGGAGGATAAATGAAGCATCGCGGGCTGCAAGGACAAGAGGAGGAGTGAACTGCCTCAGGCAGCCAGAAAAGGGGTGGTCAAGTCAATCGACACACTCTTGAGCATGCCGTGGCAAAAACACTTACACCAGGATATCTTGCTTTCTGATAAGGTAAACAGGTATTGTCAATTTGGCACTTGTATCTGTCGCATCTGCTTCCTAAAACCAAGTTCTGTACTCTGTTCATGCTACTTTATGCACAGTTTCAAAAGGTTAAAACTAGCTCGCCATACTCAGCCATACAGGCTTGCTAACATGTTGTCCAAGCCAATGTGAGAACGATTTCAGAGGATTGTGCAAGGGAAGTGGCACTTTAGCATACAATTCTGCTAAAATTGCATGTAAATCAGTTGAAAAACTGAAAACATGACCCAAGCATTCTACACTTTTTTTGTGGTAGAGCAGTCTCTTCACACTTCATTTATCATAATGGAGAACTTTGAAAGAAAAAAAAATCCGCTGAATCAGAGTTCTTGGCTCGTAGTTGTAATAGCAAAACAAGGTGCCAGTACAAATCCTTGTCCTCTCCATGCTTATTCTAGAATGCTGATTTGCTAAGCACGCAAATAAAGCATTACTGTTTCTGTTGCCATCAGGTACTAAAGACAAGCTAGCTAGCTCTCTGGTTGATCTGTCTTCACAGACTGTAAAAGAGTCGAGTGCACTCGGAGTTGTCTTGTTTTAATGTGAAAGCATTTTTTAACTCGGTAGGTTGAAAACTGGAACACTGGCAACAAAGAAAATGGTTAAAGGCGCAGTCACACTAGCCTGACCATCGGACGATTTGATCGGCCAACACCGTGTCGGCGAGCTGTCGGCGGCCATGTCACACCGCGTCGACACCGACCGTTGGCCAATCGTCTGTGTCAGCGAGAAATCGGCGGGGCCTCGGTGTCTGCACAATGTCGGCCGACGCACTTGTCACACCACGCCGACGACCGCATGGCGACCCTCTCCGCTCGGGATCTCTTTCTTTCTTTAGTCAAACTGGGAGTATCGTGTCACGACTGCCGCGACACAAGCCGTTCGTGTGTACTCGCGTGTGCGCTGCTTGTACTGTGTGTACTTCTCAACTTCTTCTTAGATCACAAACGAAGAAAAAAGAGCTGTGTTCGGTGCTGCCGTGGCAGTAATAATACGGATTTTATGGATGAACCCTGGCAAAAAGACCTCTGTAGCACGTAGAATATGCATCTAAATTAGTACGTACGTCAGCCAAAATTTAACCTCATCTAATAGAGAAGGCTTTACAGTGCACCATTTTTGAGAAACGCGGTGCAAGAAAAGTAAGCTTAATTGTGGCTCCAGACGCCACTCGCTGTTTCGAAGGAAATTTTCCATAACAAAGGTAGTTGCTTCTCAAAATCACGCAGAAAATGATTCGAAAATTGGATACACAGACCATGCTCCTTAAAAAAACCACCCACACCGCCAGGAATTGAACCCGCAACGTCGAGCGAGCGGACACCACTGTGCCCCAACAAAAATGCTGACCAGCTGCCAACTACCCTGTGTACTAGATGGAGGTCCATCCTTCGTGTAGTACATCGGTGTTTACTAGCTGGTTTACAGAACTCCTGGCTGGTAAACTGAAATTTCTTAAATAGCGGCTGCACAGCAATGCTCCCCGAAGCCCCCACAATAGCTTATTGCCATCAACTCCACTGCTTCGCGAAAGCGCTCGCGAAAATATGTGTGCCCGGCTGCGACTGCGATTTCACACTGCTGGGATAGTGCTTGCCATACTTTGGTTTCGCGTTTTACGATAAAAACCTTGGCCGATATTTATCCCTTATTACCCAAATTACCCTACGTAACTTTTCTTCTGCATGAAACTGATTTTTTTTTGTACAGGCGAGCCGATAGCACACACATGTGCAGTTTGCAGTTCGGGGGAGCGGTGTCGCCGAAGAACACGGCTGAAGCGTCTAGAGCCAAACTACGGATCGCATTAGCGCTAGTGTTGAGTTGTATGAGCTTCATGGACGTTACTGAGTTTATTACACTCCAGAAACTAACCAAACAGAGCTGCATTCATTGCGGCACGAATGTTGTAGGGGCGCAGTTTTCGCTTCTCGGTCTATTCTCGACGACGCGTCAGGCGACTGGTCGGGCAAACGGTTTTGTTGGCGCCTTCGGTCGGCAAGCCAGCTACAGTACGCGCACTTTCCATCGGCCAACATGTTTATGTCGCCGTCAGCGTAGTATAACAACGTGGTCTGGCAACTCAGCAGTTGGCTAATGGTTCAGCGACTCGTAGGCGTTGCCGTCGCATTGTCATCGCTGCCGTGTCAGCCAGGTGTGACCGCGCCTTAAGGGATCGAAGAATACAAACCGGGTGGAAAAATGCTTTTCTTTAACATATATATATATATATATTGGCCAGACCGTTCAAAACTACTAGAACTGCTACCATGGCTCATACATGTCCACATTGTGCAGCGCAAAGCAAATATCAGGCAGATTTCACAGAACAGAAGCACACAGTCTTTGTCAAAATTTTCTAGGCCAAGCCAAAAGTGTACAGGCTGCAAATGAATTTACAAGCTTGTGTCCCGGGCGAGGCTGAAATATTTTATGTCGGATAAATAGACAAGACACCTTTCTTTCTTACTGTTATAAAATATTTTTGTCACATTTAAAGGTAAAGCCGATTCTTTGAATTGTTTGTGGTCGAGAGGGCTTAGGATTGGCCTAGAAAAGTTTGAGAAAAGGTGCACATAAGCTTTTTTCTTTTACCTTAATGTGTAGGTTACCTTACAGAGCAAAAACAGATGAAAGCAAAGAATACATTTGAAATAGATACCGTTCTTTCGCACGTATAACCCGCACCAAAAATTCCCAAATTCTAGTGGCAAAGTAGGGTGCAGATAATGCATGGGGTTTTCCCTTTAGTGCAGTTTCACAGCAATGTGCGTGGTGTAACACAGGCTAAGCCTTCGATTACACAAAACATACAAGGAAGAAAACACAAGGATGGCGAATTGTGACCTTCGGCTTGCAGTCAGTGTATTGTACTTGCTAAATATACGCGGTTTTTTTAGTAGTCCGGGAATCAAATGTCCGGGAAATACGCGAGGATATTTTTTTTCTTTTTCGGCATCTCAAAGTTGAGGTGCGGATTATATGCAGGGGTGGGTTATTGCGTGGGGAAATATGGTGTTTTATCATAAAATCAGTATTGTATTACTACAAAAAAAATTAATGAGTAATCTGGCAAAGAGAAAAGACGTTTTTCTGGCAGAATACAAACACCAGTTGAATCAATGAAAACAATGATGCTGCATGCCCACATTGCTCTTTTTTAAATTGATGATCACGATATGATACTCTTAACAATCAAGGTGGCCATAATATTTACCTGAACCTCTTTTTGATTGACGGGTGGCTAACCTACAACCTAACAGAGTATATGCTTGGCCAATATATGTAATTCAGGCCAGCCATTTTTAATGCCGCAATTTCCTGTGCCAAACTTGGAGGCTTGAAATGTATCACATTTTATACAAAGTTTCAACAAGTTTAAAGCTAATTATCAAAACCCTTCAAAAAAATAAAGAAGGGGATTAAAGGAAATGAATTGGGATAGCTTACCCAGCGCTACAATAATTGGCGATTCAGGAAGTCTGGTCCGGAATTCTTCTGCAAGTTCTGTTGATGCCTAATACACAATGAAAAAATAGAAGGGCAATAAGAACAAATTTTAAAGATGTCTCCAAATATCTAGAGGCCTTTCATCTATTCTGTTATTTTACAGTTACAACGGACCTTCTCAATCCTTAGAAAAACGTCTGCTGTAGCCGAAGTATGCAGTATCAGACACGGGAGGGGAAGGGGAGGGGTTATGAGTGCAAAATTGGGTACTTTGACCGATATTGCATATACATAGTACAAACACTGTTGTTTTTACACGCCTGCAGCACCTCAGTGTTTGCGCACGGGCAAAGAATCGCCTAAACATCATTTCCAAAGCTTAGCACCAGCACTTGGAAAAGGCCTACTGCATGCGGTCAAGTCTGTAAAGATGCATGATAAGCAGAACAAATGAAGCAAGAATATAACTAGGAGAAATTATTAACCAGCTACAAAAATCAGTTGCGCCCATCAGAATTAGCTGGGCGCTTTGAATCCCTTCGTGACAAGGCAGAATTCCAGAAACCATTTGTCAGACAAATCAAATCGCTGCCTGACGTTCCCCCAAAGCAGCTTCCACAGTTTTTATGATTTTAGTCAGGTCATTGAAAAGCTGATACGAAATAATCTGACGACGGACAGCTGTGAAATAGAAAGTTAGACCAGTTGGACTGCGCACGGCCACCAGCAGATTGCACACAATGTACGGGAACCAACCCCCCTGAGGCATTTCTTACCTTTTTCACCGAACGAAACGGGATTGATGCATGCATGGGAATAATAAATACTGACCTTCACTGAACCCGGGTTCTTAATTACATAAAAAACAACTGTGACGAAGGGAAGACTTAACTCCAGGTGCACCACTTCGCGCACTCGTAGCACTGTTGTTCAATCTCACCGGAGTGGCGTTTATCGGCAGCGGCCTCATTCTTGATGGTCGAGCAGACCGTGTGCTTAGACAAGCCTGTACTTCTCGTGATGTCGGCCTGTTTTTCCCAATGTTTGACAGCGCTAAATGGGCTTAATTTATCCGACAGTGAAATCAGCTACCCTGGCACTCATGCCGCTGGTCGCAAACACACACAAAAAAAGACAAGGCTACTGGCACTGGTTTAACTTCGCTACGCCAACTACCCGGCTGCCAACAATGTTGCCAGACATAGGTTTTCTCGCCAAACTAAACAAAGAAAAAGCATGCCGACCCTGCGGAAGTCCGCTTTAAACATTCAGTCGAAAAATTTTCGCCTAAAATTTAGTCTATTGCAGCCGATAGTCTGCTCTAGCTGGGTCCGTTATGAGCGGAGTGGACTCCATTTAAAATGCATGGGGACCACACAAAGCAACAGAAATGGACTGTTGTAACCGAAAGTCTGTTGTTGCCGGATCCGCTGTAACGAGCATAGTCTGTATGTACCTGTATATTTATGTACGTATCATTGCAGGCAGCATGTGTAGCACTGCCAAAAGCTTGGGTGATATGCAGACATCTTATAATTTACTCCAGGTGGTCCACCAATTGTCATGCATGTAAGAGGTGAGAACGCACACGTCACATTTCACGCAATGTTGATGTTAGGCCATCCGGAAGCAGAAAAATTAATTACAATCCCTGTGCATAATGTTTCGGTGACACGTTATAGCCCCTGTCCTGCAGGAAAGTCCTCGCTACTTGTAACTGTATATGACTGCAATGCAGTAGCCACGCATTGGGAGAGCCGAACTACACGAATTCCTCACAAGCCACAGAAAAAATTATTGGGTGAACTTTTTAAGAATGCGAAAGCCTACTTGGGCCTTTTGTTGAACTGTTGTTGAAATTTGCGGCTGCACCCTGTCACATGTATTGCATCTTCAAAAGCTCGTTCCACTCGCTCTCTATTGCCAGGAGCCTCCTTGTTTGTCCCCGTCCATACATTTACCCTTCAAGGCGGCTTGTATAGAACGTGTGGCAGCCCCCCCACACTCCTTTGGTGTTCCACTTTCTTGAGGCGCGTTCAATTCCTCCTCCTCCCAGCCCTCCTTCAAATCTCCTCCTGCGCTGCTATTTCCCTTTTCTGGTATGTGATCACCAGCATGCACTTGCTCTGCCCACAGCTTCCACTTTTTTGTACCATTACTTTTTGGCACTTCATGCCGTGTGCGCTTGGTACAGATATATCTAAAGCTTTCATCCTAAAATGTCAAATAACAAGTAGACTAACAAATAACAAGTTAGACTAAAGCTTTTAACAGTTCCCACTACACAATCTGTGGGATGTACATGGCGCAAGCTTATAGATGAGGGCCTGGAGTGAGAGTGTTGCCTGGTCAAGGTTGTTGGTTATTGCTAGTGACCGAGTCAACTCAAATGTCCTAATGATGGACAGTTAAGCGACCGTACTGAGGTTTCATGCAGCCAAGAAACAGTTCCTAGGTCCTGGCTAAAGTGGAAATGCATGGCCTCTCTTTAGTGTTACTGGAGTCTTGAAGTTTTGGGAGTGGTGAAGAAAAGGCCCGCATGTGGTCATTGGAGGATTCAGCTAGCCACATTCCAAACATTCGAAGGCTTGTTAACGTTTATCAACTACTCCTTCTTGTACCAGAATTATTCTTCTCTTCTTTACATCTCACTTTTGTGCCCAAGGACTGGTGCATTTCAGTCATCTCAGCTTTTTAAGACATGCCTATACTTCCTACATGATATCAGCCCCCACATTTTTCTGTTTCATCTAAAACAGTGCACAGTAGGGGTGTAGCCTGGGGGGGCAGCTGTTGTGATGTCAGAATACCCCCCAAAATTTATGCATAGAGAAAAATGACGTATATTGTTTGGGCAACCACAGCAGTCACACCTTTTTTATCCTGTTGATGTATAACACCTCTGAAATATTGGTCTGTCTACGCCACTAGTGCACAGCATGACAGAAAAGAAAGTGGGAGGTGTTTTATGGCACGACGTCAGCAACACATAGCATTTTGCTTAAAGCCAACCTGTCAGATGCTGCTACGAGCCTTGGTGAATGCCAGAGTGTAGAATCTATAACACCTATGTTGAAATGAATTTCTGCCGCACCATCTTGGCTGCAGCATTTCACAAACTTCAAAAGTTATCTGACAGTATTAACACAGAAACATGAAAAATCTTTTTGTTATTGGTGTAACAGCATTTTTCTGTGCATGCAGGAGAAAACAAGCTGAAGAGTATTCGAGGCACTTTTGCCTTACGACCAATAACAATATTTGTACTTGGTATATATCACCCCAAGTGCTTCAATATCGAAGTGCAGTTATTGGCTAAGGAACTGAAGCTCCGAAATCCCATTTCCCACCTTCCCATCCATTTTGGTGAGCAAAACGAATGCCCGCAAACTGGTTAGAAAAAACAACTTTTACCTGTCTGAATGAATGTGGATCTGAAAACAGAGTACTCTACTGCAAAGAATGTTTTACTCATTTACTTAAAACAATTACCAAGCATTCCTGATGGATTGGCACTTATTAAAATTTTCTCGATTGTCGTGGAGGGTGCAGCAGAATTGGTACCACTATTTACCGGCTGTGCTAATTGGAATCCTCACACCCAAAGTTGGGAGAAGAAATTTCTCCCATCTCACTTCCACCCTCTTTTAGCTGTAACAGATAAATATCATTAAAAGGTTACACTTAAAAAAGTACTATACATTGCCTTCTTTGTTTTGTATAGCTGAACTATCACTGCGCACAGATATACAGCTACAATACAAGACATAGGAGCGCTCTTACCTCGTGCAGCTGCATTATCTTCTCCAGGTCGTCACCAAAGTAGGACACCAGCAGTGGGATCAGGCAGATTGAATCAGCATTTTCCTTGCCAAGCTTAGTTCCAGCCTGTTCCATCTTCAGGGCCCACTCCAGAACACACTCGCTCTTGGAGGAGGACCGAATGAACAACACCAGCTCGGCCACTTCCTCTTTCGGCACGCCGCAGAGCTTCCCCCTGAGGCTGACACCTGTGAGCCGAAAGAGTTCATATAATAACATGGCACCAACATTCAATAACACAAAATTGCATTTACCATTGGAGTTTTTTTTCACACGCAAGGCATTTATGCCTAGCTTGAGCTTACCCACTCGAACTATACAAAACCTTTGTTCTTAGGTGATTGAGCATACCGTACTTACTCGCGTAATGAACCCACTTTTTTTCCAGAAAATTCGGCATGAATTTGGGGGGAGGGTTGATTATGCAGGACAAAATTGCCACAGTTTTAAAGGTCGAAATTTCATACAATAAAGTTGCTCAGAGAAGCACTGTCAGAGCCTTGCCATTTTCGTGGAAACACGTAGGTAATTATGTAATCAAATTTCTTTTTTATTCGCAACATGCTAGTGGGTCCGTACTCGCCATGAAGCTATACTCTCCTTAGTAAAGTTGCTTGCCGCCTCACATTTGCTGTCGGCCCACAGCGTACCGTGTTGCGTGCTATTAAGGCACTCCAAAACTTCTTTTCCGACACCAGGAAACTTTTCTTCTTTAGACCCACGAAACACACGGCGATCCCCCTGTTCCCCACCCGGGGGCAAGGGGTCAAACGAATGAAATATGCAGAAAAACGACAAGGCTCAGTGAAAGAGGTCTCTTTAACGCCATCTCAATCTTCATGCGCTGCATATTTCAACCATGACCACGGTCTGACTTGAAAATGTTATCATAAAAAGATCACACACCTATATATATTTCAGAGATCGTGTTTTTAGCACATGCACTGCCACAGGAAAATAATATGTAACTTAGAAACCCAAGCATGCTTCAGAAATAAAGTGAGATAGACAATAACAAATGAATAAGTGCTCCTTGCATTTTGCCATAAAAGAACCAAAATCTTATGTTGTCATCAGGAAATATGCGGCTTGGGATTGCGATGCAGATTAACATTGCTCTGAAGCAGGCCTGGGTTTCTAGATTTTTTTTTGAGTGGCCAGCTACATTCTGGTTGAGGGATTTTTACAATAAACTTAGGGGTATGATCTTTTCATAAAATCATAAATACACATAATAGCATGCTTTTCTTTCCACTTGTCCCCATCTGTCGTCACACTGTGTACACCATCCTTACAAACATATTCTGAACTGCAAACATAACTTGCCCATGTATAAATTGCAAAGTCGCATTAAGCTTTACATAAGATATCCTATTTGCTTTTTACGTAATTAGGTTTCATTGTCGAGATTGAATACGTTGAAGTAACTAATCTATGGGTGCATAGTAATAGAGGGCAGCAAATTAATGATTGGGGTGGGGATCTTTAACGTGAGCGAGATTTCAAGACAGGTATTTTTATTCCACACTTCCATCCCAAAAAGAGCTGCGCCCCTATGAACCAATAAAGCGACGCGGCGAACGTCTTGGCTCCTGAGCTATACTTTTTGCCCGAGTAGAATTACATGTTCTATAAACAATTATGCATGATAAAAATCATAAAGCCAACACTGAAAAACAAGCACTGTAATAAAATTATCATACATATTAATGTTTTCCAACACTACTATACTTACCAGCAGAAATGACATTGTTCAAAAATTTTTCAGAAAGATTTTTTTGAAGTTACATCTATTTCGTGAAGTTGGTCTAGATAAAAATTGCGTAGTTTAAATTAATCTTAAACACCAGGCAAAAAAAAAAGCCCCATAACATCCTACGCTCTCATTTTTCGTTGCGTGAAACCCAGCTACAGCTTTCCCGCATAAACTAGATGCCTAGCGGTGAAAGCTGAGTCAGGACGCAGCAGGGGGAACAAAACGTGCAGCTTGCGTAAAGTGCATGGCATATTTTTGCAATACAGAACGCGCTATATCATACTACTGCATCAGAACTGCCCACAACGCAATTTTTAAATTAATTTCGCCTCGTAGAGGCTACACTCGCGAGTAAACTAAGCTGCCTTTTGTTCGTTGCCAACTGGCTGTTTACACGCTGCGTATACCTTATTTACAGCAACACCGTGCTCTTTATCTCAAGAGACGCAATGCGACCGCGTATACCTTATTTACTATAACGCCCAGCTCCTTATCTCAAGGGACGCGATGCGACCACGTGTAGTCTTATCTCGCATCTCGAAGCTGCCTGCGCGAGGGTTAGCTCGCGACCTTCAGTCAACCGTTCGGCGGCATTAAAACGCTCGCGACATGGACAACTTACACCAGCCAAACAATTCTAAATCATCCACGTTCACGGGAGACTTCTTACCGTGGAAGCAGTCTCGTGGAAGCAGTCTCGTTGTTCCAGCGTTGGCAGCGTTCAAACAAATCTCGAAACTATACGCCGTTGACGAACCTCGCTGTCATGGAGCCCGCAAGCTTCCGAACGGCACGGACGGCGCGAAAAAAATTTTCGTTGGGCTGTCTGCGCATGCGTGTCTCGCTCCGCGATCAGCCGCGCGGTTCCCGCTTGGTGCTCCGGTCACGTTGCGCCGAGAAGAAACGTAGAGACGAGAAATTTGATGAGAATGTTGCCGAAATAAAGTGAAAATGCTGGGTACGTTGCTTATACGCTATGGAAATGTCTGCTAATAATTGAATGAAGCATAAATAAGGTGCCGGACGGCCTGAACGTCCGTATTTTGAAGATACGGTACAGGTACCGTAAGCGGGAACGTACGGTTTCGCAGCGCCTACGGCGCGTTTACGGCTCCAGTGGCGTAAAGTTCGCTGTAATTTTACGGTTTTTTCTAACAGTGCAGCGCCCTCCCGGGACCTCCCTCTCGGGTGTGTATACACTCAGCAAAGATGAAAGTTTTAAGTGCAATGCACTTCTTAAGCGACCCTGAACCTGCGTCCACCGGCGATGTCCGCGCACGTGGAGATGGGCGCGCGCCATGTGCGCAGGCTTGCTGAAAAAACCCGCTGGCGATCTCAGGAGCAGTGGTAGTTGCTTTGTATATTTATATCTCTTCGTGCCCTTCCTAACGCAGTTTGCCTTGTTTACCTTTGGGAATGCCGGGCTATCTATGCTGGCCCTTCCGCGAGCCGTGCAGCGCGTTTGAGACAGCTAAAGGACATGAGTGCGAAGCTTTGGATTGTCATACTTTAGCGCGCTAGTGTGCTTTGCGTCGCCGCTTTTCTCTACTTTTGCCATTGGATTTTCGTCGTCGGAACGGGAACAACTCTCCTGCAATCCGCTCGCCGGTCTCTACCTTGACGAGACGGGGGCCGTACACGTACGCTTCACTTATGGGAGCGTAACACCCTCCTGTCGTTTCAGTCTTCCGACGACCCAGCCCATTCTTCGCCTTCGAATTCTACCGCTGAGCACTCTTTGACGAGTAAACCCAATGCGATAACTGCGTAACGTTTTCAATTCACACGAAAGTGCAGCATTGGCGGAAGTAACACATTGATTGCTATAATAGGTCTAAGAAAATTTTAAAACAACAAGAAATGAAAACTGAAAAAAATTACAACAGTGAATTAACGAAATAAAATACAGGCGTCTTATGCACTGCCGACCCAGAACAAGGACAAAAATAAAACAAAGCCCGGAAAAGAACGACGTCAATACGAATAAAAAAATTGGCCGCGTGTCTGCTCCTTTCGTTGCAAATGCCGTCAAAAGACGATAGTCTTTATCGGCTTTTGCGAACTAAATGCCTCCCTTCGCTGCTTAAATCATTTTAAATTTCCCGCGTTCCACTGCTCCACACCGGGTGTGTCGATGCGAACGCTGCCGTACGGCGAAGACGAGCGTTAATCGAGGCGCCCTACTTCAACGTTTATAGAACCGCGTTTCCCCACTCCACGTGCGTTGCAAGCAGAACGTGAAACCTATCTAGTGGAACCTTGCGTAACTGTTGCCGGTTGATTTCTTAAAATGGCGCCACTGGCGCGGGCGACAGCAGGCGACGGCGGAGTGAATTCTTTTTCTGCAGTTAATGAAGTATTTAATTTCGCACAAGTCAAGCTTTTTTAATGTTTATAAAGGAACACTGCAAATATAACTTCTGTATTGATTTGTTGTCTCATATTTGCGTAATGTCTTGTTCTTCTTCAACAATGTTGACAAGTATGAACATTACACCGGACATAGACGGGTAGATTTAGCTGTGACTATATAATACTATTGCGCAGGAATTGTTTTGCTTTGGCCGGGTGGCTGAATCGAGTCACAGACAGACAGACGGACAGACACATACGGACAGGCCAAAATTTCTGGGTTTAAGTAGCCCAAGAAAGACTATCGTCTTTAAAAATCGCGAATACGGACCAACCCTGCAACGCCCTGCATCTGCAGAAAAAAACGTGTAAATTCGCAACCATATGCAGCGTATTTTCCGCATTTTGACTGTCAACGTCGCCTCGCGTGGACGCGCGCCGGCGCGCTTCGCCAAAATGCATGGAAATGCGAGCCGACGCGTGAGCAGCGTCTATGTCTGTGCTCACCAGATGGCGGCGTCGATGCAGCGCGAGAAAGCATCAGAAAGTGTGAGGAAGCGTCCGGGTTTTCTTTCCATCTCGGGGTTCGGCATCATTCCTTTGAGGAGAACACAATCAATTTCTTTTTAACCGGCGGTAATCGGCTGCCTTGAGACAAACTGCAAGCAATTTCTGTCCGAACGCGCGCATTACATTCGTGGCCTGCATGACTTTCATGACTTTCAGTATCTTTTTGGCAGTTAAATAAGGTAGCTCTGGCTAAATTGCTGGTAGTATAAGCATGGTGGGGGTTGTATGCATAATCGGTGCATGACGAACAAGCGTTATCAACGCCATAATTCTGGCGCATTCCATTCATGGCTACCGTGGCTTGCGTCGGGGAGACCGGAGATATGCGATAGATTTTCTTGACTCAAATAAGGGAAGTGCTAGCATACCTGGCCCCGCTTCCAAGATCGGTGAGTAAGAAACAAGCGTTATCACTGCCCGCAGTTCTCAAATACGGCCAAAGCAAAGCACGCCCGAGAATATTCGTTGGTAACCTATTTTAGTATACTGAATTCTTGCCTTACGCTGTTCGTCTCCTGACGTGGCTGAGAGGTTGGCTTCTGTTTTGTAGGGTCATGGTTCGCATTTTCGCATAACCTCGTTTTTTTCGATGTGGTAAGGTTTTATCAGCTTTTTTTTTACCAGGGTAAACAAAGCGTACGTGACGTTGAACTCTTACCTCAGTAGGAAGGCATCGCTGAATTGTTTTTACGTGCGGAGTACATTAGGAGCGCACAATGTCCGTCCGCGTCCGTGCGCATAGCATTTAAAATCGCAAAAATTCACACAGGCACCGTCAGGATTCGAACCTCTGTCTGGAAGACCAGACAGAGTTAGTACAGAGTTAGTACGCGATAGTCAAAGGGCTTACTCCCTCGCCTGTAATGGTGCGGAGTGCCTTAGGACCTCCCAATGCCCGTCCGTGTCCATCCGTGTCCACACCACCATCAAGCGAAAACCAATCAAAATTCGATTTTAGCCGTGAGTTGCAGTTTCATTTAGGGAATAATCGAGGTGCAACTCACGGCTCAAATCGAATGAGTTGAAATGCATTGACTTGAAATGATGACTTGAAATGCATTGAAATAGGCTGTTGATGATTGTGCTTCAGGCTCGATCGGGCGACGCTTTCTGTTAGTAAAAACGCGAGATCTCTCGGGTGGGTTGCCCGACGCAGAGCATGCTGAGCCGTCAACTACTGTTCGTTTCTCTCGTCTCGAATAAAGCGCGTCTCTTTGCCAGCATTCGTCGTCGCCTTCTTCACGAGCTCCGCTGCAGGAGCATGTCGAGGGGACGCGGGCGTTCATGGCCACGCACTGGTTCCCCATTTTTTTTGCCCTGCCGATATGAGTGAAATCATTTCAAGGGTAAAGGCGTGTTCGCGAATTTGGTGCGGTAGAGCAACAGTTCCAACTATTATCTCCGACTAAACGCGTCACCGTCGTGTAAGCGACGTTTCTATGGCGGCGCGCACATGCCCAATTTTGCAAAATGCGCCTGTCTCGTTTGATAAAGAGTTGCACCAACCGAGGTCCGCGGGTTTTATCACTACCGTTACAAATTAGTGAGGCGGCATTCAGTTTTAGGGCTAGCGTTACCTGACACGCTTAGCGTCCGCGTGGACCAGTATGAACAAAATAGTGCTGCCACTACTCACCGCTGACAGCCCTTAGTGGGCAGTGACATTTCAATTCTGGCTGCACACCAACTGCCATTTTCCCGGACATCAAAGCTCCCTTCGACTCGGTACTCCACGCAGCAATCCTTGCCGCTCTTGAAGACCATGGTTTCGGGGACAGGATATACGCATGGATAGCGGACAACCTTGATGGACGGCAGCTTTTTATGCCTACTCCAAACGGCCCCAATTCTTACTACGTTGCAGGAAAGGGTGCACCACAAGGGGTTGTACTAAGTCCATTGCTATTCAACCTGACCCTCATTTCACTCAAGCGAGTCCTGCCGCCTAGAGTGAAGATCACGCTATATGCAGACGACATATGTATCTGGTGTGCCTCGCGTTCTCAACGATGTACACAGCAGCACCTAGAGAAAGCCTTTCATAATATCTGCAGCTACCTCGCAGCCCGGGGCCTTCAACTTTCCCCGATAGAAGCGTAGCCATGGCCTTCACACAAAAGAACATCGATTGTTATCGACTGATTCTAGGCGGCTGCGCACTCTCATATGCACGAGTTCAAAGATTTCTCGGAATTTTAATAGATCTCAACTTGACCTGGTCACCCGAAGTAATGGTTACGGGCCCGCATGTCTTCGGCCACTCAGGTTTTGACATGTCTTGCGGGTTCACGCTGGGGCACCGATTGCCATTCATTGGTTACGCTGCACAACAGTTATGTGGATGGTGTACTGAGGTACAGCCTCCCTACGTTACATCGAATATCAGAAACAAGTGAGAAGAGTCTTGAGACAGCAAAGAACAACAATTTACGCATCTGTCTCGTGCTTCCGAAGGGACCTTTGAGCGAAAGAACCATTGCAGAAGCACGTTGTTTGCCTTTTGACGTGGTTAAGAGACAGGAGACTCTCCGTGTGCACCTGAGGCATCGGCTTCACTCAAGAAACCACTTTTTGAGTCGGGTAACTTCAAGCTGCTGGAGCTCTCGATTCGCCCAAGCAACTGGCACTATACCACTGTTAATTCCAAGCCAGCCCCAAGAAATAATGCCATCACGTTTCCCTCCCTGGAACATTACTTCCTTACAAATTCAGTGTCGCATCCCTGGAATTCCCTCAAAAATATAATGCCCCAGACAGAAATACTACATGTCGTGCTAGAATACATGTATTAAATGCATTCGGCTAGAACTCAAGTATTTACGGATGGATCATCATTCCCGCAAAGCTCGTTATCTGGAATGTACGTGCCACTGACTGGTGAAATGTTTTCATTTCGTCTGGAGCAACCAACGTCACCTACTGCACTGAGCCCTTAAAGAAGCAATTCTTTACATCCTCCGCCACGGGCCGCATCAGTGGAGCATGTTTACAGAATCCTCTGCAAGTTCTGTCAAGGGGAAGCAGGTCTCCCTCTCCCCCCTCACCCCATACCGTAGCCTCCGGTGTCTCCTACCTCCACCCGCTCGCTTGCATTGTAGGACACAGTATAATATGGCAATGGATGCCCGGCCATAATGGTATTCTTGGAAATCAAAAAGCCGATGAAGTCGCCCCTATGGACCTTAACCGCAGGAAATACCGTAAAGTGTTCTTTACAGAAACAGGGGCTTCTACCATGGCGCATCGCTTTGCAGTAACTGAAAGAAACCGGCCTCTCAACTGAAAGAAACTGAAAGAAATCATGGACGTGCTCCTCAAAGCAGAGTTGTTTTCCTATTTGTAGGACATTGGTCACAATCTGAAAACTATTCCGTCAAGCACGTCAAGCAACGCCAGTGTTTTTTTTTTTTTTTGCCACCTCTTTTCAGGGCTTTTTTTTTTAGCTACATCCTCGATTCCTAGCAAAGGAGCATGTAGGCGGTTGCAAGCGCCGGAAAGACTCTCTGCATTTTCAATAAAGAGCCTTCTCTCTCTTTCGTATCGGGCAGAGCGGGAGAGCATTCAAGGACCCCTTCATTGCACCTTCTCATGTCGTTTTTCTTCCTGTTTACCACACTTTCTCGCCTATCCAGCTTGGAGTAGTCAGCTTCACGTGGCCGAAGAAAAAAAAACATGACTTTGCGTGGCGCATTCATTTCCCGCGTTGGTGATTACGTGCGTATACGTTCCGTTGTATCGCGTTCCTTGCTGACTGACTGATAGAGTGCGCCTGCGCTGTCGGCCACTAGAAGTTTTGAAGAAATATTTAGCGAGAAAAGAATGGCGACTTGGGCGCGCACGATTTATGACGTGGTTAGTTGCGGGGCGTTTGCTTCGCAAAGGACGTCGTGGGCGGATGATGGTGTTGGATATATCAGACATCGACGATCGATCTGACGACGCTCTGTATATGAAGTGTGCGTCGGCCAATCACAGCCCTGCCTGGGTGCTTTCGCGTGCAGGGCTGCGAGCACGCCCGCTTGCTTTTCCGCCCATTGGCAGGAGGCACAGTTGCGTCGTGCGTGTTTGTGGGGAACGTTGATTCCTGCGCCAGCCTCCCGACTTGGGCGTTCGCTTGGCCGAGTTTGGCAACAGCGTCGAAGGCAGCAACTTCCACGTATTCCGCTGCGACGCTTCATTTCCTTAGTTGGTCTGGTCGCTCTCAAGATCGACGTGGGAGCGGCCAGTACGAGACGTAGATCCCCAGTTTTGGCGCCTCTGCATCGGGTCGTGACCGCCCAGACGAAAAGGACACGTTCCGGCCATTAACCAACGACAGCTGCCCCCGATTTTCCTTAAGTGCAGAGCCGTAGAGCGCAGTTGGAAATTACTCAAACGGACGAACGAGAGCATGAAGCGAGCGCGTTTGCGGGGCGCTGTCCTACCGCGGAGGTGTTGCCGCGGCCATCAGAGCCGGGCGGCGCGGGCTGCGTCGATCGATCCTCCGGCGAGCCCCTCTAAGCGCAGCCCGGTAACAGGTGCTACGAACACGCACGGCCGCACGAGCGTAGCCGGCCGAAATTGCCCGCACGATGCTCGAGCCTGCAGGCTGCCTCGCTGCTGCGCTCAGCCCACTCCAAGTCGCCGACTACGGCCGCTTTATCCGCTCGTTTTACCCCTTCGCTTTTTTACCAGAAGTTTCTGTCGAGTTTCGAACTTTGAAAACCCAATTTCGCGGTCTTTGTATTCGTTTCGTTATTTTTAAGCCTCAGCACTGAACAGAGGTTGTATTCCGCCAACGCATCACCGTCTCTACCATGATACCTTTTTATCCTTGACCTCTGTCATACAAAGTCGTTGCACGAGCTTGTGTAGGCGCCTGACATTTTTTCTCGCTTCGTTCGCCCCTTTAGGTCTGAATTGGTGGAAATTTGTAAATGCCGGGACGTTCCAATTGCGTTACCAAGTACAGGATGCCATTATCGAAACATCGTAGGGGCAACAACTTCCATTTCAAGCTCGTCGAAACATCGCTGCGACCGCTCTTCACGTTTCATCGGGAGCCTTGTGAATACACTGCACCCACTGTCGCTGTGATTGCTGGCCGGAATAAAAAATGCGGCAGCCGCGCCCGCGAATTGACCGCGCGACTATGAAAAGCTGTGGTGACTGCTTTCAGCTTGAACAAAAGAAGTCCGAGCTATTGCCGTTACACTGCGCATTCAACCCTAACGCTGCTGCAATCGCGCCAGTACCTTGAAGCTTAACGAGAAAAACAGCGCTCAAGACAGGACAAGGCGAAGACTAGAGACATGCCACGCTGCGTGTGTTTAGTCTTCGCTTTGTGCTGCCTTTAGCGCTGTCTTTCTCTTCAAGCATTACGCACCAACTTGCCCGCGCTTTTACAATTCAGCAACTTAAAGATCGGAACGGTGGCTTGGGTACGCTTGGCACGAAATGTGTGCCCTAATATCGCAAATCGCAGTCTAGAGACCAGCTGCACATGAGCATGGTAACTTAGGTCATACCGAGCTGCTGACCTACCGTCGCATCGCCACTAAGTTAGCGATAAGCTACACCACGTCTACCGTGCCTGTAAGGTGTCGTAAATTTGAATTCCGGTTTACCAGTTGCACGGAAAAAAAGCGATTTCCTGCAGACGGTCTCAGTGCGACGGCCTTATTTTCTTGTTCAATTTAAATGTTTAACAACCTCGAAAGGTCCGATTGCATTATAAACAAAAAAAAGGGAAGTGGGGGCCACTAGCCTTCTTTTTACGTCAAGCTCGTTTATGCGCGTGCAAAATTTCACAGGGAAGGCTTGAATTTGTCTAAAGCAGCCCCAACAGGGCCGATCTGGACGTGGAAGCGCGGTCTTTTTTTATTTATGTATTCAAGATACCTTAGAGGCCCGTGGTAGAGCATGGCAGTAAATGATCACAAACTGAGATAAGAAAGAAACAAGAAAAACTAAAACAAAAATAGCAAAAATACAGTAATGCAGAAAATATCATACAAGGAGACAAAATGCTGTAAACACAATGTAAAAAAGAACAAAGATGCCCAAGTCGACGAACACCAAATCAAGATAACAAAACACGGTATCACAACTGTTTTAAAGCATGTAAATATGCAATCAAAAGTAAAAAAATTCCTAAGACGCACCAAGTAAACCTGTGCACTTCAAAGATAGCACATATCGCCCAGCGCCAAAAACGGAATAGAAGTAACAAGTACAGAAAAAGTGAAGGTCGCCGAGATATTACGGTGCGCTGTAGTTGGACGCGAGGCGTGCAAAAGTTTCATGACACGGAACAGGGGCACTGTCACTCCAGAGGCGTGTGGCACATGGGAGGGCAGGTGGGTGAAAAGCACGAGCGGAATCACAAATGCGTGAGAAGCAGTACTCAAAGTGCAGTTTACGTGACGTGGTGGATGGCTGTGGAAGATTAAACGCGTATGAAGTCGAGGGGCGAAATTGGCATAAACAACACGGAAACAACTTTCTTCGACCGAACAGAGCACTAATGGACGGCAACGTCTTCAAAGACTGCGGCCTTTTCACCATAACTGGAGGAGCGCCCTCAAGGTGGCTTAGAAGGCCACCAAATGGCAAAGTTTGGTATGACGGCCATCCCCGATCTATGTATGCGGTGAGAACGGCAGTTATCTTGGGCATAACATTTTGAGCCAGTGCCGCCTCCGTGCGAAAGCAATGGGTGCCAGGCGAAAAGAAATTGCCTTTACTGTGCGGCTGCCGGTCTTGCTCAGATTCACGCAGCAAATACCATCGCGTGCGTTGTGTTCACTGAAAGCACCATGCAATAAAGTTGCACATGGTCTTTCAGGGTATCCTTTCGTGGAAAAGTTTATTTTAGGTTTGCCGAGCCTGCTGCCGATGTCGACTGTCACTGTCCATGCTGCTGTGACAGCACTGTACAGACGCTGAAGTCCTTCCAAAACTGGGGGGCGAAATTTCTGAAGCCTTACGTTTTTTGCTGTACTCGTGCTAGGGAAGGTGACGTAAGCCACCGTAGGAATTGACGCCGTGCCGAGTGTTTCTTCCTGTTTCTTTTTCTTTTCTCGGAGGCACTAAATGAAACAGTGCGCACCAAGTGTTTCTTCCTGTTTATTTTTTGGTCTGTGCTATGGAGCAAAACGCGCTCAATGTTTCCTGCACTTTGTCCTTTCTGTAGCGGGCGTGCAATAAAACGCGTAGGGCGCTATGGAACGCGTGCGCGAACGGTTAGCCGCTGTGTGCGCTTTTAGAGGACGATATCCGGGTGGGTGCGCTTTCGGTTGCTGACGGCCGGGTGCAGATGTCCGGGAACCTAGCCAAGGGTAAAATAACTAATATTGAAGCACTCCGTGAAGCCCATTGTAGGCATGCACTTTCCCCAAGGTGAATGAGCAAAGAGCGAGCACAACAGGACCCAGAAAAAGACAAAATACAGCGGCGGTACGCCAAAAAATGGGGATCAAATGCAGCGAAAACCGATGCAGTGGCGTCGGGAGGAATTGCCAAACAAGCAATAACAAATTTGGCACGCCAAATCGATGACACGGGCAAACCGCTTTATCGTACAGACGGCAGAGACAAGTGCTACTCGCGTGACATGTTCACGGGAAGTGCCAGCGAGCACAGATTGAGAGTCGCCAACCGCAATGGAAACACCGAGCAGGTCTTGTCGTAGTGCCCGTTCTTTCGCAGCGGGAGTTCGGTGGGGCTTCCTTCAGCCGCTGCTGTGCACTTGCTGGGAGGGGAGGCGTCGTCCTGCTCACGGCGCGCCCGAGGCGTGCAGCGCTTGCACTCGGCTGGCCGTAAAACCGCGCAAGTGTAGACCACCCTCCGCGGAGTGGCGAGGCAGCCTTTGTCCCAGCCTGGGAAGCAGCCGGCCGCTTGCACCAGCAATTTGGCGCAACCAGCCTCGAGAGGTGCGGGTGCAGGAGAGCGGGCTCGATTAAGATTTTTCATCTCGCCAGCGGCCGCCGCTGAAGGAGGCGGCGCCTTCTTCTTGCGCGAGTTCGCGGACGTTGGCGGGCGCTCGCGAGAGGTCGTTAAGTTGCTTTATTGAATTCTCCGGGCCTAATGCCCTCCATTCACTTTGCATACGAATAGAGGGGCCGCAGCCGGGGCGGGGGGCATCAGGTGTCGGCCTTCGTTTGCATAGCGGCGGCCGGCCTCTCCTGCGGCCGCATGTGCCGCTCATTGTTTCCTTAGCGCGCGGCGCTGCTAACGCGATTACCGGCCTGTTTACTCTGCGCCCTGTTGGCTCGGCTGGCCTCCTCCTTCGGCTTGAGGCGCGGGATTTGTGGGCCCGCTTTGCTCTGCGCTGTTAGAGTCAGCGATTAGGCTCTGCCAGGAAGCAATGCGTCTATAGACTGTCGCGAGCGAGGGACTGGGTGATCAATCGATCCATCAGTGATGCTGATTTGCAGGGGCAGCGTGAGGTTGCAGCAGGTGCCAAGTTTTCCGGGAACAATTATTCGTTTTAGTGATGTACAAAAACCGCAGGTCATCTGTGACGTTCAGGCGGGAGCGGATGCAAAAACAGTGTCGCGTTATGAATGGCAACGAGGCAAATTCGAATGTAACGGTTTATAATGAATACAAGCCAACCCGAAGAATTCAAGACGCGGATGAAAGTTTACGTATTAAAAAAAAATCAATGGATGCAGGTAGATTTCCTCATCAAAATATGTGGCTTGGAAGGGTATTTCAATCGTTTATGGTTCTTGGCAATCTAAAAGCTGCTCATTTCCTTTTTCAGATACCTCCGAGCACCCACCTCTGATCCTTCTAGATTCTGGGTCTCCTCCTTTAAATTCACGTCTGAGGAAGTCTCAGCTGTTGAGGAAATGAGATGGTAGGTAATCAAGCCTGGAAGTTTACGAGAAATGGCGGAGAAGCATTTCACGGAGGACAAGGAGAGAAAATTTCAGAGCGCGGGCCGCGGAGTCCTCCCCCACGCATGTCCTGTTCGAGCTTAAACGCTGTCCCTGGCTGCAGCTTCTGTTCGCTACTCTCTCTCTCTGGTCTCGTTATCGGGTGAGGAGGCTTAGAGGCAGCGAGAGGTGACGCTGGGCTCGGCACATTAAATCTTCAATTTCGGGAAAGACGTCAATTCTGCCTTCTTTTACTTCCGTTTCATTCGTTGCAGGAGTGTTTGCATAGGGGCGTCGCCGAGCGAACTTTTGTTCTTTTTCCATGTTCGCGGGGCGTAGGCGCGAGAGGCCTGTTGGCCAGGGTTTCCCTTAGCGACGTCCATTGTGTCTTTGATATTTCTTCTCCGTGTACTGGGCCAAAGCTTGAGCTTTGCAAATAGCAATGCGTTCTTTCTACTGAGCAGGCGCCGTTTCACGCTACCGTACGTGCATGAACGGGGGGGTAAGCGCACCTGTTCCGACATTTGGCGGCAGTCGGAATGGCGTCGATTTATCTTGCACTCTATAGCGGACGAGGGCACGCCCTTTGTCTTCTGTTCGAAAATGAAGGTGCCAGAATAACTATTGTTTTGTTAGATATTAAGTAGCGTGATCGAGGCAAAAAAGTTGCCGAAATGCCGCGTCTATTTTTTAGGCAATAAAGGTACGTTCACAGCCCGGCGTGACGCGTACTATGCAGTTGCAGAGCACTGCTCCAAGACCATTACGGCTGAAATGATACGCGTTAGAAAGAAACTTGTGTGCGCTGAGGATTTGCATTGGTTTCATGTTTCCAAGATGTTATGTTGGTGTGTGAGCCGTCATCAAAAGTTTAACATAAAAGCAATTACATACCCCTCGCCCTCTTTTGAACGGCCTAATCTCATCCCAGTCTTATCTGAGGGTGACGAGAAAGAAAATTGATAATAAACAGCTCTCCCTTGACACCACAGAGTTTCATACAATAATAACAGTAGTAATATCATGTTATAATAATCTTGCGCTAGTGTAAACGCGACCTTTGAGACGGCGCTTACGCTTCAATGGGAACGATAGGTAGTTGTGGAACCGGGCGGCGCGGGATGGAAACGTGCCTATGATGCTGAAATTGTGTTTTTTATAGGAAAAATTCTTATTCTGGGATTCGCTGTTTACAAATTAAATTGCGCACAAAAAAAGTTACTCTCGAAGAACTGGGGTTGTACCAGTTGTACGAAGTAAAACGGCGCGTTCAGAGGCGGAGTCAAGGCGGTTTAAGTAGTACGTCCGCCATTTGCCAGCAACTACAGCGAGACGTAGACTTGTACAAAAACTGTTTATAAAATCTTTGCGCTGGTAGTTTTACACATTAATGAAAGTTTTGTGCTCCCGAAAAAAAACTCAGAAGTCGGTTATCTTTGTAGGACTTATTTGAAGCCTAACCCGTGACACTCTAACTATCTTCCTATCGGCCGCCGCCGGTACAGCCGGTCTACGCCGTAGGAGCCGGCGTTCGCACAAAAACATTTTGCGTCAGCTTCGGAAATAGATTGCGCTGCGTAATTCTCATGCACATTCGCCGCTTGCATGCCGGAATTTGTGCTTCCTGTGGTGGCAATGAATTGATAACCCGCTCGATTCGTAAATTCGTTTTTGCAGCATTCCCACTCTGCGCGGCCACGACATTCAGTTCACAGACGCGTAACTTCGTACGCTTTTTCCGAACTGCGGCAAAGCGTTTATGCAAGACCACGATGGAGACGAAACTGGCTGCGCAATCCATACTAAATTTCCTCAAGCCATCGAGCGCCAGTCCGAATTCACTGCTACCGATCACGTCTAGATTCCTCCCTATATGTTGTAGCATGAAATTCTACGCTCGAGACCCCGGAAGGCACCCTTATTGCCCCCTCCTCAAGTCACCAACTTTGTGTTCTTCGGGAAAAACAAAGCTGGCATGCAGGAACGACACCAAGAAACAAGGTGTGTCGTATGATGACGAGATTCTCACGAACAATGCCCCTCGAAAGCGCGCCTACAAAAAGCAAAAACGTAATCGCACGTTGGCCGGCGTTTGTACGGTGGTTTGGAAGAATAGTTTCTTTCGTGCGACGGAATAAAGCGTGCTTCAGTGTCCAGGTTGTTTTTAGGATGCTACTGTGCAGATTGTTGAAGCATATTTTTCGGTGCGATATGTGATGCCAACTATGAAGCGAAAAAGTGCGTATCTGGGTTGGCGGTGAGCTGCCGAACCCTCTTAAAGGCACACTGAAGGCAAAATACAAGTTGCTCTAGATCGATAGACTAGCTCACTGAGAACAAGAATATACCACTCTTACGCAAAGATTTATTTTTAAATAAGGTAGAAAATAGCGAAAACGAGAAGGCACGCGTCGCCAACCCTGGATATAGCGCGCAAATTACACCGGAAGTGGTTAAAGTTGCGTGACAAATATTTTAACATTACGCCTTCAGAAGATTATAAAAACTCAACCGGCGGTTCTTGTACTGTCATGCTTGAACGTCCAACAACACAAAGAAGGCGAGAAACCATATCAGTATCAATATCAGCATCAGTATCACAGTATCGCGGAAACCAAACTGATAGATCAGGCAATGACCTCAAACGCCAAGTTCGCTTCAGTTTCGGCGCAATACCTGGTGCTAATGCGGCCATATAATTGTGTGAACATTTTACTGTGCTCTGGGCATACACATTCATTACGGCTCTCTGTGTGTTTTTGCTGCGCTAAAAGAACACGGGAACGCTTCTTTTGGGTAAGATCAGTATTTTCCAGTGTGCGCAACTTTTGTCGCAAGCAACGCCTTGCCTCGCTGCCGCTGGATGGCGCTACTCTTCGACACTTGTGGCGGGTTCCGCTATGCCAAGGGGCGTGCGGGCGCTACGCACGAGCGGTTGGTTCGACGCCAAGTTTCGCGCGGCCCAAAATGGACGATATGCAGGCCTCAACAACGCGTGCGATAACGACCAAGGGTTCCATGAAGAAACGCTTTGCTTAGTGGTTAGGAGCAGCAGAGGACGTGGGAGTTCGGGAAACCACGACTGGTTTCACCAGAGCTGACGAAACTGCTGGGTACGTGGTAGCGTTGTATTCGGTTGCTTCTATACCGCCATACATCACCGCTACCTCGACTGCTTCCAGTTTATCTTGACGTAAACAGCGGCAGCTTCAGCCGCTGTTCGCGTCGTGGAATCGCTGCGAGGGAAATAAAGGGACATGCGTCGTCCGACTGTGATTTCTCAGAAATTAGGGCATATTTCGGGACTGAAGGAGCACTGAAACGGCTAAGGGAAGGTCCGACTTTTTTATGAAATGAACGAGCTGGTTGCCTTCAGTGTCCGCTTAATTACAGAATCACGACTAATATCCAGTCGCACTTGATGAAATGTTTCTTGGCTTCCAGTTAAGAGCAAGAAAATGTGCAGATGCGAAAGCCTAAGGTCCGTACCAAGCAAAGATTTTTACGGGTGAAATTTCGACTGGCTCGATGCCTGTTCCAATTCACTGTTCACTTGGGTTGGCCACTTCGCGGAGAGCCGGCAGAGGTTCGAGGCACGAGAAGGAAATTGCCCGAGTATCCAATGGGAAAGAGGACTTTCGAGCGGGGCCCCCTGGTCTGAAGAGTGGCTTGCACCAGCGCCGCCTTGCGACTGTTTGTACCTCAAGAGGGCAGCCTTGGGTTTGTTAAAAAGGACCGAGCAATTTCTAATTGAGCCCCGTTAGTACACGCCTGAGCGCCACCACCACCTGCCAGTTTTATTCGCGGTAGATCGACGCTTTGCCCGACGTTTTAATTTGATTCCCCGTTTGTTATATTTTTCCAATGCAACGCTGTAACATTCAAGCTCAAAGTTGCGCTATGTAGGGCATTCAGCGAAATCGCTGGCTGTTGTGAAACAGGCGTCTCCACGCCCTTTCCTAACCGGTGTGAAACAAAGTCACTCCTCCTGTTTGGAAATCTATGCGGAAAAGTCCGCTTCGCAGGGGGCAATCGGGGAGGGCTGGGAACTGGACGCGCCGATTTTCCGTGGTTAAGTTGTGGTGCCTATATATTGACAACGCGCTGCTTCGGCGAAAAACAATCTGGCAGAAGACCATTGGCCAGGGAGACGCGGGCAGTCTTTTTTGCTTTGACCCGTCCGTTGCCTTGACTGTATAATGTCCTTCTTCTATATGAACACGGGGAATTCAAGGTTACACTGGGAATTCAAGCTTACTTAAATTTGAGTCGTGACTTAAGGTTACCCCTAATATTCGCGGGAGAGACTTTTGCAGAACACAGCCACCTTTTTTCATTTTTGTCCCGGGCAACAACCTCCGCTGATCAGCATTTTTCGAGGCTTCTCTGCAAGGGATGATAACTTACCTGCCTTTTTTTAGACCCTGATAGTACGATTACGCAGTGATCTAGTACCGGCGTGTGCGACTGTGAAATTACCACTATGAAGTAGGAACCATCATTCGATCGGACAAAAGGAAACCTATAAGTTGCGTATTGAATTTAATCGGTAGCAGTTTGATAACTGGCCATTTTTATTCTGTAAAAAAGTACGCTGGGGCACCTGAGATTGCGAAAACATTTGTGACGAATTGCCGAGCTTCCCGAGCTATCTCGCTCAAAATTCCCACCTCTGAGGAACCTAGCAAAACCACTTCAGGAAAGTGATATTTGGCCTAAAGCAAGACGTCAACGTGGAAATGAAAACTCTAAAATAACTTTCCAGGATTCTGAATATTTTTTGTGCAATTCGCTGTCAAATCTTGCGCCCCATCCATTATTTGTGTGGGATAGTTTCCATGGCTCTGACGTTTAGTCGCTCAACGTGCTAGACTCGAAACTGTGCACAAAGCAAGTTTTCACCCCCAATACCATCTGCGCGAAAATATTTTCCGTTCCGCTAAATAGCTACAGAGTAATCAATGCTGAAACGTATGCCATTAGCGGGGAAGCTGCACATGCGTGTCCCCTCATGCGTGTCAGTGTCTCATTCCAAAATCACTCGTTCGATTCGCACACGGACATAAACTTCTTGATTTTTTTTCACTCAATGATGAGCTTTGTTTGCCGGAACTTTGGAGATAATAGTGGCTCAAGTCGGAGCGTTGCACCCGCATTTAGCTATTCTTCATGCCATCGGTAGCTTTGTGTGCTATCTCCGGCCACACACAAGGCAGGATTTTCGTCCGACAGGGGTGAAGAGTGCTTTCCCAGTGATGCTGATCGTACGTACGCGCTGCGGGGCGATCAATGCATAGACAATGAAGCTTTCGTGCCAAACTATGTTATTGTAGAAATGGGGCCTATTATCTTTTGACTTCCGCAGCGATTCTTCCTTGAGAGATGCGCACACTTCTCAAACTGTGTCATTAAAGCCAAAACGGGGAAAGCTGACGCTTCACGTTGGGTCCCTGAAATAGGGTTTTTCTTCTTCTCAAAGAACTGTGGAGTGAGGAGCGGTTTCCAGATTTTTTTTTCAGGCGTGTGAACGCGCGTGAAAGTGCTTCATCGGCGCAGTTCAGTTCACCCTGTGGAGCTCAAAAGGCAATCCAGAGCGAACCTGTAATTGAGCGAAGAGCACGTGGCAACAAAAAGAAAAGATGGCGTCCGGTGGGCTTTTGTTGGCCACCTTTGTCGATTGCGCCGCATCGCTCGAAGATGAGCTTGATCGATTATCAGAAATTGGTTTTTAGCCCCGAAGCATCGAGCGATTTCCTGCTGGGGCAGCACCCACTTTCTGGAAGATGCGGCTGGGCTCACAGACAGTGGGTGTTTTGCGTTCCTTCTCGACGTAAATTGATGCATGCTGTGAGCGCGCAACCTACATGTCTCAGCCTTACAGGAAATGTGTAGTTCAGATTAGTTGAGCGCTCCCCTCGCGTATTTCAACGTGCCGAGGTCCGCCGCACTGCTGGAATACTGCTTTTCTGTATGTACCTTCCTGTAGGGTACGAACCTTTGAAGACTGCCGATAGCCTCAAGTTATTCTTATCGTGCCGGCGCGAGGGGCGCGAGGTGAAAAGGGCGCGAAGTAGCTTTCCGGAGGGGGAATCAAGCCTGGTGTCGCCACCACGTGGCGCGGATACGAACTCTATAGCGAAAACCGTGGCCTCCGCGATCGGCTGCCGGCGGCGCGCAGTTGCATAAATGGTAGCGAAGGCTCGGGCAAAAAGCGGTTCAGAACCTATTGCCAGCGACATCAGCATGGGGGCTTATGGGAGTGGCGATTGAAGCGCGACTAGGTGAGGAGGGAACAAACACTAGTAACAAAAAACCAAGTTTTGTTCAACAATAAAACAACATTAATATTTTACGAACAATATTTATTTCTGAATCACATTTATTTAGGCACAATGTGTAAATAATTTATGAAAATGCTGTTCATTCTCAAAAACCTTTTTTGTAGCGCCCTCTGAAGAATGGCACATGTCATTGCTCTGTGATGCAGTCCTTGTAGTGTTTGGAAAGGCGCTCCTAAAGTTCGTCTGCTAGGAAACGCCCCTCGCGTGTTTTGGTGGTGCGCATTTGCATTCGTTTTTCCATGTCAATTTGGTGTGCACTTAATTTTTACTGTGCGTGGAGTTGCGAGGTGCGTTGTATCATCGGTGGACACGTCTAGTACCGTGCCCGGCGGGGACGGTAAACTACGGGAGGATGCTTCCAACGGTTGGAGCGGAGCGCTTTCCTCGGTACCTACGGAAACGATGTGCCGTACAAGGTTGCAACAGCAACTCCCGTACACCTGGCGTTTTACTGCACCATTTTCCTCTCATTTCCACAGGTAACGCGAAACTATAGTACTGTTAATACGTGCACGGGGGTTGTGTAAGGGTAAGTGGTGGTGCTTCAAAAAAAAAAAAGGGTCTAAAGCTTTGTTATGTAACAGTTATCTATTGATTTCACCTCAGGCTGGCTCGGAGCAAGTGGTGTCAATTACTCTAGGACTTCTCAGCGTAGTACCACTCGAATTTAAACGAGTCGCTTTAATTGTCTATCTCAGTGTTTTCTCTATTGCATTACAATGCTTGTAGTGCTCGTTGCTTCCCGCAATTGTATGCGCAAGCATTATTTCCATCGCAGTACTGTGTTGTGCTGCTCCGTGCTGCGCTGCTCCCAGATCTTTCCTGCGATGTGCTTTTACATACTGCCATCGCTTTCGTTTGCATTGATCCATTTTTCCTCTTTTTACTTATCTGTTGCGACACTTGCCTAATAATGCAACCAGGAAATTGCAGGCGTGAATGCTGAGTGAACGTCCGTAGAAACACTTGTCTACTTGATAAGACGCCGGGACAACTGCGGTGTGCTCGCTGCACTTTCGTGAATCGGCATTCCTGAGGCCCGGTTTTCTGCGTCAAGATGCAGTGCCTAGTTCTTTTCTCTTGTTTCGAAGTATTTCTGCTGCTGACGCTTTCATTGCTCATAATGCTATGTGTTACGGGTAAAGTCAATTTTTCGGCGCGTAAGGAAAGTCATAATGCATGTGGTGCCCACGAACATTTTGTACTTATTGTATACGTGCTGATTTTGTGCAGTGTGGTAAATTTGTTTTATGTTTATCCTGTAATAAAATTCAAATGTCTTGATTATAGCATGACTATGCGTTATTTCTTCTCTTAGAACAGAAGTCCACAAACTGAGCAAGCATTATATAACCTTGATCTATACTTAACGCACGCACGCAACCTGCGTATGTGCGACGCAATTAAACCCAGCAGTGGCGTTGGTAGCAACTGGTATCGGGGTGAGGAGTGGGCACGTTTTTTATATGAAAGGGGGGCCGGGGAGAGTGGAAAAGTGTCATTTTGTGCTCTGTATCCCAAGGCAGAAAAAAAAATGTTGGGGGGGGTGTACGTTTGCCACCCACTGCAATCAAAATAAACAACTGATTGCTTTTATACAGCAGTGGAAGGCATCAATACAGAATTAAGGTTCAGAAAAGATGCAAGATGTTTTTATAAACACCGAGGCTAATCATACGACAGTATGCTAAAGTACGTTTCTCTAGTCACGAGTATAAGCTGGCGTTGACTTGAAACACACACGCCAAGGGCTCGCCAACTTGCGTCAGATGGCAATGACTTGAGCCCTCAGCGATCAGAGGCCTGCTAAGGCTATTTTGAAGTCAAATGTTCCCGCTAATGCCACCAAAATGACGTCACTTTCTGACCGGATCTTGCGTCACATCCTGTTTATTTTTTGTTCCGCCGGAAGTGTTCCCTCCTCACACAGATGGCGCTAAGCCCCATGAGCAGCTTAAGAGCCGCCATTTTCTGAACGTATGGGCTTCTATGGAAGCTTCGCTACCAGTTATATTTACCAGTTGCTACGGCGCGCCGCCGGCAGCCGATCGCGGAGGCCACGCGAAAAAGAGCGTTGCAGTGCGGGAGCCTCATTTCGTCTCGAAGGCGGGAGAAAGCGATGAACTTGTTACTGCGCTAGGTGCTTCATAGTACTCAGGAAATGCTGAACAAGCAGTACCTTCCTTTACATTTTTTCCACTGATTTTGGCAGCCTGGGTGCAATGCAAGCCAAGAGATTTCTTGACTTCACCACGGTCCGTCCCGTTCACCAGACGCGAGACATAGGCGCTGTGCCTGATCAAGTCTGCTCCCTGGAGTTGTCATTCTTGCGATGCTCGGGAAACCTGGAGGTGCGAAAGTGTCACGTGTTACTGCTGGTATGAGCAGTAAACAAAAGCGCCCTGCTTTCTTACAGAGCTTTCGCTGTGCCGATGGTAGCCATGACGTCGCCTCAAGTCGACACGAGGCATATGCGGTGTCAAAAGTGTGAAGCACCCACTCATGCAGTCGGCATCCCCAAACACGAAGCGAATTAGCGGTTTAGGCATCCTTTAGGCTCTTCGTCCGACCTACGGAACCATCACAGGCTCGAGTTCAGTTCACGCAGCACCACGAGACAAAATTGCCGTCCCGACCAACGATTAAGAACAGCGGGGTCAATAATATGCCGGGCGAGTCAGATAACGTTAGGAGCAGGGAGACATTCTCCCGGTTCCGCGGGGAGCCGCTTGCATGTCTCAAAAGAAGACCGGGGGTGCGACGTCCCGCCGACAGAGGCGCGGCTTCGCTGACGAGCCGATGTCGTGACCGGCCGTGACAGCATGTAGCGCGTGTCGCCTGGCGCGGCGGAAGTGGATGAGAAATATTGTTCCTTTCCTTTCATTTCTCCTTGCTTATTGCCACGACGGTTGTTCAGGGTTCGTCTACCGCTAACTTTTTCAGTGCAAATGATTATCGCCGTTCGATGCCTCGCTGACGGCGAAAAAAAGCACCCGCAGCATTGCTGTTGCCAGCCACCACGCTACCTTTGAAACTCTGTCATCGCTTTGAAGCCCAAGCTTTTAAAGTAATGTTATCGTGCCCGTTTCTTTCTTCCGACAGCTGCATAGCGAGCGGATTTACGTTTCCTGGATTTATGTATGAACTGCAATAGCTTCGCTGCCGGAGCGTCTCCGGCCGATACAATTCAGTTCTGCCTTTCTGTGCGTGGGTTCGCCCATGTTAAAGAGGCTTGGCTTCGTACTGAAGCGCAAGCATCCGCGGTTCGGCGCAGACGTGCGCGTCTGGCCACTGCAGCGGCAGAACGTCTGGTACTGCTGCAGAGCGGCTGCGACGCCGTGGCCTCTCAAGGACCGTGCTCGACTATGGCGCCGATGTCGGTGGCGATGATTCCCAGCTGGGCTTGGCCCTCGCTGGCACGGCCTCTCCACGTAGCAGGCAGCGAAAGAAGCGGGGAAGCGGAGTATCTACGCACTGACTTCTTGCCTTGAACAGTCAACTGTCCGGCACCCAGTGAGCAGGGTGTGTGCAACACCCGCGGCATTTGTGTCATCAACTCGGGTGGCTTCTTGTGCAAGCCACAGTCTAGGAAAAGTGACGCGGCAAAGTGTTGCCATCACCAGCTTCCGCGCTGGGCAGCAAATGACCGCCGGCTGCGACTCTGGCAGGCATCCGCGTCAGCCTCGTCGCATTCGAGTGGCCGAAAACATCCCCATCGCACCACGGGCACCTGCCATTGCGTCAGGTCAGCAACAACACAACACGCAACGGAAACAAAGCAATCTTGCCACTATCTCATACGAGAATTGTCGTTGCTCTTTAGCGGGCACTCGTGGAAACCGCGATCGGAGGAACGCAGTTAGGGGCCCTTGCACGAACCTTCCTTCCGTGTGTTCTACTTCGACAGCGCTTTGGGATAAGTCCTGTTGGACGTCGTCGGCCCGGGTTCCTGCAGGGAAGGCGCAGCGGCGCGTGTCCTCGCTTCCACGGGGGCGGGCTCGTCTGCGATACGACGGGCGGGCCAATAAACTCGTCCGGGCGACTCGGGAACGGGCTCCCAGTCGATGATGTCAGCGGCGGCCCAGGGCCACGTCCCGGCGCGCCCGCAAGAGCGGGAGCTGCTCCGCCCGACCGTGTAATGCAGCTGCCGGCGGGACCATCTGATTAACCGCACGTCCGACGAGTTTTTAATATCCCTCGCCCGGCTGCAAGAGAGCCTTATCTCTGCCCCAAGGAAAGAATCATGGAGGGGAAGAGGAGTCTTTTTAGAGTCGTGTCAACTCCTGGCCTCATTCGTGTTATAAATTAAACACAAAACAGGCAGAAGCGGCGAGAAGCGGCCCGCTATGGCCGGTAACAAAGGCGGGCTTATTAATTAACGCCTCCCTGATCAGAGCCGCCATGTTGGATCATCTCCGAGCACGCTCGCGCTATCTTTCTCGCCCCACGCTTTCTCTCTCTTTTGAAGTTAATTAAGAAATGTGTCCGCCGCTCTTGGCATTTATTCTTTGGCGCACGGAAAGGAAAAAAAAATCGCGAAGCTATATCGTATCAGAAAACTTACTTCTTATTTTAGCAATATCGGCCTGAATGGAAGCCGGTGCGTTCTTTCTTCCTTCTATTTATGGGCGATGGGTATGCAAGTGGAACTCGCTGCGAATCGCTTTTCGCGGCGGGAATTCAGGCGCAGCGAGGCGAAATGGCTAATGTCTGCGCGGAGTGCCAGGCGGAAGGCTTGCTTCTTTTCCCCATGCAACACATGGAGACACTTGGTTGGAAATGAATTGGACTCGATGGCCAAGATTAACTTGCCATATGGCAGCTGCTGTTATCTATGACAAGGCTGCTTGGGAAAGCGCAGCACTGGGTGTGCAGCACTCTGCCGCTTTTTCTGCCCCTCACAACCACGAGACGCAGCGACGAGAGAAAATACGCTCGTGCTTATGCCGTCCTTGCAGCGTTCGCCCAGCGAAGGGTGGAATCACTTTGAGCGCCCAGTTAGCCAAAGTATTGTATGCCCAGCGCACTGGTGGAGAAAAATCTCAGAGCGCGTAGCGCTGTGCCGTAGAGCATTCTGCGATTGTTAGTGACGCATTCCATTTCTTCTCTAGTAATTAATATGGGAGAGAAAGCACTCAACAGAATTGTTCCGGAATATATATATATACATCTATATATATATATATATATATATATATATATATATATATATATATATATATATATATATATATATATATATATATATCAGCAAACAGACTTGCTTTCGTCAGGGCCATTGCGTCAGGCCCTGACGAAAGCAAGTCTCTTTGCAGAAACGTTGGCAACAATCGTGCTTTTACCTTGTTCAAAGTTTTCTTTTCTTGTGTTCTCTATCATCTTCAAAAGTTCAACTGCTCCCTATATATATATGTACATATATATTAGGGATGTGCGAATATTAAAATTTTCTAATACGAAGCGAATACGAATAAGGCAGAAAAGTGTCTTCGAATACCGTAGGGAATATTGTGTAGCTTTAAAAAAGACACAAAAGAAGACGTAACGATAGTTTTTAATACACCTTTACAAGAACTCTTTCAAGCTGCACTCAACAGGTTGTAGTGCACTCTTCACAGATTATCATGCAGAAAAATAAACTGTTCAACGTGCTCAGAAAGAAGGCGCTCCCTATGTGGTGTGGCAACATTACCACCAGTGGAAAAGGCTATTTCACTGGGAACTGAGGTGGCAGGGATGGCCAAGTACTTCTGGGCGAGTGTGCTCACGTACGGATACTCCAAGTGGCTTATGGACCGCCACCATTCACAAGGATCATTTCCCCTCTCCAAAAGAGGCTGTTCCGCATATTCCATTATTTCTCTCTGAGGGGCGGACTCCGTCTGTGTCTTCTCCTTGTTCATCACACGATAGTCAAAAGCGTTCCATACACTGGATGCCACCAGAGGACGTGAAGTTGTTGCTGGCACGGCAGTGTCCGTACCGTGTGCCATGTCAGCTGACTGGAGCTGACTTGACACAAGATCTTTCAGCCAAATCATCTGGTCAGATGCTTGATGAACAGTGGCCTTAACGCGCGGATCAAGAAACATGGCCAGGGTGGCCACTTCATTAAACTCGTAGCTGGCAAAGCGAGTCTTGATGCTTTTTGCAAGGTTGCTAGCAAATTCTGTATTGCCTCTGCAGCCTTTCAGGCAATGCAGCATCCAAAAATAATTGGAATTTGGCATAAAAGTAAGGAATACTTTTCCACACTTGAGATGACTGTGGCATCAAGTAAAGGCTTCAGTGCCTCCACATACTCTGCCATGTCTCTCCGCTCCGAAGAATTAAAGCCATCCATGTGTGTGTCTGAAGTGGCAAGCTCAAGAGTGATGGCCTCTTTCAGTTTGAAGAGCCCGGTATTGGCTGTTCCACCTTGTCTCGACATCCTGCACAACATGGAGTACGTTCTTATTTAGCTGCCTCTGCACGTCGTGCAGCCTTTTTTGCGCAACAGGGCTATGCTTATAGTGCCCCACAATCCCTCTCGCCTTCTTGCAAAGCTTGTTGATCGCCGGAGTTGTTGACTTAGCATCAGTGATTGCCATTTGCAGAGTGTGCGCGAAACACGCTCGCTGTTGCCATGGCAGGGTCCTGGCAGCCGCTTGGATATTGCGGTCGTTGTCCGTTACCACGTACTTGACGCAGTAGGTCGGTATTTCCCATGCGGCGCATAGCTGCTCTAACGAAGCTGCAATGTTCAAAGCTGTGTGGCTTTCATGCATATGTCGCGTGTTCAACGTAAACCTCTTCATTTCAAACCTCACAGTCAGAAAATGGAACGTGAGGCATATGAAGCTCCCGTTGGCACGCGACGTCGAGATATCACTCGTAAAATCGAGGGTTGATGTGCCGTCTTCAAATGCTTTTCGCAGCTCGGCCCTCACTTTATCCCTCGTGTCGTCATACAGGCGCGGGATCAGCACGCGCGACAATGTCGTTCGAGATGGCAGATGGTAGCCCGGTACAGCTTCACTCATAAGGGCTTTAAAGCCACCGTCTTCAACAGAGCTGCACGGTTGAAGGTCCAAAGCGACCATCTCTGCAACTTTCTGGTTGAGTGCGCTCTCCCGCTTCTGAGACACGGGCTGCTTTCCTTGAATCACAGCCAGTAGAGTTGGTTGACTCTTCGAAGGCTTGTTTGCGGCGTCTTTTTTGTATGTTGCCATCAATGACGGATGCTGCTTTAAGTGATTTTGGAGTGTGGTCATTGTCCCCGTCGGCGTCTGAAGTACACGTTCACACGAGTTGCACCGCGCTGTCGACGACGAGAGCTTTGTGTAGTGCTGCCAAATGGTACGGCGTCCGGCTTTCTTGCCCCGCTTGCAAGGTGGCTCATCATCCGAGGTTTACGGCATTCTCGGTTTTCATTTGCTTCGCTCGTAGCGTCGGAATCGTACGAAAAGAGAACGTCGCACAAAGAATTATGAAAACACGTTGGCGACCATTTTGTCGATGTCGATGGCGATGCCATCACGCTATGTTCTGAGGGTCTGCTCGCAGCGATTTTTCTCTATATTTAAAAGTATTCCAGGTAACAGCGAAGATGAGTTTATTATATTAGGTATTTTTACAGAACGTGAAATTACGGTACATCGTTGTACAGGAGTCGCAGAAATAAACACTGCTGAAAAAACAGTAAAAACTGTTTAGCGCGAGTCTGTCGCGGAGCAAACGGCGCAGCTGCGCTGGCATCGCGGCAACAGCGGCAGCACGATGGGGCTGTGCTTCTTACTTCCGCGGGAAGTTAAGACAGGCTTAGCTGAGTTCCACAACAAAAAGATGCTCGAAATCTGTGCTGGCATGGTGAAAAAAAGGAGTTATTTTCAAGAAATGTAACCAGGCTTGAGTAAACGATATGTTCAAACAGCTTGCAAGGGACACTAGTCAAAGATATGGGACGATAATTAAGGGGGTTATGTGCATCACCAGACTTGAGAATGGTACCACTTTGCCAATTTTCCAATCGTCTGGTAATACACAAAAATTAAGTGATTGAGTAAAAATTTCTACAAGAATTATGCAACAATAAATGTCGGTGTATTTAAGAAATTTTGAGTTTATTCCAACAACCCCTGGCGATGAGGAAAGCTTTAACTTAGTGATTAAGGGTATTATTCCAACCCTGGAGGGGGAGGAGAAGGAATGCCAGCAGCCAGCCAGCTTGGCTTGCTTGGCAGCTTGGCAGCTTGGCTTGCTACTCCACATGAACATGAGATGTGCGAAAGTGAAAGGAAGCGAAGACACAAAAACTCATACAGACACTACAAAAGCAAACAAGCACACAAACTGACAAACGCACGGTCACGCACACAGCGCACAAACACAAGTGAAGTTAAGGCAAACATTCACAGAGTTTCGTTCAGGCCGGAGTCACGGAGACATGACACCAAGGCCCGTGTACTCCGTGTTGCCGCGGCCTACTACTAGTGGTTCTATTGGAGTAAATATTGCGGCACCGCAGGGATATGAATGAGGGTGTGGCGTACATGGTTGGGAAACTATTTTGAATGCTTCATTAGGCAGAACGCTGCTTTCATAATGGGGTACAACTGCGCCCTTTTCGTCAACTAGAGATATTAAATTTGTTTTCGTGCAACGAATGCTGTTCCAGAACTTTTTAGTGTTCTGTACAAGCAAAGAGGGACGGGTATCATTGAAAAAGACACGTATTGCGCTTCGTATAGCGTTTGGAAATTCTAAGTTGCAGCTACGATACGCGGACCACGGGGTGTTGTTAGTGCTCTGTCTTGCTTCGCGGAACATCCTTTTCTTCTTATTTAAGAGCCGTTTAAGAGTAATGTTGAACCACGGGGACCGGTGATTGCAAGAAATGACTCGTAAAGGTATATACTTATTAAGGAATGCACATTGTCTTCCTTAACAGAGCCCAATTTGTTGTTGCAGTTCGTTCATAAAATGTGGCCATATAATCATTAAAAAATACCTTTAAGTCTTTACTTAGTACCTCTAAGTCTTACTACCTCTCTAACTCGAAGACTTATCTAAGTCTTTACTTAGGCCAAGTTGTGACCCCAGATCCCAACCCTGAGGCAGAGATAATTAGAAGGACAAGAATGGGGTGGAGTGCATACGGCAGATATTCTCAGATAGTGCATGGCAGCCTACCATTGTCCCTCAAGAAGAAAGTGTATGACAGCTGCATCTCACCGGTACTCACCTACGGGGCAGAAACATGGAGGATCACTAAGAGGGTTCAACTTAAATTGAGAACGACTCAGCGGGCAATGGAACAGAAGATGATAGGTGTAACGTTAAGGGACAAGAAGAGAGCGGAGTGGGTCAGGGAACAAACGTGTGTGAAGGACATATTAGTAGAAATTAAGAAGAAGAAATGGACGTGGGCAGGGCATGTAATGCTCAGGCCAGATAACCCTTGGTCATTATAGGGTACCAGAGTAGATCTCTAGAGAAGGCTAGCGTAGCAGGGGGAGGCAGAAAGCTAGATGGGCAGACGAGATCAAGAAGTTTGCAGGGATAAATTGGTCTCAGTTAGCGCAGGACCGGGGTAGTTGGATATTAATGGGAGAGGCCTTTGCCCTGCAGTGGGCGTAGATAGGCTGGTGGTGATGATGAGGGTATATGTACATATACCCGCAAGCCGGTGGTGAATACGGTGAGTGATTGCTGCCCACGGTGACAAACTTTACCCGGAAAGTAGGCGTTTATTGAGCGAAGGTGACACACTAATCAATATCCGGCCGTTCCCCGGGGGGTTCTTTACCGAAGGATATGTGTCGCCTACTCGCTGGTGGCTACGTTTAGTGCCATATGCTAAATTTATCCACACAAACGTAGCGCTTCTTCGTCGTTCACCCTTTTTCATCAAATGTATCTAGGGCCTTCTCCGTTCCTACCAGGGGTCTCTATACCTTGTCATACAGAGCTGGGTTCCCTCAATACAGCGGTGATTCAAGACTCCTGGCCGGGCCTCACACGTGGTGAAGGTAAGGTGGTTCGATCATTCCTACCTCGACCCGCGGCTTACCTCTGGAGCTCCGCTCATGTTTACGTATCCAACGTGAGCCAACATGGACAACACAGATAGTGCCACCGCAGCAAGTTCACCTGCTCCGGCATGGACATTCACCAGCCGGAAGTGGAACCTCCGGTATACGCTGGGCTCCGGAACTAGGATGTCGAGGACTCGCTGTCGCTCGAAATCTATGACCGCCTGATCCCCTTCAATTGGTGGGACGACTCCATCGAGCTGCTCAACGCCATTTTTTTTTATCTCAGCGATGTAGCCACTACTTGGTACTTTGAAGCACGAGGATGGCTTCACCCACTGGTCGAGATTTACCTCCTCCGTTGCCTAGTATTCGGTACGTCGCCTATACGCCCGGAGGCCGCAAGGAGAAAATTATACAAATTGAAGTGTTTGGGCTTGTTGGTTGGTTCATACTTGCTGGTTCTTTGTGTACCGTCTTGAGCGCTGTTTTTGTTTGGAGAAAATTGTAGGAACGGAACGCGTACAGAGGGCCGGTGATTCGTACACGTCCTACTCCGAGGATTGGATGTCTTGGCATTGTGTCGACGTCCCAAAGAGAACATGGCGGAAGAAACCAGAGTTCGCCATGGCCTCAAAGGGATTGCCCCCTTCGCAATCGAATCCTTGAACGCGCGAAACCCCAGCACGGTTACCCAGATATGACAGCGTGCGAGCGCCCCGATGACCTCCAGTCACTTCGCACGTAGCTGTTCCAGTGTGACGCTAATGCTGTGACACACGAAGCCGACATACTCTCCATGATAACATCGATCATTCGTGAGGAACTGAGAGCATAGGCAACACCCGACTTTTCCGAGGTACGACATCAGGCATCCGTCCCAGGCCTAATGAGCATAATAATGCAAGAATTGGCTTCAGTGACATCGCGCAATGGTATATCACGAGGCTGTTCCCACGCCGCAATGGCTCCACTGCACTATGCCACCAGTAGTCCGGTTTCGAAAAGCCTCCCGGAGTAGGTCCATTGATCCGTTGTCCCCGTGCCTGCGACTCCTCCTCGCAGTCAATCTCCCCGCATTCCGGGTATGTTCGTGCTACCGTAGTGCCGAGAGCTGCTACTCCGTTTCCTTACAGTCCTGCAGTTTCCGTACGGCTACTCCCCTTGGCGTGCGTCGCGTCCAATCTGCTATTACTGTGGCACCCGAGGACATACACGGTACACCCCTTTTTTGTCGAAAGCGCCGGCATGATGAAAGGGCCGCGTTATCCGCCGTCCAACCAAGCAGCAGACAGCCGCAAGCAGCAGACAGCAGACAGCCCTCCAACTTTCTGCTTTAAATTCTTTTCGAACATTGGTTGCTACAGAATTTGCCTAAGTAAAATTGACTAATTACATAATTAATATACAAAAATACCGTGACACACTACATAAAAGTCAGCAACATGTATTTGGTCACACCGTCTCAGGGTGCATCGTCATATATTTTAATCTCTGGTTAAATTACAGAATATATATATATATATATATATATATATATATATATATATATATATATATATATATATATATATATATATATACAGAAAGATAGGTCGGCAGTCTACAACGCCAAAGAAGGCACAGGGGTTTGTTAGGCTCTTTTTTACTACGGTTAGTGAAGTTAACTTTTTTTTTTAAATGTAATGTACGTATGAAAGAAAGAAAGCAAGGAAGAAAGCACGAAAGGAAGAAAGAAAAACACGCGCCCAAAGTGGGGACCGAACACCCACGCCTTTCGATTTGATCTCGAATGCCTTACCAATTCTGCTATCTGGGCGACTGTGCTCTCCTTCACTTTCTGGGGTATTTATATTTACTGTAATTGTATCTGAAGCTTGAGGGTATATATATATATATATATATATATATATATATATATATATATATATATATATAGCGAATCAGAATAGGAAATGAGGGGCTCGTTGAAAATAACACAGAAATAAGGGTTGGCAGTCGAGAAAACCTCGGAAAGCAAAGGGGAGGATGTGGTAGATCATTGAAACAGATTAAGAATTTGGAAAGAAAGAAAGAAAGTGAAGAAAAAATGCCCGCCAGGTGGGATCCGAACCCACGACCTCCAGAATACCGGTCTGGTGCGATACCGGTCTGGTGCGGTTATCGCACCAGACCGGTATTCTGGAGGTCGTGGGTTCGGATCCCACCTGGCGGGCATTTTTTCTTCACTTTCTTTCTTTCTTTCCAAATTCTTAATCTGTTTCAATGATCTACCACATCCTCCCCTTTGCTTTCCGAGGTTTTCTCGACTGCCAACCCTTATTTCTATATATATATATATATATATATATATATATATATATATATATATATATATATATATATATATATATATATATATATATATATATATATATATATATATATATAGCGATGAATAAGTTCCGGGATTCGGTTTCAAAAATACACGAGAGGGTAGACACACCTATGAAAACGATGATTGAACTAACTAACTAAAAAATGCCCGCCGGGTGGGATCCGAACCAACGACCTCCAGAATACCGGTCTGGTGCGATAACCACTACGCCACCGGTGGGGCTGTTTCCCCAGCACTTTCTCGGGTATTTATGTTAAGGTATTTTTGTTTCCTGCACTTGGGGGTGGTAGCCAGCGCCACTCCGACTACTCGGGGTGAAGGGGACCTTCTTTTTAACCCCCGGGCCGTGAATCGAGTGTTTACGACATGTCGAGAGTGGTCGACCAGCGTTGAACCCTCTTAATCTCCCTTTGGCACCAAGACTGCCAGAACAGAGGCCCTCGATAAGCATGTAGCGATTCAGAAAATGGGAAATGAGGGGCTCTGTGAAATAAGACAGAAAATAGGGGTTGGCAGTCAAGAAAACCTCGGAAAGTAAAGGGGAGGTTGTGGTGGGTCATAGAAAGAGATGAAGATTTTTTTTGAGTCGAAAAGAAAGTGGTGAAAAAATGCCCGCCGGGTGGGATCCGAACCCACGACCTCCAGAATACCCACGACCCCACGACCTCCGGTATTCTGGAGGTCGTGGGTTCGGATTCCACCCGGCGGGCATTTTTTCACCACTTTCTTTTCGACTCAAAAAATTCTTCATCTCTTTCTATGACCCACCACAACCTCCCCTTTGCTTTCCGAGGTTTTCTTGACTGCCAACCCCTATTTTCTGTCTTATTTCACAGAGCCCCTCATTTCCCATTTTCTGATTCGCTACATGCTTAGCGAGGGCCTCTGTTCTGGCAGTCTTGGTGCCAAAGGGAGCTTAAGAGGGTTCAACGCTGGTCGACCACTCTCGACATGTCGTAGACACTCGATTCACGGCCCGGGGGTTAAAAAGAAGGTCCCCTTCACCCCAACTAGTCGGAGTGGCGCTGGCTACCACCCCCAAGTGCAGGAAACAAAAATACCTTAACATAAATACCCGAGAAAGTGCTGGGGAAACAGCCCCGCCGGTAGCGTAGTGGTTATCGCACCAGACCGGTATTCTGGAGGTCGTGGGTTCGGATCCCACCCGGCGGGCATTTTTTCACCACTTTCTTTTCGACTCAAAAAAATTCTTCATCTCTTTCTATGACCCACCACAACCTCCCCTTTGCTTTCCGAGGTTTTCTTGACTGCCAACCCCTATTTTCTGTCTTATTTCACAGAGCCCCTCATTTCCCATTTTCTGAATCGCTACATGCTTAGCGAGGGCCTCTGTTCTGGCAGTCTTGGTGCCAAAGGGAGCTTAATGGAGCCATGAAGAGGAAATTCAAGTTGGTTTGATTAGAAAGATTTTGTGTTTTATAGTGCCCCCAGCGCTTGTCCGGATACAAACGGTGCTTTATTCACTGAGAAATTAAACAATTTAGGTTAAAATTTTGATTTTCCCGCTCAATCGTGCGTTTTCGTGGTCCCAAGTGACATCACGGGAACCGACCGCTCTGCAGCCTAGAGTACCTTCATTCACGCATCCGCCGTACAGGGTAGAGACACGTAACGCTGGCGCCGCCATGTTCGGTTGCTCGCTCGCCGCCGAAGCAAGTCATTGTGTCAAAACCGCGCTAAAATTATCGCCGCAACGCGCTTTACTGAAGAAGTTTGAATCATATTGTCTGTTTCGCGTTGCTAAGTCTCGTGGGAAACGAAAAGAATAACGCGTTGAGCCCGTTGGCCCAGTTGCGGCGGCACGGGACCGTTCAAAGGTTGTCTCCACCCTGTAGCGGTGTTGGTTTGTTCCCGCGTTTCTTTACGTTCCGTAACCTAGATGGCGCCACCATACCGTGGCAAGCGTTTGGTTTGTTTTTGCCCGCATTTAAACCTGGCTTGTTTTTGTTCTGGGAGAAAATATTCGTTCCCTGATACAGTGCTCGCTCGACAAATGGGGTCACGTAAGACACCGTTGCTTGCGTCAATCGGCCAGTGTCGTCTGACACAACCCCAAGCCCCGTAGTGCTGTGCAGCTAAACCAAAGCATGCTGTGCGCAGTACGAACAGCAGAACGCATCAGTACTTCTATGTTTACATGTGCTTTCGTAACTTCCACTGTTTGTCCCATCATTCCTATTGCTTTGTAAAGAATGTGCCCTAAATTTAAGCGCAAATCGCTCGTTCGTCTAGTTTGTAAGCTCTACTTAATTTGCGTCTGCTTCTGCCAGCCTCCGCCAATCGCAGAGCTTAGCCCATGTGACATCACAGGTTCTGTTGCGGGAAATGAGCTGGTGGGTCGCATGACCATTCCCGTTTTTCCTAATTATGTAGCTTATTTGAGCGAAGTTTACGTTAAAAGTGGTGTCAGTATGATTCTAACGAGACAATCTTTTGAATGAACCAAACTTGTGTTTTCTCTTCATGGCTCCTTTAAGAGGGTTCAACGCTGGTCGACCACTCTCGACATGTCGTAGACACTCGATTCACGGCCCGGGGGTTAAAAAGAAGGTCCCCTTCACCCCGAGTAGTCGGAGTGGCGCTGGCTACCACCCCCAAGTGCAGGAAACAAAAATACCTTAACATAAATACCCGAGAAAGTGCTGGGGAAACAGCCCCGCCGGTAGCGTAGTGGTTATCGCACCAGACCGGTATTCTGGAGGTCGTGGGCTCGGATTCCACCCGGCGGGCATTTTTTCACCACTTTTTTTTCGACTCAAAAAATTCTTCATCTCTTTCTATGACCCACCACAACCTCCCCTTTGCTTTCCGAGGTTTTCTTGACTGTCAACCCCTATTTTCTGTCTTATTTCACAGACCCCCTCATTTCCCATTTTCTGATTCGCTACATGCTTAGCGAGGGCCTCTGTTCTGGCAGTCTTGGTGCCAAAGGGAGCTTAAGAGTGTTCAACGCTGGTCGACCACTCTCGACATGTCGTAGACACTCGATTCACGGCCCGGGGGTTAAAAAGAAGGTCCCCTTCACCCCGAGTAGTCGGAGTGGCGCTGGCTACCACCCCCAAGTGCAGGAAACAAAAATACCTTAACATAAACACCCGAGAAAGTGCTGGGGAAACAGCCCCGCCGGTAGCGTAGTGGTTATCGCACCAGACCGGTATTCTGGAGGTCGTGGGCTCGGATCTCACCCGGCGTGCATTTTTTCACCATATTCTTTTCGACTCAAAAAATTCTTCATCTCTTTCTATGACCCACCACAACCTCCCCTTTGCTTTCCGAGGTTTTCTTGACTGCCAACCCCAATTTTCTGTCTTATTTCACAGAGCCCCTCATTTCCCATTTTCTGATTCGATATATATATATATATATATATATATATATATATATATATATACGATAGAGCAGTCACATTGAAAAACAAAACAATATTTATTCCGTGCATTATCTCGCGAAGGCCGCGCACCCCCTTCTCTGCCCACACTGCTGCACCCTGCGGGGCTGCGTACGCAGCTTTCGGAGGAAAGAAGCCATTCCACGCGGCCCCGCTGCATCCACTCGAAGCTGAGGCCGGCTCACGCCCTGGCGCCTTCGCCTCATCGGAATTGTAGACGGCCGCGGGCGTCCCGTCCCACGTCCGCAGCGCCAAGTGCGTCGCAGTGCTGTCAGCGATGTGGTTCGCGGCCGCCGTGGCCGAATCCCTCGGGCAACGGAAGGGCGAAGCCAAGAATGGCCGGGGTCGCGGCCCAGTGGCGCCCTCTTTGGTAATCCTCGCGTTTCTCCTGACTCGAAACTCTCCGCTGATTTGATTACGTCCGCAATATTTCGGCTCGGCCGCTGTTGGGATCGTAACTTCCACTTTCCACTTCTGCCAGGGTTGGCGCCTGTTTCGTTGTCCGTGGCGCACGTCCGACCCGGAGGCGCCGTCTATTTATTTATTTAGTTTTTCGGAAACAGTTACTCACAAATACTACCCCAGCATAGGACCAGGGTTGCCAAACATTTCTTTTTCTTGGGCTATCGAACAAGCTGACGGAGTCGGTTTGGCAGAGTGTTTCCACAAAGCATCGACCGTGCTTACTGTCGCTTCAACGGCCTGTTCTGGGGCCGCTACCCTGTCCACGAAATAACATCTGACAAGTGGTTCAACGCTGCGCCGGTGGCAAGTCAGCGTCCTATTATGTCGTCTTCCCGATTCTCATTTTGTCAGAGCACCGGAATCGGTCATGAATTGTGTTTGCGAACGATTTATGGACCCGCTTCAAGCTCGTAATCGCGATCAGTGATTGCGAAGGCAACTTTGAAGTGAGGTGGTGATTATGTTGGATGTTTGCCAGTGAATCAATCAATGAACTTCACTGACCATTGAGAAGTGGAGTATCGGACAAAATGCTCGAACACTTGACATGGTCCCGACCGTTCGCAAGCTTGCGAAAGAGCAACAGGACGGTGAGTCATACATGAAGGTTACGAATAAATGGAGAAGCATATCACGTAGTGAAGTATAATTGAAGTGAAAAAGCGCTGAAGAAACAAATGGAGCAATTGTTTCCGTCATGAAATCGCGTGAACATGAACTGCAGTGGGAACACTCCAATGTGGTTGGTAATCTGGCAAGTACGTAAGCTGGGAGAAGCGCGTAAAGAAATTTATTTCTATTCTATAGATGGTCACATACTCTCAAAAGGGTGAACTGAAGGGCTTGTTGGTACATCATATCGTTTGAAAACAGCGCGGAAGACGGGACTGAGCAAGTAATAGACGACACAAGCGCTGTCGACACAAGCGCTTGTGTCGTCTAAAACTTGCTCAGCCCCGTCTTCCGCGCTGTTTTCAAACCACATACTCTCGCTTTCATAAGCTTTGTATTGGGGGTAGCTTGTCCAATGGCGGCAATTGTGGATTCCAATCGTTTCAGGAAAGGCTCTTAGCTTGAATTGCGCGGGATTTTTTAGTGAGCGGATAGCGGCGAGCGTGTTCGCTGTTGCCAACCGTTGAAGCGCGCTGTGCGCCTCCGACCGCAGAGATCGGTGCCACGAGGTTCTCGCCCGAGTTCAGGCTCGGGGGAGCGTGGGGGAGCACGAGGGGCCGTTCGAGCGGACGTCGTGCAAGCGTCGCCTGAATTAGTGATGAAGGCCGCTCCATCCAGCTTCTCAGCTTCCCCAGCCGTGGTGGCTTCTCCGCCTCTGACGCATTCATTGCCACCCTGTTAGGCCGTTGCTGCAAGCACTCATCGTGCAAGCGAATGGAAGTTGCTCGTTGACTGTTTCCTAACGGAGTACGCTGGACACTGCATGAAACGAGTGCTTTCGGCGTTTAGCGAATATCAAGCGAGAATGAAACACGAGCTGTTTTGTTTAAAGAGTAACTTCGGTGTTGCGCTGCAAGTGTGCACCTGATGGGCTATACACGCGCGCAGGACAGTGGGGCTGCTAAATTGTGTTGATCACCCGTGTTTTGTTTTGTTTTCCAAAAACTCGCTTACAGGTGCGCCCTTCTGGCCTTAGTGTTAGGTATAGCCCTATACAAAGGGAAGCCGAAGGCCAATCAAGCAGTGTCCCTTACAAAAATGTTTGTTGAGTATCATATGAAATTTTGTTGAATTCACTCAACAAACATTGTTGAGTATCAAAACAATTTCTGTTGTGATTCTGTTGAGTTTTTCAGGAAAAGTGGCCACCGTGGTGTCATTGATTTTCCGTTGAATTTCTTACGTCGAATTCTCATTGAGTTTCTGTTGCGATTCAATTGAATTTCGTTTGATATTCTGTAGAGGTTTTTACGAGTGCTCACAGAGCTTTTGTTGATTTTTCGTTGAGTGTCAGTTGAGATTCAAGTGAATTTCTTATTGATATTTTGTTAAGGTTTTCACGAGAGCTCGCTGTGTTTTTGTTCATGTTTAGTTGAAAGGTTTTTGTGCTCTGTTCTGTTGCGGTGAAAACACTTGTTTATTGAAAAAGCCAACCATTTGTAGACCGTGCTGTCAAACACCAGAGCTCAATTGAAGGTCCATCATCCTTGCTCTAAAAGATCCTGTAGTGACACAAAAAATGAAAACAAAAGTCGCGAAACAAATCGAAGCGGGTCTTTGGAGCTATACGCAGTTGGCATTTACAGTCACACATTTATAACATGCACCACTTCCTGCAATAAAACAACGTAACCACGGCGTCATGAACACACCACGGCAGCAATTTGCTAGCCAAACACATATTCCCATGCAAATGTCAAGTGTAAAGGTGCTGTCCTCCAGGGCCGAGGTACCTGCATCCTTAAGCACACGTTTCTGTACAAACACTTTCAATTGATTATTTGACATAGCACAGCAGGCTGCTCAGTGCTGATTTACCCATTACGGATAAGCAGCTTTGCTACAGGCACTTCCCCCGACCCTCTCGGTCCCAAAAGTTCAAAGCGGCACCTAAAAAGAAAAAAAAAGAGAGAAACAATAACATGTAGCTATCCACAAATACCGAAGCGAAAAATTGAAGTAGCTACTTGATATTTATGCTGTATCCCGTCACACACAAAAGATTTGAGAAAAATGGCCGAATCGGTGAGGCTGGTGTGCAATGTAGGCAAATGATGGAAAGCTGTGCACCCTGGTCTACGGCTAATGTGCAACGTTGCAAGGGTGCATGTTGAGCATTCCATGACTCTGAAGCCCCAACAAATGGGACGAGCTAAACCATGAATGTTAATGGGCCAATAGAACGCATTAGCACGCCATCACCCAGGCTTTAGTCTCTAGTAGCGTAAGCTTGTTTCCGTGAAATGGGCTTACGAGCACGTGCTCCCCCGAGCACTACATGTCAAAAGGAAGACGATGCCACGCATAAGTGCAATCTCCTTTCAAAAAGCATGCGGTTGACATGCGGGTATGTCATTTCGGTGGAGTGATACACTATATCATTGATTGATTGTGGGATTTAACGCGCCGACGCAACGCAGGCGATGAGGCGCGCCGTAGTGGAAGGCTCCGGATTAATTTTGACCACCTGGGGATCTGTATCGTGCGCCGAAATCTCGTACACACGGGCGTTTTTGCTTTTCGCCTCCATCAGAAAAGCGGCCGCCTCGGCCGGGAATCGAACCCGCGACCTTGTGCTCAGCAGCGCAACGCCTTAGCCACTGAGCCACCGCGGTGGGTATACACTATATCAGCTGTTGCAACACTGACCTAGTCAAAAAAGTCGCTTGACGTTTCCGTACCCCTACTGGAACCTTGCTCACAATGAGCATGTGCCATGAAAAACGAAGCTATATATTGGCCATTAGGCGGTGCAATGAGTTCACATAGATATGCTACAGGTAGCCATCCGTCTGTTGATAGTATTGGGCATCGTCTGAATGATGAGGGACTCGACCAGCAGTTGAGAAGGAAGATTTTCCTTGGTTTTCAGTACTTTCGCCTCGTCATATGCGACCAAGTATCCCATTCTGTCACAATGCTGGGCTCGTTTTTGCATGGCCCTTGTTCACTTCGTTGCGGTGCTGCGTTAAAGGGAAGGTGAAGAGGTTTTAGAATTAAAAGAAAAGTTGACCAGCAGCAAGTGCGCATTGAATAGTTTCCGTGTACGAAATATTTTCGCAATACATGCAATAGAAGTGGCGCAATACGCAAACAAAAGTGGCCCGATGCCCCGCCCCCATCTCTGCGCGCGATGCCGGAAGGCCGAAGAGCGGAGGCGAAAACCGGCCGGAAAACGTGATACCTGGACTTCCGGCCGGATCGGCCGCCTCTGCCATGCTCTTTTCGCCGTGTGCCCTGCAGATGGTCGCCACAGGAAGAATGATACTTGTTGTTGTTGCTGATACCACTCATTTGTACAATTTGCGTGTTCAGTAAGTATGCACGAACGCCGAACGAGGCATGCGTTACCATGCCGTATTCCTAAGTAGGATAATACCACGCCGGGATGTTTTATAACATACCGAAGCGACAGCCGAGGTGCCTGTGCTTGATAACCGAGAATATACTACACTACGTTAGATACTTTGTAAAACGCTCCAGTGCGTTTCTCCTTTTTTTTTTCTTTTTTGATACGACGGACATGAATGCTCACATTAGATGCTAGATATAGGAAGGATGGTGAATACTGCTGTACTTTGGCCCGGGATGTTTCGTCCAGTTCGAGAAACAAAGCCACATTTGTTCAGAAAATACCTGTTTCGTTAAACGAGTCGGTTTTTTTTCCCTGGTGGGCTTAGAACAGTGTTCAAAAACCCAATTTTTGGCGAAACTAAAACAAGGTGCCAATCCTCATAGAAGTTCTCTCCTGGCTAATAGGTAAACAGTATTCATACAAAGTAAAATAACCAAGACCACCAAATTACTTATTTTGCAAGTATACATGCCACGAGAAGGTAATATTTGTCTTGAATGGAAAAACACCGCTCCGAACCACCACGGTACCATAATTTGTGAGTGAGTGCGGGGGGCTCATTCTTCGCCCAAGATTCCGTGTACCAGCATTTTGTAACCTGGCAAGCACTTGTTGCCGCTGAACCTCGTGTGTGCTCCAGCGATAGTCGTATATATATATTGATGAAACTAAAAAAAGTAGGAGCGAAATTAAATATACGGCCTTTATCCGACTAGCGCGGAAAATGTTTAAATATAGAAATGCTGAAACAGGCCGACGATATATTATCACAAACGGCTGGTGATTGTTACCTAAAGTAACGTAACTACAACGTAACTGCCTTGTCCGACTGGTCTGTTAATTATAACGAGGTGGCCGTAATATTGTAGCAGAATGCGCAAGGTACACGCGAAAATCAAGCCCTACTAGAGCCGATAATGCTGCGGAGTCACCAGTATGCTGCAATGTTTTCAGAATAAATGCAAGTCAAGCAGTAAGACGCCACTCATCGAAGTGCAGCTAGCGATCGCGGGGGTGCCTTAGCACCGCTGCCCGAATGGCACGCGCGCGCGCGCGCGTGTGGGTGTGTGTGTATGGAGATGAGTAAGGGGGGTGGGGTGGGCGACAGCGAACAAAGGAAATTCGGAAGCAGAGTTCGCTTGTTAGTTTATGCGTGTAACGGCAACATATGTCTCTCGTATACGTTTACAGCGCATGAACGCTATATTTTCGCGCAGTGCACGTACGTGCTTTTCTCTGGTACATTGTTTAAAAGACCCTGCTAATCTTGGGCATAAATGGTTTCGTATATAGTAACAAACACTTCAGGCAGTACCTAATATTAACATAAGGAATAGAAACCCCCTATGCTGGTAGCCCAGTTCAGAAATATTCTGACGGAACCCTCTAGCCGACGCCACAGTCACTGCTTTGTGGTTATCGGTCGTGTAAAGCTAATTCATGCTCTAAGATACTTGAACCAACAGCATGGCAAGTTGGAAAATGAACTTGCAGTCATATGCGAACAATAAACTGCAAGATAAATTGCCGAAAAGGCAAGCGCCGCTGCCGAGCGATCGTTTTCAACGCTCCCGACAACCCACGCGGCTGAAGGGTGTCCTCCTTAGACGTCATGACGGGCGCAACCAATCAGAGGCGTCAAAGACGAAGAGCGCGCGTCTTTCAAACGGGACCGCACGTTTTGCAAGATAAATGCCGGTTGGACTCATACGCGATAATATTCAATGTGATATTCGGAGTCAGCGCGCAAGAAACTATATAAACGTGCCTCTAACTCATTTTTTTTTTGGAAAGCGCTTCAGCTTCCCTTTAATCGTCTGTGCAGATGGCCCGTTTCGCCAATGTAGACTGATTTGCATACAGCGCACGGAATCTAATAAATACCTGGAAACTTGGAGCGTGAGAGCGGGTCTTTCACGCTGACAAGGTCAGAACGCAGCTTGCTAGTGGGCACGTGCACGATGTGCACACCGCATTTCTTTAAAATGCGGCGACTTTTTTCTTTCTTTTAGCCGACGGCTAAAGCGATTGTATACTTACGTGAGTCGCCAACGAATATTGTCGCCTGTGTCTACTTGATGCTGCATTTTTGAAATTCTGGCAGTTCTAACGCTTGTTTTTCACGCACTGATCTTGCAGACGAGGTCACATGGTTAGTACTGCAAGCGATTGGGCCAGAGCTCCCTTATTTGACTCAAGCAAAGCTATCGCAGGTCAACCCTGATCTTCGCAAGCCACTGTAGCCACGAATGAAATGACATGCGCCGTTAGAATTCTGGCGTTGATAACGCTTGTTTGCCACGCACCGATCGTGCAGACAAGCAACATCGCGCTATACCACAAGCGACGTCACTCCTGGTCAGTTTGTAAGAAGTGGGGGATAATGCAGGTCAATTTTAGAAAGCTACCGAAGCATGCGGTGGCGGCGACGTAACAGGTACAGCAAACAGGTCAGGAGGCAGCGACGAGCGGAAAAGATGTAACACGGGTCGCCCCCGGCGGCTTGCCCAGAAATGGAAACACGCCCTCGAAGAAAGCTGTACAGCCGATTTAGTTGTTGACGAAGAGCAACCGAGGCTGCACAAACAAACAATTGTGCTTGCCGTGGTATAAGCCAAAGTATAAAATGATTGATTGATTGATTGCAGGGTTTAACGCGCCGACGCAACGCAGGCGATGAGGCGCGCCGTAGTGGAGGGCTCCGGATTAATTTTGACCACCTGGGGATCTTTAACGTGCGCCGAAATCTCGTACACACGGGCGTTTTTGCTTTTCGCCTCCATCAGAAAAGCCGCCGCCGCGGCCGGCAAAGTATAAAATGACATCGTTATGTTATAGTCCGTCTGACTGTTACTTGAAAAAGGTAAAAATCAGAACGCCAACTTTTACGTCGAGCGTCTATGGCATGCCAGACATGGACTCTGCTGTTTAGTGATATGTGAATACACATTTTTAGCTAGTGGTGAAGCAGCAGATATTTTATAGTGTGGACAAGTGAATTTTATGGGTTAACTGAATGTCTGAAATTGAAATATGCACTCTAGAAACATTGGTAAAACAACAGGCTAAAGAATTTTAACTTTGTTCGATCACACTGAAAGTGGAAATTATCAGTTTGTACTGTACTTTATCTTGTGCTGTATCTTGTACTTGCATGCTTGCAATGCTGACAAGGCAGCACATATATTGTCTGCCAGGTGTTACACAACGCATAAGACATGCAGGGCTGATTTGTGCAATATGTCACATGTAAGAATACCTTGAATGCATATTGCAGAACGTTTAGGACTCATCGTTGAAATCTTTATATCATAAACATGTTGTTGATGTTCTTCAACATGTTGTTTGACTCTTTGACTCTTTACCTTTATAATTTTGCAGTATATCGACATCTAGTGGAAGTCCTTATTATCAAAGACATGTCGTTATACTTATTCGACGAGTAGTTGAAATCTTTGCGATATTGGACCTTGACGATGTTGAGGACTACGAAATGTCGTTGAATCCTTAAGGTGTCCACAACATGTCGTAAAAGTTATTTGATTGTCGTTGAAATCTTTGTAATGTAGAAGACATCTCGTTGAAATCGTTATACCATGCATATGGATATTGTCGCCATATTTTCAGGTGGGATATAGGTATCAGTAGAAGGAAGCGCTGAGAGTTGCATTATGAAAGCTGGCTACCTATACAAAATGCAACTCCCTTGAAAAATGCAACTTATTTAATACGCTCACACTGCGCAAAAATATGCTAAGATGATACCTAATTAGGCTGATACATCCAGGACAGCGGGTATTAAACTTTCAATGCACCTGGCTTTCCATGTCGAACAGGCATGCAGATAGTATATGGCATCATTTGCTAATGACTTGCCCCCAAATAATCACCATGAGTCACTGAGAATACAACGAAAAGTCAACAAGAACTCCACACTAGAAAAAATCATTGTGCAGACCACAACGAAAATTCTATTGAGTTCTTAATGTGTAAACTCAATGAACAATGAGTTTCTGTTGACTTTCCGTTGAGTCAATGAGAACTCAATAAAATGTCAACAGAAATTCAGAAACCATTTTTGTAAGGGGTCAACCTCATGATACGTCAAGGTCCGGGTGCATGCGCACGGAACGGAGGAGGAGGAGGAAAAAACGTTTATTGCTCCCATTGAACGGGAAGAAAGGAGCGCGGGATGGTTGTCGGTCATCCATGGTGGGTGGCGTCCCTAGTCCGGGATGCCATGGCCAGCTGCAGCTGGAATGGCCCTGGTCACCAGGCCACGCTGGTTTTCCAGGACATCGCTTCTCAGCAGGACCTCCCACTGATCCTGTGTCGGTGCGATGACTTCAGGTAGTTCGGTGACGCCTTTTCACTCCCACACCATGTGGTACAGGGTGTTGGGCGTCCCAGAGCAGAAGTTGCAGTCGTAGCTGAAGAACGGGGGGTGTATTTTGGACAGCTGTGTGGCGTGCGGAAATGAATTTGTCTGCAGTCTCCGGAATTGTGTGGCTTCTTCTTTGGTTAGCTTCGGGTGGGGTGGCGGGTATCGTCTTCTTGATAACCTGTAGTGCTCTAATATGTCTCTGCTGAGCTTGGGGATGGACGGGTGGTTGTCGGCAGAGTGGTGAGTGCCTATGAGGGTTGAAGCCCGATGTGAGTGGCCTCGGGCTGAGGTATATGCCGCTTCATTACCCTCTAAGGACTCGTGACCTGGTGTCCAAATGATATAAATGTCCAGTGGAGTTTTCCGTGCTTTTGAAGCCTTATGAAGTAGATCAAGTGCCATCGCTGAGATACGGCCCTTTTGAAAATTACGGCAGGCCGCTTGCGAGTCGGTGATGACGGTCACCCGGCCTTGGGTATCTGGTACTGTGGTGGTGGCAAGCACGACAGCTGTCTCCTCCGCAGAGTCGGTGTCATCTGTATTGACCGTTGCTGAGCACAACTCATCTCCTTTACTGCTTGTCACACTAGCCGCGTACGCCCACTTGGTTCGTGCCGGGTACCTCGCAGCGTCGACATATCTTGTTGAGCTGTCCTTGCTGTAGGCTTTTCGCAAGGCCTTGACCCTGGCTTCCCTTCGCCCCTTGTGGTGAACCGGGTGCATGTTGCGTGGGATGTTTTCAACCATGATGTATTCCCTCAAGGCATGGGGGATGCGTCGTTTTTGATTTTGAGGTCCCACGCTTGGCTCGTAACCGAGGCGATACAAGGTAGCTCGACCGGTCGGGGTAAGCTTGAGTCGCTCCATTTGGCTGGCTTTATGCGCTTTGGTGATTTCTTGCCATGTGTTGTGAATTCCTAACTGAAAACGTTTCTCTGTGGAGGTCTTGGCTGGCAGTCCCAGTGCTAATTTGCAGATTTGACGAATTAAAATGTCGAGTTTCTTTATTTCAGCCATTTTGATCCCCAAGTAAGGGGTACCGTAGGTGATTCTGCTAATTACCAGGGCCTGTACCATTCTGATTGTGTCCTCTTCTTTCAACCTTGTGTTTTTTGCTTTTTACTCGCCTAATTAAATGGGTTAACTGGGTGACAGTGTTTTGTAGTTTCTGGAGGGTGTCAGCCCCTGCCCCGTCTTTTTGAAATGTCAGACCCAATACTCGGAGTGTATCGATCGCCTTTGGGATTGTAGCGCCATGAAGCGTCACTTCTGGGTCGGGGGTCTCGGCGGGGGGTCTACCTCTTGTTTGCTTCTTGAGTATGAGAAGTTCAGATTTTTCGGGTGCAATAGAGAGCCCACATCTTTTCAGATAGGTTTCCGTACAGTTAACGGCTTCCTGCAGGGCGTCCTGTTGTATGCCTGCTGGACCTTTGGTAGTCCAAAAGGTCAGGTCGTCGGCGTAGATGGCATGCCTGAGACCCCGGATAGCATTTAGCTGGTCAGGTAGGTACATCATTGATAAATTGAATAGTAATGGCGAGATGACGGAGCCCTGCGGAGTGCCCTTCGCGGTGACGTCGAATTTGTCGCTCCGTAATTTGCCAAGTCCCACGGTTGCCGTGCGATGCGAGAGGAAATCCCTAATGTAATTATAGGCTTTCTCTCCGCAATGGGTAGTCCTCAGGGTTTCAAGTATGGCCGCGTGCGACACGTTGTCAAAAGCCCCTTTGGCGTCCAAGGCGAAAATGGCGCTTGTTTGTGAGGTGCTTCGGTTGTCGTTAACCTCTTCTTATTTTGTAAGAGGGTGTCCTGAGTGGACAAGTTGGGGCGGAATCCATACATGGTGTCAGGGAATCCTTTTCGTCCCTCTGCTGGTTCCTCCATGTGAGATGTAAGCCTGTCTAGCACCAGGTGTTCCATTAGTTTGCCCGCGCACGAAGTCAGAGATATCGGCCTAAGGTTGGATATGCCCAAGGGTTTGTTGGGTTTTGGAAGCGTGGTGACATCTGCGTGTTTCTACATGGCCGGAAGCCTGCCGCTGTCCCAAATCAGGTTTATTTTCCCCAAGAGATCAACCTTCATCTTTTCGCTGGTATTGCGTAGCATCTTGTTTGTTATTCTGTCTTTTCCCGGGGAAGTGTTTCTCGTGAGCTTGGCCAGTGCAGCATCAAGTTCTGCCCTCGTGAATGGCTGATCAAGTTCTGGGTTGGGGTTTCCATTGTAGTCCGGGTGGGTGACGGCTGTTGACGTGGTTTCCCCCCAAAATTTCTTCTTTGCCGCTTCGAGGACGTCTTTCTCTGTGCCCGGAAAATTGTGAATAAGTCGCTCCACGTTTTTTCTGGTTTTTGTACACTGGGAACCGAAGGACTGAGCAAAGCATTCACTGGCTATGGCGACGAAGAGGGACCTGCAAAGCGAAGATCGTGACTGATGTCTCAGATCTGCGCGTTGTTGAACTCGCAGATAACCGCAGCCATGCTCCAGACCCAACCGATTTAGCTGTCTGAAAATTCTTTCAGAAATGGAATCCAGTGCGATTGGAAAATTGTGAATATTCGTTAGTGTGTACGTTCGTACAGCGAAATGTGTGCGGAGGAGGCGCCGTCGCATACCTTTCGCCGACGATCACCTGTAGACGCCACTCTGTTGACTTCTTCGACGCTTGTGTATTCTTTTAGTTTCCGTGGAGAACAAGTTTGCTCCAATAAACTGTGTTCGTTGAAGAACCCTCCGTGGTCCTTGGCTACGCGGATATATATTAGATAACAGCGAGATAGCTCTTCTTGATTTTGGACAACAGCAATAACATCCCCTCGTGAGGTACTTGCATTGAAGCATGATGAATGTCGTTTGCGTCACTTCTGACGTAATTGAAACGCACGAGTCGTTCATTCTTGGAAGGCGCGAGGTATTTGCCTTTTATTATAGATTACTTGCTGCCTCATTAGAATTGTGTTGTTAGTCTACTATATGCCCGTTTTGCGTCTTTTTCTTTGTGTCTTTTGTTTCGCGCAGTAGTAGAATTAACCAGCACCAACTAGCCCAGTTCACAGTTTTTTGAACACGCATCATTACCTCACGCTCATTGCACGATAGAGACCAATTTGGGAATGTCCATAGCGCTGTGCTGTCAACAAAGGCAGACTGGAGAACGGTAGCACTCTGTACCGTTTGAAAGAAGGCCCTCGGTGAAAGTAAATCTTTTTTTTCTTTTTATCTGAGGTAAAGATGAATGGAGTGGATGGCCATCATTCTGTGACCTCACATGAAGTACAACAGAAGAGGGTCTTTTCACACTGTCCTTTTTGACCCACTCATTGGAAAGCTTGCACGAGTACCGCAAAGGGAGACTGTGCCGCCGTCCTGGCATCTCTGCAACGCAGATGGCGTGCCTATCGGCCGCTGCTGCCATGGGATGGCTACCGTGGAGTGGCAGAGAAGTGTTTTCTGTTGTTGCGGGAACAGCTGGGCAGGTGCGGTGAGCCCTCTTTCCAGCCGCGTCCTCGGGAACAGACCCGGTTGCAAGCGCTGCTTGGTTAAAGGCGGAGTTGATGCGCTCCGGTGGAGGAGATCAGCTGGAAAAAAGCGAGATTTGGAGTTGGGCGACTCGGTTGTAGCGACGGCTCAATGCAGTACAACGGCGTCATCCGGCGTCATGGCGTTCCATGAAGTGGCACTTTCGCAGTGGACCATGATTACCCGCCGCGCAAGCCTGAGGTGATAGCGCCTGTCAATGGCCTCTCAGGTAGCCGGGCGAGTTGAAATGTAGACAGATTGGGAAATTCCACTGCGTGCGGGGACGAAATCAGGGAAGGATACACAGCTAGGGCCAACACGTTGTCCCATACATCTGGAGAGTCTGCTTCGTTGCCGTGAAGGCGACACTTTTGAAATCCATGAACGAAGCAGGTCCGTAGGTAAGTTAGCACTTTTTAAACGCCGCCAGTTGTCACAGGTGATGGTGTTGCTACCGACGATTAGACCAGAGCCCGCCATACTGAGGATAAAACTGCTGTAGCTACTTCCCGGTATAGATAACAACTCCTATAATGTATTAAGGATACCACGTGCAAATAAGTGTGAGACACATGTCAACTCATGTGTCATATGTGATTCACGAATCTTTTCTCTCTTTTTTTGCAGGTAAGTGGCCATGCATACGATTGAATCATCGTGCTCGGATTCCTGAATGTGAGTCCTCTAATGCTGCACTTGGTTTCGTCGAAGGAAACATAGACTCTGTCTAATGCGCGCTTTGCAAACAATATTTTCTTATTGCGGTCTGCCGGTCTTGCAAAAAAAGTTGCGTCTGATTCCTGTATCACAGGAATCGGTAAAACACGAAAGTGAATTGTGCAGCGAATTCTGCAGCGGAGCATGATTTATGGGGACGGCGGCTGCCTTGTGGGTGTGCTTCGCGAGCGACGTCCTGCTGGCGGGTCGCTTCGGCAAAGGTGTACTGGCGTCATTTCTGTGACGGATATAACGTCAGTGAAATCGTGGTGTATCCCGGCATAAAACACTTTCGCGTAATAAAATATAAAATCCGAAAATGAACAACCCTAAATATCGCGTACTCTTTAGTACTAAAGGTTGCCTCCCCGCAAGAAGACCCTGTGTGGAGAGGTGTGCCCTATACAGGCCGCTTGCTTCGTTGTACTGGCGTCACTTCCATGACGGATATGACGCACGTGAAATATTCGTGTAACCGGGAATAAAACACTTGCGTTAAAACGAAGCCAATCTATCGGTTGCAGATTACTAGTTTGTATGTTTGCTTCAGTATTGAAGAATGGCTGCACTAATTTGTTTCCTGCAAACGGAAGGGCCTAGCGTTGCCACGATGCAAATTTTTCTCTTACCTAGACCTGTGTAACCACACCAGCGTTCATCCCGACGTTTCCTGGCGTCTTTGTTCTTTTTCGCGAAGTAGCTATTTTAATATGAAGCGCAGGACACTTGAGGCGCTCGCATTGTCGTCGTAGCTCACTTAACGGTCGATGTCAAATGACTGCCGAAATCGGGCCGTACCGCGAGACCCAAGTAGAACCCGGCGTTCCGTAGTAAGGCGTCCCGCAGAGGCTTCGAATGCCAAGCCGTTTAAATAGTCATAACAGTTCGAAACTCGTGAAACGCTGGCGCTTGTCCCCGCTGTTCAGCGCAGAAAAAAAAACTGCAGGTACATTTGACGCAAATTATATGTAATTACCGGCAGCACCCGCGTTCATTTATTTGGGAACGCTCGTTGAGTTGGTTTTTGCGATAGTAAGCGAAAAAATTGGCCGTGTATCTGATCCTTTCGTTGCAAATGTCCTCAAAAGACGATAGTCTTTGTACACATTTGCCATAGAAATGCCCCCCTTTGCTTTCCCGCTCACCTCTCATGCTGTTTCTGTTCCGTCGCACTGATCCCAAGGTAAACACGCTAAAGGTTTTCTCAAGGCGATTTGAATTTACCGCGTTCCACTGCTACAGGCGGGGTTTCTCGATGCCAGCGCTGCAGTACGGCGGAGACGCGCGTGAATCGAGGCGGCCGACTTCAAGGTTTATAGAACCGCGTTTCCGTGCTCCACGTGCGTGCCAAGCAGGACGTGAAACTTAGCTAGTGGAACCTTTCTTTACTGTTGCGGCGTGATTTCTCATATGCCGCCGGGAGTGGCGCGGTCAACAGGACAGTAGGCGGTGCATGGTTTTCTGCAGTAGAAGTAGAATATAATTTGCTCTCGAAAAAAATTCCTCCGCATTTTCCCGAAGGGGAGTATGAGGAAGTGCGAAGCACGGGGTGATGCTATGAGGGGGAGTTTGTTGAAGTTTGGTGGCATTTTGCCCGTTAGTTACATTAACACCCCCTCGTGATCACGTTCGGCTTAACACGCCTCGTTTGTCCCTCTGCGGAAATCTTGGTGAATTAACGTGTATGTTCGAGAGGAGGAGCGCACCGCACCGCAGCGCACCGCAGCTGCGAAGCGCCGACCGGAGTGAAGGGAGAGGAGGCGCAGTCACGTGAGAGAATGCAGAACTAGCGGGTTTGTAGTATCACGTGTACACCACGCAGTTATCAAGCCGCTATAACGCCGCTGAGTCGCCAACGCACGCCGCTGACGACGTAGTTTGAATGCGTTAAAGATATAAGGCGCGTTACTAACACTGATATGAGCGTCGCGTCCGTGGCGTAGTCGGTAGAGGGTCGCGCTGCGGCCGCAAAGTCCTCGGATCAAAACCTAACGCCGGATGCTGTTTTTTTTATATAGTGTAGTAGCCTGGCTGGCGCGCCGAGAGAGGGTGTTGCGAGCTGGAGAGTAGTAAAGGGGCTTTAGGAGAGTAGGCGAGGGGGGAGAGGAGGCGCTATGCGAGCGCCCTCACGCGTCGGAAATCCGGCGCCGTTGCTAGGCACGGTAGCTAGCTCCGTTGCTAGGCTGCGGACAGAGGACGGCGGTGGAAGCAGGAGTAGGCCCGACTAAGAAGTGCTTCGCACTTAAAACCAAGCATCCAGGAATTTGTTAATGAAGGAACACGGCAAGTATCCCTTGTGTACTAATTTCCTGTCATATTTGCGTAATGTCGTGTTCTTGTCCAACAAAGTTTACAAGTATGAACGTATAAACCGGGCTTAGACGTTTACATTTGGCTGAATAGAGTTACAGACAGACAGACAGACCAAAATTTCTGGGTTTAAGTAGCCCAAGAAAGACTATCGTCTTTAAAAGTGGCAGTGCAACGCCGGTACGTGTGGGACGAAAAGCAAGCACAAAAAGAGCTGAACTCCCGCTGGCGCTGTTTCAGGCAGGGGGCGCGTGAGCACTACGGAGGCAGGAAATTTGAATTGCTTTGTGCGGCAGTGAGCGGATAACGGCGCTACAACCCATTATAGCGAACCACTTTCTCTACAGTTCCGTCAGCTTTCATGAAACGTTGAGTGGAACGGCATTAATTTTAATAGCCAGCAGTCAACCAGCAGAATGTGTGTTTCCTCTTAGACAATGAGCTGAGGATTAATGGGGACTGAACCATTTGGGAACATCGGCAAATGATGCCGGCCATCCGCCGGAATGCACTCGCTGCATTGTTAGCAGCATTGCATTCCTTCGCACGCACAATATCACTCGACAGTTGTTCCCTCTCGAGTTCACGTAAAACCGCTGCAGTCATAACTTGCGGCCTCGTACGCGCTAAAAAGCTATTCATTGGCGAAATTTGACGCTGTTCAAGCGAAGCAATAATCATGAGCCAGTAGGGCGGCAGACGCGAGGGGTCGCGTTGGTCGACGCGAGCAACGTGGCAAGCGTTTTCCCTCTCTAGATCCAGGAATTTCCAGGTATGTACTGCTGGTAAGACACAAGCGGAAATTACCCTCCGGCGGCGCTCTTCGACCAGCAGATTTCATTTTTCCGATTGCCAGGCCACGGCCGCTTGAGGGAAACGGGGGCCAAGCGTAATACCAGCAAGGTTCTTGGAAGTGTGCGCACTTGTGGAACGGTTTATTCTACGACTAGTGCTAGTACCCGGCGATGCCCAGTTGGGCCACTATACTAATGATGATGATAGGTATACACGCGTTATTTCTTACTCGTCATAGTTCACCGTCGCGTTGTACACAATTCGCAACTCCCGCCTCCTGACAATACTTGTCTCCTACCGGAGGCGTTCGGTTATGGTAAACGGCTGGAAATGCTGATTTATTGGAAACAAATTGTTCTAGGTTGGTGTGCTCAAACGACTGCGTACCCACGCCGCTGCTGCGATAAGGCCCCGGTCCAACTGTGGGCTTATGCATTCTCTCCTGTTAATTCCCCTGAACAGTGCATGGACGCGTTGCGCCGCTCAGACCACAGCTGCAGAAGAAGATCGTTACTCTGGCGGCTGAAGTCGTCAGGACTCTCAGAGTGGCGCCCACTGCGCCATGCTCCTTCCGCCAAAAAAGCTATTTCCCTCTCTCTACCCACGGGGCGCGTTATCTCAATAAGGTTGAGGGATAATAAAAAACAAATTGCCCAACTTGCACTAGTAGTGCAAGGCTACAGAACCAGCGGCGGCCCCTCTCGCTTCGTCGGAGACCTGGCTGCATCATCATCATCAAAAAACATCCTACCAGGTCCGCTGCGGGACGAAGGCCTCTCCCATCGACCTCCAACCGCTCTTTTCCCGCGCTGCTCGATCCATTCATTTCCTCCGAATTTCCTTATTTCGTCCCTGCATCGAGTAGTTTTCTAGACCTGCCTCTCGGTGCCCGCTATGTCATCATTCCGCCCAAATACGTGGCCAGCCCAAGTCAATTTCTTTTTCTTCATTTGAACCAGGATGTCTTCCACTCTAGTTTGTTCTCTGATCCAGGTAGCTCGTTTCCTCCAAGTGTTACCCCGATCATTATTCCTTCCATGGCCCGTTGAGCTGAACCAGGCTTTTTTTTTCCAGTTGTTTAGCAAGGCGCCAAGTTTCCGTTCAATATGTCATCACCTCGCATGGATTTCCGAACTTGACGCTCACAGTTCTCCATGACTGACAGGTTGGGATCGTTTCCTCCGCAGGCTTTCACATGTCTCCCATATGGACCGCGTTGGCACGCGCTAGAACCCGCGGCCAAATCCAGAGCCAACGCCCGCGCTACGAACCCAAAGGAATTGCTGTGCGCCCGAAATGCGATGATAGCTCAATCACAAGGACGTCGTTTTCATAACGCGAGGGATCGAGTTTCGCTTCAGACCACGGGAAGCGTTTTTTTTTAAATTTCCAATTTGCTGCACATGTTATTATACCCCGTGGCTGCCATCTCCGTATCCTTTGGTTCTTTGAGGCGGTCTAGTGGTCAGGTTACCAGTTTCCCGGCTGAAGGTCCCGGCTTGGATTCCCGGAACCTCCCTTACCACATTGTTTTTCTGGTGCTTTCTGGCGCACTGGTTCTTTTATGTTTACGTGTTAATTCGTAACTTTTCTTGTTTACCCCATTGTTCTTATTGCTATAAAAAGAATGTGCACTAAATTTAAGCGCAAACGATTCGTTCTGCAAACTTATAGGCCCCGCCTAGCTTGCGTTTGTCTTGGCCGGCCTTAGCCAATCGCACAGCTGTACATGATACGTAATAGGGTCTAGTGCAGCAAATGAGCTAGGAATTCCATTCCATTGGCCATTCTCTTTTTAAGTGCAGAGCATTTTAGGGGCCCGGCTTGTCGTCGTAGCTCGTCCGATGTCACGCTACCCAGCCAACCAAGTCACGCGGCCACCCAAAGACTCTTCGAAAAGGCACCCGCCTGTCCATCGGAACACGACGCGTTCGGGATGGCGCAGAAAGGCTCCGGCACGTGCGACATGAAAGCTAGCACAAAAAGAAAACAGTTCCCGCTCCTGCGGTTCCAGGCAGAACAATAAGCAAAACATAAAGAAAGGTTGCCAGCTGTCCCAGGAGAAGGCGCGTGAGCACTGCGACGGCAGGAAAATTGTATTGCATTGAACCAACATCTGTGCAATTCATCAAGAGAGAAGTGAGACAGAGAGGATAAGAGCGTGAGGGGCGGGGGCAAAGAGCACAGAAGGACGCCACAGCCCCTGTGGAGAGTTACTACTTTGCACTTTCAACAGGTTTCACATTGACTGGAACTACTTTAATTCTTTTCTTAGCTTATTTAAGGGACATTTGAGTTGAAAGCGGTGTCAGTGTTATTCTAACGAGCGAATCATTCGAATGAATCAAACTTGCATTTTGTCCCCACAGCCCCTTTAGGCCCTCGCGGCTACTGGCTCTCGCCCCACATACGAAAGATTATTCGCGCAAGTTTGATTCCGGAGACCGGAAAAGCAATGTGTTTGTGTTTGTGCGCGTGTACCTGCGTGCTCGTGTGTGCGCGTTGAGCCGCATAACAAGTAACGGACGCGTTTCTGAGCCGCTGAACTCTCCGTAAAATGTCGTGTCTTCTCCGCTGCCCTTAAAGCTGAGGCTTAACGAGCCTTAGAGTAACGAACGAAGCTGTGTTGGAAACCGTAGAAGTGCTCCCGAAACAAATGGTCCCAGAACCTATGGTTCCGGAACTTATGGTCCCGGAACTATGGTCCCGGAACAAATGGTCTCAACTCGAAACTAGTAAAAATGGTCACGGAACTAATGGTCCTGGAACGAATGGTCCCGGAATAAATAATTCCGGCACAAATGGTCCCAGGCACAAATGGTCAAAATGTTTGTATACATGTCAAATGTTTATATACATGCAAAATGTTTGTTTGCATGTCAAAATGAAGTCGTCAGCTCACCTGACGACTTCACGCTCGCGGACCCGGCGGCAAAACGAACAAAGCGTGTTAGCCAGCAGTCTTGTAAACCTTGCAGCATAAGAAAAGGCGTGATAATAGCTATGTATTGCCTATTTTCGGAGAAAAAGCAAAGTTTCTAAGCTGCCAAATTATCGAGGTCCAAAATCTCGATTTGTGTCGCTCGGCTAAAATTATGGCAGCCCGTTATTGTGTTCGCTTTAACACCGGCCGAGGGCTGCCCAGTACACACAGATTTTGATTGAAATGGCTGCCACTGGTTCGCCTGATATTCGGAATAACAAAAAAGGCGAGCAAAAGGCGAGGGCGTACACGTGCGAGAAAAAATTGTATACCGCATTTGACTCAAGTAAATTCATCCTTAGCCAATATAATATACGTTAACAGATGCAAAATACATTGTGTACCAATGCAAATATATAAACATAAACACACTGACCCCCTTCCTTCCCTCATGCAGGCCCTCATGCATAGGTGCAGTAGTGGTGGGACCATTTTTTCCTAGTTTTAAGTTCGGACCATTTCTTCCGGCACCATAAGTTTCGGGGCCATTTGTTCCGGGACCATTTATTCCGCAACCGGAGCAAAGAACATCACACACGGGCTGCAAAATCCTCGTGCCGCCTCGGCTGCGCGCCCTTTGGCAATTGCGCTCGCCCTGCCCCCAAGCGCCATCTTCACACCCGCATTACTGAGCGGTGTGCGAAAATTGCGCTTATCGCTGACTTCTTGGCGCGATCATAACGCAATTACATGGCGGCCGTATGCATCTGGCCAGCTGCGAGCCCAGCGCATCTGGACGCCGCAGATGCCAAGATTGGCGTCGCCTGCTCAGCGTCGGCGCTAGCAGCAGAGTCACGTTCAATAAGAAATCTGCTCTTCCAATCTCCGGCGCGGTGCCCGCGAGGACGCTTGAAACGCGAACCTCCGACGCGCACAGGCCGTGGGCGCGCATCGGCAGTTGAACAGCCGAAATGAGCGCATGGCTAACGCAATAAGGCTATTGATCGCGAGCGGAAGACTGGAAAGTGGGCGGCGTCCGCGGGCGTCGCGTCCGCAACGACGGCGGCCCGAGGTGATGAATCAGGCGTAACGAGCTGCTGCCGCCTTTGGCGCGGCCAGGAGGCGCAGCAACACGATTACGGAACAGTCGGTTGGCGCCTTGCGGCCGCGAGCGAGGAGCTGACGAGTCAGCGGCGCGTCTTGCCGGCGGCGGCCACTCGCTGCCTGAAATCTGTCGCCGGGCCGCTGTTCATTGCGAGGCCAATCGATGGATCGCGGCCTGATCCCCGCAGATCTGCGCCAGGGATCTATTGCGACGGCCCGTTGTTCGAGCGACTGCATCGACCGGGCCTGCCAAGCCGCCCGCGACAAATCTTGCGGGGCCGGAACGCGGAGCCCGGAAGTTTTTGGACACCGCCGAGCAACTTCTGACAGCTTGCGCTCTTTTTGCGCGCCGGCCAGTTCGCCGAGGCTGCTGTTTGTTTACCCGGGCGCTTAACGTGAGAGCGGACGGGCGCCTTGTGCTTCTTCGGCCATGTCGGCTTTGGAGCCACTTTTGAGGGTCGTTACGGCTCAGTCCTCGGGCCGGGACTTGTCGCGCCGGGGCACAGCTTCCGGAGGGATCCGGGCCGCCTTTGTGCGGACGTCTGCGGGAGGGAGCCGCCGCGTATCGACGTCCACGGCTGTTTGATCTGGGAGACAGATGCGGCGGACGGTGAGCGGCTAATGAAGGGCCTCGCCACGTGGCCCCTGGCTGCGGCTCCTCCCACCAGCGTGGCCGAGCGGCGCCGCTGATTATGGGCCTCGCTCGCCGTCCCAGCGAGCTGGCGACGCCCGGTGATCGATGCGAGCAAAGTTTATGTTTGCCGAACGAAGGGCGTAGTTAACCGCGTCTTCTGGGGAAAATTGCGCACTTGCGGTCGCTCATAATCGTCCCTTTGGAGAAGCACCTAACACTGACTGGCTAGTACACTGGGAGTGGTGGGGAGCTGATGTTACTCTAAAAAGTCAGGCTTGCCACTAACATTGGGAAAAGTGGCAAAGTTTTATTACGGAAAGTATATGAAATGAATAGGGGAGGATTACGAAGATATAATTCAGCACTTTGCAGCAGTCAGGTTTCTCACGGCAGATGGTTAAAAGTAAGGGTTTATGGCGGACTAGCCCCCCGGCAAGAAATTACTCGGCGCACTTCAGTCTGCTTAGGCAAAGTATTCAATGCGAAAGGCTTCCCTGGCTCGCTGTGTAGCTGCGAATGACACGTGGCTGCCGTTTGTTTTGTTGCTTCTCCTCGCATCTTCCCGTTAGCATCTAAAGTACCTGGAAAGCCGCATAGGTTCCACGTGGCGTCGGCGTAAGGCACTGACCTGTCACCGCACGTCCCTAGATTCAAACGCCGTCCGTAGCTCAGCTTCAAGGCGAAAGCCTCAAGTTCCCCAGTCTGGGAAAACTGAGCACCGCTGTTGTTGTTGCTTCCCGGCAAAAAAAAAAGAAAGCAAAATGGCGACCGCTTTAAAAAGTACATAAATAAGAAACACATGCGTGATCTCGTGGAACTTGAAGCCTACCCTGCCCAATAACATCCCTGCACTCTCACTCTACCACTGTGTTATCTGCTCAGGTTGCCCTACGGTGAAACAGAAAGTCGTTGTTGCTTTTCCTTTCTTCATGGCACATTCCCACTCGGGGGTCTGGCGGGGAATCGGGAGATTTGAGGATACCATGTGCCTACTTCAGAAAATTCACAGAACCGTGAATTGGAAACGTAAAAGTTGTACAATAGTGTTCCTCGTAACACCTGAACGTGATGGCACGTCAGTAGAACCGATTCACACCAGCAGCGCGGAACCCTGATTCCAGGCAGGCTGCGCCGTGTGTCATTCTGCTTGCTGACGCAATTCGCCTAGCAAGACGAAGAAATGAACGCCAAGATATAGACGCCAACAGGGTGTGGCGGAAAAGAAGCCGCCCAAAGAACGGCAATCGCTGTGTCGGGTCTTGTCAGGTCTGCTCCGAACAGACGGAATTTGAGAGCCCCAATTTGTCTATCCAACCCCGCTTTGAAGGTGGCGTGCAAACAATGCACGAACACAATTATGTCTCTGGGGCCCCCCAGATGACAGTATTTTGCTTAACTGGCCATTATTCAATCGCATGCTTTCCGATGGTTGCATCCTATACACCTCCCTTCACCGAGACCTTTCTTTTGATATCCCACAAGCCCTAGCGGCATCACTTCGATCACACCACAATTTATGACTACCCAAGGATGTATCACGATGATAAGGGACTGCATTTTTTATTTTTTTCCACGTGATTTTATTCATGGGGGCTTTAATTTCATACAATACACATACCTCGCGACATCATTTTGAATTTTACCCCAATCTTGACTCACCATACTATCTTATGATTATAGCAAGGAAGCTTTTTCCCTACGTCATTGCCCTCAATGAGAGCTTCAATTTGTACCCAACTGAATCTATGACCCACCATGACTGTCTTATTATTAAAACTAAAAATATATTTTTATTTTTCCCACGTGATTGCCCCTATCGAGACCTTCAATTTGATGCCCCACACGCCCTAGCGGGATCCCTTCCAATTTCAATCAAATCTAGGGATCACAATACATATAATGATTATAACCAGGAAGCTTGTTTAAGTTGTCTACGGGATACCCTCATCGAAACCTTCAATTTGAACCCCCGGACGCCCTACCGTCATCATTTTGAGTTTTAGCCCAATCTAGGAGTTACTGTAACTATATCATGACTATAACCAGGAAGCTTGTTCTTAAGTTTGTTTTATTTGTCCTACGTGATTCCCCTTACCGAGGCCACCCGCCACGGCTAAATGGCAACACTATGAATTTTGCCCCTATCTGTGACTCACCATACTATCTCATGATTGTAACCTGGAAGCTTATTCCAATTTTTCGACGTGATTGCCCTCATCAAGGCCGCCAATTTGATACGCCACACGCCCTAGCATCATCATTTCGTATTTTTAGTTAATCTATCACTAGCAACGACTATCTTACGATTAAAACTAGAAATACAATATTTTTTTTTCAACGTGATTCCTCCCCATGAGACCTTCAATATGATTCCCCGCACGCCCTAGCGGCGTCACTTTGAATTTTACCCGGATGTGTGACTCACCATTACTATGTCATGATCATTCCTAGGCAGCATTTTTTGTTTGTCTCGCTTGATCCCGCTTATCGAGACGTTTGATACCCCACGTGATTCTCGTCACCAAAGCCTGTAATTTGATACCCCATACGCCCTAGTGGCATCACTTTATATTTTAACCCACGTGATGACTCACCGTGACCTATCTCCCGAGAATGACGGGTAAGCTTTTTTTATTTGTCCCTCCTGATTCCCCTCAGCGAGACCTTTAATTTTATTACACGAATGGCATAGTTCCAACACATTTAATTTTAACCGAATCTATGACTCACCATGACTGTCTCGTGACTATAACCAGGAAGCACTTCTTTGTTTGTCCCACGTGATTCCTCTTATTGGGGCCTTTCATTTGATACTTAATACACCCTATCAACCTGATGATGTGGTCATTATTCAAGCTGAACGGGCGTCGCCGGGACCTTTATTTTGACACCTCATCTGCTTGTCTGCGACCATTTCAGTGCCCGCAGTGAGTTCGCGAAGGTTAACTACTTTTTACTAGTACTGACCAGCAGCGTGACTGATTTGTCCCACGTGATTCCCCTCACCGAGACCTATACTTTGATACCCAACTCACCCGAAAGATATCGCTTCAATGTGTAACTCAAGTTGTGACTAACCATTATTATTTTGTGATGGGGTCCTTTGCTCGGTTAAACGCGCGTCCTCGGGACCTGTCATGTGATGCCTGATTTGCAGGTGTACGACCATTGGAACGTGTGCAACTTCCGCGCAGCGCAAAAAACAATGGATAAGAAGGGATGATATTATCAAGTGGCATCGCAAAACTCCTGTTTTACGCTCCTAGGACAACATTAAAGCGGGGAGTTGGGCGAGTTGGTTACTAACTAATGAATCGATACTGCTAGCGAACGCGACACTGGATTTTGGAAAGAAGGAGAGTGTGAGTTCCGTCTTTTCTTTCCTTGTTTTGTCGAGTGTCACGTTCGCTAGAAGTGTGAGTTCATTAGGGCAGGAAAAAGGACTTGGTGCAAGAACTCAGAGTGCTTCATAAAGAAATAACTTAGACGACACGTATACCTTCCAAAATGGTCGGTCGCGAAGCTTCCCTTTTTGGTGATGCCTTGCAGGTTCGAGCCATCCGTATGCGCAGTAAGATTATCATGGCAGTGATCGTGTAGCCCGACGGATCTTGAATGACGAGGATCTGAAATGGCCTCTCCTGATGGCAAAACAACAGTGAAAGCTTACCTTGATGTGACTACTGTATCCTCTCAATGTCAACATACGACTCCTGAATTTTACATAACAAATCATGTCCAAGGTGTCATAAAACGTATACATTAAAAGCTCGGTAATTATAAATTATAAATCTACTTTATGGATAATTCCAACTGTGCGATTTCGTACGACCAAGCTCTGTAGGAACCTATGTACAAAAAAGCCCGCTAATTCGAACCCGAACGTTCCGCCCTGGATAACTGCGAGTACGCGTCGCCGCTCACCGGTGGCTTCCCGCCTGCCACAAGACCAGAAGAAATGCCCCCGATGACTACTCTGCGGGTTCGGGGGCAAGGGATGGTGCGACAATAGCAACTGGCTATCGCCACTCCGGTCCTTGATTATGGCAACCGAGGCTCAGCGCGCAGGGTCCGCAAGGAAAGAAGCCGCTCGAAGATGGCTTCACCACCCCCATGGCGGACGTTTCGGAAGACGTATTTGTTGCGGACTACGTCTATGAGGTGTCGTGACTCTCGTGCTAGCGTGGCCGAAGTGGACCGTGGCTGCTGTTGCGCCAGAGCAGTCATGAGGACCAAGTGATCAGAGACAGAAAAACGGAAACTATATGCGAGCGTTCGCGACGTTCTCGATCTGAGGGTACAGGCAGTGCGCGAGGTTAAATGAACGTGTTTCGTAGGTCCCGTTTCTCATTTTCTCCCAGCTGTCGGAAGAACGCACCAATCAGAAAAATCCATGGCGTTGAAACTGACGCGAAGACACGCACAGAAAGAAGGGGGCACGTTTTGCTCTTTCACAGGTGAGCGTTTGGTTCACCTCGGTGCGGCAAGTCGAAATCGTCGAGACGACCGACGACGAAGCCTCGGAAAGACGCCTCCTTGTGCTCCCGTGTTCGGCAGCTCGTTAAACAACGGCTGTCTTGAGCGTCGTGAGACGCGCAGCCGTAAGAGAATACAGGATGCTACTTAGAAAAAACAGCGCCGCCAAAAAACGATACGACAGGGAGTAAAGACAAACACTCCCTGTCGTATCGTTTTTTGGCGCTTTTCTAAGTAGCATCACGCACCAAGTAGACCGTCTCGGTTCAATTGTTCAGTTCTTTAAAATACAGGAACACGCAGCCTTCCGCTGCAGAGGGATGAAGCCGCCCGAGGCTTTTGTCATCTCCCTCCACCGTTCGCGGTCATTTGGGCGGCATTCGGCCGGTGGGCGCTTGGGTGGTTGCCGAAAGCGGGGCATGTCCAGCAGCAGCCCGGTCCGCCATTGTGTACCGTTCCCGGAATAAATAGTCCTGGAACAAATGGCCTCGGAACAAATGGTCCTGGAACTAATGGTCCCGGAACAAATGGTCCCAACTTCAAACTAGGAACAAACGGTCCCACCACTACTGCTCCTATACATGAGCGCCTGTGTGAAGGGAGGAAGGGGGTCAATGTATTTATGTTTATTTGATTGTATTTGTGCACAATGTATTTTGCATCCGTTGATATACAATATGTTTGCTAAAGCTGAATTCACTTGAGTGAAATGCGGTATACAATTTTTTTTTGTCGCACATGTACAGGCGGTCACAGAATAAACCGGACCAAGCGAGCGGTGCGCGAATACTATCGGCGCGACACCTTCTGGCCCAGCGCCTGCTGTCGAGATAGCGGAGGGCGCACGCGTGTCCCTCCCTAGGGTTTGTGCATGTCAATTTCCTTGATTTCGGCTGCAGCACTTTGATCCTCTCCAATGCGACGCGCGGCGGCGCCTTGCGCGGCGCGCCTACCGACCGGGCGTGATGAATGTCAGCAGCCGGCAGCGTGCGCCAAGCGCTGATGCCGCGTAACTGTGCGTTCATCTGAGAATGTTCGTTCGGCGCTCTTTTTATCATTTTATTTACTGAAACGCAAACTGGCGTTGAAGAAAGGCTGCGATAAAGATTCACACATGACTGAACCAGCGCTGGTCGTTATGCGACAAACACACAGTTGATAGAAATAAAAACAGCGATGTTTTTTTTAATTTCGAGTTTTTCCCGTGCGGCATATGAGAGGCGGTTTAAAGATGGGAGGAGGGAAGAAAGTAGGAAGAAAAGAGTTTATTCGCTTCGGAAAAATAGACCGAAATACACAGCTGTCGGTGTGAGTGAATTGCTATCGAAAAGCAATGAGGCGTTTCCTTCCATGTCACCCATTGGACAGTGATAGCTATGAAGCGTATAAAACACGTAAATCGTCCTGCATGGTCATATTCGTGAAGAATGCCTTCCCGCGTCCCCATGGAGCAACGGAGGCACATCGTGCGACTTTTCATCGAAGGGACTACTCAGTGGGAAAGTTGCCACCTCACCGGGAGGTCTAGGACTTCTGTAAGCCGCATTATTCAAGCTTACCGCGATGATCAAGGCAGACTCATTAACGCAGAGCGCAGCGGGCGGCCTAAAGTCACCAGTGAGGAGCAGGAACTACTGATTGTCGCAGCCGCTGTGGCAGATCCCCTCCTGTCTGCAAAAGAAATTTGACAGGAGCTGTCATTGAATGTCTCTTGCGAGACAATTCGAAGACGACTGAGGGAGGCGGGACTCGGGAGTTGCGTGGCAGCGCAGAAACCGCGCATGACGGACCGCCAGAGGCTGGAAAGGCTGGAGTTCGCCCGGGCAGTGGAGCGGTGGACAACGGACGAGTGGAAGGAAGTTATATTCACAGACGAATCGACTTTCTCCACTCGCTGGGATCAACAGCAGCGTGTTTGGCGTCCGATGAGCTGCAGGTACGAAACTAAACTGTGAAACGTAGCTGGTAATGTGCATTCTAGATGATAAAATTCCCCGCATTTCCCCGAGGGGAAGAATGTGAAAGTGCGAATGGACGAGTTTAATTTGCGCGATTCGGTAATGTTCGCGAAAGAGAGATCACACACACACACACAACTACAAAGAAAGCTGCATTTATTCACAGACACCTATTTGTGTTGTCGTTGTACTTGATTGCTAGAGCGGATCTCAGCTTTGAAATTTCGTGTCAGTACTCCTTTAAGCAGGTGCATTAGCCCTTCTCACGCCCGATTCTTGGCCAATCCCCCACGTGGGTATGTGCCATGTCAGCGGCCAGGCAGCGCGCGCCCATCTCCCCCCGTTGCCAAGGAAGACGAGGAGATTCCTGGCCAATCCCCCACGTGGGTATGTGCCATGTCAGCGGCCAGGCGGCGCGCGCCCATCTCCACGTGCGCGGACATCGCCGGTGGACGCAGGTTCAGGGTCGCTTAAGAAGTGCATTGCACTTAATATAAACTACTACAGTGTAAGAGGTCAAATCGGGAGCACGGTTTAATGGGACAATTACTGAGTATTCCTTCGGGGGTCCCGAGTGCAACGCTAAGCGTAATTGTTAAGGCTAGCAATGCATAACTACCTGTTAATAGTTATATTTCGGAGCAACCGATATACAATGTATCTGTAAATTTTATTCAGCTGGGTTCATTTGAAACGTTTTAATCGTAGTTTTATAAGCACCGTTTGTTAAGCGTTTCTTGTCGCTGTTTTTTTACGAAACACTTCAGGTAACCCGCATCGGCTAACGGGGCTTTTGTAATTCCCGACGTAGAAAGAGGATGAAATTGATGCCTAGTTTTATACAGGATACTGTTCGCCTACGTGGCAGTGGGGGTGCAGCCTCCCGCTAAAAAATGTGCCAGTAATTTCAATCGATGTAAACTATCAAACACGGCGAATGTCCTTTTATTGATTTAGCTAGTATACCCTCCGAACATCTTCGAAGATATCTTTCCTCGGAGATATCTTTCCTGAATGTATTTATGTATTTAGCCCGATGGTATTTAGATACCAGCCCGGCTACATCCAAAGCGTCCTTTCCAGTGGGAGGTGCTCCGTCAGCGTATGGGTCGCAATGAGTGCGGACGGCCTGGGATTCCTCGTCAGAATTTCTGGGCCATTCAATGCTTCCCAGTACTGTAACATCATTTCGACAAGTCTGCTCCCCTACGTCCTGGACGGGTGCTTCATCCCGCAACAGGACCGAAGCCCTGTCTTCACAGCACAAGCCGTGAGCTCACTGCTCGAGGACCACGCGGTGCGACAGCTGCGGTGGCCTCCATGCGGGGCAGACCTAAATTCGATAGAAAATGTGTGGGGGTTTATGAAGATGAATCTCGGCAAACGAAATGACTGCGGTCGCACGGGGGACGAGTTGTGGCAGGCAGTGGAAGATGAATGGGGACGCCTGCGCCCCCGTCCCGAAATCATAAAGTCGCTTTGTGAGTCGCTCCCCCGACGCATTCGTGAAGTTATCAAAAACGACGGAAACTTCACACACAATGAATAAGGGGAACCACTCGGACAATCACCGATGTCTTTTTTTTTGTTCCGAACCGAATAAACCTTCGCTGTATTCAGTTCTTGCTATCCACTGTGTTCGTCGCATAACGACCAGGACTGTTTTAGTCATGTGTGAATCTTTATCGCAGCCTTTCTACAACGCCAGTTTGCGTTCCAGTCATTAAAATGATAAAAAGAGCGCCGAACAAACATTCCCAGATGAACGCACAGTCACGCGGCATCAGCGCATGGCGCACGCTGCCGGCTGCTGCCAAGCATCACGCCCGGTCGGTGGGCGAGCCGCGCAAGACGCCGCCGCGCGTCGAATTCGAGAGGAACGGAGTGCTGCAGCCGCAGTCAAGGAAACTGACATGCACAAACTATAGGGAGGGACACGCATGCGCCCTCCGCTATCTCGACAGCAGACGCTGGGCCGGAAGGTGTCGCACCGATAGCTATCGCACGCCGCTCGCTTGGTCCGGTTTATTCTGTGGACGCCTGTACGTCCTCGCGTGCTTCCTTTGGTCGCCTGTTTTGTTATTCTGAATACCAGGCAAACTAGTGGCAAACATTTCAACCAACATCGGCGTGTACTGGGCAGCCCTCGGCCGGTGTTTGAAGCGAATACAATTACGGGCTGCCATAATTTTCTCATTTAGTAGCTCTAAGTGCACTCGCTTCTGTAACATATTTCTTCGCTTGAGATGGTCCTCATTGCCCTCTTTAGAAGAAATTGGCCATGGTGCTGACTGTCGCGACAGCCTCGCTTGACCAGTGGCTCAGCCGATGCTCGCGATCAGACGTCCGCATGTCTCGAGACTGCCTGTCACCAACCTCGCTTACTAGCGGCGTCCCGCGACAGGTGCGGCTTCCAGGAACGCGGCCAGACTCACAAACTATCCTGAACGGGATGGGATCGTTGGATCTGCCCGTGCATGGAAATAGTTGCGGTGACTGAGAAAACTTCCGAGGGGGAGGGAGGGGGCAGAGAACTGACTACACACTGTGGTCTCTACCTCACAATATGCACCACCCAGCATTGCACAAGGCATGCACTCATGCACGCTGCGAGGAACTACCGCGGTTTGGAGCTATTTGAGAACGCTCACGAAACTGAGACGCCGTCGCGCCAGCTCAACACCGCTTCTGTTGGGCAGGTGGAGTAGGGGGCGACAAAGGAATATGCCCAGTGTACATCAGAAGAAGGCGTTTATTTGCACCAACCCCTTCAGTTACATTTCAACATCCCCCTGGGTGAAAAGGGGTGATGGGCGATCTGGAGCCACGCGCAAGTGTGCGCGTCATCGGCGCGCTGAACCGGTGGGCTCAGCAATAAGGGCAAACTCTGGGGTGCTGGCCGATGGGCTCACAATAGAAAGACACTGTCCTTTCGTTCCCAGGCGCATACCCCACGGCGTGATCGTCGATTGTCAGGTACGGCTAATATGTGAGCGAAGGGACTGAGGATCATCCTAAGGCACGGGCCGGCAGCCGGAAGGGCTTGCGGGCTTAGAGCCGGCGCAAAAGAGCTGCGACCGGGCGGTGAGTGAAATCGTTACGCACCTTAGGCTGTCCTGCCGAGCGTCTCCCCGAACGGACCCCTGCTCAGGGCGCGCGTTCGCGTCCCGGCGAGGGTAGGGTTCAGGAATCGTTCAAACGGGCCAATGGAGTGAGGTTACCTCTACCACCAGGGCGGAGCGGCCGCTGCGTGACAGTGTTTTATCGCCGCAATGGTCGCTGCAGCCTTCACCTCAGGCAGGAGTTTGAGAAGACGGGCCGTCTCTACACAGTGGCGCCGAGACGAGCCGACATTTCGGGGAGAGAGAGGAGAAGCGCCGCGCAACGGCACAAACCTAGCGATCGCGCAATGGCTGGGGCGCCGGGATCCCCAGAGCACTCGACCGTGAAGTGCTTGCTCGCAAGAAACTAATGGCGCATCTATCTGAGGCATGCCTCTACGTATTCTCTAAATCATCGATGCAGCCGCATGTTTCCCACGTGGCTTCTTTTATTCCCCGGTGTTTGCAAGTAGCAAATTTATTGGTTATATAGAGAGAAGGCAGATAATTGAAATATCGATATTTTGATAAACCAAAAAGTCGAAAACAAAAAATGAAAACATACAAAAATCCAAAACGGAAGAGAGTGAAGCAATCAATACGAATATTTGTCTTCAACGTATAAAAAACACGAACACAAACATAAAAAAAGGCTGGAGAAAAACCGCGGAAATACGAATAAAAAAATTCCCCAAACTGGCCAATCGTGTATGCCCTGCAATAGCACAAAAATGCATGCTTGGCGTTTTAATACCAACCGCGTTAAATAGTTATGATAGCGTAAATTGACATAACCGGTTTAACGGAATCTAAAAAAAAACAAAGAAAACAAAAATGAAAACACTAAAGAATTTCTAAAATGCACTCCAGCAAGATACAACAAAGTTGAACTGAGAACCCATGTAAAGTTTTATAGAATTATTTTGCTCGAAGAGGTGACTGGGACCATTTCTACCGGGACCGTAAGTTCCGGGATCGTTTGTTCCTACTTTCGAGTTGGGACCATTTGTTCCGGGACCATAAGTTCCGGGGCCTTAATTTCCGGAGCCATTTGTTCCTGCACCTGTTGTGTACAGGCCAGGTCGTTTTCTACCGATGGTAGGGGCACATGGCAGGGTTGGGTTGTCAAATCCGAAGAACAGCGAGGACGGATTTCACAGCAGTGGACGCCAGTGCAGGGGTGTGTGGTGCGGTGACAGATGAAGACATCATTTCTTAGGTCCCAATTGCAGAATGTGTCGTTGCCATTGACGACGAGAAGAGAGAGGACGAGTCATCAGTCCTCCCCCGAACCCCATGCGTGGCTGCAGAAGTCATGGCCGCTTTTTAGAAGGCTTTCTGTTTCTTTTTAGAAAGCTTTCTGATTCTTCGCTCGCTAGAGCGAACAGTGCTGGTTGTAGGCTTTAAGGACAAAAGGAAGACTGCAGTCACGGACTTTTTCAAGCATCAGTTGGTCCATATATGCCCTACAGCTTCCCCACTGCAGTGCCACTTCGTCACTGTCGTTAGCGTGAACTTTTATTCATTCGATCTGACGCGGTTTCCCCATGCAGTTCGAATTAACGAGATTTTGCTGTAATAAGTTTATGGACGTCAGTTAATCTACGAACTTGACTGATATCCTGATTTTACTGCGCCGTCCGTACTCATCAGCCGGCTCGCTCTTACCACGTGACCAAAGAGGATGGCCGCAAAAAAAGATTCCCAAGGCCCAGTTAATCAGATCATTTGACCCAAGTGATTACAACCAATGAACTGCTTAACAAACGTTTTTAATTACAACACAGGAACACCGCAGAAAACACTCAAAGGGGAAGCATTGTGGCTTTAAAAAGCGCCAGATCGCTGAATCATACAGCATATCAGGCAATAACTTCAGTTAATAATAATGAGGTCAATAATGAAGCTTACATTCACGCCATTCGTGTGTGGCCATCCGCATACAGCTCTGGTATGGGATGCATGTTGGAGTTCTGCAAAATTAGAGGAGTTCGTAGTTTTGGGCGTTCTCTTTCGCTATCACCGCGCTGCCGAGTAGCACGACTTTTGAACCGTCAAGCTTTATCACCACCTAAAATCTTTTAGCGTTAAAAGAAACATTTGGGCTGTGCGTAAATGTCAACGATACCCACAAAAGAGCTGTACACTGGAAATACACGGACCGTTTGAGTGCCGGTTAATAAAGGAGCAAAGTAGTCGCGAAAGTAGGAGACTCGGCGACTTGCTTTTCGTAGTCTTTTCTTTCCGAGCATGTATTTGTTCTTGCCGGCTGACGAGTGATTTCGACGAGAAAAAAAGCTACTTCGAAATTCTTCGAAAATCGATGTGTACGAACGTGCGTTTTTCGTCATTTTGAAACATGCGTGCGTTGAAAACAGACTGTGGCTTGAAACATAGACTTGAAACATGAAGCATAGGCTTGAAACATGAAACTGACTTTGGCGTGCAGTTGTACAATCCCAATTGGCTGATATCCGCGCAGATTTCATCGCCGACATAATGGAGCTGCAGACGTTGCACTTTTCTTCTCGTTTTTTATGCCCCCACGGCCTTGCGTCCAGCAGTAGCGCACTCCGTGCTGTAGTGGCTCCCGAAGGGCTCTGAATGCGCCTGATGGCGGCCGGAAAGAGCATGGCGGTCGGCGGCCGCGGGTGCAGGCACATGCGTCACGTACGATATCGCGCCGATGTTGTACGAGTCTTTGGCAGTTATCCGCCTCAGTCCATCTTCGTTTTCTCCGGCAGAAGTTTGGGCCATTACATATGTTTCTTTCTGCCCGGCCTCCTTAGCTCGTTTTCTCTCTGTCATTGCTTGGCCGGTTTTCCTTTTGAACGTGCTGCTCTCCTTCTCGATTATGTTTTGTGCGTTTCAGCGACTGCCCTGCCAGCGGCACTCGCTTTGTTTTCGTGGCTTGATCCGGCGGAACTGCGGCGGTTCGCCTCTGGGACTGGCGCGCATCGGATGGCGCCGGACCGGCCGTGCGAAAAGCACGCTGGCAAGCGCGCGAAAATTGGCTCGCACGGCACTCTCTGCACGGCTTGCGCCCGGCCGCTGCATGTCCGCCGTAGGTGCACAGCCCCTGGTCTCAAATTGGTATCGCGCGATATAATGTGATTGATGCGAGGCGGCGTGCTGCAGTAACGACGACGGGGGTGATTCCGACAGGCTAGCACAGCAGCAATCCCCGCGCGAAGGTGCCGAAGAACAGCACTCTGCTTGTGATCCTCAACTCGGGATGCCTGGCGGCAGCTGCAAGACGAACGAAACATCCTGGCTGCACTCGTTGGGGGGCTGAAGTGGGTCTACTTTGGAATCCCAGCCCGGTGAACAGCCGCGGCTGCGCGCAATTAGATTTTCTCCTGATGTGACAATGTGCATGAAAAGAGGCGGTACGCTCTAAGCGTACCGACAGGCAGCGGATGGTGGGACGTCACCCTCTTGCTATCGCGTCTCAAAATGCATAACTGCTGCGCACGCCTTTCGAAAGGCGTGGGTTCGGTCCCCACTCTGGGCGCCTGTGTTTCTTTCTTTCTTTCTTCCGTATATTTAAAAAAAGTGTTAAATTCATTAACCCTAGTAAAAAAAAAGGGCCTAATCACACGCCTATGCCTCCTTTGGCATTGTAGACTGCCGACCTATATATATATATATATATATATATATATATATATATATATATATATATATATATATATATATATATATATATATATATATATATATACATACCATACACCGAAATAAAATGCAAAAAAACAGATAAACCATGGGCATCTGGCATAGCGCGTAAACCAGTAAAACGTTTTAAGAAAATCACTTTGCTTGCCATAGCTGGAATACGACGGCTCCCTCACGCACAAGAGCCCATTCCTCTTTGTAACAAGAAAGGTTTTATAAGGTTGGGAACGAGGTTAGCTTGTCTTACTCCAATTCCAGATAGATCGTTTGGGAAAGTTGATTTGAGCAGGGTAATCGTTTCGGGGCCTGGATGAACGGGCGCAAGGGAAAGTGTGATGTGCAGAACATGATGCGGGTTAGCAGCGACATACCTAGTTTCATTATCAGGGCGAGGCTGAACAGGCTGCGTAGGAGGAGAGAGTGGCGCTTCGGGGACGTTTGCGACGGCCCAAGAGCCCCGGGGGTTGCGCGCAGCACCCAGAAGGGACACAACAGCTGCATTATCGCGGTGGCACTGCGCGGTGGCACTGCGCTATCGCGGTGGCACTGCGGTGACACCATCGCGGTGGCACTGCGCTAACTGCGGCTGTAGTTCGTCGATCGTGCCTTCGGCGCCTGATAACGCTTCTTGCAAGTCGGAAGAGATGTCCACTGGACACATTGCTTTGTTTCTGCCGTCACTCTGGACATTTAGTGTCTGCTCCCCTTTGTCGCAGAGAAGGGAGGTATGTACTTATCTTTCGACCACCAATCGCTCACACGGGTGCGTGGGATGCGCCACAGTGTTGGCCACACGGGAACTGTCCCCTTGATCGCACGGGAACTGCATCTTCGCCCTCCGCATTATAATAATTTTCGTGGGGTTCTTGCTACGACTTCAGAACTTCCGGTCGAGCGTATTTCTTCCTAGGATCGTCACGGTTTATAAGCAAGCCAAGAGATGCTGGGTGCAGCGCGGCGGACCGCTGATCCTCCAAAGTGTCACCGACGCGAGATCGCTTATGGTACTCAAAGCAAATCACTCTTGGAGAAGTGCGGGGTAGCTTGCGACCTACACTACGCCTTCAACTGAGACGATCTAACCAAACCGATCGCCTTGACAAAAAAATCCGCGTAGTCTAGCCAGCGTTGTTCAGGCGAAGGAACCTCCAACCCTCCTACCAGTTGATGACCTCGGGGTCTGAGAACTGGGAAAACGAGACACAAATACACAGTGGAAAAATTGGCGACTTCGTTTTCCCGAGCTTCATGACAGCCCAACGGAGGCTGAGGAACACGAAGTCCCCAAGTTTTCTGCACCGTCAAAATATTCTGCTCTGGAACCGGCGCAAGCCGCATGGAGCAACCGCTTCTCGCCGCTCTCCGGAGGCAAACGCCTCTCAAAAAGACGGTAAACATGCGTGACAGTGGAGTGGGGTGATAAACTGGGTGGTCAGCGGTAATTGTGATTGCGTCGATCGAATATCAGCGGCGACGTTAAGCCCACAGTTCTCTACGCCTCGCAACGCTAGGTCCACGCGTTTGCTCACTCACTCACTCACTCACTCACTCACTCACTCACTCACTCACTCACTCACTCACTCACTCACTCACTTACTCACTTACTCACTCACTCACTCACTCACAGATCTCTAGGGGGGGCCGGCCGAGAAGGTTGGGAAGCGACCCGCGTACCAATGCACGCGCGATGCGGCGAGCCCCCGAAGCATGGCGCTGCCTGCGCTCAAGAACGAGCGTAGGGCGCGGCAGGTGTCATGTCGCTGGCCGCCAAAATGCCAATAACGGCAAAAACAAAGTTACACATGCGAGAAAAGGAATCATAGTGTGGGGAAAAACCGCGTTATGGATTATTATCAGGCGCGATCAGCCGCGATGCTAAGCCTGAAGGCATATTCCCACTGGCGATGCGCCTCGTCGCGCGACGAAAAGCGACGTCGCAAAGCGACGAGCCGGCCGTCGCTTTTCGGCGTTTTGCGACGGCGGAGCCGATCGCTCTCGGTCCGAATTCCCTCGTCGCGCGACGGCCCCGCAAAACCGGTAAGCCAATCATGTCCGCGGAGTAGGCTGACGTAGCCGGAAACGAAACGTTTCTTTACATCCGGTATGCAAACGCTGCGGGCGGGTGGGGGAGGACGAGCCGCCTCCTCCACCGCCGCTCGCTCGCTCGGCCAGGCGCTTGGCCCGCTATCGCTGTACCCGCCGGGTCGGGCCGGCAAGCAACTTCCCGTGTGCATCGGTTCTTTGGTCAGTGGCTTCAGCGTACGCGTGCACTAATCAACGAATAGCGTGGAACTCATCAGTGTGGAGAAGCGTGAATGGATTGTAAAAGCAAGTAATCATCGTATAGAGCTAGGTGGACAGCGAGACGGTAGGTCGTCTTGCAGCCTCATCGTTCTATCGGCGACTGGTAAACACGCGTAGAGTTCGGTGGCGTCAGAACTTTGCGCCTGTGAAAAGAAGCGACATTTGTGGGCCGTGATGCGGATGTTGTGGCGTGAAAGCAAGCGTGTGCATTTCTTCGTGTAATAATATGTTGAAAAGAGCGTTCTTGAGTTGTTATTTTCTGCTCCTCCCGCAACCCGCAAATGTTTTCGGCATTGCTCCAGGTTAGTAGGATGTGTTTTAGTTTGATTTCTACCTGCTTTTGTCGCGTAACATCATTTTCTTTGACTGCGAATGGTTGACGCACCAACGAGGTCGTACAAGTCGGGAAGCAGCTGCGCTGAACGTAGTCGCATCATCGCTCATCGCAAGTGCGACCACCACCTCAGGGCCTCATCGCGCGACGCGCGCCGTCGCGCGACGAGACAAATCGCCAGTGGGAATGTGCCTTAAAGTTCCCTGCATCCGAGCAACCCAAGCGAGCTACTGGGGAAGACCCTTTGCTAAAACTCGCTGCGCGCGCGCATGTTTCGTTTGGTCTCTCCTGTCTTATTGGGGACCCGGAACGCTGGGTTTCGCTATTCTAAAACTGCCTAATATACAGCTGGTTTAGACTTTACTTGGTTTGAGCGACCGCGAAATCCGTTTGCGCCTCGCTTCGACTCGCGGGTATCCTGCAGCGCCGACACCGCGGTTTCGCTGTCTTTCTGCGTGCGAGTTTTTTTTTTTTATTTCATTGCCTCTGTCGCAGACGACGTGGGGCGACGCATCGCGTGGTCGTCTGAGAACATATATTTCGCTCCGGTGCGTCCGCAACCGAGACAAACGGGCGCTGAGCATTGCAAGGCGCTCCAACGACGGCGGGCCCGCATTCGGCCGATGCATGCATGCAGAAAAGAAGAGGAGCTCGCAAACGGGTTCCCGGCAGTCGTAAAGTTTGGTTCCCTTCGCCGCCATAGGAGGAGCGTAGATTCTCGTACTCCGCCCGCCTTACTGCCCGCCTGTTTTCTGTTGCGCCAGTTGCTTTTATTGGATTTCCTCTGGGCGCCTCTGGAGGCCTCCTTCCTCTCGAGGAGAGGCCGGCTAGATTCGTGGCATGGCGGTGATATAGGAGGGCGCGAACATTTCAACTGCCGCGTCGCCCTTGCGTTCTTCCAGCCGCTGCGTGGAGGGAGAAAGGGCCGATAAACAAAGGCTCTGGCAGGCATAAATTACTACTCGCCGGCAACATTTGCGCCATGCCTTTACGCGGTGGCGCTAGTTTTGCGCCGGTGCCTGCAAAGCGCGTTGCCGATACCCGCAACACCCTAGCCAAGGAGAACGTGACGGCACAAGGGCATTTGATCACCCTGCCGTAATGTTCCCAGGAGGGTCAAACCCAGAGACAAGGAACCAGGAGAAAAAGAACACCAGGAGGAAGGACTCGAACGGGCAGTTTGGGGTGACATGTATTACGGGCAGGTGCACAGTTCACGGCGTGACATTTTAACCTCAAGGTCGGCCTCGCCATGTGGGGTAAAGTGTTGAGTAAGCCAGGAGTCTGAGCTCGGAGTTCAGGTTATGTTCCGTACAGGTAAGGCTTTCAAGCGCCAGAATATGTAGACGAAGGACGTAAAGGGCAGATACATGCGCGATGTCTCTGTTCTTCACGTCCTTCGTCTCTTATATTTTGGCGCTTGAAAGACTTACCACGGAATGTTCACTACCTCGTACCCACATGTTTTTAAGTCCCTGTGATGATGTCAGGGTTCGGGTGTTATGAACGAGACGACGCACACGTGACAAGCAAAGAACGAGAGGCAAAACGTTTCTCCAGGACACGGAAGAACAACATTTATGAACAGACAGATTGTGGACTTAAACACTACAGAAAAAACTAAGGACTAAGGTCCTACCCGCGTTAGTCCTACCAGCAATAGAAGGTACACAAGTAGTGGAACGAGCTCACAGTTCTTGTTGCCTGTAGCTCTCAGGGTCAGGCGTCGACTTTCCCGAAGTGACGAGAACCGGAGGCGATGTCGTCGTAGACCCATGTGGCGCAATGGTGCCGTATCGCCGCTGCCTTGATTGGTCGGAGAAATAGACGACCCGGCACCGTGGCAGGAACGGGACTCCGAAGAGGTCACCGACTCCAAACAGGTCGCACGAGCGGAGGCTCCCCGGCGCATAGCATGGTGCCTCGATTTGTGGGAGGAGCAGGTGGTCCGCCCGACGACGTGGCGGCCCCCGCAGGAATAACAATGGCCAGGCTACCCGGCGCAAAGCTCGGGTGCCTGGAGATGGACGTGTGTCCGGCCCTACGGCGGGGGCCCCGCTTTGCCGGCGGAGCTGGAGACGTCCCAGCGCTGCTGCATGGTCGTCGCCATCGGGTGGATGTCGCCTTTCTATAGGGCACCCGAACTCCAGCCAGTCTTGGTTGGTTGGTTGTTTGGTTGCCTCCCACCATGGCACAAACCCACGCGGGGGATTGGCCAAGAAGTTTTGTGCCTAATGAGGATGTGACCTATATTATTTTAGATCCCAAAATTTAGAAAAGAAAATACCCAACAGAATTTTTTAAATATGTATAATGTGAAAGTAGATTCAGGAAGAAAAATGAGGTATGTGTGAATGTTTAGCTGGCTAGCAGGAAAACCTGCCTGTCGCCACAACATAAGAATGGAGGGCAGACACAACATCCCTGTGGCAGACTCCTAGGGCGGAAGCGCCTAGTGACAGGACCTCGTAACTAGATAGCGGAAGGTTAAGGCGTCTAAAGGTTGACTCCAGATGCGTGCGTCGCATTGGGGAGAAGCTTGGTTCCGTCATCCGACGTCTTCCTCATCTTCCTCCACGCTCCTTTTCTCCGATGGCGCCTAACCGCGTTTCGGGGATTGGCCTTGTTGTCCCCGGTTCCTTTATTTTCCACTTGTTTGTCCTTGAACTTTTCCTTGTACCATCACAGTCCCGTAGCGGTCAGGGCGCTTAGTTTTCCGCGTGAAAGTTCGTTTTGTGTAACGCTTTCGGTCCTGCAAAGGTACACTAACCATGTCTTTCAGACGGAGGTCCTCTAAACCTCACCACACTCTAAGAACTCGAGGAGTGCTGGGCACTCTGTCTAGGAGTAAAAACTTTTGTCCCATATTTCACTCCCTTTGGAAGCATTGGGCGACTCTTCCGAGGAGTAGCGCGTGGCGGCAAAACGAGAGGCGAAATACTCCCCGTGGGATTTACTTGCTGCTTTCGAAGCGGAGTTCTTGAACCCTGTGTGGGAATTGCAATGCCATCTCCAAGGCAGCGTTCCGTCACTCCCTTTAGGCGTAAATAAGCTCTATTGGCGGCGTTCCCGGATACTGCAGACGGGTACTACTACTCTCTCTTGGAAAGCATCTCGTTACGCCTCAAGAGCGTTCTGCTATTCCCCGCGAGGCAGCGTGCTTTCGCTCCGCCTGCTACTAGACCCCCCCCCTTCCCCACGATGGTACTATAGGCAGTTACAAGCAAACAAAACAGGACAAGCTATTTTGAAACATGGGAAAGAAGAAAAAACAAGCTCAGACTTTATTTTTCAAAATACCACAACAATAGGTTCATTCTGCAATTTAACACAAAATGCAATTTATTGGGAATTAAAATATCACGGCATAAAAACGGTTCCTACTCCACATGCACACAGGAGACGTAGCGCCTATTTAGGATACATCCAAGAAAAATTCACAAATAAAAATGCAGCAAAGCAATTGAAAACACTGAAATACAAACATTAAATTATGACGATAAAAATGACATTAACATCCACAAATAAAAAGGTACTGGCATTAGCACGAAAAGCGTCAGTAGAGATACAGCAGTGGGAGAATAGTTAACAGTATTAACATAAAACAAAATGGCCTTAGTACATCAGTGAGTGCTTCACATGGACTGGAAAAGCCAGCTCTTATTTAGCACACATAAAAAATATTTACAAATAAATTTTGCGAAAGAAAAATCTGGGACTAAAACAATTCAGCGTGGATTACTATTAACGCATTGCAAGGTGCAATCAACACAAAGATACAAAGCCATTGACACGGCAACTTTGCAACAGATATATTTTGGTGGTACAATAGGAAACCGCAGGAAACATTCCCACTGGGTTTTTTAGGCGGGTGGTTCTCAAATGAGGATGCGCTAGTAAGATTTAAAAAGGCTTGGTATTAAAAACAAACACGTTCGAGCTGACCGCTTCATAATGTTGGTGGCGGCCTTCAGAACAGTACCGACCACCCTTACAAAAATGATTGTTGAGTTTCATAAGAAATTTTGTTGAATTCACTCAACAAACATTGTTGAGTATCCAAAGAATTTCTGTTGAGATTGTGTTGAGGATTTGTTGAGTTTTTCAGGAAAAGTGGCCACCGTGGTTTCATTGATTTTCCGTTGAATTTCTTACGTCGAATTCCCATTGAGTTTCTGTTGCCTTTCCGTTGAGTCTCCACTGAATTTCGTATTGATATTTTGTCGAGGTTTTTATGAGTGCCCAATGTGTTTCTGTTGATATTTTGTTGAGATTTTTACGAGTGCCGCATGCGTTTCTGTTGATATTTTGTTGAGATTTTTACGAGCGCCCCATGCGTTTCTGTTGATATGTTGTTGAGTTTTACACGAATGCTCAATGTGTTTCTGCTGCGATTTCTTTCAAAGGTTTTTGCGATCATTGTAGGTTGAACAAGAATCTACATTTTATCGCACCACCAATACACGAGTTTATGGTGTGGCAGTAGTGCATGTCATGTAACTAAAAATTCTGCCTCATGCAGACATGCAAAAAGAAAAACAAGGTGTTCAGCGTGCACTTTTTACTTTATTTCCCGATTCAAAAGCGATGATAGGTTATTTTTTATGTAACCGGCGCTCACACCTGGAAACTTCTGGCCCGTGTAGCCTGCAAGAGATAGAATGAATTTATGATTTACTATAAAAAATGAAAACGTGTTCAGCAAGTTCTCAGAATTAGTAATAAAAGTGTGCAAAAATAAATAGACACTTTCCCAAAAAGCATAAAAGGGATGCACTGATCTCACTGTGCACATGAAGAAAAACGGGTGATTAGCTACAAGTTGACAAAGATGACAGCTTTGTTCTTGGCACTCTAAATGCAAATCATGTGCACTCACCGACCACAGCCTTCACCCGCACGGGGTCCAACCCTGGCTTTGTAGGAGTGTCGCCCTGGGCTTTGCCTTTCCCTCCAAAGAGAGTTTTCCCCTTGAGCTCCTCCGGAGTGAAGACATGGCGCAAAAGAGCCCTGGCAAATTTGCCAGGGCCACTCGCACACGCATGCACCAGCTGATCCAGGTACCCCTTCTCAATTAGCACACCGCCCCCAATGTCAACCTGCGAGCAGAAAATAAAACCGAAACAGTTGAACCAACATGAACTCCAGGATCGAGACAATGAAGAGTTTGAGTACCCATGAACAATTTCTCAGAATATTACGGTAATTCATTTACAGATTTTGGCATTGATCCACTAAAAATTCTTTTCGAATAGATTTAATTTAAATGTATATTTTTAGTTTTTATGGGTGAACATGCATACCTCAACATGCTTTCGGCTTGTTTAAACAAGCGTTTCAAGAATTCATTAAAGTGTTTGCCAAGTGCCCACTGCAGTACACCGTGGGTGTATTGCTTTGTGGTAGAAAGGCCAAAAAAACCATTTGGGTGCTGTTAGGTCAATCTGGATGAAAGGTTATGTGGCTAAAATAGTCAGATGGCTGTAATGCACACAAAGTAGGCAGTACGATGCCTTGCCCTGACTCATGCAACTATCCATAAAAAACTGACCTTTTTTTAGCACCCGATTCAGCAAAATAAAATGAGCAGACTGTTATTGATTTTTTAAATTATTTAAATTGAAAAGAGTGAACCCTAGTTACAACTAGGCCAATTTGCTCCTTCATTTTTTCATTGGCTAGCAGTGCACGAGGGTCATACGCGAAATGTGGTTTGCGGCGTGGTGCTAGCAGGAACTTTTTGTGTGGCTGGTGTTCTTTCTGCAGGATTGTGGGTTTGCGAATGCCTTGTCGTAAGGGATACCTAGCATTGTTTTTGGTTCGAAATTCCGCACTGCGCTGTTCACGCCTCCTACAACCACAAACACGAAGCAGGCTGCACGATGAATGCTAGCACAGCGTGAAAATTGGACAGGTGCGGACAGCGGCTCAGATAAGGTAATTTTGCACTGTCTATGTCATCTCCGCGCGCTGATTGCCTTATTTTTTTTTCATTGCTTCAAATGACTGTGGCTCGAATAAGGAAAATTTATGCACTTAAAGCTGCAACGATATTTCATGTGGTGGTGGCGTGTGATAAGAGGCACTGTTTTTACTGTGCCCCCCCAGGCATGCTGCGCACTTCTTGAGGAGTACGAGAGTTTGAGAGGTGCTCTAGTGACAGTGTTCTGGTATGTTGAGCGCATGACCATCCTCCGCCTGAGCTTCCAATGCTGAGCGATTATGCACAGGATCTGGGTGGAAACGACTGCGAGGTAAGAGTGCAATAAAATTACATACAGTGGCTATGACAGAGATTCTACCTGGGGGACAAAGATTTTCAAGTGTTTTCTTTTCAATGTAGATGAAGCATAAATTATAATTGATTGATTCTCGGGTTTAATGCACCAACGCTACACAGACTGTGAGGTGAGCCATAGTAGAGGGCTCCATATTAATTTTGACAACCTGCGCATCTTTACATGCGCCGAAATCTCAACCACATGGGCATATTTTATAGCAGACATGATAGACAACAATTTCCATCCTGCACTGGGCGCCACCAATTCTTTCGGACTGCGGGGCGAGCAGACGACGCTGAGTCCCACGCTGTTGCTCCGTGCCATGCGTGAATATCAGACGCACCGAACGGCATCGAAAATCGGTGTCATTTATTTGGCATTTCAGCAGCAACAAGTTTAGCAGTGCCTAAGGAGAACGTTTAATTCTTCCAAGAGGTGTCCCGTTCGCCCATCAATTCTGTTCCTAACCCACTAAGGTGGCGGGCCAGTCCACGCCACTTTGTCCTGACAGGCATTGCCTGTGAGGCCACGTTTCGTCCTGCCAGCAGGACGCCTGACCTTTTTATCCTCAATCGATGTTTATTTTCGGAATTCTGGGAAAATTGCCATCATTGCCTTTTACTTGGCGATGTTCAGAAGCTACTTGTCCGGGCAGGCGTGATTACGTCGTTACTGGCTGCACCAACAATCAGCGTAAGCACAAAGTGCTCATGCAAGAACCGTGCGAAGTGCACCATGACAAAACAAGTGTCTGCATGTGCGGAGTCTATTGGCTGCACAAATTTCCTGCGTCGCTTGAGTGTCACCGTAAATGGGTCGTTGCGCTAAATCGCAGACTTAGAGCCTGGCAAATTTGCCAGAATGAGCCCGGTGGTACGCTGCTTTTGGAAGCGCTGTTTAATCACCCTCATGCTCAATCCTTATCGCACGTTTCTGTTCTTTGGAGGTATGTTTGGTCCGTTTCATCGACGGGAAGCCATCGAAAATCAATCAGACACTTATGCTGCAGCTTGGGTACGCGAAAAATTCTCAAGTAACCCTTGTGAAAACCGTGCTGATATTCGAATGTGATATTATAAATAATTAGCAACTTGAGAGTGGATGAAATGTTCCCTGCGTATGGTGCTTGTTAGGAAAATTTAATGGTGAAGTACCGTCCCTGATTTAAAGACTGGTGCTACCTCGGCTATCCTCCAATCACTGAGAATAGTGCCTGTCATGAGAGACTGCGAAAAAAGTGCCGACAAAATCTACAGACTGCGGTATGTACTTTTCGGTATAGTGTGATTAATAACAGTATGATCTGAAGTAGATAATATTGTAAGCTTACTTAAAATGGAAAGTAGCTCCACACCAGTCTGTATTGCAAATTCAAAACCATATCGAAAATCCTAAATGTTTGCTTGGCTTGATTACATACGGATACTTGCTTCAAAGTCAGTTCAATTTCTATTCTTGCACTTTAGCCATTGGCCCCAGATTCGCTTCAATATCCCTGCTAAGCAATGACACACTCAAAATGCACAACACTGCTTCATGAAACTGTTTCAAATAACCAGGGGCTAGAGCACTGCTAACAGGTATACATTATGACAGGTTCCAACATGAAATAACTAACCTGAAAGTACATAATCAGTGGGTGCACTGATGTGGCAGCGGTGCCTGGACCGATGCGTTGAGCAAATGCGCTGGCTTCTGAACGGGTGGTCCAAGCGGCCAGATGATGGATGAAGGATTGACTATTCCTGGCGGCAAAGCGTACCCAGCACCAAGGAAAGGCCAGGCAGTACTTGGGTACAGCAGGTGCAGTGTCAGTTGGCCACGGAGGGCCCTGGCAAAGCCTTTGAAACTGGACTGAAAGCCAGCCAGCCAACCCGGACAGCCAGCAGCAGCACCTGAAAGTGCATAATCTGTGAGTGTGGTGGCACTTGATGAAATACAAGAAAAGCACACACAAACCACGAATGCTTACATTAAGCAGATTATTAATCGTTAATGAGTAACCTCCAAGGCCCTAATAAGAACATTCCCGCAACACCCAAACTGAAATTTAGGTCAGAGTAATGTATTTATTAGGCACGCAGGTTCTGTGAGTGGGGTATGCCTGATATATGCAAAGCTCTCTGCTATGCTAATTTGCATGGAACGCTTGCTAGCAGCCCATATGCATACCTAGCTTTCAATCGGAACTGTTGTGTACTAGTTGAGGCTCCTCCATTTCAATGCCTAGCTTGCCTTTGCAAGTTCGATTCTCCAATATAAATAGAGTTGAGTGGGCAGGCGCCCCTGCGAGAACACGCGCGCGCATTTCACCTTCAATTTCCACGTATGTGAATGTGAGCTTCACGAGTACGGCACGCATACCACGACGCATATCGCGGCCCGAAGACCACGAGACGGGTCGCGACGGCGGCAGCCGGTCTCGCGAGCGTAATAGCTGCGAAGCGCACTGCACGGAATTAACAGTCGCCGCAAAGGCACTGTTTGAGAGACACATAACAAACAAACGCACCGGTGTTTAAGAGCCTTGCGTGATGTCAAATAATTAGCTGCCGCGTTCTACAGCGCGAGCATCGCAACAAAGGTCTAGCTTCAGCGTAAATTGATGCTGACGGCTGCGGAAACGGTAGACTGGTAATTCCAAGGCGCCAAACAAGTATGCTATATCGCATAGGCTCTGAGAGCAAATGAGATGGGGGTCTACCGAATAACTGACCCATAAGCACCAGAACTCGTTCCGAACAAGAACAGAAAAACAAAAAAATGCGTACTCACCCCAGCAGAAACGACGTTTCCCGCCTAAAATCCTTCTTCACGCTCGTCTTGCCCTTCAAGGACACCGACACTTTGTTCGGACGCAATGTCATCCACCTTTGACGCGCGATGATCGTTGAGGCGATGATCGTCACCCTATAAAGCTTTTATAACTATGATTTAAGCTTGAAATAGATAAAACTGAACAAATCGCCCCAGCTACCACTCCGCACAAAACCAACTCCATAAACAAACACACAAAAAGGGAGTGATAGTTGCCAGACTGCAATAGCAGCATTTCTGTGTTTGACGAAAATTGTGTTATTGGTAATTAACTTCCTGCTTTTAAAGTATTAAAAGTGTTTATAACTTAAATTTGAGGTTTTTAAACGCAAAAGCGAATAACAGTAAACTAACTGACATATATACTTAAATTGTAAAGGTTTTAAAGTTAGTTTTGGTTTTGTTTTCACGGCGGGTTTCTCTACAGAGGAGGTGCGAGAAAACGAACTACTTTGGGTTTAGGAAGAGGGTGGCAAACGTCGGTGTGATTGAAAGCAAGGAACAGGCGCTTACTATGGTTTTAAAAAAGAAGAGGTAATAAAACCTTCATAAAGAAAAAAAAAAAACATCCGACGAGGATTCGAACTACGGACCCTCAAAACAGTAATCGAAGGCGTAACCACTCGGCCATACACGCGGGACTTCAGCCAATAGTAAAATGATTGTATAACTACGTAAGCCGGCAATGAAAATTGTCGTTTGTGTCTAGTCAATGCTGCATTTTTGGAATTCTGGCAGTTCTAACGCTTGTTTCTCACGCACCGATCTTGCAGACGAGGTCACATTGTTAGTACTCCGAGCGATTGAGCCGGAGCTCCCTTATTTGACTCAAGCAAAGCTATCGCAGGTCACCCGCGATCTTTTCTTCGCAAGCCACGGTAGCCACGAAGGAAATGGCATGCGCCGTTGGAATTGTGGCGTTGGTAACGCTTGTTTGTCACGCACCGATCTTGCAGACAAGCAACATCGCGCTAAAACTACAAGCGATGTCACTCCTGGCATGTCAGGCGCATACAGCAGCGAAAACCTCTGAGTTTGTAACAAGTTGGGGATAATGCAAGGCAATATTAAAGAGACCGAAGCATGTGGTGGCGGCGACGTAATAAGTGCAGCAAACAGGTACTGTGGGCGGCAGCGACGAGCGAAAAAGATGCAACATGGGCCGCCCCCGCCGGCCTGCGCAGAAATGGAAACACGCAATCGAAAAAAACTGTCCGGCCGATTCAGTTTGTTGTTGACGAAGAGCAACCGAGGCTTCAGCAACAAACGATTGTGCTTGCCGTGGTATGAGTCAAAGCATATCTTGACATCGTTGTCGTTATGCTATCGTCCGTCTAGAAGGAAAAAATCAGAACGCAAACGTTTTCGTCTAGCGTCTATACCAGATATAGACGCTGCTGTTTAATGATATCTGGAGACAATTTTTTAGCTAATGGTGAAGCAGCGGATATTTTGTAGTATGGACAAGTGAATTTTATGGGTTAACTGGATGGCTGAAATTGAAATATGCACTCTAGAAACATTGATAAAACAACAGTATAAACAAGAATTTGAATTTTGTTCGATCACACTGAAAGTGCAAGTTATCAGAGTTTGTACTGTACTTTACCTTGTGCTGTATCTTGTACTTTGTATGCTTCCAATGCTGACAAGGCAGAACATATATTGTCTGCGAGATGTTACACAAAGCATCAGACATGACGCGCTGATTTGTGCGATATGTGACATGTTGTAAGAATACCTTGAAGACATGTTGCAGAACGTCTAGGACTCATCGTTGAAATCTTTATATCATGAACATGTTGTTGATCTTCGACATGTTGTTTGACTCTTTACGATATCAGACCTTTATAATCTTGCAGTATATCGACATCTAGTAGAAGTCCTTATCATTAAAGACATGTCGTTATACTTATTCGACAAGTCGTTGAAATCTTTGCGATATTGGACCTTCATGATGTTGAGGACAACGAAATGTCGTTGAATTCATAAGGTGTCGACAACGTAAAAGTTATGTGATTTTCGTTGAAATCTTTGTGATATTGAAGACATCTCGAAATCGTTATGATATCATGCATGTCGTATGGATATGTTGCCATATGTACAAGAAAGCGCTGAGAGTTGCATTGTGAAAGCTGGCTACCTGTACACAATGCAACTTCCTTGAAAAATGCAACTTATTTAATACACTCACACTGCACAAAAATATGCTAAGATGCTGCCTAATTAGGCTCATACATCCGTTTTAGTGCACGTGGCTGTCCATGTCGAAGAAGCATGCAGATAGTATTTGGCATCAGTTGCTGATGACTTGCCCACAAATAATCACCATGAGTCACTGAAAATACAACAAAAAGTCAACAAGAACTCCACAATAGAAAAATCATTGTGCGGACCACAACGAAAATTTCGTTGTGTTCTCAATGTGTAAACTCAATGAACATTGAGTTTCACAAATAATCACCATGAGTCACTGAAAATACAACAAAAAGTCAACAAGAACTCCACAATAGAAAAATCATTGTGCGGACCACAACGAAAATTCCGTTGTGTTCTCAATGTGTAAACTCAATGAACATTGAGTTTCACAAATAATCACCATGAGTCACTGAAAATACAACAAAAAGTCAACAAGAACTCCACAATAGAAAAATCATTGTGCGGACCACAACGAAAATTCCGTTGTGTTCTCAATGTGTAAACTCAATGAACATTGAGTTTCTGTTGATTTTCCGTTGAATCAATGAGAACTCAATGAAACGTCAACAGAAATTCAGAACTCATTTTTGTAAGGGCAGGGCACCGTGCTTGAGCCAAAGTAACGTCCACAGAAGCAAAAGAAGGTGCGCTTCGCCTTTGAAGAGTATTACACAATGAACGGCCAAAACACAGACAGCAGCAATGGGAACCCATCCACGATGGCCAAGGGTGTGAGGAGAAGTGTCTTGAATGCGACGGCCACTGCTGCTGATGCCTCGGGGATCTCTCCCTCTGTCTCAAAAAAAAAAAAAAAATCTTCGGGCAAGTAGCGTCTTCCCGTGGTTCCTACATAGACAGAAAGAGGGGGACAGCAAAGATAAGTTCTACAATGAAAAAAATATTAACGAGTTTGACAACGTTAAAAGAAGTTTATTGGGTGATAGATTAGTTTTTGCGCCGAGAGCACGCACTGAACCGTATTTGAATGCCATACTGCTTGGCGCAGTAACCAGTCTAGATGCGGATGTGGTGACCTTGGTTGCCACCACGCTCATTGTACCACTTGGCCAATGTTATGTCAGACAGCGCGCCCTACAGCTGTCTGCCTACGCACTGCGCCCCAAACCCATTAGTGCTTACGTGTCCGTAGCTTCAACTGTTTACCCCGCTATCGTTCCCGGTATAAAAACATTGCACAGAATTTAAGGAAACATAACTCTTTTTGTGAGGTTATAATCCCTGAATAATTTGCATTGGATTTTGTCCTCAGCCGACTGCAACGTAGGGCCAATTATACGTTCACAAGACTAGCGTGGAAAAGTTGCTAATGGGTCATATAGCTACTGTTTTCTTCATTCTCGAGTACGCTTCGTTGCATGCACGCTGCAGATCGCAACATTTGATGAGAACCAATAGGCTCGTTAATGAACGATCAGAACGCTCGAGCGACGGCGACAACCGACGCCAAAAAAGTAATGTAATGGGTACAACAAACAGTGTGGGCGACAGCGACAAACGAAAAAAAGTAATGCATTGCTGCCAATGCCCTTCGTCGTCGTTGCTGCCGCTCGCTTGTGGGCTGCTTCTGTCCGGGAATAAACCCGCGACGGCGACGACCCGTCGCCTGCCGCTGTCGCCGCCGTCAGCGGCCTGTGTAAAAAAATTTCGCTTGTCTGTGTCGCACACAATACCTGTTTGCCGTACACACTGAGTGAGGTTTCTCGCGTTGCTCATCGCCTTAGACGCATGTAATTGCCCCTTAACAGTGCGGTGAGTACGCCCCGAAAAGTCCCATTTCCGTCCATCCTGTCCTCAAGCAAAACGTAAAAAAACTTGTCTCAACAGCATTTCAGTTTGCTGCTGTACGCGCGGCGGTCACTAAAATTATTGTAATTTAGTGACTACCACGCGCTAGACGCGCTCCTATCACTCAGCCTATTGTACGCAATTCTTTGGAGCCGCGCAGGTAGCCACAGCTACTGCACGGCCGCCACTCTAACCCTAGCCGCCGAGCTAAGAGTACAGCGTAGCGCTGCGACTACTCGTGCGACCATGCTTCCTACCTGCGAAAACATTCCGCAAGGATACCAACACTTCACGAATCAAAGGGATTGAAACGGTGCAAGAATCGACGCTGTTTGTACACGGGTACAAAAGCCGCTCTTCAAAACTAAGCAACGGTCAAAATCAGTCACGAAAACGTTAGGACTAACCGCTTCCGCGGACCGAAGTACCGAGAGTAACTCTGCTTCGTTAAATACACAAGACAAGAATACGAGGTTAACTAATGGCTTACCTCTACTTCCCGCCAGCGTTTCTTCGTCCGGTAGATAAATCCAAGGTCGTAATAGCTGCGAAAGATCCCAAGCTCAAGGCGCGAAGCCTGCGACGGCCGCGGATACAGCCCGGCCATAGCGCGTGCATCGCTACACAGTGCGCATAGTTCCGAAATCGGCCTCAGCGCTGTCGCCGCTGTGATGTTCGTCCGAAAGAAAAACTAGTACCACGCACGCACGCACACACGAATGAACGAATATACGACTTGCTAGCGTGTGCATGATGTCGCGCTGACGCACAAGTGGCCAGCAGTTAGCCAACACGCGTCGTATACTGTGTCGAAGCAAGTATGACGATAAAGGCAGGTCCAACTTCCTATGTTGCACGAAGCGTCTGCTTGAAAGCCCACTTCGTTCGTAGCACATTGACATCACGGTCTGGCGCGGCCTGTAAGTCGCCCGTCCGGCCTCGGCGGGCCATGTCGGCGGGTTCACCGCCTGTGTAGGTTTTTGCAGGACACGCGCAGTTCGTGGCTCGCTGAAGGTGCCTTTCTCACGCTTGCTCGGGCGGTTCGCGTTACCTGATCCCCCGATTGTATGACGCGTTACGTATCGTGATCCACGCCTGCGCCGCCGCGGGGGGGGGGGGGGGGGGGGGTCATCATTTCTCTTTGCTTATTAACAAAGGCGCTTGAGTTCCAGCAACCGACCGGTGTGTACGCTTTTATCGTCGCTCGTCAGCTGACGAGATAGTTTTCACCGTAGAGGGTGTATTTGAGATGCCCTCGCAGTGGTATCGCCTGTTCCTCACACTCCGATCTTGCAGATAGGCCCCATATTGCTGTTAATACCAGTTACGTATACGGATTTTCTGTATTTAACCTAATAAAAGCTATCGTATGTACATGCCTATCTCGGCGACACTAGCCACCGTTGTTGGGTCGGGTTCGTGTTGCGCTTGCAGCTTGAGCTATCAGAAGAGCGCGTACTTCACTTCTTGCAACACCATTTTTCTCAATCGATCTCAGATTTACAATCCGTTTTTTTTAGCTCGACTAGGCGCGGGACAAGCGTACGTCTATCAAACTCTTTCAAAGCGACCGTCTGCAGCGGTCCGTAGATTAGTTCCTTCGGTTTGCCGCCTGCCGCCACTGAACGCTGCGAGCAATCGTTACACGAATTCATATTCTTGCACGTTTAGAATGCGCGGCAGAAGTAATCGGGCGCTTTTTACACAACCGCTTTATATAATATATTCGTATGCAAATAAAACATCGCTGATGAGTTGGTGTGCGCAGATGGCAGGAGTGCATCTCCATGCTTACTCCCGCACTGGACAAGAATGAAATTGCAATTCTACTCTTCGTACTGGAGATGGGAGACGATGCGCAGGTTTACTCTTCACTGGTGCGGGAGCAGAACTGGGGCTGCACTCCGCCGCGCACGAGAAGAGTACGCGGTCAGTTTTGCTCTCCTCCTCATGGGAAGCGAGCATTGCATCCAACTCCCCGCAGCTTTCGAGGGGAGTCCACCAACGCTTGCAAGAGTACAATGACGGTTGGACTCTTCAACTGCTCCCCCGATTTCTTAGAGTGCATGCGGCATGCGGTCTTTAGCTAGCATGCAAGTAAATGTGCAGTACGAACTTTAAACATTTCATCCTCGGACGCCATTGCCTTATGCATACTGCCTCAGACGTGCGGCTTGTGCGTCAGAACGGCAGCTTGGCTCCGTTACCGCCATGTTAATTATTGCCACCGCTAATCTCCTTTAGACGTCCACGCCTTTCCGCACTGTGAAGGAGAAAGACTGACACGATTTCAACTGCTGAAACGCACTCGACAATGTTAAAACGCGCTCATGATACGCTGAACTGTAAGAACTTCAGATACTAAGCCCGCCATGCGCACTGCAAATAAACGCGGCCATGTTTGACAGCCAGAGTCGCCCCGTTCGCTACAATGACCTACTTCGCTTACTTGGTTTGGGCTTGCGCTGGGGGGCACTGGAGCTACCCTCAAACGACCTAGCTAACGCAGCCCAATGAAAGAACAGAACACCGAGAAAGTCTGAGCCGCCCCGCGACGCCGTTGGAAGGCGGATCTTTGAAGGGAGGCTAGAATGAGACTCGAGGTTTGAAAGAAGTTGCGCGGTTACCTATTTATGGAACGCAGTAAATATTACAACTTGATTTTTGATGGCGCTGCACGTGGATGTTTGTACAAGCCGTTCTTACTGAATGTACGCATCCCCAGCAGGACGCGCTGAACGTGCTTAAGCGTGCTCCGTGCGATTGCCCATGTCCAGTATCAATCGACCAGATTTAGGGAAAATCCCCAAGGTGGAGTAACGTTCTGTAAAGGAAAGTTTGACATCCACCTAAATGCAGCCATACGGCTACAAAGGAAAGCTATACAGCTTTGCGGGAAACTGCGCAGTTGAAGAAAAATTCGTCCTGGTCCAGGATTGTAGCCGTATGGCTGCATTTAGGTGGATGTCAATCTTTCGTTTAGATGTCCACTATCAGTACTTCGTTAACTCGAGCAGCTGGAAACTCGGGAGCCGACTACCTCCGGCCTTCCGCCATAGCGCCCCTGGTTGAGCATAAACAAAAAGGTACTATGAGGTTCGATGGATCAATCACAATGCTCGATTCAAGTTACGTCTCGATCCAGGACTCCGACATTCGCGTGGGAGTCCTGCTCCCGAATCCAGAAGGAAAGGGTCGTCCAACGTGGGCTGACATGTCGGATGAAGAAGAAAACAGGATTAAGGGAAGCGTATCTCGCCCTGACTGCACATGTGCTGCATAGAGCGATCATGTGAGTGAGCAGCGGCGACTGAGAGACGTAGAAGCATTTAGCTGCAGTGCCAGAGGTTGGCGGACTCACTCATGAGTCCACTCACTCAGGCTCATTTTAGCTGAAATTCACGCGTGAGTTTGCGTTTGAGTGAGAGTGAGACTATTCTGGCATCATGAGTTTAAGCCCGAGTGACACCGAGTGATTTTGATTTTGAGTACGTGTGAACCTGAGTGAGTGTGAGCCCGAGTGTTCCCGAGTAAGCTTGATTCCGACTAAGTTGGAGTGCACCCGAGCCTAGCTAGGGAGCGGGATTTTTTTTCAAGCCGTCTATTTGAAGTTTTTCAGCACGAGAAGATTGCGCTAGCGCTGCAGGCGCAAAAGTTCGCGTTCGTTTGTCCTAAGTTGCGCAACCTGCGTGATTGTTGGGCAAGTGTTTGCGTCAGCTACGTGGCGGCAATGGAAGTTGGCTCTAAATTTTCACGAGTCCCTTTGGGCCGGGTACTCGAGTCACGTGCGGATGGGGCAGCATTCGCGCTGCGCATTATCGTGAGGGGCAGCGTCTGATCTTGAAAAGTTTCTTGGAAGAATTTTTATGACTATCCGCACTCGTTCTCAGGCAGTTTGAAGCAGCTGGGTGTATGATAATGACCTGGTGAGGTCATAAAAAAGATGCTTATGTTGCCTTTTCCTCGTAACGTAGCCGCCGGGAAGGTTGGAAAGCACACGGCAGCGCTTGCTTGCTGTTTTTTTTCGCGTATTCGCCTGCTTCTGGTGACGGTTAATGATATCCTAGGGGTCAAAAATAAGCGATGACCATAATAAACCTTAATACAAAACAACGGCTGCACAGGTCATGGTGCGTACAAACTTGGAAAAAGTATGGAATAAGGAAAGTGTGTGTGTGTGTTTGTGTGTCTGTGTGTGTGTTTGTGTGTGTTGGTGTGTGTGTGTGTGTGCGTGTGCGTGTGCGTGTGCGTGCGTGTGTGTGTGTGTGCGTGTGTGTGTGTGTGTGTGTGTGTGTGTGTGTGTGTGTGTGTGTGTGTGTGTGTGTGTGTGTGTGTGTGTGTGTGTGTGTGTGTGTGTGTGTGTGTGCCTGCGTGCGTGCATACATCTATTTTTAGGGTAGCGAATATGGGAGGAATGAAATCGAGCAGTAGAGAAATTGTAGGGGAGGAGTTGGAGGTATTTCGTTTCAGTGCACTTTGCAACAATCTTGTCACAAAAACAAAATTCCCCACGTTTTCTTTGTAATGCTAGAGTGCTGGCTTCCCTTTTGTTATACGAAAAAAATTACACCATCTTCCTGTGTGGAACCATGAGGAGGATACGAAGCATCATGGGGCTTCCGTGTAGGTTCCATTGTGTTGCCGTTGTTGTTTCATTTATCGGAGCACGAATGGGAACGTAGTGTGAACCCCCATGTAGAGACAGCGAAGAGACCGACACCGGCGTTATCTGATCGAACACCTCCTGGTTCTCGTCTTTCGTTATTGCGTGCTCACGCTCCTACCCCGCTGCCCGCCCTTTTCGTCCTCTTCTCTGGTTGAGCTGCAAGGCGCGTGGCGCTTCCCGCCACAGCTTTAAAACGGGAAATTCAACATCCTCCTATAAAGATTTCATTTCGTCGTTTCCGTTGAGGTTCAGCTTCGCGTGCCTTCTTTGTATCAGTAGCTTCTTGACGTAGTTTGAATGAGTGAAGGACATAAGGCGCGTTCGTAGCACGTGCTCCCGTCTCGGTCTGTAGCGCAGTGGGAAGAGCGCCACGTACCTCCCGTTGCGGTAAGAGAGTCGTGGGATCGAAACCGGGCGCGGCCTAACTATTTCTTTTTATAGTGGACTGCGCTGACGTCAGCACAAAAGCTGACGGGGCTGGAGAGACGCGCATGCGCAGTAGAGTGCGGACGGCGGTCAACGACAACGAGGGGGGGGAGGGACGCAGCCCCGAGCATGAGATGCTTCGCACCTAAAAGAAAGTGAGCGCCAGGGAGAGGGAGACTCGGCTAGGATGCGCCGCCCTACCTGCGTTTCAAGTGAGGTGACAACTAAAACGCCCAGGCGCTGCCCGCTTAGCCCGAATACTGACCGCATCATAAGATAGAATACTGACCGCATCATAAGATAGTCATGGTGAGTAAAGATTGGGTGAAAATTCAAATTGGTGCTGGTACGGCGTATGGGGTATCCAATTAAAGGTCCCGATAACGGGAATCACATCGGATAAGTAAATACTGATTCCTGGTTATAGCAATCAGATATGCATAGTTATTCGAAACGCGGCCGCTAGGGCGTTTGGCGCATCAAATTGAAGACCTCTATGTAACAACACGGGAACATGCGTGTTGCATATGGACACGCCTGGACATGTGCAGTCCATGTTTGCGATTTCTTCCACTGGTTACGCTGTTGACCGGCAGCGGCCCTGCCCCATGACTCTGGCCCCTATAATCAAGTTAGCATGCAAACAAAAACAAGGACACTCACGTAGACGCCTCGTGCTTCTCAGATACGTGGGAAAAGTTGGCTCTGCCTCAAGTTATTTTTGAGGATGCGGAACATGAGTGGATGGGACCCTAACCATAAACTTTGCTCAGTGTCCTTTGTTTCTCCCCGGAGCCACAGCGCGCCCTCGAGCCTGAGTTCTCTTTGTCATTAACACGCAGCCCATAACAATGATTTGGTACTCACTAAACTTTTTTACACCCTTTTTGGCCGAAAAGGGTGTAAAAACCTTGTCCCATGGCTAACACCCTTAAAAGGTTTTCTGGCACAAAAAGGGTGTACGGATGAAAAAAGGGCGTTGGGCTCAACACCCTTAAAAAAAGTGTTGACGATGCTCAACGCCCTAAAAAAAGGGTGTTGAGCATCCTCACACCCTTTTTAAGGTGATGGCGTGCGCAGTGGCAATATGAATACAATCAACACATACAGTCAATACGCACAAGTTACAGGTGGAAAACAAATGAATTGAGCAAGAAAACCAAGAGAATGAAAGTGGTACAGGGAGTGCATACGTACTTAGTAATACATGTGCTGTTCTTGCTTTTATATCCAGCAAAGGAAAGCCCCCCGATGGAGTCGGTGGGCTTGTCGCAAAAAACAGATATTTTAGCGATAATTTTAGAAGTATGCATTTTACTATGAGAATATACAAATCAACACGCGGATTTGCAAGAACTTTTTAATCACGAGGTGGTTTTGGTGTTTCATAACTTATAGAATTTTATTAAATACTAAACAAATTATTAAATACCAAACAAACCAAACAAACACCTCAACACCTTTCAAAAAGGGTGTTGATTATTTCAACACCCTTTTTCCCAGAAAGTTGTAAAGCTACAAATTAGGGTGTTCGAAAGTAAGAAAAAGGGCGTGAAGAAAAAGGGTGAAAGAAAAAGGGTGTGAGGAAAGACCGCCAACTAAGAAAACAGGTGAAGAGACTTCCAACTTTGGAGGCATTTTGTACCTGTTTACAAGGGCGGACTGAACGTTTTCTACAAGCTGGGGGTGTTTTGTATCTCACGATGTTTAAAGTATAATGGGGTTTATTGGCAGGTCTTGCAAGAGGCACCAACGAGGTCTGGCCGTTTCAGAGTCCAAACGTGGTCTGGCGTCCGCGCGCAGGTCTCGCGCCGAAGCACTGTCAATGGAGCTGCCGCTGTGTCGCTACGGGGACATATACGCCTCGAGCGCTTCCTGTAGGGGCGCCACTGAAATCCCCCTAGCGGCCCGTTTCGAAAGCAGTCGCGGGAGTCGCCGGCTCGCTCACCCCTGTCGCCGTTGCTTTTGCGGCACGTTCGCGACTGATATTTTCCGTTTGTATGCGTTGGAAATACATATTTATGTGGAGCAGCCACTCTGTTCGCAAATGTGGTGTATTTACGAGAGTGTAAATTAATGTTTCTAACGCGATCCTAATGTGGTACATTCGGTCCGCATAAGCGCCAGGTGAGTCCCAAGCCGGCGTCACGAAACCGGCATATATGCATTGAGATGATTGCAATTCCACTGCCCTCAAATTTACTAACGGCACCCCCGTAAGCAGCGTTCGTTCATATGCTTATGCTACGGCTATACACTGCGATGTAAATCGGTTTCGTGTGCTTTCATAATCTAGCGGAGCACTCATTACTGACAGCCCGCCAGTTACGCTTCATATCTCGGATATTGATCACTACCCTAAACAAGCCAATGTGGCATAAATTCCATGGATATTCTACGCAACAAGTACGATAGATAATGCAAAATTACACGCGGGAGTCAGCCCAAAGAATTTACGGCTGGGTCGTCTTGTCGCGAGGTGAGCGTGAGCTAGTCATCGGTTACATATATCCTCCGCTTATATCCACGGCCGTGACTAAACGCTTCTTCGAAACATCATCATATGACACAGGGAGCCTGCAGAATTTAGCACAAAAGTGAAATCAGAGGGCCTTATCAGATACCACACTCTTCCAACCCCACCTTTTATCGCTTGTGAACTGCATGCTTCCTTACTGTATGTTTCAAAAAAATGTGTCCGCCGAGTGATCAGCTGTCAAAGTCGAAAAACAAAATAAAGGTGGGCGCGCAGCCTGTGTGTGATTACTAAAGACTATAACACCCAGCTACAGGCCGTCCAGCAGGTTGTGGCGGCCCTCGAACGGCAGCGGCCGGAGTGCGACGCGGGGAAGGGGGTACCATCCTCCTGACCTCGTAGAGCGCGCCCGGGTGCGGCTCAAGAGGTGCTATCGTAACGACGTCGCGGCCGCGTCACGGCACCTGGGCGCCCCACCGTCTGCAGGTCCAAATTAAGTTTATTCTCTCTCTCTCTCTCTGATTACTAAAGCGGTCATTCCATGATTTCGCTCCGCAATTGTACACAACGATATATAGTTATGCGACTTCCTGCTCCACCTCCCTGCCTTGGAAAATATCAGTGCATTTCGCATCTAGTTGGTCTAGTGAGTTCAACCATGCTTGTAAGACGAACGTCTCTAGGATTTCCAAAACTGCACTGGTTTTTTTTTTTTTGTTCATTCCCGCACGAGCTATTACATTGCTTCCGGACTTGGCAGACCATTTATTTTTCCGTGGTTTCATTGCTCTCCTTGGTCCATGCTATCAGGCAGGAGTGGGCACATATTTAACGACCCACAGACTTGGAATATACTTAACATGTTCGCGTGGTCTCTGTTTCTATAAAAGGCACAAGTTATTGTCAGGTATTAGGTAATCACCTCCCCGAATGATATTTTCCTACGACGTGTACATTCAAAACAAGGCCGAATTCGTTGTCCGCGCGGCAAAACGAAACCAACCTCTCATTGTGCCAGTATTAGGTCTAAACGAGGCGTCAATAGAATTGACTTGCGCCTGAAATATTCGGAGGTGACAGTGGTGATGTGCCGCTGCCGTCGCCGACGCCTTGAAGAGCGGCACAGAAGCGCGCAATACCGCGTCCCCGGTTAGCTCTTGTTGGCGTTCGAGCACTCTAATTAGGAGGCAGCTGTTTTTGAAGTGCCCTAAACGTACTACTTGCTTACAGAAATCACCATAACCAGATGTTGAGGGCGCTAAAGGCAAAAAGAAGCGAAAGAGAACCGAAACACTGCATGAGCCGCTATCAGGTGCGCAGCGGACATCCCGTAAGCGCCGCGGAGAAGCGGCGGCAGCCGGCGCAGCGATCGCGAAGCTCGAGGCGTATACCCACTGGGGGATTGACGCCACTCAGAAGGTCAGCCTCCGCTTTAGCCGAACACATACCCGCTCGGGGAGACTGGTGCTCTGACGGTCGCTCACTATCTTTGTTACAATCACCCCCGGGGACATAAGGAGCCATCCTTGGCGACTCAGGGTGATGCGACGATGAGCGGGTCGTAATAGGGCTTGAGACGCTGAACGTGAACCGTCTCGCGGCCACGGAAGCGACGATCGGTACTAGGAGTGACCGGCTCGACGATGTAATTGACGGGAGAGGTTTTTTCGACGACTCGGTAGGGACCCTGGTATTTCGTCTGAAGTTTGCTTGAAAGCCCTGGGGCCGTAGACGGTGTCCGTAGCCATATAAGGGAGCCAGCAGCGTAAGTTGGCGTTCCACTACTGTCGCCGTGGCGATACTGCTGACGTCCTTGGTCTGCTGCCGTGAAGGAGCGTGCCAGTTGGCGGCACTCTTCGGCTCGCTTGGCGATTTCCGAGACTGGAACACATTCCGAGATGTCAGGGCGGTAAGGAAGGATGGTGTCAAGTAGGCAGGAAGGTTCACGCCCGTACAGCAGAAAGAATGGTGAGAAGCCGGTGGTTGACTGCGTGGCCGTATTATACGTGTACGTGACGAAAGGAAGAACTAAGTCCCAGTTCGAATGGTCACGAGAAACATACATCGACAGCATGTCGCCCAGTGTACGGTTAAAACGTTCTGTCATCCCGTTGATTTGGGGGTGGTAGGATGTAGTCTTCCTGTGAACAACGCGGCATTCAGTGAGCAGCGCCTCCACTACTTCGGACAAGAAGACTCGTCCCCGGTCGCTCAACAGCTCCCTGGGCGCTCCGTGCCGCAGAATAAAACGTTGAAGAAGGAAGGATGCGACATCGCGAGCAGTGGCTGTGGACAGTGCAGCTGCTTCCGCGTACCGTGTCAAGTGATCAACTGCCACAATAATCCAACGATTGCCTGCGGCTGTGCTGGGAAGTGGACCGTAAATATCTATTCCAACACGGTAAAAAGGTCGTGCTGGACACGGTAGTGGCTGCAATGCTCCCGTGGGATGTTGAGGGGGACACTTACGACGCTGACACTCTGTGCACGAGCGGATGTACTTGATCACAAATGTGTACATCCCCCGCCAGTAGTAGCGCAAACGGAGCCGCTGATACGTTTTCAGCACTCCAGCGTGGGCGCACTGTGCGTCAGCGTGGTGGTAAGAGCAAAGTTCGGAACGCAAAAGGCCAGGAATGACGAGTAGCCACTTCCTGCCTCCAGATGAGTAGTTCCGGTGGTAGAGCAGTTCGTCACGTATGGCGCAGTGTGAAGCCTGGCGGCGGGTTGCCCGGGATGCTGGAACTGTTGATGGACTCGACAGGTATTGCAAGATTGCGGCAATCCACGGATCCTTACGCTGTTCTCAGGCCATATCTTGTATAGCTAGTGACGCCACCGCGCAGTCTGTTGTAGACAGGCAACCAGTGTCGGACACGACGGGTGACCGAGACAGGGCATCGGCATCACTGTGTTTGCGTCCGGACCGGTATATTACTCGGATGTCGTACTCTTGAAGTCGAAGAGCCCAACGTCCGAGTTTACCGGAAGGGTCTTTCAGTGAGGACAGCCAGCATAGAGCGTGGTGATCCGTGACAACGTGGAATGGACGACCATAAACGTAGGGACGAAATTTGGCGATAGCCCAAACAATAGCCACACATTCCTTTTCGGTGACGGAATAGTTCCGCTCCGCCTTAGTCAGGGTGCGACTGGCGTAGGCAACAACGTATTCATGGAAGCCTGCTTTAAGCTGAGCGAGAACGGCACCTAGACCGACACCACTGGCGTCAGTGTGAACTTCAGTAGGTGCAAGCGGATCAAAATGGCCTAGTATGGGTGGCGACGTCAGCAGGCTTCGCATAGCCCCAAATGCCTTTTCACAAGCAGGAGGCCAGTCGGTAATTTCTGCGCTTCCGTTGAGGAGCTGTGTCAAAGGTTCGAACGAATCGCCGAAAATAGGAGCAGAGACCAATAAAGTTTCGAAGGTCTTTCAGAGTGGTCGGTTTTGGAAACTCTGCCACCGCACGAAGCTTTTCCGGGTCCGGAAGTATGCCGTCTTTAGAAACAACGTGGCCCAAGATTGCTAGCCTCTGAGCAGCAAAGCAACACTTTTTCAAGTTTAGTTGCAAGCCAGCCGAAGCAAGGCACGTCAACACTTGTTCAAGGCGCTCAAGGTGCGTGTGGAAATCTGGCGAAAACACGACAATGTCATCGAGATAACACAGACATGTTTTCCACTTGAGGCCCCGTAAAACATTGTCCATCATTCGCTCGAAGGTAGCTGGCGCATTACAAAGCCCGCAAGGCATCACATTGAATTCGTAAAGCCCGTCGGGCGTAATGAACGCCGTTTTTGAGTGATCGGCATCGGCCATGGGCACTTGCCAGTAGCCTGACCGCAAATCTAGTGAGGAGAAGAATTCGGCCCCCTGTAAGCAGTCAAGAGCATCGTCGATACGAGGTAGCGGGTAGACGTCCTTGCGTGTAATCTTGTTCAGGCGACGGTAATCTACGCAGAACCGGATCGACCCGTCTTTCTTAGTTGCCAGTACCACGGGGGAGGCCCACGGGCTGGTAGAGGGCCGGATTACGTTGCGCGCAAGCATATCTGCCACTTGCTCGTCGATCACGCGGCGCTCCGCAGGTGACACGCGATACGGCCGCTGCCGTAGTGGCGCGTGGTAGCCGGTGTGAATTTCGTTGGCGACATTCGACGTGCGTCCCAAGGTGGCCTGCTGGCAATCGAACGATTCCCAAAAACGTTGTAGAAGGTTGATGAGCTGGTCGTGTTGGGCCGAGGTGAGGTCTTTGTTGATAGACTGTAGAAACACGTCTGGACTTGCCGAAGCACTGTCAATGGAGCTGCCGCTGTGTCGCTACGGGGACATATACCCACTGGGGGATTGACGCCACTCAGAAGGTCCGCCTCCGCTTTAGCCGAACACATACCCGCTCGGGGAGACTGGTGCTCTGACGGTCGTCGTTCATGCGCGGTTTGTAGTTACCAGGTGTTGGCGAGCTCGGTCAGGGAAAACTCGACGTTGTTCAGCTTCATCCCATCATCCCATCGGTTGTAGGCGCTCAACCTGTCGTAGGCAGACAGCCAATCCTCGGCATCGGCGTCGTCGTTGCCATTGAAAAAGGCGGGGTCGCGTTGGCGAAGAGACCCGGAGCACACGATGGGTGCCTGCTGTGGCGACGCCATTTCGTCGCCGATTTCTCGATGCAGGGGCGGTAGCACTCGCTTGCTTCGTAGTTCCAGGCTGGGGATCGCGTGGAGACTAGGACCTCCACCAAAATATAATGGGGTGTATTGGCAGGTTTTGCAAGAGGCACCAACGAGGTCTGGCCGTTTCAGAGTCCAAACGAGGTCTGGCGTCCGCGCGCAGGTCTCGCGCCGAAGCACTGTCAATGGAGCTGCCGCTGTGTCGCTACGGGGACATATACCCACTGGGGGATTGATGCCACTCAGAAGGTCAGCCTCCGCTTTAGCCGAACACATACCCGCTCGGGGAGACTGGTGCTCTGACGGTCGCTCACTATCTTTGTTACAAAAGCAATATGAATTGGCATGATTTATTACCAGCGAAGCCCTTTAAGCTTGAGCTCGTTTCGGTGGCGTTAGCAAAAAAATACAAAGAAAAAGAACTGCTGCACCTGTAAAGGGTGCACCACCGTAGATAGGGTATTATAACAGTGAAGTCGGGTTTTGAGCTTTTTAGAGTGTGAGCAAGGGGTATATGCATATGCACACGTCTTAAGGCGCGGTCACACTAGGCCGACCATCGGCCGATTTGGTCGGCCAACACCGTGTCGGTGAGCTGTCGGTGGCAATTTCACACCGCGCCGACGCCGACCGTTGCCCAACCGTCGGCGTCGGCGAGAAATCGGCGAGGCGTCGGTGTCTGCGCGATGTCGGTCACACCGCACCGACGGCCGCGCGATGTCCCACACCGACGGCCCCGCGACGGCCGACTCCGCCGCCTCGCCTCTCCGCCGGGGATCTCTTTCTTTCTCTAGTCAAACTTGGAGTATCGTGTTGCCACAGCACAACTGAAGCCATTCGTGCGTACTGGCGTGTGCGCTGCTTGTACTGTATGTACTCATCAACTTCTTGTTAGATCACGGACAAAGCAAAAAGAGCTGTGCGCTGCTGCCGCGGCAGTAATAATATGGATGTTAACCCCGGCGAAAAGACCTCTGTAACACGTAAAATATGCATATAAATTAGTGCGTACGTCAGCAGAAATTTAACCTCCTCTAATGGAGAAGGCCTTACTTTGCACCATGGTACCGCATTTTCGAGAAACGGTGCGATTAAAAAAAGGGAAATTAATTGTTGCGGCTCAAGACACCACTCGCTGTTTCGAAGGAAATATTTCATTGCAAAGGTAGTTGCTTCTCAAAATCACGCGATTCCCAAATTGGATGCGCAAACCATACCCCTTAAAAACCGCTCACACACACACACACACACAGACACACACACACACACACACACACCCACACGCACGCACGCACGCACACACACACACACACACACACACACACACAAAACAAAAAAAACTGACGTCCCGCCGGGAATTTAACCCGCAACGTGGAGTGCACTGGCGCGACGCGCGATAGCACTGCGCCACTGCCCAAATGGTGATCCGCTGCGAAATAGCCTGGGTAATAGATGGAGGCCCATCCTTCCGTGTCATACGTAGCTGTTTACTAGCTGGTTTACAGAATTCCTGGCTGGTAAACTGAAATTTCTTAAACAGCGCTTGCACAGTAAGGTTCCCCGAAGCCCCCACAATAGCTTATCGCCATCAACTCCGCTGCTTCGCGTAACTCTTCTTTTGCACGAAACTGACCTTACATTTTCTACAGGCGAGCCGATCGCACACGCATTTGCAGTTTGCAGCTCCGGGGTAGCGGCATCGCCGAAGTGCACGGCCGAAGCGTCGAACGCCAAAATACGGATTGCATCAACGCTAGTGTTGAGTTGTATGGGCTTCATGGGCGTTACTGAGTTTATTACAGTCCGGAAACTATCAAAATAGAGCCGCATTCATTGCGGCACGAATGTTGTCGGGGAGCAGTTTTCGCTTCTCGGTCGATTCCCAACGACGCGTCCGGCGACCGGTCGGGGGACCGGTTTTGTTGGCGTCTTCGGTCGGCGAGTCAGTCACACTACGGCAACTTACCATCGGCCGACGTACTTGTGTCGCCGTCGGCGTAGTATGACAGCGTGGTCGGTCAACTCGGCAGTTGGCCGATGGTTTGGCGACTCGTCGCCGTCGCGTCGTCGTCGCGGTCGTGTCGGCCTAGTAGGAACGCGCCTTTACTATACCATTTCAAACGTACTAGTCTTTTTATGGATTGTAAAAGCAAAAAAAAATGGCGCAGCCTGCAGTAGTGGTGCAAGGCTGGAAAGACAGCATAGCTGAGAGCCGACCTCGCTTGTTTCCCCCTTGGATCCCCTGGCAGTCCGGGAGGGGGGGGGGGTTCGGGGGCCGGTACACACTGGAACAGCCTTGTAAAATCCGGTTAACTTGGCCTCACCCCTCAGCGGTCATCCTAGCTTAGCAAGAACAGTGCAAAGCTTAGCAAACATAACAAAACTTAGCAACACCGCAAGAAACTCGGTCCCCCGCTACGCTGTTCTTTTTTTGCAACTGAACACCTATTTCACACCGTGTCAACACCCTACAGAAAGCCAAGGGTGTTGCAGCCGGTAAACACCCTTTTCGCTACACGACTATAGTATTTTTAATTTTGAAGGTTAAAATTGGTGTTTCACGTGCCAAAGCTAAACTTGGGGCATGAGGTGCATCGCATATGGAAACTAGCGGTCACAATTATTTTTTTTGCGTTTGAAAATTTCTTGCGAGTGTATGAGGGGATGTCTTCTTTACAGTGCTATTATGCATCCAAGCATGGCCTTATTCAATGAACAGCTGAACACATTTTCCCCACCCTTTCAACAGCCTAAGAAAAATCAACGGTGTTGAAGTTGATCAACACCCTTTTTTTCACCCAAAAAGGGTGTAGAGCTAGGAAAATGGTGTTGAGATTCAAGAAAAAGGGTGTAAAGGCCACCCAACACCCTTTTTCCACTTATGCTACACCCTTTTTGGCTAAAAAGGTGTGAAAAAGTTTATTGTGTGCCCAATACATATCTCCTTGTAAGCGGCGCTGTCACCATGGCCTAGCCGGTGTAGCTGTGTGAAATCTGCAGCGTTATTGTTTCCGAATTTGCTGCGAGAAATCGGGCACACGACGAGTTCGCGCCCGTACGTTTAGTGAACCCGCATGAATTTTCGAAACTCTAAATGCTTATCAATTCTGAGTTCATCTGAGCCCGACTGAGTTCTTAGTTCATTTTCAGCTGTCAGCTCGAATCAGCTCTGAGTTCCTTTTGAGTTGTGAGTCCGAATGAGTTCTGAGTGCATTTTGAGTTTTCAGTCCGAGTAAGTTCTCAGTCCATTTTAAGTACTGGGCTCCAGGGAGTTTTCCTTCCATTTTGAGTTTGGGGCACGGGTGAGTTCTGAGTCCGTTTGAGTTCTGAGCCCAAGTGAGTGCTGAGTTCATTTGAGTTCTGAACCTGAATCGAGTTCTGAGCCCAAGTGAGTCCTGAGCCCGAGTTCTGAGTTTTGCGCTCGCTGTGCGTTTGAGCTTAAATGAGCGTGGATGCGTTGCTCAACAATGAGTTTTATTTTGGGTGCGTGGCGCTTGCTGCATAACGACGGCCATGGTTGAACGCAAGGCTTTCTCGTGATAGATGCTTTGTTTGGCCAATCCCACACTGCGAGCATGTTCTACTCTCCATGCATCATTTTGCTAGATAAACCGCAGGAACTCTGGGGCATGCAATCCGTAGGCCTAACTTATTGTATTGGTGTCTACGGCGTGAATTCGTACCTGATGCTTGGTGTACAGTGAACACTTTTTCGAGTGGGCGCTGGTTAAAGCTGTTCAACCTTAAAATGCGACGTTAGGCGTAACGTCCTGAGGCTAGCACCGTTGCGGCATGGAGAGCAATGTAATTTTCATGGTACGTTGAGTTGTGGGTAACGGCTTTCACGTCCACCTCAGAACGCGACGTTATGTCTGTATACGTCGCGTCACCGCACGCCTGCGTCACCTCCTGCCTCTACTGCACATCATCCTTAACGGAGGGGGCCTGACGAAGCTGCCGGCAAGCATCGCAGGGAAGCGTTTTATTTTCTTACACTTCACTTACAATTATCATCATCGACTGAGAGAGATCGCTTTCTTGAGTGAGTGAGAGGCTGAAAACTTCGCTTCTATTAAATTTGCGAGTGAGTTTGAGTGAGCCGGTACAACTTCGCTGACATAAGAGCTGCACCCAAGCGCTTGCTGCCTGAAGCGCACGCACCCCCCATAGGCGACCAAGACACGGACATCGCTGTTGAACACCGCATGCGTCAGCTTTTCTCGGCGTGCAAGCTCGCGTGTCGCGTCACGTCGCCGGCTTGCTGCGACGAAGCCCCGCTGGCTCTCGTCACTCGTCTGCCCATCAATCTCGGCCTGTCCTCCGAGAGCGGATCGGGGAGGTCCGTGTACGAGTGCGCTGCCTTCGGAATGCCCCATCAAGCAAAGCACTTTTCCGCCTGGACGCGTTTAATTGGAGCTGTACGCCGGCGAGTGCGGACACGCCCGCATGCGGCCCAAGCCGCAGGCGCCGAACTCCCATGCCTCTCGCGACGTCCCGCCCTTGGTGCCCCGCTACGAACTGAGCTCCGTCGCAGTGTAGCTTGGCTCGAGCGAACGCTTCTCGTCTTCCTGCAATCCGACTCCTTCATTTAGGCGCGAATCAGCTTCCAGAAAATTTGCGGCACGATGGTGGATTGGCAACCGGCTATTCTTTCGTGGCAACGAAAGCAGCGCGACAGACCGAAAATTCCGAGCAGATCCCTGCGGCGACGCCTTCATGTTGACTGGGAGGGCCTCATTAAAAGCTGGTTCAGAAAAAATTATTTATGTACGCGAACGACCTACGTGCAGCATTCCGCGAAAGACAGTCGTCGTTGTTCTTGTTGTCCGTGCGAGAAAATGGCGGCCACTGAAACGTGTAATTAGAAAACGCACGCGAGGTCCGATGGGTTTCCTCAATATAGCAGCCGAATGCGCCGCTACTGTAATAACCGCCGTTTTCTCTTTGTTACATGGAAATGTACTCCTTACAGATCATGTAAGGAGTACTCCTTACAAAGTAACAGGCTATCACAATGTCAGTGTAATCACTGACATGCTTTAAAAGGTCGTTTCACAGGTGCATATTTTAAAAAGTCAGGCAAACACACACACGCTTGCAGGAGATGCAACCAGCCCGGCGGCTGTGATTGAGCGGCATTGACGCCATGTACTAGCGCACACAGTTCGCGAAAGATTGACTTCGTTTCCCTGACGTGCCTCCGCATTGCGGTCAATCATGCGCCACTTCCAGAGGCTAAACATTCCAATCAACAAACAAAAAAAAAGCGCAGGGTAGAACTCTTAAAAAGATATATGTATGAGCCCGTGTAGTGCTCCATTCTTGACAATGACGAAAAACACTGTGCTATATCCAGCCGTTACCAGCGGTAGAAAACAGTTGTCGTTACGGCAGTTACTTTGTTCTTTGCCTAAACTCACTCTGAAGATTGATTGGCCAGGAATCGGGAGCTTTCTAGGGTCACAAAATTCGCAGAACCATTATTTGGAAAGGTGAAATCTATGGAACAGTGCACGCAGCGTGGCACAGCGGGCGGCTGGTTGAAGCACTGCAGATGAAGCGATAACGGCTTCCCGCCTTTCGTCCAATATTTTCGCGCTGAAAGGTTTTTATCATGAAATAGCAACAAGCTCGTACCCACACGTCGTTAGGTAACTACGTTTTTAAGTGCGAATGCACTTTATAAGCTACCCCAAACCATCCACCGCCGGCGGCGGCGGCGGCGTCCGCAGTCCTCCTCTCTATATATAAAAAAAACAGCATCCGGCGCCAGGTTTCGATCCGAGGACTTTGCGGCCGCAGCGCGACGCTCTACCGACTAAGCCACGGACGCGACGGTGATATCAGTGTTAGTAACGCGCCTTATATCTTTAACGCATTCAAACTACGTCGTCAGCGGCGTGCGTTGGCGACTCAGCGGCGTTATAGCGGCTTGATAACTGCGTGGTGTACACGTGATACTACAAACCCGATGGAAGAGATGGAAGAGAAGGCGGCGAGGCGGTGGGCTGCGGGGGGCCGAGCGCAAGCGCCGCAAGCGGGCCGACAACCGTGCATTCGCACTTTCACATTCTCCCCCTCGGGGAAATGCGGGGGATTTTTTGGTATCTCCCCTGCTTTATTTTTTTATGTCCAAAAGTTTCTCTCTTCGCATTTTCAAGTCTATGCGCATTATGGGAATTTATAGCTGTCCGGTCTTTTGTTTTTCACAAATTGTGTCGCTCTTTCTCTGGGTTAAGGGCAGAAAGTGTATTTTACTGTGAAAATATTGCTGACTTTGCACCTGTAAACATGTATACCCCGTTTATATTTTTTTGTGGCACTGTACATGCCTTACAGTTGTGCTTTTTATGTTGCACCTTTTCAAATACTTCAATTACTATGGGGACCTTGCCATGAGGACTATAAGGTTTCCATGAACAGACAACTACAATTCTTGCCCTCGTGTATTAAAAACACGCGCCCATGCAGCCGGCGAAGCTGTAACGTGGGGCCGCTGTTTACACGTGCGTTACTGGTTAAGTGGTTCAATGAAGTCTTTCTCATTACACGTTGCGTGGTTCCCGTTCCTGCTCGCAAAGTCGCTGATCCTAAGCTGCCAGCTCCTCGGGAGTACGTACACGACGCGCGGTCTATCCAGTTCGGTCTTAAACAACAGTGCAAAAGACAAGGACTAGGAAAGAAGCACAGACAAGCAGCGCTTGTCTGTGCTTCTTTCTTAGTCCTTGTCTTTTGCGCTGTTGTTTAAGATCAGAATGAACCAACTGGCCCCAGTCGGGACGCTAATCCATTTCGGCCTGACCTGCAGCCGGTGGCGCTTCCCTCTTCCGCGATCTACATCTTCGGCGATCTTCCGCGATCTTGCAGTTCAGTGTTTATATGCGACTGAAATTGCGTTTTATGTGCAGAGCACTGTAGGGCCTCGCCTTGCCATTGTAGCTCGCTCGCTGGACCCAAGTACGGTCCGTTGTAGCCGCTGTTGTCATGGCGTAACCCAGAGGCTTCGAAAGCCAAGCGGTTTATATAATCATAAGCGTTCGAAACTCGTGAACCGCTGGCACTTGCCACACATCTTCCCGTTGTTTAGCGCAAAGAAAACTGTAGGTACATTTTGTGGTCTCTCTACCTCGCAATATGCATAACCCTAGCATTGAACAAGGCAAGCACTCATGCACACTGCGAGGAACCACCGTGGGTTCGAGCTAGTTGAGCACGCTCACGATACTGAAACGCCGTCGCGCCAACTTAACACCACCTCTGTTGGGCAGGTGGAGAAAGGGGCGACAAAGGAATATGCCCAGGGTACTGAGGGAAGACGTTTATTTTATACTAACATTCTAGTCACATATTTTACAGTCCCAATTACACAATTTACAGTACAGGTACGTACTTCCCGTTAGGTGAAAGGGGCGATGGGGCGCCACGCGCAAGTGCGCACGTTTCGTCGGCGCAGAGCCAGTGGGCTCTTCTGTCAGGGCAAATTCCGGGGTGCTCGCACGTTGTGCGCGCGCGCATCGCCGTGCTGGCCGGATCGGCTCGCAGCAGCGAGGGAGGGAGACGGGGCCCATTCGCTCACAGGCGCGTACCGCACGGCGTGTTCGTCGAGTGGTAGGTACGGCCTTACTATATGCAAGCGTAGGGACAACAGGAGCAGCCTTGGGCACGGGCCGCAGCCGGAAGGGCTGGTGGGCTTTCGCCGGCGCAACAGAGTTGCCGCCGGCTGGTAAAGAAAGCGTCACATACCTTCGGCCCATGCCTTCGGCGTCCTGGCAGCGTCTCCCCGAACGGACCCCCGCGCAGGGCGCGCGTTCGCGTCCAAGCGAGAGTCGGGTTCGGGCCTCGTTCAAACGGACCAATCAGGTGAGGTTAGCTCCGCTACCAGGGCGGAGCGCCCGCTGCGTGACAGTGTTTTATCGCCGCAACGGTCTCTGCAGGCTTCACCTCACGCAAGAGTTTGAGAGACGGCTCGGCTCTACACAGAGGCGCCAAGACGAGCCGGAATTTCGGAGGAGAGAGGGGAAAAGCGCCGCGTGATGGCACAAACCCAGTGATCGCGCAATGGCCTGGGCGTCAGGATCCCCACACTCCCCTCTCCTTAAATGCCCTCCCCGGTCTGAGAAGAGTTGACCGGCCATCGCCCAGGCATGCAAAAGACGGCGAAGAGTAGAAAAGAATGCATGCACACGGAGGTCTCAGTCCCCAGCCGATTCAAAAGGTTTACAAACTCTACCAACACTACCCCATCCAGCACGAATGATACACACAGGAAACTACACGCGACACTGAGAGACATAATACAAAGTAATCGGTTCCACATGCACACACAAAATAAAGCTATTGAAGTATACAATGATTACCATGAACGCGACACTATAATAATAACAACAATGGTATACATATATACATGCAGGACGATACTATGCTACATAGGATTGCAAAAAAAAAAAAGAAACACACACTACGACGATAAAGAATCAGGGCAAAAGAGAAGACACAGGTATGCGAGAAACTACGCTGAGCTACGAAAATAATATTTCTACAAATTCAGGAGACGCGGTTCCGCGGGGCCTGTGCAAAGTTCGGCGGTTGGGAGCACTAAAGTTTTTTGGGGAAACGTCCGTAGTGGTCAATCAAGAAAGAAAGATGGTGGGCACCAGTGCCGGAACGACCTCACCGTAGCGTCGAGACATCAGCTCCGTGAAGGGGGGGTACCAGCCAGGAGGAAATGCGGCTTGAGCAGCCAGCCGGCAGGTATGATGACCGCGATGGCGCCGCTCAGGTGTAGACCTCGCGTGGCACCCGATGGGTGCCTCGCCAAAGAGCGATGACCCGTCGCTGGTGGTGGCTGCCGCCCAGCGCGAGCGAGGCAGCTGCCGGACGACAGCCGGGGAGCCGATGACGCATGGTGCGGTTCCGATATGGCACCACATTGTCCACATCTGGAGAGGGCACCTCTTCCGCAGCTCGCAACCGGCGCCAGTCCCGCTCTCGTCGGTGCCGGGCAGCCCGGCCGCATTCGCCAGCCTTACATGCCGTTGAACCCCCATAGTCAGCGTAACTGCTCCGGGCTCGGTCAAGTTCCAGAAACGGGCACCTGCGGACCCTCCACCACACCGAAGAGACACCACGTGACGGCGGCCCGCACCGGACGAAGCCGTTGGGTTCGCTGAAGCCGGCAGAGGCACACACCACACGCACTCACGAATACCCGCACAACATGCGTGTCACAGTGTTCGTGCCACCGGGGCCAAGTTCCTTCGCCACAACGCGGTGCGCCCCACTCGTAGCATACGCCCGGCCCGCGTTTTCCAGGAAAACACAACCTCCCGTTGGCATTGAGTATATGGTCCCCCAAAGTCTGGACTGCTCTCCCAACTGCACACAGTTCACGCAACGGCCTCCAGTACGCTCTGCTCGCCCCGAACACCGGGGCCGCGGACGGCCGAAATCGGACACTTTCAAAAACAAGCCCATTACTTCTCGAACCCCGCGCGCGAGGAGCAGGGGATGTCCTCGAAGACCGACCGAGCTTCCACCCTCTCACCCTCGCTGTCGTGCCAACACCGTACGCCCCGAAAGAAGCAACTCCAAAAGAATGCTAGCCTTTCTCGCTACGTAGAAGTAAATAAAAAGAACCATAGTACATACTTCGTCCTACATGCACAGACTAAGGAGGGTTCCTGTACCCAAACAAATAACTAACAAAAACTCATAAAAGAGACACTACTTTACCTCGTGAAAAAAAAAAGTAACACTTAACGCCTTCAGCAAGGCCAAACACTCGGACCATACAGAACCATGTAAAAAAAAAGCAAAAAAAGAAAATGCCTTCACGCTACACGCTATATACAAATGGTCAACACAACTCTATCCTGTCGTACGCTAAAGCGAGAACACAAAATAATCACCCAAACAAATGGGTACTAAATACACCATTCGCCCTCAGCAGGCATAAAATGGAACACGGTAATGCAAACAACGCCCCGCAACATGCACAATTTTACAAACCGAACAAAAAGAGAAACATTTGCTTACAACTTGCTGAAGGGTAGCGGAAACTGACCACACACAATGGGCTGGGGCGGAAAGGGCGGCCGCGCTGACTGAAACTGAGAGAAGTGGTCAGCACGGGCGGCTAAAGTACCTGCCCTTTAGTGTGCTATGATTACTGACCTCTTCGTGACGTCATATTGATGAGCTGGCCGAGAGAAGCCTGGATAAGCGTGGGTGCCTTGTCATCACCGCGCAGAGCCACTGTGCTCTAGCGCCGAATAGTCAGACCGTGACACCATATAAGTAAAGCTCTGCTTGCTTCTCGGCAAAGGTCCCTTCAAGTCGCAAGCAACTACCTGCCATGGACGCACACTGTCAAATGGCTTCACAATTCCAGGCGGCTTCCCACCGTGCGCCCTCGCCGTTTGACAGACATGGCAGGACCGGTAACAGCGAAATTATCTCGCTTCGTGCCGGGCCAGGTCACGGAGCGACTCAGTTCATCGAAAACTTTGGAGCGGCTTAAATAATCGGCCAAATGGTTGGTCATGAGCGTAGCGCAGCAGTGCGCACCTCAAACTTTGGGGGTTACCATACTGAATGGGCCAATTGCCTCATTATCGGCGGCTACGTAGTTAAGCACGAGTCCTTCACCGTCCAGCAGAAATGAGTCCCCCGGGGCGTCGGCGACACACGCTGACTTCAGCCCCCCTCCCGCGCCTGCTACAAGACAAGTAGCATCTCGGCGCACGCCCGCAGCAGGACAAGCTACGTCTCGGCGTCTAAAAAAAAATCTAACTAAAAAAAATTGTCTCCCAGAGACCGTCGCACATCCGGCGACAAAAACGGGTCATTCTGCTCGCCGGCTACTAGCTCTTTTCGGCTCAATACAACCGCCTTGCAACGGGCATCGCTTCCCCCTCGTGATTTTACAGCCGAGGCCCGTCCGCTTTCCGGCGGCATGGAGTTCGCGAAAAGCGCTTGCCCCTCTCTGCGGGGTGTCCGCGCGTCCTTTCTCAACTCTGGGTCCTCTTCCTCCACTGAACGGCTGTCAATTTTGCCTCCTTTACTGGCACACGCTTTTGCGCCGCCGGCTAAAGTCACACTTGGACAATGAATCTCGATATATTACGAAGCACGAGATAGCGCGTCAACTACCACGTTCGTGCTCTACTCTCAGGGGACGGCAACAAGCATATATCTCGCGTGCACTACTCCGAGTGGCGGCTGTGGCCTTTCTCCCGGAATACGTATACCGCCGCTCCAGTGGGGCGCGGTTGAACCGTCGCACTGCCCCGTGGGGCTGCGTTAACGAGGGGTGCACGCACACTCGCGTACGGAGGAGCAGTCGCCTCCTCCCCGTAGCAGCTACCGCTAGCGGATAAGCATCAAGACTGATTCCGGTTGCGTACTCAGCTTAATTAGTGGCCAAAGGCTAATGAGCCAATGGCCCCACGTTGGGCGCCAGTTTGTGGTCTCTCTACCTCGCAATATGCATAACCCTAGCATTGAACAAGGCAAGCACTCATGCACACTGCGAGGAACCACCGTGGGTTCGAGCTAGTTGAGCACGCTCACGATACTGAAACGCCGTCGCGCCAACTTAACACCACCTCTGTTGGGCAGGTGGAGAAAGGGGCGACAAAGGAATATGCCCAGGGTACTGAGGGAAGACGTTTATTTTATACTAACATTCTAGTCACATATTTTACAGTCCCAATTACACAATTTACAGTACAGGTACGTACTTCCCGTTAGGTGAAAGGGGCGATGGGGCGCCACGCGCAAGTGCGCACGTTTCGTCGGCGCAGAGCCAGTGGGCTCTTCTGTCAGGGCAAATTCCGGGGTGCTCGCACGTTGTGCGCGCGCGCATCGCCGTGCTGGCCGGATCGGCTCGCAGCAGCGAGGGAGGGAGACGGGGCCCATTCGCTCACAGGCGCGTACCGCACGGCGTGTTCGTCGAGTGGTAGGTACGGCCTTACTATATGCAAGCGTAGGGACAACAGGAGCAGCCTTGGGCACGGGCCGCAGCCGGAAGGGCTGGTGGGCTTTCGCCGGCGCAACAGAGTTGCCGCCGGCTGGTAAAGAAAGCGTCACATACCTTCGGCCCATGCCTTCGGCGTCCTGGCAGCGTCTCCCCGAACGGACCCCCGCGCAGGGCGCGCGTTCGCGTCCAAGCGAGAGTCGGGTTCGGGCCTCGTTCAAACGGACCAATCAGGTGAGGTTAGCTCCGCTACCAGGGCGGAGCGCCCGCTGCGTGACAGTGTTTTATCGCCGCAACGGTCTCTGCAGGCTTCACCTCACGCAAGAGTTTGAGAGACGGCTCGGCTCTACACAGAGGCGCCAAGACGAGCCGGAATTTCGGAGGAGAGAGGGGAAAAGCGCCGCGTGATGGCACAAACCCAGTGATCGCGCAATGGCCTGGGCGTCAGGATCCCCACAATTTGAGGAAAAATATACGCAATTAACCGGCTGCGCCCTCGTTCATTTAGTTAGGAACGCTCGTTGGGATTGTTTTTTACAATAGTAAGCGAACTAAAGTGGCAGTGCAACGCCGCAAAGTGCGAGAGGCAAAGCAAGAACAAAAAGAACAGAACTCCCGCTGGCGCAGTTTCAGGCCGGGGGCGCGCGAGCACTGCGAAGGCGGGAAGTTTGATTTCCATTAGGTGGTAGCAGTGAGCCCATAACGGCGGTACAGCCCATTATGGCGAATCACTGCTCTGCTCTTCCTACAGCTTTCAGATTGAGTGGAACGGACTCAATTTTTTCTAACTTATTGATCTGTCGGTTCAAGTATCGAAGGAAGCCCTTGGGATCCCCATGAGCGCGTCAACCGATAGGCTCCTTCGCATGGGTCTGCACAACACGGTGGAAGAGCTCATACAGGGCCACTTCTCTAGCCAGGCAGCACGGCTTGCAATGACAAAAACCGGTCAAAAACTGTTTAACCGAACCAAATAAAGCTGCCAGACGTGAAGCCGAACAAGCAGCTTTCTTAGCGGTGGCGGCATAATATCTTATCCAACCCGCTGCCAAAGAACATGCACCCGCTTCACCACTCCGGTCGACGAGAAGCTAGAGCGACAGCCTTAGCCAAGAAATACGGCACCCTCCCGGAAACGGTCTACACGGATGCAGCCGCAATGCGCGCTAGAAGAGCAAAGACAGCGGTAGTCACCAGAAAGACAGAGCTCCTTGTCAGTGCCACCCTAATAAACGTATCGGCCAACGAAGCGAAGGAGCTAGCTGTGGCGCGGAAGCCCCGGTGGTCGTAACAGACTCTCAGGAAGCATGCAGGAGCTTTAGGTAGGGTTGGGTGGCACCAGCAACGCACTGCATACTCTCAACCAAATTCCTCGACAGAAAAGTAAGGGTTGTGTGGACGCCTGCACGTACTTCCATGGAAGGCAACGAATTTACCCACAAAAGGCCCGAGAACTTGCCGACCAGGCCTCGGAGGATGTGGAGAAAGCTATGCCTCTTGTAACATACCACGAAATAATGCAGCATTACAAGCTTAATCGACGGACTTTCCCGCTACCTCATCCAAACCTCACGAAATCTCCAGAAACAACACTTAGACTCCTACAAACCAACACCTTCGCGCATCCAATTAGGCTACACCGGATATGCCCCACCCAATATTCAGCAGAATGCAAATACTGCCAAGAACCTGGTACACCAAGACATATTATCCTAGAGTGTAGAGAAAAACAAGCACCCACCACCCCTTCCGCGCATCCCTAATTCTCAAGAGCAGTAGGAGACACTGCTGTTCAGCCCCTGCCTCTCAGACCAGCTCCTGCTCACCGAGAGGGCAGCCGGTGCTAAGACAGCTCATGGATGCCTGGGAAGAGGGAACCACTCCTACAAGAACACCGTAAATGAGTGCCTCCGCAGAACTAGCAGATCTATTGGGACTTGGTTTTCGCATGTGCGTAGCACATTCTGTTACCATAACACGGCCACCTCGTTGTAAAAGACCAGCCAGACAACGCAGTTAGGTTATATCGGCGTTCCTTTTGGTAACAATCGCCAAGGGTTTGTGACAATAAATCGTTGACCTGTTTCACCATGACTACATTTAAGCATTAGGCAGTATGCGCAATTTTCGCTCCCCCTGTTTTAATCTCATAGCGTTTTCTGAGCCACCTTGCTTTGGTGTGCGTCCTATCAACGAATACCGCCAGAGCAGAGATGACCTTGAACAGCAACCCGGTGCATGCCAGGTCATACTATGCAGGCGCACAGCATAAACACCCCCCCCCCACCCTCCTAAGATAACTCATCGCACCTTGGAGAAAATATTCAAGTCCCCATAGCAACTTCCAAACTAGAGGTTATTTGGGATTTCGGAGCGCTATTCTCCTATCCATACAATCACCTCGTTGCACGTATACTTGCAAAATACGTACATGTTTGCATTGGTTCTTTCACTTTGTGAGAATACTATCTACCTATTATCCTGGAGAGAATTTCTATCGGGATTCTCGGAGCTTGCTTTACTCTCGTTAAATGTTGTGTGTTTTTGAACACAGTTCTACGCACCGCAGCAAAAAAAAAAAAAAAAAAAAAGCGATGCGTATTGAAAGAAATGGGTATTTCCTGAGCAGATGTGACTTTTTATGGAACATGGAAGGAGCATCGCGGGCCAAAGTATTACAGTATTCGGCATCCTTCCTATCCCTGTCATCAGATATGACATTCATGGTCATCGCTGTAAAAAAAAAAAACGCATTCGAGCATTTCTCAAAGCATCCAACGTGGGGTAGTATATTCGCGGTCATCAAGAACGGCCACATCGGCTGTGGCTTGGATTTGTCAAAGAACATGGTATTATCCGGCTTAGGAACGTGGCATAGCAACAGATGCCTGGTTTGGCGTTCGTGCATACTTTTACAGCAAAGCTCCCAGTCGAAAAACACAACAGGAATTTCTGTCGCACAACAGAAATTTCTGTCGCACGACAGAAATTTCTGTCGCACGACAGGGATTTCTGTTGGGACTACAGGATGGGCTGTCGTGCGACAGGAAGTTCTGTAGTACAACTACAGAAAATCTGTCGTACGACAGGCATTTCTGTCGCACGACCGGAATTTCTGTTGGGACTACAGGGTGGCCTGTCGTGCGAAAGAAATCTCTGTAGTACAACTACAGAAAATCTGTCGTACGACAGGCATTTCTGTCGCACAAAAGGAATTTCTGTTGGGAATTCAGGATGGTCTGTTGTGAGACAGGAATCTCTGCAGAATGATGACAGAATGTCTGTCGTACGACAGAAATTTATGTAGTACAACAGACATATCTATCATGCGACCGACATTCTGCAGTCCCCACTACAAAAACCTTTGTAATAGAACTACAAAATTTCTGTCGCATGAGACATTTCTGTTGTACTACAGTTATTGTGCAAAAGAGAAGTTTAGATCCATTGCGAAAGTGTCACATGACAGACCGTTCAGTATTGTTACAAAATCTCTTGCTTACCCTGTCGAAAAACCCCGCGTTTTTCCGGCATTAGGAGGGCGATGGAATAGCCCGGAAAGAACGGAATACACAGGAAAACGCCGCGCTGAACGACAGCAACGCGGGGAGGTTGCTGGAGAGCATCGAATAACATGGGGACATTGCCTTTGGGGACAGGGCTTCAGCCAATGCGAAGGGGATAGCACGAACGGGATAGTACGGGATGGTATGGTGCCGGTGCTTGGCTGGACACGGGAATGCCGCGCGCCGCGATCGACGCAGATGTTCCGAAACTTGGTGTTTGCGGCCCGTGCGGTGCCGCAAAATCCCACTTTTTTAGCGTGCGCTGCACGGAAACAATGCTGCGTGCGAGTGACGGTCATCTCGTTCAATTGCATTGCAAGCGTCTGTTGTAATGAACGTTTGTTGCATTGCGGCCATTAGCATTCAGGCCGTGTTGGAAAAAACCTTCGCTACAAATTTGCAATTAACAACACAACTTAACACAAATCCCACTAATGTTTGAGCATCTAAGCGTAGCCCCATAATAAAAAAAATGGATACATAGAGAACTTCGGAAATTCCTTGGGTTCTTTGAGTGAATTGCAACTGCATATATTGTACTGTGGACAATGTTTGATAAAAGAATCAGGCAACAAGGGTAGCCCTTCGGCAAAACGGACGCATAAATAACAAGCAAGATGTGCTTTTTGAAGACGTGGTGTAATAATTGCAGTGCACATTCTGACATGTATTTCTGGGTGTCTTTGAGAGCCCCATTGTTTCAATCTGCGTGCTGTTGTTTTATTTTTTTAGCGAGCAATTTGTTTATTTTAACGCGAAACATGTGTCCAATCAAGCCGAAATAGTTAAAATAAGATTTTAAAAACAGCGAATCAGTTGCCGCTACCTGTGTGAAAAAAAAAAAAAAAAAAAGAAGAAGCGGCGCCAGTGAACTCGCTGCATTACCGAGATGTGTTAAAAAAATAAACGTAGAAAGAAAGAAAACGCGCGCCCGCCTTCCCTCTAGCCCGACCCTTCGGAAGAAGTTCGGGGAAGCATCGTCACCACTGAAGGCATGTCGGGGCGCGGCAGAACTCGCCGGACGGGGAGACCACAATACGAAGAAACGAGAGGGGTGAGGAGGGGTCGCGAAACAACTTATTGTGATCGGCCGGTTCCCTCCTTACCCTTCCTTTGTTCCCTCCTGCTTTGTTACCTCCTGCTTTTCGTCTCCCGGTCAAAATTTGCGGTGGCTGCGTTGCCCAGTGGCTCGTTCACATTTCACATCGGCGCCTTGCTTAGTTGAAGTTAGGCTTAACTTTTTTGTAAAAATGTGATCTTATGTCTCCGCGGAGTGTCAGCAGCAACATTTGAAGCTCCAGAAGCTGTGGTAAAAGCAAGATCAGTGGTCCGGATTTCAAGCATCTCGATGTGAGGACTCCTCCAGCGACGACTAACCGGGGTGCTTGGGATAATTGGCACTTTAATGTGAGTGAATGCGACGAATCTCGCAGGCAGCGTGATTTGGAATACGTGCGATGTGCTTCGACAATCGACTGAACTTGCCACGATCCCTGCGTGACTTCGGCAGGTATCGTGCGTGCATACTCTTCAAGATAGTGCAGCACCACAGAGACGTGCGCTTTTCGCCACAGGATACCCTTCCACGCCTTGCTGTGCGAATGCAACGGAACAAGGTTCACAAAGGCAAGCATTCCAGCTAAAGATTGACTTTCCATTTTAATTTTCTCACGTTCTCTCACGTTTTGCAGTGTAAAAAAATATTTGTTCACTTGTGTTTTAATGGCCCTAACTAATATAAGGAACGAATTTTAGAACGATTATTGTCGATGATCGTTTAATTTTTTTTTTCTATAGAATAACTTTGCTTTTATGAACAGGTTGAGCGTCATCGACGGAACGCGATGATGGGACGCGATTTGGCCCTGCTTCCGAAGCACGGCCAAATCAGCTGAAAAGTGCCCAAATGAGTCTGGCTAAATTTTGTAGCGCTACTGAGGTTTCCCTGAAGGAATGACTTCTGTATTTCTTGTTAACAGCTGCGCGGGTTTGCAATTACACGGCTATTAAAGAAAAAAAGCCGGACGTGTTCCAGCGTTACGTTCCAGCGGCTGCTGGATCCACGAGTTTCCGCGACCGGCGTGTACCAGCGTCCAGGTTCCCGTGAATTTGCAGCAGGCGCAGTTTCGCATGACGTGCGGATGAAAGCTGTTTTGTACTAAAATAAATTATAGTTCTGACCATTTCCAAGTCAGCACGATCATGGAGCATACAAATAACGCGCCATATTTTGTTTTTATATTTGGCAATGAAATAAAAATTATTTGTTTGGTGTAACAGCAACATAAGACGGCAGTAAAAGCCTCTCCATGGCAAAAAGTGAAGCCACGGTAGTGCCCAGGAACAGTGTTGTAAAAAGAGGAAAATAAAATGGATAAGCACCGCAAACTGCTTTTTTTTTCGGACTGTGATCAGGCATGTGCAGTCTGCGTAACATCAAACTTTTGTATTGCATGCATGAATGTACCACTAGTTGCATTGCTTAAATGCCTTTTGGTACAGCTTTCTGAAATCAGTTATTCACTGAAAACAATTTCAAGCTTGTACCAGAAAGGCAAGAATGACCCCAAATGCTTATGTTTGTTGGTCATATTTTTATTGAAATTGTTATTGAAATATTGAAATTGAAATTGAAATGAAATTTTATTGAAATCCTGCATAGTTCAGGTACTTAACAGAAAAAACATCACGGGAAGTAAATTTCTTATGCCAAACAAGTTGAAATTGGAGACATGACAGGATTTACTACGAAAACAGACATGACAGGATTTACTACAGACTACAGAACAGGATTTACTACAGAACAGGATTAAGTACAAACTACAGGACAGGATTTACTACAGAATACAGGACAGGATTTACTACAGACTACAGGACAGGATTTACTACAGACTACAGGATAGGGTTTACTACAGACTACAGGATGTCCCATTCCCTCACAGGATCATTCTGTCGTATTTTTCTGTTGTGTTTTTCGACTGGGCTGTATACCTCTAATTACCCCCAGACGGTTTCATGGCAGTAGGCAAAAATGATCTCCTTGAGAAAAAACGCCAATTCCCCAAGGCGTAATACACCAATCGCATGAGTGACGCTAATACGGATATAGCATAGAGCTCATAATTTGTTTAAGAAAACCACGAAACAATCATCAAAACCGCATTATGGATGATCCGGCGCCTGTCAACATAGGGACACCGCCGCCCCCCCCGCTTCCCCACCACCACCATGTGCAAATATTATTAGCACATTATCCTTGAATGCTGTACAGGACTAGTGTCACTAATTAGAGCAGTTCTTGCCCAAGACGCCGAGCGCAGCGAGGACCCAGCATTTGCCGCCAGAGAAGCCAAGTGTAGTGTCAGCAGATAAAGTGTTAGAGTACTGCCACCGAGGCACGCAAATCAGTAACGGCGGCCATTTTGCCATTCATGGGTGTTGCGAGATTGCCGCAAGTACGGCCTCGCCGTCAGCTTCGACCGGGTCGTTTGTTAACAACACTACCGGAGATGCAGCAAAACGGCATCTTTCGACACACTTCGGCGGGTGAAATGCTGTTACACGCGCTCTCTTTTATTCGCATTCGGAACGACGTCAATCACGCGCAGCCGCAGAGAAGGGAGGACAAGCTAAACCTACGAGAGTTGATCGACTTTAGCGCATAAACAACAAAATGGCGGCGCCCATGAACCGTCGCAGTGTAAACAAATGTCACGTAATGCGAACTGACCAATGGTCATGGCGGCGGCACAGAGCAGGAGAAACGAATGCCGACACTCTGTACCCCTATCTAGTCCCACTAGCCGAGCGCAAGCGACAAGCCTGCCGAGATAACGAGAAACATCTGATACCCTCCTCCACCACTATGTCTATAGTGGTTTACAACAGCTCTGCTGGACATCCGCTTTCGTAGGGCGGGATGCCGACCAATTTTTTCGGACACTCAAATCGTAAAATTAAGTGGTATCAACAACGACAGCAAAGATAAGAGTAGAATTCTCCATGTGGCGAGCTTCTATACTCGGGTGCTATTTAAGAACGGCAACAGCTCTTGTAGTGTATCACTCCGCCTAAGGGACGGACACGCATGTCAGCACGGGTGCGCGTTTTGTAACGAGATTTTGCTTAATGCGTAACATCGTCTTCTTTTTCGCACAAAGCCTTTTTGCAGTCGCCGCAGGAATTTAAAAGCAGTTTACATGCAAGAAATCACGAAAACGCCTCGTGTCACGTTCAAAATACTCGCACAAAGGAACTGCTTGCGCGGCGCGGTGTAAGAGCCGGCTGCGGGGATGAGGCGCAGGGGCAACTTTCGGGTTAAATTTTGCGCAGGTTACATTTTAGCGCGGAAAAATCGGGAATAATGGTTTTGAACGACACTACCACTGACGCAGTGTCAATCAAGCATGGCGAAAAACACAGAGTGAAGGAATATAAATATTTTGGAGCGTGTATAAACGAAGGGGATAACAACTGAAGAACTCACGAGGAGCAACTTAAGGGTAAAAGAAAGCGAAACGCAGCTATAACGAGGCATAGAGCTCGGTAGGGTATAACAAATATCAAGTAGTGGGAGGATTGTTTAAAGGAGTTCCGGATTCCGTGTCTGACATTTGCGAACGCAGTACTCTGCTTACAACCAGAAGCTCTAGCAGGCCTTGAGGTGAACCAGAAAACGGTAGGGCATTTGGGCTTAGGAGCGCATGGAAGAACAAGGAACAGTTGAGAGGCCAAGACAGCTAAGGTAACCGAAAAAGACGCAAGGCAGATAGAAACGAATAAATGGAGAGAAAAAATTGAAGCTAACACGTCATTAGAGATGTACAGGGCTGAGAAATTGGACATCAGAAAGGAAAATTCCTACGATAATTCGAAGAACAGTGAGTTGCTTTTTGAGCTAGGGCAGGTTGCTTGCAGGTTACTTGCGGGGAAGTATACACAAAATGACAGGGTATGCGTGGTCTGTAAAAAGACACAGAAATTACGCGGCACATAGTGATAGAATGCGAGGGTATCCATCGAAATCTACATGAGGGAAATATTCGGCTTCCAGAAGCCGTATGTGATGCAGGTTGTTTTTGTAAATGAGGAGGTTAAAATTTAACGGGCGGACAAGAGTAGAGACGATTTGGCTACGGACAAGGACAAAATTATATTGACGGGACAAATTACAAAATAACGTGCACAAACGAACATCCAGCTAATCTAATGTCAACAGTCCTATGATAAAGTCCCCTGCGAGAAGTCCCACTCCAAATTGTTCGCGCTCACGTGTAGGTCACAGTCGGCGAGTTGATTCGGTGCGCAGGGCTCGGTGCGCTGGGCTCGGTGCCCTTGTCGATGCCGGTGCTGTGCTGGTGCCGGTGAACAACACGTCGTATTTGGCCCGGGTGTTCTGTGGACCGTCTCGTCTGGAAGAGACCAGGTGTTGCTCGGTCTGAAGATCTCCTGAGCGTTGACGCCCAGCTGAGAGCTTCCAGCAGGAATGTGCGGCTCCGTGACGAAGATCCCCTAGGCGTTCTCGCCCAGCCGAGAGCTTCTGGAACCACCTGCTTCCTGCTTCTCCGTGCCACGACCGTCTTCCTCCTCCTCCTCTTTCCCTCTCGCGCCCTTCTTCTGCCTCCGCACACACCTCGTCTTCCTCGCTTCGACCTGCCGACCCCTGTCCGGTGAGCAGCGCCTCCTCACACCGTAGTATATAAGGGTAGCACAACGGGACTTTCAACTTCAAGGCTGTCGAGGCGACGAAGAGAAGATTAGAATGCTGGTGGATGAAAAGCAGAGGGGAATATTGCCTAGGACAGCTACCACCTGTAACAGAAAAATTAGGTATTCTGTGCCTAGTAAGTTTTTTTGTGCCTTCCCTAAGAGCTGCGCTAGTATTAAACGAAGAGTTTGAAACATATGTATATTAGTTTTCTTTTTTTTTATAAGATGACACGTCATCACCCTTCTGCAAAGGAGATACCACTATCAATCATCATCATCTTCGTTTCCGTTCTTGTCCCTGAGTATAGAGGAAACAAGGCGAAAAGAGCATAGCACATGCGGCCGCTCCTGTTGGAAGTCCAGCGGTGACGTGTCCCCGTCTACTTTCGCCTCCGCCTTCTCTCTTCAGGCATCGCGCGCCAAGATGGGGGCCAGTTTTGCTTGCGTAGCTACGCTCTGGCTCTACGCTTTAACGCAGCGTGGAGCCTGGGGCACGGATCAAGAATTATTCTTTGTCCGTGGCCTGGGGTGTCGCTACAAATTGTAGCCGCACGTCGCTATCTGCACAATGGCTCTCCGCTGGCGCTTCCCGTGAGAGCTGAACTAGACGCTTCAATAGAAGACTTGGTGAAAAGCTTATAGCATGCTACTAAATGGCCATTTACAAGCTGTTGCCCTTGCATCTCTGCGCACGTTCCGTTACATTTTTGCCGTGCACTGCCTCTCACTGCTATGCCAACGCAACCACCAGCATACCATCGTCGTCGTCGTCAGTCCACTACAGGACGAAGGTCTCTCCCACTTCCCAAGCGTCGTACAACTCGCGTCGTGCGCCAAATAAAGCGCATCGAGGATGCTGTGCGTTGTTCCAGCCATGCATATGTAAGATCGATCGGTTGCGCCATGTGGTGACCTGCTTCTGGTCCGCAGATTTCACCTTACAGCACCAAGGGAACGGAAGGCGGCACCCGAAGCGAGCACCGAGTGCTGATATTGGAATCGTAGCTCTACACCGAAAGCGCACGGGCAGACAGAAGGGCAGGCCGAGGCACGACCTCGGAAGCTCGCATTTGCTAAATCCAGCTGGGGTGTGGATATATCTTGCCAAAGATGTAGGACACGCCGGCTCCGTACGTGCACCTTTAGCTGCTCGGAATTTATCCGCCCAGGGAAAATGGGGAGAGGGCTTCCTTCTTGTTCCCTTCATTCCCTTCTCTGGTGCCCAGCCGAGCGCTTTCTGCCGCGTATGCATTTCTTGGGGAGATTTATCGGCTCCCCCCTTGTTTCCGGGAGCAGTCCAAAGTGCGCTTCCTCGCTGCGCAACAATAACGCCCCAATGGGAATCAATGCGCCTCGCTGCGGGCGCCGAGCAGCAGGTTCGTTTCTCCCTTCGGGTCTTGCTGCGAGGGCCTTATTTTTAGCGCGTCCGGCACCGGCTTCTCTTGTCGCGGTGTGCGATGTTTGCCGAGCCCGGCAGTTCCAACGGAAGGAGTGTCACCCGGCGTATAATAAATGCGAAGCGCGGCTCGCGCAGTCGATACGGTTGTCCGGACCTCCCCTGGCCGCCTCTCCTTTTCCTTCGTTCGACTCGGATAAGGAGCCCCGCTCTGCGGCGCCGATAAGGAGGGAGCTCGACGGGCCGCAAGGAAAGGCCCGCTTGGGAACAAATGTGGGCTCGCAACGAACGCCGTCTGGTGGAGGGGAAAGAAATAAGAAACCAGTAGTGGAGGAGCAGTTTCGAAGAACACAGCTCGCTTTATGGGCAGTGCAACGCACGCAACTGAAAGAGGGTGCCAAAGCTAGAGAGGGCCTCGGACTTGCCGCTGGATCACTTACTCTGCTCCTGCCCCCCACCAAGCGGCGCCGACAGCCCAACTCCACAGATCGCTCCGGCGTCAAGGCCTTCCTTGAGCCTACATCAAGGGTTTTCTGTTTTCTTCTGCTTCCGCCACCCAACGGCAAGTCTTCGGCCATGTGCTCCGGGTAGAATCACGCAGCGGCTGCCGTACACGGTGACTGACGTGCCCGGACTGATTTCGCTCTGTCTTTTGCCAGCGGAGCTCTTCATGCTTTCTGCTGTCTGTGCGGATCGTTAGCAGAAAACTATTATCATCGGATAAACTTATAGGGGGAAAAATGTTTGGCCCACAATTGTGCGGAAAAGTGGCGGCGAGGCAATAAGCCCACGAGCAGGGTGTGCACGAGTGTTGGGAGTTCGCGCATCAAGAAGAAAATGGGTTAGAGAGGCACCGGTAATCGAAAGCGGGACCGTTACGCAGTGAACACGGCAACCTAACAACCGGGTCAGTCAGCTGACCCGTCAGCCAAAGGCCCGTCAGGCAGTCAAAGGCCCGACGGGAGCGGGTTTACGGCGGCGGGGAAGAATGCCATGTGCACCCAACTGGAAAGGAAAACAACGCTTCCCGTGGTCGGAATCGAACATGGGACCCTCGAACCTGAAACCCTTCCGCTTCGTAAAGGCTATCTCAGCATGCTTGTCCCCCGATATTTCTAAATTTTATGTTGACAGAAATGCCGCAATTAGGTCTGTCGCGGGCGACAGACTGGAACGGTCGCCTATTGCCGCCAGAACTCCACATGCATATGCTGCCGGCATACCGAGAGATTTATACCGACTGTGGGACGCATTCCTCCAGCCTATTATGCCGATGTTGAAGAGTGTAGGGCTCAACACTCCACCCTGGGGTACACCTGGGGTTACCTTGCGTAGCTATGAGTCGCCGCCGTCCGTATAGACATGTACGCATACCTATTGTAGAGGTAGTCCATTAGCCATGCGTATACATGCGGCTCCTGATGCCTCAAGACTTCAGCGCCGAGCGGTTGGCTTCATGCTCCATGCAGTCGTACGCTATGTCAGTGAACATGGTAATAGTAATGTTACCCCGATATTTTGTTTGTCTAATGCTATATGCAAGGGCAATGACGTTGTCGATAGAGTGCTTCAGTTTCAGTGGGCAGAAGCATCGCATATAGCATTGTAGTGACCACCTGACCGTGACAAAAACGTAAAAAGCTACAGCCCATTGTTTCTTGTGATGTCATGTTGTCGCGAATGTAATCTGACGAATGACGTAGTTTCAAATTTAGTGATCGACGTTTACGTGCGTAGAACTCATGTCCACGATGGTCTTTTTCATTCACTGATGCTTAGATGTTCAGCAGTGATCGGTGCAGGTAATTTTCACGAGTAGAGACTGGAACTTAGGACACGAAAGATCAATGTTTTAGGCTCCTGTAACAAGCACTGAAAAGTGCCATTTAGGCTTATACTGTAGGCATAAAAGTGCAGGCAAGTTGCCATCAGTCCGATGGATAATATGGGGTGTGGCCTGAATTACCAGTGAATCGAGGAAACGGGCACAAGCCAAATTCATTTCTTGATATCATGTATCAGTGTCGTCCCAAAAGATGGGGTGATTATGCTGGCAGGCGTGCCGAACTAGTCTTTTCTTCGACCGATTTTCTTTTGCTACATTACGTCTCTGCTCGAATTCAGTCTGGAAATTTCCTCTTTTCACTGATACTTTGCGATCTGATCATTGCCCTATATTTTGGCATATAAATAGAAGACGGCCCGTTTCCCGCATCACAGTGAACATGGAATCCGTACGGGTTCCGGCAGGCCAAACATTTGATTTTTCATTTGGTCAGTGACTGTGCTTTTATATTCGAAATATGGCCAGGCTAGGCGAAGTTTCGTCGAGAACCTGACTACTTACATAGGTGGATCCTTTTTAACGCGCGCTCGTGGCCGTGACACGCAGTCAGAAAACTAGCAAGGGGTGCTCAACGTCGATCCTGAATTATAATGTCGGCAGAAACTGCCCCAACATTGTGAAGTCGAGTCAAGTCAAGTCAATGTTTATTTCCACATAGCCATGCTATGTTGAGGGGCACAGACAAAAAGCCTTTTTTTTTTCTTTACGTTTCTTTTTATAGGGCTTGACAAAGGCCTTTGCCCTGTATACAGTTACAGCAGCGTTGTGGAAAACACATTTGTCCTCAAATTACATAAACCAGAAACAAAGAACAGCATCACCATTATAATGTCACATACAAAGACATGAACAATAGGTGTGGGAAATACATATGCCACAAAATTAAACCAGCGTAAAGGAAACAAGAACGAAAAATCATGTCATGAAAAAAACCCAATGAGTGCCAAGAAAACAGGAAATATAAGAGTACATGGTTAAATTGGGGATGAAGTTAGTATAACAGGTAAATTAAATCTAAGCATTTGTCTTCCGTAGTCTGTTCGTATATATGGTATTTTCCGAATGTCTGTACAGCGTGTGTCATAAGTGCTCACCCGAACTGTTAGAGCAGCAACGTCTCTCAAGAAAGAATCATCCTTTTTAATGCCATTACTGTGGCGCGTAAGTAATAATGAATCATATAAATTTTGCAACGGGAATAGTTTAAGGTTGTGAAAAATTGGCCCAGTATGTGCGTCGTAACGAACAATTACAAGAACTCTAACAGTTTTTTTTGAAGGATGTGAATTTTATTTATATTTGTCTTTGTCGTAGTACCCCATACAAGAAAACAATAGCTTAACGCAGACAGAAAAAGTGAATTATAAATCAAGATTTTTACATTTTCTGGTAAGACAGTACACAAGCGGGATAATACACAACCGTACGGGCGAGCCTACGGCACACACTTTGTACATGCGGATTCCATGACATGCATTCATTAAATATTATGCCTAGATTTTTTGCAGTTGGAACCAGTTCGATGTTACATGTACCAAGGGTTAAGGATAATGACAGATCAACTTTTTTTTTTTTCAGGAACGAAAAAGGACTGCTTTGGTTGTAGACACGTTTATACTTGGTTTTAGACACTGTGCGTTGCCGCAGCTGATGCCAAATCGTCGGTTTGATCCGCCCCGGTGGCTCAGTGACTTGGGCGTTGCGCTGCTGAGCCCATGGACGCAGGCCCGGTAAGGGCCGCGCTGGTTGCTTTTCTGGTGGAGGCGGAATGCGAAAACGCCCATGTGTCGGGATGTCGGTGCGCGTGGAAGATCCCCAGGTGGTCAAAATTAATCCGGAGCCCTCCACTACGGCGCGTGTAATAGCCCAGGTGTAGCTTCGACACGATAGGCCCCACAATCAAATTGTCGGTTTGAGGCGTCGAACTTGTCTGGATCATGATCGTTACTTCTCAGTTTGCCCGGCAAGGACTAGTAAGCAGCGCGGGGATCGGGCCGTGGTGATGACGATGGGGGATGAGAGGTGGCATGCGAGCCGAGGGGCGTCGTGCGAAAATCTTCCTATTGCCATCTTGCAGGGGGGGGCTAGCGAAGCTCGTGAGCCGCACGGGCAGTACTGGCGTCCACAGTGGGACGTGCGCCATGTCGGTGCGGGTCGTTCAGACCGCGCAGTGCCGCCGCTAGCGAACTGCTGCAGCGTGCACGGGGGCGGTTGCAGGCTGGGATGGCTGCGGTCCGATGACCGGTCAGTGATGCGCTTTTGAATGCGCCGCTACCTGCGGTGCTGCCTGCCACTTGGCGTGGGCATTGTGTGAGGCCCTGCGGCAGGCGAAAGCACCTGGCGAATTTCCTCGCGAACAACGCCAGAGAAGAAGGCTGCGCTGTGCTGACGAGGTGGGCTTTCTGCAGCTCATGTTTCTCACGCACGGTGGCTCTTAAGAGATGCCGCAGAGATGCTTCGGCCTCGTTCCCTGTGGTGAAGTAATGGCATTTCGAGGCGGGGAGCCGAGGTCGGAGGGCGTACTGCATCACGCTCTGTTGCAGCGAATTCCTTTGTGGTGGATGCAGTCAGCATTGCCGGCAGCGAAGAGGCATTGGAAAGCAAAGCTTTACGTATGTCGTTCAGCGGTTTCGCCGTCACAATTAATTTCATTTAACCGCAGCTGCACCGTATCCTTGGCAATGCATCACGGGACTCGCCGGGCCGAGTTGCGCCGAGTGCCACGTTTGCCGCGTGGTTTGCCGCTCCCGCCTCCGCTGCCGGCTGGGCGCATGCGCTCTCCGCAGCTGGTTCGCGCCTGATCACGTGACGCGCCGCATGCATGCAAGCCTGGTCACGAATGAGAGTGAGCGCGGGCCGTCTTCTCTGAGCGTTGCGCGGGCTTTGAGCCGTCGCTGGGCAAGCGGCATCCGACCACCCCGCGGATATCGCCCGGAATGCCGTTCGGCTCGGAAACGGAGGAAGCCGGACCGCAACCATAGACAAAGGCAGGCTTTGGACGAATAGTAATACAATAATTACAGCTAACTCAAAGGTTAACCAAGAGAAACTGCGATTTGAGCAGGCTAAGCCCTTTGCATATCCAGGGTTGGCTGAGCTATTGTTTCACTCCCCGCAACATATGACGCACCTTTTCTTCGGGCACATTTGGATCAGTCCGCCTGAAGAGCTGGCACATGGCCTTGACGGGCATAGCAACAATCTCAATAAAGGGCCATCACAGGCCGGTCGGAGACTATTTTTATTGAGACCGCACAACAAGTAAGTATTACGGCCCAACCCACGTGCTCCCTCATCACGACGCACAGCAGCGGTGAGAGCAACGTCGGCCGGTCTTCTTCCTTCCCTACCGTTCAAGATGCTCAAGCCTTACCAACTTTTTTCGCCTTCGATAATTTTGTTTCCCTGTAGAGTGCCGCCAAGAGCCCTCGCCTAAATTCGTACCAGGTGTTGAAAGCAGGCTCGTGGCTCTGGAACCAGGTTTTGGCGGCACCCTTCTTCCGCTCACCTTCCGGTTCATTAAAGGAGCCATGAAAACAAAATACAAGTTGGGTTCATTGGAAAGACGGCTTAGTCCCGATAACAATGATACCAATATCATCGCAATCCTCGAACAAATAACGGAGATATTAAAGAAAACGTGTGAAGAAGTCGTGACCCCCTAGCCAATTTCCCGCAACTTTTCTATGACGTCACGGAACCTTGTTTGTGCGATTGGCGGCCGCCTAACCGACCTGTCGCGACGACAGATGACTGAATGGGGCCTCTAGTTCCATTTGACAGCATCACTTGAATGCTGACGACGCAGTTAACGCGCTGAAAATTATGTTTTATTGTTGGCCCGTATGACGTCATTCTTGCTCATAAAGGCCCATCCACACGACGGACCGAGTCCGCGGTCCGACCGGTCACGTGATGCCGCGTCACGGCCCGCCGCGGTCCGATGCAGCGCCGAGAGCATCCACACGGCGGACCGCCGTAGTATGGTCCCTAGAAATCTTGCTAGTCTGCCGTCCGCGCGCCTTCTCTATGGGGAGGCGTGTCCGCGCCGCTGATGCACGCACAGCGCTGCGCAGAGGGCGCTGCCAGCAATCGGAGCGCCCGAGCGGCGGTAGCGAGAGCGGCCGCCGGCCGTCCAGTGCCGCGCGCTACTGCCGCGGAGAGCGGGCGCGCATGGGGGTTTGACGGCCAGTTAGAGCGGTGAAATTCAGCGGCTCGGGGTACATCAGCTCACAATTGAAGCTGCGATAGAACTACTATAGGACCTTTTAATTTCGGCGGCCCAAATTTTTCGCGAATCGGGCTACGGAGCCTACGCTATTTGCGGACGCTTACCTTCGCGAGTGAGACAGAAGGATGAAACCGCAGCAACGAGATTAGCCGTTTCGCTACCACCGCTGGAACCATTATTTCGCGCATTGTTGAGACAGTGAGATCCGTTCCAGGAGGGCCCGGCGGCGCCACACGCAGTGTTTGTGCTAATTGCGAAAACTACGTGGTACCCCGTGGTACTCTGCATGTACCCGTCCTGGCTGACTCGAGAAAAAAGAAGAAAAAAAAGCTGCAGTGAAATGCTTTGCCAAAAATCCCATTCCTAAATACTTCTGGCCGAGCCCTCTTACTTCCCCAAGGCATATGGTCATTGAAATAAATAAGCCTTAAGAGCTTATGTTTTTAATTTCAAACAGCCGCATGTAAAATGATTGGCCATAACACAGATGTTCTCCCTTGTTGCTTTCCCTGCGTGCGTCTCGTGATTCACTCTGAGTATGCGGGCGATAAAAAAAGAAAAAAAGAAAGCCCTGTGTAATGAGGAATGCAAGCGCAGTTACTGTTTGGCAGCCTGATTCTATGAAAAAGTTTCCCGCACTCTTCAAGGTAGCGAATTTTCCAAATCGTGGAATTCACAAAAATTACAGGCGCGCAAAATAGAAGCTAGTACCACAGTTTCTGTCCGTTGATTGAAAGTGGCAAAAACATCATATGCGTGCGTACATTCTTATTACTTTTGTTCGGCATTTGCATTTAACAGATATTCCCAACTGAGGAGGCAGCGTTCGACGTGCGATGGGGCCTAGTTAATGAACGATGCAAATTGGCCAGATTCCGTTCAAGCTTCAAAGCATATAAGTAATCCCTCGTTATAACGAAGTCAGCAGGACGGCGGAAAAATTTGTTATAAGCGGTATTTCGATATAAGCAACCGCTCGAGAAGAGCTTAATTCAATTGAGCTTTAATTGCACCACAACTGCAAGGAACCAAAACACAATGTATTCAGAGAAGAACAACTTTATTCGGGTGCAAAAAGCGAAGTGAGTTTTGGCTGTTTCAAGTTTTTGTCGGGCACGAGCAACCCCATCTCCGATTTGACCAGCAATGCATGAGGCCGTGGTCGTCGCCCATAAAAGTGTCAGTGGCTGTGGCCAATTTATAGGGAGGCGTGCGGGCGTCACAGAATTATACGCGAATTTCGCGCTGGAAACCGCCGCAAATGCCGTGGCTATAGAGTCTAGGGTTGTGCTTGTTGCGCTCAAAAAACGATTACCCACTCACTCTGGGCACACAGCGTAATCATGAAAACTGACGGTTTTCGCTCTAGAGGCTTAGCATGATCACTGGGCAAATTTTCCTCGCGGTGTGCAGCCGTGAAGTTTGCAAAACAAGCGCTTTTCGGCGTTCCCTCGTCAACGACACTGCTAATTCTACGGTTCGAGTGTCGGTGTTCGCACACCGTCGCGCCCACACCAATGTCTAGGAACAAAATTGAAGGACCGTACCACGCAGTTGGACCGTTTGTTTAAAGTCGGTTGACGCAAATGGAGCATGAACTGACTCCAGAAAATCGCCCGGGGAAAGACCAGCTTGCGTTGACCGGCCATGTTGACCTCCTGACTTGCCGATGGGTCGCCGCCAATGGGCGACGCCTCCGCTCGACACTTCGCTCTAAGCGGGTCAGGCTCTTCGAGCGCTTCGAGTAATGCGGCCTAAAAAGCATGCGTTTGGGTTGGGACCAGAAGAAATTTCGAATAAAGCGATATTTCGAATAAAGCGATCTCGTTATAACGAGGGAATACTGCATTTGACTCCCAAGCAAAGAGAAGTGAGGATGGTTCCAAAGCGCCTCGAAAAAAAAAAAAAAATTATGAAGCGCCCACACACAACACAAATATTTTCACGCGCTATATATCCACGAGGTCGCGGGTTCGATTCCGGGCCGTGGCGGCCGCTTTTCTGATGGAGGCGAAAAGCAAAAACCCGTGTGTACGTGATTTCGGCGCATATATTAAAGATCCCCAGGTGGTAAAAATTAATCCGGAGCCCTCCACTGCGGCGCGCCTCATCGCCTCATCAATCAATCAATTATATATCCACGGCAGTGTACGGTGGGGGCATACACAAAAACGCTTCTTTGTTAAGTAACTTAGTCGAAATACCGCGTGATGTGCCCCAGCTAGCAAAAGATTCCGTGCCGACCGTGTTTCCGATGCCCCCCAGAATGTGTCGAAACCTTTTCCCTTGAAGAGGATATCGAGGATAGAGCGCAGTGACACGATTCCATGGTTTGGCGGCTCGATCGTTCTTAATTCGCAAAAAAGGTACTGGCATTAATTCATGCTTCGGTAACAAACTCTTCGTATTCGTAGGAACCAATTTATTTGGCTAATCTGTTTTGTAGAGGACGAAAATGCGCCCTTAAAATCGGCTGAAAGCGCCCATACCTACGAATGCAGCACAGCGAAGCGCCGTCCGCTGCACTGCTCCCCACGCCGACACTGGCCGGCCGCGCTCCGACTGCGTGCAGCGCCGCCGCTGCATGCATCACGGAGGAGCCCCCTTCGCGGCTGCCGGACGGCAGACTAGCAAGCCGTAGCAGACGACAGAGCGGTCCAACCAGCAACACTCTCCACCACAGTGCTTCCAACCAGACGAACTCGCGAACCCATACGAACGGCTCGCGCCCGCGCCGCACATGTTTTATGTGTATTTTGCGCTTGGTTTCGCGGTTCCGCGCGCATTTTGGAGCAGTCGAAATGGAAACAGAGCGCAAGCGTCGTTTGGCCGCTATGGCGTTAGCTTTGTACGTTGATGAAGAAGACTACCCTGCGCCGAAAAGGTCGTGCTGGGTTAAAAAGTGGATGTGTCGAAAAGAGCTGGGACTGTGGAACCAAGTTGTGGCGTGCGGAATCCAGAGCAGAGCGCATCCACACGGCGAGCCGGCTGAGCGGACCGGGAATGGCCGACCGTCTGAACACGCAAGCTGGAAGGTTGAACACAGGCGCCGTTTGGCCGCGACAACATGTTGTAACGCACAGGACTGCACGAAACGTTTCATCCCCACAGTAACAGCCACCCGCGTGCCAGCCGGGTGGGCGCGCTCACGCAGCCGCTGGCGTCGTTCGCACGAAGGCGACACTACGAGCGGCGACGGCGGGGTGATGCGGGCTGCATACGGCTCTTCACCGCTCGCTGGAACCGAACGCTTCCCGTAAATTGAGGTCCACATGCGCGAAACAAAGTGATAATCATGGCTAGCATTGCACTAGTAAGAGTCGTAGGACTCGCTAGTAAAAGCGCGGATGAAGTATGCGTCGTGATAGCCCGCCGCCTATCCCAGCGGGGGTGATTGACAGGCTCCTTCGAGCGCTTCGAAACAGCCGCGCTGCCTGCGCCAGTCTCTATTGGCGCAACTGGACCCGGCTCCGCCCACGCGGCGCGGGAGCTGTCAGACCACGCTGATTGATGTCGCGGTCCGCCGTCGAGACCGCGGACCGAAAACCCTCGGCGAATAGTTGGCCCGCGAAGACCGCGGTCCTGCGCGGTCCAACGGCGGTCCGCGCGAACTGGTGACGTCCTATCACGTGATGCGCGGACCGCGGTCCAACTAATCGTTTTGGTCCGCCGTGTGGATCGGCCTTAAGAAGTCACTGTGGCGCAAAATTTGAAAGTTTTTAAATACTTCTTGCTTTTTTTCATTAAAAAACATCTTTTGTGGCTCTAATGGAACTGAGTGAGATACTGAATCCTAGTTCTTTCAAATTACACGAAGTTGTATTTTCTCTTCATGGCTCCTTTAAAGAGACCGCGCGTTCCAAGGTGTTGGGCGTTCTCAGATGTGTCGCCGTGAAAAGGTGCGGGCGTGCAAGGCGCATGCTAGACAAATAGTGCAGCCGGGCCTGCTGACTGGCTTGTTTGCTTCGCGGCCGAAGTCATCACTGACCTGTCCAGCGTGGCCAGCGTGTCCACAAGCCTCGCAAGCGTCGGCTCCTGCGCCAGGGCTGAAAGCGAGGAGGTTTTCAGAGTAGAAGTTTATGGGCTGGTAGCCAGCAGGGGTGTAGCCAGGGGGAGGGGGGGGGGTGGCACACCGGGCCCGTGTCTCCCCCCCCCCCCCCCCTCCTCCGAAATGTTTCGTGCCAGCCTTGGGTGCGGTTCAAGAAGCCTGAAAAACCGCCTGATGTCGCCTACAGGCGCGGAGCCTGCAGTTTTAACGACATTCTTGTTCATATAAAGCTGAAAACGAGAGATACGTCAACGTCTCATCCCTGTGCCCGCTCCAGATGCTGTACATGTCAACATATACAGCCCGGCTGCATTTCGTGCCGGATACACCGAGCTGCGCGCGGAATCTGCCGCGAGCCGATCGAGGCAGTCCCGCTGTTTCGCTGGCTGAACAGCACGGCCGGGAAATGGTGGAACAGCAGGAAAAGCCTCATATGGGCATACATGTGGTCTACACTTTAGGGTGTCATTCCTTGTCTTTACACTGGAACAAAGTGTAATCACATGACAGAGCATGTCACTGTATTTTGTTCAGTCAACTATCAATGCTTGATATGTTTATTTTTCTACCGACGTCACATTTCATTGACTATTGCAGTTCCATAATTTCTGCTATATGAAAAGCATTTCTCTGCACATCTTGTATTTCCTTCACATCAACAAAGGCAATTCTCTTTATTGCGGAGCTTTGTCTTTTGTGCACCATTCCATTGTTTCCTTGACCTCCCTCTTGGTTAGAATCAGAATTCTGCATTTGCTTAACCGGAATTTAATGAAGCCATGTCTGTTCGATATAACGGTTAGAAAGAGAATGAAATTTAAGAAACGTGGAGTAAGCTCAACATTCAACAGCATTCAATAAGGTGTTCCGCTAAGCGGAAGTTTGCTATTCACGTTACTAGCACAAAAAATAACAAAAAGGTGATTACTTCTTGAAGAAGGCGCAGGTTTGCTAGCTTGCTAGCTTCACCGCAATAATGTACGAATGTGCCGCACATGTGAAGAAGGTTATCGCGGGAAAGCTACTCTTTCAAATGAAGCAGACAGAACACCAGTTTTGGCAAATCTTCCATGCCAGTTTCGTTATCGTCGGCGTAGATAAAAGGCAACCAAGTCAGTGCTTGATAACAACGAATGTATAGCTTGAAACCCAAAGGGTGGCAAGTCAGTCGTGCGGGCCATTGTTGTAGCGTGGAACAGCCAAAAAGAGAGAGAAGAGTGCGAAATGTTTATTTTCATGGTTCCGAAATGAAACCGTAGGCGGCCTACGGTTTCGTTTCTGAACCATGAAAATCAAGATTTCGCACTCTTGCCCAAGCGTGCCACCGGATTACGAGGCCGGTGACACGCTTGGCCGCTCGATGCTGGCACGATAACCTTCAAATCGTGCTCGACTGCACTTCATAGCTAATAACAACACTTATTAGTCCCTTTCCGAAAGGAAAATCTCAGACACGCGAATCTTGATAGTAAACACCGGGTGTTGGCCTCCTCTTCCGCCTGACGAAATTCGGGGACCTCGCTCCACTCACGAGCACTCATGATCACGCTCACGAGCGCGTGCCCGCATAACCGCCTGCTCTACGGACGAACGAATCACCCGTGGCCTACCCATAGACCGGCGAACGGGAATTTAGGTCGTCATAATCATCATCATCTAAGCTCCTTAAGGTGCGCTTTACTGTTAGCGTTCAGCATACACAAATCGCATGTTGAAGTCAGTTATTCCAAGCTTCGTTTGAAAAACAACGCGCAAGAAGCCTTGCCTACATAATCTCCCCCCCCCCCCCATGTTTTGGTCGACCACGCCCCCCCCCCCCCCCCCGAAAAGAATTCCTGGCTACGCCCCTGGTACCCAGCACCTACACCAAACTGTCACAAGGCATATGCAGTTCGTTTTGCGGGCAATGCGGCGCACAGATTAGCGAGCGCGGGCCAAAGCGAAAGCAAACCTCTTCCGAAACCAGTTCGGGCCGCTCGGTGATGCTCGTGGCCTTTCAAGAACTTCGAATACACTTGAGGAGTAAATACTTTTTCGAAGGCGGCAATACATTCAGCTCACCGTTTTTGTTTCGCTGCTGCACGCTGAAGGAGACCGCTGTGTTGACTGCGCTTTGTGACGCGTCGTGCTCTACACACGTATGCTGCCGTCATTTTAGGTCGCGGAAAGCAAAAGAAAGCAGGGAAGCCCGCTTTCAAACAGAAGCTGCTTGGCCATTTCAAAGCAACTCTGAAGTACTTTGTCAATGGAAGCTTCAGGAGCGGCGAACTTGCAACTTTTGATGCGAGAGTAGTAGGTGGCCCGTAGGGCGAAGAAGCTGACGTTCGTGAGCCTGTGGCAGCAGCGAATCAACTTCTGCACATACATTGCTGGAAGCGTCCCATTAATGAAGCACAAGAACCGCGCTGCTAGGAAACGCCTGGGCAAGTGAAGGGCCGCGTGGAAAGCGGAGAGTGCGCGGAGGTACCGACCCCTGGTGCGAGCACTGCCCTCACCCAGCGTCGCATTAATCACCAGCCAGACATGCCGGCCGCCGTGCGCATGAGTCCAATTCTCAGCAATATTGTCCAAATGACTCCTGTGTAGAGAGAGAGAGAGAGAAAGACTTTATTGAATTGTCCTGCGGGGGGAGGTGGGCGGGAGCCACTCAGGGCCTGCCCCCTCCTTGACGTTTCCTAAGTCGTCCCCGAGACAACGCCTTGCGGGCGTCTACGAGGTCGACGCGCGGAGGGTCGTCGGGTGTGATCCCTCAGACCTCCCGTCGGCGCCTCCCTACGCTTCTGCCCTGCAAGAGCAGCCTCGAGCCGCTGGACTGCCCGGAGTTGAACATAGTGGTCAGACGAGTCCATAGCACTTGTGATATCGTCCGGCCAACGCGTTGAGGCGGTTGCCTCCACTGGATTTAGTTCACAGTCCCACAGTAGGTGGGCCAAGGTCGCGTTCGTTTTCGCGCACACACTGCACAGCACACTTTCGTACACTTCTGGACACACATATTGCGCCAGCACCGGAGTTATCACAGAGTTTGTCTGCAATTGTCTATACAGCACTGCTTCAGCCCTGGTGAGCTTGGGGTGTGGGGGCGGCCGAAGCTGTCTGCCGAGGCGGTACCACTGTAGTATTTCGGCGTAAGTCACGAGACTCCTGTGTATAGCCCCTCATGCTAACATAGGAAGTGGTGAAAAATGATCAGCAAGCCGCACCGTTTCCGACTGCGGCCCCATGGCATTCCAAGGGCGCCTGCTGCCTACCGCCGGTCCAGGGCTTTTGTCACGTGTTGTTTGCGCTGTTATACTACGAATATGTGCCAACTCGTCCAATCGTCCGTTTTAGCTGCCGGAATGCCCGATCTATTGGTGACGCGGTAACATAACACGCTGGTAGCGCACAACTCGAATGAACACTGAGCGGCGTTCAACTTTAACGTGACTTTGCACTCATAACTCAAAAGACGGGCTTAGAAGCCATCGGCGGAGACCTTTTTAATTTCCTGTTGAGGAAACTGTGGCTCTAAATGCATCAGCGCTGGCGTTCCGGTGGGAGTCGTCTTTCGCTGCCTTTCCCCCTTGGGCGTCACCCAGCGCTGCATGCCAGCGAAGCTATCCGAGAATACGCTGCCGCCACCCTGTGCGTGTGCGTTGATTCGCGCTGCGAGGGCGGCAACGGCGGCGACGCTTTGTGCTCGAATTCCGGCAGGATGCGTGAGTGACGGCCTGCGTCCGCCCGTCTCTACGCCTGGTCCCTCGCAAAGCCTGCCCTCCTAAAGGGGTCGCTCGTTAAAACCAAGCCATGGCGCTGTCATACTGTTGCTCTTGCGTTCGGGGCCGCTGGCCGGCGTTGCAGGAGGATGTGGAGCACCGACGCCTGGTGCTCAAGCGCCACGCACGCGGAGAACACACGTGCGTGGGCGAGGTAATGCGGATGGCAGGACTGCATGGCGCGTAAACACAATCAAAAGAGTCCTGACGCTGGCTAGCAGCGGAAGCCGTAATTAGCGTGGCACCGGGCCCCTTCCCTGCCACCGCGTCGCCGAGGTGCAAAGCCGGTGCAGCGTGAATCGCCGTCCTCCGTTCGGCCGTGACGATGCCCCGGCGCGGCAGCTGTGACAGCCTCAATTGGCCAATCAGCGGGGCCGCCGCTGCAGCAGCGCTTGCCTCCTCCTCGACCGCCGGCTTCCGCCTTGTCCGGCCGCCCGCAGGCTCTCGGGCGCTCCGCTGACAGCCACGCACGTCCGCACCCGCGCGCGCGCACTGGGCGCAGAAAAAGGGCTGCCTCCTCACGAAAGGCTCCGACGCTGATCAGTCGCTGGAATGGGCAACTCGCTGTGCTTCCAGCCTTGGGCACGCGAAATAAAGCGCCTCGCCTGAGCTCTGGGAGATAGCATTCGAACGAAGTGACACGTGCCCGGAGTCGTTCATGGCAGGGGAACGCCTTTATTTGAACGGAAGGCCCATTTTGAGATAGGCGCTTCGCCGTGGTTGAAAGAGCAGACTGGTCGTGCGCAGCCGAGGAGGTATACTCGGTGACAACTTAAGAACGGCACCGGAAGTTGCCGCTGTGCCTTATCACCGTAGCCGGATGTTCCTCCGCGCGGCGCAAGTGGGGCGATACTGGAAATATTTTGAACATGGCGTGAGCCGTTCCCGTGATTTTTTGGACTTAATATGCTTATAAACGACTCCAGTGACGACAAACAAACTGCGTGAGACAAGGCAGACGATATCACGCATTCATAGCAAACCCCTTTCAAAACGCGCGCGCACTGACGTCACGGGTCCGGCGCTTTGGCGGAGTGATACACTACACGAGCTGGTGCCGTTCTTGAGTTGTAACCGACTATAGCCATCCCCGCACTCTTGCGGCAAGTGTTCGCCGCCTTCAAGCCAAGCGGGGGGCTGCTCGCGGCACCGGACTCATCGCTCTAGACGGCTCGTGCGAGACCGCAGTTCAACAACGACGTAGCAGTAAGCGTATGTGTACGGGTATCGACAGTATGAGGGCTTAAAGTGCGACAGCCCATGAATTGGGGGCAGAAGCAGGCGGGGTGGTGAAGTCGATGTGCAGGAGCGGATGTTGCTGCAGCTCGCGTATCCCCAATTAGAAAACCGACGCATCTTTCCTAGCGCGAAAAGGGGGCGACCACCACACAAGAGTGTCGATCGCCATTTGCGGCGATCCACAATTATCCCTGCAATGGACTGTTGTCGCGCCAAGTCGAAAGAGGCATGACTTCGTCAGCGCTGCGTTGAGACACATTCGATGGTGTAACGTCCCTAGTCAACGCGGAATTAACGCTGGCTACTTCATCCTGAGCTCAGCGTCTTCGTGGTGTAAGAAAGCACGCCGCGGATGTAAAATGGAACAAAGATGTCTCCGCTCTCTTAGAACAAGCCTTCGCCGTACTTGTGGCGTTGTGCTTGGGGAGAGCTCTCCCACATTGCGCATTCCAGCCCGTGCGAGCAGCTTCGTCTGCCTTCTCGTTTAGCTGTATGATCCCTCCTGGAATCACTGCCCAGCGCATCATGGGATCGTAAAATCACAAAAATCCAATCGGCGGGCCTTCCTCACCGCCGCCACCTCGCTCCCCGCTGACGTTGTCGCTCCTCTCGTCCTGGGATGACACGCCCCCAGACAGCGCCACCGCTCCTCACTTACGGGGGGAGGCCGGAGATACAGGACAGTCGTCGTCCGGCTCCTCACCAACGCCATTCCCTACGACCTCTCCAAAAGGGGGTTCACAGTCTTCACGAGGATGTCACCCACTGCGCTAATGTCTGTAGAAGGAAGAGGTGGGTAGTTGGCGTTAAATATTTTTTTAGGTTATTAAGTACATACTGCAGTGCCAAGATCACGCGAGTGGGCGTATATGACGTGCCTTTGTAAATGTTTGCAAAACGGCAGAAAACTCGGACAAAAGTGGGGAAAACGCGACAAAATAAAAAAAGTGTTTCAGTTAGTCCACGTTTTCTTTTTAATCAGAGACATGACGCGCTGAAACAAGTATCTGTTCCTCTCTTGCAATATAAAGTTCACCGACAAAAAAAATAGTAAAAATTTCAAAAACAAGAGACCTTTCGGCTTCGCTCAGGAAGCCTTGCCCACAATGGGCCGCTGTAAATACGGCTTCCGTAACGCAGCCGAAAGGTCTCTTGTTGTTCTTAGCGTTTTTAGCAGTTTCTTTTGGTTGGTGCCTCCGTTTCATGAAACATGTCTTCCGACCAGACGGCCTGCCGTCAAACCTTCGAGATAATTCCACTCTTCCATCGTGAATTCGGGAAGTCGTGGGTTTGGATCACACTCGGAGCCATTTTTCTCCGCATTTTCTATCGTCCAAACAATTCAAAAACTATATCTGCTTCACCGAATATTTCGTTAAAGCCTTTCATCACAAACGGGAACAGCGTTGTTCCCTCAAGACATAAAAAGCTAAAGGAAACCCTGCAAGGTTTACCACGCGTTGGCCCCTGCTTGCTACCCCGCGCTGAGGGACTGGTATTCAGGTGTAGAAAAAAGGGCAGGTCAGGAGGTAGAACAATATCGGAGGCGCTCAGCACTCAGTCTTTTTTTTCACGCACTGCAGTCGCTCGCATAATCATTAAGGTGCAGAAAGGGTTGCTGAATAGCTAGTTAATACATCGTACTTCGAAGAACAGCACAAAACATGGGAAAAAGCAAGGGAAAACACAACGCAGGCGCTGTTCCATCACAATTTAAAAAAGATAAACCACCTCCGGCTAGCAGCTTGGACAAAGTATCCAAGAGCCCCACAAATTGCTGCTAGTTCGGTTGACTACGAGCTCGTGGCATGGGTAACATAGAATGAAATTGTGGAGAAATCTTCTGGTATGACTACCAAGCCTGCCCTAGTCGAAAAAAAGTACGCAGCCAGAAGTGGCGAAGACCGGAGATGCCGAGCGTTCCGCTTTCCGCTCCCCGCTGGCAGACGACGCTCGCTTTCCTAGCGCAACTCGCAACCGCACCGCCGCGGTGGCGAGAGACGCGGCCAGCCGCCTTCCCTCCACGGCCGCGGCGGGGAGATTACGGAACTGAAACTAAAGCGTGGCAAACTGTTCGCATGGCGACGCAGTGAAACATTCCCCTCGCGAGGGGCACGATCAAATGCAGAGCATTTCCGGGGGCGCACGACGTTAAGTAGTTTGCGTTACGTTAATGTTGTTGCACTTGTGGCAACTGCTGACGAGACAGCGCTCGTCAGCAGTAAAATTGGCAGCCTCGGCGCACGTTGAGTCCGAGAGAGGGGAGAGAGTGTCCTTGAAACGAGCCTGGGCGCGCTATCGAATGTTGATCGCGCCGATAGCGAAACGTGTGAGCCGGGCATGTCGAGGCGAGCGATGCGGACAACTATGGACGCCAAGAACGGGTGACATCGTGAGTTAAAGAAATGCTCTGCATTTAAAACAGGAAAAGCAGCAGCTGGCGACGGCGAAGAGATATTGTACTTTCCAGTACAATATTTCCTGTACTATTTTCGGAATTCTTAAGGACTCAGAAATTGCCCAAAGCCTAGAAAAAACGCCGACATTATATTGATTCATAAAAAGGGGGATACCAAGGACCCGAGAAAGTGTTGGGGAAACAGCCCCGCCGGTAGCGTAGTAGTTATCGCACCAGACCGGTATTCTGGAGGTCGTGGGTTCGTATCCCACCGGGCGGGCATTTTTTCACCACTTTCTTCCTGACTCAAAATATTCTTCGTCTGTTTCTATGACCCACCACAACCTCCCCTTTGCTGTCCGAGGTTTTCTGGACACTGCCAACCCTTATTTTCTATATATATATATATATATATATATATATATATATATATATATATATATATATATATATATATATATATATACAGAAAATAAGGGTTGGCAGTCAAGAAAACCTCGGAAAGCAAAGGGGAGGTTGTGGTGGGTCATAGAAAGAGATGAAGAATATTTTGAGTCAGGAAGAAAGTGGTGAAAAAATGACTTTCTGTTCGACTCAAAACATTCTTCATCTCTTTCTATGACCCACCACAACCTCCCCTTTGCTGTCCGAGGTTTTCTGGACACTGCCAACCCTTATTTTCTATATATATATATATATATATATATATATATATATATATATATATATATATATATATACAGAAAATAAGGGTTGGCAGTCAAGAAAACCTCGGAAAGGTTTTCTGGACACTGCCAACCCTTATTTTCTATATATATATATATACAGAAAATAAGGGTTGGCAGTCAAGAAAACCTCGGAAAGCAAAGGGGAGGTTGTGGTGGGTCATAGAAAGAGATGAAGAATTTTTTGAGTCGAAAAGAAAGTGGTGAAAAAATGACTTTCTGTTCGACTCAAAACATTCTTCATCTCTTTCTATGACCCACCACAACCTCCCCTTTGCTTTCCGAGGTTTTCTTGACTGCCAACCCTTACCTCGGAAAGCAAAGGGGAGGTTGTGGTGGGTCATAGAAAGAGATGAATTTTTTGAGTCGAAAAGAAAATGGTGAAAAAATGCCCGCCGGGTGGGATCCGAACCCACGACCTCCAGAATACCGGTCTGGTGCGATAACCACTACGCTACCGGCGGGGCTGTTTCCCCAGCACTTTCTCGGGTATGTATGTTAAGGTATTTTTGTTTCCTGCACTTGGGGGTGGTAGCAACTTTCTTTTCGACTCAAAAAATTCTTCATCTCTTTCTATGACCCACCACAACCTCCCCTTTGCTTTCCGAGGTTTTCCTGACTGCCAACCCTTATTTTCTGTATATATATATATATATATATATATATATATATATATATATATATATATATATATATATATATATATATATATATATATATATATATATATATATATATATATATATATATATATATATATATATATATATATATATATAATACAACTAGGGCATCCGCCGGGGATGACATAAGCTGAAACTTGGCGCATGAGCTGAAACTTGTTTTACTAAACAAAAGTAAAACAAATTAAATGTAACATTTAGGGACAGGACACGAGCTTGCTGGATGAGGGAACAAACTCCAGTAGAAGATATCATAGTGCAAGTAAAGACAAAGAAATTGGCTAGGGCTGGCCGTGTAGTGAGACGAACCGTCGACTGGTGGACAATTACGCTAACAGAGTGGATACCAAGAGACGGGTCTCGAAGAAGGGGAGGCCAATAACACGATGGAGGGATGAAACAGGGAAATTCGGTGGCCAACAGTGGACTAGAGCGGCGCAAAACGGGAGTGGTTGGAAGCCAACTAGAGAGGCCTTCGCCCTGGAGCGGACCTGAGTTGGCTGTTGTTGATTGATTGATGGTTGGACGTTAATGGCGCAAGGCCAAGTGGGGCAAAGAGCGCCAGAACAGCGGTTATGTAGGACGGGTGAAGATGTAAACACAAGAATCACTCAACAGGAACCGAAAGTAAAATCAATAAAAGACAGTGAGGGTGGCTGGTGTGGAAGGCCAGGTTGCGATTATATGCGTGATGTGAAATTAGGTCTGAAAATTTTATTTCTGCTGAATATTTAAAACGCGCTTGAGACAAAACATGGGATCGGCAGGCAGGAAAAACACTGGGTGCAGTTGGATGTGTAGTCTGTAAAGTTGTGTCAAGTGCCTTGCATTGATTGAGTACGTGAATATATACGGATAGGGCCTCTCTGCGCCTGCTACAGAGAGGTCTTGAAGACCCCGTGAGCAGATACGAGTGCGTGACATGTGTGTCCGTAGCCTAGCAAGGGCAGCTTCTGTGCGTCTGGGTGCATGTGTGGTTTTATTACGTGTAACTTGTTATCTGTCTGTTCACTCCAGTGTGTTTACCGCGTGTTGCGAAGTTGGTCTCTCATGTTTCTTCATGTCAGTGCAGGGTAATGTTATGTCTACTGTATTCGAGAGTGTAGCAGCAGTCGCCATTTGATCGGCGGTTTCGTTCGCGGCTATCCTACAGTGGCCGTAACCCAGCATGATGATGTTATCTTGAGACGTATGTCGACATAAGGGCTTTAAGAACAAGGTTGATTACATGGTGTTTTGAACACTTCCTGGATAAAAGTGCACATACAACGCTAAGAGAATTCGTATTTGATGGTGAGCTGGCTGTTGTTGATGATGATGATGATGATGACCATGATTATATATTTAAATGTGTCACATCTCTCCACGGTTTTACGTTGCCCGTTACATCATGTTTCACGCACACATGTTTAACTTTGGCACGTCTAGCACCCTCCGCATCCTCATGTACATCGCGATGTAGCACTCGTGCCTCCCCCCTCCCCCACCTTCTGTTTTCTTTCACTCTTGCATCTCACTTTCTTCACCACCTTCTGAAGTAGCAAGCTGTACCGTTAGTTCACGGATGACCTCTTCAGTTTTCAGTACTGCTTCCTCCCACTGTCTTTGTTTCGGAGAGCAGACAACACATTTTTAAGTGCTAGGCTGTTTGATTGCAAGCGTCTTTATTTCTCTGAGTAATGCGACGCACTTGCCGTTATTTTATAAGGGGTACTTACAGGCCTAGCTCCTCGGGGGCGAGACCTTCACGCCATTCTCTACGGCTACGCCAAGCACCCATCCCTGTCTCTAGCGAGCTTTGTTTCTAAGCGCTAAAAGGAAATTTCTACTTGGACTTGCGACGTAGCTTTTTAGTTTTGGCAGCCCAAAGCAGTATGTCGCCTTTTGTTTCACCTACTAAAAATTTTGAGGAAACAGCTAAAATTGCATGCGTACCTTGGTGCTCCTTTACATCCGCCCAGGCTGTGCTGGGTTCTTCATCTAATCGCGGGAAAAGCATCAGAGAAGAGGGAGGCAGCGCCTGTCTGGACACACACGTCGAGCGGCTCAGTTCCACGTACTCCCGATCGCCCTGCGAGGATTCCTATCTGGCCCGTAGAAATGGCCCCGTTTTTGTACGGCACCGTCGTTCCGATCGGCGATTATTGAGCCTGCTCTCGCGAGCGTCTTCCTTTCAAATTGCCGCACTTTGTTTCTCGGCGTAGCGCACTCCCGGGCGAATTCCGCCGTTTCGTTTCTTCGTTGGCAGTGTGTGCGATGTTCTGCTGGCCAGGCCTCCAGGCGGCCTTTCTCTTCCCTGCAGGCGCAGACGTTAGCGCTGTTGCGCGCGCCTTCGCCAAAGAAAAGGCTGCATTTACGAGCTCCCGTTGGGATTTGTGAGCCGAATGGCAGCGGAGCCCTCACCGAAGGCGGCTGCGATTCCCGGCCCGAGCTGGGTTTGCTCCGGCCCTCGCAATAAGACGGGCGAGCGCTGGCTGAAAGGCCTCGTCGCGTCATGCGACGACGCTTAGTCATTCCTCCATGCCGCTTCTTTGGAGACCGCCGTGCTGTGCGGCAAACCGGGCGAGTGTCTTACGGCGTCCGTTTTGCCTATCCGCGCCTTCACGGGTCTAAGGGATGGGACACCCTTTGGATCCCACGACCTTTCCCTTTATTGGCACTTTACCGAATGAAGAACGGCGCCGCCAGCACTCAGCAAGCTCTGCGTCCTTGCTCGACTCGCTGGGCATTATGCCTCGAGTTAGTAGCGTTTGCGAGACAGCCAATCTCGGGCGCTGCTTGATGAGGAGTCCCTGCACGCTGCGGACATTTCTTCGCGAACACCTGGGTCGATAGCCGTACGCCTCTTGTGCCGGGTTTACGTGGGAGGGAGTGTTTACTTGGCGCATTCTCCAGGGACAGCCCCGGTCTCGTCACGAGCAATCCGGGCTCCCCGGCGACGCTGACGAATAATGTTCCTGAACGGAGCTGGCAGCGCGAGGCTCGCCCCAATCGCGGTGCTGCCTAAGCCGGCCCACTTACACACCCGCTCTAGCCTGGCCGGGCCCGTTGACCGATCAGGTGCGCGGAGTGTGTTTTCTCTCGCCCCCACTTGTAATGGTGCTCAGGCCAGACGGCGAAATTACGCCGGGCCGTCCGCACTCTTGGGTCCACAACAACAGCTGCCCGTGCGTGCCATTCTCCCGGCCCGCTCATTGGCTGCGTCGCCGTCGCAGGCCGCCCGGCCTTTGCTGGAAGACTCTCTCGGCGAGAAAACAAAGGCGGCACGACACACGTTTGATTTCTCTCACGTAACGTCGATTAGACTTGACATCCGCGTGTGTACACCAAAGACGTCTTGTCAACTCCGCGCCCTCATGGTTCCTGTGTGCCGCAACGCTGAAAAATGATCTTTGTCAGTGAAGTCCGCAGAAAAAAAAAAAAAAAAAAAAACAGGGGCCGCAACTTCCTATTAGGGAACTTTTATATAGTGCGAAGCGTTCGTCGTTAAATCCCCTTAGTTTCTCTCTCTCTTTTTTTTTTTTTTTGCTCTGCAAGATTCTAACCCAATGCGCACAAGAAATCTTTGAGGAGCACTTGATCTCTGCTTTCCGGGCACAGCAAAGAATGGAAGCGCTAACACAACAAGGCCGAGCCAGTGGACACACGCGCGCCGGTAACAGTGTAAAAAGACTGCTAACGCCGCGTGTGTGTCTACTGGCTTGGCAGACAACTTCATATAAACGGATAGAAAACTGGTCCACCTCATAATGCGTGTTTATTCACGTCAAATTCGATTAAAAGAATCACGCGGTTTCCTGGCACGGACACTGCAGGCAGTGCTAACGCACTGGTCTTTCGTATTCTCTGTCAACTAGACCTCCAATATCTCCCGCGTGAGCTGATTTTTCTTTTGCAACAATTGCGCACTTGTCGATCAGCGGTTTGTCGAACTTGTCGTGCGGTTTGTCGCGAAACTACTCGACTAGTTCGACCTTCGTGATCCTGTTACTCTTCGAGTGCTTTCAATACCAACCCGCCGCGGTGGCTCAGTGGCTAAGGCGTTGCGCTGCTGAGCACAAGGTCGCGGGTTCGATTCCCGGCCGCGGCGGCCGCTTTTCTGATGGAGGCGAAAAGCAAAAACGCCCGTGTGTACGAGATTTCGGCGCACGTTAAAGATCCCCAGGTGGTCAAAATTAATCCGGATCCCTCCACTACGGCGCGCCTCATCGTCTGCGTTGCGTCGGCGCGTTAAACCCTACAATCAATCAATCAATCAAGCTTTCAATACCAATGCGTGAGTCCCGCGTTTTCTGAGCTCAGACTGCGTGAAACCCATATCGGTGCGGCCAAATAGCGCGACTATAAGCTGCCGGCAACGAGCGTGTGCCGAACGTGAGGCCAACGTAGGCGTACAACGGCCCTGGGACCACCTTCACAGTGTGGTACGAGACTTCTCATATCGCCCCTGAATCAGATGGCCTCTCGAGCAGAGTACATGTGCAAAGTAGTGGCAAAGCTGGCTTTCCGACATTGCGTACTGCAGCGATGTCGGCATCACGAAAAAAGTGCCTCCGCAGCACAAAACGAAGCGTCAGGTGATGCTCGCGGCGCAAGTGTCAAGTCAACACGGAGTACACGGGCCCTGGCGTCATGTCTCCGTGACTCCGGCCTGAACGAAATCCCGTGACCGTCTGCTTTAACGATATCCCTGTGCGTGGGCTGTGTGCGCGATCCTGCGTCTGTCAGTTTGTGTGTGCTTATTTGTGTTCCTAGTGTCTGTATGAGTTTTTGTGTCTTCGCTTCCTTTCACTTTCGCACATCTCATGTTCATGTGGAGTAGCAAGCCGAGCTCGCCGCCAGGCTCACTTCTCCTCATCATCAAAGGCATTCCTCCTCCCCCTCTACGACCTTCTCGCAAATGCTCTTCGCCTATTTTCTTAAAAGAAGAATTCATTGCGTATTTTAATAAAGAAAATATCGTAAGGCTCGGCTATAGCCGAGCCCAAGCCTGCCGGTGCGCTAAGCAGGGTATGAACCGTGGCGCCAGTTTGGAAAGATTTTGGCCATGTATTCTTCGGGCTCGCGGTTGTCAAAGGCACACAAGCGGCCTTTTTCGCGACAGGAAAAACCGTGCCCGAGTATTTGGGCCAAACCCGCCCCAAATACCAAGAAATGTAACGCATAGGCATCTTTGTGGCTATTTCCAAGCCCCCGTAACGTATCCCATCAACCACGCACGTTCGTGAGACAGGCCGGCGTGCGTGCAGGGCGCTGGAAACATTGCTTGCAAGTAGCGTAGTGGAGTTTCCAGCCACTCCCAGCCTGCACGAGCATGCAAATGCCACTACTCGTGTCTCTTTTCAGGGGTCCCGAACATCCGCGAGCGGAGGGAAGTAGTAAAGTCCTTTATTGGGAAGGGAAGGCCGGTTGGCCAGAGGGGCGAAATGGGAATAGCGCGGAGGGAAAAATAGCACTTCTTGAATCTTCGAGGATCGTGCAGGCAGCTTCGAACTGAGAATCTAATTGAGGTACCGGGTGGGCTGTAGGCCCCGGTTCACACTACTCGAGCCGGACCCCCCTCAAGGAGAAAAGCGCCTAGCGCGGAAAATAATTGGGGGTTGTGATATTGGGGTGTTCTGGTGGGGAACCATCGGGGATATTGAGAATATTTCGGTGGTATGGGAATGCAGTGCAGTGCCAGATTAAATGGTTTATGTCCGTGATAGAGGCCACTGAACAGGGCGGTAAGCGTGGGTGTGGTGACTTCCCAGGGTGAATCCATTTCGATATGATGTGAGGACTGAGAGCAGCGTTGCCAAGACTCTTATGAAGGAAAATTTTGGCCGGGCGTGGTTGAGAAAGGACGCCGTTGAGGGAGAAAATATATTTTTATGTAGGTGTGTGAGTGAGTGGCGCCAAGTTTTGCCTATACGTATGAGCACAAGCGACGCAGTTTCTGTTTGTTCTAGCCTAGGTGGCAGCCTGTAGTAAAACGCTACCGCAGCTCAGTTGAGAAACTGAGGGCGGGTTTTTGGTGCCCTCCAGTCTCTCGTCCTTCGGTCGTGTCGTAATTGTTTTTTTTAACCATAAACCATCTAGACAGCAAGCAAGTCTTGTTATAGGCATGAAGCAATGTTTTTCCGCGTCCAGCAATAACTTTCTACTATCATGCAGTATTTATTCTTAAACCATTCCTCATGGCCGTTGTAAACGCATTTCTGTAAAATTAACCACATTTCTTCCGGAAATAATGAAGTTACGTAGCGACGTCCTTCAGCCTTTTCGTTCTGGTGTAAATCTTAGAAGGCACCCCACCCCAACTTTGTCTTTCACCCGTGCACTACGCCATGTCTTCAACTGCAAAAGCCGATGGCCGCAGCATAATTGGATCTGCTGCCCACCGCCGGCTTCGAAGGAGCATTTGGCTCCATGCACCAAACTGCACGCAGGCAACACTGAGGATCGGACTTGCATTCCAACCTCAATTTCCAGGTTGGCGCATTGAGCATCGTTTGCGATGTACAATTACTGAGTGTTGGTTGCGTAAACCCCACCCATGGCATGCCTCGCAGAAGTCGCCTCCACCTTCGAGACTTAGCGACCCGAAAAAGCCCTTGTGGTTATCTACGCTTTGCAAGCCGCGCCTCGGTAAGGCAGAAACCCCATTCCACTGACGCGGCGGCGGTTGTGCCGCAAAATGGCGTCGCGGCAGCGCCAGGCGCGGGCACAACGAGTTGTGACAGCGGAGCCGTTTAGGCCGACACGAATCCGTCTGGCGTAGACAGAAGACCCCGCGCGCACGTGAGAGTGTGCTTCGCGGCGACCGGCCAGCGTCGTCCAGGCTTGCGCATGGGACTACGCCACATGAGGAGCTCCGGCCTTCGTTGTCGTCGTCGTGTAGCGACCGGCGCGCCACGAGTCCGCCACGCCGAAGACGATGAGCCACAATCCGCATGTCGAGACGGTAACCCGACCAGCCGAAGAAGTGGAGGTCTACCCTAGGGGAACTCGCTACAAGGGGAGCTGTTCTACGCGGCTGTGCCGTCGAAAGACAGCGACGAAAGCGATGAGGACAATTGCTACTGACCAAAACATTAATGGTCTTTGCTTTACAGTGGCGTCCAAAACGACTTTGCACTGCTGGGGTCCGGCTGCTCCCTCTCTCCTGGGATCCGCCGTCAGTGTGGGCAGAAGCTAGGTAGACTCTGCTGTTTCTCCAACCTTGTACCACTAGTGCAAGCTGCGGCAATTCTTCCAGGCTGAGCTTGGGAGCATCGAAGAGCATGCGCACATTCCAGGGAACGCTAAGCACTGGCAACCTCCAGCACATATGCTTCCCCTAGCCACGGGACCCGTATAGCGAGGAATCCTTGATTTGCCGCGCCAGCCGGCGCGCGCCGTGGATACCCCCATTTCGTTGCGATGCTCAAAAGGTTTCTGGGAGATCTTCCCGCGATCTCGAACTTACAGCCACAAAATTTGAAATACTCGTTCGTCGCAACACGGTAGAAAAAATTTACCATCACCTTCCAAAGAAAGTAGATAGAAGCGCGAGAGCTGAAAGTACGTCCAAAGTTCGCTGAAAGTGAGCCCAATAGATGGTCAAACCTTCAATCGCAAACGAAGAACGAATCCATGCGACGGTTTTTTGCCCAGTAAGTAAATGCACTTGTGAACTATCTAAACGTGCTCCCCCATAGTATATTATGGGGGAGCACGTTTAGACACAAACGCAAGAGGGAGGAAACTGGCTGATCTGTTCATTAGCCATGGTGTTGAGCCATTGAATGACGGCAGTATAACTTACCTCAAGTCCCCGAACGTCACCAGCTGCATTGACCTGTCATGCGTTTCATCTCAGTTTGGTGGGCGGTTTACATGGATCACTGACATAGAAACAAGAGGAAGTGATCATTACCCAATTTTGATAACCGCCCTTGACGCGTCGCAATCAAGGCGCCTTGAGAAGGTGAGCTGCACGAACTGGGACGCATTTACTAGCGCTACTAGTAGATGTGTGACAGCTCAGACTGGTGACGGCGAACTCGTCGACACGATTGCATCTTGTTTGCGGGAAACGACCCGCAGCCTAAGCAAGCGCCGCGATATACCAAAAAATGATCCCGAGTATCAAAGGCTGTGTGCGATACGAAGACGAGCGGAGCGAAAGGCGTTGCGAACCAAAAGTATGGAAGACTTGCGAGCTTCCCGACGAGCGCAAAGACATGTAAGGCGCCACCTAAACAAGCTACGTCAGCAACGTTGGAGGAGCTTCTGTGCTTCGTTGAATGCGAGGCAACCTTTGACACGCATATGGCGTGTTTTTAATGGAATGCGCAAACGCAGCCAGCAACTACATCCATTCACTGCCCTCTCGCTGCACGAGCACGCACCCTTAAAAGAAGTCTCCGAGGAATATTGCAGACTTCTCTCAACGTCATCAACGCCTTCACCACGACTTATGCGTGTGTCTTGCTCTACGTACTCTGGAGTGTCGGAACCAGCCCTTGACCTTCCTTTTACAATTGAAGAGCTTTCTTCGGCCATCTTCGATGTGAATAAGCGCTCCACACCAGGCCATGACGGCGTCAGCTATGAGGCCATAGCTCATTTGTCACGGCCTTCTCAGCTGCGCCTTTTAGAATTTTATAATTCAATATGGCAAAGAGGGAAAGTGCCTCCGGAGTGGAAGCTTGCAAAAATAATACCACTTTTAAAACCTGGGAAAGCGCCAACAAGTTACGCATCTTTCCGGCCTATTGCTTTGCTCAGTTGTGTTGGGAAGTTAATGGAAAAAATGATACATTCAAGGATGATCTGGTATCTTGAGAGCAGGAAAACTTTCCCACAAGAAATGAATGGCTTCCGTCAAAACAGATCTTCGATAGATAACATTATCGCTTTAGTGTCTTCTATTGAAGAGTCACTCAATTCCGGCTGTACACCAACCGCCATTTTCCTGGACATCAAAGCTGCCTTCGACTCGGTCGTTCACGCAGCAATCCTTGCCGCTCTTGAAGACCATGGTCTCGGAGGCAGAATATACTCATGGATAGCGGACTACCTTGATGGACGGCAGCTTTTTATGTCTACTCCAAGTGGCCCCACATCTTACTACGCTGTGGAAAAAGGTGTGCCACAAGGTGCTGTATTAAGTCCACTGCTATTCAACCTAGCCCTTATTTCACTCAAGAGAGTCCTGCCCCGTGGAGTGAAGATCACACTATATGCAGATGACATCTGTATCTGGTATGCCTCACGTTCTCGACGATCTACGCAGCAGCGCCTACAGAAAGCTCTCCACAACATCTCTAGCTACCTCGCAGTCCGTGGCCTTAAGCTGTCCCCAGATAAGAGTGTAGCCATGGCCGTCACACGAAAAAAGATGGATTGTTATCCTCTGATTCTAGGCGGCCGCGCACTCTCATATGCACGAGTTCACAGATTTCTGGGAATTCTAATAGATCGCAATTTGACCTGGTCACCCGAGGTTAAACGATTACGGGCCCGCATTTCTTCGGCCACTCAGGTTTTGAAATGTCTTGCGGGTTTGCGCTGGGGCAGCGATTGTCATTCCATGGTCATGCTGCACAACGGTTATGGGGATGGTGCGCTGAGGTACAGCCTCCCAGTCCTACAACGTATATCAGACACAAGCAAGAAGAGTCTTGAGGCAGCAAGGAACAACAATTTACGCATCTGTCTTGGGCTTCCGAAGGGATCTTCGAGCGTCGGAACCCTTGCGGAGGCACGTTGCTTGCCTTTTGACGTGATTAGAAAACAGGAGACTCTCCGTGTGCACCTGAGGCATCGGCTTCACTCAAGCAATCACTTTTTAAGTCGCGTATCCTCAAGCTGCTCGAGCTCTGGATTCGCCCAAGCAATTGGCAGAATACCCCTGTTAATTCCAAACCAGCCGAAACAAATAATGCCTCGAAATTTTCCTCCTTGGAACGTTACTCCTTTACAGATTCAATGTCGCATCCCTGGAATTGGCCCCAAGAAGACAATGTTCCATACTGAAATACTACATATTGTGCTAGAATACATGTATAAAATGCATTCGGCTAGAACACACATATTTACGGACGGATCGTCGTCCCCGCAAAGCTCTTCATCTGGAATGTACGGGCCACTTACGGGTGAAATGTTTTCATTTCGTCTGGAGCGACCAACATCATCTACAGCGGCTGAGCTATATGCCCTTAAAGAAGCGATTGTTTACGTCTTACGCCACCAGCCGCGTCAGTGGAGTATCTTTACAGACTCCAAGGCAGCTCTGCAAATTCTGTCAAGGAGGAGCAGGTCTTCCCCTCACCATACCGCAGCCGCCGATATCTCCTACCTTCACCACCTCGCTTGCATTGCTGGACACACTATAAAATGGCAATGGATACCTGGCCACAGTGGTATTACTGGAAACCAAAAAGCCGATGAAGCGGCCCGTATGGGCCTTAACCACCGCAAATACCGCAAAGTGTACTTTACAAAAACAGACGTTTCCACCATGGCCCATCGCTTTGCAGTAAGTGAAAGAAACCGGCTATGGCGCAGCAACGAACCCAATAATGAAGTATTTTTGCACGCGATTGACCCTGATTTGACATCAAAACTTCCAAGAGAGCTCCCTCGTAGGCTGGAGACATTATATCATCGTCTACGACTGAACTCGGCCTACACCAACAGTTACCTCTTTCGCCTCGGACTGACGACCAACCCGTACTGCGATAACTGTTCTTCCATAGAAACCGTCGAACATATCTTATTAGAATGCGTGGCCTACTTGGCACCAAGATCCCGTTTTTTTGAAGATATTGAACGCCTAGATCAAGGGCCGGTAACTTTGAAGACCATCTTAGGACCATGGACTAGCCCATCGAAGCAGCGTCAGGCCCTAAAAAGTTTGTTTTCATATTTGGAGGACATTGGCCACATTTCAAAATTGTAAATTCTGTAACACAATCTAAAAAATAGTCCGCCACGCCCGCCAAACCACGCCAGTGCTTTTTTTTTTTTTGCTTCTTCGTTTTTTTTTCCTCTCTCTTTTTTTTTTTTTTTCTTTTCTGCCCACCTCTCTCTAGGGCCTGTTCTCTCTACATCCCCGACCCCTAGCAGAGAAGCATGTAGGTGATCACAAACACCGGCAAAACTCTCTGCTTTTTCAATAAAGAGCCTTCTCTCTCTCTCTAAACGTATACCTATGTGTGGTTTATGAGATAAAGGCGTACTTTTCTACTCCTTCTTCATGATAGATGCGTGTATTGTATTATCTACAATCACTGCTTTTTTCGCGATTTCCGAGCAACCGTTCGGACAGAATGGAAGCCCGGTGTGACGGACGCGCCGAGTGTCCGGAGAGCTTGTCAGTGCTTTTAAAGGCGATAATATTTCTTGCGCTATTTAAACGCGGAAATTTTGGTCTGTCTGTCTGTCTGTCTGTCTCTGAATCGATTCAGCCACCCGGCCAAAGTGAAACAGAAGCTGCGGAATTGTTTTATACCCACCGCCAAATGTAAACGTTTAAGTCCGGTGTCAATGTTCATACTTGTCAACTTTGTTGAACAAGAACAAGACATTACGCAAGCATAAGGCATAAAATGAATACATAAGTGATATTTGCAGTGTTCCTTTATTAACAAATTCATGGATGCTTGTTTTTTACGATAGCAAATGAAATACTAAATCAACTGCAGGAAACCGTCGCCTGCTGTTTCCCGCGTTTCTGGCGACATCTAAGAAATCATACGACAACAGCAACGATAGGTTCCACTAGATATGTACCACGTTCCGCTTGGAACGCTGGTGGAGTAGGGCAACGTGGTTCTATAAACGTTGCAGTAGGGGGCCTCGATTCACGCGCGTCTCCGCCGTACGGTACCGCTGGCATCGAGGCACCCGACTTGGAGCAGTGGAACGCGGTAAATTTAAATTGACTTGAGCAAACCTCTAGCTGTTATCTTGAGAGGAACGAGACGGGAGAGGAACGGCATCAGAGGTGAGCGAGAAAGAGAAGGGAAACATTTACTTGGCAGGGGGCGCCAGTCGACTGTCGTTTTTCGTCAACATTCCCAACGGAAGGAGCAGATACGCGGTCATTTTTGTTTGACTAACCGGTACATGGGAAAACGCATTAGTTTCTTGACAGGATGCTATCGGTCCCAATAAGAAAGCTTTCACTTTAAAGCTAGGCGGGCTTGGTTTAGCCGCCTTGTAATGCTCAATACATACTTGAACTGAGCTCACTGTAGCGGCCATCGTGGGGCACTGTTTGGTGGGTGGAAGGCTGTGAACTTATCTGCCGCTGTTACCGCGGGAAGCGCTGTGAAAGTTGAGAGCAGTGCTTCTAGGAGGGCTGTGGTGTCGTCACATGCAAGCTACGTACATTGCCCGTGGCGACGTAGTGCTACGGCAAGAAAAACACTTTGTTTCTGAGCGCGAGGTCGCGGGTTCGATTCCCGGCCACTGCGGCCGCTTTTCTGGTGGAGGCGAAAAGCAAAACCGCCAGTGTGTAGGAGATTTCGGCACGTGTTAAATATCCCTAGGTCCTCTAAATAAATACAGAGCCCTCCACTACGGCGCGCCTCATCGCCTGCGTTGCGTCGGCGCGTTAAACCCTACAATCAATCAAATCAGTCCATCAATCAATCAATAAAAATGCTTACCAGACGGTTCGCTGTCCTTGTAAATAACTTGATATTACTCCTAAACAATGTCCCCATGCGTCGCTTTGGCCCGCAAAAGGGGCGCTGCGTGTCATGTAGTGCACTGGAATTGATGATCATGAGTGCGAATACCGGAGCCCAGGCGACATTCCATCTGCAGCGTGCGTATACCCGTGCTGCTGTCGCAATTACCGCGAGCTGAACTCGTGGTCTTTTTCAATGTGCGTCGCACGATCCCCTTCCTCTGGTATACTCAAGAAGTGGAGACGTCTGCACAAGGAGATTGGCGACACACAATATCTTCGCCGTTTCCTGCCGACGTGTGCGCTCGCTTACCGTTGGCCATGGGTATCAGCGTTTTTTCTTGCCTTCAGCGTAGCTGGGTGCCTTTTGTCTTTCGCTGCTATTCTTACCGCGTTCACATTCCAGGCGCAGCCTTCGTAATTTTACAAAGTGTGCTTTTTCCTTCCCGTTCGCCGTGAAGGAGAAAAGGCGAAGGCACAAAACGGGACAGGGCTTTGTGGGCTCTCATTTCCCATTCCGGGACGTAGGCTGCCTGCCCCCTGGTTCCTTTGAAGTGGAATATTTAATCAGGGCGGTAGGAGCGTCGCAGTTCCGCCGAAGTAGTTTGATTGCAATATCAATGGATTTGTCGGGACGCCCGCGACGACGCTTTCTTCTTCTTCCCCGGCACGTGGGAACAAAGGCTACAATTTCGTCACCCCCGTGAAATCCCGAATTCTCTGCCGACGAGAACGAAGCGGCCCTTTGTTCCTGCGTGAGGCGTCTTTCGTGCCAGTTCCTCCTGCAGCTCGCGGCGCCGCCGTTTCAGTAGCAGCCGCGAGAGGCTGCCCGTAGCAGCATGCGCGCATCTCCGGACGACCATGGCCGACCTCCGTGTGTTGTACCGTCGAAGGTAAATTAATATTAAAATCCTTGCAGCGGGGCATCTGATCCGCATGGTCACGCTCCCTGGGCGTATTTTCAGTGTCCGTCCTTTTTTTCCTCTTCGACGTGGCCCGTTTGTATCGTTTGGCTATGCCCACTGCTTTACTTAGGAAGCTCGATCTTCCCGCCGTAAAATATGTTTCTTACCTATGCAAAGCTCTTGGATGGCGGTGGTAGCGGTTGCCGCTGGCGTTGCTCTAAGGCAGCGGACTGCGTCGCTCAAAGAGCAAAGCACAAAGAGTCCCTTCCCCCCGTTGATTTTCACTGAATCGGCTAATGTAACGCAATCTTTGCTAATCCAGCGTAGTCTCATAGTAACTGGTGTATTTATTCCAATCCCGTCTTCCTAATATCTCGGCCACGTCCGCACGCTCACTCACAAAGGTGACAGACCGCGCATGCATACGCACGTACGCACTCCGCAGCGATGAAATTCGCGCTCACAGACGACGAGCTTTGTAAAGTGCGGCGCAGCAAGAATAATTTAAAAAAAAATCACGCTACCCAATATTCTCGAAACAAGCCCTAAGCGTTTTTGGACTATTGTCAAAGGCGAAGAGACAAACAGAATTTCTTGGGCGACACGTTCTGGTGAACTTATTCCTAGCAACTTAAGTTTTGAAGTGCTTCATTACACGTTTTCCCATTCATTCTCGTCTCCCATTCGTCCCGAGCTGGAGCCTAGAAATATTTTTGGGAATAAGCACGAAAAACGACTACACGTAGAAAATAACACAGGAGAGCGCGCCGCCCTGTGTTCTTTTCTACTTGTAGTCGTTTTTCGCGCTTATTGCCGCTTATTTTTAACCAAACTTTATGATTACTCACTCAAACATTCCAAAAACCACTTGATTATTGCCGGTGATTTTAATCTCCCGAACATCAACTGGGCTAAGTTACGCTCTCCATGTTTTAGCGATCAAGTTGTTTTTGATATTATGTTGGCATGCGATCTTGATGAAGCAGTAGGAACTCCAACACGCGTTCAGGAAAATGCGGCATCCATTCTTGATCTCGTTTTTCATAGCAAAAGTTTCTCCAATGGATATGTATCTGTAGAAGACGGCCTGTCCGACCATAAGCTTGTCCTTTTCACATGTTCTGTAGTAGATCTATCTGACCAGGTGCCCTTACAGCGAAAAATGTTTAAAGACTTTAGTACGGCCAATGATGAATCTATTCTCGACTATCTTGATTTGTCTTTCGACGGTTTTTCAGGCAATGATGCTAATTATCTGTGGAAAAAGTTCCGGTCGCTGTGTGAGTTTTGCCTCGAAAACTTCATTCCAAACAAAGCTAAAACGTCAAACCGCAGAAACCCTTGGATAACCAGAGAAATTATTCACTTAACGCGTAAGGTTAAGAAAACGAAAAGGCGGCAGCCGAAAGGGCCACTGCTTCAGAAGTTAAAAGATTCACTTGCTAATAATATCCCCGCAGCTAAACTCCATTACTTCTCGGTGACCATGCCACAGTTCCTAAAAAGTGATCCGGCAAAATTCTGGCGCAAGCTTCAGCCTAACAATACAAAAATCAATCGAATGTGTTAAGCTCGGAGATGAGATTATTCGAGATTCTAAGCAAATCGCGATTGAATTTAACCGCTCTTTCCACTCAGTGTTTTCTGACCCGTCCGTGTGTGCCAATTCAAATGATAACTGTATTAAGGTTGATCCAGAATTCATAACATTTGAAGGCGTATTTTCCATGCTCCTTAATATCAAATCTAAATCGTCATGTGGCCCAGACAACATTCCTAATGTATTTCTTCGTCGCTACTCCGAGTCACTAGCACGTTTCCTGGTTGTAATTTTTCGCTCGTCCTTATCGCAAGGCATTGTCCCGAAAGATTGGCTCATCGCCCGGGTGGTCCCAGTGTTTAAAAAAGGAGATAATGCCATCGTAACAAACTATAGGCCCATATCACTAACAGTGTCATGTTGTAAAATCATGGAGCACATTATTTCGAACTACATTTTAAACTTTTTAGATGAGCGTAATATTCTGTCACCATTTCAGCATGGGTTCCGTAAGGGCCTTTCTACCACTACTCAGCTTATTACTTCTATTCATTCCTTCTCTGCTGTAATTGACAAATCAGGCCAAACCGACGTAGTTTTCATGGACTTCAGCAAAGATTTCGACAGAATTTCCCATTCAAAGTTAATTTTCAAGCTTAATTTACTGGGTCTTCCATCTACCATCGTAAACTGGATAAAATCTTACCTGCATTCCCGTGTTCAGTTTGTAGATATAAATGGTTCTCATTCAGACTTCCTTCCTGTTAATTCCGGCGTCCCCCAGGGAAGTGTTCTGGGACCGTTACTTTTCCTGATTTATGTTAACGATGTAGCATCATGTGTTAAAGAAGGCGTTGAAATACGATTATTTGCAGATGACTGTTTGTTATCCAGCTCAATTAATTCTTCTAATGATCAGCAAATTCTAAACGATAGCCTTGACGCAATAAATAATTGGTGCGACCTTTGGGACATGAAACTAAAGACTGAGTAACCCGTATTTATGCGTATTACTAAGAAAAAGCAACCACATGAGCATCAGTACACAATCAATGGTCTTCCTATCTCGCGAACTGATAGCTTTAAATATCTTGGCGTTACAATTAGGCCTACTAGTAATCTAACATGGTCCTCCCACATTCTTAAAGTATGCGCCTCAGCACGACGAAAACTAGGCTTACTAAGACATAAACTGAAAAACTCGCCGGCGAACATAAAGCTTCTTGCGTATAACACAATAGTACGACCATGCCTTGAATACGCATGCGTAGTCTGGGATCCACATACTAAAAAAGACATTGACAAACTCGAAAAAATTCAAAGATTAGCCGTCCGCTTCATTTACAACCGATACCGCCGTCATGACTCCCCAACAGAACTAATGAAAATAAATAAAATCCCAACTTTGGAATCTCGACGCAAAATGAATAGGCTAAAATTTCTTTTCCAATTATCACACGGGAATATCAGACTCGAAACATCGGCCTTCCTGACTCCGCTATCATCGCGTCCCACCAGGAATTACCATTCCGCAAAGTTCACGCCTATCACAGCGCGCACTAACAATTTTAAGTATTCTTTTTTTCCTCGCACTATAACCGACTGGAATAACCTCCCGCATGAAATTCTTTCATCCGATAATGTGCTGAAATCTATTGATCAAATGTTTGACTTGTAAATTTTGTATTATTAATTCACAGTGTTTTTCAAAATAATTTTGTACTGTCCTGTTTATTGTTTTTACCTCGCTAAATATTGTATAATTGTTCTAACGGCACTGTAACACCCCCACTCCTGCTTGGGCCCATTTGTGGCCTGCAGTATTGTATAAATAAATAAATAAATAAATAAATAAATAAATAAATAAATAAATTGACCAACTGGCCCAACTTTCAAGCCTAGAAACCATTTTCCAATGGATCCAATAGTTTTTGCATGAGCCGGCCTTAAAGCAATCATTGATAATTCAAAGCTAACTACGTCTTGCGGAATTGACGAAATTAATAACAACTTTTCGAAAAATGCAAGTGCATACTGTTCCATCATTTTACAATGGTTATTTTCTCAAACTTGCAATTCTGGTACTCAATTTCCCAAGGACTGGAAAACAGGAAAAATGGTACCACTTCACAAAACCGGTGATGCTAATAACCCACCAAATTACAGACCAATAACTTTAACCGTCCCAAGTAAAATATAATGGATCACGTCATTTTTACACATCCGGTAAAATTTCTAGAAGAAAATCGTTTCTTTTGTTTAAATCAGCATGGATTTAGAAAGGGTTTCTCCTGTGAGACGCAACTCCTAAAACTTACTAATCACTTACATGTTTGCCTCGACTATGGTTAATCGGTTGATTGTATATTTCTGGATTTTGCAAAGGCCTTCGATAAAGTTAACCACTCACTCCTTGTGTGAAAAATCAGCGCGCTAAATATATACTCCAGATTGCTTAATTAGGTACGCCACTTTCTCACATCACGCGTTCAATTCGTTACTGCAAATGACCCCATACTATTCGAAAATGCATTGTCAAACCTGGTTTAATTGTTTCATGTATCATGCACTTCACTTTTTCTTCTTTTTTTCTCTTGCTGTCGATTTTTTTACTCTGCTTCCTAGTGCACCTTTTGTGTATAGTTATTGTATCTTGCTCCTTCCTCTGCAAAGTACTGCAATGTACCCTGTGGATATTATCAATAAAAAATAAAAGTACAAATCCCAAATCCCGGGCTAGGACAATGGCGTGTCAGTGGGCTGCGCACTATACGCTCATGCTTCGTAGGGAGCTGGATGAGACGCCAACCTGACCCCTGTGAAGCTGCAGACAACAATACTTCCGTTATAATGGCCATTCGTCTTGAGCAAAATCAATTGCTTCAGGGGTACCACAAGAGCGTAGTTTAGGTCTGTCTCTTGCTCAATATGTATTTAAACGGCATTGTTAATAGACAGAACAAATTCATGATGTATGCTGATGATACCAGTTCATTATGTTCAGGTGTATGAGAGAATGTACTTGTACCCGCCGCGGTGGCTCAGTGGCTAAGGCGTTGCGCTGCTGAGCACGAGGTCGCGGGTTCGATTCCCGGCCGCGGCGGCCGCTTTTCTGATGGAGGCGAAAAGCAAAAACGCCCGTGTGTACGAGATTTCGGCGCACGTTAAAGATCCCCAGGTGGTCAAAATTAATCCGGAGCCCTCCACTACGGCGCGCCTCATCGCCTGCGTTGCGTCGGCGCGTTAAACCCTACAATCAATCAAATCAGAGAATGTACTTGTAGAAAAAGCGAATAGGGCCCTTGTACGACTTGAAGATGGGCTTGAAATAAACACGAATAAGACGGAGCTCATAAGACGGAGCCCCCAGCCCCAAAAAAGAAAACAGTTAAACCTGGATGTAACGAAGTTAACAAAAAACTCGCAATTTTTCGTTACATCCAGGTTTTCGTTGCGTGCAGGTTTCGAGCTAAGGCTCGCGCGAATGAAGAAGAAACGAAATCAGAATGCTAGACATCAGTGAAGAAGAGTTTGGTGTTGGGCCTGTTGGTACATACTTTGGAGAACGGTGAAACCCAGTCTTAAAGACGCGAACACGAGAGAGAGAGCAGACAACACACACGCTGGGACTAGCAACAGTTTAATGAATAAAATTTCGAAGGAAAAACAAGGTCAGGGCATGCGCCGTAAAAACTAAAGAAAGAAGGTCAGCTGATGATGCACTTGAAAATCGGCTCTTTTTCAGATATTCAGATTGTTTACGTGATACTGTTAGTGAGGGAACACTCACGCACTTATCATAACCATGCTTACGCATTTGGTAAGCTTCGATAAGCTCGCCCTCACACTTTGTGGTTCCCCTATCGATTATTTGTGTTTTGTCAAAGAGGGGGGGGGGGGTGCATCCACGACTTCGGCAATAAGGTATACCGACAGAACAGCACACGACGAAAGGGCATGCGACAAAGAGCCCCGACATAACAGCACGGCGTCAAAAGGGCACGCGACAAAACAGCACCCGTCGTAAGGGCACTGCGTCAAAGCACACGCGACAAAACAGCAAAGCGACAAAACAACACAGCGTCAAAACAGCACAGCGACAAAAGTGCACGCGACAGAAGAGTGCGGCGACAAAACAGCACACGACAAAACAGCACACCGCAAGGGCAGGGCACTGAAACGGCTGGGTGCGGTGGCGTAGCTATAGGTAGTCTGGCATAGTGCACTGGCTGGGCGCGCTCGGGCCGGGTAGCACGCATTTTCTTTTGGGCTAGAACCAAAATGTTTTCGGGCCATGCCAGCCCGAGCCGCCTGGGCCGTCCCTCAGGCCCGGCAATCCTGTGCCGCAAATTATAAATTGTTGACAACAAAAAGATATTGGTTGATCTTTCTGGTCAAGTGAGAACAAAACAAAAGTTTAGCGTAAATTCATTACAGTGCTGTTAAAAGTTTGATAAAACGAAGACTGCACTTAGAAAGCTTTTACATCAATAAAAAAAATGTCTGGGACCCATCAGCATAGTGGGAGAGACTGGGCCAGAAAACGACGGCACTCCAGCCACACAGTACAACATGATTCTCTTTTTACTTTGCTTTTCAAACAAAAACAAACAGAACAAACATGACGTGGACTTTGCACTATGTGCAGAGTTTGAAGGACCAATTTTCGAAGCAGACCCAATGATTTCTTTGGGGACCACTTTTTTTTTAAACCATGATTAAACTTTTAAAGGCAAGAAAGAACACAAGCGCAGATAAAATACTGCTGCCAATGCAACTAGATGACAAGACAAAACTGAAGTGGTTAAACCGGACAAATAGTTTGCTCAAATTTCAGCAAGTAACGGAACAGCGAAAGCTGCAGTGTCTGCTGAAGAATTACAATGATAAAAAAATTATCCACTTGCTCGGAATAATTTATATTATCCTCGGTGTGCCTTGATTTCGAAGACTGGCAAGTGAAGTGGAAAATGAAGTTCTACAACCACGAAAACACAGTATCTAAGGGAGGATTTTTAAGTTGTACAAAGTTCGGCCCAAGTTTAACAGAAATTTAAATCTAAATTAGTCGTATTCGCTTTGTGCCTACGATTTTTAGGCTAACAGCAAACTTCTTCGAGTTTATATAGTTTATATGTTATAGCCTGTCGGACTAGGGATGGCATTTAACAAGTCTAGCGTGCTCCGGCTTATTTTATTGAATTCTGCCGGGCTCGGGCCTGGCTTGGGCTCACATTTTAGAGGTTTGCCAGGCCCGAGCCGGGCCCAGGCACGGGCCGTGTCTCTATCGGGCAGGTTCGGGCCACGCCTAGAAATTGCTGTCCGTGTAGTGCTCTAGTTAGTGCACTGCACGGGCCCGGGACGGCCCGAAAGCCAAAGCGTTGCCCGGCCCGCGGTCCGGGCTTGGGTCAGGTAGCACGCATTTTCTCGGGCCCAGGCCGCGCTTGAGCTTGAACAAAAACTTTTTCGGGCTGAACCGGCGTGGGCACACCGTGAGTCCCGGCATTCGTGCGTCGCAAATTTAGAACGTTCATAACAAAATTTCGGCTCATTGATCGTTTAGGTGAAATAAAACAAAAAAAATCTAAGTGCTGTCTGTCTCTCAAAATAACAAAATGACGTATTGCACTTAGCCTTCAAGCCAATAAAAGGAAACGTATGGACTCCGTCAGCATAGTGGGAGAGAATGGGCCAGAAAACGAGAGCACTCTGGTAGTAGAGTACATGATTGTCTTGTTCCTCTCTTTTTCAAACTAAAAAAAAAAGAACAAACGTGAGCTGAACATTGCACTTTGTGCAGACGATACCAACAATGATAAGCTAACGTATCCTTGCGTCTTTCTTGCATCTTTATTACACATTCCTTTTTGCCAATAAGCGACTTTTTGAGTAGAAAGCTTTGTGAGCATGGGAGGAACTTAGCTGTACTTGGATAGACACCTGGTACAAATAGACAACGAACCTTAGCAAATGAAATTGAGAGAAGTACAAGTTAAACTAGCTCTCGGCAGAGTGTGCTGGAGTGAAAACAAGTAGGAAAGATAGTTCTTTGGGAAACGAATTGAATGAAATAACTGAAGGTGGAATGCTATAATAAATTCCAAGAAATGCATTAATAAAAATACCCACTTTTCTCCGGTCGCGGAAAAAATGGTTCCGGAACAAATGGTCCCGGAACAAATGGCCCTGAAACAAAAGGTCCCGGAAATAATGGTTCCGGAACTAATGATCCCAACTTCAAAGTAGGAAGAAATGGTCCCACCACTACTGCGCCTATGCATGAGCGCCTGTATGAGGGAAGGAGGGGGCTCAGTGTATTTATATTTATGTTTGTGTTTATGCGCAATGTATTTTGCATCTGTTCGTATAGTATATTTGCTAAGGCTGAATTTACTTGAGCTGAATGCTGTATGCAATTTTTTTGTCGCCGGGTACGGCCTTCCGTGTTTCCTTTGCTCGGCTTTTTTTGTTATTCCGAGTGCCAGGCAAACCAGTGGCGAAAATTTCAATCAAAATCTGCGTGTACTGGGCAGCCGTCGGGCGGTGTTTAAAGCGAATACACTAACGGGATGCCATAATTTCCTCCATGAATGCAGTTATCTTATGAAGCGGAGCAACAGAACTGTTGTTTAAATCAAGCTGCTTTACTCGCAAAGATACACAATTTTGTTAACGCTCCAGAAGCGAGTCCCACTTGAGCCAATAAGTTGATCCTATTTACGGTGACGGTATTATTTAGGTTATGTAAAGTATAAAAAATGTGACTGGGCCGGTACTGCTGACCGTCAGTCAACACAGAACTGTACTGGTGCATTGCGCTCGCCATTCTGTCGCTAATTCACAAAGGAACTTTACTCCATGAATGACTTATTGCGTTAGCTAAGCGACGTTACTGTGCTCACCACGTGAAATGCTTCGATATCTGCAGTTCGAATCAAGCGAAACGACACTAATCAAGACTTTGGACCTTGAAAATTTTGCAGCTTGCAGCTCAGAAACTTTTGTTTTTCTACGAAAATAGGCAATCCTTTGGTATTATCACGGGCTTTTTTTATGCTGCAAGGTTTGGAAGACTGCTGGCTAACATGCTTTGTTCATTTTGCCGCCGTGTTCCGGGATCGTGAAGGGTGGCAGGTGAGCTTATACTCGAAGTTTGTCACCACCTTCTACAACAAACTTTATTGTTCGCAACTGCATTTGAGCACAAATATATGCAGTTTATTCGCGCAAACTCATAAACATTTTGTTGCTTGTCTTGCTGGGGGCTTTACGCTGCCAGAATTTACGAGAACAACAGACAGTCACAAGTAATGGTTCAATGAAAAGCAGACGATTGCTGCAGGTTGATGCACCACCGCCGGCAGACTAGCCCCTTCACGACGCCCCATAAAAAGCAAAGGTCAAAACAGGAAGGAGGGGCACTCGCTTCGGTAGCGTATTTTTTTGCTTCAGATGACCGTCATTGCCCTCTTTAGAAGAAATTGGCCATGGTGCTGACTGTCGCGACAGCCTGGCTTGACCAGCGGCTCAGCCGATGCTCGCGATCAGACGTCCGCGTGTCCTCGTCCATCAGACGTCCACCAACCTCGCTTAGTAGCGGCGTCTCGTGACAGGCGCGGCTTCCTGGAACACGGCCTGACTGAAACGATCTTGTTAAACGGGAAGGGAGCGTTAAGCCTGGCCGTGCCTGGAAATAGTTGCAGGGACTGAGAAAACTTAGGATGGGGAGGCAGGGGGAAGAGAACTCACTACGACGCACGCGTGAAGTGCTTGCTCAGAAGAAACTGATGGGGCTTCTTTCTGAGGCATGCCCCTAGGTATTCTGCAAATAATGGAGCCGCATATTTCTCATGTGGCTTCTTTTTTTCGCCTCTGCTTGCGAGTAGCACATTATTCGTTATATAGTGACAAGGCAGATATTTGGAATAATGATGTTTTGATAAACCAAAAAGTCGAAAACACAAAAAATGAAAATATTACAAAAATCCAATAACGAAGGGGAGAGAGAGGGAAATAATAAATCAGAATATGTGTCTTCAACGCATAAAAAACGCGAAGACTAAAATAAAAAGGCCGGAGAAGAAGGCAGAAGTATGAATAGAAATATTCCCAAAATGCGCCAACAGTATAATGCACTGTGCTTGCACAAAAATGCATCGTTGGCAGAAATACCACGTTTAATCGGTATAACAGCGTTAAATGAGATAAACAGTGTAACGAAATTTGACAAAAAGAAAACAAAAATAAAGAAATTTTAACTTGCACTCCAGCAGAATACAACAAATTTAAACAGAGAACCCTCGTGGAGTTTTGTAGAATCATTTTGCCCGAAGAGGTGCCTGGGACCGTTTGTTCCGGGGCCATTTCTTCCGGGGCCATTTCTTCCGGGGCCATAAGTTCCAGGACCATAAGTTCCAGGACCATTTGTTCCTACTTTCGAATTGGGACCATTTGTTCTGGGACTAAATGGTCCGGGACCATGAGTTCCGGAGCCATTTGTTGCAGGACCATTTGTTCCTGGAACATTTGTTACTACACCCACTTTTCTCAGCATCATTTGAGTGACCCTCAGTGTGCTTTAGGTTCGAAAACTGTCGCAAATGCAGCGCTTATTTTAGCCGAATTTTCCTTAAAGATACATTTTTAGGTAAGGATATTTGTGTTGTACAAATATAGGTCGAAGTTTTGTGCAAATGTATATTCAATATACTCCCTCTAGCTTATTTTAGGTTAAAAAGACCAAACATTTACGGCTCATGTTTGGAGTCTGGCGGACTCGGGCTGATCTTAAAGAATAGTGCGCGGGCTCTGGTTTATTTTATTAAATGCTATCGGGGCCCAGGCCGGGCCCTGGGCGTGTCTCTACCAGGCCGGGTCGGGTCGGGCATAGAAATTCCGGCCCCCGCAGTTCTAGCGCGGGCTAACGCGGTCCACTTTAGGAGAGATGTGAACGCGTGCGGACGAAATGATCCGGGCCTGCCAATCTTGCAGTTCTTTCACGGGAAAGTTCGGAAATAAATGTGAGACGCAACAGACTGATCTCCGACAAAGGAAGGGGGCCGCCAACACTGCTTTTTCTCCTCCTGCAGTGCAAGCTGCGCTATTTTTTAAACAAGAAAAATGTGAATGCAACGCCGTGCCGCATAAGGTGGAAGATAGCTTCCACATATCGTGACACCTCTACATTCAATCGGAACTGCAAATGAATATAATCGAAAGAACTGTAATGAGCAGAGACTTCAAAAAAGTTTTGTAAGGGGGTCTCAAGGCAAAGAGCTTGTTGTTATTAATATTATTATTATTATTATTATTATTATTATACTCTGGTGGTACTGTGCCCAAAAATTGAAGGGCTACTTCAAAAACGACAAGTGTAAGTGATCGTTTCTATAAACCTTGATGTTGACAAGGAAACATAAGCCATTTTGAGTTTTACACCAGCCAACCTTCCGCCTTTCCTTTTTGAATTTTTTCTTCTATACAAGTGCATTTTCTCTCGATGTCTGAATAGTTTTACCAAATGACGGCGCTGGCTTTTGCCGCTTTCATTACAAACATCCTATATAGTGTAATAATTAAAGCTGGAACGTGTTTTCCGAGAAAGAGCAACGAACCTGAAGATAAACTCATAGAGAGCATTTTGCGCCCTCTGTAATGTTTGTATACGTGTTGAAATCTAAACAATTGCCCGGTTAGGCATTCCATAAAATCGTGTCCTTTTGTCGTTGTGCTGTTTTGTCGCTGTGCTCAATCGTACACGGGCGTACACGTGCTGATGAGGAACAGTGGTGTTGTTTGTCGTGTTGCGACCCCTGCCGACAAGGAAGGGGGGTTTGTTGTGTTAACAGAAGTGCGTTTTGGAGATAATGCCCTTGAAGATATAATCTTAGTTTGGCGACCGCGCGAAAATGTTTCATTAAGGAAGCGCAAGTAAGCAGGGGAGAAATTATGCTACAAATCGAATCTTTAGCAAAAAACGAGGAAAAAAGCAAGTCTGCCTTCCGAGGAGTTATGTTTAGTGCTAGAAGCCACAAGGTGTTTTGCCTGCTGAGAATGAGTATTTCGGAAAATAATACACGGGAGAAGACTACCGCACTTCTTCTGCGGGAGAAACTGAACGCTTTACCTTTTGACGACCCGTTCATGGTAAAGACTTACGAAGATCACATACATTTCATGAAGCAAAATTATTAAAGAGTCTTTCTCGCATGCTCAGTAGACATAAAAGACCTTTAGAATTCTTTTCTCCGCGAAGAGCGCTCCTGAAATGCGTCGAGGATAGCATTGATTGTATTAGGACCGTGTGATTTCAGAATTCTGCAAATGTCACGGTGGACGGTTTTTTTGTTTGGGTTGTTAGGGTTTTATTTGCGGTAAACCCTCGCTGAATGGAATGGAAAATATTAGGTTTAAAAACAAGGAGTGTGCGTCTGCTCATGTCTGGTGCCGGCCTTAAGCAATTTGCCTGTAGCCCATCTTGACAGATGCCTCCCAAACTGCCTGGAAGGATTTAAAGTTGAAAAGATGGTAAGATAAGTTGACGATTTTTTAGTTTTTATTGACAACAGCGTGTCCAATTTCCCTCTGGTTGTGGGTACGCTTTTAGCCCTTTCTCGAAAATGTTTTAAGCCATTGGAATTAACGCATAAGGTTCCGTACAAAAGTGTGCTGCAGTTTTATGATACTACACTGGCCCTTTCCGAGCAACATGTCTGGTGGGCATACCACCCTCGAGCGAACACATTTCTGCTACACTACCATTGGCTCATTCTAAACTGACGAAAAGAGGCGTGTGTTTCAGCACTTCCCTGAAAACATCGTGCCGCCATTCCATGCAAAATAGCTTCACAGGGCTATCGCAACGCTTACTGGCAGCTGGGCATCCTCCTATGGCTGTTCTTTTCGTGGATAGCTGAAGGCACCCTCGGTAACCTAAAGGCTGAAAAGGGCCAGTCGGAGAGTGCAGATAAGAAAAAAAAAGTAGCAGTGATCCCATATCTGCACAACACATCTCACCGTCTAAAAAAGATAGCCAGCCGGAAGAATGTAAAAGTTGTTATTTTTGCACCTAGAAAAATGAATCAACTGTGCAAACCCTACTGCAAAGTACCCGTCGTGTGTAAAAAACAGAATTGGACGCCTTTTGTAGAATGCGCGGTTGGCGTTGTGTACGAAGTCCCGTTGTCGTGCGGGAAGGAACATATCGGTCATACCGGCGGATGTCTTAACGACCATTTAAGGAAACACAGACTAAATGTTAGCAACCACCGGGATGGTCGATTGTGTGTCCACTGCCACGCAGCGTTTGGGCATTGGCGGTGGGAATGCGATAAGAGTGTGTATGTTCGTGTTTTTCTAACGCAACTATTTGAAAGTTAGTGCTTTGAAGTGTACCTTCTTTTCTTCGTCCTCGTCCGAATGCACCATGAAGTTTTCAACAGTGCGACATCGACTAGCCCAGGAATAAGTACTCGTCAGTTAAAGTGATTTCAGCTACATCGCGGATGGTAGCGGTTGTTTTTTCCCGTCGGTTTGCATCGTCTACGATAAATACTGACTGAAGAACTTTTTAAACGTCTTAGCCTATTACAGGGTAATTTGTTTTGAGTATCTTTTTTTAGCATTCAGGCAGCGCCAGAATGTTTGCGGGCGGGATGTTAATAAGTTTTTTTTTAGTTTAACAATAGTATATTTGTGCTCGGCACCGCTGAACACAGTTTGTAAAGGAATGAAAATATGTTGTAATTTTTGGCGCGTGGCAAGGCAAAGCAGATTTATTATTCAACTTTATCGGACGACAGATTCTAGCATTAAATAGTTTGTCTAGTGTAATCCGGTGGTTATTTTTTAATATGTTCTAGTTTTTGCGGGCATACCCTGATAAGCAGCGCTGGGCACTACTTGTGAGAAGTGCCAAAGGTCACCCGGTGAAACCGAACGTTCTGAAAAGTAGCCAATGCCGGGGAGTCCATAATACTGACATCGTCAGCATTCGCCTAATCGTAGAGCCATACTGTGTCTTTATCTGTGCGCAATGTCTCCTTCAAGAATGGGGAACATTTGGATGCGTTGTGGTAGGATGTACGATAAATAATTTTCAACTTGAAACTTTTGCGAGTAGCTTCAAATTTTCGCAAAAAACTTTAAACTTGAAACCTATCAGGAATTCTGTGACAATCCTTCCGAATAGATTGTGCAAATACCGCTGTTGCTTATTGCCTTTTCTTCTGCCCAGTTCATCGTGTTTCGCTATTCCTAGATGCTATTAATTTCCGTTGTGTTATTTTATGTTATTTTTTTTCGGTGTATGTATTCCTCTATCTTGGCGCAAGCCCCCCCCCCCCCCCTCCTATGTAATGCCCTCGGGCCTTTAAGGAGGAAATAAATGAAATGAAATAAAACCTCACTTTTGTGAGTTATCGTTTACGCATGTTAAATTAAGCATGCTCTACGGATGGGGTGTGCTTCGTGTTTGTTCAAGAGTAACTTGCTTTAGGGTGAAAGTAAGCGCTGTGTCTAACAAAGCCTGCCCAACGGCGTCATCTCACGATTCGTAATTTTTAGGAGCTCCAGCTGTCTCTGCGAAATTAAAGTCTCTAGTAAGTACAATTTTATCCGACCGGCGAAAATGGGCTCCGTATGCTCTCGCAGTTTATGAAGACTGTCAATGCTCGAACCAGGTGGTCGGTGCATACTGCCCCAGAAATGGCGGGATGATTAAGTGTTACTTTGCACCAAAGTGTTCCTGCGCCCCTAACACCAGTCAAAGGGCAGGAGTGTATATTGTTTTTTATCGAAAGAGCGACGCCACCGCTTCTATAACCTCCGTCTTTCCGTAATATGGGTAGCCAGATGGAGAAATGGCTGAATTTGAAATATCGGTGATTGCGTGATTGAGATTTTGTGAGGGTCATGTTCAAGCAGAAAAGCTTCAAGATCAATCTTCTTATCAACGAGTCTCCAGCAAGAACATTGACGGTAATCGGGTCTAATAAGTCACAAGTCATATTTTGGATTACTGGCTGGCCTGAATTCTGGTGTGGCTCGCTTAAAGGAGCCATGAAAACAAAACACAACTTTGGCTCATTCAAAAGATTGCCTCCTTAGAATCATACCGCCACCGCTTTTAAGCTAAAGTTCGCTGAAATAATCTATTTAATTAGGGAAAAGAGAATGGCCATGCGACCCACTCGCTCATCTCCCGCAACAAAACCTATGATGTCATACCAGCCAGCTCTGCGATTGGCGGGGGCCGGCAACACCAAACGCAAAGTAGGCAGAGCTTATAAACTTGCCGAACGAGCTATTAGCGCTTAAATTTCGGGTGCATTCTTTTTAAAGCAGTAAGAATGGTGATACAAACAGTGGAAGTTACGAAAGCACACGTAAACATAGAAGTACCGATGCGTACGGCTGTAGTTACTGCGCGCACTAAGTTTGGTTTAGCTGCACAGGACTGCGGAGCTTTGGGGTAGTCCATGGTGATAGAAAACAACCAGCGCAAGAAGACGAGGACGAGGAAGCCGCACTGTGTCTGTTACCTTCCTCGTCCTCGTGACCATGAAGCAATGCCAACTCGCCCACCTTGCCATCTTGGAGTGTGGGGTAGTCTCAAACGACACTGGCCGATTGACGCAAGCAACGGTGTCTTACGTGACCATATTTGTCGAACGAGCACTATGTTTTATTAAACGATTATTTTCTCCCTGAACAAAAACAAGCCGGGTTCAAATAAGGTCAAAAATAAACCAGAGGCAGAAAACGGGTTGAAATGGTATGGTGGCGTCATCTAGGTTCACTAACGGTAAACCAGGCTTCCCAATCGGCTGCAGAGTGGTCGGTTCATGTTATGTCATTGCAGGACAGTATTGGTTTGGGCGAGTTGGTACATAGCGGCGTATCGAAGCGCAGCAAAGGCGAGGACAGGAACACAGAAAACGACACACAGAGCGCTAACTTCCAACTTTAATGACACAAAAAACCCAACCACCACATTTATAGTGCTCTTATCAGCCAACATGCCTCATTTGAACCAACCAGGATGTAGTCAATATCACAACAAGAAAAAAATTACAATAAAACGGCGCAGAAGTTTAACATTATCAAAAACCGATATATGTATCACAATACAAGTACACCGATCAAAAAGAACGAATAAAAAAACATCTTTACAAATGGAAAGTTGCCAAATTCACGCAAGAGCAAGCAATTCACGCATGCGCGAAAGACACACGCTCCGGACAAGAAATCACGGGTGTGACCTTAAAAAATCAAACTCTTTGGGTCCGAGCGCTACCGACGGCTTAGAAACGCAACGATCGCCCAAATCAGCGATGGTTTTCGCTTCCAAAATTTCGCGTGTAAGGAGGTGTCGGTGCTTGGCCAGAACAACACACTTAGGTTTCAAAGCCGTCGGTAGCTCTCGGACCCAAAGAGTTTGATTTGTTAAGGTCCAACCCGTCAATTCTTGTCCTGAGCGCGTGTCTTTCGCGCATGCGTGAATTGCTTGCTCTTGCGTGAATTTGGCAACTGTCCATTTGTAAAGATGTTTTTTTATTCGTTCTTTTTGATCGGTGTGTTTGTATTGTTATACTTTTATCGGTTTTTGACAATGTTAAACTTCTGCACAGTTTTATTTTAATTTTTTTGTTGTTGTTGTTGTGATATTGACTACATCCTGGTTGTACTGCACGAGCGCAATACACCAAATAGTCACCTAAGCTGCTTGAAATGCCAAAACTAAATAAAAGTGTAAACTTGTTGTACAATATATACCTTATATTACCAAGGTCGGGGGAGCCCGTCCCGTGGCCGAGTGGTGTGGGGCGCTAGGTATGTTGTCGCAAGTGTTTTGCAAGTCACGAGTTCGAGTCCCCGCGGGTACGTGATTTTTTTTTTGTAAGTTAACTTTTTCGTTTTCTGCCGATGTTTTTTACATTGAGTTCACTTTTTTTGGGCCGCAACGTTCATGGCTCCACGAACTAGTTCACAGAACGCGCGCAGGCTGGCACTGGCGCGCTAGCGAGTTCTCGTTGGCGTGCTGTTGCCATAAGCACCGACTGCTTGCGGGTAGTGGGCACAGGTCAGAATGAACAGACCCTTGGCCTGGTGCGAACCCGCTTTTTACGGTACAGGCATGAGTGAGGCAAGCTCCAAATATGGGGGAAAAGCGCATGACATTTGGGCGTCTGCGGGTACGCGGAGGTCGTCCATGCACTGCGTAGGCCTCGGCTAGGGAATGCTACGATTCCAAGCCGTCCTGGGAGGCTTATCTTTATGCATTTTTACAGCTGACAACATGGCAGAAGCGCGGTACGATGATTACTGAGTTATTGAGAGTGCCCATTCAACAACGCCACCGATTGTGTTTTACAGAACCGAAACCGAAACCGAAACTTGTTTGGTTGCTCACCTTGGGCATCGTCCAATAACGGTGCCCGCTCCTCCCAACGTCACAGCTTTAGTTGGTGCGGCCGCCGCAAACCGCGCATGGTAGTTTTTTTTCTTTCGCGCTTTGTAAAATAATTACCGATTTGTCAACCGGATAAACGATGAAAAGTGTGCTAATTTGAGCCAGTCTACGCAGTGCAAGCAAAAACGGGAGCTTGACAAATTCACTTCAGTGTCCCTTTAAGGAAACCTTGTGTACAATTTCTTCATGCCAGCCAAATAGTAGATCGTGAACTTTTATTTTTGTATATAATTAAGGTTCATGTGAGCTATTGATTTCGATTAATTATTTATTAACCTTAACTTTGTCAGAAATTAGGGTAAACGCTCCCGCATAAGTGCAAGGGAAAGGACCTTGGCTTCAATTATGCGCGATGCCTCGTCCGTCCCGGGCTTGTGCTACAACCGCCAGCGTGAGTCCCAAGCGGAGTCGCTCACGGCGCCGCCTGCTTCTTTCCCCCGTCGCAGAGGATCGAAAGCTGTTCGTGGGCATGCTGAGCAAGCAGCAGACGGAGGACGATGTGCGCCAGCTCTTCCAGTCGTACGGCACCATAGAGGAGTGCACCATTCTCCGGGGCCCCGACGGCCAGAGCAAAGGTACGTGGCGCCCTCGCCCTCGCGTGCAGCCGGTGGAGGGGCTGCGTGCTCATTCGTCCATTCAGCTGTTAAGACTTGTAGCGGGCCCTTACGTGGCGCAAGTGCAAAAAGCATTCCCAAAAAAGCGCATTACAGGTCACGAAAAAGCTGTCGGTGTTTTTGCGAGCAGCAGCTCGAAATTATACATGGAAAAACGGAGCACGCATGCAGTGCAATGCCCAAGCGTAGAACAGTACATGATGCATAGAAGCTTTGAGGTGACACTCCTGCACCGCCCTGGTAACTTGCACTTCTAAACAAGTGTGAAGGGCTGATATTACCAACAAAAAGCGCACACGCACACTTAAACTGAGCGAATGCTATTTCTCACTATCATTCAGAAAATAGCTGTTCAGAAAATCGAAATCTGAAAATAGCGGATTTTGATCAAATGACGTAAGCGAGTAAAAAACCAGACATAGAATCAGGCGAAATATTCCAATCTTCGATAGCACGTGGAAAGTAACTGAACTTAAAGCAGTCGTTACGTTGGGAAAATGTCGTATGTACGTACTATGGCGATCTATGGAGTGTTTTTGTATGTTGACCTGAAATAATCTGAGTAGTTTATATAATCAGAGAATAATCTGAGTAGTGATTATAAATTATCCGAAGCGGGAATTTTCGACGGTCAATCTTCGGCCTAATTTCCAAACTTTCGAGACCAGCGGTTCTACATAGCTGAGTAGAGAAGTGATGCGGCGATATTTATTAAAAATAGACCTTGCACTAACTCCCTCTATTTTCGCAACTTCATTGTAGTTTCACTGGCTGTTAGGGTCCCATACAATTTAAGAATATTCCCTAATAGACCTTAATAAGGTTTTGTAAGGTAGGCACTTGGTATCAGATGGGGCTGCAATGATGAAGCAGAGAACTCAGGCAAGATACCATTGTCACTAGTAAACCCACAAACAGAGAAGGAATTGAAATCATAGGCACGTTTCTGAGTAATTTCCGATAGCTTCCGCGAGCATGCCGGGGACGTTATATAGCGCCAGGACTTCGAAGGGGCTTCCTTTAAATATTTCGTCAATGTCACATTGAAAAACGAAAAACTTATTCCTGGATTCCTTCATCAGATGTTTGAGTTGTTGTCTCATTAAAGTCCTCCGTGTTCTTTTACGAGTACCATTTCACGCACAAGATTTTTGCGTCAGTTATAGTTTTCCTTTTGCGTGAATGATTTCTCTGTTAATCCAGGGATTGTTTTTAGGAATGCCTTTTGTAATCCCGGGTAAGTAACTTTCTATGCACTTCGCCACAACCACCGAAAAGAACTGCCACTACCTCTCAGCGTGTGGGTGTCGATATGGGGAAAAATGGCAGTCTGCCTACTAGTGAACTAAGTTCGCTTGTAGGCAGCCGGTATTGTGCAACGGCTTTGTTCGCAGCACTACGCGGCCAATGTTATTTAACACGTGACGTAGTCATCGTGCGCAGCTGGCTCTATCCCGCCAGCTGACTCCGTCAGCAAAACGGCGCAGGGTTGGCGTGTCCGATTAGTCCGCAAGGGCTCATCCGCCCTGTGGTGCGTTCATCGCCCGGTTGTCACGAAGCGCGAGCTATGCCTGCTCCACGGTCGTGCAAGCGTGAAGCAACAGGAACATTCTCCATGCGGCCTTCCCTGTTCCACTGCGAGGCCAACCCGTTGCTTCGTGTTGCGCGCGCTCGTGGGGCGACAGGGCGTCGGCCGGTACTGTGGATGTGACGGGCCAGTGCGGTTGTGCACAGACGCGACTCTTCCTTTTCAAAAACGGCAGGCGGCCGCCGAATGGCTCCCTGCGATGCCCTTTAGCGTTAGTAAGGTTTCATTGTAGAAAAACATCATACCCCAGAACGATGTAGAGAAAAAACGGAAAAGATTGGTGCGTTTTGTTGGATAGTATCCGTTTAAACAAGTGCGAGGGGAGCGCACAGACACTCGCGCCTTTTGCGGTACACAACAAATCAAAGCCCCTTACTTGAGAGAACGATTGTTAAAACACGCAGCTTTCTCCCATGCTATCTAAGTCAAAGTACACAATCCAAACTGCTCCAAACAGACGTCGGCTTCAAACGGGAGGGACCCAAGTTCGATTATGCCCACGGGAAGCGTTGTCAAGGCGGAGCATTCTTTGCAGAGTACCCCACAGCCAGGACCGTGTAACGCCCTGCATTTCCATAATAACGCAGGTTTCGCGGAAGTTCCACCAATATTCCTCATAATAGCGTAAGTGCAGATAATTGGTCGAACAGATTTTTGAAAAACAAAAAATAAAAAAAATCCCGGGCCCTTTTCCACAAACGTGAAACCTTGGGAGGGGCGAAGCATGCATTGTATTCAAAGATTGTGAGTCTCTCTTTTCCCACACGGCGCACGCTGACTGGGCGCCGGAGAAGCGCCGGTGGGAGGAGAAATCGCGTGCCTGCTGAGGCAGTGGCGTACTCTCTGGCGTTGAACCGAATTTAGGCAATTAAAATGAGAGACAGACTGGCCGTAAGTTGTGGGAACAGGTTAAGCGCGTAGGCACAACTGGAGGAAGGAAAATAGGAAGGGGCGCCCCTTTCCTGTCGGTTTTACTGCCTCGAGTTGTGCCTGGCGCTTAAGCTGTTCCCATGATGAAGTACCAACTAGCTCGCATCGACACATAAATTCCGTAAGATGTCTTTGTGTCGTACGCCGCAGCATGCCAAGAAGTACGCTTTACAGGCAAAAATCTGGCGTGTGAAACCAATTTCGAGAAGGAATTTAGCAAATTTTTCTGACTAATGCAAGTAAACCGTGACTATTCCTGTATTTTACGTTCGTTTAAACCATGTTAGTTTATTTTGAACAGGTTTTATTCATTTATTTTGACCATCCTTTGACAACTTGATTGGCCGCGACGACGCTAGACGACCACGACAACGACGACAGGAGACGCCGACAGCCCGAGCCCCTAGGGTGCTCGCCCCTGCATGAAGCGAAAATGGCAAACCGTGTAACCCCCTGCATTTCACAGTAGTGCAGATCTCGCGGACCTTCCACATTTAATCGTTATAATAGCGTGAATAGAGATAATTGGTGGAATAGAATTTTGAAAAACCCAAAAAATAAGAAAAATACAGAAAAGCGCAAATGGCGAACCGTATAACGCCCTTCATTTACACAAAAATGCACAGTTGCAGGAAGGAACACCTTTAGGAGTTATAATAGCGTAAATTCAGGTAATTGGTCAGGCAGTATTTCGAAAACCGAAAACATTTGGCTGTAAGAAACTCCCACTCTAGACAAGCGTCAAACAAATACTGCCTGTTAGTAGACAATTCTCCAAAATTTCTGCAGAATTTTTTCTTGAGGCGCCCATTGTAAAAGCTTGCTTTCGTGCAGTGCGTTTTGGCGTAAGGATGAACGGCAACAGCGAGTAATCAAACGCTTCCATTTAAAACCGAACTGCTATCGCTGTTTTAGACGGCACTTCCCCGAATATTACACCCGTCAGATTCCATTACAGCCAGTACTGTTTTCAACCGGACGTCTTGCAGCCAAACTTCGCGCAACACGATTTTAACAACTCATCGCAAGTAACCTCAGCAATGATTGGATGCACAAATAATGAGGGCGGTATAGCTACACAAACATAACCGTTAGTGGACACGACAAAGCGCAGCAAACAAATCAGTAATATCTACATTGATAGGCCTGAGAGGACACCATGTAAAGTAACGTGAACAGTCATGAACAAATGAAACGCGAACACGAAAAAAATGTACGAGAACACAGAAAAGCGCGATTTCCGCTTGTGCAAGTCGAAGTGCGCAGTTACAAAAACAGAGTTGGGAAATGTGCATTTAGAAGAATACCAATAGCGGGCCATTATTGGACCCCGAGAAACAGTATTTTTCAATTTTTTGTGTTCTAGTTCATATTTTCGTGTACGCATTCCGTGTCCCTGTCTGTACATGGCAGGAACTGAGAAATGTTCAAGAAAGCTTTTGCTTTTTCGAAAAGTTTTGAAAGAACTGTGCGTTACCATCACGTTAAAAGAATCTGCTTTGATAGAAGCGCGCAACCAAAAGTGTCTTGCTCCAAAGTAATTCTGCAATTTATTAAGCAAGCCTCAACACGCGCTTCCAAAAAAAAAAAATATATCTCTGTGGGCTAAAATGCTGGAGCAAAGATTTTGTACCAGGCAATGAAGACTTGCTTGAATCTGTGACAAACTGTTTCTACTCTTCGAACTGCTATAGCTGCCGCATGGTTGAGCAGCCTCTCTTAAATTTGGCCTGTTGCTTGCCTTCTCCCATGGGAAGGTACAGGGAGGGAGTGGAGGGCTAAGAAACGTGGACTGCACTGCACTGGCCGAAAAACTGCAGATAAAAATGCAGTCAGACAAAACTGGCGTGAGATAAGAAAAAATGTGCAACTTTCCCACAAGAAAAGAGGCGTGAAGAAGATAGCTGATATAACGCCCTGCAAACGTGTCTGCAGATAGTAGTTCGTATCGAAAATGAGCGAGATACTGTTATTTCACAGACAAAGATGAGCCAAATCCATTTGCCGAATGAAAGTATTTTGGCTTTGGCTTGACTGTATTTTTTTTTTGCTTTTGGAGCTGCCTTATCATGAATTCAGACAGCAATTAAACTATCGGCGAAGGATCTGTCGTCAGACATTGACTGACAAAGTAACGAACTGAAGCAGAGAGATACAATAATTCCATGTCGTCCCCCCCCCCCCCCCCAACGTCCCTACGGCGTAACTTTGGTTGTATTTATTTTTTAATCCTATATTTTCTTGTTTAGCACTTAATTAAATAGCAGCCGCTTACAAGCTCTGGCAACTTCCTCCCTCCCCCCTACCCTGTGACCTACGTACCACTTCATTATGGCGAAGAAGAAGATATGAGAAACCTTCATTTGAAGTGTTTTCGAAATTCCTGGCAAGGCAATGAAGGGCTGTTTTTTTTAATTGCGGAAGTTTGCTCTGCAGCATAAAACCTTGGGGGCGAGTGTGTTTAAACGCACGTAAACAGGAAGTTTTAACTCAGAAAGTGTAAAAGGCCCAAAGAGCCAGCGTCTGTAGTTGGGAGGCCGGCCTGGGTTGAGTCCCACGCTATGTAGTACTTTCTGTCGGGAACGTTGGAGGCCACGGCAAGTCCACAGAAGATGGTGAATGTCTGCTGTCGATACTGACGTGGTGCAAAATGGACATGTCCGGCCAAACGGAGCCCGTCGATCCGGGGGCCAAGTGTGGGTGACAGTAAGAGCAGCCCCGACGCGAATCCTTCGTAGCGCCACCTCCTCACGGAGGGTGAGCCCGCCAGGGAGGTTTGATCCACACGGTGGAATAAGTGCGCGTGTGGAGCGCCGAAGGTGTTCTTTGTCGGCGACCAACTTTGACATCGCGTCGACTGGAAATAGGGCAGTGGATGCGTCGTGGGACGAAGTCTATCGCACCTTTTTCAGTTTTCGGAAGAGCAGGGCCCGTGATGCAGATGACATACAGATACGACCAGTCAAATACACACTAGATATAATTTGCCCTGTGCTTGTGTATGTATTTAACCTGAGCTTCTCACAGGGCGTATTTCCAAAAAAATATGCAACTAGCGAAAGTAAGTGTCATCTTCAAGTGTGCTGATTTGAACTGCTTATCGAACTATAGGCCAATATCGATGCTTCCGGTGTTTTCAAAAAGTCTTGAAAAGCTAAAAAATGACCGAATGACTTCATTTTGCGGGAAGCATAACCTAATAATAGCATCACAGTTTGGTTTTAGAAAGGGTCTTTCCATGGAATGCGCGCTTTTAACACAAAAAGAAATAATCCTCCAGGCTATTGATGTGCTAATACTCTAATACTCTAATACTAATACTAATACTCTAATACTCTAATACTAATACTAATACTGTAATGCTAATTTGCTAATATTGCTAATACTCGGCGTCTTTGTGGATTTTAGCAAAGCATTTGACCGCCTAAACCACAACACAAGAAGCTTGAACATTATGGTTTCAGGGGGATATTTTTAGATCTATTGAGTAGCCATCTGATATTCCGTTGCCAAAAGGTAATTATAAATGGCCAAATGTCTGACGTGGTGAGTATGCAATGTGGTGTACCGCAGGGAAGCATTCTCGGTCCCCTCCTTTTTAATATGTATATAAATGATCTAGTTGGAATAGGCCATTCTATCAAATGTGTAATCTATGCGGATGACACTACATTACTCGTCTGTTCTAACGACGCTACTAGTCTTATTGTTCATGCTAGTGATGTCTTAAATAAACTAAATAAGTGGAGCACGTTCAACTCCATAACTATTAACACTAATAAAACCAAGGCGGTACTCTTCAAACCAAATAACCTGAGTGTGAGTGTTAATGTTGGCCTTACGATAGGAACGTCTGCCGTAGAAATCGTCACTACATTTCGAAGTCTTGGAGTGATCTTTGACGAACACTTAATGTGGAATAAGCACGTAGATTCGCTCGCTAACACATTATCGCGAACTGTCGGGGCACTCACCAAGTTGCGCTTTCTTCTACCCACCAATATAAAGCTACTTATCTACAATTCTCTTTTTCTTTCCCACCTCAACTACTGCTTGCTGGTCTGGGGAAATACTACTACATCAAATATTACTAAACTACACTTATTACAAAAGAAAACCGTACGCGCTACCTGCAATTCATCATATGATGCTCACACAAAACCGCTTTTTCAAAAATTGGGTATTCGCACTGCTCCGGATTTATATACCTACATACTTACGAAAAGATATAATCTTGGAATATAGTATTATAACACTTTCATCACGAAACTATCTAACCTAACTCGAAAGCATCCTCGTTATGAGACACGCCATAATGAAACTTGGTACGTACCGCACGCACGTACTAATTATGGCACCCAGATGTTGAGCTACGCGTTACCATCGTTACTAAATTCGCTACAACTTTGAACGTAAAACTTCACCGTTACCTGTAGGAACTTCACCTGTATTTCTGATCATGCAATTTTTCGACGTGTTATAGGGCATTATAATTTCATATTCGCCTGATTAGAATTATGTACAAAATGTGTTAAAACAAATGTGTCGTTCCCTTTCTCGTCCCTGTAAAAAACTTTTGCGCTTAAGTTTCACTCATGGAAATTGCGAACCAACTAGCTCGTCTCTCCATTTTGCTTCGTGTTAAAACAATTTTTCAATGCTCCAGTAGTGTATTGCCCCATTCGCTTGTTCTAAACATTGTACAATAACCAGACTGAAACATTGCTTTCTTTTTATTAGTTTTTTCTCTCTATGTTCTGTTTTATTTCTGTTTTTTCTCTCTGTCGGATCCATCACCCTTTTTTTCATCTCTCTTTCTATCTTGCTACATGATGCAGAAATGTATTACCATTAAGGGTGCGCAGACCTTTGTCAAGCCGCTTATCGCAGGCTTTTAAATGCGAATGCATTTCTTAGTCGGGGGTTGTCGTGCGGCCTGTGCCGGCGTCCGCACGCAGGTGTTATCTCTCCGCGCTCCTCCTCGCCCCTAGCAACAGCTGTGGCGCGCCTAGCAACCGGAGCAGGTGGTAGCTCGGGCGGCAGTAGCGGAGGGCAAGGGGAGAGGAGGAGCGCGCGCGGGCGTGTGAGGGCGCTCGCATCGCGGAGCTCGGGCGGAGTAGCGGAGAGTGAGTGGAGAGGAGGAGCCCGCTCGGGCGTGTGAGGGCGCTCGCATCGCGTAGCTCGGCGGAGAGAGCTCGCGCGCGGGGCGGGCGTGTTGCGCGGGTCTCTCTCTCCTCTCCGCGTACCCTCTCTCCACTCGCTGCGCTCGGAAAAATATATATAATTGCAGTGGAGCGCGCGCCTCTCTCCTTGACTGCTTGCCGCAGCGCACTCATCGGTGCACCCAATGCATTCGCATTTCCGCACGATCCCCTTCGGGGAGGTGGGGGGAGTTTTTTTGTCTGCCCCCTGGCACCTGTATGAAATTGCAGTTGTCAAATAAAATTGATTGATTGATTGATTGAGTGATTGAGTGATTGATTGATTGATTGATTGATTGATTGATTGATTGATTGATTGATTGATTGATTGATTGAGGTTTACGAGTCGCCGCATCCGTCTGTTGCTGTCCAGAGGTCGACGTCCTCTGGGACCAAGAAATCTTCACTCTGAAGCACGGCGTAAGAGTATTTAGGTGCTGACACTCGCCGGCCGCCGCGGCGGAGAACGCGGCCAGATCATGTTCGCCCTTAGTACATGCGCAGTCCGCAGCGGCGCGGGGGCGCTGCGAATGAGGGGCCGGCTATCGCTTGCGGAGTAGCGGGCGCAGCTGCGGTGGATGCGCGGCGTGCTTGACTTTCCGTGCCGTTGAAGCTGCGTTTCGGTATTTTCTGCTGCCAGAGTGAGGAGTAGACATTATGATTAAACTTCCACGTTGTGTTCGTCACCTATCACTGCGGCACCAGCCGCAGTGAGCGTTGTGGAACTCACGCGGTACAGCAAGGCGACGCAGTGCGCGGATATCGCGGCCCATGTGCTTTTTCGATGAAAAATCTACGAACGGCACTTGCAATGCATTGTGTTTTCTCCAGCAAGAAAGGCGACTTGTAGTTAAAAATGTGTGTTACACATAACGGCTATTTTGGCTTTCCTAGAACAAAAATGATTTTTTTATCCTTATGCTAAATGTATACATGGGTAATCAGGGGCCTAGAGAGAGCAAGGCTATTAACACACCGAATCGTTATATTCAAATGTAAAAACAAGGATAACAAGAATGTTGGTTTCTTCAGAAGTATGGTTCTTCAGAGCCCTGTACGTACCCGTATTTTTGTGCAGATATTACGTCGACGAAACAAATAACACAGACATTACTAAAGCAGAAAAACTAAAATTGTTTCGCCGCAGGATTTGTTTATTTTTATTTTTTTACCTGTGGCGCATAGCAACCCCCGAAAATAATTTCTGGATGCGCCACTGTGGGAAATAATAGACACCGCAAGGCAAGGCTTCAAATTAGGACCAAATGGGAATATTCAAATCGTACAGAACACGGGTACCAGTTGCATTCTTTCGCTGATGCTGCATTCAGTGTTACACTTATGTTGTTCGATTGAGCTCCCTGATCAGTAAAATCTCACAATATCAAACGTCTGGAGGTCACAAGGTCCCCGGACGAAATAATTGAGGCTTCCGCAACTCTGACAAAAAAAAAAACATGAGCTCTTGTATTTTCCTTTATTCTCCCTTGTCTAAGTGCAGTCTTTTTGTCAAAATGTGCGAAAGAACCAGTTACCCCAAGTTCCAAATTTATTAGACATAACTGAGGCTACCGATGCCGGTATCTTCCATGTGTTTTCAAGGAAGCATTTACACATGCACACCACACGCCGTATGCAAAGGCAGCGATGCGGTTAAGTTTATACAGCAATCGCGGGCCCAGTTTTTACCAGCTGCGCATTTTGGTTTAACAATACGTTTATAAAGCTGTATAATTTGCCCTGACCCTACTAAGTTCGGTGGAGAATTTTCTGGTCGACGAAGTCGCCTTACCACGCCGACTGCAATTATTCCAAACTGACATCTGCCAATCCCAGTTTAGAGTCGCGTCAGTATTTTATATCTGGGCGTGCACGCCTGTGTTTCCGTGAGTTAGACAACCGCTCAGCACCGTCGGTATCGTCGTGAAAGCCGAGCTTGATAGAGAAACGCCTGGGAAATTTTTACTGACCATTTTCGCGTCGAGTAAGTAGCACTGCAGTGCCTTAGCCATTAAAATGTCGCATATGTATTGTCTTGGTTTAGCTTCGTTCCGGGCCCTCCCGCATACAACGGCGGAGGCGTCCCGCTACACAGCAAAACAGCGCGGGTTGTGTGCCTAGCTATACAGGAAGCATTTCTGATACAGGCGAATTACGGAAGCGTCACTGACGTCTCTGAATACGTTAAAGAACCACAGTTGGACGAATTTTACCATATTCTCTACTCGGCGGGCATTAACACCTCACACCTTGGGCGATTTACACTGCTCAATCAACATCTTATTCTACGGCTCTTCGGCCCAAAATGGCGAGCGTGTGCGCTTAGGACAACCTTTTATTTTAAAAGGCGGCAAAGTAACTACGCTCTCGGGAGTCGTGCGGATGAGCGAAAAAAAATTGTTCGCAATAGAAGCGTTTCGACAACGAGCTCGGAAGGGTCGCACGACCGCATTCTCGCGGCTGTTCCGCGCACTGCTGCAGTTTCTGTGAGCCGAGAGAGAGAGAGAGAGAGCAACTTTATTTAGTCGCCTGCAGAGCAGTTTCGGACGACCAGTAGCCCAACATTATTTGGTGTCGACAGCATTTTCAACCTGTCTGTGCCTATCTGCAATTAAAAAAAACCTTCACGTGCACGCCGCTCCACCGAACGATCCCACAGCACCTGCATTACGGCTGCCGTAGCTCGGGTCCTCGTGGCGGGCGCACGCTGGCGGCGTTCCGGAGAAGTGCATGGAGCGGCGAACAAGATCTGGCCGCGCCGCCGCGCGCAGTGTCAACACCTAAATATTCTTACACCGTGCTCTGAAGCTAAGGGTCGCAGCCTTCGCGTGGTTGGTTTGGGACATGGGCACTTGATGAAGTACCTCCCGGAGGTGTCGCAGTGCTTGCATTGAATCAGTAAAAATGTTGACAGGTTGTGATTGGTCTGGCCTCAGCAGCTCTTCCTCAAGGCGTCGGAAATCGCTTTGAGCTCAGCAAGGGTTGACGGGGGCATCTGAGGGGCGCAGTAATGGCAGGTTTGACAACATTGCAAGGCTGGGTTTACGACAGCTGTGATAATAGGGCTTCCTGAAATACTGCCGTCGACGTAAAACGTATCTTGGCCAGCACTGGATGAGAGTTGCGGTGCAACACGGCTTGACCGGCCTATAGGCTTGCAGTCAGTAATAATTATTCGGATCCAAGGAGGGGGTTCGGGAGAGGTATCTGGGAGCGTGTTAGTTTGGAGCCCCATATACCACCTTAAAGCAGCCACAGATGTGTACACCAACGCTTTAAGAGATCGTGCCTGTCGCCGCTGGTGAACCAACTCACCTATCGTGTTAAGGCCAGCTTCTTCCTGTACTGTAGAGATGGGCGTTAAGCGAGGAAGGCAGGCAATAGTCCTGACCGCTTCTCTATTGATGGCCTCTAGACGATCCCACTTCGCCCTAGTCATGTATCGAAACTGAGCCTGGTACGTGATACGTGGCGGCAGGATTGCATGCACGAGAAGCCGAGCCATCTTTGTGCGAGCTCTTCCCGATTTCATGGAAATACAGCGAACTAGATGTAGCAGTTGTAGGGCGCGCTGGCGAGCTTACCGGTGCCATGATGAAGCTGAGCCGGATGCCGCAACGTCCAGGTCAAGGATGCGGTGACAAGTAACTTCCGTTGCTGGCTCGCCATCAAGATTTAGTGAAATGGGTCGGTTTCTCAGTCTTTGTCGAGCCCGTCGATTGCCGACGATAAGTAACACGGTCTTATCTCGGGATAGCATGAGCCCCACGCGTTTGCACCACGTGTCAACCGTATTTAAAGCACTCTGAAGAGCTTGTTCTTGATCCGCAATATCTGGAAGTGTCGACCAGAGCGTGATGTCATCCGCATAGATGAGGCATTTTAGATCTTTCAGTGCCCCTACTGCCCAAGCGAGCGGGAGAAGGGCGAGGTTGAACAGAATGGGTGCCAGGACCGAGCCTTGTGGTACCCCGCAGAATGTTTAAAAGGAGCCCACCACCTGTCCTGAAACTTTATTTGAAAATGTGTGGTGTGTTAAAAACGACTCTATAAAGGACACCACAAGCGTCGGGCACCCAATACAGCGTAGTATCTGTAGGATTGCTTGATGGCTCACATTATCGTACGCTTTCTTCACATCTAGGGCAAGACTAGAACGAATATGACAAGTGCATCCTCCTATAAGTACGGAAGTAGAGAATGCTTCAAGGTCCTCCTATGCGCCGATGTGGGGCCGAAAGCCGATCTGAGACGGATGGTAGCAACCCATGCCCTTAAGCCACCATGTGAGCCTTGACGCGAGCATACGCTCATCCAGCTTGCATAAGGTACATGTAAGAGCAATCGGCCGTAGACTGCTGAGCCTCTCTGGTGGCTTTCCTGCTTTCGGGACGCCTGTAATTTCTGCGTGCCTCCAGAAAGTGGGTACGCATCCAGTGGCCGAAGGGCTTGCTTACTTGCTGAGTGCCTTTAGGCGTACTGAAAAAAGTTCTCCTGCGCAAGAATTCGAAGAGCTGCCAATGGTTCTAAGAGGACTCATCTTCTCGTCATGTAGAATTCTGCTGGTTTTGAAGCCCTCTTGCACATGTTTAATGCCTTTTCCGCCGAAACGCCACCTCAACATTCTTGAAAATTAATTGAAATAAAGTTTCAATAAAAACACCTTATCAGCTTGAGTGTTTAAATTCAATATGCGCCAAATCCAATGTTATCGCACCATGTATTGCCCAGATTCACCGCATAATTTTTGATTACTTGAAGCCATAAACTTGCCCTAGGTGACATGTAAAACATATCATATAATAGCTTTGGCAGCGTCGCATTTGTTTGGTAACAAACTTCCGCTGTTTTCTGAAAGTCGTGAAGCTAAGAATACGTTTCTTAGTACAGCTGCCGTTGTTGAACAATAATGGACCGTTCAAACGTGCACGAACGTAACACAGCGACGCGCCGATGAAGAAAGACAGCGGTGTCGACGACGCAAAAGTGAGCTGTTTCGGGTGCCTTCGTGTCGGACAAAAATTCTAGCAGCTTGAACACTTACATTTGCTCCACGTTGAAGGGTAGAGTACTGCCCAAGAAAGCGCCGTTGTGTGCATAGGTAACGCTGTCCCAGAACAAAACTTTCGTGATGAGCGTGGCTGCAGCAGTCTTCGCCAACGGCTCGATTTGAACTGCGCCCGCAACTGTTGCGCTGTGAGCATCTTTCACGGCTTTGTGGCGCTGCACTAGGGAGTAAGATGAACTCTTTGAGTGCAACCAGGTTATGTTAAGCGGTTCCACATAAGTCTAATTATACCGTGTTCCACGTAAATGAGGAAGACTTAAAGAAAACACGATTGGTGCTCCCCATATTTTGGTTGTGCCCGATGCACATACTATCCTGTTTTGTTCCAGATAAAGTCCGTGGAACGGGTTTTGAACGGGAACTTATGTGTAACCAGATTGTGAGGACGCGCACGCTCCCGATCGGTGTAGCTCCCGCGATGTTAATTAATTGTTGGGGACGCGATGCCTGTTGCCCCCCAACGAGCACTGCCTCAGCCGTGCTTGCCCGTCGATCGCTACGCGGTGCAAACGATACCGTAGCATCACCAACGCACTAATCGAAGCAATCTCTGCCTGCTGGGACGCTTCGCTTCCCCCGACAAGAGCCAGGGGATTAAACGCGCATTTTAAACTTCGCTTTCGTGCAGAAAGCGACAGAAAAATGTCCGCAATACAATTCGTGCAATGAACTGCTCGCATCACTTGTTCTCACTTGCAGGGTGCTCCGCTAAGTCGCAAATTGTTTAAAACGTTCGCCGTATATCAGCCGGCGCACACTATACGCACGATGCTGAACATTCAACCATTTTTTTTCCTTTTAAATGATTTTCAGACAAAGAAGGCCACACCTTTGGTTCCGTTCGATAGGTAAAGGAAGCAACAAACAAATGTTCTGTGGACGTTTTTTTTTTCGCCTCCCGAATATATTGGTGACCATGTGCGCTTCCTCTGACGTTTACTACGGAGCAGAAACGGGTGAGCGCGCGTGACCCGGCCACCGCAATCGTGGCGGCCCGATTACTGCCAATACGAGCCGGGAAAAGCCGGCCGTGCGGAATGAGAGACGCTGGTTATCTATTAATTTCAGATACGCCGGGAACGCAGGGTACAGAACAACGCGATCGGATTCCCTAGAGAACCTCAGATGATGGGCCTCCGTTAATGAGTAAATATTGGCAGCTGCGCCGAATATCGGCGAAGCCGTCGCGGGATATAATCCCCAAGTGCTTCTCGTGAATGGATGAATCCCCATGCCGTGGACTCTCTCCAAACACATTTTGTTTTTTCAGCCTCTTGCGTCAGCGCTGACTTGACGCACAGATTATGAATTCAGTTCTAGGCCTGCAGGGCGCTGAGCTTCTGGCCGTCGAAATACAACTAATCCTGTCTTACCGAAATGTATTTGGAGATGAACGCCGTGCAGAAGGCGCTGTCTAGTGCAAAGGGCCTACGAGAGAATTTATAATACCTGGAGTGTCAGGCACGGTGTTTTTTCCATATAAGCAATACTGCTGCGGGAGGATAGCCTAATATAAGGCTCGCTCCGTTGTGTATATGTTCCATAGGGTGTAGGAAAAAAATGGTCCCGAAAAAACAGGTCCCGGAAAAAATGGTCCTGGAAAAAATGGTCCCGCAAGAAATCGTGCCGGAAAAAATGGTCCCAAATCCAAGGTAGGAAAAAATGGTCCCGTAAAAATTGGCCCCGAAGCCAAGGCACGAAAAAGTGTCTTGTTCGAGTAAAGCGGGTTAATCGAACCAAGAACGTTTGTCTTGCTAAAATTGAGGTTGTGTTGCTTTCATGGCTTCTCCCATATTTATTTTCTAATTTGCCGTTATGCTGGCTCAACCACATATGGCATGAATAAATCTCAGCACATCTCTCTTTTAGACCCGCACGTTGTGAGGAGGGTAAAACGCTTTCACACAACCTCGACAGGTGAAGGTACCGAAAGGAAAAAAAATCCCGCCATCTCCACAAAGGGAATGATGATGAGAGGGGTGAAGATAAAATGCTTATCGGTAAAACCGTGAAACATTATTATAGGTTTTCTTGACGGCGCGCGCCATGTGAATGAGTGAAGGACATAAGGCGCGTTCGTAGCCATGCTCGCGTCTCGGTTTGTAGCGTAGTGGGAATTGCGCCACGTACCTCCCGTTGCGGCCAGAGAGTCGTGGGATCAAAACCGGGCGCCACCGCGTCAAGACCCCTCGCTCGCAAAGCTTGAGGCTTCCCACCGCTCCGTTGACAAGCCTGTCGACGACGTCGATGTTTGTGGTGATTATGTAGGGCTTGTTTGGAATGATGAGAATCTCCATGGGTAAGTTGGTGAATTCGGTGTGTGACATTTTAGCCACCTTGGCCGTCGCCTTCTGCAGAGCGTCTTGTGTCGCGCACCCCCGGTACGTGTCTTCAGCTCGCAGGCGAGGAACGACAACTTCTTATGCCTCTCCTCCTTGTTGGGTAGCAATGAATGCGTTGAACGTTTTGACCTCTTCGGTCAATCTTTGGTTGGCCAATCCCTAGGCGGATCCATCCACAATCATCATCATGCTGCCGTGTACGGTAGCAACGAGGGACGGGACAGGGCCCAAGCAAAAGGAGCTTCGCCCCTAAAAACAGGATCCTGGTGATGTGTATTGAAAGGAACGAGCGTCAGAGGGGGCTGCCCAGGGGACTAATCTAGAGCAGCCAGATCAGGTTAAGCGTAGCTTATTAGATGCGACTGCATCTCATTCACTCGCCTTGTCTCTCCATACGGCGTTGTTGTTGTCCGTCCACATCCCTCCCCCATTCTCCTCGCCGCGCGAGCTGCGCTCTCCGCCGCTCACCCCCTCTCCTCTCCGATAGCGAACACTCTCTCGCGAGGGGCAGTGGATTGGATTGGATTTGGATGGGATTGGATTAAAGTGGATTGTGTTGGATTGTGTTGCGTCATAGCCGCGCCACGTTGCGTCATAGCCGCGGCAGGGGGTTCACGGCACGTTTCACGCGATGGGAGAATCAACCTAACGGGAACAACAACGGAACCCCATATGCGTAGCATCTACACAGGGGTTCCCGCGAGGGGAGGTGGGAGAAATTTTTTTAGGGGCCCTAGGTCAATAAAGTGTGGACGGGGGCGGCCGTAAAGTTCGTACGAAAGTTCAAGGCATATCAACAGAAAATTTCGCCTTCACGTTCTCAGAGAGTTGTAAGCACCTCCTGCAATTTTTTACATGTTTTTTCCTCCAAATTTTTCTTACACCCTTTGTTGCTGTTTGTTGCTCTTGAATGCCTTTTTCCTTTGTTCATTCATGCTCTGGAGTTTGTATATTTTAAATGTATTTACACTTACATTTCGGTAGCTGGACATTTCAGTGCACGGACATTTCGGTGCACGGATATTTAGGTGCAAAAACATTTCGGTGCACGATGTCTCGGTGCGGCCATTTCGGTGCACGGGATGTCCCAAACGTTATTTGAACGCTTTCGCTCTATTATTTTAATTTCGTCGGGTGATATGACTTTGTTTTCGAGAGTTGGGTTGGGGCCGCACTGCGAGGAAACGAATGCTAAACCAAGGCGGAGCGTGTTTATCGTTTATCGTTTATCGAAATCCCTATTTCGATAGTAGATGTGAAAAATTAACGTTGGTAATGTAGTTACGTTCCACCTAATTTTATTTTTACATTCATCTCAAGAACCTTAATACTTACATTCAAGTGTTACCGAAGCGCTTTGATTTCACTTCATCTAATGCTGCAAGACGCTGCTGCTTCTAGTTCATTTTTATCCCTCCTCGCTTCCTTCCGCCGAGTCATAAAAAATAAAAAGGAAAAACTTATGGGAGATGCCCTACCTCACATGATAGGCAAGCGGTAGTTCTCTGCGCCTCACGCGGCCGCCCGCCTGCCCGCGCTATGCTGCGTCGTTCCGTTTGGTTACCGGGCCGTCCGGGTATTCGGGTTTCGGCGACCAATCCCCGTCCGGGCGTTGCACGCAGCGCTGCCTGCAACCCTAAACGCGCAGCGGCCTGATGTTGCAGGCACAGTGTTCGGACGGGAGAGACAGAAAACATCTTTATTTATTGAGCTCTGGGATCCATCGAAGTGCGCCGCAGTCGAAGTGTCGTGTTCCGCCGCAGTGCAAAACTGGAGATGTCAGAGTACGACATCCGTGCCTCACATTTCACAAAACACACCTCGCTTCCTTGGTTCTGGTCATTTTATCTTTTCACCTCCCAGGCGTAATTTAGCGTTCGTTACCCATATACCTATCGCACGGATTGAGCAGTACTCGGACAACTAGCCCGCGTTCTGCCTGCGACGCGAGGTGGAAAATGATTTGTTCTTCCCGCGCCCGCACCCAACATCAGGGGTTCTGCACCTTTTGTTTTCTAATGCACTGAAGGAGACAGCAACGCAAAACAGATGTCGTAACCACAATTGTGGCACGTACAACGTGCCACCATGCCGGAGCACCGATAAGGCGAATGTATGCAAATGCGCACGCGAGCTCCCTGAGCATGGGATCTACGTATCGTGTCGCTTTGAACAGCGAAAGTATTTCCACGATACGAGGATGGGAGCGCAACGCTGGCGAAAAATCTCGTACGGCGCCTTCGGCAATGCCACTCGCCTCCACCTCCACCGGCAGCCAGCCGGAACCACTAAATGCTACCGCGGGCCTGAGAGTGGTGCATCTTCCATAATGCATTGCGCGGGAGGAGCCCGAGGAGAGGAGAATGCGGCATCAGAGGAGGTTGGCTTGCCAAAGCTGGGCCGCCTTACGTCATGCTCTCTCCTAACATTTGTCTTCCTCCATGGATTAAAGTGGATTGTGTTGGATTGTGTTGCGTCATAGCCGCGGCAGACGCACGGGCGCCGGCGCATGTGCAGTACTCTCTCTTCCGCGGTCTCCTCTCCTTCGGGCGCGCTGCGCATATAACCGGTGTGCCGCTCTGCGGCGGACTTTCGGTTGACGGTTGCTCTAGAGTGTACTAGAATCTAGTACACTCGCCGCAGTAACCCAAGACGTGTGTCGGCTCCAGCCTCCGCGCAGCGTAGGCATCCGCAAAGGCGGCAAAAGGGGGGGGGGGTAGGCAGGGGGGGATGGAGGGGGGCTGTTTTGCAGACGCCCCAAGCATCGGTAATTTGCAAAGGAAGCGACTTCTTCGAAACAAGTGCGCATGGTTCGGCGGCCATGGTAGCAGCCTCGACCATGGGCCTCCACGAAGAACTGCTCCCCTCCTTGCGCCAGTTCTGCGTGATAACCATGCCGGCGTGTGCGCGTAGGCAGTGTAACCCGCTTGCGCGCAAATCACTTGGTGACACAGTGGTTTCTGGCGCCCCTTAGGCGGTGCAATGGCTGACTCGTGCCCGCATTTCTGACGGTCGGAACACGTTTGCGACATCGCACAGGTTGGATGCTTTAAAAAAAAAAAAAAGCTGAGGACCTTTTTGGGAGGGGGGGGGGAGAGAAGGGGGGCGATGGCCCCCTTCGCCTCCCCCCCCCTCTCCTGGCACTGCCACTGTGCTCCCGTCTCGGTTTGTAGCGCAGTGGGAAGAGCGCCACGTACCTCCCGTTACGGCCAGAGAGTCGTGGGATCGAAACCGGGCGCCGCCTAACTATTTCTTTTTATAGTGGACTGCGCTGACGTCAGCGCAAACGCTGACAGGGCTGAAGAGACGCGCATGCGCAGTAGAGTGCGGACGGCGGTCAACGACAACGAGGGGGGGGAGGGAAACAGCCCCCAGCGTGAGATGCTTCGCATCTAAAAGAGGCCAAGATGTCGGCGTCGGAACTTACCGTCGTCTCAGGGCGCGCTGCCTCTCTGTGCTAACTCTGGCGCGCCGTATTACCCTCGTTCCCGTTAGGGTTTCCTTTACTGCATTGATCCACAAGCGTGCAGGCGAAAGCGAAATGCCGACCTTGGAAATCCAACCATAGCGCCAGCTTCTCTGGACTTCCCTATTTATTGTCCAGTGTTCGTTGAACGCAAAACTTTGGGCCGCGCAGAGCTGGTGGTCCTTCCAGGATCCCTTTATTTTTTGGGCGCCGCTTTAATTAATCGTCGGCTCTACTTTGATGTCCCTCACGCTGTTCGTGTCGCGCATGATTTTGTTTCGGGTTTCCTGCCGAGCAAAGTCTCTCCTGGTACGAAAAATAAACTCCTGCATCCACAGGATACACGCCAAGGGATCGCAGTCGTACAACGTAACGAGCCATCACGGAGATTGCGTTTCCACCAGCAGCGAAAAAAGGAGCGCAAAGTTGTGCCGGCTCGCGAGTTCGCGGCGGGAGGGAGTGGTTGCTGTCGCCGTCCGACCTGAGCAAGCTTGCGTGTCTACACCCCCCCGCCCCGAGTCTCCGGACCGGCTGCTGCGGTCTTTTGAAAGCGTGCACTGGCAAACAGCGGTTTCCAATTCGCTGGGTAAACAGGCGGCGCGATTGCGGGCTCCCGCCGCTGGCAATATGTGAGCGACCGTCCAATGCGGACTTAATCCCGTCCCGCCTTTGCGCGAGCTGTGTCGCGAGGGCGCAGCTAAGAAAAGCGCACTGGCAGCAACTCGGAGAAGTTTTGCAAAGCCTGGCTCTGCGGGAAAAGGGGGTCGAGTTTGCCGACTTCGGCCCTGTACGCGGGCTGTGGAGTATGCAGCTTGGCCTCTGTCGCGTTGGAATTGGCGCTGATACTCAGGCCTGGACTGCATTGGTTGTACGACAAGGATATCTCGCACGCGTCTTTCATTTTTCCCGGAAGCTAGTTCAGGAGCAAAAAATTCAAGCTAAAGCATCGAGATAACTTTCGGCGTATGGACTAGATTGGATACTGACGCCAATTTTCCGGATTGAAAATGAATGGCGTATGAATGGCTTGCGTCGCTTGGATCATATTTAGATTGGCTTAATTTATTTACAGACTGCCTGCTAGTAAAGTCGGAAGACAGCAAACGAATTTCTAACGAGAAAGCTGATCGGCATCCCCCTCCCCATCGTCGTCATTAGACCATCGCCGTTGTCCAAAATTCCAGCTGCCGAAGTCCGAACCCAATGCCCGCGCAACGAACCCAATTGCGACCCGAATGCTGTCATGGCGCAGTGGGGATAGACGGTGCCTACATAACGCGAGGGAGCGCGGTTTAATTCCGACTGGGAAGTGTTTTTTTTTTGTTGTTGTTTAGTCATGGTCATTAACATTGTGTGCCCTTCCACAATATAAATTTGGCTTTCTTGCAGGTCGTTGTGGTTACGACACCGCCATCAGTGAGAACAAGAAAGCTTCGCTTTAAAAACTGCGTGATGTAGCCGAGCGCTTCTTAAGTATAGGCGCCTTTGCCGAGAGAACGCAGCGCAACCACACCGCCGCAAAACACCGGGTAGGCCGAGGCACGTCGGCTTTAAACACGGGGCACGCGTGCAATATGGTTATTTGTCGTAAGTTTGCTCAATATGCCGCAACAATAACGAGAGAATGTGATAAAAAGACAGGCTCTCAATGGAAATAAAGCGCAGAAGGAATGCCACCGACCTCGCTGCCGTGAATCGTCCGAGGCTGGTCACAAGAGGTACACGTCTTCGTGAAAGTTCACCGTGAGGCTGCATGTGCCTCCGTATATGAGGTGCGGGGATAATGAACGAACATCTTTGGCCTACTCGGGGCATTCCCATCGCGGGCGGCTGACTCGGGAGCACCCACTTGCAATCTACCCAGACGCTACGCCGATACGATACACCACTGCTGTCATAGCCCCAGCCATAACCCACCCCTACCTCAGCACTTCCCACGCCCGTCTATGGCGCAGGCTCTAGAAGGAAACATATCTCAGCACCTTTGAACCTTCCAAACCTTTTAATCCTTTAAATTTTTGGAAAATTCCGTGTTCTGTCCTACAACATAACAAAGGAAATGGGGTACTACACCCGATTCATCGTATGTAACCAACTATATACCCAACCTGCCATACTCCACATTTGACGTACCATATCGTATAGGCGTGCGCCGACCACAAAAATCGCCTCCTTTCTCCACCCCGGACGCCGTATGAGTGCGGCCTGATCGGCTCGAGACTCAGGATCTCGCGGGCTACAGCAGCAGCGGTCGCTCGCGGCTTTCCCAAATAAAAGGCCACCCACCTTTAGCTCAGTTAATTTTTGTCGGCTCAATACAGTTTACTCCTCCCCCTTTAGCTCCAAAGACCCCGGAGGGGCTGTTCCTTCTTGTGGGTGGTCCGATGCGACATTTTGTCTGGTTTATTTCCCATCCAGCTTCAAGGGCTTCCCGAGCGACATTTTGGCCGGTGTCTTCCAGGTTTAGGCACGCGCACATCACCGGTCGCCGTCCTAAGCGCGCACTGGTGGGCGGTGGAGGGAGGAGGGGCCGTGCACGCATAGCTAGGCCTCATGCCCTTGACCGTGAGATGCCAGTTGTGCTTGTCGAAGGTTTAAAAGTGCAGCTCTCACGGCCCCATGCAACTTGTGGCTATCCTCCGTGGTCGAGCGGTTTGCATCGGCGTGTTATACAGATGACGCGGGCGGAAAACGGAGAGCCCCGTGTTTTTCCGCTAACAGGAAATTAGCGGTTTGTTTCAGTGAGCCAATTAAATGCAGGGTATGGTCAGTCGCAAATTGCAAACGTCTTTAGTTTCGGGCATTCTTTTGACTGCGCCCAGCTTCAATAGGCTTCCTGCTTGAGAGACTGGAAGGGCACGAGATGTTTTGGAAAATACAATGGCCACGAGTACGGAGAAAATTACATGCTGCTGTTATCGGCTTGCAGGTATAGTGTATCGGCTTGCATGTGTCGATGCTTCTGAGAGTCCAATTAATTTTCCCTCGGCGCAATACCGCGGAATACCACGGGCAGTAGCTTCGTTTCCTACTTCGTTTCCTGTTAAAGAAAGCTTATATCTTGAGCCAATGGAACCAATTTTTATTGACTGTGCTGGAATTTTCAAGCTGATACAGGGGGCTAAAATTTCTTCATCTTCTGGAATAGATGGGATTAATTATAAGTTTTTGAAAAGTACCAATGTGAACTCCTCATTGATCCTTTCTTATATTTTTTCACAGTCTTTACAGTGTTCCTTACTACCCGATGACTGGAAGGGTGGAAAGGTGATTTCAGTACACAAGTCTGGTGAAGTGTTCTCCCCTTTTAACTATCGACCCATTTCTCTTACATCGATCCCATGCAAACTACTCGAACACATCATCTACACTAATCTGATGAGTTTTCTAGAATCTAATTCATTTTTTACAGTCTACCAACACGGTTTTCGCAAAAATCATTCTTGTGAAACTCAACTGATCACCTTTACTAATGATCTCTGTTCTTTGTTGGATCTTACGTCAGTAGTCGATTGCATTTTCATTGATTTCGCGAAGGCATTTGACTGCGTCTCCCATCCACTAGTACTTTATAAACTTAGCAAACTGAGCATTGACCCTAACATTTTAAGGGGGATTGAATGTTTTTTGCAAAATCGCTTTCAATATGTAACTATCAATGATAACGAATCTCCTCACTGTCCCGTTACATCTGGTGTCCCTCAGAGATCAGTATTGGGGCCTCTTCTCTTCCTAATTTATATTAATGATCTCCCTGATGCCATAACCTCATCAATACGTCTTTTCGCTGACGATTGTGTTATATATAGAAATATATCTGAACCTTCTGACCCCTCAAAACTTCAAACCGACCTTAACACTATTTCAGCCTGGTGCAACACCTGGCTAATGAAACTAAACGTCGACAAGTGCAAATATATGAGGTTAACACGAACAATCAAGCACACCACTGTAAACACATATTTCCTTAACGGCTCCCCTCTTTCATTGGTTACCACGTACAAATACCTTGGCGTTCAGATTTCAGATAACCTTTCGTGGCAGCCGCACATTGAATATATTAGCAATAATGCGAACCGCATGCTCGGCTTCCTCCGACGAAATTTCTCTCGAGCTCTCACTTCATTAAAACTGCAGCTATCCCGCCTATGTGTTTTCCATAAAATATTTTACACCAATCAGACCTTAAAGCAATCCATTTTTTCAGTTCCTCCATACGTGTCATCACGCATTGATCATCCGTTAAAAGTTGGTGTGCCATACTCTCGAACAAACATCTACGTGAACTCGTTTGTTCCAATGACCAGCTTGCAGTGGAATCACCTTCCAGCCTCCATCGTCTACATCAGTGACGCCGCGCACTTCAAATCCGCAGTCAGCAATCACTTTCTGTAACCACCCTGCTGTTTTCTTTTCTCTTGTTATTCAATATTGTGCCCCTCCTCTCTGTAACGCCTCAGGGCATTGAGAGTAAATAAATGAAATGAAATGAAATGAAAATCTTTCTTCAGCCGCATTTGTAATACGAATACTTGCGGCACGTAATATTGCGCTAGATTTTTGAAGATAAATAATTTATGGCTGCAGAATTTCAGCCTTTGCCCTACGAACTATCGCTTGTTACGTAAGTAGAAACGTTTTTGAAACATCTCCCAAAAATTACCCTAATACCTACGTCATACAAAGCCTGAATTTATGCAACCAACATAGCATTTCTGCGCTGAAAAAAAAATTAAGGAGCCCCTTCCCTCAGGACACGGGGCTGCACGCGAAGCAGGTGACCTCAGGGAAAACGGAAACGACCAAAACCGACACGAAATGGCCGCAAAACGAAAACCCCTCTGCCAAAATCAAAGCCCAATGACCGAAATGAAAACGCAAAGCCATGAGTCGACCAAAACGAGACATTTTCATGTCGCCTGGCCTTACCCGAGCGCAAATGTTTGGGATGCGTTGTTGTAGATTATTCTTCTGCCATTATCCGGAATGTTTACGTTCTTCAGTGGCTACCTGCTCTTCCGCGGAACGAACCAACCGTGGCCTACGCATGCCGCGCGTTAAGGTGAGCGTCGTGGCGTGATGCGAGCGTCGAAGCTGATGGCTCCCGTTGTGACGTAATACAGCGCGACGTGTGTGCGCGCGCTATCGCCAGCTACGGACGGTGAGCGACAGCTGTGCCCGAAGAGCACGCAAACTCAGTTTACTGGGACACAGTCCACGCTTTATCCCTGGCCAATCCCCCCGAGTGGGTACGTGCCCTAACACTTGGAGGGTATCATCATTGTCGTCGTCGTCGTCGTTGTCATTAGAGCACGTTTATAAAAGTTCGCTTTGGCGGAAGGCGTTTCAGCGTACGCCACCCCCGACGCCGGAAGGCAGGACATCCGAGTTTCGCTTGCATTAATGAGGTGTACATGATGTCTTTTCTATTGTTGGAGGCTTTAAAAAAGTGGCAGTATTAATTCGGTCACAGGTATTTCGCTCCAAGCGTGCTGTGAAACCCTTGTAAGCATTGTGCATTTATTAATGGAAAATTCAACAGAAGGCCCAACGCTTGCAGTTCTTCCTTCCTCCTTATCCACAGACTGGGTTGAGGGTCTTCTGTCTCGCTTCGCGCATGGAGCAAGAGATGTTCTCGCGTCCTAACTTTGCGGTGGAACAGGGGCCTGCAGAAAAGATCTCCCAGGGGCGAGGAGCAGGCGACTGATGCACTCTGGAATTATTTGGCGGTAATTGAATCGATGAAAACCGTCGCCACTTAGCGCGCAGCTCTCGGTGCTTCCCATACTCTGGATTCCCATACTCTGGCCCAGAAGAAAGCGAGGGCTTGAGCCGCTGGATGCTGGTCCGAGTGATGGTCTCCTCCAGTTGCAAACAACCGGACTTCCCGCCCTGGTGACAAGGGACGCTGCTGTTATCACTACCACTGCTAATCCCCAAAGAAGAAGAAAATTGACGAGCAAAGCAGTCGGCCACCTTGGCAACCTCATTGCCGTTGGAGTGTAGTAGACGAAAAGAATCTTTAGTTGTACTAGATCTAGTATGGATGTACTTCCAGAAGGCTCCCGGTTAATAATAACTTTATTTCTTCCTCAAAAAATACAGAGAGAGACAGGAGATATCCCGTTCATTTAGCGGGTGCTTGTGAAGATTAATGGAGGAGGCCTTTGCACTTGAGTAGGCGTATATAGGCTGGTGGCGGTGGGGATGTAGTTCTCTTGACATCAGCGCGTACTTTCCTCCGCTTCTGGAAAAAGCTGAGGAGGCAAGTTGTAAGCTCGGTTGCGGACGCCCTGCCATCATCACCGAACTCCCTGTGTCAAAATCGAGGGCCCATGCAGGGCATCGAAATAAAAACCGTCGTGCCCCATTTTCCTTCGTATGAAAGGTTTGGGAGTCCTAAGCCGGGGATGTTATTTCGAAGCCGCCAGAGGGGGCCAAAGTGCGCACAGGGTTGTCTACGCGGAGCGGGCGCCCCCGTCGAGAGCAGAGCGCATGTACGCCCCTCCGCCAGCGTGCATGCCCGAGGCTTGCCGTGCGCGCGCGGGCGAAGGTGCGAGCTGGGGAAGCTCGTTCGATATATCGCTTTCCGAAAGAGGCCCAGCTGACACTCGGGCCGGCTTCTTCCATTAGCGGCAGCCCGATGTGACACGGCGTATATATGCGCTACGCCACCGAGGATCGAACACGCTCTAAACGCGGGGAATGAGAAAGAAGCCACGCGGTTCGAGTGCGTGGCAGCTGACGGCGCCGTGTCGAGGGCGCTTCGAGCTGTGTGCGAACTTCCTCCGCCCTGAGCTTCCTCTGCTTCGTCGACATCTCCCAGCTCACTGAAAGGCGGGCCAGGCGACTTTTTTTTTCGGGTTTGTGAATTCCGATAGCAACCGCGCACTTTTCGTCGCACCTTTGTTTTAGTCTTCCGCTCTTGGCGACAAGGCACTGTGTTCCGTGCTGAAATCATCTGTTCCAAACATGATCAAACAGTAAGCATGGCTGGTCACTTATGGCCTTTCCGCTGAGCATCTACGTCGCCACAATGTTTTCGGGCAGCACGGGCATGCTCGCGTTGCGTATGCTTTCAGCTCCTCTGCTTGCTTCCTCGCGCGGCTCATACGGCGCCGTTGCGGCGCACGAGATTGCGATCAGCTAGGCCTCTCCGGGGTACTGGGTTGTGCATCGCCTACACGGCTTCCCTCCCGGGCGGTTGTTTGGTGTGGCTTCTTCCACGTGGTGCGGCCTGTTTTCCCTTAGCGACATGGAAGGTTGCTGGGAAGGCTTATCAGCGCCGCTCACATCGCGCACGAACAAGCCCGGGTTCGCGCGGCGGTTGGAAGCGAGGGATGCAGTTTGAACATGCCTAGAAAACCGCGGAGGTAATTTGCGGTGTTAGGCTGCGGATATTTTTGCGAAGCGAGGATGCGGTCAGGCAAGCTTCTAGTCGCTTCTATAGAAATTCGATGGCCGAGGAAGGTGAGGACGGGGTCGCTGAGCGTGCTCTTCTGGGCGTTCATGAGTAAGCCGTGGTCGTCGAGACGTTGGAAATGTTGGCGGAGGTGGAGATCTCCTCGACATCTCTATCCGCGATCTCCGCGAGTTGGTTTAGTGCTGGAGTCGGCTGAACCTGGACGATGGCTTGTGCGTGTGGCGGTTGGCGCTGAAGCCACATGGTTCGGGGGATGGAGTCGTGAACACGGGCGTTTCCGCCAGGGCACGCTTATTGCGCAGGAACTACGATGGCTTGCGATCACCGAGCTCTTGCTACTAAAGTAGTTGACGCACTCTCTGGTCTTCCTAAAGGGAAAGCCGTCGGGTAAGTTCCTCCTTCAAAGGCAGGTAACTGCCGTTAGCCGGATGACTTGTGAGTATGTCGCCGCGCTCAGTCGCGTGCGGGCGTCGACATGGGCGACGACATAATCATAGGAGGAGGAGTGGGAGAAATACGTTATTTGTAAACTGGGTCTAGGGGAGAGGTGTGGCGGAGGATGCGACGTTCTCCGCGACCTGGGCGGCCCGGTTGGCTAGTGCCAGGGTTGGAGCTCTCCAGGGCCTGCTCCCAGTGTAAGAAGGAAGGAAAAGGGGGAAATGGGTCGTGGGGACACTCGCAAAGGGAATGGTAGCGCGTATCAGGTATGAGACTGTGGCGGCGCTACAGCGGCGATGGCGCTGGGGCTGAGCGACAACCAATGAGAGCGGGCCACGCGTCGCCGGTGCGCAAGCAGCCACGAACGCCACGAGCGTGGAATAAAACGAGGCCCCAGTTTTTGGGTGCACGGCATAGCGTTCAGACGTGTCTCGGCTCGTCTCTCTGTCGTGTTCGCGACATTGGTGACCCGGACGCTGCAGCGGAGTCAAGGAGCTAGAATGGACCCTCCTCGCGACAACGGCGGCAATTCTGCGTCCTCCGCTGCCTCTTCACACGGCATCTCCGCCATCGCCTGCCGTTTGCCCACCTTCAGCGCCGAGCACCCCGACGTGTGGTTCCTTCAAGCCGAGGAAAGTTTCCGACTGAGCCACATCACGTCGCAAGAGACCCGCTTCAACCATCTCCAACCGTCACTACCTATTGAGATCGCAGTCCAGGTTCGCGACATCCTCGCAAACCCACCTACTACGAACCCTTGCGACGCATTGAAGGCTGCCATCTTGAACCGCACGAGGCCTTCGGAACGGCAGCGTTTCCAGCGGCTGCTTTCTGCGGAGGAGTTGGGTGATCGCCAACCTTCGCAGCTCCTTCGCGAACTGCAAATCCTGCTCGGCGACACACCTTCCGCCACGGACTCCCGCTAGCTGAAGGAAATTTTCCTACAACGGCTTCCCTCGTCTGTGCAAATGATCCTCGCGACGGCTTCTGACCTTCCCTTGCCACAATTGGCCGCGCACGCCCACAAGATAATGGAAGTCGCCACATTACATTCGTCTCCAACCACGGTGGCATCCGCTCGATCTCGCGAACATACCACCGTGGGGGCTTTTACCACGTTACCCTCACCGATATCCAACGACGTAACCGCTCTACAAGAGCACATGCAAACCCTGGAGGAGCTCGTCGCGTCTGCTGGCTGCCGCTCGTCGCAAGGGTGCAATACTCGTCGGTTTCGTCGTTCTCCCCGTCCCTCGTCACCGCACGTTTACCGTCAGGAGTACACAACGCGCCAGCAGCCCCGTCACACTGATTTCTTGTGCTGGTACCATCGCCGCTTCGGTGCAGCGGCGCAACGTTGCACCCGTCCTTGTGGATGGTCGGGAAACGCGACGAGGGATCGTCAGCAGCGGCGACCGATTCCCCAGCCAGCGACAGCCGCCTCTTCTACATCACAGATGCAACCAGTGGTCAGCGTTTTCTAGTTGACACTGGTGCTGAAGTGAGTGTGCTCCCCGCTAATTCCTATGACCACACTCAACCACCACTGTGCCATCTCCAAGCTATTAACAAGTCCAGCATCCCCGTGTACAGGAAAAAATCCCTGATGGTAAACATCGGCCTACGCCGTGCGTTCCGCTGGATTTTCCTCGTGGCCAACGTGAGTCACGCCATTCTAGGAGCCGATTTCCTTTCGAACTTTGGCCTTCTCGTTGACATGGCCCGAAAAAGAATCCTGGACGCCCCAACCCGCCTTTCTGTCACAGGCCGATCGTCTACCGTTTTCCCGTTCGCCTTTACGCTACTTTGCTACCTACCTTCTCCTTACCGGGAGTTGCTGAATGAGTTTCCTTCCTTGACTGCACCTCCTGACTGGACAAAGCCATTGAGGGCAAAGAAGCGCACGGTAGTGATTGGGGTTGATGCGGTGAAGATTAGTTTGGCAGGGGCTTGTGTGGGTTTGAAGTAGCCGCCAGTGGCGAGTGGCTTCGTAAGTGAGGGAAGGGTGTGGGGGAGGATATATCCTGTGGAGGAGGCGGAAGTGCTGGGTAATGTCCCGGTACGAGACTAGAGCGTCCCGGAAGCTGGGGGTGCGTAGAGCCAAAAGAAGGGCCTGCTCGAGTGACAAGAGCTGGAGCTGTACGGTGGGCCGCTTCATTGGCTTCTGTTCCCGTGTGGGCCGGGGTCCACAGCAGAGCCACGGGGTGGCATGGTGTTCTGCGGGAGAGGATTTTGAGGGCGATTGGAGAGAGTAGCCCTGCAGAGAAGTTGCGAATTGCCGATTGAGAGTCCGAAAGGACAACTGTGGGTGTGGGAGACTGTACTAGGGCGAGGGCGACAGCCGTCTCCTCCGCAGCGGTTGCTGATGTTGTATGTACAGGGAGTGCGTTCAAGGGAGGACTGTCGAGCGATGAAATCACTGTTGTGGCGAGAGCCGGCTTATCGTGGTAGCTAGCTGCGTAGATGTATAAATGATGCTGGGAGGGAGGGACTGTGCGCTGCAGATGTCTTGCCCTGGCCAGTCGGCGGTCGGCGTGGTGGTGGGGGTTGTTGTGCTAGAGCGCCTGGCCCAAAGGCGTTGCACGAGGCGACGCACCGACAGCGAGGCTGTCACGCCTCTCCCTTTCATCGCTGCGGCGCGGCCGAATCCTGCATCTCGAAACGCTGCGGCGCAGCCGACTCCTGCATCTCGAAACGCTGCGGCGCGGCCGAATCCCTCAGCGGAGAACGACCCAAACAAGGGCATGTCGCTACGCCCCAACCATGCTACGCCCGGAGGCGAGGTCACGGAGACGGCGGCGGCATCGCTCTCCCTTTCCCCATTGGCGGCGCAGCTGACTCACCGCTTCGCTACCATTCGTCGGGATTCAAACTTCAGGCAGTGAGAGCCCTGATTGGAGCTTTTCGAACTTCTTGGGGCCACAACGAACTTCCCGGGCTATAAAGGAAGCCCGGAGGCTCTCATCGTCGGCATTCCTCGGCGGCTTCTCTCCGGCACCAGTCTCTTCGGAAGCACCGAGTGAAAAGGGTGCTGTCGCCTTTGTGCGAGTTCTGTAACGTTTGCTTACCCCTGTAAATACTGTATATAAATGTTACTTCAAGTTTTTCGTCGGCTCGAGAACTTCTTCGCTCGGCTCTGCGCCGCGTCGATAGCGGACGGAGCAAGGCAACGTCGCTACACCGGTGACTGCGCTCGGATGGCCAGTCGCAACAGTGGTGGCAGCGGTGGGATAGTCATTCCCAACAGGGTGCATATTGCGAGGCAGTGGGCGTACATGCAAGAGTTGGCGTAGCGTAGAGTGAATAAGGGAGGCCATAGGTGAGGGGAAGGGGGAGGTCAGGCGGGCCGCTGCGAGAAGGGCGCGGCCGGGATGCTTGCGCGATAGCCTGGCTATCTTGTGCTGTGCGGTGGGCTTCGATGATTTCATCGACGGTGTTGTGAATGCCCAGTGCTTATAGACGGCTGGTGGGGGCGCTGGGAGGTATTAGGAGCGCAACTCGGTATATGCGTCGTAGTAGGCAATCTAGTTTTGTTTTGGCGGATGCATTGAGTTTGCAGTACGGGAGGTAAAAAGGAAAGCGAGAGAGTACGAAGGAATGAAGAAGTTGCAGGCGTTCAGGTTCGGAAATGCCGTGACGCCGTGTGGTGATTCTTCTTAGGAGGTTGAGTGTTTGTAGTATGTGCGATCGGAGTTTAGTTAAGGTGGTCGCGTTGCCCCGGTGGGCCTGATTGGTGCGACCTAGCACGCGGAGGGAGGAGACATGAGGGACGATATGGTTGTCGACGTAAACTGTGATGGGGGGTTCCGTGGGGGGTTGCTTGCAAGGGGGGTGCAAAAGAAGTAGCTCGGATTTGTGCGAGGAGCACTGGAGGCCTAACTGAGACGCAGTTGCTTGGACAATGTCTGCGCCTTGCTGGAGTGTGTGTTCGATTAGAGCATCGCTACCTGATTTAACCCATAACGTAATATCGTCTGCATAGATAGAGGTGTGGAGATTTGCGATGGAGGACAAGGCAGTGGCCATGGGGATCATCGCCAGATTGAATAGAAGAGGAGATATGACCGAACCCTGAGGTGTGCCTATTGCGGGGAATGGGAAGTTCGAGGTTTGGAGGGGTCCGAATCGTAGAGTGGCCGTGCGGTCCCGAAGAAAGGAGGAGATGTAAGAGTAGGTACGCGCACCAAGTCCAAGCGAGTTTATAGAGTTAAGAATGGCAACGTGAGAGACGTTGTCGAATGCTTTGTGGAGATCAAGTGCCAGAATGGCCGAGGTGTCCGCCTTGGAAGGGTTAGCTATAATGTCATGATAGAGCCGGAGGTGCGTATCCTGTACGGACAGCCCTTGGCGAAAACCAGTGAGAGTGTGTGGGAGCAGGTGATGGATTTGAGGTAGGTGGTGATCCGCGTGTTGATTATATGCTCGAGCAGTTTTCCAAGACAAGAGGTGAGTGATATCGGACGGAGGGGCTCCAATGTAATAGATTTGTGTGGTTTGGGAATTAATGAGATGTCAGCATGCCGCCACGTTGATGGGAGCGTGCCTCGAGACCAGTGGTGATTGAAAAGGGCTGTGAGGGAATCTATTGTATGTAGGTTGCCGCAAGGTCTTATTGGTGACCTTGTCGGAGCCTGGAGTGGTTTGTCGACGTAATTGGGATCTAGCGTGCCTGACCTGAGTGACAGTGATGTCCTGATCGAGGGAAATATTCGGAGGTCCGGAGTAATGGGGAAGCGAAGAGTGCTGCGATGAGGAAGCAGGAATGTACATGAATCCAAGCTTGTTTAGAAGCTCAGCGGACGTGCCTGGGTAATTGTTCATGAGAGAGTGCAGGCGAGTAATTGTGATGGTTTTGGACGAAGTAGGGTCGAGGAGGAGGCGGAGGAGGGCCCAGGTCTTTTTCATGGAACGGCGTCCGCGCATGTCGTCGCAGATCTGATACCAGTGAGTCCGAGCGAGTGTTGCGGCATGAGTATGCATGGAAACTTGCAGGCGAGCAAGTTTGCGTTTGAGCGCTTTTGGGCGTTTGTGGGAGCGCCAGCGCTTTTCGATACTCCGGTAGGCTTCCTACAGATGGAGGAGGTGGGAATCCGCATAGGGGTTGGGAAGCTCTGGGTCAACGGCTTTGTCGTGATTGTGTTTTATCTCCATGATAACACGAATCCATTGCTCGAGCGCGCCTTCATCGAATTGAGTGAGGGCAGGTAGGGTAGTATAGTCAGTACGAAACGCGTCCAAAGCAGTGATGTGTTGGGGGGGTGGCGTGTGAGTAAAATGATGGGCAAGATGGAGTGTGGTCTGAATGATGTAATGATCACTACCCAGGGTGTCTGGAAGGGTTTGCCAGGACACTTTTGGCGCTCGATGCGAGAAGGTTAGGTCGGGGGTGGTGTCCCGTTGAACACTGTTCCCTATACGGGTGGGGGTTTGGGGGTCTGTTTCTAAGGTGAGCGGAGGTTGTGTGAAACTTGCCAAAGTAGGCGGCCTTTGCGCGTGGTACGAGTGTAACCCCACGCTAAGTGTGGACCGTTAAAATCGCCAACAATTATTAAGGGGTGGCGGCCAGCGGTGCGAATAGCGTGCATGAGGAGAGTGTGGAAGTTGTGATGTTATTTGGGTGTACTGTAAATATTTAGGATGTGTATTGGAGGTTGTGAGGGTTTGCAGGGAAATATGGTTATTAAGAGGTGCGGTATGGTGGTGACGGGGAGTGATGTGACGCCAGCCCGCAAGTTGCGTTGTACCAGGGTGGCTACAGTGGTAACGCTGGGGTCTTGGAAGGACTGATACCCGCAGAGTTTGGTGGCGGGGCGTGTTTCCTGCAGTGCAATGACAGCTGGGGATGTAGGAGTAGTAGCGATGTATGCCTGGAGGGTAGCGCGTTTGGACTGGAAACCCCTCCAGTTCCATTGCCATAGTACGAAAGATTTAGAGGCCGGCATCAGGTTCGGGTTCTATGGGTAAGGGTACACTGGAGGGCGCAGAAGGCGCGAGAAACGAGGAGTTGAATGGGAGCAGTTCCTTGATACAAGAGAGGAGCTCATTGTGTAGGCCTGTAATGGAGTCCTGCATGGCTGTTTGTGAGGCGATGAGGGAGTTGTGAAGGTGAAGGTATTCTTGCCTCTGCTCGTGAAGGGATTCCTCTAGGACCGGGGAAGGGGTGTCGGGGTAGTGGGAGGGTCGCGACGAAGAATCTGGAGTCGAAGAAACAGTAACAAATGCGGCTGCTGGTGGCTCTGCGTAGTCATTCTCCGCCAAAACATCGACCTCGTACGAGACGTTAATGTTGGAGAATGAGATGGTGGAAAATGAGGGGACAAAAATACAATGCGCGAAGCAAAAAGGTTACTACACGCTAATACTCCGTAATTTCAAAGCTAGTGAATAATGCATACGTGTGTAAAATACAACACGTAAGCCATAAAAAGTAAACTGAACTTTGTTATTTCTTCTTAATAAGGTTCTGTTTTGTAATTTTTGCACCGGGTTTTGACTGGGAATGGCAATTTTTTATGGTATTTTTACGTTTTGATACACGTTAGTTGTAGTAATGTATCTCACATTGAAATTTTAAAATCCCCAGACGTTATGTTAACTTGTTTTGTTTTGGGGAGTTCTTTTATTTTGTGCTTCCAAAAACATTCGCAGTAACGCACTGTTTGCGCCGAGCGGAGGAACAGCCGGTTGCTGTGATGAGGCGCAAGGGCAACTTCGGGTGCCGTTCTTAAGTTGTAACCGAGTATAGCAGACGACAGCGCGAAAGAAGGGAGGCGGCTCTCGACCGGTCACAGCACCCGAACGCCGAGGTGCACTTCTCCCTCTTCTCCCGACAACAGCAGCTACAGTAGCAATATTCCAAGCGGCGCCGCACCTGTCACTACCTCACATGCCGACTACTCTGCGTTTAAAAAGCCGCCCTCGAACCTGCTACAGCCACTAACGTGACCGCATTGCCAAAAACAGGTTCCATTCCCCGCGGAGGTCTTTCGCATTCGACCGCGAACATGCGGAGGCATTTTCTTTTCCGGATCATCCGTGGACGGTTCCCGCTAGTCCTCGCCGAGGGGCACAGTCTAAAATTGTTCAGGTGAGCGGGCTCCGCGGAGCCAGCGAGTATCGCGTCGTGTTGTTTTTGCCGGCGGGCGCTCCCTTTCGAGAAAAGCGGACGCGGACGCCACAGTCTCACCTGCGAGCGCAGCCGCCCCGCCGCACTCGCGTTCACACCTCTAGTTCACTGCAGGAGCTGCGTGCAGCACTGCGAAGCTACATTCTTGTCAACAATCCTTTTTTCGTTACAAGAAATATTTTAAATGCACAGCATTTCTTTAACTCACGATGTCACCCGGCGTTGGCGTGCCTCGGCGTCCGCAACAGCCGTTCCAGGTGCGCCCTCTATCCCACTCCTCCTCGCCTGCTCTCCGCTGCTCCTCGCGTGTTCTCTGCGTGCTCGGATCGCGTTCAGCAACAGGTGGGGCGCGCATGCGTTGTAGTTTGGCGCGGGAGCAACAGTTGTGGCGTGATCGTGACGTAGTCGTGACGTGGTCGTGGCGCGGTCGTGCCGTGATGGGGCGGTTCTCGGCGTCGTTCGCTCTCGCTGTCAATTTCTTTCGAACCGATAAAATCGGGTATGTGCGGGGCTCCAATCCAGTCATTGTGACCACTTAATTACGACTCCTCATTAATTACAATAATAATTATAACAACAACAACAACGATAACAACCAACAGCAACAACTGCAACAACATTAACGTAACCCAACCTACTTAACGTCGTGCGCCCCCCGAAAATGCTCTGCATTTGACCGTGCCCCTCGCGAGGGGGATGTTTTTCTGTGTGAGTGTGAGTGACTGGGGTCCAGTTCTGTCGAGGTATGGAGGGCACAGCCAGCTGGAATCTGAGCTTCCTATGGGGCTTATATCACAGTACAACTATAGTAAAGCACATAAGACGACCCGAACTGAAACCAAAAACAGCAACTGGCCCTAAAATGAATCAAATAACTCAGTTATGAAAAATAGCGCGCCATTATGCTGACTGCCGATAGATCACCTAGCCTTTTGCTGACTAAATCAAGAGTGGAAACCAAGCTACAGCGAACAAAACCACTTCAATTCAAAAGGAAAATGTTAGGCAGACCACCCAAGACGCAAAGAACCATGGTGTAAAAGATATTCAACAGAAGTCGCGAAACCAACAGAGACGAGACAGAACCACAGAACAGTACAAAAAACGGCAGCTAAAACTTACCTAAAGGAACAAAACTACGCGAAATCCCATTTATAATGCGCAAATTTGTCATAAGCAGATTCTACGCGTCTTAAAAACATTATGTTTTGAGTATAACCAAGAGTTAAAAAATGCTGTGGTTTATCTTTGGTTAACCCTAGCTGATAACGGAAGCTTCACTGCCGTAGCTGGCTGGGCCTATTGCATAGGTGTGGTTTCGCAATGAATGCACTGCTCATTCATGATCTTCTTTCGCTTGGGGGCGTTTTTTAAGCTTCGCCGCTGTACCAGCGACCGCAGCTCGACGTACAGGTCCGCGCAGAAGTAAACGGAGCACGGGAGCGGTGGCCGAACTGCATCGCTGCGCCGCGCATGGGTGCCTACGGGAACCATGGAGAGTGTGTTCGCACTGCCCGCGCCGGCCGATCTGATATGTTTAATCGCCGCTCTGCGGGCGTGTCATGCTCGGCGAGACGGTCTTCAGAAGGCAGCGCTGGGCTATGAGGGGTGCTGGTTGAATTGGCGCTCGCAGGCATCAGCGGTGACCGAATCCGCTGCTCATGAGCTGGGGCCAAATTCTCTAAAACGACGGGTGTCACTTTGAAGCGACGAGTTAGCGCCATTGAAATGCATGTGTTGTGGTGTTGGGGCCGTCGCTTCGCGGTGCTCCTCGTGAGGAGTGACCCTGAGAAAAGCACTGTTGCAAGGGTGCGAAGTGACAAACGAAACGGCGGGGGGCAGTGGGTGTCGCTTCGCGCCCTTGCCACACTGCTTTTCTCAGGGTCACTCCTCACGAGGAGCACCGCGAAGCGACGGCCCCAACCCCACAACACATGCATTTCAATGGCGCTAACTCGTCGCTTCAAAGTGACACCCGTCGTTTTAGAGAATTTGGCCCCTGGACGAAGCTGCGCGCGCCAGCAAACGTGCCTTGTTGCGCGCAGTAAAGGGCGGCATAAAATTGGAGGCCGCTGCGGTTTGGCATAGCATGGAATTGCGATATAATTAACTGTGATTGATTGATTGATTGATTGATTGATTGATTGATTGATTAATTGTGGGGTTTAACGCGCCGACGCAACGCAGGCGATGAGGCGTGCCGTAGTGGAGGGCTCCGGATTAATTTTGACCACCTGGGGATCTTTAACGTGCGCCGAAATCTCGTACACACGGGCGTTTTTGCTTTTCGCCTCCATCAGAAAAGCGGCCACCGCGGCCGGGAATCGAACCCGCGACCTCGTACTCAGCAGCGCAACGTCTTAGCCACTGAGCCACCGCGGCGGGTATAATTAACTGTGAGCCGGCAACAAATTTGCCATGTACAATATAGAAAGCACATCCACAGACATCTTCCTTGTCTAAAAGAAAAAAAACTAGATTTCTTCTTTAATTTTGTGTTTGTCCCAAGTTATTGCAGCCTTGTCAGTCCTGGTGTGTTCTGAAGATAGGAAAATAAAAAATGTCCATGCGGTGGAAATTCTGTATTGGAGAACACCGTAAAGAATAGGTACAATCAGGGCCGTACCCAGAGGGGGCGTTTGGGGTTCGAACCCCTCCCGAAATCTTTTCCAGGCAGCACGTAAGCAATACTTACTGTTGCTTTCGGCAAAACTACCCCCTTCCCGAAACCCATGACCCCCTCCGTAAAAAATTTCTGGCTACGGCCCCGGGTACAATCGTTGCCCGCTATTACAGCGGGCCTCATAAGGCGCATATTTTGTTGTCGCATTAAAACCGACGTTGTTATTTTTAACGACCACCTTATATTACTTAAGAAAGTGTTGCAGGTTTAAATAAAACTCCGATGATGATGATTGATGATGATTCCTATTGGTTTCCCCTTTGAAGCGGGGTGATGACATGTCATCTTACCAAAAAGGACTTGAATTGAAAGATGGCTTCACCGCATGGCCTCAATGTCTTGCAAAAAAGCGCCGTCAAGGTCCCAAAATGGCTGATGACGAGTTTAGTCGTCATGGCCGATGGCGACCATACTGTTAATCGGTTAATTTGGTACAAAATCTTATCACGGCTATCCTCATCAATGGGAGCGAAAGGGTTAATGCGACAACAAAATATGCGCCGTATGAGGCCCGCTGTAATAGCAGGCAACGATTGTACCTATACTTTACGGTGTTCTCTAATACAGAATTTCCATCGCATGTACATTTTCTATTTTCCTTTTTTCAGAACACACCAGGACTGACCGGCAGCAATAACTTTAGGCAAACCAAAAATTAAAGAAGACATCTCGTAAGCGAGGTTTTTTTTCCGAACAAGGAATATGTCTGGGAATGTGCTTTCTGTATTGTAGATGTAAATTTTTTTGCCGGCTTACAATTAACTATATCGCAATGACATGCTATGCCAAACCGCAGCGGCGTACAATTTTATGCCGCCCTTTACAGCACGCAACAAGGCACGTTTGCGGGTGCGCGCAGCTTCGTCCAGCTCATGAGCAGCCAATTCGGTCACCGCTGATGCCTGTGAGCGGAAATGCAACCAGCGCCCCTCTATAGTCCAGCGCTGCCTTTTGAAGACCGTCTCGGCGAGCATGACACGCCAGCAGAGCGGCGATTAAACATATCAGATACTCTGACCGGCGCTCCATGGTTCCCGTCGGCGCCAATACGCGGCGCAGCGATGCAGTTCGGCCACCGTTCCCGTGCTCCATTTACTTCTGCACGGGGCTGTACGTATTCCCCCATCGCACACGGCTCTGCGCCGCACGTTGCCTCCTGGCATTCCTTTGTAGCGGGCCCCTATCGCTGAAGCGGCGGCCTTCTCGCTTTCCTCCAGCAGGGATACGGGTTCCGCGCTCGTCTCCGTTCCCTCCTCGCCTTTCTCTTCTCTGCCCCGTCATCGGGCCGCTTCTCCGTGCCGGGTGCACCTCCAGGTGGTGACACGGGTCCCGCTCACGTCTCCGTTTCCTCCTCTCCTGTCTCTCGCCAGAAGGGTCGCAAGCGGGGCTAGTTGGAAAGACATATTCTTGGATAAAGCCAGCGCGAACTTCAAGAAAGGCAAAAGAAGTGGAACAAAATTTGTATCAACCTGCCTTTGAGAGAGCATGAATTGTCATTAAAGGCCCCACATCATCCCATATTTCTTGACATTGTACTACGTGCCGCGGGTGTAAACCTAATTTTCCTGCCACTCACATTTTATTTGGGCACCGGGAACAAACGCCCTTCAGAGTATGGTAGCGTTGCACATAGCAAAAAGACTAGACAAGTGCGTCAGCCAAGCAAGGTGTCTTCATCCCAAAGAGATTGCATATCTGCGTGGGCCTTGACTGTAGGCGGTGCCTATCGAGTTACCTTATAAACGAGGCTTTTGTAAACTTGTTTTGCTCATGCGCAGTGTTTCTTATTGTTTTGTGCTAAGTGCTTATATTCATCCTTCTTGACATTACACTTTATGATGATAGAAAAGAACCAGCGCAAGAGAGACGAGGAAGGCTACAGACACAGCGCTGTGTCTGTAGCCTTCCTCGTCTCTCTTGCGCTGGTTCTTTTCTATCATCATGAACCAGTACCAGCTCGCCCAGCTCGCCATCTTGGTGAAATATTAAACTTTAGTTCTTAGACCAGGGGCTGTCCTTGCGTTCCACATTCTTTGTCTGTTTAAGTTCGCGCTGGTTTCATCGAAGAATAAGCTTATGTCTCCCCGGCCGCCTATCTCTCCCGCCATCGTGCCTGTGCTCCGTGCCGGGCGCTTGCAAGAGGGGGTGTGGTTTGACCTCTAGCCCTCAACGTCAAAACTGGTCACCCTGCGAATAGCGCCCGAGGTAGCGTGGTGTAGCTTTCGCTACAATAAAAGAAAAAGAGAGCTCTGGGGATGCGAACCGTGCTTCACAAGCTTACTGTCCACTCCATAATTGGAACGAGGCCACGCGGTCCAGGTCGCTTGCATGTATTATCAGAAGCGCGTTGGTACACGTTCAAATGTGCCCCTAGATGCCACCACGTCTCACTTGGCTACGCTGACTAGGAGACGCCTCCTGGAAAACTCGCAGTGATCTGTTTGAAACAACAAATTTGTCATTAATAGCGTTTTTTTATTTCGCTGCAGACACGCATAAATTTTGTGTATTCGTCTTCGTAGTTGCACGACGCAGATCCACAAGACTGCTCCAACGAGGCTGCGGTGAGACAGTTTTCAAGCGGTCATAGAACCTAGAAACAATGTCCGCAAGATAAGAAACCGTGTGTGTTAGTCGTTTCGTCTAGGTGGCGTAGCCCACGCATGCCGACTGTTTGACCCGCCTAAAAGGTGTTTCCCGAACTGGCAAGCGTGCCTGCAGCAGAACTCTTTGCTGCAAGCTTGGAGGACGTGTGAACGCCCTGGGGGAAAAAAAGCTCGACGCACTGCTGCTACATCGAAGAGCATTTCATAGTCTGCCGATAGCGTGCGCGCAGCGGATGATTCAAGACCTTCGTGTGTGAATGCTGTGCGCCAGCGTTAGAGAAACAGAACGTGCCCAAGCTTGGGAGATTAAATGTAAACATCGTCTATGCTCTGTCGGCGCGGCAAAGCAATATCGAGAAAAGGCAGCAGCTTAATGGGGAACGAGAACGCCCCTTCGCTTCGCATTACGGGGAAAAAGGCTCCAGTGTCGCCGGTATCCCGCTCTGCGGGGCCTCAAAGTTTTGACGACCTCTGCGTCGCCCACGTTCCGGCTGGCCAGATCGATGGCAGTTCTATATTCCCGGCAGGGCCCGATGCCGGGGTCGATAGGGGCCCGGAGAATAAAGCGCACCGCTTCCCCAAACGGCGCTGCAGCAGGATTAAAAGGCGATGTGCTGCCGGCCGGGTCTTTCATTGTGCCGCCGCCGCCGGCCACGGAGGGCGAAATATATCGAGGTGGGTGGCACGTGCCCCGCCGCTCCTCCTTCTTCGCTTCTCGTTACCTAAGCAGTAGGAAATCGCTTGCTTGCACTTTTTCCCTCTCATTTTCTCTCTTAACGCTAGAAACTGCCTTCTCAGGGTCCGAATGAAATGAGACGCTTGGAACGGGACCGCCCAAAAGGTACGCCTGGCGGATTGTGTGAAAATCAAATGGTATAGGCATGCGGAGGAAAGGGACGAGGTCGAAACAGTGGCAACACTGGGACGCGATGTTGGCGCGGAAGTTCTTCGGAGAAACGAAAGTCCCAGTGGGGGCAGAAATTGGCATTGCACGCGTCTGCTCTTGGGAGGCGGCAAAAGTTATGAAGGAGGCTTAGAGCTATGTTCACACGAACTCGTGAAAGAGAGAAAACATTTGCAGCGTGGGTGCGTGCCCCCACGCTAGTCCAGGTGCCCCTTCGTTCATTGGGCTTTTTAAGCGTGGATTGTGACGCAGTCCTGTTCAAGTGTTGTTGTCCTTGGTGTCATTAGATAAGATACCGAGTACGGTCACTGAGGCACGCAAATGAGCAACGGCGACAGTTTTGTTCTTTATTTTATTTTATTTATTTATTTATTTTAGTACCCTAAGGGCCCGTGATGGGCATTACATAGGGGGGGGGGGAGAAGGGGTTAAAAACAAACACAACTCTATTTCACCGTTGAACGAGACGTGATATACAGAGTACATCCATCATTGATCGTTCTTCCTCTTGTCCTTTTTTTGTTTAACAGGGCATGTATGAACGCAAATAAGTTAGTACTGCAACAGGGTTATGTATAAGGTGCTAGCAAGAGCAACCCGTAAGATCAAAATCGACCGTAGTCAAATAGAAAAGCATACATACAATAAAATCAAACATTTCTAAACTTTGTGCACGGTACAGGATTACACTATATAGACAACTTCAACTGCAAACAAACGCACATTTTAAAACACTTTTTCAACAAAACAGTGAGTAAGGCTTACTGGTCACTATATTGGGTGATAAATGAATGCAACGCGGTTTGAAAGGAAGATGATTCTGTCAGATGAACAAGACTTGCCGGGAGCAAATTCCATTCCTGTATTGATAAAGCAAGGGGAGAGTTCTGGTATTTTTTGGTTCTAGCGAAAATCGGCTGTACGTTGTGCGCATGATCAGTTCGGGGGGAAATGTGATGAGCCGGCAAAATATTAGATGACCTGAAAGATGACTCAGAGTAGTAAAGGTAGTGAAAAAACGACAAGCGCGAAAATTATCAATGTTGCCAGACTGCCGCTTCTGCGGCCTCACAGCTAACTTGCACGAGCTCATTTGTAAACAACACTGCCGAAGATGCAGCAACACGGTATCGTCGGACACACTCCCGCGGCGGTGATGCTGCGAAGCGCGTTATCCTTGATTCGCATTCTGGACGACAGCAGCCGCAGAACACGGAGTACATGCAAGCTGAGACTACCACAGCTGGCGGACATAAAACGCATAAATAACAAAATGGCGGCGCCCATGAACCGTCGGAGTGTAAACAATTGTCACGTGATGCGAACTGACCAATGATCACGGCGGCGGCACATAACACGAGGAGAAAAGAGTGCCGATACTCTGTAACCTTATCTAGTGACACCAGTTGCCCTGGTGCCATGCATATTCTCGCCTGCGCCCGCCCAAACCACAAAACGCTAATCGACAGATTTAGTTAGGCGTAGAGCGGAGCGTGCGCTCGTCGTGACGCGCCCACGGACAGTTTTAGTACGGCATTTTTCGTAGCGTGCGCTAACGCTTGCGGCGCCACCTGTTGAACCCAACGCGAAGTACCCAAAGTTGACCCTTTTTGCGTGGCTAACCAAGGCAAGTTGTAGCTGGACGGCGTTTTTTTTTTCAATGCGTTAAGGCTGGTTTCGATTGTAAAAATCTTGCAAGTATGATAAAAAAGACCCTCTCACCTTGATTCAGTTTTAGGGGAAAATACGATACACAAGTCGCGATTGTTTTGCTCAACCGCGCAACGCCAAAGTTTTGAAGCAGCACGCAGTGCTCGGGATACTCACTTTATTCAGCTCTGCAATATGGCAGGTCCATGCGACAAATACAACTGAGCATGGCATGCGGCGTTAATGCGACACGCAAAATGAAACAGTGGGTAGGCTGGCACGGCGGTTTAGCGATACACATCACCCGGGTGTAGCAACTCCACAAAATATACAACGCATTCCTATTACTCACTTCCTCTTATTTGTTTAGTCCAACTACAAATCCTTGACGTTTCTCACGGGTACCGCAACGTTCTCCGCTCACACCCGAGCGTGCGACGACGGCGCAGGCGAAAATTATTGAAAGACCGAAATGGAGGCTGCCGATCCGCACCATCACTGCGAGCATTCCACCGCCACTACACGCTCACAAGCACCGCCACCCGCTTCAGGAGCCATCCGCGTTGTCCTTGGTCGTTCATTTCTGACCGGTATGCCTGTTGGAACTGAAACGCTGTCGCTCAATGAGAAACACACGCGACGGTCCGCGTTTTCAGTCTGGGAACGTTCTAATAACCGCACGGCTTCGGGCGGTAAGCGCTCGTCTTCACTAGAGCGCTTCAAACAATGTGTGCCCACGAGAAAATTCGCGGATACTGCGTATTTTGCGGCTGTTTTGGTCCAAGAAAAAATGCAGCGTGAATATTCACCAAGACACGGAAGTTGCGAGAGTTCTGGTGTCCTGCTAAGTTCTCGGGTGGAATTATACCTCCTCGACCTCTTTTCTCTGAAGCAGCATCCTTGGGCCTCGTAGCTGTGGCAACGCGCGCGAAAATAAGAGCACGTGCGTCGCGTTTCGCCAACTCGTCGGGAGTGCAATCGTAGCGTCATGTCACTATACACGGGGGCGCTCAAGCATTGGTCGCATTTTCACCGGGAGCTGCGCCGCTGGGATATACACGTTTAGATCATATCGAAGCGATGAAACGCGTTGTAAACGGGGGTCTGTTGTCAGTGGAGTAGCCAGAAATGTTTTACGGGAGGGTTATTCGCCACCGGCCCCTCCTCCCTCCAAAAAAAAAAGAGTTACCCTGCGTCTAAAGATATTTTTAGGTGTTTCGTTCACATTAATATACATATAAAGACATGAGCCCGCAGGGCACACCAGTGCTTAATTCGCAAAGGTAATCTCTAAGGCTGCAACGCTAGCGAGGGACGTCCCCATTGTTATGGCAGGGGATTTCAACGCGGCGCACGAGGTCTGGGGTTACCAGAAAACAACGGTGCAGAAGAAGGGTTCGAGGCTCGTACAGGCGGTCACGGACTGCTCGTTTAACTTGATCACGGACCCCCAATTCCCTGCGCGTATTTGGACGTCCGAGACAAGAGATACAACACCGGACCTAACCTTCATAAAGAACATTCAGGAAGCGACCTGGCGCAATACCCTAGAGAACTTAGGCAGTGACCATTACATCTTGGCCACTACCCTTCTGATGGGAGCGCAAAAGCCCAGGCAACATAAAATCGTTGATTGGGACGCGTTTCGCAGGATCCGTATGGAAGACCAAACCGAATACGAGACTCTGAAGGATCTTCTCAACAGGCTTAAGACAGATGTCGCGGCCGCCACCAAAACCGTCGAAGCCCCACAAAATATCACGCAGATGGACGCCAAACTCGCGAATCTGCTTGAGGCAAGAAATTCAATTAAAGCAAGATGGCGCAAGCAACGACTCAATGAATGACCGAGGAAGAAGACTGCGGAACTCAACAGCAAGATAGAGGAACACGTACTCAACACACAGAAATGGGACGAGATCTGCGCCCTCACAGACGGTCGCATGCGTATGGGTGGAAAGTGGAATCTAATCAAGAAGCTCATCGACGACAAACAGTCGAAAGGCAATCAACAACTCTCACTCGACAAACTCATGCACAACCTGCGAACGTCGGGCATGACAGACGAAAATTATCGAATTTGTATCGAAAATTTATCGAAAATATATTTTCGATAAATTAGCTTGCATCTACCTCTCTGTGGGTCAGAGCTCAGACCAAGACTACCCCGAATACCAAGGAGAAGAAAACGATGTTCTTGGCGGTCAAATCACGGAGCAGGATGTCTGGGCGGCTCTGCAGGAGCTGAACAGCCGTTTGGCCCCGGGGCCTGACGGTGTCACGAACCGCATGCTGCGTAATCTCGACGCCAAATCGGTCAAGACACTCACGGAAGAAGCGAACAAGGTCTGGAAAACTGGCCAAGTTCCCAAAAGCTGGAAAGAAGCAATGGTCGTCATGATTCCCAAACCGGGTAAGCCCCTAGCGCCCGAGAACATGACACCGGTCTCGCTGACGTCTTGTGTCGGCAAAGTCGTTGAACACGTGGTCAACGCAAGGATCTCACGTCACATCGAGCAAGAAGAGATCTTCCCGCACAACATGGTCGGCTTTAGACCAGGACTGTCCACGCAAGACGTCATGTTGCTTCTCAAGAACCAAGTCCTGGAAGTGTATTCGAGAGACGTCAGGGGCATCCTAGCCCTCGACCTCACAAAAGCCTTCGACACGATTCGTGACCAATACGTGCTGAAGATGATATTGAAACTCAACCTCGGCAGAAACTTTCACTCATACATAAGATCCTTCCTCAGGGACCGGACGGTCTTCTTCAAACTCGGCCAGGTGCGGTCGAAGAAGTACGTACTCGGTCCGAGGGGCATCCCGCAGGGAGCAGTACTGTCTCCCCTGCTCATCAATATCGTTATGCGGGACCTGTCCCTCGAGCTGGGACGTATCCCAGGAATCAATCACGCTCTGTATGCGGACAACATCACGGTCTGGAGCCGTGGTAGTTCGGAAACTCAGACGGAAGAAGCCCTGCAAACGGCGCTAGACATCACAGAAGAGTACCTTCAGGACACAGGACTAAAACTGTCGCCGGGCAAGTCGGAACTCTTGCTATACCGGTCCAACCGTAAGGGCGGAGCGGGGCAACCGCACCCCAATCAAGCGGCCATCGAGCTGCGCACGAGAGACGGCTCCGTCATACCGAAGGTTGATGTCATAAGGATACTCGGTATGCTCATTCAAAGTCGAGGGAACAACACCAAGACCATCGAGAACCTGACTGGTAAAACGGAAGCGACGATTCGACTCATGATGCGCGTCTCCAACCGCAGGGGCGGCCTCTCCGAGCGCAACCTCCTGCGACTGTACAACGCCTTCCTAATGAGCCACATTAACTACGTGGCCGGTGCCCTCGACTGGTGCCGCACGGAAGAGAATAAAGTCAATACGCTCATGAGGAAGAGCATAAAGAGGGTGCTCAGTTGGAACAACTGGGAAAAGCACGGAAAAGTTGGAACAACTGGGCATCCACAATTAACTGGTCGAAATCGCAGAAGCGCAAAGAACCGCGCAAGAACAGAGGCTGCTTTCCACCAAGGCTGGCGGGAAGATTCTTAGAGACATCGGCTACATGAACGAAGATTTTGTGGATAACACTGCACAGGTCCCCGGAACGGTGAGGGAAACGTTCCAGGTAGACCCGTTACCGAGGAATGTACATCCCCAATATAACGAGGGGAGAAGGCGAGCCACGGCCCGAACCACGGAGCAAGAATGACTGAGGAGGCGAAACAGGGCTTGCTCCGGCGGTGCAATAAAGTCAAGGCGCCGGGCACGGCTCCAACGGGGCCTCTGTCGCGAGGCGTCAACGGGAAAAGGCTCGCCGGTTCAAGGTCAGTCAGTGCATAGCCGGCTGCCGCCGTGGGGAGACGACGCCGACGAATCCCTCGCGCGACTGGACTTTCATTGAAGTCGGTTTGCGGCGGAAGAAATCATCGCGTTTCAAACATTTTTCGTGGGATGAAGGGGCTTTGAGTTTTTTAGAACGCGAAACCCACAATAAAAACAAAAAAACATGTGGTTGAGAATCTAGGTATGATTAGTTCCAGTGAATGATGGTTCTTATCCTCTATGCAATTAGTTCATATTTAGACTGCCCAACTTCACCGCCCTGCCTGTGCAACATGAAAAGCGCGCGCAAATCTGAGAAGCCGGCCGGGAGAGGCGAGAGCGGCGTGAGTGAACCACTCGTGGCGGGAAGACGGTGTCGGCAGACGTCGTCTGCTCCGGGATTCCTTCTATGCTTCCTTTCAAGCGCGGTACAGCTGGTAACTATGGTAGCATTTATTAATAACTGCTCCTAAAATGCCCAGCACTTCTATTTATTTATTTTACAGCAAGAAATCTCGCAATTTTCACAATCTATTCGATGATATTACGATTTTTGTGCGTCGCGTCCGTAGAAGAACATGTAAACTATGGCAACGCGCTTGACGCGCCATCAGTTGTGCTTCTCCGCAAGCTGCATTTTCTCCTCGCGAGACAGTGACATTAACGCACATCCCGCCCGCGCTGTCCCAGCCCAGCAGATTCCCCTCCTCAAATACTTCTTTCTCCTTGTCCCGAACCATCTTATAGCTCGCAAATACAGGATCGGCCAAAGCTCTCTTCGTGGATGTCGCCCAGTACGGCTGCTCGGGCAGGTTTGGCATGGCAGCGGTGGATGTCAAAGGAAACCTCGTCACGTCGGCGTCCTTCTATGCACCAAAGGCCACTACGGCCGAACAAATCGCCTTATCCATCGCCATGGCGGAAACCCGGTTCAAGCACATCTACACGGACTCCCGCTCGGCGGCAAGAGCCTTCCTCACAGGAACTATTGCCAAAGAGGCAGCCAGGATTCTACAGGGAAGAAAACAAGAGACGTTCCATAACATCACATGGTTCCCATCCCACATGGGCCACCGAGTCCACTACACCCTCCCCAACGCCAACGAGTTCGCTCACGATCGCGCGTGAGAAACCGTCAGCCGCGGTGATCGAACAGGCCCAGCTCCCGAGGCCCCCAGAGAGTTCCGAGACGCGTTACTCAAGTTCAACGAGGTGGTCACACACTACTAACTTACGCGCAGAACACTCCCGCTGGCCCACCCTGCTCTCACACACCCACAGTCAGCAGCCTTTAGAATGCTTCAGACCCGTTCCTTCCCAACCAGGAGCCGGTTTAGCTTATTTCACCCGGACATTGACCCTCAGTGTCCCCTGTGTGACGCAGCTTACTGTAACTTAGACCATATGCTATGGCAGTGCCCGGCGTTACAAGAGGACGCCGAACTCATCACGGAGGAAGAATGGACCATGGCGCTCCACAGCGAAGACTACTACACTCAACTCCAGGCTGTCCAGAAGGCCTGCGTTAGGGCGGAGGTCCTAAACCTCCCGCCACCCGCGCAGGTGCGGCCCGCGTCTACTCTGGACGGTTCTCTGGGCCGCTAGGTTAGACCTTCCGGACCTAATAAAGTTCAATGTCTGTCTGATTCGCAAAGAGCATTTACCATCTTTTAAAAAAGCGCCTGTACCAAAAACACAAGGCCATCTAGGTTCTAGAACAGGAGCCATTTTATCTACAAACCAACGCTCTTACAATTTTTTTCTCTACATTTTGATACATGAATGCGGCGCGTGCATAGCAAGGCCGGGAGGAGGGCGGGAAAGGGAATACAGCGCTCAGAAAATTCCGGAAGGTGCTGTCCCCCCTTTTCTGGCTACGTTCCTGTCTCTTGTAATACCTCAAAACTCAGTCATTCTAGGCTCCGAATGAATTCACTTTCGAATCATGAAAATATGCTTGACGGAATAATTAACTACAAAGGCTTAATTACTAGCTGAAATAGGTGTTCGCCCTAATTGAGAGCCTGGGAGCGAGCTGTCCTTCCCACTATTTCGTAGAGCACAGCGCTTGGAATGAACAAAAAAAGCCGCGTAACTCAGCAGGCCGCTAAGTTTAAAGTATGATTTCACAGGACTCAGCCAGTTTTCGCTTCTTTTTTTTTTTTTTTCGCTGCGGGCTTCCGGCCTTGGAGTTATTTGCGACGCCGTAGCTCGGACGCCTTGGGCGTCCACTGCTTGTTTGTCTCTCTTTATTCCCATCTTGCACAAAGTAAATGACGCTGGGGGCGAACAGTAAAAGCTGTCCGAAGTCGACAGCCAGACAGAGTTGCAAGCACCCAAACACTGGACAGCACATTGCAGCAACATCGAATACAACTTGTATCTTGAAAAGAAGGAGAACCAAAGAAACTAAACAAAATAACTACCTTTACAGGAAATACGCATAAGCCATAACGAGTACTACCCATACTTCAACATTATACAAACTGTACAGGCTATCATGTATTTTACAAACTATAACATAGTGCTATACAGTGGGGAAAGCAAGGGAGAAATGAATTAAGCGGAAATACGATTTTCGTGGGGGAATCAATAAAAGGGAGGAACGCAACACGGTCTGCGTTCGTGTGCTGCCCTGACCGCAATAATGCTTTGAGGTTGCAAAAGTTGGAACGTGTCGTCGGTGGACGAGGGGACTCACGGTGCTGCACTTGTTTCCCTTCTCGAAGAGCCGAGGCTGGAAGAGCAACGTGCGCAGGTGAGGGGGACGCTGTCCTCGCGCTCTGGGGGGCCAAAGCGGCCCTAGGTTCACCCTGCACAAACGGCGAATTGCTGAGCTTGCGCGAAGGGGATTCCTCGCGAAACACGGCTCGATGGTGCTGGTTGTTTCGGAGCTGTATAGGATAGCGGCGGAGACCGTACAGTGTGGAACAAAGGAAGGGCTTCTCATGTACTGTTGTGCGGCGACGAGGAGGAGTGAAGCGGGTGGCGACGGGCCGCGGAATTCTGGTAACCGCAGTGATGACGAGGGGGCCTCATGGTTCCTGTCTTTCCGGTATAGGACATTTCTGTACAGGGCGTTTCGGCACGGTCTTTTCGGTGCACGGAGCTTTCGGGACACGGGCGTTTAGGGCACTTCGGCACAGAAACAAACTCGGGCGACCGTAAATCACAGCAGCCTTAGCGCGCGTTGTTCACGTAGGAGTTGCAAGCACACTAATCGTACTCTCGGCCGCAAAAGATTGAGGTATGTGCTTAGCGCCGTGGAGCGGCGCAAATGTGCATTGCTATGTTAGCTGCCGCCACAGACCACCTGTTCGATGCTCAAGAAACTTCGGCGCCAGGAGTGCCTTGGCATGTCTGTCCTTCGTTGTCAAGGATCTCGGGTTACTGGCTTCCCCGCGACGTGGTTTCGATATTCGTGGCCGCCGCCGTGCCGGTGTGTGACCATCGCCGGTGGTCTGCTTTCACTGGAGCAACGAATGACGTATAAAACGGCCGCCTGTTGCACGGGAATCAACTTTCTCTGAATATATGCTACCCACGAAGCGATGCGCTGGTATAACATTTTGGCTAGCATCTGAAGGAAATTGCGCGCGTCGACGAGGTGTGTTGCGGCAAAGCCAAATTTCCCGTGAATACTCTGTAGCTCTTAATATAATGAAGGTATCTTGAAAAAAGTCATTCTGAAATGGGCCGCTAGGACGACTCTGTAATTACGCCGAGTTTCATTTACTTTTCATGATTAGGTAGTTCACAGGGCAGTTGTAAATAACGCAGAATTTGCTTGTGCGGTCAACGCATGGGCTTACATGGGATGGAAACGGACATAATAAAACTACTTTATTTAAGTTTCATTGTAATAATAAACTAGGAGGTATGCTCAATCGCAATTTACAGACGTGTTTGTTTCGTGCACTTGTTGTACAGTGCCCAGTTCCGCTGGTCATCCTTCTTCACAAAGTGGAAGGGCGCTCGTTTTTTGTAAACTTTTTTCAACGAAGATGAAGTCATCATTAGCCACATGGACAGCAAAAATCGCTCCATTGATGGCTGTCCCGATGCGTTCTGTGGTGAGAAGACTGGGGACTACCACGCAGAAATGGACAGCCCCCGCTCCGAGAGCTGGTCTGGCGGTGTGCTGCGGAGACTCCCGAGTGCTATCGTCATAGTCATGGACAGTGCCTCCCACCACTCACGGCGGAACGAGGCAGTGCCGACGACGCATCCGTTCAAGGGAACGATCACAGAGTGGTTGGACAGCAAAGGCACCGAGTATGGCGCTGGGCTCACCAAGAATCGGCTGTTGCAAATAGTTGCTTGAGTGAAGCCGCGCTTCATCAGCTGCCGAGTCGACACGGCTGCGCAGAAGGCAGGCTTTATCGTGGTAAGCTGTCACGTTGCCACTGCGAGTTCAATACAGTGGAACTGATCTGGAAGCAAATGAAGAATGCTGTGGAAGCAACCAACATGGTTGCTGCGCGACAAGAAGTTTTGATTACGCATGTGGAACTGCTGCTGAAGGATAAGGTGGCAGAAGGCAAGAAACGGCAAGACGCCATTGGTTGCGGATAAACACTAAGTCCCTTTCATGTTGGAAAAGTTGCTGCAAAGTGAAGCTGTCACCGACTATAGTACACTTAGTAAGAAACTGAACGGCTTAACACCCGCTTTTCGGTCGCTTTTGGGGCAACGTTACCTGATCGTCTTGTGGTGTAAACGCCAATTTTAACACAAAAACTCTGTTTCTCTTGCAAGCCTGTGCTGCCGCTTTAATTTTACTGCAAAGCAGCATATGTCGCCTCGCGCCAGGAGGCTTCGTTCTTCAGAGAGACGAGACTTTTACAGCAAGGTTGTATGCCTCTACCCCACCAACAGTTTCATCGCCGTTGTCCCCGCCGCGGTGGCTCAGTGGCTGAGGCGTTTCGCTGCTGAGCACGAGAACGCGGGTTCGACTCCCGGCCGCGGCGGCTGCTTTTTTGATGGACGCGAGAAGCAAAAACGCCCATATGTAGGAGATTTCGGCGCACATAAAAGATCCCCAGGTGGTCAAACTTAATCCGGAGCCCTCCACGGCGGCGCGCCTCATCGCCTGCGTTGCGTCGGCGCGTTAAAGGGACACTGAAGTGAATTTGTCAAGCTCCCGTTTTTGCTTGCACTGCGTAGACTGGCTCAAATTAGCACACTTTTCATCGTTTATCCGGTTGACAAATCGGTAATTATTTTACAAAGCGCGAAAGAAGAAAAACTACCATACGCGGTTTGCGGCGGCCGCACCAACTAAGGCTGTGACGTTGAGAGGAGGGGCGCCGTGATTGGACGATGCCCAAGGTTAGCAATCACACAAGTTTCGGTTTCGGTTTCGGTTCTGTAAAACATAACCAATGGCTTTGTTGGATGGGCATTCTCAATATCTCAGTAATCACCGTACCGCGCTTCTGCCATGTTGTCGGCTGTAAAATGCACAAGGTAAGCCTCCCAGGACGGCTTGTAGTCGTAGCATTCACTAGCCGAGACCTACGCAGTGCATGAACGCCCTCCGCGTACCCGCAGACGCCCAAATGTCCTTCGCTTTTCCCCCATATTTGGAGCTTGCCTCCCTCATGCCTGTATCGTAAAAAGCGTGTTCGCACCAGGCCAAGGGTCTGTTCATTCTGGCCTGTGCCCACTGCCTGCAAGCAGTCGGTGCTTATGGCAACAGCACGCCAACGAGAACTCGCTAGCGCGCCAGTGCCAGCCTGCGCGCGTTTTGTGAACTAGTTCGTGTAGCCATGAACGTTGCGGCCCCAAAAAAGGTGAACTCAATATAGAAAACATCGGCGGAAAACAAAAAAGTTAACTTACAAAAAAAAAAGCACGTACCCGCGGGGATTCGAACTCGTGGCTCGCAAAACATTTACGGTGAATTCCTAGCGCCCCAGACTGCTAGGCTGCGGAGCGAGACGCGAAAGCCATGCTAATATAGGGTATATATTGTACAACCGGTTTACACTTTTATTTAGTTTTGGCATTTCAAGCCGCTTAGGTGACTATTTGTTGTACTGCGATCGTGCAGTAAGCGTCGCCCGAGTTTCCACAGTAGCTCACGTCTAGCAATTGCATTTCGTAGACAGAAAAGCGTTCGCAGATGCGTAGTCGTGCTGCTGACCGCTGTGCTTGTTCGCCCAGCGCAAAAAAGTGCTTCCCGCGCCCTAGTTTTACGCTGTACGGTAAAAATATCAGTTGATTATATTTGCTTAGTACCTATATTGACTTCGCTGACTCTTCTCCCGCCTTCAAGAGGCCTTATATTTTCCTACTGGCGTACCAGTCAGCGAAGCGTCGCATGTGCAGCGCTTGTGTGAAGCGACCTTGACTTCGAGCTAGATACAGTGTACAAAAAAACCAAGTAAAGAAAGGCACATTCTTCCATTCACAAACGTGTCCTGGCTTCGTTTCAACTAAGCGAACGAATTGCGACCAAGCAATTTTTTTTTAACCTCCTTGATTGCGACGACCCGCCGGCGGCCGGCGGACGAAACGCTGGGCCGACTGACTCTCGGCCGGGGAGCCGTGCAGTAGCGCAGCCGTGGCGCAGCCAATTGCCAGCTCATCCCCTCCTGACGTCACACGAAAACGCCACAGAAAATGGGCGAGCGTAAAGAGAGGAGGGCAGCGTTTTCGAATTAGTTTTTCTACTAAATAAAATCGCGTAAACGCGCCTAGAGTGGTCGAAACATGGCCTGGGGACTCCGGACTACAATTTGCGCTAGTAATCCCGCAATGTTTACATATCACTTCAGTGTCCCTTTAAAACCCTACAATCAATCAATCTCCATTGGCGAAAACACGAAGTCCCCAAGAATACCTTTATACACTGCATGCTTCTCCTTTCGCCATGTTTCACGTTAGTGGAGATGGTCCGGGATGTTCATCTCTCACTGAGGCTGGATTTTTTTGGCTACGCTTTCGTTTTGGAGCTGGCTGCCGGGGTTTTGTAAAGCGTGCTTCTCCTCCTCATGGGTCCTTGGGCAGCGATGCACGCTTTACAGGAAGTAACAGTAGCACAGATAGACAGACAGACAGACAGTGGACTTTAATAAAGGTCCTGAGGAGCACGGTTTTTTCTTTTAGGGGCGAAGCCCCTGAGGTTTTTGGGATGTCGGCGTCTCATCTCGTTGTCGTCGTAACCGTCGTCTCTTGTAGTCACGGTAATAAAACACCGGGACACTCGTTTACGCGTCGCGCTAGAAGGCTTCGTGCTTCAGAGACACGAGACTTTTACAGCCAGGCTGTATACCTCTACCCCTAAACAGTTTCATCTCCATTGGCTAAAGTGCCAAGGCCCCATGAATACACTTATAAACGGCATGCTTCGCCCCTCCACATGTTGCGCGTTAGTGGAGGTGGCCCGGAATTTTTTCTCCAGTTTTTTTTTCTGTCTTACTTTGTGTGTGCCCTGTGGCAAACAGTTAAATAAAAAAGCCGAAAGCAAAGCGGATAGGACTCTCACCTGTTCAGTGGCCACATGTGATGAGTGGTACCGAGATGTTTGAATCTATGACAGACTGAACGGGGGGCTGACGTGTCAATTTTTCTGCAGAGGACATGTGCTTAATCTGTCTGTTTTCTCTTTCCTTCTTGGTGCAGGTTGTGCATTTGTCAAGTTTAGTACACACACCGAAGCACAGGCAGCTATCAATGCTCTCCACGGTAGCCAAACAATGCCGGTGAGTAAACCTGTTGTCTTGTTAATTTTATTTGATAATTTTGTGTTTTTTATAGTTCGGTTTTTGTTTACATGCCAAAGAAAGCCGCCAAGGTCTTAGAAATGATAACTACAATCGGTTTCGAAGGATGATGCTGCGACAGAGAAAGAGAGCTCTGGAAACCCTACTAATAGCGGGGCTTGCTATGCCAGATGGGAATAAGTACAATAATGTGGCGTGAATGTATGGGATTGTGGGCACAGCTGTGAAAAGGAAAAACAAAGAAACAGGGAAAACGGATGCAAAGAAACCGTACAAAAATTTTGTGACGGAAAGACATAAAAAGGAAAGGCGAATCAAAATACAAAGAAAACAGTGCACAGGAAGGAAAAAAAATGGTAAACCAGCTAAGGAACTTCTGGTTCTAAGAAACCTTCCTTCTAAGAAAACTTCCTGGCGCGCTAGTGCGTTCATAAGTAGCATTTATAATAAAGATTAGCGCAGTTTTATTTATCTATTTCTCAAAGCTTTTATTTGCGACCTTGTATGAGGGGTGGGCATGACACGGGATTTAAAAGTAGGGTTACAGCAATATAGTTACAGCAACAGATAAGGTTACAGTGAATATGGCGCCACTCCTTTAATGGTGTGCTTGACAGGGTGATAGTAGCAACTGCTGCAGGTGGGTCATCTCGGTTTAGAGGCGTGGAGGAAAAATGACTCTCGGAAAGGTGTTAGTACGCACACGTTCCCGATAGACTGCGTTTGGGTGATTACATAGTGTGGGAAGTGCAGCCAACTAGTGGGATGCCTTCATTTCCAGCCGGATGGGGTGAAACAGTTTAGAGTCAGGCCACCTTAAGGCGCAAATAAAGGGTAGAAAGGCTAAGTTCTTCAGTTAACGATGGTATGAATAGCCTGAAAAAATAAACTGAGCGGCGCGATTACGGACAGATTCTATGGGACGGTAATCACGTAGGCTTGGTGAGGGTCAGCAATAGCGCCTGCTTACTCATTTTTGGGTCATGCGATTGTTAAGTAAGCAAGTTATATAATTGAGGGATGGGCTAGGCGTAGATAACCAAAGACACAGTTAGCGGAGTTCGTTGGGGCCTTAGCCTTACAGGACTAGGTTAAGTTATGTATCATCTTGACGAAACAGCGTAAAAAACGGGGACACTAGGAGAGAAAGACAACAGGACGACGCTGTACTCACAACTATAACCAGTACCAACTCGCCCAAATGTTGATCCTTCTAGGTTAAGTTGTGAGACAAACACCTAGGTGATTACTCTAGTCAGCAAAGTCGATGGTAATAGAAAATTTAGGCCACACATAATTGCGATGGCAGTGGAAACAGACATGTGTGGTTTTTTGGCCAGTAATTGCAGCACTCCTGCACGAGAAATAGGTCGTCTTGTAATGTGTATACGTCACAGTTAGGATTTACGGGCGATAAATGGCATATCCGTCAGCAAAGAGACAAAGTTCAGATATACGATCCATGGGAAAATCACTAATTCATATTAGAAAAAAAAAGTGACCCCAGCTGGGCACGCCAGAGAGCACGGCCGCGAGCATGCGAATGGGCCTGGACGAACTGCTGACGGCCACTTAAAAATTCGCTTATCTCATCCAGAGCTTATGGTTCCAGATTAAGGGAAAATTTTTAGTAGTACGTGATTATGTGGAACTGTATAAAGTGCTTTCTCAAAATAAAAGAAAATTGCGTCAGTAGGAATGTTGCGATCGAAGCATGAATGTACATCATGACGGAACAGGGCAAGCTGAGTGTCGCAGGAATGACCATTACGAAAACCGCGCCGATTAGGATGAACGGAGTTATGGAGGTCAAAAAAGTTGCATTGTGCAAATACAAAATATGCGCCATGGGTTTCGAAAAAATACTGGTAGTAGAAATGGGATAGTGAAGGAATCTTTTGATGGGAGCCTCCGGAAAAAAATGAGAAAGCTGCTCTTGTCTTCCCTGTTTTTTAGTACTCTTGTATTAATACCATCAGTTCCGACAGGTGATGATTTTTCTAGTGAATCAATAACTTTGACTCCTTCATGCGGTTCAGATATGATACTATGCACGGGGGCATTCATGTATGAAGAGGCCGCCGCGGGAAGCTTCATTTACGGCTGCCCGCGGGATAGCACTAAAAGCGCTGTTTAGTATGGTCTGGTAGCTCAAGCACAGGAATGGAAAGTGCACAGTGATCGAACAGGGAAACTAAGTTCGATGCACGGAGATTTGTGGTTTCCCACAAGCGCTTGGGATAAGTGCGTAGCATAGGGCGTACAGTGGCGAATTAACTTTTTTTTAAAGCCTGTGCGGTTCAGGTTCGGTGATTATTATCGGCGGTGTAATATTTTCGCCTGGTGTTACTTGTGGTAAACATTTTTTTGCTGCCCGGAATAATCGCTTGTTTTTGTTACTTAGGCGTTCTAGGAATATTATTGGGATGATATTGTAATATGGTTTAGCGATGATACTGTATTATGGCGCTATGATGTCGTTATGGTGGGGGTAGGTATATAAAGGCGTATGAGGCGTTGCATCTCTGCTTTAAAAAAGAGTCACTTGGATTCAAGAAAACGCCAAGAGATGCAGAGAGCGGGGTTTTGAAGGAAAGGTTTTTATTAATCCTGGCTTATACTAATTTAATACGTTTTGTGCTACAACGCAAGCGTTTTATTAATTTTTTCAGTTGTGTGCATGCTGCACGATAGTGAGGCATGCACAATTGAATGGTCAGTTTGGCCACGCAAGCAAGGGGATAGGGGAGAATCGCTCGCGGGCCAAACTTAACATAAGGTGCAATATGTTAGACAAATGGTCGGTAATGCGTGTAGACGTGTAAAAGAACTGTCAGTGCTAGGGCCGCGATTAGATATCTGCAACACAAAAGGAGAAAGACAAGAGGTGGGGACATGCTGTCGCTGTCCCGTCTTCTCTCTTGCCTGTAAATCTGCGGTAGCTTTATCGTGAATGCAGCACGGAGAATATAGACACGAAAATGCGAAAGAGTATGCACATAGAAAGCCATTCGCACTGCTGAAAAAGAAACTAGAGAGTCTTTCAAGTCTACGGTCTTTCAGGAAAAGCAGTAAAATTTTGGTCCCCGAGAGTGGTTGGCCACTGTACAAGCCGAGTCGAGGAAGTGACACGCAGCTCAAACCTTCCTCTACGTCGCACTGAAAACCGGGAGCTAGCTGTTGCTCGCTCAGTGGCAAGTCGAGGAGAAATGCAGGGCAGATGTTCTGTGTACCCTCACGCACGGCGCATGTCGTACACAGTGGTGAATGTGCGCACTTTACATTGAATTTGGGGTGCACGCTATGCTGAGGCCCTAAATCGGCGTGGGCGGCGAGGGGACTGCATGACGAGGAAGAGGAGCCAATGTTCTCCTTCTCTCCAGGGCCGCTTCCCCCCTCGCGCCTGGGCGCCCGCGTGGGCCCACACTGGCCAATGGCGGGACGTCAGCGGCCCCCCCGAACACGTGAGCCGCCGCCTCGGCCAATCCGCGCGCTGCGTTTTCAGGGAGAGAAGGAGATCGCTGCCCGCGCCGCCTTTTAAAAGAGGCGCCCCTGTGCTGCGTTAAGTTTCCTCGTTGAACGCTGCGGGGCGCATAAAAACATTTATTCTGTCAGGAATGTGTCTGGTGCTACAGAAACGAATTTTCCACGTTATTTATGCCTCTTTAGCAGACCGCCACAATCGTCACCGTCGAACACTTAGGGTTTCTAAAAGTTATGGGAGCCTTTATCATCAGCATCATCGTTGTTGTCATCATCATCATCTATTTAGCCCTTACGGGCCGCTTGAGGGGAATTACACAAGGGGAGGGCGAGTGAAAAATTGAACAATGGGTGATGGCCGATGCTATAGGCATGAACGTGAGACGGGTTCATGATGAAATAAAAACAGCTGAGGCAAATTAGATATACCCAAGTTAATCAAGTAAGTTTGGTTAGGGGTCTAAATAGCATCTGCATATTCAAGTTTAATTCGCATGAAAGTTTCATTAGCTAAAATTCGTATTGGGGGATAAAATATTAGGGATCTTTTGATATAGCCAAGTGAATTTGTGTAGACGACGGTTAGTTGTTGTATGGCATCGGACCTTATTAGTTGGCTTGACGTGACTACGCCAAGAAATCGGTACGACTCAACCTGGCTTAGTATAATTTGGAGTTTACCGATTATTGCAATGTGTTAGAGCGCGTGCGCGAAACTTGCATAAATTTACATTTGTTTGTGCTAGCGACGTCACACGTTATTCTAATGAATATTTTGCTCAGAACTACTTGAAATGCGGGGGTAAAATACGCGGTCGTCGGCCGCCGACCGTACGAGAAAGTTCGTCTAGGAGATCATGTATACAGAGCAGAAATCAAAGTGGCCTAAGTACGGAGTCTTGCGGAACACCGGAAATTACATTTAAGGGGGTTGATTTGTAATTAGCGGCAACAGTAAATTGGACAATAGTAGTAAGTGATAAATGGGTTGAGCAAACTTTATTCAAGGCTTGAAGCGCGTTGTTAGGACGCCTGCCTAGTGACAGGCGTTCTCAGTCCAGGATGCCCTGGAGCTGACCTGCTCGCGCTCCGTTCTCTACCATTGTGCGATTGGTAGAGGGGTCGGAGCTAGCCAGCAACTCCACCCACTGCTGTGTGCTAATGTTGGGGAGCGGTGGTTGGGGAGCGCTGTGTGACTATTCTGTGGTGATGTGGTATACAGTTCGCATGCTTGGATAAAACTGACATGTGGCTGGGTATTGGGTGAGAAAAGTTTCACATCGAGATAAAACTAAAGGCGCGATGCTGAGAAAGGGAAGCTTAGACATCAGACGCCGGCGAGGGACACGGTGGAAAGCTTTTGGGAAGTCCTGTTTTAAATAAAGATCGGTAGCGAAGTCATATTACGGCGTGTCGCACAGTAGTATTCTGCGGAACCCATGCTGCTTCCGAAAAAAATTAAAGCCGTTCCACTCAATGTGAAAGCTGTCGGAAGGGCAGAGCAGTGATTCGGCATAATGGGCTGTACTGCCGTTATCCACTTACTGCTACCACCCATCACGCGCTTCGCCGCCCTGCCTCATTCCTCTACTGATGAATTCAAAGGAAGTTTGTCCAACGCATTTCAAATTTCCCGCCTTCGCAGTGCTCGCGCACCCCTGCCTGAAACCGCGCCAGCGGGAGTCCTGTTCTTTATGTGCTTGCTTTTCCGAATCCCGTCCGTGCCGGCGTAGCACTGCCACTTTTTTTTCGCTTACTATCGTAAAGAAACAACCGAACGAGCGTTCCTAACGAAATGAACGCGGGCGCAGCCGGTTGTTTACGTGTATTTTGCCTCAAGTGTACCTGCAGTTTTCTTTGCGCTAAACAACGGGGAGATGTAGGACAAGCGCCAGCGGTTCGCGAGTTTCGAACGCTTATCACTATATAAACCGCTTTGCTTTCGAATCCTCTGTGAGACGCCGCAACTACAGAACGCCGTGGGGCTCTAATTGGGTGCAGCGAGCGAACTACGACAAGGAAAGGCCGGAAAGTGCTTTGCACTCAAAATAATGAATTTAGCCCAACTATGTTGCGATGTTGGAGCAGATTACGGACTGTAGCAGCTTGGAGGCGATGCATGTTAGAGAAATTGGACGCTAGTTTGAGGGGCCTGAATGGTTCCCCGATTTGCACAAGGGGGGACCTTTCTTATTTTCCCGTTTCTTGGAATGACACCAGGGTCCAGAGATTGGTTAAAAATTATTTGCAAGATATGACTGGATGTTAGCTTTGTGCTTTTCAAAAGAATAGTCAGTACGTTAGTGTTGTCCAATATTTTCACAATTCCTTCACTGGTATCATTTATAGGTGGCATTTCTGGGAAGTTTCTAGACGGCGAGAGGGAGTATCGGTGTCGGTTTGGTGGGTCAAGATGGAATAAAAGTACCCATTCATGACCTTGGCGCACCCAGAAGGGGCGACCGCCGAAGCACCAGCGTAAGTTAGGAAGAAGGTATCAGCAGCGGTGTTTTTTCTTTTTTTTTGAGCAAAATGTTTTTTCGATTCCCTTTTTTTTTGTGGTGCACTCACACAAGTATGTCCGATACTTGTCCCATGTAGCAAGAGATTTCGCTAATTTAGCTTCTTTGAAGAGGCCCTATTTTTTGTTTTTGACATCCGCATCAGAGGGGTAGAGTACCCGGTTCTTTCGGCATGTCACATACGTTTCAATGAGGCACAGCACCCAATTTTATTCTACCGTTCAGGAAGCAGCAGATAGAAAATGTTTCAGAAAAAATCGCTAGACAATTGTTTCGAAAGCTAGCTTTATCGTAATCGCGAATCCAGATACTGATAGGTTACTGGGTAGGTATAATAAAAATGAAAGGTTGAACGACAACAGCTTGTGGCCGCATAGAACCTTGGACGTATAGAACCGATTTCACAAGTTCAGGAATTGATACCAAAATAAATCGAGTATGTTAGTCCTCCTGGTGGGAAGTGTCGCTGCTTCGACGAAATTAAACACCAAGTTGAAGTCGCCACGCTACAAGAAATTGGCACGACGGAAACAGGAGGTCACGTCTAGCACAATAGAATGAAGCTCATGCGTAGAATCATCGTCAGAATGAGGGGCTCGATGACATGCGCGCGCGAGAGAGAGAGAGAGAGAGAAAGCGATCTTTAATGATGTCTGGCGATGTTAGCTGGGCTAAAATGCCTAACTTGCTACGCCAGTTGACGTGATGAAGATGATGGCGATGATGTTCAAGAAGTTGGTGCGCACAGAAACGGCGAGTTATTCACAGCGACTGGTCTAGACCTGTGTGTTACAGGTACTCTATCAGAGCTTTGGTATCCCGTAAAGCACGTTTGGGACAAGCCCGTGGTCCTAAAACGTCATTTAGCTGCATGTCCACGGAAAGCTGCAGTTCCAAAGCCACTGCGAGGGACACTCTTTGAGCACTGAATCGAGCACATTCACAGAGCAGGTGCTGCAGGGTTTCTCGCACATCACAGTGTGGGCAGATTGGCGACGTAGCCTGTTTTATTTTAAAGAGGAAGTCGCGCGTGTATGTGACATTCAACCACATGCGATGTAGAATTGCTTCCACCCGCTTGGAAAGTCCTGGTGTCATTTTAATTTTGCAGTTGGGGTCGATGAAAGATAGCGGCGCGTAATGACGTTATACGTCATCCCAGGCTGCACGCTGCATGTTTCATGCCACGCTGGATGCAAGTACAGATGCATCTTTCCTGGAGAATGGTATAGCTATTGCCGATGCACGATGCTTGTCCACCAGAGTGCAGCAGTGGATGACATGCGAGTAGTATACTGCTATAGTTGGAAAAGTTAATCTAATGCATAAGGTTTCCCGGCGGCAATCTTCATCAATTCTTGAAGAGGGTGGCGTTGTGGTGCTTGTAAGCACCCGCCGCGATGGCTCAGTGGCTGAGGCGTTGTGCTGCTGAGCACGAGGTCGCGGGTTCGATTCCCGGCCGTGGCGGCCACTTTTGTGATGGAGGCGAAAAGCAAAAACGCCCGTGTGTATGAGATTTAGGCGCACGTTAAAGATCCCCAGGTGGTCAAAATTAATCCGGATCCCTCCACTACGGCGCGCCTCATCGCCTGCTTTGCGTCGGCGCGTTAAACCCTACAATCAATCAATAAATCAATCAGTGATGCTTGTAAGTATCACAACAAAGCCTTCCCGTCGCCCCCCCCCTCCCCCCCCCCCCTGCCATGGTTCGTCATCCTTAATGTCTGGGTTAAAGGAGGGAGCCGGCAACGCATTCGATAAGCGCTTTCACTTTTTCCTTCGCGTGTGGAACCACTCCGAAAGCTACAGTTATCGCCAGCTCGGAGCGGCCGGGCGTGATTTGCTCGCCGCACCTGATACGCCTTCCATTTCTACTTTGTTTTTGTGGCTTTTTTGTTAAGTTGCTATCGAAAAGCGTTCATTGCTGCAACTGAAGGAAAACCGGCCAACAGCCGCTACATAGCCTTAGTGCCGCAATTAGAGCCGTCGAAGAACGTCAAAATCGTGAGAGAAAAATATTTTGAGCGAGTTTACAAGCTATCTGATGGGCACAGAGCAGTAATGTTTGGCTGAGGTACATTGCGACCCCTAATCTAAGTACTGGGTGTGTTGGTTTATTTAAGATTAAAAAAAAAAAACTTGAAAAAATGTGTTGCAGGGTCCCTTTTAAGCAATAATTTCAGTGAATATGGCGAGGTCTCCCACGACAGCTTCTACACTTTCTTTTTTGGGCATGTGGCTCTGGACGTTAGTAAGCATTGCGGTGTTTTATGAAACGTTTATATGCCTTCACAGAAGTTGAAATGGCTTTAGAGGGTCTCCTCGTTACGTTAGGACAAAATGTAGCGGGTAACGTTGCGACTGCTATGCGGTTAGTTCGACGACAGTATCGGCGGCTGCATTGTAGTTACATTGTTTTTTATCGTTGGACAGGTTTTCGTAGCGGATGCTGAAGACTGCGCTACTTTTCTGGCAGAAAGCGTGCAACTTTTGCTTTTGGACGTGCACACGTTCTGAGGAATCCCCCAAATGAAGAACGGTGTGTTCTTTAGTTGCTGTAAAGACCGGAAAATTTTAGATTTTTCCTTGTAACGCGCAAGCTCCATGATCATTTGGCGGACTTTAATGGCGCAGCTTCGAACGAGTCTCGCACTAATATATATCAGCGTCACTAACATCTATTGCGAGGTTCTTCGTTGAAAAGAAAACTATTTTTCCCTTAGATTGGGCCTAGGTTTTAGAGTTTTCATCTTTAATGCCGAAGAATAAAAGGTTCAATCAGAGTTGTTTTATCTCAGAAAAGAGACTATATCAGCGTCTCTAACGTTTATTTCGAGCTTCTTATTGGAAAAGAAATTTTTTTCTTTGCATTGTGCCTACGTGGGAGTGTTTATCTTTAATGCCTAAGAATAATAGGTTCAATCCAACGTTTATAGATACTCTATAAACGTTGGTTCAATAGGCGTAAGGGGTTTTCAGTATTGTGAGAGAGTTGTTTTATCTCAGAAAATAGTGATTTCTGTTATTGGGAAGGTTCTAGGGATGGATACAGACACTGGCTTGTTCAGATTTTTTTTGAAGCGCACCGAGAAGAGACGCGAGGATGCAAGTTGGTCTTGAATAGCGGATACATGTGCAAGTTTCAGACAGCATGAATTTTCTGCAACGTATTTAACGTTTACCGGACCATGAATGGAATAGGCGCCTGGGTTCACTTCAACGTCAACAGGCATGGTTAGAAGTAGGTGATCAAAGTGCAGGCTTGGGCGACTTGGCAACCCATCTTGAACACTACAGCGCACCAATAAACAAGGATCTATGTGGAGGCACACACGACGAACGTTGACTTCCAACTGACCTTATACATCATAAACATGTAGCCTATTTCTAAACGCAAATACACATAAAGGGGGGGGGGGGGGATTGGTGCTGAATGACTCGTCTGGGATCTCGAAGACCGGGACGCCTATCCCCAAGAGATGTCAGGGTTCAGGGAAGGCAGCGTCAGCAAAGTTGTTGATTTAGTGTGGGATATGCATCAGCAAAAGGGCTGCAGAAGTGTCACAATAGCTGCTTTGTTCATGGAGCTATTCGAAAGTATATGATGTTGGGAGTGCTGGTAGGGCGCATGCACACGTTACTCTGACTTCTTACAGAATCGACATGTCTGCATGGCCACCAATCAGTGGTGTACGCAAGGGGGCCCGATGGGGCCACCGTTCCCTGCGAAATTCCGGGTTTAAAAGGGGGGAGGGAGAGGGAGGCAAGAAGGAGGACAATTTTATTTCGAGCGGGAACACCTATTTTGCCTAAGGAATAACGACCGCTGATACCTATTTTTCTGTCGCAAGTGGCGCACCCACGAAGTTACGACGTATGCCATATGCGATCAACCCAATGAACAACCCTTTTGCGCTGCCCCTTAAAAATGTAAACGAAGGGTTAACTAGAAAGCTCCAATTCCCATTTTTTGTTTAGAAATTATTTATGGTTTGTTTGTTTATTTTTGTTTTTACTTTTGTACGCCTTTGTGTTCTCCTCCTCCTCTCCTCGTATTTTGTTTGGGGGGGAGGCGGTCCTCCCCCCCAAAAGAATTCTGTGTACGCCACTGCCACCAGTGAAAACGACGCGAGGCGGCTTGAGATCACACAAGTCATTCTTTAAGGCCACGTTTTGTGTCCTATCCTGCGAGAATCTGGCTCGTCAACTCCAGGGCGTCCACATTTATGCGGATCTATACATGCTGATTATACTTGGGCTCCGGCTTCTGGCAAAAACCGCGAAAGTGCACGAGCCAAATTGCAGACAGCTCTTCTGGCAATTCCAATGTAGCTCAGCATCGGCTAACATTTTCGAGAAGTGTGCTGCCGTGTGCAGACGCGATGTTTCTCGTTTCCTCTTGTTATAAATGGCATAGAAATAACGTACGTTCATTGCCGTACATTTTTTTTTTGGAGTCCCGTTAGATTAAATTAGGCTTCTTATGTCCGGTCTTAGAGCCCCTATGTTTGTTCATTTTCCGTGTGTTAAAAGAAACAACATGGCGCTGCTCAGTACCTTCACTACGACGAGTAATAGGTGACAAATCATCTCCATCTGTGCCAGCATAGCGGTACTTCACGCTGAAGCACATCAGCTCCCATTATCTTGGCCACACGCAGCCGGCTCCGGGAAGGCTCATTCGTTGGCTGACAAGAGAAAAATAAAGCACGCAGAGGGGAGAGATAATAGTGAATAGTTAGAAAGGAGGAGTCCTACGATTGTTCAAGTCGAGCGTAGAGACGTGACTGTCGGTTAATCTTGAGCTGCGGAAAAGTAAAGCCGGCGATATGATTCCCGCAACGTAGAGACCGCCATGGTAGCGTCGGACTATCGGAGTGGCTTTGCGTGGTCCATTCAGTGGCAGTGGAGGGGCTCCTCACCGGGGTGACGGTCCGATGACCGTGTACGTGGCAGTGGCTGATAGCGAGCTTCGCTGCCCGCGCTCTACGTCTCCGGCACACGGCTCAGTCATCGGGCGGACACCGGACCGGGGTGGTGGCTACAAGACAGCCGTATTGCTGGCTGGTTGCTTCGTGTTGTACGAACTGCGTCGCCTCTCCCTCATCTTCCTCGGCGCGGCGTCCTCGTGCGACGGCACCGCCCCATTACTTCGGCGGTTTGCACACTAGGATTACGAGACAGGTTCTCGCTGCAGTGGCTGCCGTGTAGTTTTGGTATGCAGGGAACGTCGCCTCTATTGCAGCTGCGTGAGACGAGCACAATGTGTGTGCACCAGTAGAATTTCGTGTTCCAAGCAATGCGCCAGTGTGGGTATCTCGTGCTTGGGCTGGAGATTGCAGCTGTCCGCTTGAGACCCTTGCCTCCGCGTGAGATTGACTTCCAGTGTAATTTCCGCTTTCCGCCCAGCCTACCGAAAAAAATTCAGCAGGTCCTCCCATGGCCTCCGAGATTTCCCCGCGCGCGTTGATCTTGGAGGCCATGGTCCTCCACGCGTGTGTCTAAACGCATCGCTGCCCAGCGCCCCCACGTGATATCTGCGATGTCAGTTCGCGCGCTGTTCTGTTCAGCCCGATTTTTAGCCTCTCTGGCTTCCAACTTGAGTTCTGGGTATCGGCGCTGCCGGCCTGCATTCCAGTCCTAGCGGGTCTAATCACTTTTTGCATCTTTATTGTCAAAGCGTGTTGTAAGATCAGTTGTACGGATCCTTTCCATTAATATAGATTATTTGGTATTATTGAGGTCTTTTTAAGCAGGGGGTGCAGCCTATCGCGACGTTAAATTAACGTTCTGCACTGCGCGCAGTTACAACACGAGACCGGAATTTTAAGCACGAAAAATCTAGGGTTTAGGTGCGTACAATACGCACTGAAAGGTGTCATTTAGGCATATGTCAGTACCAAATACTGCGGTTCGCGCATTTCTAGGTTCATAGTAAAAAACAGCGCAGGAACACACACAAACGAAGAACAACAAAACGTACGACACGGGCGCAGTTGGTTGTTCGTCTGACGCAAATATTTCCAGGTTCAAGTGATATTCTTTTCAACATCTGATCTCAGGACAAACTTTTGGCCTGCAATAAAAACTAGTCTTGTGGTGTGGGAAAGTATTTTCTTTTTCTTCGTGAAAATAAGCCAGACAAGTACTGCGATTGCAACGAGTATACGTGTAAATATAGCGTGATTCATTACTGAGACAAGGGCTATAAACGCCTGGACAAACTAGCACCAACTCAATGTTTTACTGTTTAACGTTGCGCCTTCCTTCATTTGTCCGAGAAAAAAAAAATGAAGGAAGCTCACACTATGGCGTAAGACTTGAAGGTAGCAAAGCTGCACGCATCCGACACGACCATCACGACGGTGTAGGTCCGCGACTGCAGGCGATTTGCTTCTTCGCTGCCGCAACGACCTTTAGTGCATGATAATTATTGGATATCACCTTGGTGGGGCTACGCTACGATGCGTCTTTCTCGTTCCGAGCAAGTGTTGTCACGATTACGGGAAACCCTGCAGTCCTGGCGGTCGCCGGGAAGTCGTCCCGAGGCACGCGCTGACGTAGGCGCGCGCGGCATTTTTTTGGTATTTTTAACTTCGGACAGCATACACTCAACAGCTCAACAGCTTCGATGTTAAAAAAACGACGCTCAAGGTTGACTAAAGTTGTTGGAGCGTGCTTGACCTTCGGAATACCCGATTATATCATTCCATCTGGAATATCAGAAAGCTTGACGGTCAAAACCTTCGTTAGAATTCTCTTATCGTTCACTCTTAAATATCGCCGCAGGTGGTCTTCACCAAAGCACTCCAGACCACCAATCATCGTTACCGAACGTGGAAATCCTGCAAATAACGAGGCCCAGCAAGCGATTAGAGTAAAATATAGCTTATGCGCTGTGACAACAGCGCAAATGCACGCCTTGCGCTGTTGTCACAGCGCCTCAACTATATTTTGCTCTAATCGCGTGCCGGGCCTCATAATTCGCGGAATTTGTACGTTCGCTCACAATGAATGGTCTTCTTGGATCGTTGTGGTGAGGACCACCTGCGGCGATGTTTAAGAGTGTTGGTAATCCGGGAGTTGAAGACAAATCATGCAGCTTCGGAACAGACCTGTCTGCAACCGGTCCTTCAGGGACAGTGGCTACGTCGTGGACCTCCGAAATTCGCTCACATTTTGATTCAAAACTGTGCATTTGCTAAACGCTTTCTGCTGAGACTGTGAGAGCAGCACTGCAATGTGCCGAGTCACGTTCAAGTTTAGCGTGCTCTGTAATATCCTGGCCACGACTCTCTTTTCGGCTGCGAAGCTGTTAATAACCGAAGTTGCATCCGTTTTCCTACCTATTCAAGTTCCTCACGGGTTAACAACGGGGGCTCTGGTGGAAGAAGCAGAAGTGGTAACTGCTCGTTGAAGGCACGAACGCGCCTCGAAGAATGGTTTCGTGTCTTCAGGTATTTATTTGTTGATAAAAAGAACTAACTTCGCAGCTCTTCAGTACGCCCATGAATCGCAGGGGTAGTAGAGTGAAGTGCAATAATCCTGGATACGAAACCGAAGCCCTGCAGAAGTGGCGAAGGTTCTGGGAATGGCACGCACCGTTCAGAAAATGTACGCTATATATTAATTAACAGCGTTAGGCAGCACGCAAAATTCTTCGCAACTAAAACGGGAAGCTAGGTAGGTTGCAAACGCCCTGGAAAGTTACCCGGTGTAGCGGGTGACGCTGTCGCGATCAAGACTAATAGCGCCGAGAGGTTCCTTCGTGGTGGCGGCGTCGCCCTATGTCGCTTTGGTTGGTAAAAACTTTATTGACTGCCTGCCTAAGTCCGGGCCTAAGTCGCCCGCTTTGGGGCGTGGCCGCTGGTCCTCTTCGCCCGTTTGGGGGCGTCGAAGTCCTGCCGCCTCACCGCCTCAAAGGACTGCTGGACGGCCCGGAGTTGATTGTCGAGGCTGGGGCTGCACAAGGCAGCGGACGGCCGCGGCGGGATGGTTCCGGAGTTAGCACCGTGCGGATCCTTGGTACAATCCCAGAGCATGTGGGTTAAGGTGGCTACTTCTTTGCGGCAGACCTTACATGTGTTCGTTTTGTAAATTTCCGTATACATTCTGTGATAGTGTGTCAGGCTAGGGTACGTGCGCGTCTGCAGTTGCCTGAGTGCGACCGCCTGTGACCTGTTCAGCTTGTCGCTGGGCGGAGGAAAGGTCCGTCGGGCCAAGCGGAAGGCCTTGGTGATTTCGTTGCAGCTCGAAATTCGGTCCTTCGTGCTCTACCACGGACGGTCGTCGCCGTCTCCTCTCTGTATGCCTACTGCGCTGCCTGCTCTGATGAGACGGGTTTGCTGGCGGAGAGAAGCGGACATGTTGCCGACGTGCCGAGAATCTAGTGTTTAAGCAATAAAAGCCCGCTAATAACGTCGGAGATCGCACGCCACGCGTCTTGCACTAAATCAAATTACCATTGGGCAGTCTCCGTAGGCCGAACAAACGCAACATCAGCGCCCAGCAGAGGGAGCGTGCCAGTTTTCCTGAGAGCGGTGCGGGCAGTTGTCTGCCCGCACACGATGCAGCTGGTGTACGGCACAGCCGCGAGGCTGTCTCGGCATCCCAGGCGTAAGCGGGAAACGTGATCTGTCGACATTGCTACTGCAGGAACTAACTTTGACTCACCTTCGCCAATTACGCGGGGTCCACCTTCATAATTACACCGATGGCTCAGTAGCAATGTCTGCGTCGGCCATCGTTATTCTTATACCACCAATGTAATGGATTACTGATTAAAAATTGCCTATCGCACCTCCTCCACAGCTACCGAGCTTACTGCCGTTAGTGCGGCCCTTAACGCCTCTGATCAAAGCTGAAGTAGGACGAGCTTCTGCGATTCGAAGCCTAGGCTCCAGTCGCTTCAGTAACACATGAACCTCACGAACAGCTGAAGGCCGAATAATGCAAAGGGAAATTTTACATCTGCAAATTTTCTCTGTGAGAAACTGACTACATTTGGGATTTCCTTTAAACCTGATCGATGGCCCGCACAATACTGCACGACCGTCCTTCCCAAACGGATCGTCACGTTACTTTTCAGTGGCTTCCGAGTCACTGCGTGTCACATCGCCTTGCTCGCTTGCGGAAACAAGAGCTGTGACAATTTAGTACTTGGAAAAGGCGGTCGGCCCGTGCGTATGCACATGTGCCGAAGTCGCTTGAGCTAGAGAGAATTCACACGTACTGAAAGTACAGTCAAACAAACAAACAGTTTAAAATGAAGGCATGGACAACTCAAAAGTAGGTCGGAGGGCCCTTAAAGAAAACTTTACGCGAACATAGACGCTCGTGCGCGCAGGCACTTGACATGGGACAGGAGACAATGAGCTGGGTGACACGTGCGCGCGAGGCGGCTAATGCACACGTCCAAACAATGAGCACAAAAGCGGGACTACAAAAACGCTGTGCGCGAGGGTACAGCCAAACAATACGGCTCACCGCCTACCGGGCACGACCTGCATGTACCGAGGACTAATAGGGAACACTTCGAACTCTAACCCTAGGTATGACTCTAGCGCTGAAGTCCGACAACGGCAAATCTCGGCGAATACGCGCCGGCTTCGCCGGGCTGCTCGCTTCCGCTTTCGGGGACGGGAGCTGGGGCCGGGCCTTGTGGTCCGCGATGACGATCGAGAATCTGGTCGTGCCACTGCAAAACTACCTACCGGGCTTCCGCTCAAGAATCTCCAACCCAGGTAGCCGCCAGAAGCGTACGCACCGTGCGAATTCCCAGATAGTTCCCCAGTTTTGGCCTGCGCACTTCTCCAAATTAGCAATGAGTGGACCGAAATGAACACAGGCGATTGGCCCCGACTTCCGTGTTGGCAGCACCCCGTGTTGGCAACAGCCAGTCAGCCGTGCTAAATTAGTGCCCACATTTTCATCGTGGACAAAAAGCTTTCGTCAGCTTTCGCCTTTCATTGACAAGACCTTAGGCGACTGGCCCTCGCTGTCATCAGCACGTAAGCAGTAAAGGAATCAAGCTAGCGACAGACCTGCACTAAAGACTTGCAATGGCGCTCGTTGCACTCGGACGTCTAGTGTCCTAATGCTTGGCATTCGTTTCTACGCGGTGCTGGTGTACCTTTCTCCTTCCCTTTTCTCGGTTTCTACTTTTCGCCCATTTTCCTTTCGTCACGTGCCGGGTAGGACACCAGACAAGGTATCGCTGGACTGGTTAGCATTCCAGCCTCCTTCTTGAGCTCCTTCGTTTCCTCAGTCACGTGGACTGCATTTATGTTGCCATGTACTGTTTGCCTTGGTTAAGAGATTTGTTAGAAGTCAGCACAGTGCGAGCCCGTTCCTTTCATTTGTCCTGTTCGAGCGCCGTTACGTTCGGGAAGGCGTCCCCGAACAGGGCTGCGTCGCCTCCGTCATACGTGGGGTAGCGTGGTGGTGAGCGGCGAGAAAAAGTTGCTGCCTTGGTGACGACGCCAAGAAGCCAAAGGCAAGCTGAAATTCTTTATGGCTAGAGATGAGCCGAAACAATACCCTTACGGGCGAGATTACAGCATGCTCGAACGCAGGGACAGCATTGATTCGCTGCTCGAAAACGAACGCGAACTATTCACCCAGAGGGCGGCTTTGACAATGCTACTGTGCACACGTCCCGCAAAACAGTACAGACACACACACACAACTCTTTCCAGAATTCGTGACAGGCCGGCAGCAGCGGTGCTCACTGATGGTCTGTTCGATTCAGCCTGCACCTCTTGAACCAGTTCACAGCGGGGCAAAGCGGGTTCCGCCATCGGCGGAACCAGACCTGCACATTTTTCGTCTGCTTCTGCACCTCCTCGGCAGGGAGTGCAGGCAAAGCCATGAACCCGTCCTGCACCCGTCGGCACCACCGGTGAATCGAACGGCGCGGTTCAGGTGCCGCGAGCTGCACCGCTGAAACGAACGGCGAAGTGCGGCACCGCCTGAACTGGTTCACGCGGTGCAGGTGAAAGGAATACGCCTCGAGTCCGTGCGAGGGGGAGAGGAGGTATCGGTCGCGGCGTGCACCCCGCCGGGGCAAGTGTCTAATTGAAGATCCGTTGACTGTCGCTGCAACGGTTTGAGTCACCGACAGCGAGGCGCTCAGGCGGAAGGCGCACGTGGTGGTTGGATTCGCCTCAAAGCAGAGAAGCACTGGGTGGAGCTTGCAGCACGCGCGAACAGAATAGTAACTGCGCTCTGTTTTCGCAATTCGCAAAATGTTGTTTCGGTTCGAGGGTCACTCGCAGCAAGCAGCTTGTAGGCTGCTAGGTGTTCAGCGTACGAAGAAGAAATTTATAAATACATTGGCCGCGTATCTGTTCACTTCGCTGCAGATATCGTCAAAGGATGATTGTCTTTGGCAGCCCCTTCTCTCCCCCATTCCTCTATCACGCTCTTGCCCTCCGAAATCGCTCCTCCCACTATAGGCACGGAGGAGATTTGCTAAAGTCAATTCAACTTTCGTGTAATAACCCACAACTCGCGCTTATCTATTGGAACCTTTTCTTACTGTTGAACTTCGAACTCTGCCACGCGGTACAGCCTCGCCGCATGCTACCCTTGCAAGTTTGGGTTAGAATATTGCTTTCAACGTGTATTTTGCAATTTTATATCAGAAAAATCAGCGAGTCATGTATATTTAGTTTAAAGAATACCAGAAATTCCGCTTACGTTTGATGGCTTGCATCGAATATACCTAATATCTTCTTTTTCCTCCATAATATTGACTAGTATGAAGTACGTTTCGATATTTTCGGTTCGGAAATGTTTTTCTGAGAGAACATACATACAGGCAGACGCTCTTGGTCAAGTATTCTTCTAACTTTCGGCCTGACGACTGAATCGAGCGACATGCATACATACGTACATGCACATACAGACGTACATGCCAGCGCCTCCGTACAGGGTGCGAACACCTTTGAACGGTCCCGTGCTACCGCTATTGGGTCAAAGGGCACAACGCGTTGTCCTTTTCGTTTCAAACAAGACCCGGCAACGCCAAACAGATAAGATGATTCAAACGTAGCCGGTACACCGCGTTGCGGCGATAATTTTAGTGCGGTTTTAATACAATAGAGACTTTTAGTACAGCGTCCGTTGCCATTGCGTACGCTAAACGTTAATTTTTGCGTCCCGCTGCGTAATCACCGCGAGGTCAGTTTTAGTAGAGCGTCCCGTCAGTTTTGCGTAGCGACACGCTAATGCATACGGCGCCATCTGTCGAATGTTTTGCGAAATGACTCGCGGGCTGATCGCTAGCGGAGTGCCGGAGTACTTGGCCACGACTATCTAAAGAAGTGCAAACAAACGCTTTCCCGTTAGTATTGAATGAAACACGGCCACAACATGACACAAATATTCTTTTACGTCAGTACGTTCCATAAAGAAAGCGTTAAAGTCCCGCGGAACTTCTTTCGTGCAAGCGCACAGAACGCCCGGATTTGACGCATACATTTTATCGACTTCAAAACAATCGAGAGATCCGTTTCGAACGAACACAACGCCAGTCACGACATGCGTTGCAAGTTTGAACCGCGATTTACTGGCAATCGGTTGCCTCCTCTTGCCCGTCGTAAATTCGGCACTCACCTCGCGCGCGGTTTGCGTGGTCGAACAGCAAGTCACTTAACTCTGGCGCGCAAGCCGAGGAGGCATTTAGCTGCGCACACTATACATACCCGATCCGAGGTTGAGTCTTACGTTGCTCGTGAAAGATAATCCAGAGCCTGGGAAGCACTGTCCACCGCAGAAGGACAACGTCGTATTTCGCCGCTAACGCGCTCACATCACGCACGCACGCACGCACGCACGCACGCACGCACGCACATACGCACACACGCACACACACACACACACACACGCACGCACGCACGCACGCACACGCGCACGCGCACGCGCACGCACACGCGCACGCACACACACACGCACACGCACGCACGCAGGCACGCCGCTTCGGTCGCCGGCCTGGCTACAAAGCTTCGTTCGAACAGTCAGCGATGTCACGACGATACAGAGCTGTGCGAGGGTGATGTGCTAAGAACTCGACGTATTTAAAAACGTAGGAGTAATGAACTTTGTCCATGGGAAGCAAATTACTGTCGTCAGAAAAGCGGAACCGTGGATGCTTGTCACGCTACTTGCCGCCATGTTGGAAACGCAAGGGGCCTCACGTACGCAGGCTGTTTTGCTGAAATAGGGTCCGCTCGTCTTCCGTCCGCTAAACGCAGAAGCGGCTTAACGTACGGCGCATGCGCAGTGAGAACGACGCAAAGAAATAGCGTTCGCGAACTGTTTGCGTACGGTTGTGTACGTTATTCTACAACTCTCTAATGACTTGCTTAGGCGGCGAGCTAGTGACCCAAAATGGCGGCGCCAGCACCCTGTACTGTGGTCGCGTGAATGGAGGCACCATATCCCTATCGTAACCACTGTGCCCTCTATCGCCGCGTCTCGAAACCTGCTCTTACCCTTGCGTGGCGCATGATATACGGCAGTCTTACGAAAGGGCTTCTAAGCTTTCATATTTTGATATTTTGAATTGCCTTTGAGAAATGCCTTCCAAGGAAAGGGTTTGTTTTTCGAGATGAAGCCTACTTTAAGAAAACTGGTAGAGGCTCGTACTTGTAAGCGGGCTTTCCCACATTGTTCGTTGCGCAGTGAAGCATGGCCATCTACGGAGGGTGCATGATGACCGCCTCACGTTATACTCTTCTCCACCCCCGACGCCTCTCTATTCAGTCCTGTGTACTGCTCAATAGAGAGTCGCAGGGGGTGCAGCGGGAGCGTAGAGGTAGAGCATCTGCCTCGCGTGCACAAGGATCGTGGCTCGAATCCCGGTGCCAGACAATGCCCACCGGATTTAAAAGGAAAAAAAATCCGCTTCCCGATGGAATTGCAGATGAGGCTTGGGGTGCGGCCTGACCCTGACGACCACTGCCGGCAACGCACTCCCTCACTAGAGCAGGATTGGCCACTCTGGTGTAGTAACGGCCACAACCTCCTATGAATACGCCAATTAACCCACGGCCATCAGTGAGCAGTGGCTGCGAAGCAACTGACGACGGCGGCGGTCAGACCTGTGACGCAGCAGAGGGTGCTAAGAATCCCCGGAGCCGGACAGGCCACCATTGTAATCTGAACCTGGCAACGTTTAATACGAGATCTTTGTCTGGCGAAGCATGTCTAGGGGTGTTGTTCGAGGAATTAGGGGGCAATAAATGCGATGTGATTGGGCTTAATGAGGTTAGGAGGACAGGTGAAGCCCTTACGGTGCTGAAAAACGGACACGTTCTTTGTTACCGTGGTTAGTGGACAGAAGAGAACTGGGAGTGGGACTTCTAGTCAATAAAAAAATTACGCCCAACTCCCCTCGCGGGAACCCTGGTGTGATGCGATGCTGAAGGGGGTTCCATTGTGCGTTTCCGTTAGGTGGATTGCTCGAATTGCGCGAGCAATCGTCGGGTAATGCGAGAGAGAGAGAGAGAGAGAGAGAGAGAGAGAGAGAGAGAGAGAGAGAGAGAGAGAGAGCAAACGTAGTGAGGGCGACCGTCGACTGAGAGACCGGCCGGAGCGCGGCACTCCGCTTGTATGCGCAGCGCGCCCGAAGGAGAGGAGACCGCGGAGAGAGAGGGCGCTGCACATGCGCACAGCGCGCTTGCGCTGCTCGCAGCGCCGCCCGCGGAGTGAGAGAGCGCGCCGCAGTGCGCGCGCCACAGATGTTGGGGGAGAGGGCGCGCTACCACGGCGAGAGGAGAGGGGGTGAGTGGAGGAGAGACGCAGCTGTGCGGACGCGGACAACGACGACGCAGGAAGGACAGGGCCGCTGGCAAGAGATGCTCTTCTCAGCGTCTCATCTAAAAGCATGGCTAGTAACGTAGAAGAATACTATAGCATTAACGAAGGGGAAGCCGATCTTGTAATTAGGCTCAATAAGCGGTACAAACTGAACGTGGTACAGGGCTACACGGCCACATCCAGCCACGACGACCAGCTAGTTGAGTGCCCCTATGAAGATGTGGAATCGGCAATGGCTCAAGTAAAAACACAGTATAATGTGCTGTTGGGCTAGTTGGTGCATTATATATCACGAAACATGCGCTAAATAGACATAAACAGACGAAGACGGATGCGCATCGTCCGTCTTTCTTCGTCTGTTTATGTCTATTTAGCGCACGTTTCGTGATACATAAAAACACAGTATACCGTAGTTATGGGAGATTTCAATGGTAAAAGGCAGGAATCAGGCTGGAGACAAGGCAGTTCGGAACTATAGTCTGGGCTGTAGAAATAGCAGGGGGGACCTACTAGTCGAGCTCGCCGAACGGAATAATTTACGCATCATGAAAACCTTCTGCAAACGGGAGAGCCGGAAGTGGACGTGGAGGAGACCGAATGGGGAGCACAAAAATGAAATAGACTTCATATTATGCGATAACCCTGGCGTCGTGCAGGATGGGGAAGTGCTCGGAAGGGTAAGGTGTAGTGACCACCGTATTTTAAGATCTCGAATTAGGCTAGATTTGAGGACGGACGGTAATAAGCTAGTACGAAAGAAGCCGATCAATGAGCTAACAGTTAGACATAAATATGAAGAATTTAAGATCGCTCTGCAGAACCGATGTTCAGCTCTTACCCAAAAAGCATAGCTTACGACACTGGAAGCCAGCGATAACCTCACACGCATTATCACGCATTATCACGGAGGAAACGGCAAACCATGACAATCTCCACCGCAGCTGACAGAATTGAACTAGCGGAGCTTTCGAAATTAATCAATTAACGTAAGACATCGGATATACGGAAGTATAATATGGAGGGGATCGAATATGCTGTAAAAAACGCAGGAAGCCTGAAAACAGTGAAGGGGCGTCTAGGTGTGGAGAAAAATCAGATGTATGCACTTAAAGACAAGCAAGGCAATGTCATCACAAAGAGGGATAAAATAGTCAAAGTAGCCGAGGAGTTCTATAGAGATCTATACAGTAGACGTGACATCCAGGAATATGCCAAAAGGAAAGTAGTTCAGAGGAGATAGACATCCCACCAGTAACGACAGAAGAAGTAAAGAAGGCTTTGAAAGAAATGAAACGGGGCAAAGCACCTGATGAAGATCAGATAACAGCAGACCTCTTGAAGGATAGCGGCCGCATTGTACTAGTAAAACTGGCAAACCTGTATACGCAATGCGTGAGGACCGCGAGTGTACCGGAATCTTGGAAGAACGCGAATATCATCCTAATTCATAAGAAAGGTGACATGAAGGACTTGAAAAATTACAGGCCGATCAGCTTGCTGTCAGTTGTCTACAAGGTACTTACCAAGGTAATCGCTAACAGAATTTATGCCACCTTAGATTTCAGTCGACCTAAAGAACAAGCACGGTTTCGTAAAGGCTATTCAACAATGGACCATATTCACACGATCAATCAGGTGATAGAGAAGTGCGCGGAGTATACTGAACACCTATATAAAGCCTTCATAGATTAAAAGAAAGCATTTGACTCGGTCGAAACTTCAGCAGTCATTCAGGCATTACGGAACAAAGGTGTAGACGAGCATTATGTAAGAATACTAGATGATATTTACAATGGGTCCACAGCTACCATCAGCCTCCACAAGGAGAGCAGTAAAATACCTATAAGGAAGGGTGTCAGACAAGGAGACACAATCTCTCCAATGTTATTCACAGCACGTTTACAAGAAGTATTCAGAACGTTGGATTGGGAACAGGTGGGAGTAATGGTTAATGGAGAATACCTCAGTAACCTCAGATTTGCTGATGACGTTACCTTGCTAAGGAACTCGGGGGACGAACTGCAAACTGCGAACCGCACTAGATAAACAGAGTACAACCGTGGGGCTGAAAATTAACCTGCAGAAAACCAAAGTATTGATCAATAACCTCTGGACAGCACAAAGGTTTGAGATAGGTGGCGAGGCAGTGGAAGTGGTGAGGGAATATATCTACTTAGGCCAAGTTGTGACCCCGGATCCCAACCATAAGGCAGAGATAATTCGAAGCATAAGAATGGCGTGGAGTGCATTCGGCAGGCATCCTCAGATAATGAATGGCAGCCTACCATTGTGCCGGAAGAAGAAAGTGTATAACAGCTGCATCTTAGCGGTACTCACCTACGGGGCAGAAACTTGGAGGCTCATTAAGAGGGTTCAACTTAAATTGAGGACGACTGAGCGAGCAATGGAACGAAAGATGAAAGGTGTAACATTAAGGGACAAGAAGAGAGCAGAGTGGGTCAGGGAACAAACGCGTGTTAAGGACATATTAGTAGAAATATAGAAGTGGACGTGGGCAGGGAATACAGAGTTTTAGTACAGCGTTTTGTTGCCTTTGCGTACACTAAACTCTAAATTTTTGCGTCCCGCTACGTAAACACCGCGAGTGGAGTTTGAGTAGAGCGTCTCGTAAGTTTTGCGTAGCGGCACGCTAATGCATACGGCGCCATCTGTCTATTGTTTTGCGAAATGACTCGACGGCTGATCTGCAAGCGGAGTGCCGGAGTGCTTAGAGATTTTACGACTATCCGAACAATTGTAAACAAACGCTTTCCCGTTAGTATTGAATGCAACACGGCCACAGTACGGCATAAATATTCTCTTACCTGAGTACGTTCCATAAAGACACCTTTGAAGTCCCGCGGAACTTCTTTCGTGCAATCGCACAGAACGCCCTGAACCGAATGCCCGGGTTTGACGCATACATTTTATTCAACTTCAAAACAATCCAGAGAGGCCTTTAGGACCTTCACAGTCAAGATTGGACGCATAAGCAGCACAGAACGGCGGGTCACAGTTGGGGTACCCCAGAGAAGCAAACTATCTCCCTTTCTTTTTAACCTCGTTCTCGCCCGACTCCCTTGTGTCATCTCCCAGACCCAATCATACAAGCTGCATATTACCATTTATGCAGATGATATTGCCCTCTTTGTCCACGGACCTCGAACTGAGACAAATCTCATCCGAACTTGTCTCCTAGAAAACGACAGTGTCATCAACACACTTTCAAGCCTCGGCCTCAAAGCCTCGCCAAATAAAACAGAAGCCATCTTTTTCTGTCCCCGAGGAGCCAAGAAACCACGACACCTCACGATTGGAAGCCAAAAAATACCATGGGCACCAAAGGTACGGTACTTAGGACTTATCATCAACCCCAAACTCACCTCGAGACCTGCCCACAATGCCCTCGAAAAACAAGCTAACGCTGCCAAAAAAATCGCTCGCAAACTCCTTGCACACGGCAAGGGCTATTCACACACCTTGGCACTCTGCATCTACGAAGCCCTTGCAGGTTCCCGGATCCTCTATGCACTACCCCTCATCAACCTCACTGCCATTTAATGGCCGCGCCTCGATGCCCACCAACGCGCAACAATTGGTTTATGTCTAGGACATCCGCGCAGCTCTCAAGTAGCCAAGACCCTCTTTGAAGCTCAGGCATGGCTCTTTTCTCTGCAAGCGGAACAAAGAGGTCTCCAACACATCGCCCGCCTCCATAAAAGACAACACGGACCGCCTCCAGTTGCGACCTCACTCACAAATGGGAGCACTGGCCACATTATACCAAGAAATCCTCCCCTCCACACATAAACACCACTCAACCTCAAAACCTGGCCTTCCCCCTCATAAAAGACCCCCACTGCGCATCAGCACCACCTTACCAGGTGCCACGTCAAAACGTACCACCCCTATAGCAGAAGAAGGACGCAATCGAGACCGGGGCCATGGCTGCCCTTCGTGGGGACGGTAACTTTACTAACACGGGCAAACTACATGATGATGCTGATCATTACTGATGCGTACCCATCGGGAGATTCAACATCCTCCCGCGCGCGCAACGTTCACGTCTGCTATTAAGGGCACAACCAGCGTCCTTCAATGTTCTGGCACAAGCGTTGCAGTGCGAACCGATCCTTTCCTGCGTCTTGTAACACGTTCCTTATGGACGATGTTTGCGGAAGGAGCCCCGTTGAGTGGCACCTTGAACGCCTCGCTCTGTCGCGAGCTAATGCGCCGCTCCTGGTTCGTTTCGAACTCGCCTACGCTGATTTGTGGTCCAGCCTCGAACGCAGAATATTTACTCTTCGGTTGGAACCACGCGGGTCAGTTCTTCCTGAGCCTCCTGACAGCGCTGCTTTTCTTGGCGACCCGTGGCCTCCGCTCAGGCGTCCTTTTCAAGGGCTGGTCGCATCTCTCTCCCGCCCGCGAGAAAATCGCTGCGAGGATGAATAAGGCCACAATCCTAAAAGGTTGGCTTCCGGTCCATAAGCTAAATCCTGAAAGAGCTGTCGGGAGAAGCTGTCCTCTTTTGTCTTCAGCGGTGCATGCGCCATCGTGCAGCCTTGAGCACAGCCTGGCGTCGCCAAAGCGAAGTGGATGTACACAAAACTCTGTACCCAGTCTTTTGAATCGTTAGATAATCCATAGTATTGCAGCCATTTCCCGAAAGGCGTTGTCGCGCAACTGTCAGAGCCTTGTTGGTGCGGTGGCTCGTGCGAAGACAGCCGAGAACTGTTCTTAGAAAAATCTTGTAACTTCTTCGGATGAATCTTTCCGAAGTTTCTTCTTTTGACGAGCTCATTTTCGTGCTCGTTGTCGGCACTCTGCATGGTTCTCGTTGTTCTCGACCAGTCCACTCGACCAGTCTCACCTCTCGCGGGCGGAGGTGAGAGACGTGGTCAGTCGTGTCAGCAGTGCAACCCCAGATAACGGTGCCCGTGTCTGATGACTGATGAAACCCAGCGGACTTTATCATCTCACTGTCTCACTCCACTCGCAAGACACCTGAGCAGAGGGAGCGTTCCGCCAAGAAAACGAACGCCATCGCAATTCGCTCGAGCAGGAAAGTGGCTAACGTGGCTAGAACGACGCGCAAATGATCCGCGCACTCAAGATGAAACCGCAACGCAGCGTGGGCACGTCTGCAACGCACCAGTCTCCTCGCAGTTCAGAGAAGTAAACACAAGTGGTGCAGATTTTCTATCTCCAGGAATACGGAATTCATATCTGTGTTCGGGTGAAACCTTTCGGAGTACTGAGATTGGTGCTAGTCGGCCTTTCCGAAGGTCACGTAATGATTCACTCTTTATGAAGTCGGGTGCAAAGACGTACTCGAACTCAAAATCAAACCGTGGCAGCTCTATCCTTTTGTTCACGTCCTTAAATTCAAGTGTTTCGTCGTCTACTTGAACGGCATCCAGTAAGTCGCCCTTGTCTGCGGCCCGCGTGGCCTCGCGTTCGTCACGTTTAGTTTTCTCCGGGACACTAGAAGCTAACTCCGTGCTGGCTCCCACCTGCATGTTTTTCCGCTGAGGATCATCTTTGGCATGTTGGAACCTTGAATCGTGCATTGCAACGATGGCTTGTTCCTGCACGAGGACTTGCTTGACGTTGTCAGAAAAATTGTTCTCGTTCGCCTGATCTTGTTCGGTTTGAGCTAGGCAGCCGGTTTGAGATAGACAGCCCTTCTCAGAGTTGTAGGGAACAGGTTCTTGCAATCCCGTCATAGAGCAGTTGTACTCCGACGGACCTGCCGGCGTCACGCTATCACCAGTCGCTGTTCTGTACGTCGTCATGTGCACAACGCGGTGTGCACCCTCCCTTCGTTTTCCCGGCGTGACAGACGTGGACGACCCCGTATCTGGCAGCTCCATCTCGGACAAGTCACTGTGCTCGCACCGAACGCCGTTGTGCCCAGATGTCAATAGGTGAGGGCAAAAAGGCGTGCCTGATGTGCCATTGGTAGTGGCTGTCACGCCGGGCGCCTTGCGAGAGTTCAAAGCAGAGCGCAGACGGTTGATGGCACGATCTATGGTTTCTCGGTAAGCCAATATGCGTCAAAGCTATATCGCTTAACCGTATCATCGTCCAGAAGCTCTACAATTTTCACTTCAACTTCATAAATTGCGGTGTCCTTAATTTCCAGAAGGTCAATGGCCTCTTGAAGGTCGTGAGGAGTCGCTGAGACGGCTTCAAGAAGATCGTTTGCTGCCTTGAGCAGTCTGGTACTTGCGTCGCGAAGGATACGTCGCTTTCGGCGCAACTTATCCATCGCACGCATACGGTCGATCGTCAGTACGAAATCAGGGCCAGCCATGCTGACCTCCGGCTGAGGGCGGGGCTAATCAGCGGAACAACAGTCGAAATCGCGGGGTTCTAAGAACCTCAAGCCGGAGGGGACGTAGGTGGTCTCCTTCATCGTCGCGTGCGGTCATCCTCCCGGGTTTCGGCACCAGAAAATATAGCGGAAGAACGACGCAATCGAGACCGGGGCTATGGCTGCCCTTCGTGGGGACGGTAACTTTACTAACACGGGCAAACTACATGATGATGCTGATCATTACTGATGCGTACCCATCGGGAGATTCAACAACCCCCACATGCGCCCTGTACCAAGAGGCAATGGCACGTATGCACGAAACCTTCGCTAACAGCACACACCTTTACACGAATGGATCCAGCCTCCAAAGCACCGGAACAGGCGCAGTTGCTTGTATTCTCCCATCCCTAGACGACAATCGTACCTGCCATCTCAACTTTACTGTTAGCTCCACGACAGCAGAAATCGCAGCCCTACATCTGGCCTGTAACATGGCAAACGACCACCTGCCACTTGACACCATAGCCATCTTCTCGGACTCAAAGGCTGCATTGCAAAAGATCCTCAACCCCAACCGTGCTGCCCCATGCCTAATTGTAAAGATTCACCAACTTGAAGAAGAAGGGTGCAAGGTCCACTTCCAATAGATCCCAGGCCATATAGGTCTCCAAGGAAATGACAAAGCGGACGCCCTGGCCCGCGCTTCCCACAACTCTCAGCAACAGTCCTTCGACGGCTTCCAAATCGACGAGGCCCGCAACATAATTAAACGACACCTCAGTACATCCCACCCCGACCCCCGAGTCTCCCACACAAGTCCTCCGCGCCCCCTCCCAGCCCACGGCCTGTTCCGAAAAGACCGCCCTCTCCTTCTCTGCCTCAGGACACGCTACTCCTGGACCGCCGAACGCAGACATCGACTACAAAAGACAGGTTCCCCCTTGTGCCACCTATGCCAAGGCGCAAATGAGACAATGCGACACCTTCTCTGCGAATGCCCTCACCTTGACGCCCCTCGCACCTCTGTCATGAACGCACTGAGAAGACTCAGTACCACACTCCACACTTAAAGATGTGGTCTTCCCAAATGGCCCGGACTCCACCAGCATTGCAGTAGCATCCCTCTTTGTCAAAATTCTCAAAGGTCAACCCCAATCCTACCTACCCTCCTTCTACCTCCTGCCAGCTTCCACCCCTACCCCTCCCAGCCCCCCCCCCCTACCTAACCAAAATTCAGTTAAGGTGTCCTCTGTGAGAGACAGTTACCGGGTTTTTCCTCACTCCCTTTACTCTTTAATAACCGCAACAACAACGAAAACAACGTCACCCCAAACGTTGCAAATCTGAACTGCGATCGACCGGCGATCGGTTGCCTCTTCCTGCCCGTCGTAAATTCGGGACTCACCTCGCGCGCGGTTTGCGGAGTGGAACAGCAAGTCACTTAACTCTGGCGCTCAAGCCGAGAAGGCTTTTAGCCACGCACACTACATACCCGAAGGGAGGTTGAGTCGTACGTCGCTCGAGAAAGATAATCCAGAGCATGGGAAGCACTGTCCACCCGCAGAAACACAACGTCGCATTTCATCGCGAACGCGCCCACAACACACACACACACACGGACGCACGCACGCACGCACGCCGCTTCGGTCGCTGGCCTGGCTACAAAGCTTCGTTGGGGGAGTCGGCGATGTCACGACGATACGGAGCTGGGCGAGGGCGATGTGCTAAGCACTCGACGTATTTAAAAACACAGGGGCAAAGAACTTGTTTCATCAGGAGGCAAATTACTGTTGACAGAAAAGCCGAATCGTGGATGCTTGCCTGGCTCCTTGCCGCCATGTTAGAAACGCAAGCGGCCTCACGTACGCACGCTATTTCGCTGAAATAGCGTCCTCTCGGCTTACGTCCGCTAAACGCAGAAGCGGCTTAACGTACGGCGCATGCGCAGTGAGAACGACGCAAAGATTTAGCGTTCGCTAACTGTTTGCGTACGGTAGCGTACGTTATTCTAAAACTCTCTAATGTAAGGAGAAGGCAAGTTGGTCATTAAAGGTAGCAGAGTGGATTACTATAAAGAGGGCAAACGTGGCAGGGGGCGCAGAAAGCTAGATGGGCAGATGGGATCAAGAAGTTTGCGGGGATAAATTGGTCGCAGTTAGCACAGGACCGGGATAATTGTAGATTAATTGGAGAGGCCTTTGCCCTGCAGTGGGCGTAGATAGGCTGATGATGATGATGATGATGACTGGTAGCCGCGGGCGGCGAGCAGTATATACCGGCACACCTCTCACCCCGTACACCTGCCCGTGCAGGCCTCTCCCGCTAGCCGCGAGCGGGAGAGGCGTGCATGCGCAGGCAGGCTTTGCGCGCTCACCGTTGACATACCCGTTTTGCTCTAAGCAGATTTCAACTTGGATGTCTCAAGATTTGACGCCTGTCTTCCGTGGCCAAGCGGTTTGGGTTGATATGTTCTGCGAGGGAGGGAAACGTATAGCCCCATATCTGTCCCCTATAGTAAAACTGTAGTTCTTCCAAGTTTCATTCAGCTAATTAGCCAGGAAGTGTGCTCTATCGCAAATTGCCAACACACGTGTTTTGTTTCGTGCGCTCCTGGCACTGTGCCTCCGCCGGTCGCCCTTGCTCATAGAGTTGAAGGGCACTTATTGTAATCTTCATGATGGCCATGCGCGACGGATTCTTGGCCCTGTCCCCGAGCTCATCCGATTCTGGGATGGTGCTGTCCTGGCTTCATAGGAATGCCACGGCGACGGCTCCTTTGTCCAAGTTGGGCTTTCCGGTGCCTCCTGCCGCCTGGTCCACCGACGCCGCCGCATTGCTGGGGGCGTTGTGCTGCTCTGTCCTCTTTGGTGGTGACGACGACGACCATTCGGCTTCGAAGGCAGCCTGTAAAGCCAAGGAGGGTGGTGCATTCTCCGCGTCTTTTCTCCGGGAGGCGGCCCCTTTGGATAAGGTTAACTGCATGCATTGACACGGCGACAAAGTCTTCGTCGCATCGCCCGAATTCCTGGATGTCTGTTGAGACATTGGTTCCCTTAGTACAACCTTACTGCGACTGATCGTGTATGAATACCACAAAGCTCTCAAGTCCGTACAGCTTTCGAAGTTCTGCTTGTCTCTGTCCCACCATGGCGGACAAATAAATAAACATACCCATTCCAAGACAAGTGCCTTTTGTTTGCTTATTCGGTTTTCTCCGCCCGGAGGATGACGCGTGACTTCTGGGTAGGCTTACGACCTACGTGTCATCACGAGCAGAAGGTGGGGCTGGACAGTAGTCGGGGGCACCCCATGGCTCGGGGTAATCTCCTGATTCTACGCTAAGGAACTGCGTCCCGCACACAGCCATGGCAGCACCGTTCAAGAGTGAGGTCTCCAAATTTTAAGAAGTTGCGGTGCATCACAGGCCACGCATTCACTTGAAAGTGCTGCGCCGTGAAGTCCGTTGGTCCGTCCTTCCCGGGTTTCACGGCACCATAGTGTTGCAGAACGGCACGCGGATGCGAGTCAGTCGCTGAGCTCGATGGTCTTTTTCCCTCCTTCCACTCTTTCCTGGTGGTTGTAGGCGGTTACCCGCCTTTCTCCTCTCAAATAATTCCACAGCAGACACTTCAGGGCTCTGGAAAAATATCGTTTCGCCCCTTTGTAAAATTCTTTTAAATGCAGAGCATTTCTTTAACTCACGATGTCACCCGTTCTTGGCGTCCGTAGTTGTCCGCATCGATCGCCTCGACATGCCCGGCCCAGACGTTTCGCTATCGGCGCGCTCAACATTCGATAGCGCGCCCAGGCACGTTTCAAAGACACTCTCTCCCCTCTCTCAGACTCAACGTGCGCCGAGGCTGGCAATTTTACTGCGGACGAGCGCTCTCTCGTCAGCAGTTGCCACAAGTGCAACAACATTAACGTAACGCAAACTACTTAACGTCGTGCGCCCCCGGAAATGCTCTGCATTTGATCGTGCCCCTCGCGAGGGGGATGTTTCACTGCGTCGCCATGCGAACAGTTTTCCACGCTTTAGTTTCAGTTCCGTATCTCCCCGCCGCGGCCGTGGAGAGAAGGCGGCCGGCCGCGACTCTCGCCACCGCGGCGCTGCGGTTGCGAGTTCCGCTAGGAAAGCGAGCGTCGTCTGCTAGCGGGGAGCGGAACGCGTTCCGCTCGGCATCTCCGGTCTTCGCCACTTCTGGCTGCGCACTGCAAAAGAAATAACTTTTTAGCTAGCTCATCCTAGTCCCGCGAACGGTGCTTTGCGGATCACATAGTTTATGCCCTGTGGTCAGGGCCCGGCCGCGAAGGGTTAGCTTATGTCGTACGGAACACGGCACATCCCCGTGTTAGATACAGTGCGACCCCTTAGCCACTCAACCGGGATCTTCTTGTGTTAATCCACCTGATTGGATATTTATGGAGAGGCTGCGCACCATGGCGAATGCGTGCAGGCCAAATGCCGCGACCTTCCATTTGCCGACGTTTGACTGTGAGCGCCACTTTGACTGCTTCTTTGATGTTCGGTCTTCTTATAGCAATTCCGTGGTTCAATCCACGCAATTACTATAGTTGCGTCGATTGACCCACGCAATTCAGTAGTCAACTCCAAAGTTTAACTACAAAAAACGTGTGTCGTTCTCGACTACGTCAATCTTTGTATGTTCCGAACAGCTTTGTCTTCAAACACAGAGCCGCACGTTCGTCCTTTACTACGCGCCGTACCGGACCACACCTTCCCTGACAGCGCACTTCAAAAGAAAATTCCAGCCTGGCTTTATAGCCTTTCGCCGAGATGAAACTCGGCGGAGCAAAAGATAAATGAGGCAGCAGGTCGTGGAATCCTGCGTGGCAGAGAAGAGGACGCCTGAGCGTTTCTTTCCTTAACGAGCAGCGCTCCTTTCGCGGTCTCCGCCCACGACGCTGGGCGAACAAAGGCCACCGTAGGGAGGCTGGCCCAGGGAATGGGCTGTCGCTCGAAGGTTTCGGGCTCCTTAAGAGGTCAAAGGGCCTATACAGGTAACGAGCGGGCTGCAGCTCGTATGCCCGTCGCCGTGTGGGGAGGCCACAACGTGGGCTCGGGGGCGCTGCGTTCTTCTTTATCCTGGTGCCCCTACAATCTGGCGCGAGCAAACAAGCAACGCCCAGCCGCCCCGAAGCTCGCCCTTTCATCTCCGTACGTTGCGGTAGTCGCCGGTCGACCAGCCTGGTCGACAAGCGCGTCATTTTCCCCAAAGCGTGCGGCCCCTCCACCCGCTCTCTGTGTTGTGGCCGCTCTTTGTTTCCAGCGATGCGGCATCCTCGGCGGCTCATCTCTCCGCATAGCTCCGGCATCTTGACGCTATAGGTCCCGAGCAAGCCTGCGTGTGACTGCTGTTTCGACGCGTTCAACGTAGGCCCGCGGGCTTAAAGCTGCATTGTCCAAGACAGCGCACATGCTTGCGACTTCGCCGTTGAAAGCCTCCCTGGCGTACCCCCTCACAAACCTTTAGTGACGAGTGTCAGTAGTTCGCCGACAAGCGACAGAAACTTTGTGACGCTACGGGGAGTGTTGTGTGGCCGTCGCTGGTGCCAAGGTTCATGCTCCTTCCAGGACTGCCCAATAAAATTCCTTCGGTCGATTCTTCGCACCCTGCGCTTGTAATTGATTCTTTCCAAAAAGAAGCCCTTACTTGAGGGGTGCAGCCCATGCAAGTGGCTGCAGACTTTTGGATTGCTTTGAAAGAACGCCTTATGTGCTTTAAGAGGACAGCAGCAGCTGACCTCCTGGACACGTGTCCCGGTAGGTAACCTCGGGTTATAACTTGCGAAATCAACTTGAACTACCATCAAACTCGGTTTCCTGTTGTTGGCGGCAAAAATGTACGGGGTCTGCCCTCTGAGATGGGAATGCGTCGTCGATGCACCTGGCATTGCGTGTCTGCTGTCGAGAATAACGTCGAAGGCGTGCTCGCTCCCTGGCCCCGCAGGGCAGGCGGCGCTTGGAGCGGTGGTCGAGGTCTCCTTTAAAGTCATCAGGTATCACCAAGGGCAGAACTACCTATGAAGCGCTGGTACAGTGCCCCATGTCGCCTGTCCCCAATACAACTGGCGGGCTGCGGATCGCCGGGGACGCAAAGGCGTCTCTCGGAGGATGCAAAGTCACGCTTCACGTTAGTCTCGCCAGCAGGCGCTCCCTGACGGGTGGCGCAACGATGGATTTCGCTCACTGTTTGCTCATTTCGCGAATGGCAGTTCTGCAGTTGGCTGGTGCTGCTTTTCAAAATACGAAGCCACTGCCTGTTGGGACGCCTGTCTAGGCTGGTGCTTTCTGGGGGGCGCTGACCGCCGCAAGCCGTCCGTTGAGAGCGTCCCGTCTCCTCGCAGGGGGCGTCGTCTAGTCTAGTGGTGAAGTTCGCCGACACCGAGAAGGAGCGGCAGCTGCGGAGGATGCAGCAGATGGCCGGCAACATGGGCCTCCTGAACCCGTTCATCTTCAACCAGTTCGGCGCGTACGGAGCCTACGCACAGGTCAGTGCCTTGTCGCCCTCGCAACCAAGGCGGAGAAGATACGTCACGGTGCTTTAACGAGCTCGGCATGCTTTTCTCAGAAGGGCGCCAAATAGCGGAGCCGCTACCTGAGCCAGCACTTTTTCAGTGGCAGGTTTTTTACAAAAGTTAGAGCGGCAGGCAATAGGTTGCTACATAACAAAGTATTTTCCCGTTCAACTATCTCTTTCATTCGATTACGGGAGCTACATATCGAACACGACTCAGTTGTGCTGATCAATATTCAACATAGAAGTGCTCGTACACTGACAGCGCCTGTGTCGCGCCCTCCTACGCCTCGTCTTCTTCGCGAAGGGAGCGGATGTGCACGTGCTGAGCTCGTCCTAACTTCACCCCCGCATTCCCTTCCAATCGCCCAGTGATGTTTCGGAGGCATTCATTCCAAATAATGTGCATTGCGGCATGTCTCAGTTTTATATGAACTGAGATGGTTTTTTCTTCCCTCAGTGTAGGTGTGGCTAGAGAAGCGATTGTGCGCAAGACGGCGAAGCATCTCTTCGGAAGCTTGCCTGCCCTTGAGATGTCCCTTTACGCTCTTGACGATTTTAAGGTCGCACGCGGGTGCACTCGCTAGGCATGACTGCTTTCCTTGATTACTGCTGACCGGAAAGAACCAGCACAGGATTCGTGGAAAGCGCACGTGGGCTACACTACGTGCTTTGAGGAATACCGACAAAGGAAAACTACAACCACAGGCAGGCGCACGTAAATCCGCAGAAACATTAGCCGATGTATGTGGCACATGTTTTAGAGAAATTATCAACGGGGGTAGTGTGATCCTCTTAGAGCTTTAACGGCGCTGCTGGGAAAGGGATACTTTGCATCAACAAGCTTTCTTTCGGAAACGAAGCGACAGGACCTTTGTGTCGCGATGGGGAGTGTTGTGTGCTTCATGATTCATATGTACCTGTAGTGTCTAATTGCCTTGGGTTAAGGTTCTTGCCATAAACCTGGCTAATCTGCCCCCATCTTGCGACATCAGTATTTTAATGTGAACTAGAGGGTAGTTAGTTGTAGTTGAAGGAGAATGCAAATATATTTCGGCAGTCCAGAAGGCCTCCAAAGGGGAAATTTTCATGGCGTTGCTTCCTCTTTTCAGTGTGAGAGAAAAAGTTAGAGAATTTGTCCGCACCACGTACGGTGCCCTTCTGACGGTCTGGAAGGCTGCTAAGGGCTTGTCGAAAACGCTGGTTCTTGGAGAGTTCAGTAGTGAGGCACGTATGCATTAGCAGCGACGCTGGTGCTAGTAATGCGGCGGGCAGAAGGGCGCCAAACAGAAAGTTGAAGAAGCGTCCAACGCGCTTGTTGGAGTGGAGGAACCAGCGCGAACTTAAACAGAAACAGACGAATTTGAACACAAGAACAGCCGCTGGTCTAACAACTGAAGTTTAGCATCAACAAGGGTGAATACATACACACAACACGAAACAATAAAAAGCACTGCGCATAAGCGAGGCAACTTTAACTTAATGTGTCCCAGTTTAAGTTTGCGCTAGTCCCACCCACGAATAATAAAGTTGAAACTGCTCTCGCCTTTGAGGATGAGGCTTTCGAGGATCGTTTGGCGCACGTAATTCTCCATTAAACGCATGCAAGAACGCACACAGGCGCACGGAGGCTCGCTCGCACACTCACGCACACACAAACACGCACATACGAAGCTGTGATGTGTAGCAGTGGTTTGCAGCACCGGTGACTGCCTCACATAAGTGTTTGTGATGTGACCTACACAGTGACCTGTGAAAGCGTAAGGGGGGTGACTTCGGGTACTGTCTGGCCATTTTCTATACAAAACAATTGGAATAAGCTCGGAGTTCACCGAAGCCCTTGTGAGGAGTTGTGAATGCGAAGCACTATGACTATCGGGAACGCTCTGGGAATTACCTGGTGCCGAACGGATGTGCCACGCGCTGCGATTGCTGCGGAGCAGGGCTCCTCAGTAACGACGACAGCGGCGCTATGGGGGCGCAGTGGGAATTCAGCTGACGCCGTCCTTTCCGCTCAGTAGGCACCGCAGCGAAGGCAGTCGGATCGCTTTGTACTGCGCGCTCACATGGCAGGGATCCTTGCAGGAGCAGCTGCCAGCGACCACCGGGGAGCAGGCGCAGTACCTGCCGCACGTCGGACGCGCGCTCTACCACACGGCAACGGTAAATATCAGCTCGCGTCATTCTTTGTTCGAAGCTTACTGGTTGGTCGGGGGACGAGAAACACGGTAATCCCTGCGCGAATTCAAGGCAGGCCAAACGACGCACCTGTCTATTGAAGATGAAAAGACTGTAAATAAATACCTCGTTGTATGTATGTAACAGGCTTCTTATGAAGCTCTGTAATAGGTGCAAAGCGGACTGTGCCGCCGCAGCAGCTCTCGGATGCAGCAGATAGGCACCCTGCAACCGTCCACCGTTACCTATGGCGCACACGTATGTTGCATCCGCGCAGCAGAAAGGCATTTTTCATGCGAGGACGCCAAACATTGCCAGGGTAGCGCGAGAGAAGCCCCGCAACTTCTTGCCCTTTCAACGCGCTGTCATTGCATGACACGGTGGAGAAGGTGCCTTCTTCGTGTCAAGAAACGGTCGCCTAGTCTGAGCGGTCCTAAATGCGCCACACTGAATTGCCGAGGCGGAGGGCGTTTCGGTTGCATTTGCACGGGTACGTAGCTCGGGTATTACACTATGTCGCTGGTCCTTGTTGAAAGACGAGCTGACCTAAAGAGACAAATCGTGGAGTGGGTTGTCGCTGACGCTACAAACTGCAGTTTTGTTGCGACTAACACTCTAAACGACAAAAGCCATGCAGATACGACCTTGATCATGCCCGAGAAAGTGCCTCGGCTGTAGGAATGCTGTTGTGTGCTTCACTGCCAGCCGAAGTCACCTTAGCGATGTACGGGGACCAATATTTCACACGGGGCCAGTCTACAGGAAGCCATTTTTGCTGGAGTGAAATGATTGAGTGTGTTATCTGGCTAACCCCGTAAAACCAAAGTTTGAAATTGTAAAAATGTTATTTCTGTTTAGCACAAGGGAATATAGTCGTCGAAGACGAAAGGTGTTCTTTTTGATCGGAGATTGTGAAATGAAGGGAGACATTTTCTGTATTATCACCATTCTTCTGTTATGATAGAGTAAGGTCAACTCGGCAGCAGTGCTCTCGCGAAGCACCCGGCAGTTAATATTTCCAGCCTGGCCCTGTTATTTCTTTCTCAAGATCCCATCATACGCGCAAATGATGAGCGCGAACGTCGGTGGTGCCGTAGCGGTTATTCGTTTGCGCTAAGCATCCACGCATGTGTGCACCCGTAAACAACGCGTCAGTGCCAGCTTGTTCCTCTCTCTCACGCTTCTGTCGGGGGGCACTCGGGCGAATTCGGCAAGCTTTCATCTGCGGCTTAGAACGAACAGCGCCAAAAAAAGATACGACAGGGAGTAAAGAGAAACACAAACACTCCCTGTCGTATCGTTTTTATGGCGGTGTTTTTTGAAAGTAGCAACATGCACCGAATAGCCCGTCTAAGTTTACTAGTTAATTTCATCTGCGGCTGCACTGTGCTGCATTACCCGTGTCATCAATTGTTGCACTATTTATTCTCATCCATTCTGGCTTCGTTCGGCCCCAGTAGGCGGCAGAAGATAAAACAACAGGAGCGGTTTGCGTCCGTCTGCTGTACCGACCCAAGTGCTTTCGAGTTGCCTTCAAATTGTGATGGTCAAGTGTACCTTTGTTGACGAGTCGCGCGCAGGTTGGACAGAGCAAAGGTGCGCTGATTGTAGCCGCGAATATGTCCAGTCAGTGACCGTGGCCGAACAATATTGGACCAGGGAAGCGGTACTCGGAAAGGAACTCTTGTTTTAGTACACGGCCTGGTGGGGTGGGTCATTTGAGTGTCCCTGGCAATTCGGGGCCCCCCCGAACTGATGTGTGCGGCACGTGGTGGCAGCTGATGCAGCAACAAGCGGCGCTGATGGCGGCTGCCCAGGGAGGCTACATGAACCCCATGGCGGCGCTGGCCGCAGCCCAGATTCCCCAGATCGGCGCCATGCCCAACGGACTCGCCAGCCCCGCGCTCACGCCCACCTCCGGTGAGTGGGACGCTCTTTCCTGCCGCCGCCGCTCTCGGGCCATTGCCGCAGCGAGCCTCCTCCGCGAACTTGAATCATTCCGAGGAAAGTGGCGCCTCCTTTTTTCATTAGTCCCTAGCAAGGAGTGGACAGCAAAGTCGTCGTGAACAATCATTAAAACTCACGGCTGCACTTTACTGGAAAGTTAGCGAATTTTTCTGATACTAAATGCAAAGCACGAAAGCCACCGCGTACACGACCTCAGACGCACTACGGTAAACAGGGACTCGAAATTACAGCGGCTACTTTTGCAGCGAAGTTTTTCTGTGTAAAAGGGGGCGGGACTGAGTGAAAGATTTTTGTCCTCCGTGCCCTCGACGCTTTTCCATGGCTAGCTCAGAGTGAATACTTGTAGTTTGGCAGAGCGAAACAGGCGCTTCGTACCTACATATTTTGTCCTGCAGTGTGCTTTCATTATGGCGTTAGCCTCAGGTGCAGCATTCTGCGAAAAATCTTTCTTGTCGTAGTCGCTGTACCTGTTCTTATTGTTGTTGATTGCGAGTCAACACACTAGGCTCGTTTTGAATAGTAAATAAAAGCACGCGTGTAATTTGATTGGATAATTTGATTGGACCTTTGTTCCCTTCTTCGTGGCACATATACACTTGAAGGGTTGGGCAGGACTCAGGAGCTTCGAATGGTTATGTGCCGGCTTCACAAAACTATGAATTGCAAACGTAAAAGGTGCAGAATAGTGCCTGCCACGTGAGTCCAAGATGTGCCACGCCGAACGGTAGAGAAGCTGTGACTTGTGCCAGTCTGCTTGCTGGCGGTGTTCGCACCGTAAGAAGCAACTAAACGAGAGACGAAACCTCCTTGAGGACCTCTTTAATGTTGGGATAGTGCAGAGTACCTCTTTAGCAAAAAAAAAAAAAAAAACAGAGTTCCAGAAACGGGCTACTTAACCACCCGTCATTATTTGCACTGTGGGTTGGCTGTCCGATAGACAGCATAGTCAGATTAGTGAAATGTCTGTTGAACGTATTTGACCATTCTTGGCTATTGTTTTTTTTTTCATTACTAAAAGGTCATCCAGTGGTGCGGTTATGCGAACATTGTTCAAAACGTGCTTTAATTTCCGCCCCAAAGCCTTGCTGTTGCTTCCGATTGACTGAAAACTGTTTTCGAAATATGGATCTTTGCGTTTCTTCAGTTCCTGATTAAAGTCATTACAATATCTTTTGAACTCGTGACAGTTGACGTTATGCTGTGCGGGGGCCATCATACTGTCGTAAAAAATGTTTGCTTGCTCTGCGCAATTATAAGTTCCATATCTCGTGTCGAGCACGTAAGAAGGGCATTAACTCGCTTTCCATATAATTTCTGATCGAGATAGCCACTTCACCAGCCTTGCGGGCTTGTCTGATCAGGTTGTACGAGTTATAACCTAGGGCACTAAAACGTACAGTCTTTGTGAAACTTTTGTGGGCCACGGGGACCGTGGCCGGAGCAGGCGCGCGGCCGAGCAGGGGCGCTGCGCTTGCCGCTGTCGGCTGGTTGCGCGGCTAAAGAGAGCGAGGGGAACATTTGTAGTGTGTCCGGCGCGGCAAGAGCTGCGCAAAGTGCCTGCACAAAAGTGCGCCTGCTTTGAGAAACCGGCCTCCTGCACTTATCGCGCTACGAAAGGAAGCGAGAAAGTTCCCCTCACTCTCTTTAGCCGCGTAACCAGCCGGCAGTGGCAAGCGCAGCGCCCCTGATCGGCTGCGCTCCTGCTCCGGCCATGGTCGCCGCGGACCACAAAATTTTGGCAAAGACTGTACATCATTACCTTCATAGCATGTTTCGGTTAGCATAATTGCATGAAGCCGCGGCGGCCGCTTTTCTGATCGAGGCGAAAAGCAAGAACGCCCGTGTGTTCGAGATTTCGGCGCACGTTAAAGATCCCCAGGTAGTCAGAATTAATCCGGAGCCGTCCACTAGACCCGTCGTCCCGTGTCACTGTCTTTTCTTGTGCCCACGTCTAGTGCGCATTTTACCATGTCGAAGCCGTCCACTACGGCACGCCTCATCGTCTGCGTTGCGCCACCTCGTTAAACCATACAATTAATCAATATATGCCTGAATTCACCTTTTTAGGCCACTAAGCAAAACTTTTAAAGCGTTCTAGCAGATCGCATATTTGGCGATCGCATATTTGAAACAACTCCAGCTACGAGACTAATTCTGCGCGTAAAAGCTATCGATCTAATCTAGGTGTATTTAGTGGCTTGTATCCATGTTAAAGGCAAAGACCATGCAGTAAAGTAGGGGAGCCCACAAATTATCGGTTTTCCGCCGCCGTCAGCGCGAGATCGTCTGTGGTTCTAATAATGCGCTTTCCATCACCGTCCTTGCGTTGCACAAAAAGTTTGCCCTTTCGGTGGCAAGCAGACTGATAGCCTCGTTCCTTAGTCCATTTCTTAGCTTACCGCGCTTACAAGCCTACAGCGCTTAGTTAAATTGTCTTGTATCAAAACCGGCGATTCAGCAGCCCTTAGCTTCACTCTTTTCGCGAACCATTCCTCCGCCGTATCCTAAAGGGAAAATCGAACAATGATGCCGGGTGTCTTTCCGCGCTCGGCTGCTAGGCGATGGATGGCTGCAACGTCATTGCGGGAGTAGAGAGTTGCGTTGAGTATTGTTGCCATCTCGTTTACGTTATGAAGTTTGCATTTTTTGTTACTTTGATTTCATAAAATTCCAGGTTCAATTCGCGATTTTTACATTCCCGAATGTTCACCTGTTCGATCGGGATAAACTTTGGATTCAACAGCCTGCAGTTTCTTCGTGCTGCGTTCACGTCAGCTTCGTGACGTGTAGTGTCAGCTAGAAGAGTGTCAAATTTTCCTGACATCGCTTGTACGGAAAGTTGAATTTTTCCAACAGTAGTCTTCAGCTCTTGAGCTTCATTTGGATGTCAAGAAGGGTAGTGGCGATGTCAGATGGGACAGCCTCTGGTGTCTTCTCGCGAGCGTCCTGCATGGCGTCAATCTTTGTCATTTCTTTTGAATTTTCAGAGACTTCCGATTTAGTTTTTTTTTCCCTCTTTTTAGCCACTCCAAGGCCTTCGGATACGGCACGCCTGGCATCGCCACGACTTTGTTGTCGTTTCTCTCATTGGCGAGAACTTTGTCTCTGATGCACCCGAACATCTAGGACTTTGAAGTCCGTGCAAATTACAATACTATTTTGACAAAATTATAGACATCTGCCATACATCTTTAAAAACGAATACACGAATTTTTAATTATAAGCACAAAATAGACTAATATACTCTTAAAATAATTACAGAAATCTCCCGTGCAGCCTTAAAAAGAAATCATGATGTCGATACCGCCGTCTAGTGGGCACAATTAACACCACTTACCGTAAACCATAGTTCACGTTGTATTAATTACTGAATAACCACACTACGTTTTGCAGCTCTGTTTTGGAGACGTAAAAGCTATCTGCCGGCTCAGAAACTGATCTCAACCATTTCGGGCGGGCGAGGTTTAGCACGAGTAGACGAGGCTATTTTGCTCGCCCATCTGGGAAAAAATGGTCGCTTGTTGCACTTGAGCATCCTTTAACAAGAATAACGTGTAATGTAAGAATAACTGGGTCCAAGTTTTCAGCTCTGTTTTTTCTAGAAATCAGTACCCAAGTAGTGCAACGTCAAGCCTTAGTGTAATCAACAAAAAAAGATTACTTTTATTGGCAGTACCAAGCATCAAGCGCCTAGAGCGCGACATTTACTGTAATCGCCGGCGCCGCGACCTCGGTGGCGATGGCAAAATATGCGACAGTAAGTTACCGCTCAAGGTAACTGCTCGCGCACGTGCAGTAGAGTCGGGGCAAATCGTTAACGGTATGGCAATTCGGTAGGCTAAAGCTGTCTATTGTTCGTTTCAACAATTACGATCTCTGCTCCTGCTGGTGGTGCCGGCTGTATGCAGGCGCTCGATTTACGCCGCCTCCGTTCCCATTTGTCACTGATGGCTTCGTTTTCGAGAGCACCTGAAGAGAACGCTATGAGGAACAAAGATGGCTGCGGATGGATGCCCGGTGGCCATGGAAAATCGCCAATTAAGCCTACTAACCGCATCGAGTTAAAAAATTAGTAGTGGCTTACTCTGCTATGCCAGGATACACGTAGCGTGAGCTAAGCAATCCAGTCCAGTCCAGTCCAATTCAGTCTAATCCAGTTCAGTCCAATCCAGTCCAGTCAAGTCCTGTCCAGTAACTGCTCCTCGCGCATGCTCAGCACGGCTCTTCACGAGCCACGCGGCTCCGGTGCAGCGTCAGACTTGGCTACTCCGCAATTGAGGCGCACACCTGAATTGAGGCGCACACCTGAGGCGCACACCTGATCAGGCGCACACCTGATGCCGCGGACGTGAAGTCCAACAGATATGCCGGTGTTGTGTGCCCCGCCGTCCTGCATTCGGGACGCCGCGGTGCGTGGTAGTCTTGCGTGCTATACATGTTGGGTCAGCGCTGTTCGGTCGCGGTTATTTCACCGATGGTCCCGATCTTGGCGCCTTGTAGTACGCCGCTCCCGCTCCTTGTTGTAGTCCTCCCTGTAGGGGTTCAGATGCGCAGTGCGCCATTCCGCCGCCGTTCCCTTTTATTTCACCGATGGTCCCGATCTTGGCGCCTTGTAGTACGCCGCTCCCGCTCCTTGTTGTAATCCTCCCTGTAGGGGTTCAGATGCGCAGTGCGCCATTTCGCCGCCGTTCCCTTTTATTTCACCGATGGTCCCGATCTTGGCGCCTTGTAGTACGCCGCTCCCGCTCCTTGTTGTAGTCCTCCCTGTAGGGGTTCAGATGCGCAGTGCGCCATTTCGCCGCCGTTCCCTTTCCTTTCCAGCAGTGGCCTAACTAGATAGGACGGCGCCCATGGCAAGTATATTTTCACGCCGCTCATGATGGGAATCATTGTTGTTATATTAATCTTATTATTATTATTATTATTATTATTATTATTATTATTATTATTATTATTAACATTATTTCCTCCAAGGTTTCTACCGTTATAAGATAACAGCGCATGTGCAATTTGCTCTATCCTTCTCTTTTAGTTTATCTGGCGCATTGTTGTATGTATCTATGTATGTATGTATGTATGTATGTATATTATCTGACTTTTCGTCATTATCATTAGCTATTTCTCATACTGTGTTAATCTACTTTTGTCCTGTCATCCTAATATTTCTGTGCGCATTGTATCTCTGATAGTTTTCTTCTGAACAGTCATCTTGTTCTATGGTGTTGTTATTAGTTTTTTTGTTTCTTTTTTTTTGTGCGCCAGCATCAAGACCTCTCGGTTGTTCCTGGGCACGTTAAATAAATGATTGATTGATTGATTGATTGATTATTATTATTGTTTCTACTATTACTGTTACTATCATCATCATTATCATCATCATCGCCATCGCTTATGTGCGAAAATAGGCCATCTGGCTGTTTGGCGAAAGCAAATGAGCGATTTCTTAATGGCCTGTCCACTGCAGTGGACTATAGCCGCCTTAGCACATCCACGCATCGTACTATACACCAGAAGCTACAATGTTAGAAAGCAATTGACCTTGCCCGTAACCCGTTGTCGTCTCCTTGACACGAAATAGATGAGGCTCATGAATTACGCACAACTACACGGAGGAGAACGACCAAGGAAGGAAGCATGTGAACGGTTCCTATCGTTTTTGTCTGCGTTACCATGAAATGTATTGCTCCAAATTATTTATTGCATGCTTCAAATCTGCAGAATTACACTCGAAATGAAGAGGCGATGCTCTGTGGGATCGCCAAGAAAATCTGCAATTTACCGGCGTCAATAAAGTCGCTCCCTAATGGCGCGAAGGATAGCTGCAACCAGCGGTTCAATAAAGAAGTTAGAGTTTATTGTACGCGGTTAAATCTGACACAGGTGGAGGCGCTGTGCCAGTGACGGGACTACTGGTGGGGATACTTTCACTGGTGAAAGGTAACGCTAACAATTTTATGCGAATACGAAAAAAAAAACATGAACTAACAGCAACACCTTTGAAATTCAAAGAACAAAGTTCGCGTGGAAACTGCCGCGCGCGTTGATATACGTACAGTGATAAGGTGGCGCCTACAGTGGCGCCACCTCCTTGGTGTCAGCTTGGATGGCAGTTGTCCATATGGTGAACCGTGTCCTATCGCTGTTACGTTACCACAACTTTTTGTACCTCTGCATCTTTTAAACACAGCTTATGACTCCAGGCGCAAACCCAGGAACCACTTGGTAGAGTCCCTGTGACCTTCGAACAAGCACCTCGCGCGGTCAAGTTTCAGCAGGCGGCACGTGCGGTTCCGCGGCGCCTACAGTAGCGCCGCCGACCACGCGTCGGCCCCCGACCCAAGAATTCGATCGCTACTTCGACGCGTTCTGGATGATAGTGTCGCTCGTTCGTTTCAAGGAGGCCGTTGCAGAGAGGGGTATGAGGAAGATTAGGAGCAAGTCCAGCGACGGTCAAAACAGCGGTTTGTGCCCTTCCGCAGTGAATGCGTCAAATCGCTAGTTAGCTCCGATGCGAGGGGTCAGGAGAGGGGGAAAACATAAGTGCGCGTGTGATTGAAAAGCGATACAAGATAGTGCTGGCTGCATCAAAGTTTGCCTCCGCGTTCGCCCAATCAGCGTTCACACCCTGCGCCCCGCAGGGGGTGTTTTGTATTTCCGTGCAATGGTGCGCGCGTTCACTGCGTGCTCTAGCGTCAAAACCGAGAAACCGCGGCAAAATGTATGGCTATGGTTGTATGTCTGCATCGTGCTCGAGACCCAACGCTACAGTGAACTTGGGTACCCAATATATTGTTATTGATGACCGCCGTCCATGATACAGCAGTGTTTCGAACCGAAAAAACTGCCGCTTTGGTTACTATTCGGCGTCGGGTGAATTCACTTCGTTCCGTTGAGCTCCGTTTCGGCTTAATCAGAACCTGAACCGGTTCGCAAACTGCAAGGTGAGGTAATATATCAGGGCAGGGCGAAAAAAAAATGTCTTGCAATTCAAAGGAAATTTTGGACCAGTCAATATACTGCTTTTCCCCTAGAAAACTTGCGAAATTTTGAGTGCCACAGTTAGCGATTAGGCCAGATATTTAAAAAAGAACGCCTGAAGTCTTGCAAGAAAAAAACTACTTGGTAACACTGCCATTTGTTGACCACTTATAATCTAACAGCCGGTCCAACATGGCCTCGGATTTGACGTGCACCGTAAGTTGGCCTCGCTGTCCTTTCTTAAGAAGAGCTTACCGTCTGTATGCCAAGCAAACCGATAGTTTTTGTTTGCGAGCCACAGAAGCTCGGTTTCGTTGTGTCAGGATCTCCAGTATGAGTATCTTTCGATCTATCTAAACTCGTACCTTCCTGCCTTTCCTGCTTGCACGTTCAATGGTTCGCAGTATATAATAAATCAAATAAATAAATAAATAAATAAATAAATAAATAAATAAATAAATAAATAAATAAATAAATAAATAAATAAATAAATAAATAAACAAACAAACAAACAAACAAACAAACAGATTTGCCGCAAAAGATTCACTCTGCTCCCACACTTTTCTGAAACGTACCGCAAAGCCGCCAAGTACAAGACGTGGAATAGCACCGTTCGGGCGCTAAGTTCTCCCTTTCTGCTTCATGTTCGCCAGCGCCAGTTTTGCAGTTCCCATGGTGTGCTCCCTCCTCCCGAAAATGTTCGCGCCCTGTTCCGCACTGGCAGATCACTTCGCGTGATGCGCGGCATGCTTTAAAACTTGCTCGCTTGGATGATGATCGGAGTTTTCTCCCGGTTGCACATCGTCGTGGCGCTGGGACAGAAAAAGAAGATGCGGAGCAGTGTTTCTTTCCTGTTCGCAGCCGGAGGTGTGTGTTAACGACATGGCCACATGCTGCTCGTTCCGATATCGGGCGCCCAACGCCGGGGGGCTGGCGCTCGCTGTGTACACGCTCATCATTCCCGATGTTCCCGCCCTTGCCTGCGCCGCAGCCCGGAGTGGCCCGCGCGGCACAGACGCGGAGGCGGCAGCGTGCCAAGTGCCCGACGTCTGTCTAGCGCGGGACAGCGGGTCGTTACTCATTCCGCGCGGATTCCCGCGGGATCCGAAGCAGTGCTGCAATACCTGCCACATTTGTGCGCGCTGCCTGTTTCGCGGTTTCTTCTGCCGTGATTGCCGTCCCCCTTCCGCTACTCTTGCTTTTCCCACTCGTTTGCATCGGTTTCTCTCGCAGCAGCGCGCGTGGGGGACGCCCTTCATTTGTCATGGAGAAACTCCTCTGTGCTCGCAGCAGTTCCTCCGGGGGGGGGGGATAGGAGATTCGCCTGTCGTAAGAATGCGGCTTAAAGCGAAAAAAAAAGGGAGTTGTTCCCGAGGAGGCGATTGAGTCGGAGCGTGGGCACGGCGCGAGGGAAAGCCCGGGGACAGGCGGCCATCGGCGCCGCGTGAGTTTCTCACGCTCCAAGCTGCCGACTACCTGCACGTGTGCGTGCTTCATCCGCGATTTTACCGGCTCGCTCGACAGTTGCTCTGTTAGCCTCGCGGCTTGTTTCGGACCACCTTGAAAAGGGACGTGGTCGTACTCGTGTGCTTTCATTGTGTAGTCATGCAATCGGTTATTTAGCCATTCTACCGGAGTCTAGTTTATTGTTTATTTGTACAGCTAGGAGTAAAAGATGACAGCAGGCGCCTTCCCAAGAAGTGAATCTCCTCTTGCCTCATGGTCAGTATCGAATAGCTTCGTTTACGGAGAACTTGTCAACGTAAACACGCTCTCGTTAGCGATGCATTGTCCCTCTAAGTTAGCACGCCACCGCAGGCAGTCTGCCATCGCAGTCTAAATCACATAATCAGTGAGAAGTTCACCTTCTTTTGGGGAAGCGGTGGCCGTGTTCTGCACCGCTGACAGCCTTTTGTTAGCGAACGTTGTAAATGCACAGGTAATTTTTATTGACGGAGACGCCTTTCCTGGGGTAAAAATTGTTCAGGATCCCCAAGCATATCCCCTCCCTGTCCAATAGGAGCCCCAAAAAGGATCGCACCCTTCTCTTAAAAAAAGGTCCTCGAAAAGACTGCGCATCTAACTAAGCTTTACTGGATCCTCTACGGGTCCTCTCCATTTCCCCCTACATTGTACGACAAGGCCAGTCCGTGGACCCCGGACAGGGCACTCCCATAGAAGTACGCGAGAACACTCACCTTCTGATTTCATGCAGGGTAGTCCGCGGGAAGGCCGTGACTGCTATGTTACAGGGAAACCCAACGTTTAAAATCCCCTTTAGCTTTCCTTCAAATAAAAAAAAAACGGGGCTGTAACTGGTTTGAGGCATTAGGATCATCCGGCAGAATTAAAAGGAGGAGGCGTGCACCGGACGAAGACAACATACATTAACTGCAATGATACGTGAAGTGCCGGAAATAGTGTAGTCTTTTGCAAGAGCCAGGCGAACCGAGGCTTTCGGTCCCCTGTGGCGGAATCTGGAGCGGCAGCGTCGCTGTGCTTTCTTGCTCTTACATTTTCTGTATCATTGTTCCCCCGCACGGCTGTTGTCTGGAATGGCCTTGCCATTAATTGTACAGCCGGTAAAAGGCTTGTCTATAACACAGCTTTCGTACTCTCAGCCCTATCCTGCCCCGACGGAGCGGGATTTGAATAAAACGACTCCGGAATTCTGAAGTCTTAGCCCTTCGCTTTTGCCTCCGACATGTTTGGAACGAGTATGTTTCGGCAGTTTTCGGTAGTAGCTGGTTGAAGTTGAAATCGCTGTTATAGACAAGCGTTTTACCGACTGTACTTCCACCTTCACAAACGCCAGCACTAATAACCTTTACCCGTACTACAGAAGGTTTTTTTTGGCCAGTTTTGGTGTACCCACCCCTCACGTGATACGCCGCAAGGGGACTTTAAGGAAATAAAATGACATGAAATGAAATATGGTCAGCGGCGGTACAGCGAGTCGAGTTGACCCGCCCAATCCCTTCCACACTTCTGAGCCTTGGCCGGCTGTTCCCTCGTCGTCCGCCGAAATTTCGAGGAGCGGGCTTTAAAAGCGGCCCGTAGCAGAAGAGGAATATTGTTACAGTGTTAGCTCACTATGTCATGCCTCACTGTAACGTTGGCCAGCAGCCAATCGCTTACGTGAGGTGTGCGACAGAGGCTGGAATGCGTGCCCTAGCCCGTGGTAGAAGAAGCAGAAGATTGTGTTTCGGGCTTGCTGTTGCCCGCACTCGGCTGGCGTTTAGAGACATCATGAAACGTACAGCGCTGAACTTTACAGGGCTACGACGCAATAAAAGAACACACGAAACGGCCGATCCACTAGCGCGTAAACCGTTTCGTGCGTCCTTTTATTCTGTGGTCGTTCTGTAAAGTACAGCGCTCTACGTCTCATGATGTCTCGAGTCTCGATACCAACTCGACCAACACTAAGCTTTATTGGCGCTTCGCCCCTTTCGGAAATGAAGCCTATGTCTATCTGTTACGTCCCTAGCAATACGTTTACTTTCCTCTCTTCCTCTCTCTCTCTCCATCCACGGGGAACTTATAAAAAATGTACAATCGTTGCACAAGCTCTTAAGTTATTTCCACACCGAGTTTTCAGATCTTGAAGCTGTGAATCGTGAAATGCACGGGAAATAAGGCAGCCTGTGGTACGTAGCTTTCGGCAATAGAGCTGCAATAAACCAGTATTCATGGCTTTCGATGTTTGAAGGGTAGTTTGAGCGCATTCTTTCGAGAAACTAACGGGAGGGCAATGCGGCCACACGAAGGGAATACCGGGACCACTCCCTCGAAGCGACGTTTCTCCGCCTCGATCGCTTCAGCTGCCCCTCGTTGCCGTCGCAGGCGCCACGACGCACCCGGTGAACGGAGCGCTCGCCTCCCCAACCGTGACCAGTTTCACAGTGGCTCAAGCGAATGGACAGGCGGGTGAAGTCTACACAAACGGCATGCCTCACTATCCATGTGAGTACACGTTCCGCTTTTGCTGTTCATCTCCTGCATGCACCTCACGCATTCATACACCTCACGGCGCCAGGGGCGCTGAGCAAAGCTGGTAAAAGGGTTTTTGCGGGGAGCGGTAAAGTGGGACAGCTTGCCACAGTGGGACCGGTGGAAATCAGACGCAACGTGCGCTGACCGCACACAGCCTGTTACTGCAATAAATGAACGTCTTTAAAGCTTTGTCCGGAGCAAACGGCTTGTCTGTTCTAGCTCGATTTTACACGCAGGTCGCATCTTGTCCATTCCGTTTCAGAAGCAGAACGGCGACGGCGCTTACCTACTTAGTCAGAAAACGCATGTAAGCGACTTTCATCGGTTCGTAATTTCACATTTACTTGCAAATCTTAGTTCACAGTGTATTGTAAACGATTCACGGCCTCTTACGGAGGGAGTGTGGTTGCAGGAAGCGGCTGCCAACTCTTGTTTAATCGAAATTATCGCGAGGCAACGTTGTGACATATAGCCACCAAGACGACTCTAACATTACGCCGAGTTTAATTTACTCTTCGTGATTACGTAGTTCACAGGGAAGCTGTTAATGGTGGGGAATTTTAATATGCTGCCAGTTTGATGGCTCTTACGCCGGGGAAATGAAAAGCCGAGCGTTTGTTCTCTTGCTTCATTTCACGCAGCACTTATCGCATGTACAAGTGATGCGCTGCCCCGGGAACCCTGTACCACGTGGTATGGGAGTGTTTGACAAAAGCCCCATATTCTGGGAACCGCGCATCCTTCCCGTGAGCAGTGAGAGAAGGAGCTGTCCAGCTCCGGTCCGAACTCCGAACCGAACTGGTGGAAAGGAGTGTTGCTTCAGGAGTCTCCAATGGAGTCCGAGGCTGAGGACCCCAAACCACATTACGATGCTTTAATAGAGTTTATTGTCTCTATTTCGTACGTCCAAGTTTAATTCCAATGGCAAATTACAAAAACGTGGTTGTTTCGTGCACATCTCGGTCTGCACTTTGCTCCGCTGATCGTTTTTCCTCGACAGAGTAGAAGGGCACTAAATTTTTTCGAAGGCTGTGTCCAGAGTTTCGTTAGACAGATATATAAGCAGTATATATATAAGCAGGATATATAAGACTGATATATAAGGCACGGCCACTGGAAGTTTTCAAGAACTGCCGCGTCTGGATCTACGTCACTCTCCTAACCTAACATGACCTAACAAGCAGAAAGCAATCTTAAAGCTCTGAAAACTAACCTAATCTATCAAAACTATATAATTGCAAATGAAGATGTACGATGTACAAAGAATGGAGGAGACAGGAGCCGGACTCTAACCACGGTCCTTGGCACCAGGTAGCAAAGCGTAAACCCCTGCACCACAAGGGCAGACGCCCCAGTCTTAAACGTTCGAATTTTGTCGAACGGCTCTCGTAGTCGGGGCCGCGGCGCTGAAACGCAGCGCCATCGGACGGCACTCTAGCCACTGCCTTTTCGCAACTTGTAACCAAGACAGCAGAGCGGAGGATATTTCTAGCCACTCGAGTTCTATGCAAACGCCTTCATGTTCTTGTTCCGTTGCCCTTCACGGGCCTTACGGCCTATCTGCGTTCGCGGTAGTCTTCGCATAAAGCCCAGCCTTCCGCACCTACTGAGGTGACAACGCGCATGAAAGAAAGTTTCCACGAATCTTCGTTCCGTGCCGCTCGATTATCCGTTCACGTGGCAAACTTCGACAACCTTGGGCCGTTCGAAGCGGGAGGAGATGACTAACCCTGATATAGCGTTACGCGGACTGGCTCAAGTTTTTTTATGAGCGAATGATGTTGCTCCAGACAAACCAGCATCCTAATTCTGCAGCTGCGGCGGGCAGGAAACGAATCCGTCGCTCTGCAATTGGGTAAAACCGGCAACCTCGATTGGCACGCCCCAGAGAAGATTATTTAGGTTCTTGGAAACAGTTACTGTCGGTTGACATCTCCCGTCGTGCAGCGTTTCCCCTCGAACTGGTGCATTCGAACGGAAAGAGAGTCCGCCAACAATTTCACTGCAGCACCACAAAGCCTCTCCGTTTACTGCAACTTCGCGCCACCGTGTAGTGGGCGTCATAAACAGCACGGACGTCGAAACAAGACTCCTCCAATAATGACACCTCAACTATGCCCTAGCAATGAAGGCAGCACAGAAGGACGCAGCTAGGGGAGCGCAAGCTAATATTAGCAGGGCATTCTCGACCCACCATGTGTCGTCGGGTGCGGGGGGCGTCACCTACTACCGCTGCGAGTATGCACACCGTGCACCTAAGTGTAAGCACGCAAAGACAGTTTGCAATTACTGTAACTGGAAAAGTATGTAAACAGGACAGTCAGACCTGAAGCAGCACGCCTCCCAAGCCACGTTCACTCTCGGCATGGAGCACCGTCGCGTGGGTACTGTCTGCTATGCACACGCCGCTAGAGAGAGAGAGAGAGAGAGAGAGAGAGAGAGAGAGGGGCATTTTATGGATTTGTGAGCAAGAGGATGTTGTCAGGGCCTACACCGTGGGAGAGGCTTGCTTAGTCCAAGATGCCCTAATGCTGGCTGGCCATCCGGGCCCGCTCCACTTGTCGTCGCTGGGCCGAGGGCTCGGAGCTGGTCAGCTGCTCTGCCCAGTGCTCACAGGCATGGTTGGAATTAAGGGTAAGAGTAGGGGTTTTCTGGCGCTGCCACACCATAAGGGGCGAGCAATTTGAGGCGGTGTATTGATTGATGCACGGGGTGGTAGGGGGACGTGTATTGGTTTGGAGCTTCGTCGCGCGTGTGTCGTGAATGGCGCGGTGGGAAGCGACTTTGATGATTTTTGCAGGGGGCTAGAATTTTGGCCAATGTGTCGAGGTTGCTTGATCGTGGTGTTTTCCTTCCGTGGAAACAGAACGGTATGAATCAGCATGGTTAGCGGTGTGCGCCGGGGCTCCTAGTTTGGTGACAAGATGATGTCAAATTCGGGTAATGCGCCTAATATCCACTGGTGGTTGTGAGATGGGGCCATTTGGGAAGTTCCTGCTGGCGGTCTGTGATCAGAAATTCCTCGCGCGTTGTGGCGGCGAGTATGATGGCAGCATTCTCGGCCGTGTCGATGGAAGTGGTGAGGGTGGTAGCGGCAGCTAGTTCAGTGCCTTGGGTGTTGATGCAAACTCCCGCAGATTCCGACATGTGGCAAGGTCACTGCGCCGCGCAGCCCCCGTCTTTCACTGTCACTGTTGGCGCTTGCGGGAAGCTGCTCCGCATGGAGTGGAAGCGGGGGCGAGTCATGGCAAAGTCACGTGTTCGGCAGCTTCTGCCTTCGGTTACTGTGCAGCGGACACAAGTGCTCCGCCACCACCGGACCCTTTTCATGCACTCGATGAGGAACGGCGCTGGAAATGTCTCTTCTGAAAGTAGTCGTGCCATGCACAATGACGTTAGAGTAGCTAAACAGTTGTGCGCGTGAAGCAGTATGACGGTCGTGGCTGCAAATAGCACACTAAAGTGGCGACGTGGCACTGGGATTACAAAACCGGTAAATAGGTACTCCCCGTAGTATCGTCCTAAAAAGGAAGGAGTCTTGCAATGTGAGCGCTCAAAGGCAGCGTCCTCACATGTTTTTTTTTACACCACTGCGGGTATCAATCAATCGGTTTTTTTTCCCCACAAATACATCTGGAGGGGTCCATGGGCTAAAAACAGACTTAACCGCTTGACTGGGCCCATGAAACCATACACAATGTCAGTATGACGCAGGGAACTTTATACAAACTGTAAAATTTCAAATGAAACATATGGATAGAAAACTGATTTTTACAGAATGATATACACAGGAGGTAACAGTTTCAGTATACAATTTCTAAAAAATGCAATTCCACAAATAGAAACAAATTGCAAATATGCAACGACATAATGCTCTGAAGTATAAAATCAATAAAGTGTATAAAAATGTATAAAAATGCATCAAGAGAATCTATAAATGGGAATGGGAGCTGAGCAGCTCGGGCGCTGTCTTGTCAGGTTCCACGGCAAATTTTGGTCCCCTAGCCAGAACACGTTTGATGCGGTCCGGAAGAGTCACGTCGCGCAAGGTTTTGACGTTGTCCTTCCTGGCTGTTTGAGCCGTGCGCGCAGAAACACGCAGTTCCGAAAGAGTCTGCAACCACATTCTTCTTCTTGTGTTTTGTCTGAGTTTGCGCTGTTCCCCTTTTTGTAATCATGCACCAACTCGCCCAAGCCTTAACCCTTGTAAACCTATTGTTTTCTATATTTGACAATATGTGCTTTTTAATAGTTAGAAAGGCTGTTTCAGTGGGCCTTCCTTTGCGAAAACCGAATTGTGCACCCGTTTTCGCTTCAAGATAATTAGACATACGCGAAAAGATTAATTTTTCTATACATCTGGAGAAGGCTGGTATGAAAAATTTAGGCCTGTAATTTTTAGGATCATTTTTATCTCCGTGCTTAACAATTACCGTTACTCTTGCTCCCTTCATTTTTTCTGGAAACACCGCATTCTGAAGAATTAAATTGTAAATATGAGTTAGTATTGGGGTAATAAATTCTAGGACATACTTACCAGGCTTAACTTGAATGTTGTCTATACCTGATGCTTTGCTAGTTTTTATGCTCATAAAAGTTCTCTATACTTCGATATCATCAGTAGGCTCCAAAAAACGCTTCCAGTAGGACCAGTAAAAGATACTTAGAGAGCTGTAGGTACCCCAGCTGGTACGTCATGTTTGTAAAGTGCCTATTAAAGCAATGCTCAAGAATTTTCCCAGATAGTTTATGGCCATTCTGGACTATGCTTTCGATTGGTGTGTTTATTTTGCCGTGGCCTAGAGAGTCATTTATTAGTTTCCAGGCAACGTCTGGTTGTTTTGAACAAATGTCTTCAAACAACTGATGGTGATATGTTGCCTTAGCTTGTCTTAGCTGATTATTAGATGCGACGCATCTCTTTCACTCGCCTTGTCCCTCCAGCATTGTCCGGCGTAGTCCGCACCCCTCCCCCATTCTCCTCGCCGCGCCAGCTGCGCGCTAGCGCCGCTCTCACCGCAGCGCCATCTTCGTGTTAGCGCTCGCCGTGCCAGCTGTGCGTGGGTGCGGGTTAGCGCGCAGCTTGCGCTCGGTTAACACATGCGCATGTGCTGTTATGCGCTGCTCTCTCTCATTCCGCTGCATATAAACGCGGTAACTGCGCCGCTCCGCTCAGTCATTCCGCCGCCGCTCCGCCGATGAAATTCTCCGATGACCACCGATGATTTGAATGGAGACTAACAGGCCTGCTATCGCGATGGTCGGCGCAACCGTAACAAGCACCGGCCGCCCCGATAAAAATTTACACCATCTTCCCGCGAGGGGAACCATGGGGTAGATGCGACGCATCGGGGGTGGACATGCTGCGTAAAATATGGACACACAACAACAATGGACACGCTAACATATTGGAAACGCAACGGAAACCCCCGATGCGTCGCATCTACCCCATGGTTTCTCTCGCGGGAAGATGGTGTAAATTTTTTTAGTTCGTTTCGCGCTTTTTTGAAAGCTGTCAGGGTATCTGTAGATTGTGGTTACGAAAGAGATGATAAAGTGTATTTTTTTCATTAATTTTTTATATGTTCTAGCGTACTCCATGGTCTCCTGGTTTCTTATTACGCGAAAGAGGCTTAAAAGGGAAGCGGAGTGTATACATTTTAACGAATGCTGCAAGAAAACGTGAATATGCAATATTCGGATCTGTTATGTCGAAGAGGGGAGGCCAGTTATAAGCGACAACGTCTAAATTAAGGGTTTCAAGTGTTTTGGCTGATATATGTTGTGTAAGGAATGGTTTACGTTGAACGTTTCTGGTGTGATTTTTACTATGATAGAACATAAATATTGGACAATGGTCACTTATATCTGATGTAATCGTCCCGCGGTCGGACACAAGCGTATCGGCATTGGTTATTAAGAGATCTGGGCAACTTGATGTGGCCTGGGTGAGGCGTCTTGGGGTATTAATCAAATTTACGAAACCAGGGGATTGTAACGTCATCAGTAAACTACCACCCATGACACTGTCATCTAATATATTTACGTTCATATCACCTCCACATATTAGAAAAAAATCGTTTTTACTAACATAATCCAAGAACCTTTCAACAAACTGCAGGAAACATGGTATATTCCCATTTGGTGGACGATATATTGTACATATAATTTCTGTATTAGATTTTAAGGTCAACATTTCATAGTCCTCACTGATTGTTGAGAACTCGGGAACTAAGTCGTAATATCTGGAAGAGTGTACGTAGATAGCAATATCGCCTCCTCGTCTGCCAGTTTTATTAATGAAACATTTTTTATAGCCATCTAATTGGTGCATACTTTTATCATTATCATACCAAGTTTGGGTGCGCATAATTATATGGAAACGAAAAGAAAACTAGTTAAGGAAATACTCTAAGTGATCATTTTTATTGTTTGCAAAACGAGCGTTCACGTGCAGTTTGGAGTTATGGGACTGTGGCGGGGACGAAAGGAATTCAGGCAAGGTGTTCTTGGAGGGAGTTCATTCAGGGACAGCGTTTTCTCTCACTGGTGTGGTAGCAGGCAAGCCCGAGGTCATTTTGGCAAGATCACGTACATCAGATATGTGTAGCGGGTCAGAATCGTCAGTTTGTTTTGCAAAGATTTATCCATTGTAGCTCCAAACCGATTTCCAAAGGCATTCGTGTTTTCGTTTCACAGCCATTCCGAGAAGCCTTTTCGGAGCCGAACATAAATGTTCGTTCACGGACACAGGGGCCACGGTGTCGAGACTGTTGATCCTCGTTTTCTTTGCCTTCTTTAGAACCGAGTCGCGTTTTGTCCGTGATTTGAATTGAACAATGATGTTCGATTTTAAGGGATCACGAGTGGCCACCCTGTGACAAACCTCAACGTCAGAGGCAGCTATACTCTCACTAATTGACCTCCCTATCTTGGACACGATGTCGAAAACGGATTCATTGTCACGCTTGGGAACACCCTGTATCTCGAGATTTGTGCAGCGCGAATACTACTCTGACTGAGTGAGTCGTCTCTCGAGGTCAAACACTTTCGTTTCAAGACCGTCGCATTTTGCCTGCACTTCCTGCTTCTCTTGCGTTCGTTGCTTGGTTATTGATTGTTCAGTCTCAATTCGTATTTTTAGGTCCGCAATTTCCTCATGAGCACATTCAATGCTTTTTTTAGAGCTTCTTGCTCCTGCCGTAAATCTCGTATGTCACCTCGCAGGTCACGTTCGAGGGTTTTCTTAAATGTATTTAGTGTTTGGTTTGTTGACCTGCGCAGGCTTGGCAAGGGGGTTACTGGTCGCAGAAAAAAAATGAGACAGTTTGTCCCAGGCTCAACATGTTCTTGTTATTGTCCTCTTTGAGGGGCTGACGGGCTGTCTCCTTTTCCATACCGGCCGGCCATCCGTAGATACTTCTATCAGTTTCCCTGATTACGTAACTTTTCAAATAGTGCCCAATTTTTCCCCGGCTTATTTTGAGAAATGGTACAACTCGAAACAAAGTTCCCCACAATGCTGACATTTGTGCATGTATAACAATATGGACACTGCTATAATGCGCATACATCTTTCTGCTTGAGAAAACAAAATGCAAAATACTCTCCCATATTTCCCACACCATCGACCACGTAGTACAGCTCGTCAATCGTCATCAAAAAGCTCTAGCGGTAATTGTTAAGGCTATATGTGCAAAAAATGTAACCTTTACACGACTGAACCAGAACGTTAACATCGCCTCACACCCCCCCCCCCCCCCCCAGCCCCCTTCAGCCGGTCCGAAAGATATCTCTTCCGGTACTCTTTTCTTGAAATTGCTATTAATCATAATAGGGTAGGCTTCTTGGTGTTTTTGGCATCTAGTGAATCTTGATTTAGGTTAATCCCGCACAACGTTCTCTCTTGTTTTCATTGTTCCAGCAATGTTTTTTTCGAGAAATTTTCTCAATGGGCTTCCTACTCAGTGCCTTTGGTACATTTTCCTTCCAGTGCATTCCGGGCCTCCCGATGCCGTTCGAGTGATACTGCAAGAATTGCCCAGCCATCTCCATACAGAAGGTAGGCTGCCTCGTGCCACAGAAGCTGTGTCGAGCAGCTAAAGTGGCAGCCACAGCGTTTTGTCGGCTTCTGTGCCACGGGCTGTTCGAAAGGTGATGTGCGGAACTTTCGCTGTGCTCATGGTACTTCTTGTTCATGCCTTCTGGCGCGCACAGTGTCGCTATAATTTGTGAGTAGGTTGGCTGTTGCAACTAGTATTATCGCGCAAGTCTACAGCAGTGCTTCAGCAAGAGAGGTGAGATCAGCACCTTGTCCCATCTTTCTTCTTCGGTTGTCCTCGACTGTGTGCGCCGCCAACCCCCTTAACCTTTGAGTGACAGATCGTGTGCGTGACTGCGATCTCATCCCTCTAAAGCAGCTCATGACACTAATTAGTACAAGGTCGAAATTTGTTTGGTCAAAAATTTTGTACACGCAAATAATGCGACGGGAGGCAAGTAATGTGACAGGTCATCAGACTTACATTATTAGCAAAATCGCGACATTAGTCTAGGAGAGATGGAGCTGGACACTTCCGAACGCCGTGAACCCTAAATAGGGTCCGCCGTTTATTCCTCGCTTGTGTGTAGCGGCGAACTGGAGGCGCATACCCAGCACTCATTGGTGGCCGCTTAGCCCCAGCACTATCGCTCTTGGGGATTTTCCTTGCGCGGCATGACTGTACGTGCTGGGGCGCCACCACATAGCCCCCTCCCCCCTTTGAGATGGAGGCTTGATGAGAAGTCCGTGTGGGATTGGAAAAGGCGAAGCGCACTGCCGTTTAGTGGCGACGGTGACAGGTGGTGGTGTGGCTGGAGGGTGAAGTGGTAGTGTTGATGCTGTAATGATTGATGGGGGTTCTGGTGTCAGGCAGGATGTCTTCGGTGAAAGCGGGCTTGAGGCAATCGACAGAAACGACAGTGCCACGGACGTTAACTCGAACGGTAAACGTCTTATCGCAGCATCAAATTACCAGGTGGGGGTCGGTGTACGGTGCTTGGAGCGGTCGGCGGGCATTGTCGTACGCAAATGGAAACATATTGGCTGTCAGAAAGGCTTGACTGAATAAAAGTGTGCGTTGGGGAACACGGCCATGGTAGTTGGGGACCAATATGGGTGGACAAACCGCCCTAATTCAGTTACGATAGATGGACTTGGTGGCGAAAGGTTATCTTGAGGCTTCGGAGGAACCAGGTAGTCTGCATGTGTTTGATGCATTTATTCTTCCAAACGCATTCACCATTCCGCACCACGAAATTCGAATCAGTCTCTTCGTTGACAAGCGTTTCATGCACAGCATAAGAAGGAACAGAGACGTCCTAAGCGGCGTGGTGATGGGTTCAAGATGGGTCGGGTGGCGCCCGGTTCATACTTACCAAAGATATGCGGCCGCCACACATATCTCCAACACTTCTTGATGGCATAGATAAACATGCATTTGTTGTGGAAGAACGCTACATATCACTCACTTCTGACCGTCGTCATGGCGAGCATACACACACACCAACCACAGTTTCGTATTGTTGACATATTGACCATCCAACGAAAAGCTCGAGCAGGATTGGCTTAACTTCGAAGCAGGCTTGATTTAAAAAAAAGCCCACTTTGCTAGATTTGCTGCTGACGCTCAGTTCTCGTCATTTATGAAGGCAGCGCTGTTTTTACACACGAAATTAAAGAGAAATATAGACCTAAATTTGGTGCCGGCTCGTCAGGTCGGTCGAGCGTGCCTCACGTCTTCCGAAGCTTACCAGAATTTTCTGTACGGTTACCGCCATTCCGATGCTCAGTTACCACCTGGCTCATTGGTACTGCTGTGGGCACCCAACGTCGTGCTGGCCCCTCTATTAGAAACTCACGTCCCGTTTGACGGCCCCTTACCGCGTTTTGAGCGAATTCGCCGGCTTTTGCGCGCATTCACTTAGACGTACCATCCCGCTCGTCACTCGCTGCCCAATCTCACATGTACATTGCTCACGTGGCCCAAATTAAACCCTACTCTACGAATGCTTCCCCATGGTTTTTCAACCGCCCAGTGGGTTTCGTCGACTGGATGGAGGTGTCATTTGACCAGACATTTAAAGAAACAGACAACTGATTTTTGTAGACTATATTTTCTTTATCCCAAATTAAAGGCCATCACTTAAAACACTTTAACCCGAAACTGGCTCCCTGATAGCGCCCCAGTGCTTTCTAAATCGGAATTTAAGATCTCCAAGCCATACGTGTCCTCATACCCAGCTTTCTCGCTCAAAATTCCAACCTCTCAGGAACCTAGCAAAACCACTTTAGGAAAGTGATATTTGGCAAAAAGCCAGAAGTAAACGTGAAGATGAAAACACTAAAAGGCTATTTCCGGGTTTCTGAATATTTTTTGTGTAATTCGCTGTCAAATCTTACTCCCCATGCATTTCTATGGGATAGTTTCCATGGCTCAGGAACCTAGTCGCGGAACGTGCGCTACTTGAAACTGTGCACAAAGCAAGCATTCGCCCCATATATTAGCTGTGCCAAAGAAAAATTGCTGAGTAATCACTGTTGAAAGGACTGCCACGAGCGGCAAAGCTGCACATGTGCCAAAGCGAGCGCTAGCAGCCATGACAGTGAGCCGTCCGGCAGCATGCTTCAACGGCTCGTGAGATTAAAATAGGCATTTAAACACTTGTCCCCGGCTACAGCAACGATAAGTGCAGCCTTTCCAATTCCTTCAGGCGGTTTCTGAATCACGTGTGGAAACCGACAAAGTTGTTTGGACATGTAACGGAGTGTCGCGCTTAGGCACTACATAGCGCGACCTGTCATACTTTAGAAGTTTTATTGCGAAATTAAATTTCTTACCGCCGGTTTACTTTGAAATTACTTTAGCTTGCCCTAATATGTAAAACGCTTGCTTCCATATGAGCAAGACAACATGCACTCCACAAAAAGCGGTTGTGTGCCCCTTTAAGGAATTGAACACGAGGAGCAAGATTTTAAATGGGGTCATATTCTGCGGAAACGCATTAAGACACAACGTTATCCTCCTAGCTGCACATAACGTACACAACAGACACAGCGTTTTCCTTCTAGCTGTATTTCCAATTGTAAATAGTGTCTGGCTTCCGCCGAGTCTGGCTTCTGCCGAGTGACAATGTGCACAGATTAACTTGCCATTCTTTAGACAATATATAATCACACATAACAAAGCGGCCACCAACATTTGACATCAGGTTTTCACTTACACCAACGCAGCTATGACTGAAGGGAAGGGAAAACCCTGCCGCTTAACTCACAGCGTAGCGGACACAGGCGTGTTATTGACAGGTGAACGCACCCGCCTATCTTTTGTGTTTTCTTCACTTTCCAGTGTTGTTATTGCTAACTTTAAAATGCCTGAACTTTTCTCGTTGATAGCCTATGCACTTTGATTTTACTTTGCGCTCACCATAAAAACAATAGAAAAAACCGGACAGTGCGAGTACACTAAGGAACAACGAGTGCTTCCTGTGTCTTTTTCAGTATTCTGTTTGTGTCTGCCATGGTTTGTGCGCTGTTGCTTTTTATGACGAAGTAGCCTAATTTCTTTATGAACAACTAACCCACATTTCAACCCTTTTACAGTTAGCGTATAATCATAAAGCCCGTGCACTAATGGGCGCCGCAAAGCAAATGAAGAGATGAAGTAGACACTATTGGTAGATGAAAGCACAGCTTAAAGGCTATTTAGGTACGCTTCTCCCAGAACTTAAATTTCCTGGACAGCTTCCCGTAGAAGCAGTGGAGCGGCGAGCTTTGTCCGCGTCAAGACAGAGCAACAAAAGTGGCCCTTACGAAGCCTTCGCAGCCGTCGGTCCCCGGTCGTAGGGCGTGCCCCATGGTCCAAAACGCAAAGGCAACAGGGACGTCGCCGACGTTAAGGCAGGTGCCTGGACGTCAGCGACATCCCCTTTGCCTTCGCGTTTTTGTCAGGAACCTTTCGCGGTCACTTTGCGACAGCCTCAGCGCCATCACCATCGGCACTTTCGAGCACAATGCAAGACACGCGGCTTTCGCAACAGGCGCAGCAAACGCCTCGTTGGTCGCACCGCTCACGGGATCCACCGGATTGGGGTCATCCGTTGGGGTCGACCACTGTTCTACAAGGCCAGCTTCTGCTTCCCGCTGTTGGAGGCGTGGCTTTGCACCCGGGCCGTCGGTTGTGGCCGCTATGCCTTCTGCTCGTCCGTAATGTTCTCGGTGGACTCCGAGGCTCCCGCAGGCACGGTGACCCTCGCGTAAGGCCGCATACACTGTGTCGCTTTGTGGCCAAAGCTCGCCATGTTACACTCGCGCCTCATGTGCCCGCCGCCGAACAGAGAAGACACTAAGGGGCCCCGCCCGACACCACTACAAGTGTCTGGCTGCGCAAAAAAAGGAGCTTGGAAGGCAGGTCTTCGATCCTAACGGGGGCATTGAGCATGTGGGTCGCCTACGACGTTGTTAAACCGTTGTCCCGGGTGCTCTTAACCGTTTGCATCCCATGTTGTCGACCGATCCCTTGGGAGCCAAGGGCACTCCTACTTCATCGTCCAGACGTTTTAAAACCCTCTGTAGCTTCATCCGCACGTTATGGTTTGCCAGATCGATGAGCAAACACCGGCAATTCTTCACTTTCACGTCGGTCGCAGGAAGCATGGGCTCAATGTTGTTCTCGTCCCTGCATGTCAGTACCCGTATATCGTTCATCGGATATGCCCCTCAACGCATGCACCTTGAGGAGCAGGTCCCAACGAGTCAATGCGTTCCTAAAATTTCTCACGCAATGAGGTCTTGGAAAAATTTTACGTATAAATAAAAACTCTGTTTAAAACACACTAATCTGTGGGAAACGTAGGCAAACTGATTTAAGCTGGAGTGATGAACAGCACAGAAAGCTAGACAGGAAGGCCGTAGACACGACGCTGATAACTGATTTTTGTTTTCGCTAACAAGGAATGAATAGAAAAAGACAGGAGTCTGTGGCTCTAGCTGTAAAAATACAAACACAATGAAACGGCCACATGCCTAAGAAAAAAGTAGAACGGTCGGGCGCAGACGTTAAGTTGCCTTTGTCGCAAAGTAAATAGGAAATTCCCAGCGTCCGACAGGTGCACAAAGAAACATGCAAAGCCCTTCGTTCAATGCCGGGAAGACGTCATCTCCGAAATACCATAGTCATGTAAGCAGCCGTGCAAGGGGTGAACTAGTGTAACTAGATAACGTACAAGAATACCGCCACTGATGCACGTAAGTAAGCAACGGCGCTCATTTTGGTGTTTACTTGCCGCTTTTATGGCCTTCCCGGCAACGTCTACCGGCTCGTTTGGTAACATCACTGCTGAAGATGCAGCAAAACGGCATCTCCGGGCACAGTTCTGCTGCTGAAATAATGCGGTACAGTTACGGAAAAGGAAGCGCGAACACCAAAATATGAGCCGGAACACACAGACGACACAATTTCTTTCCGTGCAATAAAATTGTCACGTGGCTTTATTACAAGTAACAAAAATTTAAAATGTGTCTTTTCAAAGATACCACTAGTGAGCCAATATTTTATTCCACTATCCGTATTCCGTGGTTTTGTGTTCCGGTTGATATTTTCGTGTTCTCATTTCACTGAACACGCGTTACATTTGATTCGCGTTCGGAACGACGTCATTCGCGCGCAGCCGCAGAGCAGGGAGGGCAACCTACGTCTACCAGAGTTGACCGACTCAAACGCATAAGCAACAGAATGGCGGCCCCCATGAACCCTCCATTGCCCTCACGGGAAGGAAATGGACTTACTTGGTAGTTAGGGCATTGTACGGGCGCTCTGATATCAGGTGTGCCGCTGCTACAGATTGGTCAGTTGTACAAATTACTGAGCGAAGAGTATTTTATAATCGCCTTGGCTTTAAAAGTGTATTTTTCATTGCTAGAGAAGTAAGTCGCGTGACTTCTGCTTTTTCCGATTTATGGCCCGTTTGAGACAAACATCGTTTGTTAGTCAACGCCATGTCTGTGTGCTCTTCCTGTCGTCTTGTTTTCCGCGCTGTTCATCACTCTGTTGTGCACTGAGTGGCCCGCCTATAGTCCGTGTGACCAAACCCGTTTCAGCTTCCAGACATGGCGGCATTCACTTTTGAGTTACGCATCTTGCGTCCGTACGCGAGTGCGACTGCGACGAAAGAGTGCATGAAGAAGGGCTAGCGTTCCGGCTAGCCGGTAATCGGGCTAGTTGACTGCTTGGTTAGAACGCTATGAAAGAGTGCACGCTGTCTCCACGTTAGTAGTGACGAGATACGAGTTGTTGCTGTTGTTGTTCCTTTCTTTGTGGCACGCACCCACGTGGCCGATTTTCTAGGAATCGTGGGATGTTGTGCCCACTTCACAAAAGTACCATTTGGAACTAGCGTGAAATTTATAGAAAAGTGCGTGCCGCGTGACACGTGAACGGGATTTCCAGTAAGCGGTACAGGTGCAACCCAGCCCGGCAAACTTTGTGGCGCATGCCAGTAGTCGGTGGTGTGTGCAGAAGCTGGAGCGGTTGTCAGTACAGTTGTAGTAATTCGCTGGAAAAAGTAAAAAAATGAAAGCAGAGATAAAAACGCGAACATGATGTTGTAGTAAAGGAGCCTTTCGAAGTAATTCCTGCACACAGATACAATGTAGGAGTTACAAAAACCATTGATAAGTATCGCAAGGATTTCCCTCCAAAGCTCGGAGCATTCTAAGTGCCGTGAAAAGAGTTTCATCAGGTCCCTTATTGTCTTTAGAGAAGCACACTGGTTTGTGTAATTAGAAATGACACATCCACCACAGCAAACCCCAATGGTGCATCAGAGGTACTAAGGCAGTAATTTCGCAAAGGCTGTGTGCCCCGGCATATGGTTTTACCCACGGATATTGTCTATATTGTGAAATACGCTGCGGTGATAGACGCCGCGCAAGCACTACGTTTTAAACGGCGCATGTAATTGCAACATGCCCCAGTGAAATGGAATTTTCATGCTTCGTACATCTCTAACTATTTTTTTCTCTGTGGTTGCAGTTATTGCGCCGCGCTATGGCAGAGTGCGCCGAGAAGAATTGTGTGAACTTTGTGTAGCCATGTAGAGCAGAACCGTATCGTCCATGGAGACATTGAAGCATGCAACAGTGGACTGCCTGGCAAAAGCATCAGTTCATTTGCACTAAGCTGGTGCTCACCGCCACAATAATCACGCTGTTGCTGAGTGTTTGGTCCCTGAGTTGCCACGCCATGCACCAGATCAAAATGTTTGGTGATTTCTTTTTTCTTTTCGCAGCCCAGGCAATTCCGAACGGCGACGCCCTCCAGCCCGCAGCGTATCCAGCGCTGCAGCCCTTTCCAGGCATCCGTAAGTGGCTTTCTCGAAAAGCGAAGCCTTATTGGAAGAAACATAGCAGTCCTTCCTTACAAGAGGAAAGTCGTTCCTAGTGGTTGTTCTTGTGTCGTCTGTTCCTCCTGTTTGACCAGTTTGTTTATGTTAGTAAGAATGGGGTGTTCGTTTTGTGCGCCCTGACTTTCCTCCGTGATTCTTGCTGCGCTGGAGTTGTCACGATGAACCAACAGGCCCAGACTTCCATATTAGTCAATTATAAGAGGAATCGAGTCGGACTTCGATTGCCAAGGAGAGAGCCCCTCAAAGCATTTTAGTAAGTCTTCTATATGAATTAGGGGGTCATGATCGGCCGCGTCAATGTGACCCTAAAGTAGCTTAAGAACACTATAATGGGAAGTTTTAGAGGGATACGTGCTACTGCTGCAGTAGGCGCAGAAGGGGGACTAGGATCTCACTCAAAACTCAGGTGCGTGGTCGGGCTGTGGCGGAGCAAGGCAACAACCCTGCTTCTATATTTGATGATGCTTGGGGTTATGCGAGCAGCAAAAGTTTCACCCTTGGAGTCAGGTGCATGTCTTGTTATATGACAAAGAGAAAACCTTAGAAAAAGACGAGTCCCTGTACGCCTTCATCTGAACATTGAATGGGAGTGCTTTAAACATTGCAAATCGGCAAGACATGTGCTGCGATAGGAGGCGATATCTTGTTTGGGTCACTTTTTTCTGACATTGCACAATAAAAAGAAAAAGTACCTTCGCGTAAAAGAAACTAATACGTCCCCTATGCCATTTATCGCTGCTCGTGCGGTCCTACTTCTCAAGCCCATTCATCACACTTTTGAGGAGCGTTTCATATCGATGATGATGGAGATTAGCTTCCGAAACGCGCATAAGGGCTGTACGGGCAAAGTTTTTATTGGAGCCAGCCGTGCATCCCATTCATTGATTAAACGCAAGGGGAGACAGGTTCGCGTCCTGTCGCTTGTAGATGCACTCTACATGGACAGGGTAAATGCGATGAGCAATTCCAGGCACTCTCAGCTTGCCTAATTGAAGCCTCAGGTCTAAAGCCAACGTGCCGAGAGCACTTCAATCCCACAAGAATATTGCTCGAGGTGACTGGAAGGCGAACCAGCCAGAAAGTGCTAGTTTTGGTTGAGAAAGCCTGCTTCTGCCCGAGCATGGTTGATTGTTTGATGACTGGTCTTTAGCTCGGGCTGTTGCGCATTCTATTAGTACGCGCTCAGAGATTCCAAAGGTTGAATTGAACTTTTGCCGCCGTTCCTGCGAGATTTTGTTGTGCTGTCGTTGCCAGTTGTGTCAGTGCCACACAAAACTCAGTGTCTGACTGCAAGTCTGTATGTATGTTGTCTTTTTCTTATTACTAATTCTTATACAAGTTACTTTAATAAATAATTTAATGTAGCACCGTAGGTATGTACCACTACCTTGTGGGTATGTATCACTTTGCTGGGATAAGGGCAGTAGCTCGGGTATGTACTTGAACTTGGGCCCTACTTTTCGCGTTGAGGTCTTGCGACGTTGCGGATTCAACATTGCGAATCTGCTAAATAGCGGCAATCAGAAAAGCCCAAGTCACACCTGCATGGTCAGCAATCGGTAACACCGGGGCAGAAAAGGTCGATTGGACATCGTTCCCTTTGCAATGTTACATCGAAATGACATCCACCCTTGCGTCACACGTGATGCGAGAGTAGCGTCTGTTCGTTGTAAGGCATTCGTTACACAACATAACAGAAGAAACAAAGACACCAGAAGCGGTGAGGTAACGGGTCCACGATGGGTGGAGCGGACGGTGGCCCGGCTTATATCAGCCGAAGTTACATGGGTGCAAATCATATCTCCGACACTTGTCAGTAATGTGGCGGATACTTATTTGATATGGAATCACGCTACATGCTGCTCACTTCTAGACCTCTTCTTCCCGAGCGTGTACACGCGCCACCGGCACATTGTTATTGCCTCTGTAGCGAGTATGCAAGAAAATGGTTGGCATGGCTTTATCTGATTTCGTTGGAAGCTTGATCGTGAAAGAAAGTTACTGCCGTTTTTAGCAATGATGCCGACTTTTCATTCCGAAAGGCGGTGCCCCTTTCAAGCGCTGACGTAAAGCAAAACTCAACCCAAGTGCTCAAGTGCTCTCGATGTCCCACTCTCTATAAATGATCACCTGGCTCTATTTAATAAGTCTTCATAACCCAAAGCATAAGCCCTGAAGAAAGAGCACGGCTGGAAATATCTTACCAATGTAAAAACTTGGGCGGGTTGGTGATGCATGTTTAACCACAACGCAAGAGACAAGACACAGACAACTCTTCGTGTGTCCTCTTGCTATCGTCCTGTGTCTTGTTGTGCTGTGGCTTGACATGGAAATATCAGTTGATGGACAACTGTCAAATTAATGCTAGGAAAACACCCGGCAGGAAGGCTTGGCCTCGAGTACCGAGTTTAACCTCGTCAAATTTTCTTCGAAAGTCCGGGCAAATACGAAAAACTCGTCGAGGTAGCAAGGCCGGTGTGCAACTTCAGGTCGGCGAGGACAAGGTCCACAACTCGTTAACAGTGCACTACATAAGACCGGTGTGTTGTTCAGGGCCGATAGGGGAGGCCCCTTTAGCAATGAAAATTTCTGCTGAGAACTCCTATTGTAAGCAGTGCCCCTGGCGGCCACTCCTTACCAGTTGGTTTCAGAAGTTTTGTTTGTTAAATTAATCCTTATTCATTGCCCCAAATAGTGTTCTTTTTTATTTTATGGTATACAGTTTTATGGAACCCGTCAAATAACTGTTGAGTTTGGTTTAAAAACATTTAGGACGGCTGGCTGCTACAGGAGTTTTCTGGGGAATGCCTGCGCTCCATTCGATGTTGTCATCGCAAATAGGACCCGCACTCTCCAGTGGTTTTTCCCCCGCACGACACACCTCAACCTTCTAGTACACTGTAACTCGTTGACACGTTGCTGGTGCCGTGCACAGCCCAAACGGCGTCACCCTAAATTCGTAAAGGCAATCTTCTCACGGTCTCTCTCGTCCAATGGCCAGTCGTTCAATGGCCAGTACCTGGTGTTCAGGTTCATCGATGAAAAGTACTTGGCATGACAAAGGTGGTCGGGGGTTCATGATTGGACTTGCGCAAAACAAACGGGGACGAGGAAGGAACGACAAGGACGAGCGCACTCTAACAACTGGTTTAATTTCTTGGAAGAAAGACATATATACCCCACAGACCTGCGTACAACATCTCAGTAAAAGCTTTACAGCGCACACACATCACATAAGTAGATCAGCGTCTACAAAAAAGGCAACAGCAGCGTCAATTCCTTATCTAACAAGGCCACAGAAGGGTGGCTGATGCACTTGTCTTTGTGTTGTGAGATTAAAAACGCTTCCACAATCTCTCTTGAATTTTATAGGATACCCTTGCTATGTGGGCACGTGTATGTTGGATAAACCCGAAGGTGCCTAAATATAAGATTAAGAAAACATGCTTCAAGTTTAAAAGGAAGGCCTTACACACACTTGGCCACGCATTGTAAAAAATGTAAAAGAAGTGATTGCGCACCTATCTTAGAGGAAACTTCGGTGTTGTTTTCGCATCCTAAACAAAATTCAAGAGAGATTCTGGAAGCGTTTTTAATCTCACAGCACAAAGGGAAGTGCATCAGCCACCCTTCTGTGGCCTTGTTAGATAAGGAATTGACGCTGCTGTCGCCTTTTTTGTAGACGCTGATCTACTTATGTGATGTGTGTGCGCTGTAAAGCTTTTACTGAGATGTTGTACGCAGGTCTGTGGGGTATACATGTCTTTCTTCCAAGAAATTAAACCAGTTAGAGTGCGCTCGTCCTTGTCGTTCCTTCCTCGTCCCCGTTTGGTTTGCGCAAGTCCATTCATGAATCGTTTCCAAGTAGGCCGGCTTGCTGTGATGGTCGGGGGTCGACATCTTTTTTCGTGATTCTATCCAGCCGTTGTTAGTCAACGCAGAAACGTAATGTGCCAGCTTTTGCCTTCATGGGCACAACTGGAGCTGCCCAGGTGCTTTTCGAGGGTTGTCTGATGTAGTCGCTCAGGAAAACGTGCGTTCAGATAGTTTCGCGATAGTGTCGCGCACGTTGGGCTCCATATTCGGTGATTATTCAGTGCTTCGCTGGGAAGCCTGACATAGCTTCGATGCCGAGGAAAAAGAGTCGTTATAGCGGCATAGCAAAGCCCTTCAGTGTTCCTGACTTTCTTGCGAAAGCGCCGGGTTCATGTCAGAGCAGTGAGCAGGCTTGAAGTCGTCATCGTATTTGCATTGTGCGGCGGCGACGGCGACCACGTTACTTGCTTCCTGAATATCTTCGGGAAAGGCAATCGCAGTGCCCTTGTTGAAACCCTGATACTCCTAGGAGAAATTACTGACCAAAACGAGGATTTTCGTCGCGTCAAGAGCACCATTCATGTTACGACAGAGATACCACGCCCGAGGATTAAGCTTTGGCAGCTTTCCACAACCGCGCTCATAGTTCTTCGGGCCGCACGTCTTCCGAGAACGCGCCGGGTGCAGGCATCCGTTGGCCGCGGCACTCTGGCCTACTTCTCTCCCTGAAAGGGACACTGAAGTGTTATGTAAACATTGCGGGATTACTAGCGCAAAGTGTGGTCCGGAGTTCCCATGCCATGTTTCGACCACTCTAGGCGCGTTTACGCGATTTTATTTAGTAGAAAAACTAATTCGAAAATGCTGTCCTCCTCTCTTTACGCTCGCCCATTTTCTGTGGCGTTTTCGTGTGACGTCAGGAGGGGATGAGCTGGCAATTGGCTGCGCTACTGCACGGCTCCCCGGCCGACAGAGTCAGTCGGCCCAGCGTTTCGTCCGCCGGCCGCCGGCGGGTCGTCGCAATCAAGGAGGTTAAAAAAAATTGCTTGGTCGCAATTCGTTCGCTTAGTTGAAACGAAGCCAGGACACGTTTGTGAATGGAAGAATGCGCCTTTCTTTACTTGGTTTGTTTGTACACTGTATCTAGCTCCAAGTCAAGGTCGCTTCACACAAGCGCTGCACAAGCGCACATGACTGGTACGCCAGTAGGAAAATATAAGGCCTCTTGAAGGCGGGAGAAGAGTCAGCGAAGTCAATATAGGTACTAAGCAAATAAAATCAACTGATATTTTTACCGTACAGCGTAAAACTAGGGCGCGGGAAGCACTTTTTTGCGCTGGGCGAACAAGCACAGCGGTCAGCAGCACGACTACGCATCTGCGAACGCTTTTCCGTCTACGAAATGCAATTGCTAGACGTGAGCTACTGTGGAAACTCGGGCGACGCTTACTGCACGAGCGTAGTACAACAAATAGTCACCTAAGCTGCTTGAAATGCCAAAACTAAATAAAAGTGTAAACCGGTTGTACAATATATACCCTATATTAGCAAGCCCTTCGCATCCCGCTCCGTGGCTCAGTGGTCTGGGGGGACATCCTACAGCGAACACTCAAAAAAGATTTGCCTGTCGATGCTTACGGTATTAGGTTTTTGAATGTTGAAAATGAGGACGGTGTGCCTCTTGACACAATTATGCTGTATGTACTACATAGCATCTGGAGAAACAGGATGGCGGTACGCTACTCCGACCCAGATGCCAGGCTCATCAGACACTACTTCAAAGAGTCAATAGGTTCTTTTGTACAGATACAAAAACTTCAGCCCTCTAAACCAGAGTGGCTGCCCACAAGTGAAGCATTGTTAGTAATGAAACAATATTGAAATCACCCCGCTTGCCCAAGAAGGGCTGTAGTTCTAGTGCTTGTATTGAGTATTGAGTGTACAGATTATCAGTTACGTGTGTCTTTGTTTTGTCATCCTGTCAAAGAAGGCAATAAAGAAAGAAAAAAAGTGGCTCAGTGGTCTGGGGCGCTAGGTATGTCACCGCAAGTGTTTTGCAAGTCACGAGTTCGAATCCCCGCGGGTACGTGCTTTTTTTTTGTAAGTTAACTTTTTTGTTTTCCGCCGATGTTTTCTATATTGAGTTCACCTTTTTTTGGGCCGCAACTGAATAGGAAGGTAAAAAAAAGACAAGCAAACAAAAAATAGAAGAAGAACAAAAAGAGAAAAAGAGAGAAGACGAAAACTTAAAGGGAGGAAAGAAAAAAGGAAAGCAAACAACAACCAACAAACAGAAGAGATGGACAAATAGACAAACAAAGATACAATAAATGAGCATGGGTTTCATAAACATGGGTGGCATTTTCCTCATCACAAGAGAACAATTAGAGAATAAAGAAATAGCTATCAATCACCGCATACACCGATTATAATAGAGAGAAAGTGTGAGGCGAGAATAGGACAGGGGAAGGGTTTGTCGAAAAGAAGTTTTATATGGTAAGAGTTTGCGTGTTAAACATGCTACAATTGGGCAATCTACCTTACTTGCTAGAGTAGCCTGTACCGCTGGCTTACATGTCGCTGTAGGAATACCGTCGTACAGTCTAAAAATATCTTCCGAATGAGTACTGCGCATGGCTGAACAAAAACATTTCTGAAACATTCTTGAATGCGAAAGCCTTGGATGTCTCATCAAACGCGAAAAGTGGCCGTAGTCCTAGTCGTCGACTTCTACGCTAATACTGTTAAAATGGTTGGTGCTGTGAAGATAAAATATACTGGTTTTCTGTGGGAGTTGAACCCTGGTTGCCGGAGACAGCGGCGCCCCCAACAACACTACTTTGGCACCCTAGTACATACCCTGCCAGACAGGCGCATGTGGCGGCAGGCTGTCGAAATGCAGCCGGTCTGCTCGTATAAGTATTTGGCGTCAAAAAGCGAAAAAAAAATGCGGAAACGTAAAAGGAGGCGCACACACGATTAAGCAGCGGAGAAGAATCCCCGTGCAAGCATTTGAGCAGCCTTTTTGTTTCATGCAGCCACCTATCCTGCAGCGTATGGCCAATTCGCCCAAGCCCTCACTCAGCAGCCTGCGGTGGTCCCCCAGACTCAGCGAGAGGGTAAGCGCCCATTCTACTTTGGAGTCCTAAATGCATTTATCTTGTCCTAGAACGCCGAGATTTGTTTTGACAGCTATGCTTGGGAAAAATACTACGATGTCCAGGTAATGTAAAGTGCAAATTTTATAATCATTACATGTTACCAGCACACATGTATGAAATGAATTTAGAATGTAGCGCATGGGCACTGAAATTATCTAAATTAGATAGTAACTTTAGGGATACAAATGGCTTGTTCACCTCAGTGCGTTCAGCAGTCAGTGGATCTTGGGACGTGGCATCAGCGAACCGCGAGGGCGTTTATTGGTTCTATTTTTAGTACCTGCAAATATCCTGTCGGATAATTGTCCTGTCAAATATCCTGTCGGGACTAATTTAGTGAGTTAGCTAGACATTTGCGTTTCAGAGTATTTAGCGCAGATATTGAAGGCAGGTGCATAGTGTATTCTTGAACAATAATCTATTTCCCTTTGAGCTTTGGAGGCGCACATACTACGCAAGGCGTGTCCAAAAATTTCTGCAAAGTTTACCTGCTTTATCTCTTGTCAGCTCAAATTTTTTTCGTATAGCAGTAGCACCTAAAACCAGCAGTGAAATATTTACAGCCTAATATTCAAATTTAGAAATTAGTCTTGCAGTAATCACATACATCTTGAGGTGAAGTGTTCACTTGTCTGTTTGGACCGCAGACTTCAAATTTCTTCGTCTGTGAGCAAACCCAAGTGCATTGCACGTAGTGCCACCCCCAGAGATGAAGACAGGTTCCCTGCTCAGAAGTAAAATTTTCGATTCTAAATATTTAAATACTGTTATTTCGCTGCCTTCTCCTCCACTTGGCCAAAAGTGGCCTATTATGCTTCGATGGTGTCTTTTCCGACGACACATTCCTCCACTGTCGCGGCACTCGAAAGGAGAAACAATCGACCCTCTGTAGTGTCTACCGCTAGTCACTAAGTCCCTGAAAAGTCAGAAGTCCTTCGCATGCACAACTGCGACTCAAATATACAGCCACTGTTGCTTCTCCAGGACGAGAGTGAGTGAGAGCTGTAGCTGCTGTGATCTGATGTTCTGTGTACATCAGATACTTTGATAGTTTTATATTCAGCTTTCAGAAAAGAACACCGTTGACACTCAATGTCCCATGGGGGTGTTCACTGTTGCACTGCAGGCCCAGAAGGCTGCAACCTGTTCATCTACCACTTGCCTCAAGAGTTCGGGGATGCTGAGCTGATGCAGATGTTCATGCCTTTCGGCAATGTGATTAGCGCCAAAGTCTTCATTGATCGTGTCACAAACCAAAGCAAGTGCTTCGGTAAGGGTTTTGGAATGCCTTCCTCATGTGCTGGCATGCCCAAGAGAAAAGTTACATCAATGCCCTTTGTTTTCTTTTGGTGATCTTGCTATATAACAGTGTTGCTATTTGCATTGCATAAACTTGGTGGAAATTCATGTCTAGGATCACATACTGCGTTTGTTTTGCATAACAGCAATGAGCAGTAAGTTATCGCTGGTGCACAAATTTCTCACAACCTGCTCTTAAACTTATTACACTTTACCTATCTCATGTTGTGCACTAATGCGGTATCCAAGAAGAGTGACGCCATTCAGTGGCACTACAGAAACTATCCATGTGCCCTGCTCTGCTTAAAATAATCGCGAGGCCCGTGCAGCCGTGACGGCCAATCGATGCGTGCATTTGCCCTGTTCCAGGATTTGTCAGCTTCGACAACCCTGCGAGTGCGCAGGCGGCCATCCAGGCGATGAACGGCTTTCAGATCGGCATGAAGCGGCTCAAAGTGCAACTCAAGCGCCCCAAGGACGCCAACCGGCCCTACTGAGCGCTGCTCACAGGGGTTACAGGCGAGGTAAGCTCTCCTGTTTTTCACTCGACCGCCGAATAGAGGAGTTAGGCTGCTTTCACCATTCTGCTTTAATCCAGTTTTCTGGAATGACCACCCACGGAGAACAAAACTCTTTTAGTAAATAACAAGGCCCAGCATGTGCTTTGACTCTGAAGTGGAACCTGCTCTCTGGCACTGGCTAATAAAAAGGGCTGTGCTCTCGTATAGTTAGGTCAAAACACACAACCGGCACTTTTCAAAGCGACATTTTCACAGTATTTTTTGGGGGCTTCATCCACTGCTATTGTAAGCAAAAATAGACACATTGCACACTCTCAGGGTGCATGCAGCAGTACGCGGTTCGAGTAGGATAACAGTTGAGAAAGGTATTTCTGAGACATCTTGAAGTTGGCCTGAAGGCAGCTTGAGCTCCCAATCAGCTGTTGTTTCGAAGAGACCTGTCCGCTTACAAAATTACACTTGAATCGGCCTTTGTAACCATATTTACCAGCCAAATTCTTACTGAGTTTGGGAATCAGCCCTGTGTACAGAAAAGAATTTCTGGCGGGGCACATATAGAGGGCGTCCCAACTATCATGCACCAAGGTTTTGAAAAAGAGCAACGGTGTTACGTGAAGGAAACCCAGTGCTAATATTTTGTGTACTCCAGTAGCTGCCATTAATTTTTCCCCAATGAAATCTAATTAAATAATTGCAATAACTATTCACCTATAAAGTACCATCCCAATGTACCGCTCTCGAAAGGAATCCGCATTTATTTTTTTTGTGCTGCCCCTGTGACCACCACATGACACCATCCTAGGATGTCCGATTCCAGTGCAGATTCCTTACACATGTGCGAGACATCCCACCCTCAGAAAAAGCCAATTCAAAATCAAGGAACAAGTCAGCTGTCTTAGCTGTCCAGAGGAACATATGCGTGCTGCCTCAACCCATTGATGATGAATATGGCACCAATGTTTAAAATAAATATAAACGTCCTTCCAAATGTTGCAAGCGATGTACCTTGCCATAGCGGTTAGAAATTTGCGAAATAAAAAGCGGGTGCAGAGTAACTCCGGACAACTACTATGTAATATACAGTGCATTAACAAACCTGCACTTGATTCTAATCTCCAGTGCCTCAGTTGCTCTAAATCTGAACCTAAAATATAATCAGTACATACTTCTCAGTTGATGAGGATTTTCAAAATATCCCTTTCACTCACTTCGTACAGATTGTCAATGTAACGCAACTGAACCGTTGAAGCATACTTTTAACATTTTCAAATATCTCTTTGGGCCTATTCAAATACCAGAAAATAAATTCTGATCGGGCACTTTCATACCAGCATAGTTTCAAAATTTTGTGCTTCGTAGTCCAGTCATTGATAAAGCAGCTATTTCATTGGGACTGGATTTTACGTGGGCAGACATCTCCACATTTGGACTTTAATCCTTGTAATATTTTTATGAAAAACACTGGCACATTCATGTAGAGAATGAATCTTGATGGAAGCTTGCAGGAAACGAGCACATGAGGGGGATAGTGGCGAAATTTGTCACCTTTCACAATCCAGGCTACTCGACCTAATTGCTTGCTTTGAGGGAGGCCACTTTTGTTTGGCCATATGGCCGGTGCCATGAGTGCATAAAGAGCAGCGGAGGCCTCGCTTAACTTTTGCCTTCTTGTGAGTTAAAACTTGTGCCGAGAGCGCTACAGCTAGCATAGGCGGCAGGGCTGGACTGTTTTGTGTGCTGACTCCCTGCCGTCCCGACCCAGGGCTGCTGACCGCTCAGCCCTTCTCTCCACTCAGTGCCTCTCTTCGGTATTCACGAGGCCCTTTCCACGCCAGTAAGTGGGTGTGTTGTGCTTGGTGTTGGTGGCGTGTGCAGAGACCCGACTGTGGTAGTACACCCTCTGTTTTATTTGGACGCACGGCGCTTCCTTGGTTCTGTCGTCACGCTCTCCTCGCCTTGCTGTCGTCGTCTTGCTGGTGTAGCCACTGTGCAGTGCTCCCCTTGAGACCAGTAGTGGTGCGCGGCACACGTCATGGGCTTTTCAATTGTCGAGTGGACCCTCCCCTTCCCTTGGTCAACTCGGCGAGGCGGCGGAGAGTGCCTCTTAAAGGCGCCCGTTGGCGTCCGAGAGAAAGCCGTGGAAATTTGGCTACGCAAAGGAACTTGATCTGAGACAGGACTAGAATCGGGCAGCGACAGTCAGGAACGAGACTGGGCAAGGACTCAGCGAAAACTGCAAGTAATTTTATTTTGCATGCTGCCCAAAAGTTCTGCGCAAGTAGCGAGAAACATCAAAAGTGGCTGTTATTCGTAGAGGATGGCTGGGTTACTGGTAAGAGCTGCTACCAAGCAAATCAAGGATTTTCCTGTTCTTGCGACAACTCCTATGGCGCCGCGTTCGAGATTCATGTCTCTTGTTAATTTTTCGTTTTTTCGCAACAACTGCTATGGTGACTAATCGAAGGTGCGTATGTCTTGCTAAGTTTTTTGATGGAGAGCCCTTGTTTACGAGTGTACATGTACCTGCTTATCGTCCGCTGCTATCAAATAACGGCACTAAAAGTTACGATATTGGTGTACGAACAGCGAACAGTGACCTTCGAATCGAACATTGAATTAAATTTCATAAGCAAGCCGGACATTGAATCCAATATGAAATATAAATTACGAACCTTGTTATTACTGGAATTTTTGTGCAGAAAAGGAGCTCCTTCGTATTATAGTAAGCCAGCTTCTGTCGTCCCGCTGACGATATCGCCCGCCAATATTCCCCATCATTACGAACAGCTTCTCCCTAGTAACTTCAGTTGCAAGAGTATCTAGGCACTTCTTGGCATTCTTGCACAGCCTCGAGCAGCGCTTTCGGGCAATCGTTGTAGTTATCGTTGGTGAGCGACGTCTGGACAGCTTATGCCCTAGTGCTGTCTTGATAGAAGGGCTGTGGGGCACTTACCCATCTTGATCATCTTTCTTTCTCTGACAAGAACAAGCAGCCAAAGGCAGTATGTTTGGGTCTCAAATGGTATGCCAGTGGCGTTGTGGTGGCAGGTGTTGTCTGCAGCTTAGTACTACATCTTTTGCATGTTGCCTGTTGTAGTAAATTTTCGCTTAAATGCTTCCATATAGCACTTAGTCATGACATACTTTTTGTAGCCTGGAGGACGCACTTTTAAACTTCTATTCGCTACAGCCCATGGTGCGCCTCAGAATAGCAGCTTGCATTAGTCGCCGAAGAAGCATAAGGCTGTACCTGAAGAATCAGAAGAGGGCATGATGCGCAGCACGTAACATACACCAAGTTATTAACGTTAAACTTTTTGCCAGTTCGTACTTCATTGGACAGAATTTTACAGCACACAAATAAAGAACGAAGGCCGAAGGACCTGTCCGTGTCATCACTCTTCATCCTTCGTTCTTTTTTTTCGCGATGTACACTTTTGTTCAATGCGCTTTAAGTAAAGCAATCAGCTATACCACCGCTGCCGCTGCTTTTGGTGTATGTTGACAGCACCTCCGTTAATTAGGCAAAATAAGAGATGCTGCTGACGTCAAAGAACTGCACTACAGTCACAGGTTCATCGAGTCACTGTAGGGTTAGTACAGTTGTAGTTCATTGTTTCCGAAATACCGTGTGGTCAGGTAATGCACGTATATAATTTTCCAGGGCACTGCTTATTGTAAACAAGGTACCCGTGGGGATACTCAAATGTCAAAAGTATTTTTTTTTACTGGGAGTTTACGAATGCTTTATTTCTTACAACAAAGACTGGCTTGACGGGCTTGACAACGATGGTGCTTGCCTCAGAAAAACCGTATAGACGCTACACTGTAATAGTTGCAAACCATCGCACCAAATCATCCTCTGTGGTCTAAAACATAAACAAAAGAACACGCAAAAAGCATCACCAACTGCATGCAAAACCCCAGCACCTGTTACATTTTCTAAATAAATAGAGGCGCTGTCAACATACAACAGAAGCGACGGTAGCATTGGTATGGCTCATTGCTTTCCCGAAATCTGCACTAATACCCGGCCCCAGAATTCAAAATGGCGGCCAGAGCCGACGATGATCTCATTAATGCAATAACAAGCGACTGCGTGCTGTGTACGGTGACTACGGCCTCTACGGCCTCTACAAATCGCTCGTCGAAAGTGCGATTTGAATGACGTATTCCGATTACACAGAAAATGCTCAGAAGGCACGCCAGCATTGAGGAAGCGTGCGTCGACATCTCGCGCTTCCGCTGAACCAGGCACATTAGCAAAACGTATTCGACTATTTGAAAAATGGAAGGCTACCCATTCGATACGCGAATCAAACTATTGACAAAGGTACTATGTGGTTCGCTCTCACATGTTCAAGAATTCGCACACCTTCAGGTATGAATGCACGTAGGCAGTTACAACGTCTAAAAAGGAACATGAGACTTCGGAAGGTCTTGATACATTGCGTGGATGCAATTACAGGTCTGGGAGCTCCCCATGGACAAAATTAACAAATATGCAACTTGCGCTCAGCAGGATAAAGTTCAGGAGGTTGCGAACACAAGAAAAGCTATTTTACTTGTAGCAACAGTGAGCATTGACCCTTTTTGCCCGTGCACCCTTTTCAAGGGGGTACAGAACAAGTATAACGGTTTTACTAATTATGAAGCAAAGTTCTTCTAAATACAAGCACTTATTACCATCCTATTAGCAAAACTAAAATAGGTGTGTGCGCGTCAAAGTTCCCGAATATGCACTAATTAGGAAAAACAAGTTGTGTATGTCCATGTGGTCGTAATGTCGCCTCTGTGTAAGAACGCTGTTAAATAACACTTTTATTCTCTTAACGTAGGAAAAGATGCTCTTTCCATTTGAAATCAGCTGCCAAAACAAAGCTCAAATGTTTCCTTCCTTTGTGGATACCTAAAAAACAAAACAACAACTTCTCTGGATACAGACTGCCCTGATGTCACACATAAAAATCTTTTAGGGTTTTCGTCTAATTGTTGGGGTGAGATTTTCTAGGTAAATTGTTTTAACATCAAGACAAGAAAGATATCATTAAACTGATTGTATTTTTGTTGATAGGCTGGGTTGGTACATAAATGCTCCAGATTGGATTAAGTTTTGTACATAAGTAAAAATGCGGTTTCAGTAGCCACACCTCCCTTAAGTTTCTGGGATGCCAGCCTGCCCACAAATACTCTGGCTGAATGCAGAATAGAACTAATTGTAGTTCGCACTTTGCTGGCCCTCGTCGCTTCCGTTCTGTATTCTTTTTCTGTAGCTCAGCATGTTCTGCAGCAAGTACAGGTTACCAATCAGCCAAAATTGGCGGTATTGTCATGTATGGAAAGTTCTCGCTTCTTCACCATGGACCATTCTTTAAGATCTCAGCTCTCTTTGCCTAATTTTTATTGTAATACTTCTTTAGCGTCTGTTATACCTTTTTTACCTAATATTGTGAACAGCGCCGGTGGTTTTGAATCCAAAGTACTAGAGAAATGGAGGATCATGGTGGCAGCCAATTAGTGTATGGGTTCGCACTAACGCCTCAACAAATATAAAAGCGTTCTGGAGTTGTGGAGTTGCAAATTTTCGAAGGTCTTGTGCAGCTAATTAATGCTTGACAGCGCTAACATCAACCTCAAAACGTTTGTCAACTCTTATTCATAGCTGCTAGTTCAGTTTATTGTTTCGAGAAGCAAGAACATTTTACCTGGTCAACGCGAATATATTTAATCTACTAAAATAGTACCAATTTAAGCAACTATGTTGCCATGATGGTGTCTGAACTTTCAATGAATCTCGTACATTGTCCTAGCTGATGTCGCATGGTTCAAAATGTGATGTTTAATAAAACATTTCTTAATAGTTGAAAACCTATTGTAGGCTAAGTTGTCGTAATACCGCCATAAGTGATACATTTTTATGCTCCGTAAGTTCCTTAAAGGAGAGAGGGTTTCTTGTTTTTAGTGCGGCAAGTTCGAGGTTGCTTTCTTAGCCTTGGATTACCTCCTATCTAGAGTTACCAGGAACCATTTCAATGGACCACATGATTCGCCTTGTAAAGATGGATATGACGGAACTTTTTAACGAAGTGAACAAATGTAGCGCAGCAGAAACACAAGGGACGAAAGAATACGCACGGACGAGCGCTCACTTTGTAACGAAGCTCGGTCTTGTAGGTTTCTCGATAAAATTTGAACATCCTGCTGAATGTGTTTTCTTCAAAGGCATCCGTTCACCTCACAATCATTTGTCTTTCTTGAGGTGCAACAAATAAATTGGAATGGGAATCATTCAGGACTCGCATTGCCACCTTTGAAGTCGTTCGTGTAGGCGCTCATAATGTTAACGGTGTAAATATGAATTCAGCATGACGCAGGAAAAATGCAGCCACTTGTATTTGACAACAAACAGCCGGTGGGTATGTGTGTAGCTTTAGCTTTGATTGCTATATTAGCTGTGAGGAGGCAATTCAAAGAATTTACTGGTCTTCCAGAGGATTGCCTACGTGAAGCCATCGCTCATTCAGGCACGTTCCCATTTTTTAAAATACTTATCCCAAATTCAGAAAACAATAACTTAGGTGCCCTGTTGGCGCAACAAAATATCAGTAATCATTGCAAGGGCCGCACAGCAGCAGCGGAAGAGAAAAAAAAATTACCTTACATAAAGTTATTTCCGTAAGCATTCCTGGCCGCAGTGCATGAAGTCACAGTGTGCCGCTTGCCGTCTGGGTCAGCGCCTTTCACGTTCTGCATCGGTGTGCTGTCGCTTGGTATCGTTGTGTGCAGTGTAGTATCAGCTGAACGATAAAAAGCATTACTGCTCGATGTAGCACTGCGCGTACTTGCTACAATGCGGGGCCATTGCGTGAACATGCCCTTAATGCCTGCTTGCATTTCTGCATGTGCTGGCTGTCAGTTGGTAGGGGGTCCAGCGAGCTGCTAAAAGCACTGATATTTCGCCTTCGGTTACTTTCAGCCTGATGCTTCTTGGAGCCAGAATTGAGCCTGAACAAAAACCAAAGCGGTGTTTTTGAACTCGGATCCCTTGCGTGGCTCGTGCGCGAGGTGCTTCCTAAGGACAAATTCGAGCGACGCTTCAGCTCAACCATTTGTCACCGTGAACGCGCTATGGGCAGTGCCTAAGTGACTGTCTGTTTGATCAGTCTTAAGCATTACAGTTACCAGCCGCTACCCGGCGCAGTGTTTAGTCGTGACGAGGAGGCATCCGAGCTTTCACTTGAACAGCCGGTCGGCCGTCCGCGCACTCGGCCACGCAATGTCACTTCTGCTCGTCTGTACTGGCCGCACGTCTTACAGTTTCGATATCGCTCGAGCGGTTCATGCGCACACTGCGCGACTGATGTAGCCGATGACAACGACAATGTTGTTGAACAAAGTATTTCCACGTCGTCACCATTTGATGAGCTCTTTGCCTCAGCATCAACCTTGCCACTAGCTGCGCCAACGGGGGCCATGCATCGCGTCGAAACGGACGAATTCATAGACGTCGTGTTTGTGGACGTTGCTGTGGGGCATAGTCGCTATGACGAGTCCTCTTTCTTAGTAACAAAAAGTCCTTGCATGTGAAAAGCGACATGATTATACAGGTAGGTATCCTGAAAGCATGCCAAAAGCTAGAAAAAAACATATGGCAGTATTCTTCCTAAGTTGCTGCATCAATGCTTGTTGTATTCGCGTTTTATGCTAAATGGAGTAGTCGTGTTAATAAATGACCATGCTCCAATTGGCGGGGTGGTCATTTACATAATTTGTGTAAGAAAAAGAAAACCAAATTTGACATATGGGAAGGATTCATGCTACACAGAGGCGAATATGGGTTGCCTCACAAAGCCTAGGGGATATGAAATCCAAAAAAGTAACCCTCAACCTACACCCTCCAAGCATCACTATGGCGCCGTTACGAAATTGGACTCCTCTAAACAGAAGTTGATTACTATGGCCGCTGATGGAAAAGGATGTAGTCATCAATCATTGATCAAATTGTTTTCAATTCTCTCTCGCGCAACATATTACCATCGTTTTCCCGGATGTCTCACTTAAGACAACCCTACAAAATTTTACAAACGTACAGAATTGGGGTATGGCTGCACTGCACATTGAGTGAAGTGCTTCCTAACCATTTGGCGAAGCTGATGTGGCGCGACCATTTGTAATCTGCGGTAAGGGCTTACCGAACCCCGCAAGTGAGCCGATGACTGCCGAAGCTTATAGCGCCATCTGCTGACGCGCCATAGAAGCCGTAGGTTAAAGTGCGGAGGCCGCCGCCTCCTCTCATCAAGTGAAAAACTGGCTTGTAACTACTGCCTTGTTTTAAATTAACGTGTCTATGGCGTAGATTAATGGACTTGCACCGTGGGCACACTTCAGGCAGGATTATATTGGAGCATCTATATTCACGATTGCATTTATTTTCTTTCTGTGATATGCCACATGGTTGCATAGGTAAAATCAGTGAATAAAAGCAAATTTTATTTGTTCGGACTTGAACTTACGAGTCGACATTAGTGGAAGTGATTCCCGCGGTCACTGATTAGTGTAATTAGACCTTCACCAAGACTTCATTAATACCTGCCGAAGCGTATATGTGGAGTGGCTGCTTGCGGAAGGCACAGTAAAGTTCTTTGCGTTGGGAACAAAAGAGCCGTGTGGTCATGGGTTCATAGCACAGTGGTTATCCTTCTCGTTTTACTACGGTTTCATAATATCATGAGATATTTCGGAATACTACGTTTCGACGCAGCAACTGTTTTTGTTACAAGCTGATAGGCTAGTGTAACTTTGGATACTCCATGACTTGCACCTGGCGCTCGTAATCTACGGGCGTTATGGCATTAGAGGATTTGTGCTGGTATTCCTAGGTCTCCATCTTGGTGTATTATCACTGTGTCCTTATTTATGATGCAGACCATGTGGAAAAAAGAATGGTTCCCTACAAAATGTTTGGTGGACGTTAAAAAGCGCCAGGCATCTACATCAATTGGGATCCTTTCACTATGCAACACGGAAAAGCCGGGATTTCGCTTTGGAACATTGAACTCAAAATTATAATTTCTCTACACCACCTGCACGAAATCAAGCTGAATCTTTGTCGTCTTTACTCCTGCCATCTCCAACAGCTTAGGTGTGGCACATATATTAGTCACGCAGTTCCCACCGTGTGTTGGATTACACGCGTGCTGTTCTTGGATCAGCAGATGCGTGCAGCAGCGTGAAGGCCTTTGAGCAGCGCAGAAGCTGGAAAATTTTCGCATTGTAGAATAATTCTGCTGTCAGCAGAACCCAAAGAGTAAAAAGAAGGCGACGAAGTGTGCTTTTTTATTCCGGCCTCTGTGCACTCTGAGACAACACATGGCCAAACACACCTGCTAACTGGTGTTGTTTTCAGTATTGTCAGCATGTTGTGGCGCACCTTTTTGCACGTGTATGTGTGTAGTTTACTGTCTTTGTTGACGGCATCTTGCCGGCGCATCAGCCAGACCGCGGTTTGTCTGGCAGCCTCAAGCTGAGTGGCAGTGCACTTTATGTGCCCACACACATTCGGTGTAAGTTTGTGCAGATATCAGCAACGAAGAGTGAAGCTGTTCTTTTTCAGTGCCCAAGGATGTATTTATCACTGCCTATTTTGAAAGGCTACCTTTTGCAAGTTTTTTTTATATTGGTTTTGGAGAACTCAAAAGGGAAGATTAGTTTTGTGATTGCTTTTGCGAGTTTGGAGAGCATCAGCCTCGAAATATGAGTAATCAAAGTCGTTAGCTCCATTAGACACCTTGTTGGGCAAAATAACAGCCATGGTTTTCCTTCTGGGCGCATTATGTGCTCACTGGGGTTCTTTCTTTTGCTCCTATAATAATCGTTTGTACAAGGACGGTGCATTTAGTACTGGGAATACCTCGTCACTTAAAAATATGTTCAAAAATGGATGGGTATGACGAATAGTTGATTATGGCCGCTGATTGCAAATTGCCTGTGTATGTCACAGTTATTCCCAAAGCTATTAGATCTTGACGTTGTTGCCATTTTGTTGTGAAAAAGACCGTAATTTACGCTTTTTTGTGCTTCTTTTTCAGATGCCAAGACCTTGATGACAGCGCCTGTTTTGATAGCAGAGTGAAACATCAGAGACGTAGTTAGACGGACAGTAGCCGCCAAAGATCGCGTTTTAGATGGCAGTGGTGAGGGCAGTATTAGATGAATTGTTAGTCACCGGAGCTGAAACTATTGCTTCAGAGCTCAATGAACGCACCCTTTCGGCTTTCCAGAAGAGCTTCTACTGTTACTACTGTGGGCAGCGCATATGACACGCTACGAATCATAGTCAGTTTAGCTAAGTAGGTCTAGTAGCCAACCCGACCAGGCCTTGACACAGTGTGTAAGTGTTCAGCAGTGCTCGCTGTAAAAAGGGGAAGGGTTGGAGGCTTAGGGGACTGCGTAGCTGAGAAATAATTCTTCCCAGATGTCCGACTTAGTCGTGCAGTGTACTTGATGAGGTGGCAGCCAAGGGGGCGTGTGAGGTCTTCTGGCCGCCCTCTTTTCTACGGTGGATGAGCGGGGACGGCCACTCAGCCCGGGGACACCGTCCGGTGGGAGCATCCATATCAGCGTCGGGTCTGGAAGTGCCCTCGCCTCTGCGCCCCCTTGCAGTGCCGTGGGGACTCTTGTGCCAGTGCAACTATTTCTTCCTTCTCTGCTGCACACTCTGGCTGCACACGCACGGACACAGCGAGTAGTGTAGGCGCATATACACACACGCACACACACACACACACACACACACACACGTACACACACACACACAAACACGCGCGCGCGCGCACACACACACACGCACACAGAAACGACAGGCACAACTCGACGTGGGGTTGTGCTCGCGCAAAGCGACTCTGTTAAGAAGTGCGTCCGAGCAGCGCCAAGTTCTGTAGTTTTCCTAGAGCCATAGCATTAGTCGTGTTCACCTGTACATACGGGGACAAGCGTAAGCATGACAATATATACTACTATACACACGCTGTAACGATGATATATATATATATATACATATTATATATAAATATAAAAAGGAAATGACTATATTATATATATATATACAAGCCAGAAGATTTTTAGAGTGGAAAGGTGAAGCAAAAAGAGTAACCATTTCGTACTGGTTCCACGCTCGAGTGACTTGCGTGGTTGTTTGTAGAGACGACTATTTTTGATCACACAAGGTTTTTTGAAAGTGATGCCAAGAGGAGCTGCATTCGCTGATGTTTTCTTGGCTGTTTTCATTTAGGCTCTGGTTATTGCCATCGTTGTACCTAGTTTGTTGCTGTTTCTTTGCTTTCCTCTTTTTTGTGAAACCAGTGTGTGTTGCTTTCTCATTGTTGCTGTGGTGAACAAGAGGCAGGGCTGCCCCTGCCTCCAGTGCTGCTTGGTTCCTTTTTGTGGTTCATTTAATTTGCATGGAAATGTGGGAGTGTGTGCTCTTCAAAAAGTGACCGTGAATGTGACTGTCCTTAGAGACGGGTCACTGTATTCAACGGCTGGTGCGTCAACCGAGTCTGAGCCCTGCAAGCGTACTTGGCCGACGCATACGATGCGTAATGGGTCTGCTGCTTTTCGCCTCATGAAACCGAACATCATGCACACTGGGAATCATGGTAAATGGCTTCCAAGCGCACCGAATTTAAGTAAAGATTCAGCGAAATGTGGTAGAAACAACTAGCATTGTCACAGTGTACGGTTACAATGACCGTGGCTGTAGTGGCAACCAAGAGCGAGAGCAGACAACAATATTCAGAAATATTTTCGCCAAAAATGACTTCCCAGGCATTCAGGCTGCTGAAATTTTTTTCGTACATTGCAGTGCTGAGCAGATGTTATCAGGGGGTAGTAGCTATGCACATGTCTTGCACTGCGCACTATGACGCAGTTACCCTCCCTTCTCTCACCCCTTTTGTAAGACACAGGTGCCAAAACCGCTAATCCTTTCATGGCGGAGAGAAAATAACCCCCTCACTATGTCATCATCGGTTGTGCGTCTGACTTGAACTTCACGCGGAAGCACTCCTGAACACCTCCGGTGCAGCGAAAAGTGAAAGGTGATTGCTGAAACTAAAAAGATAGAGAATGGAGATTAAGTTCGAATGAGTTTGGTTTATCAATAAGTTGTGGAGTCTGTTATGTTACAGAGTAGAGTCTTGCCGGTATGTGAACCCAACTTCAATCCACACTCTTATTGAAAGGAATGGACAGGGAAACTAACTGACAAACCCCGCTTTGTAGTTCCAGGGTATGGCATCTTGACTCTACTTGTTGGTGTTCGGTGAGCAAAAAGGAACGAACAAGAAATAACCGGTATGTCTTTTCAAGCCCTCTACTGATGGGACACGGCAGTGCTTGTTTTTTAAGGGAATAGCAGAGAAAGGAATTACACAGCCTGCCAGTATCATAAGCAACCTACCTGGCCAGTCCTTGTTTCTTTCAGCAAAAATCTCCAAGAAACATCCTGAACTTGGTTGACCAACGACTTGTCTATCCTACACGGATGTCAATGGCGCAACCACAGTTCAGTTAATTTAGGTCTGAGCATAAGTGCTGTGTGTCTATGTGTTATCAATTCTCTAGAAGTTTTATTTGTCTATGTACCGTAAATTTTCTACGACTTTGATATGTAAAATGGGCGTAGATGATACTAACAATCAGCGACAGAACCTTTGCTTCTTTTTCACCCATTGATGTAAACAGCAGTACGCAAATTCATATTGCTTTTACCTTTTTTATAGTTGTTTTTGTTAAGCACATGCCATGCACATTATTAAACACAATGTTCAATGGTTCCCTTTATTTCAACATTATCATCAGCTTCGGCCTTCGCTAGACGGAAGACAAACTGATATCTACTGATGCACAAATAGTGTAGTGAGTGAGTGAAAAAGACTTTATTAAATGCCGGCAACAGACGTAGTGTTGCCACTACGCCCGGACGGAGCCACTCGTCGGTCCTTTGGCCACTCTACTAGACGGGCACCGTCGCTACTCACTGCAGTGGTGGTTGCCCCCTCCCCCGAAGGAAGGATGGCGCCAGAAATTGTAATCTTATTCAGCTTGTGGGTTTCAAAACAGGGCACAGCACTCACTGCGAGGAATTGTACAACAAGTATTACTGACGGCTTTTATGAGGCAATGCACTGCACAAATTCTCGTTTGTATTGCGATGCGAACAGCATCGCGGGGCTATTCTCGGTGGCGCACCAGCCGCCCGCACGTAGAATGTATAGTTGCGAGTCTGGTTTTCTGAATGCTGTGTGAGATCCACTTTGGTCTGTCTTGACCTTTACATGTGGTCTGAATGGCTTTGAGTATGCTAACTGTGTTAAGCAGACCTACAGGGTAAACACAAAGAAAAAAACACACGTGTACCTTCCCTCGACGATTTCCACGTCTTTCCTCCACCCTTCCGGTGAGCCTTTGGCTCTCCCCTTCTCTCACACGTCATAGCCTTCGCATGAGCTCTTGCTTAATGAGCGTTTTGTCAACCTCTCACGTCTTCTGCCTTACACTCATCTGACAGAGGATGGCCGCTGGAGACGCCAGGCCTGAGGCAGTCGTAGGTTCACTTTTGGTATCGTACATCGTGTAGCCCTGTGCTTTTTATTCAACACGGATGCCCGTTCTTCGATTGCTGAAACTCTCCAGGCGAGACTAACAAACAGGGTAGGGAGGCGTGATGATCGAGGCGGCGAATACATCCGCGAAAAGCCTTTTGGTACCGCCAGCCGCCCTGAACGAGCCGGAACAGCGAGAGCACTTAGTCATTTGCTGCACTGCGTAACCTAGCCAGTAGCACCGGCGGCGTGGTGGCTTGCAATTATCCTTCCTTTACAACACTTGCAGCAAACACTCTGCTATATTACGCGTGCATTTTTGAAGTAGAAGCGCTTGGGGAGAGTAGAGCAGTTCAAGGCTGGGAAGGAAAGCGGAACTTTTCACTCGTGCTTCGTCATGAGACACCTACTTGCTTTAGCATAGTATGCCTGTCGCGTTTTTGACACCAGGTGCAGTTTTACAAGTCCAGCACTCTCAAATCCTCTGCCGTCCAGAGGACCCAACCCTGCACATTCCTTTCCCGCTTGGCGCCTTTTCTCGCTTTGGCATGCTAACCTATCGTCACACACTGAAAGAAAACCACAATTGTGGCCCCTGCGGCGAATATTGTGCTCTACTGCTTCGCCTTACAAGCGCTACCCGATGCGTGGCAGAGACACCGGTGCACAGCTCGCGGGGTCCCGTCTCGGCTGCCTCGAGAGTATCTTCCGGCAAGAGCAGCCAGGGAACCGGTGCGAGTGCGCACAGTCTGGCGTCATCGGGAGGAGTCGAGTGGGAGTGGAGTCCGGCGGTGTGCCATGGGCGCTGTTAGGCTGGCGTTTCAGCATTTACAATTTTCCGACCAAGAACCGGTTGCCGTGCACCCCTCTCATCGTCGGTTGTTCGGTCCTTGATGCGCCGGAACCAGCTTCGTTGTTGCCAAAGATATTCTGTTAACTCTTCGCACGGTCGTCACAGCACCACATGGGTGCCTGGACGGCCGGCCGAGGCGCGGAGAAAACCGCTTGGTTTCTCTGAGTCACGAGATGCCTTGGCACATCCGTTAACCTCTCACGTATCCCGCCGACCATCGCTCGCTTCTTTTGTTGTTTCCTTCTGCATAGGATATCATCGCACACTGGTTATACAGAAATATATAAATAATATATTATATATATCACCCCTATAAATCCATATATAAAAATATATAAGGAATCATCTCATCTCCATTATCAGGCACACTAACATCTGACCTGTGCGAAAGGAATTTCCTCAGGGGACGTGTTTGGGCTTGTTGGGTCATGACACTGGAACAAAACAGCGCAAGCGACCGGGTAAAAAAAAAAAGGCTCCCGCCCCCCCCCCCCTCCCCCCCCCCCCGCGCTGCGTGGTTTCGGTGCTCTTGCCGGAGCTCATTCGTTGCTTCTGGCGTGGTTTAACAGGACCCACTGAAACGTTTGCTCTTTTTTTCGGCATGCATTATTGGTATGTACATACACAGTGTTTTAACCCCGCAGTAAGGCGGGGGCGGCGTCAGCTATGGGTCAGTGCAGTGAACACATGGACAAACGCCTCCCCTACTCACGCATCAAATAGCGCTCTGCTGGCATGTACTTAACGACCCGGACAAGACAGGGCTCCGCTGGATGAAAAAAAGAATAGCTAAACTTTGTCGTCCTGATGAAGATTGTTCATACCTTCTGCTGATGCTTTTGTTCTGGTTTATGCCTGTTTAGGCGGCGTTACTATTTTGCCTCAATGCTTTCCGTTGTATATAAACAGCTGGTCAGGGTATTGCACATCAAATGGGCAGTCTATGAAATTCACTGGTGAAGTTAAAACAAGAACAACGGAATCTTAGTCATTTTGAGTGGAATGGTAAATGACACTAAAAAGTGTGTAAGGATTGCTCAAAGCTTTGTTGGGCTGGTATGTTTAGTTGTAGTCAATTTCACGTTTAAGTTCAACTCAATTTTATAAAAGCAACAAAAAATTTATTTTTACATACTTGATAATCCTGGTGTCACACTGGCAAATGTTTGCATAACGTCATTACAATTTTTTCTAACTCGTAGGTGGTTCCTTATCAGTTGTTGGTTTCCAAAAAAACGCTTTCCTTGCGGCGTAACGTAGCTCCAAATTTGCTAGGTTTTGTAGAGTCCTCGAGTGAAATGAAGCAATTGAATATTGCTTCATTTTTGCAATAGCTGTGTAACTGGGCTAATTTCCTTCTAATATCCCTGCGTAGCCAGACGGCGCGATTTGTTTGCGAGCACGTGGGCGCTCGGAGCAACCCATCATGTCTGTTCGGGTCTTCAACTGGTATATTTATTGAGTTCCTTATGGATTTGCTTAGATTGTTTTAAATGAAGGCTGGTTAGGCACTAAGCCAAGCCAGGAAGTTGCCCTTTGCTACTGGATTTTAGTGACTGCAGGGGAAACACCAAAATATTTAACAGCGCACGCTCTCTTCACTAAGCACACCAGTTGCGTTGCGCATGGTTTTCTTTTCACACTTTTTGTGTTCATATCATATAACGTGTAATTTATTAATATTGATAAGATTGTTGAAGCTTCTAGTCGACCAGTCATTTTACATCTTTCTGTTGGCTCTGTGATCGAGACCTTGACACTAATGGTCCAAAGTCTCATTGAGGCTTGTCACGTTAATTTTTACCTTTGTTTTTACCAATTTTCCTCACAACTGTTTCTTGTGATGCGCTTCTGTTCTAGAACTTCCAATTGAGACTGTACAGCGCAGAATTGTATACCTTCGTTGAGTATTAGCTGTGAAAAAAAAAGCAACAACAGTATTACGTATTTTTGCTATTTTTAAAACTTTCCTTGTGCGTCTCAAGCGGCTGCCATTTTTGCTTGCTGAGTCATTTCCTTTCCCAAGTTGTTTTGTGTGCAATAGTTTTGGCTGTGCAAATGTTTGAAATGGTGTACTTCGTGTTTGCTTGAAATTGTTCTAAAATCATGAAGTGTCCAAACCACGTCCTTGAGAGGAATTTTCGCCGAACTGTTTCTTTGTAAAAATGAACCAAAATGTAAAAGAATGGTGGGCCGGGAGAGTTGGCATGCTGTCATCTTAAGGACAGCGCGAGAAAGGCGGGGACAAATGGAGCAGCCCTCACCATCCTGCTCGCGCTGTTGTTAGGCTGAACCAAAATGTAGGAATATTTGCTTGCTTTGCTTTAATTTAAATTTAATGAAGTCACAATTTCAACGTGATTACATATATTAGCATGCACTACAGCACTTGTAGTCGCGAGTAGTTATAGAGCTGGAAGCCGCAGCAGCCGATGTGGCTTTAAAAATTGTACAGGCAACGGTAAAGGTTTTAACGCGATTGATGTCCTTTGTAGCCACTGCCACGAGGAATGCCAGTTTGTCGCTTCCTTTAAATCAGCGATGGGTGAAGGTGATGGTTTACGCTCGTGGTAACGTACCTGCATTTGCAGCATTTCTCGATATGGCTAAAATGCCCCACAGAGATCCACCGCGGCACTACATTACATTTCCAAGAAGGTAACCGCAAAAAGCTTTCGCAGTGTTCGGAACTTCGTGGTATTTCGAATGATGTTGGCTGCTGTAGCGTTTTTTAATGTTAACATGTACCTATAGCCCGCGAAAGGAAACTTGTTGGATATTTGTACAAAACTTTACCCACGTGAGTATACTTAACTGCTGGTTCTTTGGGTGATTTTTTTTTCCGGGGCATGAAATTGGTATTGACATTCGTACCGCGCAGTGGAAGTAGCTCAGCGGGTGGAGCAATGCCGCCGCCTGTGTACTGATCGCCGCCTTGGCCCTAATTGTACATAGACGGGAAGAGCTTCTAGACTAGTCCGCCGGTGTTTCGCTCTCAGGCGCGACGCTTGCCCAGCTTGACAATGGGCGAGCCCTTTGTGCTGGGAGGAGAACGGCAGCCATGCTGCGTGTGCCATATCATCTTCCAAAGGCTTTTTTCATTCTTAGCTCCTCATTCGCAGCTCGTAGGGGTTGGCGCTTTATTTCGCCTCACACAAGCCTTGGGGAAACGCAGTGGCTTAGCCAACAGGCGGTGCCATGTGTGGAATGGCTATCAGGTCCTGCACATCTTTGAGCCTTTTGCCCGCGGCAAGATTGCACGACTGCGGATCAGAATGCACCATTGCGGTCACAGTTTTGCTTGCAGCCCGTTTCACATTTGTGCAGAAAGTATGCTGCATTCGACCTACCCATCTGGACAACTGATGGTGTGCTTCAAATCAAATACGGCTGGTTGCATCAGTATTAGTGTGGCCCTTTACTTTGAAATCCCATTTTACACACTGGGAAGGAAATACACACAAAAACCCCCGGAGGAATTTGCAGCTCTTAGTTTTGCCGGTCTATTCCCTATCGCGTCATAATTGTGTACATTTTGCTAAATAGTTTGTTCATCCGGTTGGTAACATAGGAGAGAAAATAAAGTATGGCCAAAAGAGCGATAGCGTGTGCCACAAGGTGTATGGATTGGTGACAGAGGCAGGGCCCACTGGATTTTCGTGGCCGCCTATTTTTTAAGCCCCTTATGAATGCCAAGCTACTAGCTAGCCATACCTGTCCGCAGAAACTAGTGGAAGCAAATAAATTATGTTTAATATTATTTCAGAGTTTAATTGAAGACCGAATGTGTAACCATTGTGTCGCGTCTTGGAGAACAAAGACAAGAAGTCAAGCACTATAATTGTCTCATGAAAGAGTGTAAGTAATGCGGCCATCAGGAGACGTGAATTACAAAAAAAAACTACGTTATTTTCGAGGTGCTTTGTGCAAGATAGGTAACAGCGGAAATCGAGTGTAATTTCGAGCATCTTGCTTTCTTGCAATAAAATAACTTAAGAACATACAGGCTGCATCTCTGAGATCACAAATACAAGTTACCCTTTTTTTACAACACCGTCCGCGACTCAGCACCGAGTGTTCAGGACGAGTTGACTGGTTGTGTTTTCTTTTCTCCCCTTTCCACCAAAAATAAACGGCAGCCTTCCGTGGCTTCCTTATCTTTAGTTTCCGCCCTTTCTATGGTTAGCCGGCGACGCTTCCAGCCGGTCACGTCTAGAACTAAACGGCGGTTTGCTTAGTTTAGTCCGCAGTAGTTGTTTACACGCGCGCACATTCTTGTCAGTCTAGGCTTGCTCGCGCGCAACTTCTGTAAACAGTTCAGCTCACCCCGCCTTTTTTTCTGCTTAGTTGCACTTCCTTCTTTCCCCAAGTGGGTCGTGCTGGTGTAAGTATCCTCCTCCTTTGCAAAGGTTACCTGTTGTTGAAACCTCAAAAGTGTGTGTATATCAAGTTAGAGGGGTTCCTGCCTGATCACGTCGCCGTAGATGGGCGTGTATCTCAAATTACAGTTTTGTTTGTGTGATTTCTTTATAAAGAAGGTCTAAATTGCAGCGAATTTATATCGGTCTACCTGTTTTCAGTGTCACTGTTGTACATGCAGTTTGAGCTAACGACTTCAAACAGGCATTTCTTGAAGTCATTGCATTGACAAAGATTACGCGGCTCTTCGACAGGCCCAGTGTTTATCAAAAAGCACCCGTGTGCGAGAACATCTTGGTTGATGTGCAAATTGAGCAAAGCTGTTATTGCATTTGTGCCAACGACAGCATCCTGCGTTAGGTCGAAATATCTGCTTCCCGCTACCGCTTGTTTGTGCTGCATTGATACTGAGATCATGAACCGGGTCGACCAGTCCAGTTATGCTCATTTTATGGCTCAGTTTGCATTCGTCTGGTTACATTTCACAATATGACTGTGGAAGGCGTATGACCGAATGTTTCCGGCTCTCTTGAAAGGCTTGAGGAGAAGTTTTGTGTTGTTTGATGACTTAGTTCTGCAAACATCCTGCTTGAATGTGCGACATTCTTTGCTATTTGGTCACAGTGAATGTGAGCGCTCTCCATAACTCTATTGTTGAAGCTGACGTTCTGAACAATTGTTTATTTTTTCAAGCCACTTAACGCACACACTGCTATAACCCTGGTGTCACAAATACACAATTTTGCTTTCACACTGTGACGTAGAAGAACCAATGCTATCACCTTGTTCAGTGAAATGATTGCATTGAACTTGTACTCTATAATGTTTACCTTCTGATTAATAAAGACTGCGACGCAAAAGGTAGTTTCATTCATTGTGGTTGCCCGGCCATCTCTTGCATCCATATATAATCACGGTTGTAACAAAGGGTACTGAAGTGCGAGTTTCGTGAGAGCCGGCTCGCGATACGATGCGAGTCTCTAGCAAAAATGAGCCTGGAGCTGCATTGCATTATAATATTCCATTATAGACGATGTCGTTTCTGTCGCGAAAAGGAAATGACGGCATTGCTCACTGGCCGCGAAAAATTGTTAGTTTGAGTGATGCTGCCGCTACAGTTGATTGATTATGGGGTTTAACGTGCCGACTCTACACGTGCGCACCGTAGTGGTGAGCTCCGTATTAATTTTGACCAAGTAGGGATCTTTAGCGTGCGCCGAAATCTGGAACACACGGGCGTTTTCGCTTTTTGCCCCCCATCAGAAAAGCGGCCCCCGCGGCCGGGAATCGAACCCGCGTCCTTGGGCCCAGCAGCACAACTCCTTAGCCACTGAGCCACCGAGGCGGGTTGTTGCCGGTACAAGCCTAATGGTAAAACACAGTACGGCAGGCTGAGACAGCAGCGGGCTACAAAGTTGGAAGATAGTTGAGTTCAGGTAAGGCAAAATTAGCACGTAAAATCTTTTTATTTGGTCCGGCATGTAGACTGTCAAGCACGCCGAAATGTACGATAAAGGATTTTCTCACCGTCGGGCGGCGCCTCCGTCGAGCTGACATGCGCGCCGCCAACGCCGGCGGCGCCAAACACTCAGGCGCTCCGCGCGGGGCTGCGGCCGTGTTAGCGTTGCTTTCCGTGATGGGGGAATCCGTGATTTGAGCGTTTTAACGGCGCACGGCGCTAGATTTGGCCGAGGACATCTTTCTGCTACGTTTGCAGCAAGCGTTACACTTGGATTTGCCATTATAGCCCAGCAGCATACGGTGAAAAACTGCTAGCCGCCGTGTCGCGAGGCTTGCATTACGCGTTCAAGTCAGCCATAAATACAGTAGGAAGAACGCCGCTTGTTCGAAAGCAAGCATGTTTACGGGGTCCGGGAAGTGTACAAATCTGAAGTCACCGAAACACGTCTTTACCAACAGAGCATGACGCGTGTACTACATTGGTCTGAAAATAAGTAACCAAAACAACGTGGCCCAGCAGCTGTTAAGGCGCGTTCACACTTGCGTCGAAAGCGAGCGAAAGCGACGGAAATTCCGTCGCTTTGTCGCGCGACGACTGTTTTTGGCGAATGGTCGGGACCAATTTTTGTCGTCGCGCGACAAAGCGACAGAATTCTGGTCGCTTTCGTCGCAGTGGGAACGGGCCTTTAGCTCGTGAGTTCCTATCTTTCAGTTCAAAGCTCGAGAAAAACATTAGTCGTGTATTGCTGGCGTTAAACGTTTGTTAGTACTCCACGCGCTTTTCTTTCGTTTCGCCGTGTGCGTCAGCTTATACTTTGCAGCTGACGGTGAGGCCCCGGAAAATTGAACTTCCTGCAAGTGCACTTGGTGATGCGGCAGCGTGAGTCGATGCAGCACAGCAAGCACTGCCGCAGTTGCGTTTTATTTGAATGACATTTACAAGATGACTGGAGTACACACTTGATCCCCGACTGGGCTGCCAGGTTGAAGAATCATTTGAACTGAAACAGTTAAAGAATGAGGAATGATGTCAAAGTGCAGTAATACCAAGCTGTGTCATACAACAAACGTGACTAAAAACAAAATACACTGCGGATATACATTTTTTCTCCCTTGCTTGAACGTTGCATATGTTTTCATCTTAAATAATGTACCACGCGTTATTCACTAATATTGCAGTTCTTTTCAATCTGCATGAATGAACAGCGAAGTGGTTGGACCAATAAGAAACGCGAGCGACAGCGCCGGACCGTGTTCACATCTCGACTGCAGGCGCCAACCGTGCACAATGAAGAAACAGAGGATGGCTTCCGGCGAACACGCGCATTTGCTAAGCACGTCACGACGAGTGGTTGGGTCATTACTTTCGAATACATATACAAGCTACAAGAATGAGCACACGGAGTCGAAAAGTAGGGCAAAGTATGATATTTGTCAATTAAATTAGGTCATTGAACTACAAACCACCAGACGTTACACAAACGGTAAGCTACGACGTCGAGGCGACCGCATTGTACCAAATGCAGACTGACGCTAATGGCTTTCGTAACATGCCGTGATTTCCCGAACTAACAGAGTTCACTTACTTTACTCGCCACACGGCTACAATCCACTTCTGTCTTCACGTTTTCTCCCACGGCTGCGACGGGAAGCTGTAAAAAGATACGGGCCTCGCGTGCCCACCTGACTGGGGCATTTGAGGCCACAATATTTGTGCCCAGAGTTTTTTTAGTTGCGACTTTGGGGTCGCCGCATGATTGCGATGACGCCATCAAACCGTCAGCTGCAGAAACATCACCGCGAAATAAAAAAAAACCTGATCAAATTCCCAAATAGTCCACGCTCACGCAGCAGCAGCGAACGCGGGCATGCGCGAGCGAGCGCCTTCAAGCTTATAAATTGAGCCACCAGAAGGCGCCAACTGCTCCTCAAACTGCATTGCAGGGAGCCTATTGGAAGGCGAAGCTAAAGTTTGCCGGGCGAGGGCAGCGCTGATTCTATCGCGAAGCGGCGTCCTTTTCGTTTCGGGGGAGTGATGGGCGTTCCCGCCGCCGCCCTTTGAACGTGCTGGCTTAAGTGGCTCGTGCAGCCGGCGGTCGCTTTGTTCGCATTGCGGAGTAGGGGGGACGGGTATTTCGAGCGGTCGGGGAAGGCGGAAATGGATCCGGGAGTGCGACAGCGTGCACAGCGAGCTGCACGAGCCGTTGTAAGACGGACCGCGCGGGCCGGCGGGCGTCTCCCTCGGATCGGGTGCGCGGGGCGAAAGAGCAGATGCTTCCGCAGTCGTTTCGCGATGTCTAAGGTGGTAAAACTGAAAGCCAAGCAAACCCCTCATATTGTTGCATGGTCAGCTTTACGACATTAACAAGAAGGCGAAAGAAACAAACCCATCCGTTAAATTCTACAAATTCCCGGCGAAAGCGCGCCAAAAGGAAAGACGGTAAGCATGGATCACTGTGGTTCGAAAGGTGAAATAAGTTGGCCCATTTTTGTTTGTATGTGTGCACTTTCAGTTTACATTTCCCGGATTTGAAAGTGCGAACTAGTGTTCTAACGAGTCCTCCCCTCTACTATTTTTTTTAAATGTGTGCTGCCAATGGTTGTTTTTAGCTTGGGATTGTTTAGCTGGTGCCGTTCGATATCGTTCATATATGGCACAATAGGTTCACATTTTTCATGAGTGAAAAAGAAAAATAGTTTCTACCAATTTGACTGGCTGTAGTAGCTCCGTTCATTCTTGTTATTATAATTTGTGTTCTTGACGGGACTGCGTGTTGTTCGTTTTTTTTTTTGGTTTCTCCCACATATACAAATACTGGTAATTAAAAGTTTTACACCGAATTCTGCGTATTAATGGTAATTAAAAGTTATACACCACAAGCTGTTCTGTTGTTTCCGCGAACTGTCACTCTAACCAAGCGGGTGAAAAACATTTCAAACAAAAATTTCATCAGGGACAACTGAAATGGAAATGCGGCGCTGTGTAGCGCACTCCTTAATTAGCCTGTGCCTTTTTGATGCGTTTTTATAAGATGCAGCTGATTGTTTCAAGAGTAAGAAATAACATATTAACCATAATCAATCACGTTTATTTTACATTTTTTGCAAGCCTCAGTGTTGCTGCAGTCCATAAAATCCGAATGTCCGAAGCGCGAACACGCGAAGGAAGTAACAAACAAGAGAAAACTACGCTGTGACAAGCTGCACAGCAGCCGAAGACCGCCGAACAACGGGCTTCTCCCCTTGAAATCGTCGGGGCAGTCTGCCGGTCGGTCGAGCGGCTGGTAGCAGACGGCGGGTCTGTAGCAGACGACAAGACAAACCCCGACAAAAATGAACTCACTATATACTCTACGTTTAAACCGAACTTTCTGGACATGTGCTGACGCGTACGGTTTCATAAGTCGAAAGAAAATTTTACCCAGCCTTCTTCCTAACGCGAGAAATGCAGCACGCGCGCAGCGAAGAAAGCACGTGCCGAAGCGGCCGCAGCCGCCGCCTACTCCCGCGGAGGGGAGAGTGCAGTGCCACCCGGCGATCCTGTCCGCCAGTCCTGTCCGTTTTCTCTTACGTGTGTCCTGTTCTTTAAAGCGCTAATCCCAGTTGTTATGATCGTTCCGGAGCCTATAAACTCTTAGAGCTCCCCGGTGAGAAGTAAGTAGCAATGAGGTATGCCTTGGCGTGAGCTGAGAGGTAACAGCGGCCAGGCCGCATTCAGCTCGACGAATTCTTTTTTAAGAGCCCACCAGAGGCGTAACCGAAATGGAAACCTGTCTTGAAGTTTTGAAGCGATGGTATGACATTGCAAGGAAGTGGGTTCGGACAAGCGGCGCCCAGTGCTTCTGGTGCGCAAGTGAGTCGGATTACGCTCTGAGGCCGAAAGACGACATGCTAATTGAACAATGATCAGGTAACAATCAGAGTTTTATTTCTGCCACGAAACGTACAGCAAACAAGGCGGGCCGGAGAAAAATGGGCTCATTTGCAAGTTGACACGGCTCTGTATGCCCAATGGCAGCGGGATGCAATGCACAAGGGTTCATTTTCTCGGCAGATGTAGAACAGATTATTAACACACACACACGCATGCTGTTACGCCGAACGAAATTCACAAAACATAATGTCTATGGAAACATCGTTAAACAACCATTTTGACAAGATTCCTGTGTGGAAGTGTTGGAATGTCAACTTGTTTTCAGCAAAAATGATTTATTTTGTAGCAAGCGTGCGCTCCAATCTTTCTTTGTCATAATTGGTACGACAAAAGGAACTTTCGAAGTTCACTGGTGCTGGAACGGATGTGTGTGTGGCTGTGATTTGCTTTAGACGGGCTAAAAACGTCCAATCGCCTTTTACAGCGCTTTGGGCATTCCCTATAAATTTATAATGCTACATGTCTTCTGATTCTTTAATTTGATGTTTTTAAAGAGGGTATCAGTGTGTTATTTATAGTGGATATTTTCAGTAATACTCAGCACGATTTTTCGCGAAACAGTAATTTCGTGCATGTTCAAAGCAGAGGTATTCCCACAAACCAACATCCAGTAGCTCAAACTGGAATGGAAGACAGCATGATATAGCGGTTTTTGATTGTGGCTAACAAGCAATGATTCCGGTGTATGGTTCCAGCCCTTTTCCTAAATTTTGACTAGTTTTTTCGCGTGGTCATTCCACAACATGTGCTGAGCTATCGAGTCCGACAACGTTCCAGTTGTCGTAGTTAACACCATACTCCAGGAAATTAGGACGTCATATGCGGGATGCCTCTGAATCGCTTGCTTAGTATTTCATTAGCAGAGCACTGGCTCAGTTTTCCCACCACCAGGCGGCAGCGGATCTCTTCTAGGTAAGGTCTTCTAAGCATGGTTTTTAACATTAAGGGAAAAGTGAACTGCACAGCCTTACAGGTCAGCGAAAAAATGTGAGAATGTTGGTGGGAAAAGAGCAGAGAAAAATCTGGGAAGACAAACGAACAAAGAAGTCAGACTAGCACAAAAATTTCATAAAGGTTCTTTCTTGTTTTTTGTTTTCTTGGCAAGGGGATTGTCCAGTTGCGTTACGACTTAGGTCGTTGTGCGACGCCTCCCCGTTAAAAGGGGCAAGCCGCCAAGCATCATTGTAAAACGTCGCCTCTGGGAACCGCGCATGTAAAGATAATAGAACAATCGCTGGCGCAGTCTTACAGCCTGTCTGCGGGGCAACGTCATGCGCGGGATGCTTCTCTCTCTCTCTCTCTCTCTCTCTCTCTCTCTCTCTCTCTCTCTCTCTCTCTCTCTCGCTCTTCGTCTGGTTCTCTGAGCTCAACCTACACAGTTGTGGAGTCTGGCCTGCTCCTGAAATAACCATCATCCCTGTATCTGAGATCATAAACCATATGGGTTCAACCACACTGGGGAGGCTTTTTAATACACAAACAGCACTCCTTCACCATGAAAGGATCTGGCCACCCTGGTGTAGTAGTTGGCCGGCCCCTCCTATGCAAATTTCGCCCTGAGTCCCCAGCAGCTGTAGTGCACTCGACCATAGCGGCGGTCAGGCCAGCGATACAGCAGAGGGGGCTAAGAATCTCTGGGTCCGGACAGGTCGCCTTTGGAACTTGACCCTGGCAACGTCCAACACCCGAAACCTGCGTAGTCAGGATTGCTTAGCTGTACTACTAGATGATTTCTCAGACATAGGTGGTATATCATGGCCTTAAGCAAAGCTAGACGAAAAGAGAAGGCTTCATTGGGACGACTGGCGGCATAATTTTGTGCTACAGATGACTCCAAGAGACGAAAGAACACGGGGAGGGATTCTTAATCTATCGCGAAACAGGAGGGAACGTGAAAGGTAGCATAACGAAAGATTCGCAGACGTGATCAAGCTAAACAAGCGCGACAGCAGCTAGCTACGATAATGAAGCAAAAGACATACGAGGACGTAGAACCAGCAATGAAGAGCTGAACAACAGTTCACTATTGGGTTGGGAGACTTTAACATAAAAGTGGGTGAGAAGCAAATTGCAGACAGGTCAGTAGCAAACTTTGAAATAGACAATGGCAACAGTCGAGGAGATACAGTGGTGGGATTTGCGGAGAGAAACATTCTTCTACAAAAGAAATAGGAACTAGATGTGTAAAAGTCCCGATGGTACGACAAAAAACAATATTGACTTCCTTTTGAATGACAGCCTAGGTCTCGTGCAGGACGTACAGGGGCCAAGAAAAATTGGGTGAAGTTATCATAGGATGGTTAAATGCAAGGTAAGGCTGAATCTCAAAACAGAAGGAAGAAAGCGCAGGAAGAGTAAGAAACTCAGCACGGAGTCGGTCAGAGCCAGGACGGAGGAGTTTAAAATAACCCTTCAAACAAATTCGCGCTTCTGAACGAGGAGAACGATGATCGTGTAGACAGGCTAAATGACAACCTAACAACGAAAATCACAGAATATGCAGCAACTGTGGGACAGGCAGAATGCAGGAAACAAACTGGAAAACTAACTCAGATAATGAAATAACTAATTGCGAAACGTAAGAACATGAAAGTGTCAAGTATGGTGGATCAAGTTGAGTTATCAGTAAACAAACGACATTCAGATAACGTAGCAGTGGTCAAGGAAACGCTGCAAAGGGAGAAGGTTGAAAGCACCTAGGAGGACGCGAGCGATTGGCAAAGACAATGTATGCACTCTGACGAGCAGGGAAATACCACGCGCACATGCACGAGTTAATAACGATAGCAGAACGATTCTACAGCAGGCTGTATGCCAGTGACGTCAGACCAGGAGAAAGTCCTGAGATCACAAGCTTAACTTGCGATGTCCCTCTAGCAAGTAAACATCACAAGCTTAACTTGCGGCGTCCCTCTAGCAAGTAAACGGCCATTTACTTGCTAGAGGGACATCGCAAGTTAAAGGGATAGACAACGGATTTTTTCGCGTGTATGTTCTTTAGCTCATATGAAAGCCAGCGTTTTATGTAGCCCGGTAACCACAAGCAATTTATAGACAACTTGGCGTAAATAATTTGAATTTGGCAGAAAATTTTCTGAAATCGGAAGAATGGCTGTTCGTAGTGCCGAAACTTGACACTACAGTATGTGTCCCGGTCACGTTACCTGCAAACCTAGCAGCTACTGTAACAGCTTAAACATTTATTTACTTGTTGAAAACCTTTTAACACAAGTATTTCTATAAGTTTCAATTGTATATGTATTTTTAAAGATTATTTTGAAAATTTTCAGGACACGCCACCTGCAGTAGCTGGGTTATTCTCGCTGTGGCTAACTGAGCCCCCGTGCCTAGAACCCATGGCCGCGTTCAGTAAACAGGCCCAGTGAACGAGCTTTGACAATTCTGCGCGAGTCAGGGGCGTTTCTTCTGCCAAAATATTTTATTGCAGTTACCAAATACACCAACGGCAGCTAAAAAAAAAGTCGCGCCCGGGGAGAATCGAACTTTCGACCTCCACAACGTGAAGCCAGAGTCTACCTATCGTCAATCCCTACAGTTGGCGCATTGGTGCAAAGTAGACTGTTGTATTTAAACAAACACATAAAGTAATAAGAAAGCGTGTGATTCACACTTTTTTTAGCTGAGGAGAAGTTTTTAAATATCGGTTTTCATTTCGCATACAGACAAAAGATGTTGCCGCGCTACTGCATGTCAGATGAGAACAAATCCCTCAGAATAATCTCAGATGAGAACAAATTCTAATAAATATTAGGCCTAATTTTCACGCCTATGTAGAAATGGGATGCCCATATTGAAAACACATGCACCAAAGCATTCGCACAATTGTGCTTCCTCCGTAGAAAATTGTCTGCACCACAGCCTCACGTCAAATTAGCAGCATATAAAACGCTTCTAAAACCCATCCTCGAGTATGGCGGTATAGTTTGGTACATACATCGGCAATATTTTGCACACAAACTAGATACAAATTCAGAATAAGACACTCCGTTTCATTTACTCTGGTTAAGTAATTGACAGATTGTAGGGTTTAACGCGCCGATGCAACGGAGGCGATGAGGCGCGCCGTAGTGGAGGGCTCCGGATAATTCTGACCACATGCGCCGAAATCTCGTGCACACGGGCGTTTTTGCTTTTCGCCTCCGTCAGAAAAGCGGCCGCCACGGCCGGAAATACAACCCGTGTCCTCGCGCTCAGCAGCATTTTTATAATAAACATTCTAGACACGATAGTGTAACCTCACTACGCATTCGAGCACGAATTCTAAACCTTGCCGTCAAGTAGTGGCGTTTCTGCTATGAAGTTCATGTGCGTTTTGTATCACGGAGCTATAAACATATAGAAAAGTGGTTACATCCAACCTCCACATCGGCACTGGACAAGGACCCATCATGAAAAACATATAATGCCATTTAACACACGTAAAAATACATTCAAGTATTTTTCCCCTGATGCATTGAAACGTGGAAAGTATTAGTACCACCCGATGTTCCCAACGACGGATCATTTGACCGCTTTGTTAAGAACGCAGAATTGTGGTTCACTTCATCCTTGGAACAGTAAAGGTGTTTAAAAAATATGTACAGGTGCCGTGAAATGCAATCGGAACATGGTCTCGTGAATTTACAAACATTTCTTCTTCAGGAAACTGCCTGGCTGAATTGGTGTGCGCTTGCATAAGTCCTCGCAATAGAAAAAGCTTCCTATAAACCGGTAATGGCTGTCATAAAGCCAATAAGACACGGTAGTTCGTGACATTCACAAATTCTTGTTCCAGTTACTTACGATGGCTCCTGTACATTCTTTAATCCTGTTCTTGTGCCTAATACAGCCGAGATTAAAAGGCAAACAGGTCGTCACCTGTTCTTGGATGCATGCTTTTGATTTTACACTTTATCGCCTTGTTTTACCAGATGATGTGTAGCGTTTAATAGTGTCTCACTGTGTTAGAATAATCTGTGCAATGTTATTATAACTTGGTTTTCCCACAGCTGTTTAGTAACTAATCCGCACAGCTGAGAAAGCGCATATATATTTTTGCATGCTTTGACAGTGACGTTGCCGATTTGTGATGTTTCGTTCATTTTACCGCTGAGTAGGTACTGACGCGCAGTGCACCCATTTTTGTATTCATGCATGTAGCGCGCCACGACTGCTAACTTCCTGTAAGAGCCTGACAAGGGTTACAGTATTGATAAAAAATAAGTACTCTCCAAGAGAGAGAGGGGGGGGGGAGAGTGGAAGATATCAGTTGCGTCCTGCACACGAGTCTGGATGCGGGGCTGATACCAGAAGAATCCGCACTGCAAATTTGTGCACATAAAGTATGTTTATCTGGAAGAGTGCCTTTTTAACAGAGAAGCTGTCGGGCAATACACGGGATACGGCGTCCGAAAATCCCCGACAAATAAAAAATACCGGGCGCATGTGAGCGCCTACCTCGCGGAGACCACCCCAACCGTTAAAATAAGAAAACACTGAGCGCTCGTGAGCGCGTGCCTCGCTGCGACCGCCCAGCCTCCCTGGAACGTTTATCAAGCCAAGCATTGGCTAAGATTGGCAAAAAACTCCATCGTTGACCGTAATCGTGGAAACACTTCCAAAAAAACTGACGGAAGCTACACTTATAGCAACAAGAATGGAGTAAAGGTCGTTGCGGAAGCGAAGAAGAAGCAAATCCGCTGCAATCGTGGGCTTAGACCGTCGTGATGGTCGTGAAGATGGCGCACAGCTTCGCTACCTTCAAATCTTACGCGTTAGTGTGAGTTTCCTTAATTTTTAGTGCGTGGATTTCGTTTCTCAGCGGCATTGTAAACGAAGCCCTGTCTGGAACTTGACAGAAAGAGTAAGGTGCGGTCAAATCACGTCAACTTCGTCAACCCTTGTTGCCCTCAGCGGAGCCCCAGTCAACATGCTTCACAATATTGCCCAGAACATCCGCTTCTGAACTGACGTGTTAACCGAGAGCAAGAAACAGCTTTGTTAATGTCATGCTCAACTCGTTTACTGCGTGATCTGTACCGTTATTTTTTTAAGTTTTCTGTGTCATATAATAAAAACTTGAGTCCAATGATCATTTCAATATAACTAATAAGGTGTGACAGTATATATATTCAACCTAACTTCTGTGCCTCAATAGCTTTGCACACTCGCCTGTAGCTTTTTTATAAAAGCGATAGCAGGCACAAACCATGTTCGCACTGTCGAAAACGAGTTCTTCATGAAAGTTTTACAGGTACTGACAATTCCCGAAACACAAGTATTCCTCGTGCGAAATTCCCTATGAGAAGCTGGCATTCCCTACCAGTTTACGTATAAGGAATTGACTTTTGAAAAATGGCCTTTTGACGAGTGGGACAATGCCCATACCAGTCATATATTCGGATTTGTGTATACATCACAGTAAATTTCAAGCCTTTTCTTTCTTAAGGAACGTGTTGCCGTGTCTAGTGTCGCCGTTAAGGACGCGGCAAACTTGATGTCCAAATTATGTGCACTTTATATAAAGTAGAGGAATATATAGCATATATACATGATAACTGAGATAGCGCGCAGTGGGTCTTAGAAAGTGCTTGCCGGGGTCTAAACGGCGCCCCGGTACTGTGCGCCCGCAAGCTGGACAGCAAAATCCATTTTGCTCTCAAAGTGCGAAACATTATGCTTAGCCCTTCGAGAGCAAGAAGGTTCAACCGAATTCAACTGGGTTCAACCCAGAATCAAGTAAACTGGCGGCGTTTAACGTTTGCCTACATTTTCTATGCGAGCTTTGCTCTAGTGTAGCCTCTCGCTTTAACTCGTGAAAAAAAAAATGCAACAAATTCCACCGCCAAAGCAACCTTCTTCGTACGGTCAACAATTCATCTCTACCCACGCTTCGCTATCAAAACGCACCGTAACGGCCACTGTTTGCCACTGCTGCACTACAGCCCCTACAGCTGCCTTATCATTCGCAGTCGGCGTAGCGGGGCTCGACTATAGCGTTGCCACGAAGAAGTCGGCTCTTTTCTTTCTACATTTATGCTTGATAAACGAACGTTGACGCTGAAGCCGAGAATTTTAAAAACTGAACTGAATGCGGCACGTGGTGGCCAAAACCAGGCCATGAGCCGGAAAGCTGGACATGCACAAGTGATAATATACAAGTCAGCATGCCTATTCGCTACGACATTTTAATCGTGAGGTCGTTATGTTAAATGAGTCATACAATTTTATGTAATACGAAACACCTATTTCACACCATTTCAACACCGACCAAGAAGGGTGTTCATTATTTCAACCCCCTTTTTCCCACAAGGGTGTCAAGCTACAAATTAGGGTTTTGGAAACTAAGAAAAAAGGTGTGAAAGACCGCCAACTAAAAAAGGGCGCGAAGGACTTCAACTTTGCAGGTATTTTATAGCCATTTACACGGGTCGAATGAACATTTTCTATGGGCGGTGAAAGTTTTGTGCCTCACGATGTTTAAAGCAATATGAATTTGCATAATTTATAACCAGCGGCGCTGTTTAAGGTTGGGATAATTTTGGTGGCGTTAGCAAAAATTTACTAAAACGAAATGCGGCGCATGGAAACGGTGCACCACCTCAATATAGGGTATCCGGCTTTCACGTTTCTTCGAGTGTGAGCCAATGGGTGGATGCGTATGCGCACTTTTTGCTCCACCATTTTAAAGGCAGTAGTGTTTTTGGGATACAAAACGCACAAAAATGGCGCAGTTTGCACTAGGGGTTCAATGCTAGAGAAATCTCGGAGCTGGGTGTCCACATAGCTTGTTTCCCCCTTGGATCCGCTGTCAGTGTGGGGGACACAGTGAAGCAGCCTTGACATCCGGCTAAACTCGTCCTCACCACAGCCTAGCTTAGCAAGAACATCGGAAAACCTAACAAAACTTAGCAAAGTCTCGCAAAACTTCGCAAAACTTCGCTACACCGGAAGAAGTTAGGTCGACCCCCAGCTACGCCGTTTTTTTTTTTTTGCAAATTAACAACTATTTCACACCTTTTCTACACCCTTTAGAAAACCAAGGGTGTTGTAGTCGGTGAAGACTTCTTTCGCCACACAAAGAGAGTTTAAAGGAGCCATGAAGAGAAAATACAAGTTGGGTTTATTAGAAAGACTGCTTAGTCCCGATAACAATGATACCAATATCATCGCAATCTTCGAAAAAATAACGGAGATATTAACGAAAACGTGTGAAGCCGTGGCGACCCCCTAGCCAATTTCCCGCAACTTTTCTATGACGTCACGGAACCTTGTTTGTGCAATTGGCGCCCCCCTAACTGACCTGTCGCGACGACACATGACTGGACGTCTGTAATGGGGCCTCTAGTTCCATTTTACCACATCACTTGAATGCTAACGTGCAGTTAACGGACTGAAAATTATGTTTTATTGTTGGCCCGTATGACGTCAATCTCGCTCATAACACGTCACTGTGGCGCAAAATTTGAAAGTTATTAAATACTTCTTGCTTTTTTTCGTTAAAAAAACATCTTTTGGGGCTGCAATGGAGCTGAGTGAGATACTGTATCCTAGTTCTTTCAAATTAAACCAAGTTGTATTTTCTCTTCATGGCTCCTTTAAGGCTAGAAGTTGAGATATTGGAACCTAAGAAAAAGGGTGTAATGACTTTCCAACACGCTTATTCCCTTTCTACTACATCTTGTTTAGCCAGTGAGGGCGCAAAATGTTTAGTGTGTCCATATAGTTTTTTTTTTAGTTTTTAACGTTCATATCGACGTTTCACGTGCCAAAGCTAAACCTGGGCCATGGAGGCGCACAGTGTATGGAAACGAGCGATCAGTGCGGACAAACATTTTTTTTTTTTTGCTTTCGAGTTTTTCTTAGTACCCGGAAAGCAGGGAATGAGTGGATATCTTGTACTTCGTAGTGCAGTGATACTGCATGCATGGCCTTAATCAACGAGCAGCTGAACACATTTTCTGCACCTTTTCAACACCCTACCAAAAACCAAGGGGTCTGTAAGTGGGTCAATAGCTTTTTTTCCACAGAAAATGGTGTAGACCAACGAAGAAGGGTGTTAAGATTAAAGAAAAGTGGGTGTAATGGCCTCCTAATAACCTTCGTACACGTTTACTGCGCCACGTTTGGCCAAAAAGGTTGTAACAAAGTTTAGTGTGTAGTGTCATGAGACCCAAGTATGTGCATGTTCTCGATCACCCACTGTCAGCAAATCGTCGTATCGCGCAACACTCAAGCCTATTAAGAGTTCATGGCAGGGGTCATCTGTGTTATCAGAAAGCAGAAAAAATGTCTTTGCCCACTGCCTCCATTTCACAGGTTATAAAAATCTACCATTTTTCCGATCCGATCCCCCTCCCGACAAATACGATAGCCCGTGTGGGTTGTCGAACATATGCCGACATACGTTATGTATAGCTACCCTTAGTAGTAATGGAACACGAAAAGCTGGGCTGAGTGGATCACACTCAACAACAAGGGTGAATAGAGACAGTGAGTGGCGTCACATCCAAGTACGGCCACGTGACCGAACACCTGCCATGTTCTCCATCCTAGGGAGATTATAGAAACAGGCATGCTCTCGAGCTTTGTTAAAGGAGCCATGAAGACAAAATACAAGTTGGGGTTATTAGAAAGACTGCTTAGTCCCGAAAACAATGATACAATATCATCGCAATCGTCGAAGAAATAACGGAGATATTAAAGAAAACGTGTGAAGCAGCCGGGACCCCCTAGCCAATTTCCCGCAACTTTTCTATGACGTCACGGAACCTTGTTTGTGCGATTGGCGGCCGCATAACTGACCTGTCGCGACGACAGATGACTGGACGTGTGTAGTGCGGCTTTTAGTTCCATTTGACCGCCTCACTTGAATGCTAAAGTGCATTTAACGCACTGAAAATTATATTTTATTGTTGGCCCGTATGACGTCATTCTTGCTCATAACACGTCACTGTGGCGCAAAATTTGAAAGCTTTTAAATACGGCTTGCTTTTTACTCGTTAAAAACATTTGTTGTGGCTCTAATGCAGCTGAGTGAGATACTGAATCCTAGTTCTTTCAAATTAAACGAAGTTGCATGTTCTCTTCATGGCTCCTTTATAAGGAGCCCCTGCGAGACCAGGGCGGCAAACGTCTCGTCACAGCATGGACATCAGGGGGAATGACGGCGTCACAGCTGCATTGCATATGGGGAGAACTGTCTCCGCCCCGCTTTACCAATGTCAGTTGCAGCAGAAAACATTAGGACTAAAAATGAACTAACTCCAGGGGCATAGCTGGCGAAATAACTTCCCAAAGGTTAAAAATTACGTGAGTGAATATTTTGTCAGAACTGTTCAGAAGTAATTGAAAATAACTAGCCTTCACTAAGTTGATAGATTACTTAATAAGATTTTTTTTGCAAATTAATTAAATGAAGATTCACTTACTATACTTTGTTGCACAAAAAAAAAGAAACCATTCCACGATCCAAGTAGATACCTCTCCTGACAGGCAAGTGAGCATCGAAGTTGGTGTCAAAAAGCCTGGCCCCCTTCAAAGGAAAAATGTCCCCTCAAAGAGAAAAAGTACTCATGAAAGGAGAAAAACAGTAATAAACACTAACAACAGACGTGGCAACGATAAAGTTTTCTTCAAGTTCTCTCAGTGTGTGAATGTGTGTCACGGGCATGCCACCAACGATTCCGCTTATCAGAAACCAAAAACCTACTACAAGGACGTTGGGGCCAACACATTTTTGTGGGGCGGGAAACTAAAGGCCGCACAATTGCGAAAACACCAATAACATGGCAGGCAGTGTGAGGATCCGGTGCCTACGGATGTTTCGGTGAAGAAAGAAGCGACAAGAAGCATTCATTGAGCCAAAAAACTGCAGGCGCGGCATCGGCGCGATGAAAAAGGAAGAGCGGGAAGGAATGTTGGCAGTAAAGCTAGAGTTAGTCTCTTATTGTCTTCTAATCCCTGGTCATTATTTCACGGCATTTACGTTTCACTAACCTTAGGCTTCCATCATGGCGTGATGGAACCCGTGACCCGAAATGGCATCTTTTTCTCTTTATTATTTGGTCAGTCACATGAACGAGCTGTATTTGACATGTGGGGTTTCATGAGATCGTTTTGAATTTTGATTTGTTTGTTTTTTTATTAATTGCAAGAGGGCGGTTTTTTATGCACCGTTATTAACCAGGGAACCAATAGGCACAGAGTAAACGCAAACTGCGATAAACACATGTGCGGTAACTACCCGATAGCGGGCAAAAAAAAAAAAAACGGTGTTGGCGGTCGCCTATCTCTTCTCAGGGGATGATAGTGAGGTTAGAGGAAAGAACAACTGGTAAGCTGCATTAAGCGACACCTCGTTCAATTAGGACAATCCAGAGAAGTGATACAAATGGGAGACATGAATGTCCACATTGAGGACCTGAACGGACACGCGGACCGCAATGGTAAACTCGTACTAGACACATGCGGGACACGTTATCTTATATACTATTCATTTGATTGATTGATTGATTGATTGATTGATTGATTGATTGATTGTGGGGTTTAACACGCCGGTGCTAAGAAAGCGATAACCCGCGCCGTAGTGGTGAGCTCCGGATTAATTTAGAGCACCTGGGTATCTATAACGTGGGCGGAAATCTTGAACACACGGGAGTTTTCGCTTTTCGCCTCCATCAGAAAAAGCGGCCGCCACGGCCGGGAATCGAACCAGCGTCTTAAATAGTAAACAGACATAATAAAGGTAAGAAATAGATTACTTTGGAACAAGGGGGAAAGCAGTCGTATGTATACAACGGTCGCTATCGAAAGGAGTGTATGAATGGTTGTGGGTAATGGGAATAGAAGAAACGAGAGTCCATACCTTAGGAAGGGGCCATAAACGAGTACCTTTGATCTTGGGAAAAATGAAAGAGCAAAACCCCCCAAGTGGGGTTCACTTCGCGATGGGGTAGTGCGTAAGCACTCGGCAAAGAGTGCTTACGTACAAATAACTTCAGCGTCAACCAGCCGTGGTGGATCAGTGGCTATGGCGTTATGCTTCTGAGCCCAAGGACGCGGGTTTGATTCCCGGCTGCGGCGGCCGCAATTCTGATGGAGACGAAAAGCGAAAACGCCCGTGTTTTCGAGATTTCGGCCCACGTGAAAGATCGCCAGGTGGTCAAAATTAGCCCGGGGCCCTGCACTACGGTGCGCATCATGGCCTGTGTAGCGTAGGTGCGTTAAACCTCATATTAAATTAATTTAATAACTTCAGCGTCGGGCACGGGAGTCGGTTGGTCAAGCCATGCACGCCCCAAAGAAATTATTGGCAAGCAGCCTGCACATGCTGCTTACCAACTTTTAAGTGCGAATGCACTTTATAAGCGACCCCAAACCTTCCACCGCCGGCGGCGGCGGCGTCCGCAGTCCTCCTCTCCCTAGCAACGGCGTGGAGCGGAGAGGAGCGTCGGTAGCAACGGCGCGGTGACTTCACCACGTGAACGCGCTCGCTCCGCCTCCTCGCCGTGGCTGCGCGGGTGCGCGCCGCTCCCCGCACCGCTCCTCGCGCCGTGACGTCATGGTATGACGTCACAGCGCGCCTCCTCTGCCCAGCAGCTGCCGCGCGCCTCTCTCTCCACCGTGACGTCACACTCTCTCCTCTCCCCCTCGCTCGGCTGCAGCTGCCGTGCGCCGCTGTCCCTCTCCCCTTGCGCTCGCCTCCTCTCTCAGCCACCTGGCTCGGCGCGCTCGGCGCGGCGTACCCCCCTATATATGCAGCGATAAACTGCCAGACCTCCGTGGGTCGGCTCGCGCGCGCTCACGGGCGAATGCCAACGGATTTTAACTTTACTCCCCTTCATAGCATCACCCCGTGCATTCGCACTTAACCATGTTCACCCTCGGGGAAATGCTTGGGAGTTTTATTTGCGTGCAATCAGCCGCTCTTGTTGGCTGGAACGACAGTTCCTCGAACGTCTCTTCAGAGTGTCGGGCTCGATATAGGATCGTTCGTAGTATTCCCGTCTTGATGGAACGACGGTCCAGCTGCGCAGGTTAGCACATGTCGGGAAACGCGTCCTTGAGTTAAGTCTAGGCCGAATACGCTGCTGCGAATAGTTTGTTTGCACATAAGGTGGTGTCCAAGGGCCGACAACTGACGAAAGAGAGGGCCGAGGGGAGGATTCATTTATTTTATTTTATGTATTTGTACATGCTACAGCCGTTCAAGCGCCATGGAAGGAACTGGTCTAGTACGCAACGACGAGTGAATGTGCAACATTTGAGGGAAGGGGAAAAACACACACATACACATCGCACACTACAATTCAATATATTGCACACAAAAAAATTAATGCGATTCCGTGCAATACAAAAATCACACATCTGTGAATACCATTTACATACAGATAAAGAACCCCTCTAAGCGGACAGTTAGGAGTGGCCACACAAAAAAAGCTAGTTTAGACACGACTTTCAATAAGAATCTGGAAGTGCTTTAGCCTAAGTTCCTGATGTCACCCGGAAGAACTTTTGTATTGTTTAAAAAAAACCCTTAATATAAAGCATTTGTGTGCACATCAGACAGTGAGATTTAGTGCATTTTGACTGCCGGTGCCAATCGGCATGGCATGCGTGAGACGGATGTTCTCGGGAAGGCGGCCAGTTAAGTGAACGATACCGGGCATTTTTTAGTAAATCGATATCGAGTCGCTCATAAAGGGAAGTGGAGTTTAAACAAAAAAAATTTCGATATAGAGAAAAAGTCCCGTCACATATGTAGGCGATACCTTTAATGAATTGCTTTCTTTTGCAAAATTCTATTTCTCCCACTTCTCCTTTTTATAAGGACACCAATCATTTCAGGCATATTCCAGCAGAACGGTGTACTGAAAGACTTGTCGATTCAATTTAACTTCAAAATTAACGCAGACGACAGGATTAGCGAGACACACATAACACGGGCGCTAAGAACCGGACCAATTAGTTATTTATAATTCAGTAACTAAGTTTTTTGTGATGCTGTTCTGAGAGTGCGCCGTATGTACTCGAGTTTTCTAATAGATTGGGCGCATGTCTGGTGCATGTTTAGAACAGGAGTGGTTAGCAGTAAAAGTAACGCCAAATGATTTATAGTCCGAAACGCTTTAGAGTATCAAATAATTTAGAGAGTACTTTAAAACTAAAGTATGCGTTTTGGTATCTAATGATATTGTGGCGGCTTTGCGAAAACTAAATAATGCATTACCAGAAATTTTCCACCAAGAGGAAGAATCAATAAGCGGGTAATTAGGCAGGTGATGACCTGAAGGGAGCAAATGAAGTTATACAATGCACACAAATCAACGTAGAGAAGTAATAATTTGTGAGAAGTCGTGAAAAAATAAATACAACCAATTAACAAGAAGAGACCGTTGGAGTATTTAGTATGTGACGTCAACTAAAGGTAACATGACGAAGAGAAAACTAACGTGCTGGAATCGATGGGACAGGAAACTGGCAATTAGATCTACTAGAGCGCAGTTTTGTAGTATGAGGTTGAGTTTTTTAGCAGCTTAAAGCGAAGAACAGTATCCAAAGCTTTTCACAAGTCGATGAATGTTGCGTTAATACGGTAGCTGGAGTCAAGGCTTACAGGAATGTCATGGGTGGATTCTGTGTAGTGATAGTGCTAAGCGCGCCCGGAAAATATGCTGAAGATTGGGTAAAACATCATGTGCTGCAGGAAATTTGTTTATATGTCTATAAGTTATGTTTAAGTACAGAAGAATAAAAATTAGTATGATAAAGGTGAGAGAGAAGGCAAGAGGAGTACAAGAACCAACCAGCCAGAAACCAAGTCTTATTAAGTTCTACATCAGTTTGCCAGAATGTGATGTCAATAAAGTAGCACAATTGGACAAACGTTGCGAATCACCAGACTTGTTATTCGGCCATACCTTTGCCAATTTCCAGGCAGGGGGAGAATACCAAAGGACAAAGACTTTTGAAATACGATGGCGAGGATCCAAAGGATCCGCTGCACAGAGCTCCCACGTGACATGTCTGTTCACGCGATGGAGAACGGGAATTAAATTGGCTGCGCTCCAAACCTAAAGTGACCTAAAGCATACGAAATCACCATTATTTTTTAAAAACAACGCGTAGATTTGAGTTTAGCAATAAAATCTAATTTAGAAAACTAAATCGGGTGATGAAAAAAAACTGAGATAAACCCCCTGGCGCTGGAACCCAAGCCGTCAACGCCAGTAGTCAGTACTCTACATAGAAGCTACAGATGCCGAACGGTGGGCTCGTTGTAGCAGGAACTCAAAAGAATAGCACGCGTAGTGACATCACACATGTCACGTGGGTGCTCTGTGCGCGAAGTGTTTGGAAAGACGCAGCAAGGTAACGGGATGTTTAGAGCGTGTACCGAATTAAGAAGGAATGTAGAATCCTCTGGAGGCAGTCTTGCGTTCTTGCGTCTAAGTTCAAAATGATATTCAAGGCCCCTGCATGACTGATAGCGACGTCAGAGAATAGAATCAAATAAAAGGGACAGGTAAAGGCTCGATAACTTATTAGCGGGAGAAGTATGTATGTATGTACAGTAGAAGTATGTATTAAACGCATGGAGGGCTTTCAGTTAGCCAATAACGGCTTCACCGTTAATTAGGAATGAGGAGGTCGAAGAGCTACGGAAGAGGACTCATGTCAAATATCGTCTATCACATTAGATATTTCGCTGACGTCGCCATCGGGGAAAGTTGCTTTTCGCTGTATAAAACTTGATACTATGCCTGGTTGTACCAGCGTCGTCAAAAGCTCTTGCACAAAGAAATACCTGCGTGCATGAAATACAGCTGCACAGAAGGTGAGATGTCCATACGTAAACGTAAACGCCCCACCCGGTGTGAGCAAAGTGTTGACACCGGAAGGAAAAATTAATGTTGTTTTGGGCCGTTTCCTTGCAACTTTTTTTTCCCGTTATTTTTTCTTAGACAGCTCTAGGAGGGAGCCGAGGCTATAGGCGGGCATCGCCTGACAGGGTCCGGCCCCTTACAGGTTTCACAGTTTCACACAAAAGATCTAGATTCAAGCAGCTGGCTCTCAGCAAAACGAGATAGGAAATATAACAACAGAAATTCAACGTAACAAAAGAGTAAAACACATAACATAGCTTCATATATAAGAAAATGAAGCACAATACTACTACAATATATCCACGTGCATAGATGAAGGGTTTCAGGGGTGTATCTATCTGTGTAACATATAATAACCAACATTAGGTAAGCATACATCTAACAAAAAGTTAATGGGGCCTACAGTGTGCAGAAGGGAATAGACATGTATGTCTAACAATGGGTTCAGTGAATTTGTTTACAGCATGAGTAATACATCATAAATATAGGTTGCATATTAAAACATACAATGCAACGTTCTTGGGGTTCAACAAATATTAAAAAAACAATACTTCACAAGAAACAACACTTCAAGGTGTAGAGAATGATCTGCCATTCCGGACTGGACATTTTCTGCATTCGATTTTGAATGGGACAAATGGCCTTAGGATACTTATTTTCATATCACTGCTATTTAATATTTTTTGTAGCTTGATAAGAAATAGTCTGTTTACTGTAATTAGTGCGGATTGTAGGTGTTGGAAGTAAAGGTTTGGGTATTGGGTATGTCCGAGGTTTCGCGGTTAGTACGTTATGTAGGCGGTTTTTATGAATGTGTTGTAAGAGTTTGAAGTAATATATTTGATGAGTTTTAAGCATGTTATATTTTATAAAGAGTGGGTCTGTCCTTAAATTTTGTTTGTTTCGCTGGTAGTTCTCACATGTGCGAGGCATTTTTTTCTGCAAAATAATGAAGCTATTGTAGTTATAGGCCGTCGTGGTTTCCCAAATTATTATGCCATAACTCAGTCTCGAATAGAAAACAGAATAGTAGAGTGTTTGTTTTAGCGAGGGGGTTACCAGATGTTGAATTCAGTATATGCTTCCTGTTACTCGTGACAACTCAGCTTTAAGTTTGTTGACGTGAAATGACCCTGAAAGGTCCTCAGAAAACCAAACACCAAGAAATTTTTGTTGAGCCACTTGTTCCAATTGGGCTGATATCTCGTTTACTTGCTGGCTTAAATATGATGTCTTTTGTCTTAATATATAATGGCTCGAATGATTTGTTTCTAACCACTGCCATAGCTTCATGAGGTACGCGTTAGTTGAATGTTGTATGCATTCTACAGTATTTCCAGTAAAAAATACCTTTGTATCGTCGGCGTATATTATCAATTCGGAAGAACCAGGAATTTCTGTAATATCGTTGATGTATATGAGAGATAACAACGGCCCTAAAATAGAGCCCTGGGGGACGCCATACTGAATTCTCAATTGAATGGATGAGATACCGTTGACAGTAACGCACTGAGATCTATTTGTCAAATATTTTTTTTATTAAGTTTAGCGCTACACCTCGTATGCCATACATGAGGGTGTGGCGCTGAGGGTGTGGCGGCACACTTCGTATGCCATACATATCGTCTAGCAAGACACCCCTTAAAAATTGAATGGAAGCGTAAGTTCCATCCGTTTCTTGCGTCGTCTGCTGCTAGACGCCGGCACTCAGCTTCTTACAGGGAATTCCCTGGGAGGCGACGCGCGAGGCCCCACCAAGCCTGCTCGCTGCAGCAACAAATTCCCAAGATGTTTCTAACCTTTCTCCGCAACTGACAGTGGCTTCAGGAGCCAATCAAAACGTGGAATATTTTCCCTGTTTTAACCGCATGCGAAAACGCAGAGTGGGTGACTGCTCACTGCTCAGAGGGCGCGACGAATAAGTACACCGAGCTCCGCCCCGCGGAAGCTTCAGCTAACTTTGGGTCGGTGAGAGCCAGACGCCGGGTGCGCGTTCAATATTCGGCACCTCTCGATTGTTTGTTTTTAGCGATTCTGCGATTGATTGTTCTAGAAAGGTGTCTTGTGCTTGCAAACTGTTCTGGTAAATAGTTTGCCCATGTCTCAAGTGCTTCTGTACAATTTCCGGACAATTACGGGGCTGAACTACTACTGTCGGCCTCGCGTATGTGCGCGAGAAGTTACAGAGATTGTACGTTCCCGCGCGCGTGTACGCCGTGAAAGAAATTGATGGGACAGACATCGTTGCGATGTCCCATTCTCAGCAAGAGAAGCTTATTTACAGCGCCAATTCAGGTCAGTATTAATCTTTTCTTGTATCACAGCCTAATAAAGTGACCCAAGCGTATACAACGGCGCTCCACGACAGAAGCTTGTTTGTGTTGTTTCCTCTGTTCGCGCAACCACGCTGCAGCTACTTTTTCGTTTGCCCTTGCTCAGCTAGGTCGGTGTTGTGACTAATTAACAACGGATTCAAAACGTTACTAGCTGATGACAAAGTAAACACAGTTCCACACAGTTAGAAATCTGCTGCGGAGCTGCGGTTGTCTTTACGAAGATTCCGTTTAGATTCGGCTTCTATCTTGTGAGTAATCTTAGAGTCGTCTTAGCGGCTAATTGTGATACTGTTTGTTCAGGCCGTTCAGAATTCTCCAAAAAAGTATTTCGTCCGCCTCTGCATCCTCTGCTTAAACAATAATAACCTCAACTTTCAGAGTACGCAAACGCATTAGAGAACTCAGCGCGACTGAATGCAACCTTGCCTTTGCTAGTTTGCCACGCTCTAGCTTGGAATGCGTGGCCGAACTCTGTACACTTCGAGCAACAAAGTAGGGCAGTAAGCGGGATGCGTATTGACCGTCATGACATTGCTTTTGGCATCACCCGCGAAGTGCTGTGAACACATTATTGTGCCGCCTTTTGGCATTCATTTGGTGGTGTGAATGGCACTAAAAAAGGTTACTGCTGATAAAACAATAGTGGCGGAAGCTGTAATACCTTGTCGTATGCAAATATATGACGGCATGCGATTCATAGCAGCGCGTGATGTGTATGGAACACTGAAAGCAAACGCTTTAGTTTTACGGCCCTTCGTGTCTGCGCTACGCATAAACAGTCATCGTACGCATAATGTTACTCCTTCCACTGACAAAAAATGTCATGGCTTTCTCACTGCTAAAATCCATTCATTGCGACGCTTATTCTCCAGGGCTGCCCGAGAAACCTATACAGAAGGATGGCAAGCTGCCTTTCGCGATTGTGGCAGTCCGTCACACAGCAGTAGCGCCGCTGCCACTAATTCTTTCCTGCAGAATTTTCGTCCTTTCGGACAATGCAACTTGCAATTATAACTATGTTTCTTCAAAAAAATGTGGTTGATCCCTCTTTCATAGGAATCGGCAATACACGAAAGTGAAACGGGCCTTCACCGGGGCAGTTGAATGTTAAAGGAATTTCCTTCTTGTGCGAAGGGTTCGCGAGCCTGACCCCGCCATACGAAGTGACACCGACACGCAAGAAACAAAAAAAAAAAAAAACAGGGGAGGGTGCCTCAATGCATGCGCGTCCCCCGTAAAGGAAGGCGCCGGCATCGAGGCGCCAACTGACGGCGCGCACCGGGGCGCCGTCAAAACAGCACACGACGAAAGGGCACGCGACAGAAGAGCATCGACATAACAGCACGGCGTCAAACGAGCACGCGAAAAAACAGCACGCGACAAAACAGCATGGCGTCAAAAGCGCACGCGACGGAAGAGCACGCTTACAAAACAGCACAGCGACAGAAGGGCACGATTTTATGGAATTCCTAACTGGGCAATCGTTTAGATTTTAAAGCGTATAAAAACATTATAGAGGGCGCAAGATGCTCTGTAGGAGTTTCTCTTCACGTTCCGCTACTCGTTCTCGAAAAACATGTTCCGGCTTTAATTTTTACACTATCTAAAATGTTTCAAATGAAAGCGCAAAGGCCAGGGCCGTCATTTGGTAAAACTATTCAGACACCGAGAGAACAAACTTGTATAGAACCAAAAAATTCAAAAAGAAAGACGACAGGTTGGGCTGTATGATACTCAAAATGGCTTTTGTTTCCTTTTCAATATCAAGGTTCATAGAAACGATTCCTTACACTAATCGTTTTTCAAGTAGCCCTTCAATTTTGGGGGGGTATTATCAGAGTGTAATAATTATAAAAATAATAATAATAACAAGCTATTCCCTTGAGACCCCCTTACAAAACTTTTTGGAAGTCTCTGCGTATCCCAGTTCTTTCGATTCTATTCAAATATTTTCCACCCTTGCAGTTCCGGTTGAATGTAGAAGTGCCACAATATGTGGAAGCTCTCTTCCACCTTATGCGACTCGGCGTTGCCTACACATTTTTTCTTGTTTAAAAAATGGCGGAGCTTGCACTGCAAGAGAAGAGGCAGAGCTAGCGGCCCCCTCCCTTCGTCGGAGACCAGTCTGTTGCATCTCACATTTATTTTCAAATTTGCCGCTGAAAGGTCTCCAAGACTGGCAGGCCCGGAAAGTTTCGTCCGCAGGCTTCCACATCTTTCCCAAAGTGGGCCGCCCGCGCTAGAACTAGCGGCCGAGTCTAAAGTTAACGACCGCGCAACGAACCCAAAGGAAATGCGATGCGCCCGGAATGCGATGCTCAATCAGTATCCCTAACGCGAGGATCCCAGGTTCGATACCGACCGCGGGCCGGGGCCCTTTAGGGGCTGGGGATGTTGGAGTCTCCTGTCGTCATCTTCGTCGTCGTACTCGTCGGCTCACGTAGTCATCGTGCTAAAACACAGGAAAAGCCGTTTACGCCTCGCGATAGAACGTAACGCGTAGTAAAAAACCGGGACACTCATTTACCCCTCGCGCTGGAGCGCTTCGTAACGCGTACTAAAAAAAACACCGGGCCACCAGTTTACGCCTCGCGCAAGAGAGCTTCGTGCTTCAAAGACAAGAGACTTTTACAGCAAATCTGTATACTTCTACCCCAGTGGTTTTATCTCCGTTGGCAAAAACGCCAAGGCGCCAAAATACACTTATAGTCTTATACACTGCATTCATCGCCCCACCTCAGGTTTAACGTTAGTGGAGATGGCCCAGGATTTTTTTCTTTCCAGTTATTGTTATTGTGTTGTTCACTGACGCCGCTACAACCGTGCCACCCTTCGGGCCTTTGGGGTGGCACAGTGTTTGGTGTCCGGTTTCATGGCGTTTCTGGTTTGTGGTTTCATGCCCTCCCGAGCCACAGTTATTTCTCAGGCTTCGAGGCTTTTTGGTGAGACTGACGGACAAAGCTCGGTCTAACCAGGTTTGCTGTCAAAATGACTGAAAATTCACCATCACGCGCATGCGGAGAGCACAAGGAAGATTTTTCCAGCGTGTTATTTTAAACTGCCCAATATACTCCCGGCTAAAACGTGAACTGTACCACAAACAATAGCAGTAGCTACCATATTGGGGTGGGTCCTGAAACCATTAGGTATATGGACTGACGCTGGACGTCAAAATAAGGTTGTCCGTGCCTTCAATGCATTCTTTAACTCAACAGGTATCTCTTCAAACTAATAACGAATACTTTAAGCCTTTCCCCGCGAATTCCTAAATACGAACTCAGAAGGACCAACTAAACCTCGGAACCTTGTGGACGTTGTCCTGCTTGTGATTTCTTTAATTGGGTCTATTGCCCTTCTTTCAGCAAAATGGAGTAGCCGGGGTTTACTGGCTTCCAACCATTCTTCGGAATAAACCAGTTAACGACCTAGATATGTTCCTAGGCAAAAAAAGCTTTAAACATTGCTTGACTAAGGCCAAGGATTTAATACATGGCATGACTTACACTGGATAAATCTACAGTGTCGAAATAATGACAATATAAACAATACAATGTTCCTTCGAATGTGTACCGTATAAAAAATTGGAAAATTCAAGTTCGCTAGATACCAGGATAAGAAGTTATAGCAACCACCACACAAAGTTTGAACACAGTAGCGAACAGTGTTTGCAAAAGAAGAAAAAATCCCGTAACATCTCCACTCACGTGAAACCTGGGGAGGGGCAAAGCATGCAGTGTATAACAGTATTCTTGTCGCCTTGGCGTTTTGCCCACGGAGATGAATACTTTGGGGGGTAGAGGTATACCGCTTTGCTGGAAAAGTGTCGTTTCTTTGAAGCAGGAAGCCTTCTAGTGCGAGGCGTTAGAAAACAAGTGTCCCGGTGGATTCTTTTAGTACGCGTTTTTTCCCATGGTGATGTCACTTTCTAGCGCAAGTCGTTGGAAAACGAGTGTTCCGGTGTTTTAGCACCGTGGCTACAATGATGACAATGACAGGAGACGCAGGAAGCCCGAGCCCCTAAAAAACGTCGAGCAAATACACATGACCTAGTACGATGAAGTAGAGACCGATGATTTGCTTAACGTACAGGACAGCGATCGCGAATGAAACAGAATCAGATCATTGGCTCCAACCTTCCATAAATGACATCCAGTGTAGCAGGTTGCAAACTAAACAGTATATGCGCAGACACTGCGGGAAGCAATGTAGTTATTGAATTCATCACAAATTATTCTTCACAAATTCATCACAAACAAGTAAGCCTACAATCAGTTAACGCGCTGAAATAAACCGCCACCAAATAATGCCTTTCTTAGCGAACGGCGTTTTGTAGAAGGAGGGTTCTGTCAAGACGTTTCGTTGAATTAAATCGTACACATCTAGAGAAGCGTCTTTTTGCGCGGATGGAGAAAAGATACGTGAGGTTGTTGTATTATAATCACGCTTACTGCATTTAAAGTTGGTCTTTCGACAGCAATCTTGTGTTCTTAATTTGTTGTGCACTGTAGGTATCCATGCCGCTCATTTATTTCAAAACAAATTTATAACTATAAATGGCTTAGCTCTTTAGGCTTCTGCGGGATAGTTGCATGCATTTTTCTTAACATGGCGAAAATGTATGCCTTGTTTCAGTTGCTGCCTTTCAAATGCTACAGGCAAACACGGCTCCAGGACACAAAAAATAATCGAAGTCATTTAATGAGGAAGACCACTGAAACACCAAGCTTTCTCTGGTTTAAATGAAGAAAGTGGGCGCTTACGATTCGTTTCTTTAAGTTCGATTTATTCAGATGTTAGAGCGGCTTGGAGTATAATTTCATGGAGAAAGCACGCCATTCTGAACTATTTATTAGAGATGTTCTTGCTCGCAAATCTGCGTTATTTTAGGCCAGAGGATGGTTACTCGGCCTTTCCAAAAACGTACATTTAATTGTGGAATATGAGCCGACATATTCGAAGCTTTCAGTCAATATTGTTCTTTATTTCTTTTTTTCTAGGGACCTAATTTATAGAGCAAATCAGTGACAGTATCATCGTGTATTTTTTTTACTCGTTTCTTGTAACGACTTATTGCCGCATTTTTTTAGCAAAGCTTTGAACAACCTGTGACAACAGCTGAGCAATATAGCGCCACGGCCTGCGTAATAGAAGTGAGTGCGTGTTGAAATATCGTTTAAAAGAAAGTTCAACCAATGAAAAAGGATCGACGAGCGATCCTCATTAAAAATCGCAGAAGCTATTGTTTCAAAAAACGCGCAATTATAACTTCGCGATTTCAATCATGTTTTCATTGTTATTTTCCGGGATTTTCTATTTCAGTCTTTGTTCATTTTTGAATATCTATAAGATGCACACTTTTTATTTGGAAGTAATTTTTGTTTGTTCTTTCTATTCTTGGGCGTTCAAAACTTCATTGGACCAACTGCCTCCAGTCACGCTGCTATAAAGATGAAATTGTTAGCTTGTTTTGCATTAGTCTGCGCGTATGCTTTCATAGTACCTGCGAAAGTCTCTAGGTTTTTTTTTCTGCCAGGAATGCGGCAGATGACAGGGGGGGGGGGGGGTGAGGGAGTGTAGGTGGCGGCCGAAGAGCCGGGGGCAAACAATTGAGACGCTATTGTACAGGACACTTAACCCTCGCCAACTTCACGTGCGAGCCTCGGCTCGCGGGGAAAGGTCGACGAACCTAAATTCCAAGGAAGGAGTTCCGGGCGCCACGCGGGCCAGTGACGGTCGTCATTGCATTGGCGTGGGTCGTCATCTTTTGGGGGGGAAAGACCTGATGAGGTGGGAAAATGGGAGTGTAGACGAAGACGTTGACCAGAGAGGCCAGCCGGCTTGATCCGATAGCTAGCGGGTTGCCAGAGAGTAGTTATCGCCTTGCAATATACGCAAACAAACTTGTAATGAACGAGTGATGGCACAAGCAATCATAATATAATGAGCCGGAGAGTTCAATCTCGTCTACATCGTCAGTGCAGCCGCGTCCCCCTCGGGAGTCACGGAATCCGCACAAAAAAAAACGCGAATGATATGACGCGAGTAAATCAACACAGCCGCTGCTTGAGCTGGCGAACATGGGTATGTTGTGCCCGCTAATTAAAGTGATGAAAATGATTAGAAAAACAAGCAAGAAGGGGGCCCTCCAGCTGGTATCCGGACATTTAGGCGTAGGACATGTCGGTGCAGGACGTTTCGGTGCACGGACATTGCGGTGGGTGGACCACGAAACAACCCGAAAGCCCTTTTCCAGTCTAAGAATCCCCATCTCAAAACAACCGCGCTATTTGCGCTCGTGTTCACAATCCCTCCTCTCAAATACACACGTCAGCATCTGAAAATTACGGTTTGGCGCATTCAAAGGTGGTCAAGCGCGGTACAGCGATGAACTGTCTGCGCGGCTCCCTGGACAAGTGTTGCCGCCACAGGGTTGCTGAAAGTATGGACGCGCAGGTGGCCTGCCTGACATGTTCTGGGTTCCCCCGTGAACTGGTTGCCTCTGTGGCTGAAAGCCTCATCAAAAAGGTTAAGGCGGGTACTAGTTCTCCAAAAGGAGGCGCCGACAGCCAGCCTAGGTTGCTGAGGGTAGCAGTACCATATGTTCATCAGCTCACACACCGCTTGAAAAAAGTGGGCAAAAAATGCGGTGTAAATGTACTGGCTACTGCCCCTGGGAAGCTGTTGCGGATGTGCCCAGCTGTCAATGAAGATAAGAGGCAAGGCTGCACAATAAAGCATGCCACCAGGTTTGTTCCCTGCAGAACTGGCGTTGTTTACAGCATTCCCTTGCCCTGCGGCAAATGCTATGTAGGGCAGACGGGGCGATGTTTAAATGACCGTCTGAGGGAGCATCGGGCTGCAGTTTCATCTCGCTTGCTGGGGGGGGGGGCACTTGGCCGACCATTGTAAGCGGTGTCCTGGTTGTGTTCCAGCATTTGGCGCTACACGTGTCTTAGATAGCGGGCGCGACCAAGCAAAGCGCGAAATTTCTGAGGCTTTCTATATTCAAGAGGAGGCAGTTAACTGTACCAGTAAGCCTTCCATCGCTCTGACGGCAAAAGAGCTGAATTTTTTGCAAGGCCGCATGCGCGGGATGTAATTTGGTTGTGTGGGTCGTACGCATTTAGGATTGTGGACGGTTTTATCTCTTTTGTTTGTTTTTATCACTTGCAAGGTCTATCATCCTTGTCTGTTGGCATTTTCATATATTACGTGTTTCTTGTGTAAACTTTTAAGTTGAAGTCTAGTGAGTGTCCCGTCTGCTTCTTTCCTCGTCCCTGTGTGTTTTTTTCGCTGGTAATATGCATCTAAGTCAACACCAACTAGCCCAACTTTCAGCCTTAACTACACTAACAGCAACTAAGTCCAGGTACGGCCAGACTCCACGCTCTTTTCTCACTA